>NC_141466.1:131981311-133258647 GCF_009769465.1 Tauraco erythrolophus
GAGCGGGCATGGCTTGGGCGCCGTTGCGTGCCACGAGCTTTGCTGCCCGTGCCCGAGCTGCTTGCGGAGGTGGAAAGTGTCTTCTTTCAACTCCCTTTTTTTTTTTTTTTTATACCTGTTTATAACGAAAACCTAATTTTGGCGTTTCTTTTGCATCCTCCTCTAAACCCGTTGGGTTGGTTTTTGGTTGTTTTGGGTTTTTTCTTTACTTTCTGCTGCGTTGGTGGTTGACCAGTGCAGTGGGCTTAGCTTCGTGGGGGGGAGCAGCTGTGGGTGGGTAAAGCCCTCTTGTTTGGGGACCGGTGCCCGGGGGTGCCCCAGGGTGGGGGACGCGGTCGGCTGTGGTGACCAGCCGGGGGATGCTGGAGCATCGTCTCCCGGTGGTGCTGTGCCACGTTACCCCCGGTGCTGGGGAGGGCCGTTTGCACATCGGTGTAAGCAGCATCATTTCTCTCTCCGGGGCACGCACGGGCAGGATTGTACGGCACTAAATGTAGCCGAATTTTTTTTTTTAATTTTAATTTTATTTTCTTTTTTTCTTCTTTTATTTTTTTAATTTTTCTTTTATTTTTTCTTTTATTTTTCTTTTTTATTTTTCTTTTTTATTTTTCTTTTCTTTTTATTTTTTCTTTCTTTCTTTTTTCTTTTTTTTCTTTCTTTTTTCTTTCCTTCTTTTTCTTTTTCCTTCTTTTTCTTTTCCTTCTTTTTCTTTTTCTTCTTTTCTTTTCCTTCTTTTTTCTTCTTTTCTTTTCTTTTTTCTTTTCCTTCTTTTTCTTTTTCTTCTTTTTCTTTTCCTTCTTTTTCTTTTTCCTTCTTTTCTTTTTCTTCTTTTTCTTTTCCTCTTTTTCTTTTTTCCTTCTTTTTCTTTTTCCTTCTTTTTCTTTTTCCTTCTTTTTCTTTTTCCTTCTTTTCTTTTTTCTTCTTTTCTTTTCTCTTTTTCTTTTTCCTTTTTTCTTTTTCCTTCTTTTCTTTTTCCTTCTTTTCTTTTTCCTTTTTTTCTTTTCTCTTTCTTTTTCTTCTTTTCTTTTTCCTTCTTTTCTTTTTCCTTCTTTTTCTTTTTCCTTCTTTTTCTTTTTCCTTTTTCTTTTTCCTTCTTTTCTTTTCCTTCTTTTTCTTTTTCCTTCTTTTTCTTTTCCTTCTTTTCTTTTTCCTTTTTTTCTTTTTCCTTCTTTTTCTTTTCCTTCTTTTTCTTTTTCCTTTTTTCTTTTTCCTTCTTTTCTTTTTCCTTCTTTTCTTTTTCCTTCTTTTTCTTTTTCCTTCTTTTTTACATTTCTCTTTTTTTTTTTTCATTTTTTCCTCTCAACCTTCCCACCCCATCACGCACCTCCCGTGCCCACTCGCAGGTGACGTCCCGTTGAGCGGCGCCGCGGCGGCCACCATCGGGGCAAACGTGGCTGGGGGGGCAGCTCCGACCCTTTGAGTATTATAAAACTTTTTATTGAAGGAAAACAGGAAAGATCACGGGGTTCGACGCCACGCGAGGGGTTCATAGCTCAGAGGCTTCACGCGGAAAATAAAGTTGTGTTTTTCCTCTTCCCCACACCCCCCCCGCCCCCCTTCCTCTTTCCTTGCAGGGTTTCTTGGATAACCAGGCAGGAAACCCCCAGGTCGTCATTCTGCGCCTGCTGCGTTACTCATCCGCCTCATCTGGAGGATGCAGTGAGCGCCGGGCGCGTCGCGGGGCACCGGGACCTGTTCCCGCAGTCGGAAAGCCTGGGGAGGACGGACGGACGGATGGATGGACAGCTGGACACGGGACTCCCCACCCTGCCTCTCCCAGGACGCGTGGCGGGGGCCGTCGGATCACGCGACCTGCTGGGACTCTCGATGGAGGATTTTATCCGAGAGTGGTGTTTACTGCGTTTCTCTAACTCTTTTACTCTTTTCTTTTTAAAATTTTTTTAAAATATTTGTTTTGTTTCCCAAGAGTCTCAGAGGAAATACTCAACGGCAATGGAGTCTTTTTTTTTTTTTTCTTTTTTTATTTTATTTTTGTCATCATTTCTGGAAAACTGTCGGCTTATCCAGGATAAACCCTGCGGGGGGAAAAGGAAAACCGGAAGCAGCCGATGGGCTTTGCCTCGAGACTCCCGGAGCTCTCACTCCCCCAAACCCCCTCCGAAAAGGACGGCAGCGACGGAAGGAGGAGGGTGGAGGGATCTAAATCAGCACTTCTTTTACCTGTAAATACCTGACGCTCCCCCAGACTCACCTGTTTGCATCATGCAAATAGCCTATTTCCTGCTGACTGATTTTAATTTTTTTAAAAAACATTATATATAATTAATTTTTTTTTTTTATTTGACACTCTGAATTTCAAGACTGAGCTGTCAGACTCCCACGGTCCAAAATATCACAACCAACCAAACGGGGAAAAAAAAAAAAAAACAAAAACAATCCACCAGGTTGCCTTTTTCTAGAAAAATCTATAAAATGTGTGAAAACATTACTTATTGCCTAATATTATATATAATATATAATGTTGGCGACGGAGTGATGCAGCAATAAAAGGTTCTTGGGGGCAGGTGAAAACAGTTCCCAGCTCACGGCAGCTTTGCACCCGGAGGCGACGGCTCCTGCGGCGGATCTTCAGGAACTTTTCGGTCGTGGCTTGGACCTTCGCTCTCCAACCCAGGAGGGTTTTTAAGGCGCTGGATTTTTTTTTTTTTTTTTTTCCCCCCTGGGATCCTCTCCATGTTCGGCCAGGACAGTCTGGAGCAGGGGGATGAGCGAGATGGGTGGCGTGAAGCGCCTCGGATGCTGGTGCGCTGGGATGCAGCTGGAAGAGGTGCTGGAGATGCCGACCTGGTGCCAATCCACCTGGGGTACGTGCGTGGTCTCCGCTCCACGTCTTCTCCCAAACTCACCCACCTTCCCTCTGGGAAGACCCAACTGGATGCTCAATGCCATCCCGGGGCATCTCCCACCCGGAGACCCCGCAGCCTTGCCGGAGCAGCCCCTGGGCTCATCGGAAGCAGCAGGTCTGTTGCCTCCGGACCCCTCACAGTGGATTCCAGTTGATCCAGCGGGCACTTTCCAGGGGGTGGCTGCTCTGGATCTATGCACAAACATCCCTGTCTCTGCCTCGGAGCTGCCCCCTTTCTCTGGCTGCTGCAGGGGTCCTCAGACCCACTGCCGGACGCGCGGGTTTATTTCTGGTTTCACCAGCACATAGGAAAAAAAAAATAAAAAAAAGGAAAAAAAAAAAAAAAAAAAGGAAAAAAAAAAAAAAAAAGGGAAAAAACCCCAAGCAAACAAACCCAAGCGGTTTTTCCTGCAGCACGCGCGAGGAGAAGCTGCTGAGTGCCATGTGTGATTATTCTGGTTTTTAAGGATGGACAAACTGGACGATGGGACCTCTGTGCACCGGCTGCCGGCACCTTGGGGCGGGCACGGAGCCGCCGTGCCGGTGCGGGACGCGTGCCGCGCTTGCACTCCTCCGGAGCGTTACAGAGCAATTCATCATTTCCATTTCACGTTTTTTTATTACCTTTTTTTGGGTTTTTGGTTTTTTTGGACCTGCAGGACGAGCATTGGTCGCAGGAGCAGAGGATGTCCAGGAAAGGATGTTGCGGAGAGGGGACGAGGGAGCTCCTCCTGCTCCGAGCTCCGTGGCTGCAGCCCCCCAGCCCTGCTCCAGCCATCACTTTTTTTTTTAATTTTCTTTAATTTCTGTAGGTTTTATATAGAAAACCCCAACAGGGAAGCAGCTGCTGCCACCGGTTCCCATGGGAACCTACGTGGAGTTGCATGGCTGCGGATAAAATAAAAAAAAATCAGAATAAACCAATTTGGCAGCAGAGGGGAGGGGAAAACAAACAAAAACCAAACAAGCCTTTTTTTTTTTTTTTTTTTTTTTTTTTTTTTTTTCCCCCTCCCTGGTTGAGTTTCATCCGTTGTCAGTGGATGAAACGGTGCTTTGGGTCTGGCAGCCTTACGGCATCCCGGAATGTGTCCCTTGGAATACACCAAAGAAACGCCGAGCACTTTACCCCATCCTCCCCCCGGGCCGCCCCAGCCTACGACGGAGCAAAAAATTATATTTGTTTTAAGGGGAAAAGAAAAAAAATAAAAAAAAAAATCAAGGTATTGGCACTGTCAGCCTAGGGCTTCTCTGCAGGAGGAGTTCCCGGCCGAAGGAAAAATACCCCAAAAACCAGGTTTCACCCCCACACAGTTGTGAGTTGAAGGGGAAAAAAAAAACCCTTAAAAGTCTGGAAAACAGGAGAAATGATGGTTTTTAAATCGGGATTATGGTGGTTTTAGCCGCGTTGGCCGACTGCTCGGGGTCGTTGGAGCATACCTGTGGTCTCTGCTCTGCCAAAAGGATGCGACGGAGTTTTCCTCGGTGGGGGAAAACGGGATCTGGTCCCGGGCGATCTCCCGCGCTGCGTTAACGCTTCTCCTCTCCTCCCGGTCTGTAAATCCCCGGGTATTTATTAGAGTAGGGCCCCGTATTATTTCATCATCTGAGCCAAATATCTGTGTGCAATGTATCCCCTTTCCTTTCTCTGGTGTAAGTTTTTGTACAGCTTAGAAATAAGTAAAAAAAAAAAAAAAAAAAACATTACTGTTTTTTCTAAACTTTTTTAGAGTTGAATTTGGTAAATACTGTAGATTTTTTTTTTTTTTTCCCTCCCTCTTTGTGTAATTCATGCACTCTACTGTTCCGTAATGCTGTAACTGGTAGAAATGTTGTATATTTATTTTCTGCTATTTTAAATTCCTGTAAAGATTTCTGGTTCCCCCCCCCACCGAAAAGCTCCCCCTCCTCCTGGCGGCGCAGCCACCGCGGTTCGCATCACGAGATTATTAATTATTCTTATTAATTTCCTCAAAGTGCCTGAATCCCTCTTCCCCCGGCAGTGATTTAGGCACGCGGCCCGTTTTCAGCACGAGCGAAATTCCGTGGGAATTCGGCGTCTGCATCCCCGCGATGGATTTTTTTTTTTTTTTTTTGGCCACCCCTTTGTGGATTTGAAAGCCACGGTGGATTTTTTTTTCGGCATTCCCCGCTCCGTCCGGACCGCTCTCCGGCGCGGCGCGGGGCGAGCCCAGCCCCGGATCACTAACCCCTTCCCGGGACCCAGCGTATGTAGCATTTTTCCGCAATTTCCCTGGCTTCCTTGTGTTTTGCACTGACGAATTCCGGACAGGGTAATGCCACTCGACTTGTGCAATACTGCTGTAAATAAGTGCAGATTTTCTTTGTTTTTTTGTTTTTTTTTTTAAAAATACGGTCTTTTATGTTCTTAATATGAGTTTTATATGAATAAAAACTTGCAACTATTTTTCACGAGTGCTGTTTCCTTGGGGAGGGGTTGTTTGTGGCTTAGCACCAGTTCTCCCAGTTTGTCGCCCATACTGGGGATCCCCGGGCTTCCCGTGGCTCCGGAGTTCCCAGGACACGGAAACAGGGATGCTCAGGCATCCCTTCTTCCCCCCTCTTTATGGGTACGGGTGGATTTAGGGGCTGGAGCTCAGCTGCTGGGGGCTGCCCCGTGCCCAGCGGTTGCCCCTGTGCCCACCGGGGCTGGCAAGGATTTAAGAAGTTTGAAGAAGCACAGGGGAGGTTATATTTTTTAATTATTTTAAAAAATATTTATTTTATTGGCTTTTATTCTGTATTTAGTATTTTTATTTACTTTTTTTCTCTTTTTTTGACTTTTTTTTTTCTTTTTTGGTCTTTTTTTTCCTTTTTGGTCTTGTTTTTCTTTTTTCTTTGTCTTTTTTTTCTTTTTTGTCATTTTCTTTCGTTTTCTCCTTTTTTTGTCTACCTTTTTCTGTCTTTAACATTTTTCCTTTATCTTTTACCTTCTCTTTGTTTTTCCTGTCTTAACCTTATTTTTTGCCTGTCTTCACCTTTTTCCTTTTTTTCCCCATCTTCACCTTTTTCCTTTATTTTACCTGTCTTTACCTTGTTTTCCTTTTTCTTTTTTGCATGTCTTTTCCTTTTTTGCCTGTCTTTTCCTTTTTTTTTTTGCCTCTTTTCCTTTTTTTTGGCCTCTTCTTTTCCTTTTTTTTGCCTCTTCCTTTTTGCCTGTCTTTTCCTTTTTCCTTTTTTCCCCATGTTTACTTTTTCCTTTATTTTACCTGTCTTTACCTTTTTTCCTTTTTCTTTTTTTGCCTGTCTTTTCCTTTTTTTTACCTCTTTTCCTTTTTTTTTGCCTCTCTTTTCCTTTTTTTTGCCTCTTCCTTTTTTGCCTGTCTTTTCCTTTTTCCTTTTTTCCCCATCTTTACCTTTTTCCTTTATTTTACCTGTCTTTACCTTTTTCCTTTTTCTTTTTTTGCCTGTCTTTTCCTTTTTTGCCTGTCTTTTTTTTTTGCCTCTTTTCCTTTTTTTGGCCTCTCTTTTCCTTTTTTTTTTGCCTCTTTTCCTTTTTTTTGCCTCTCTTTACCCTTTCCCTTATCTTTCTTCTTCTTCTAAGTTAACTCAAAATCTGCTCCTAAAAATTACACCACCCCCCTTTCTTTCTGCCTTGACCCTCCATGCCCGCTCTGCCCCCAGCCCAACGCCATCCCCGTGCCCTCTGGCTTAGATTCCACCACCGATAGACGGTTGGCACCCGAATGACCCGCGGCATTCAGCCGCAGTTGACGTCAATATTCAATATTTTTAGCCCCTTATTTCTGAAATACCAGCTGGGCAGCCGGCGTTTGGGCGGCGTGACGCAATGCCGTGGGACCGTGCGTCAGCTGGAAAGACCGAAAGGAAGAAATCGGGAAAAAAGCAGATGGAGGAAAGTCCCGGATTGAGTCCCGCATCCCAGCACCCAACAACCCCCAAAAGTCCTACTTGACAAACACTTAAAAAAAAAAAAATTAAAATCTGGATTTTTTTTGTTGTTGTTAGTTCTTGCGTGTGTTTCAATACAGAAGTTCCTGAAAGGGAAGTTTATTGGTTTCAGGTGCTATTTTGGGGGCTTCTTGACTCAAAAAAAAAAAAAAAAAAAAGGCTTTATTGCCCAGCCAGGCTCTGGCAGCTGCTGCCCCGCTCCGCTCGCGGCCCTTCGGACCCATTGGCATTTGGGAGCCCACCAGCCCGTGCGGGCAACTCATCACGCCTCGTGCTCTCCGCTTCCCTTCATGGTGACTCATGCTGGAAGGAGCTCATCGCCTGCCCGAACCCGGAGACCTTGGCGAGACAACAGGGAAGGGAAACGCTGCCCCACTGGCAACACGCAGCGGCGCAGAGCCGCGGCGGGATCTCGCCGCTGGCACGCGCTTGGCCATCGCCAGGTCTAGGTTGGCCGTGGCCGAGTCAAAGGTGGTCGTGGCCCAGGTTGGCCGTGGTCATGGCTCAAGTTGGCAGCCGTGGGCAAGTTGAAAGTGATCATGGCCCAGGTTGGCCATGGCCAAGGCCAACGTGGTCATGGCCCAGGTCCACCAAAGACACATCATCTGAGTCCTCCCCAAGAGACAGGCCCTTTCTTTCTGTGGTCTGAAAGTTTGGCTTTAGTAACTAATTAAAACCACATGCAATTTTGTTTTCTGGATGACAAACTTCCTTTATTCCTTGAAAAGGAGGGGAAAAAAAAAAAATTCTCATGGAAAAAGCCACCCAAAAGCCTCAACCGCCACAGAGCCCCACGTCCAGCAGAAGGAAGCCTTCCTACACTCGTCCCCTGCCCAAACCACTCGTGACTGCCTTGTGCACGCACCATTGAGACACACGAGCCCTCAGCCCAGCTCCAGCCCAAACCAGGGCATTCCACATCCCATACCCCCCACCGCCTCAGGAATGACGAGCAGCCAAAGCCAACGAGGGAGGTGCCCAGTTGGGTGCTAACGTTGGGTTGGTGCACTGGCCACCTATCAGACACGAACTGAACACCGCCGCTTCGGCAGAGCCCAACGGCCAACGGTTGCCACGCCGTGACCATCCAGTGCCACCTGAATGACACCACCCACGCCGCCGGGCTCTCTTACTCACTCTATATGTTGGTTTTTGGGGTTTTTTTTTGTCCCAATGAGTCGCATCTGACCTTTCAAACACCTGTTCAGCCTTAAACAGCTAAAAATACCCACCAAGCTTTGCATTTGATTTTCATATTGCGACAAAGCTCACTGTTTCCAGCGGGTTTTCTTCTCTTTCTGGCAGGTTCTAGGGTGGTTGACCTCTCCTCTGCTCAAACCCAACGTAGACGGGGATGGGAGATGCGGCCAGGCTTGCTCCGGCGCGTGGCCGAGGAGATCCCTAGAAGCAATAAGAGGGAATTATAGATTCCATACCAAGGCTGGGCATATATTTATGTGGCCTTTTCGTCCCTGATTTGATGAATTTCTCCTCGGTGGCCTTTGGACGGGCTCGTACGTTGGTTTTCCCAGGAGGGCAGGAGGTTGGGCTGCCGCTAATTAAACCGCGCTCCGTCTCGGCGCGAGCGGGGACGGTACACGCCGAGCGAAAGATTTTTTGACAAAGACATAATTATCTCCTACATTAATTAAGGGAAATAAAGTCGGAAGACGGCACGATGGCCATTCCCTACGGGGCTGGGGGGGATGAATCCGAGCGCTCAGCCCTGCTGGGACCAGCAGCCCCGGGACTGGGGAGAAGGGGGAACAGTCACGAGCGCCTGACATTACCATTCGAATGACTTATTGGCAGAAATGGGTTTAAAAATAGGGTTTTTATGATAAACAAACTAACCTCATACAGGAAGTGAGCTGCAAATACTAAAAACTTGTATGTTCTGAGAGAGGTGGTAGAGCACAGAGCTGCCCCCAAAACCAGAAAAACAATAACAGAAAAAGCAGTAGTGGGTTGGTTTTTGTTTTTTTTTTTTCAATATTTTATTGAGGTTTTTTGAATGTTTTCCCTCCTGGCACGGAGAAAAGGGGAGAACTGAAGGGGAGGGAAGGGGCTGCTGGGGGTGAGATGATTTTTTCTCTGCTCATGGCCCCTAAAATCAAGGCAGAGCCCGGCGATGTGCGAGGCGAGCCCCGGGGTTCTGGTGTGCCTGGGCTTCAAAAAAGCCTCCGCCCGCCGCCGCTGCAAAGGTTAAGCAGTTTTCCTACCGAAACCCCGAGTGTGGGCTGTGAAAGAACACGGTAATGAAGAAAATTTCCCCAGGGCTGCTCTTTTATTATCACCAAAGCCATCGAGTTTCAGTTTGAGTTATTTGTATTTATTTATAAAAACAAAGATTAAATAAGCAGCACGAAAACAAAAAACCTCATCCTAATTTCTGAGCCAACCTCGATTTTATTCGAACAAAGAGTTTCTCGCCCTCCACCGCCAAAGCCTTCCCCTTCGCTTTGAGAAAAAAATGCGTGTGTTTAAGGTTAAGAAAAGCCAAATTCAACCATTCAGCTGCCCCCGTTGGCTGCAAAAATGAAGATTTAAAGGCAGCAGGATGGAGGGGGGTGACGGTGCCGCCGGCCGGGGCAGGCGCAGGTTCGGCCGGTGGGTTTGGGCCACGGTTTGGTGAAGGATCATCTGGTTGAAGGGAGGAGGGAGGGCAAAAAAAAATAAAAATAAGAATAATAAAAAAAAAAAAGGCATTCTCTTGGTCGTGTGTTTTCATTTCCATTGCGAGAGAACAGGTTAAAAAGGGAAAACAAACCCAAAACACACGCACGAAAAAAGCCCTTCAGTGGTCTCGTAGCCTTTACGGTGTTGTTTTTCTACATATTTTATGTTGTTGGCTTTTGTTATCAGCCTCATCTGCAATTTGTGGCCAATTCTGTCGTGCTTTACGCAGACATCTTGTTCCCAAAACTGTTTGCAACCTTTCAGCCGCGGGTACGAGCCTCGGCGACGGGCGCAGAAAAGCCACAGCACAACGAGAAAAAGGGCACATTTAACCCCAAAACGATCCTTTGCCCGGATTCGTGCCCCCAAGGCAGGGACGAGGCCCTGGGCAGCCGGGAGCTCATCCCAGCCCACCCCCCCCGGCCCAACACCCCACTTTAATTCCAATTATTTCCATCGCCCCGTCCCAGGAGAAGCCCAACTCATCCCTACAGAACCCCTGGGATTTTTCCCGGTGCCCGATGGCGTTTCCCGCCGTATTTTCCCGGCGGTTGGCACGAAGCCATCCCGGCCGAGCCCCCTTTTTCGGAGCACGGAGTGGATTCAATCACTTGAGCTGCTCTTTTACCACCGAAAACAAACGCCGCCGATCCGGCACCTCTTCGATATTAATAGCGAAACCAAAAAAAGCAAATTAATACCGCAGGATCGAAGGCGATTTTATTTTTTTTTAATTTTTTTTTTTTCTTTTCTTCGAATAGATAAAACGAAAGTCAGCTGAGCGCCCGACGGACTCGGCGAGCGACGCCGGAGCGCGGGAGCCCGTTTTGGCCACCGCCAGCCCTCGTGGGCTATCAGGGCAGCTTAAATTGGGAATTTTTTTTTTTGGGGGGGGTGGTTAAATTGAAAGGCAAGGCTGGCAGAGCCGTTCCCCCTGCCCATGTGCACGGGGCAGCGCGCCGCTTTCCCCGGGGATGCCGGCGAGGGAAGCGATGCTCGCCGTCCCCGCCCGAAACCCCCACCCCGCCTTCGAAATAACCAATTTTTGGGGTTTTTTCAGCGAAGCGGCGCCGCGCGGCGGGGGCAGCCCGGCCGGGGGAGGAATGAGCCATTGTGAAACCCAGCTCCTTTTCCTGAGGCTGCCGCCGCCGGCAGCGCCCCAGCCCCGGCCCTGCCCGCAATAAAGCTCCCAACGGTTTCCCGGAGCGGAGGTGCCCGCGGGGCGCTCGCCCCTCGCCGCCACCTCCCACAATTTCGGCCTCCCCGCCGCGGGGGACGGCCACCGGATGCCCCCCTGCCAAGGGCTGCCTTCCTCTGCCAGACCACCGCAGCCCCGGGATGCTCGGGAAGGGGGTCCCGCCACCCCGCTCCCCCCCCCCCCCCCCGGCCAAATTCACCCCCTTTTTACGACGTCCGCGGATACGTCGTGTTTTGGGGGCCGGAATAGATCTCTAAATATATATATTTTAAAGTCAATCTCACAGGGCTCTCCCAACGCTCTCTCCACTTCCTGTGACAAAACAAAACACGCCGCGCTCGAGACTTATTCTTCCTCTATTTCGCGCCGAGAAAAATGACCAAAAGAGCCCAAAATATGAAAAAAATTCCGCCCCGCGCCCGGCCGTCCCGTCCTGGCATCCAGCAGGAAAAGAATCACCGCTGGAGATATTTCATTTCAAATCCAAGGGCTGGATGTGGAGCCCAAGGTGAATTCCCACCGCGCTATTTTCGTCCCCTCCCCTCTTAAAACCGGAATGAAAAAGTGGCGAAAATAAGTGCGGTTCTGAGAAATTCCCAGTTTGACTCAGCCGTTTCCCAGCGGCGCCATCCGACACGCCGGCGGGGCGCGGGAATATTCACCGCTCGGCGAAGGGGAGCGTTCACCCCCCCAACATATACCCCCTCGTGAGATTGAGAGAAGAAGAGAAAAAAAAAAAAATATTCATTTTTTGACTCATGTGGAAAGAGGTGAACCACAGAGAGTGCCCCGAAATCGGCTTTTCCCTCCCCGCGCGCGCAGAAACCGGAATATTGGACAATTTCGGGCTGTGATTTAATCTCCACGAACGTGTTTGAGCAGCGGGTGAAAGAAATGGGGGAAAAAAAAATGAATTTGTGGCCCGTCCCGTTTGGCTCCGTTGGAATTTTTCACGCGCCGCTCGGTGTGTTTTGGGGAGGGGGCGGATGTCGGAGATGGGGTTTTAACCCGCCGTTGGTAGAACAGGTGACAGCTGCCCTGAAAAAATGAAACCCACCTGGAAAAATCCTACGGGGACCTATGGGTGGGTTGGGGATTTGTCTCCCTGGGAATTCATTAAAAAAAAAAAATTATAATCTGGGGGAAAAAAGAATTAATCTAGAAAAAAAAATTAATCTAGGAAAAAAAAGGAATTAATCTAGAAAAAATTAATCTAGAAAAAATTAATCTAGGAAAAAAATTAATCTAGAAAAAAAAGAATTAATAAATGAGCCTCGAGAGGAAATTTTGGGGTTGGGTGATGCCCAAGCCTGGAGGGCAGAACGTGGGGGTTTTCCTGAGCCCCCGGCGAGGCGGATGCCATGGGAAACCCGCTCCCCGCTCCGGCGGGATGAGTGTGGAGCACTGGGGGAGCGGTTCCCGCGGCGTGCCCGGCGCATCGCCCGGCTCAGCCTGTCGCCGCCGCCCGAGCCCGGAGATGCCAATCTCTTCATCAAAGCTGGCTGAAAACAAAACTGAGAAACACCTTGTGGTTTGAGAAGAATGTATTTACATAAAAATATCTATTTTTTTTTTGTCAGAAAAAACCAACCAGGCAGCCTTTGGGGCCGGGGAGAGAAGGCGCTGGCGGTGTTTGCGCCGTCCCTGACATTTCAGCGCGGCCCCCACGTGTCACCCACGCCGAGCCCCACGTGGCAGCTGCCACCAAACCTCCTCCTCCTCCTCCTCCTCCGGCCCCGCTTCGATTCAGAAAAGCTTTTGCCTGTCTCCTCGTCCCATCCAGGACAAACGGGCATGGGGGGCAGCAAGGGATGGGCTCCCAGGCGTGCAGGAGATCCGTTTCCTTACATTCCAGCCCCAAAAAAAGCCAACCCCACCAAACCAACCCAAAGCTGCAGTTTTGGCTGCTCGCCTGCTTGGCACTGCCATGGTTACTGCAATGGTGCACGTCAAATACAGGTGTATGTGTGTTCGTTTGCCAGGCTGGCATCTGGTTGCAATGCTTTGATTTGTTTGCAATCCTTGTTTTTGTTTGTAATGCATGGATTTTGCAATTCTTGTGAGTGTTTGCAGTGCATGGATTTGTTTGCAATGCATGGATTTGTTTGCAATATTTGTGTTTGTTTGCAATGCATGGATTTGTTGCAATACTTGAGTGTGTTTGCAATGCATGGATTTGTTTCCAATATTTGTGTTGTTTGCAATGCATGGATTTGTTTGCAATACTTGGGTTTGTTTGCAGTGCATGGATTGTTTGCAATGCCTGTGTGTGTTTGCAATGCATGGATTTGTTTGCAAACTTTATTTGCAATGCATGGATTTGTTTGCAATATTGTGTTTGTTTGCAGTGCATGGACTTGTTTGCAATACTTGTGAGTGTTTGCATGCATGGATTGTTTTGCAGTGCATGGATTCGTTCCAAATACTTGCATTTGTTTGCAGTGTGCGCATTTATTGCAACACTTGTGTTTGTTTGCAAAGTTTGCGTCTGTTCCCAAAGTTTGTGTTTTTTGCAAAGTTTGCGTTTTTTTCCAAAGTTTGCCTTAGTTTGCCGTGCCTGTATTTGCCTGCCAGCATCAAATCCTTCGCTTTCCAGAAAAAAAAAACAACCAGAGGGTGAGAAGGCGGTGCCCAAACCCGGCGAGGTGGGCAGAGGCCGGCGCGGTGCCCGCTGCCCATCCGCTGGCGGGAGCCCCGGGCGAGCCCTGCCCCGGCTCCGGGTTCTCCCGGCGAGCGATTCCCTCTTTTCTGAGTCATTCGAGATCACGCCACGTCTCCAGCGCGTGGGCAGCAAACTCCGCGCTCTCCGAGTGCCACGTGGCAGAGCCAGCTGTGTGGCGGCACGTGCCGGTGGTGGCACCCCTCCGGCACTCCCAGTGTCCCTTCTTCACCTCCAACATCCCTCCTGCACCCCACAGTGTCCCTTCTTCACCTCCAACATCCCTCCTGCACCCCGGCACCTCTCCGGCACTGGGAGTTGCGGGAAGTGTGTGACGCTGCTCCCAGAGCTGCCGCTCCATCCCCCAGGGACCCGGCTCCGGTGGGCATCGGGGGTGCGAGCTGGGGGGAACGGGCCATGAGCCGGGGTGTCACCGCCACCATTCTCAGTGGAGCATCGCTCCGGAGCGGTGAGCGTGCCGATGGCGCGGCTCACATGTGCCCGGCCAACAGCCCACCTGCCCTCCAGCAGCGAGCACCCAACGCCCACCCCCATGCCAAACCCTACGGAGACGCCAACGTTGAGGCTGGGCGCAGTGGCATTGGCGGCTCCGGCAAGCACCCGACACCCATCCAATGCCAAACCCTACGGAGACGCCAACGATGAGGCTTGGCGTGGTGGCATTGGCAGCGCCAGCGATGAGCGCCCAACGCCCATCCAATGCCAAACCCTACGGAGACGCCAACGATGAGGCTTGGGCGTGGTGGCATTGGCAGCGCCAGCGAGCGCCCAACGCCCATCCAATGCCAAACCCTACAGAGACGCCAACATTGAGGCCTTGGCACGGTGGCATTGGCCGGTGCCAGCCAGGCGCCCGACGCCCATCCAATGCCAAACCCTACGGAGACACCAACGTTGAGGCCTCGGCATGGTGGCATTGGCGGTGCCAGCCAGCGCCTGACGCCCATCCAATGCCAAAACCCTACGGAGACACCAACGTTTGAGGCCTTGGCGCAGGCGGCATCAGCCGGTGCCAGCGATGCGCCCAACACCCATCCAATGCCAAACCCTACAGAGACGCCAACGTTGAGACCTTGGCGTGGTGGCATTGGCAGCGCCAGCAAGCGCCCGACACCCATCCAATGCCAAACCCTACGGAGACGCCAACGTTGAGACCTTGGCGCGGGTGGTATTGGCAGCGCCAGCGAGCGCCCAACGCCCATCCAATGCCAAACCCTATGAGACGCCAACGTTGAGGCCTTGGCACGGTGGCATCGGTGGCGCACGGGAACCGGACGGCAGCAGGATGGGCTGTGGGCATTGGCGGCTCAATCGGGCGCATCCCACCTCCCATCGCCCAATTTTAGGGGGATTTTCGGCAGCCACGAGGAAAAGATGGAGAAGGGGGAAAAAAATGGGAAAGATGGAAAACGTTAAAATATGTTGAAAGCGTTGGATATGTTAAAAATATTAAAAATCTGTTGAAAATGTTGACAAGGTAGGTGTTGAAAATGTTTAAAAAGATTAAAAATCTGTTGAAAGCGCTGAAAATGTTAAAAATGTGAAGAGGAATAAAAGATATTTTGAAAATGTCAAAAATGTAGAAGCTGTTGAAAATGTTGAAAATATTACAGATATTCAAAATATCTACAAATACCTTGAAAATGTTAAAGGTTTAAAATTATTAAAAATGTTGACAATCTTAAAGATTTTAAAAATATGTTGGAAAATATTGAAAATATTAAAAATATTTTGAAAATGTCAGGAATAGTAAATATATTAAAATATTTGTAAAGTGTTGAAAATGTTGAAAAAATGAACAATATGAGAAATATAAAGACAAAAATATTTTGAAGATGTCGCTGATATTAAAGAGATGTTGAAAGTGCTACAAATATTAAGACATTAAAATATGAAACCTCTTTTGAGAAACGTTATAAAGATGGTGAAAATGGTGAAAAAAGTAAAAAGATTTTTAAATATTTAAATGGTGAAAAAATTTCCTTCCTACCAACCCCCCCTGCAGCCCTCGGCGGGAACTGCCCCCGCGCACGAACCGCAGGAAACACAAGTTTCCAAAACCGGACCCCAAAACCAGGAAATAAACCCAAAGCAGCTTTCCCCATTTTTTTTTTTCCATTGTCAAATAATATATTTTTTTTTCCATCATCAAAATAATCCTTTTTTTTCATTGTCAAAATAATTTTTTTTTCTATTGACAAAATAATTTTTTTCCCATTCTCAAATAAATTTTTTTTTCCCATTCTCAAAATATTTTTTTTTTCCCATTCCCAAAATTACATTTTATTTCTTTTTCTAAATATATATATATATTTTTAATTATAAACCCCACCTGGCTTAATTTACACACCTGTTTATAAGGATGTAGGGTACCTTGGCACTAAAAAAAAACCCTTAATGAGCTGGTTTAATTAAGACAGCACTGGAGCAGACGTTGCGATATAAGATGGGGCTGACGAAGCCACAACTTTATACAGGAATAAATGAAATTTTTCCAATATTTTTTCAGCTCATTTTTTCCCCGAGCTGCCCTTATTTCAAGTCTCTCCAGGAGAAAAATCGGTCGGAGTAGTTGTGCGTAACCAACAGCAATGGGGGAAAAAAAGAAAATAAAATCTGACAGTCTGGTACGAGTGAGGCGAACCAGGAAAACGCATCCAAAGAAGATCCCTGCGTCCCGTAAAATCGATATTATGGATCAAAAATAGGTGTGTCGGGACATGCCCTGATGGAACGCGTTGAGCGAGGAAAACGGAGGGACTCATCCAGCCCAGCACGTAAATCGATAAAAAAGCCATAAACTCTCCTATAGGAAATAAAAAAAATAATAAACAAAATGAAATAATAAAAATAAAATAAAAAAACAAAAACAAAATAATAAAATAAAATAAATAAAATAAAATAAAATAAAATAAAATAAAATAAAATAGAATAATAAAATAAAATAAAATAAAATAAATAAAATAAAATAAAATAAATAAAATAAAACAAAATAAAATAAAATAAAAGCTTGGCAGGGGCTGGGCTGGAAACTCCACGTTGCCGCCGGCAGAGAATCCCCACCTCCGGCGAGCGTTCGTTTCGGTTTCGCGGCGCAGCGAACGGCCCGGCACCGGCGCCGGCTCTTTTCCCGTTTCTCCGCATCAACCACCCACCACCGCCCGTTTTTCCGCCAGCCCCCAGACACAGGGATGCCTGGGTGCTGCCCAATGAGGGAAAATCAGGGCTTTCCCAAAGGCCACGGGGATGGGCACCCCCTCTTGCACCCATGCAGCCGCTCTGACCCCGGCAGCACCTGCGTCGGGCTCCTTCTCTGCAGGAGGACCAGGGCAGAGCAGGGCAGCGGCCAAAGCGGACGCCCCGGTGAGATGCTGCATCCCTGCACAGCCCCGCACAGCACCACCAGCAGCACCAGCAGCACCAGCAGCATCACCATCACCTGCATCACCAACACCACCTGCAGCTCCAGCATCACCAGCAGCATCGCCACCAGCATCACCACCAGCAGCACCAGAATATCAGAAGCATCAGAAGCATCAGCAGCACCACCAACACCAGCAGCACCACCAACACCAGCAGCACCAGCAACACCAGCAGCACCAGCAGCACCACCAGAATATCAGAAGCACCAGCAGCATCACCAACACCAGCACCAGAGTATCAGAAGCATCAGCAGCACCAGCAACACCAGCAGCGCCAGCACCACCAGCAGCGCCAGCACCACCAGCACCAGCACCACCATCACCAGTAGCACCACCAGCAGCACCACCACCATCACCAGTAGCACCACCACCATCAGCAGCACCACCACCAGCACCACCAGCAGCACCACCACCATCAGCAGCACCACCACCAACAGCCCCAGCAGTATCAGCAGCACCACCACCACCAGCACCACCAGCAGCAGCACCACCAGCAGCACCAGCAGCACCAGCAGCACCAGCAGAACCACCAGCAGCACCAGCACTGCCAGCACCACAGCAGCACTGCCAGCACCACAGCAGCACCACCAGCCCAAGCAGCCGCGCTTGCCGCTGACTCATTTTTGGCCAGTGAGCCCACGCGAGGCCCAGCACCTCCCGCCGCTCCGTGGGTTGGGTTTTTTTTTTTTCCCCTTTTCTTCTTCTTCGTCAAACAGGCGCCAATTTACCAAAACCCTTCGTCACGTGGCCGCGACACGGCGGCTCTGCTTTCATTTACTGGAACTCGAAAAAACACAAGTTTCCAGCAGCCGAGCCGGGCCCCTGGCACTCTCGGAGGGTCCTGGACTGGGAGCTCCTGGCAGTGCCCGCAGCCCCCTCCCCGGCACCGCGGCTTGGACCGGCCACCCAGGTAAGGAGCTGCTGCGCGGGTGGGGTCCCCATCTGAGTGGTCCCCATCCCAGTCTTGGTGCCTTTCGGGGTGCAGCGGGCACCCCAAGGTGCCCATCCCGAAGCCGTGCCGCCCGCCCCACGGAGACGCTCACCCGAATCGCGGCTCCGTCCCCGCGCCCTCCGGAGCCAGCGCCTGCGACGGGGAGAGAAAACGCCAACGTCACTTATTTCCCACCGTTAGGTGATGGTGACCAAAATAATTGGGAGGGGAAATAAAAACCCACCCCGACCCCCCGCCCCGGGCTCTGCTCGTCCTCACTCACCCGCCGCTGCCTCGTCCAGCCGCGGGTCTCCGAGCTCCGCCGGGCAGCCCGCCTCCACGATCCCCCCGGTGGGAAAAACGGCCTTTTTTTATCATTTATGCTGGTTGGAAAAAATCCCTTCTTCTGTTTCAGCCACGGGCTGGGGGAATGCCTGCGGAGGAACGAGATCCTCGTTAGCCCGACGGGAATGCCCGACGCGGGACTCTGCTTCACCCCCTCGCTTCCCGGGTTCTGCCGGCACCGTTTTGTGCCGTAGGGTGGAAATCTCCCGGGGCAGGATGCTTTGTCCCAGGGATTCACCCCTGCGCTTCCCCTTTTAGGGCGTTTTGGGGTTTGAGATCTACTTCTCTGGGAAAAAGCCGCAGCCCAAACCCGCGCGGTTTCTGCGTGAACGCCGTTATCGCGTAATATTTCAGCATTACTGGAAATAACGGCGGGAATGCCGGGGAAACCGAGGAAAGCCGGGCTGCAGCATCCTCCCGGGGCTGCCGGAGCAGTCCGCACCGGGCAGGAGCCGGCACGTGTCCTCGGGGTGGATAAAAAATCCATTGGCCGGAGCAAATTGCAGCTTCCCAAGTGCAGGTGCACCCTCCCGTACCAAACCTCCAGCGTGGCCGTTTCCATGGATCCCTCACACCTCCTGGACCGTAACGAATCCATCAGCCGTCCCACCCAGCCTCTCCTCGCCGCAGCTCCCAGCCCGGGATGGGATGTGCTGGTGGGTTTATACGGCCCCGTCACCCCCCGCCGAGGCGCGGGGCCGGGAGAGTTTTCCCACGGCCGACGGGAGCTCCTGCTTCCCTCGAAGCGGCCGCTGGACCCCTCGGGAAAGGCTCGGGGGGGGGAGTTTCTCATCGGAAAGGGCCTTTGCTGGGAAAGGTCTCGTTTCCCAGGGCTCGCAGCCAAAGCCACTGGGATGGCGGTGGCGGCAGGAGGGGACTGGGGAGGAGATGAGACTCAGACACCAAAATCCACTGTCCCGGGGGAGTGGGAGGCTCTGCCGAGTGGCCCCCGACTCTCCGGGTGACGCACCCCCAGCCTGAGATGCTCTTCCTGCCGGGAAGCTCACTGGGTTTTCCCCCCATCCATCATCAGACGGGCTAAAAAAAGCCGTGCCCTCTGCGCAGACCTCGTGGGAAAGGCTCTGGGCTGCCGCGCGGGCGCTGGAAACCGCCCCCATTCCGCAGGGAACGGCTCCGGCACGCACCCATCCGGGCTACTCGCCCCGCTCCCAGCCCTTTCCCTCTGCCCCGCTGCGGGGTGGCGGCCGGGTACCCCGCTCGTGTCCCACCCTTTGGGTTTTTCCCACTAAATCTCTGTTTTGCACCGTTTCGGCGTGGCGGGCAGGAGGGTTCTGACGCGTTTGAAGAAAACAAGCGACCCGAAAAGGGCTTCCCGGCAGGTCGGGGCTGCCTGAGTCAGCCGGAGCGCCGGGATGAGTCAGCCGCCGCCGCCACGATCAGCCTTTCGCAAATTCACGTTCATCAAAAAAAAAAAACAGGTTGGTGGCACCGGAGTGGCTGCAGCAGCGGCTTGGGACCAGCAGTGCCGGGCACCCTGTGGCCGTGCCACCCCGCCAGGGCTCCGCCGAGCATCCCGCGGAGCATCCGCAACCCGGACCCTCGATGCCTCCAGGTGTCCCCCAGCATCCCCAGTGCTCGCTGGTGGCTCTAACCCTTCCAGCGCTGCCACCACCAGCTCCTAACCTCAAGTTCGCTGCGGTCGCTTCGGTGCAGCCGCAGCGCCGGGGCGAACCCGCCGCCAGCCGTGCCCGAGGGATCGCCAGCGCCCGTGGGCCAGGGAAAAACACCAAAACACCCAATCGCCAGCCCCTTCGTGTTCTCCTCCGTGGCTTTCACCGGTTTCTCACGGCCTGAGCCGAGAGGGGAGCGGGGCGAGGGTCCGGCACATCGTCCCTCCTCCCGAATTCTTTCCGTGGGAGCCCGGTGCTGGAAGCGACGCGCTGTTCCGTGGCCAACTTGGCTGGTTCTCGAGGGATTATGAGCCCCCAAGGGAAGCCAGGAGCTGCGGAGAGCTGGAGGCGGCGGAGCCCGACGTCGGCTGCTCGGCACCAGCATCAGGGATGGTGGGAGAAACAACCCCATGAGCATCCCACGGGCAGGAGGAAGCGGAGGGGGAGGAGGGCCAGGACACACGCACACTGTCGGAAAACTCTCGTCCCGCTCCCCTCCCACCTCCTTCCCCCCAAATATCACAACAAAACCAGAAAAGGTACTGGTTGCCATTAGCAGCTCCCTGGAAAAAGCTGGTTTGCTGGCCTGGCTGCAAAATCCAGTTTGCCAGAAAGCCTGGCCCTCACCAGCCCGTGCCCGCCCACTCCGCGGAAAGACGGAGTTTTCTGCGGGAAGTGGCGTATAGGGTGGTTTTTGATAAAGTTTTTGTCATCGTCCAAAAAATAATATCCAATTTTCCTTCTGAAAAGAAAATAAGAAGCCCCGAAGGGGTGGAAACCTGGGTGAAAAACCCCAGGTGGCACAGGGAAGAGGGTGGCATGAGCCAGTGTCAGCCACTCAGGGAAACCTCTGGATTCGTGGAGCTCCGGCCTTTGCAGCGTCGTGGGATGGGGAGGAAAAATAACAGCCTGAGAAGAAAATGAGTGGAAAAAAAAAGAAAAAAAAGAAAACCAAACCTGGAAATGTTGCCCTGGCTTTGTTTTTCTGCCAAACCCCACAGCAAGGGAGCAGGGTGCCAGGGCAGCACCTTGGAGGGAGCTGCAGCAAGAGGTTTGGCTTTATCTCTTCTTTTTGGCACTGGTGGGTGTGTTTTTGGAGCACGAAGCCCTGCAGATGAATCCTTCTGAGCTGGATCTTCCCGGTGGGACCGAGCGCCCGGCGGTGCCGCAGGGATGCTCGGTCCCAGCTGCCACCGCGCTCCGGGGAGATGCAGTTCCCAAGGGACCACGTGCCATGAGATGCCACCGGCTGCATCATCTGTGGGGTTCAGCTGCAGAAATCAGCACGGGCAAGAGCGACGACCCCGAAACGTCCCAGCAGCCAGCTGGGATGCCGCGGCACAGCCGGGATGCCGCGGGCCGGCCGCTTTGCCGGGCATGCCGGCACCTGCCTTCCCCGCGGAGCGAAAAAAACAAGTCGCTAAGTCACAGCAAAACCATGAAAGCAAAACCACAGAGCCCCAAAGTGCCTCTGAGTCACTCCCCCGGCCGCCGCCGCGGCCCCACAGCCCTCCAAACTCGCCGCCACCTGCAGCCGGCCCCGAGCTGAGCCACGCTTGGCCCGCCGCCGCGGCATGGCACGGCATGGCACGGCCCCCACAGGGCTGCCACACGGGTGGCAGCGAAGCCCCTGGGGCACGGGCAGCAATCGCCGTCTCCCGGATGGAATAGCAGAGGATGGAGAAGAGCGGTGGTGACCGGTCGCACCGGCTCAGCATCCTTCGCCGAGCCAAAACCCACCCAGCAGCCCCCGCTCGCCGGCACGGCTTCGCAGCCAAAACACTTTCTTCCCCTCTTTCCTGTAAAACAGCCCGTATTTTTTTTTTTTTTGTTATTATTATTTTAAATCGCGAAAAATACTCATTTGAAACGTGAATGGAGATGAAACGTTCGCAGAAAGTGCTCCCGGGATTAGTCACCGGTTGTAACATCTCTGTTTACATGAGTCATGGAGGTCGGCCCGCGCGGCTCAAATTAAATCCCCGCCGGGTTTTCGGTTTTTGGGCTGTCCTCGGGAGACCTTTCGGTAACTTTTCTCCAGTTCTGAGCAGAGCTGGCAGCTGCCTCCCGGCACACGTGCTCACCAAAACACCGGCGGTCGCGGCTGCGACGGCTTTGCCGTGCGATTCCGCGGCAGCCGGGGCCAGGGGCGATGCTGGGAGGGCAGGATTCGGCCCCGCTAACCAAATAATTTCCCCTTTTTGTGCCAAGGATGGAAGAGGGAGCGAGGTGGGAGGTAGCGGTGGGGTGATGGATGGGCAGGATGCAGCCGGAGGATGGCGGGGGCCAAACCGGTGGCACCGGGCCCCGGCGGCGGCGGTGATGCCGACAGAGGTCACTGTTGCCGAAAAACTCCGCGCCCCAGTCAAAAAAGGGAACTTGGTGGGGAAGGCGGCCATGGGGCCTGGGTTTGAAGAGGCGCCGTGCTCCAGTGGCCACCATGCCGGGGACCTGTGTCCCCACTGCCGGGGGCGAAGCCGCGGGGCAACCGAGCCGGCACGGTGGTCCACGGGATGGGCTGGAGAAGCCACGTTCTCCCCCATGGCCGCATCGGGGACCTCCGAGGGCACCGACTGAATGAGATTAAAAGTGAAAAAAAAAGAACAAAGAGGGAAGGGAAGAGTCGCTGCGTGGGGCTGGAGAGGGAACGTGCTGCCATGGGACGTGCCCGAGGCCGGAAGCCGAGCGATGGAAGGGGCAGAGGGGGAACCCCTGGGCTCTGAAATCCACCCCGTTCCAGGACAGCTGTAGGGAATCAGGAGTAGACCCCAAGCAAGTGCGGTTTGGGATGCATTGGATGGATGTATTTGTTTCCCATGGCAAAAAAAGGGCAGGAGCTGGGCGGTGGGACCCCGGGGGTGGCAGGAGGACGCCTCTCCGCCACCTTCCCTCGCCCGGAGCCTGCAGGAGACCGAGCAAAGAGCTCGCGAGCGCAGCGTAAAAATAAAACCCCAGAAAGGTGACTAAGCACTCCGGGTACCGAGGCGTGACGCCAGAGCAGCCCCAGCCCCCGTCCCCGGCTGTGCCAGGCTCCCGCCAGGAGCTGCCGCCCGCAGTCATCCGGGCACAGGACCCCGGCGTGGGAGGGAGAGCTCCAGGGGTGCTGCTGAGGGGTGGCAGAGAGCTTTTCCATGGCCCATCTCCCCCCCTCATCCCCAAGCAGCTCTGCCCAAAGTCCCCCAAGGTGTCAAGGAACCCTGGACCCCCCTAGGCTGGGGCTTGCCGGGGGGCTGCATGGCATCCTCTTGCCAGCGGGGTGCTCGCCCACCCACAGCAGGGGCAAGTGGGAGCCTGCAAGGGAGCTGGGGGGGGGGGCTTTGAGGTGCTGGGATGGTGGGTGCTGCAGGGGGGGACCCCTCTTAGCCAGGCAGAGCAGGGGTCCCCGCGTGCTGAGCCTGCCCCTGCCTCATCCCCCCCAAAGCCTTCCCCCACCCCACCCCTCCCCAAGCTGAGCCCCCCCAGCCTGGGGGGCAGCACACCCTCCACGGGTGCTCCGGGACCCGCAGCGGGATGAGGCAAAGCCCGGAGCCCCCCCAGCAGCCAGCGCTCGCCCTTCCAACCCGGAAAATTTAAAACGCCCACCCCGTGCCGAGGGCGGGAGCCGGGCGCCGAGCCACGCGCAGCTGCGCAAAATCTATCGCAAATATATATATATATTTTTTTTTTTTTTGGCAATTCACAGCCAGCAGCCGAAGCAAACGGCTCGCAAAAGCCTCTCCCGTGGCAGCGAGCAGCACCTTACCCTGGCAGGCCGGGGGGTCCGCGGGGTGGCGGGGGGCTCCACGCGGGAATGGCAGAGCCGGGTGCCGTTGGTAACGGGCGCCGGGCACCCCGAGCCGAAACTCCCCCGCCGCTCTGCCCACATCATTGGTCCAGGTCGCGGCGGCGGCTGCTTTCAAATTCTGTTAAAACTTAAAAAGGAAACAGGAAGCCTCTCGGCTCCCGCTGGGTGCAGCTCGAGCGGCTCGCACCCGCGCTCGCACACGCACCCGCGCGCTCTCCCTTCCCACCGCCGAGGCCGAAGGCACGGCAGGAGGGTGCTGGCCAGCTGGCAGAGCCACGTCCCGCTCCCGGCGTCGGGTTGGAGCCACGAGCATCCAAGCCTGGCGAGATGCTTCCTCCAGCCCCGGGGAAGCCGTGTTTTTGCACCTCCTTGCAGGGGTTTGCTCAAAGCCTGCTCTGCTTTTCCGTTTGGTTTGTGGCCAAACGCAGCTGGGTCCTTCCAGCCCGCCGGGAGCTCCTGGACCACGGACCTCCAAAACTCCTCGGAACGTAGGACAAAACCCTCTTTTGTTCAGCAGGAGAGCAAGAGGCGTTTGCACACCTTCAGTTCAGGTTTCTCAGCTTTTCACTCAACACAGGGCAAAAAAAGTAAGAGACAAACCCCCACAAGTCCTTCCATGTTTGTGGTAGAGGCTTTAGGAGGCTAAAAAAAAACCCCAAAAACGTTTGTCCTCATAAAAGTCCTGGGTGAGAGCAGGAGGAAGCAGAGTTTCTTTCACTTTGGGAAGTGAGTGCTTAGTGCTTCACATTTCTCCAACAACTCCCCCAAGCTGCGACCGAAGGAGGAGTTCCGCACCCCGGCACCCACCACGCACCCATCCCCAGGAAGGAGCAGCCAAGAGCTCACCACCCAAGGGGGGGGTTTCCATACTTGTTAAACGGGTTTATTTAATTCAACACAAAGAAGGTTTGTTTGGTTTGTGTTTATTTTTTTAAAAAACCTAAACCTGAACTGTCTCTGGGCTCCATGTTTCAGAGAAGCACTGCAAGGAGCTCCCATTCCTTTCCAAAATCTCCAGCGCAAATCTGTCTCCGTGTCCTGGAGGCATCTTCCCTCAGGACACATCCGATTTCCTCTTGCCCTCACCCTCCAGAGCTACAGCTCCAAAGCAGCTGCCTTCCAGCTCTTTGTCCATCGTGTTGGATAAAGACTTAACCCCTCTGAAACGAAATGCTGACTTTCCTACGTGGGTGCTCAAGGAAATTAGATCAACTTCTGAACAGCTTATAAAAAAAAAATCTGGAGGGGGATAAGATTTGTGAGGGGCTCCACATGGTTGCCACTCAGGTCCTTGTTCAGTACATCTTAAGCCACTGAAAACGTTGGACACGTTCTTTTTAACAATGTTTAGAAGGTCTGTAAGATTTCTCTACTTTTGCTTTCTTCATTATCGCTCCGAGTTGTCTCCCTCCATCCATACGTCCCCTCCCTAAAATCCTTTGGCTCCTCTACTTGAAAACAAAAGGGGACCAAGATCAGCACAAGTCCCACAGAATAAGATCAAATTTTCAACTTTGGAACAAAGGGAGTCCAGCAGCTTGGCTCTGGCTGCTTTTTTAGTAGTAATCATTCAACCTCTGGCTGCTTTTATTGGAGTAACTCCACCTGGTTTATGAAAAATTAAGTGCCTGGCCTGCCCAGAACAAACACAGAACCAGCCACGCTCCAAGTTCACCGCTCTGAGGAAGCACCTAAGGCAGCGTAGCAGAGCTGAAGGAAACACAAACGAGTGCCCAATTATTTAAATTGCCTGTAAGCAGTTTCAGTTCTTGCCCAGACATACCGTACCGTGGCGGTGGCAGGTGTTTTCTCAGCAGCCACTGACTAATTGCAGAACAAAGATTAGAAAAGAAAAGAAAAAAAAAAAAAAAAAGATGTAAACAGTGCAGGAGGGAGTCTGTCGCCGGCGAGTCGGAGCAGAGCAATTTACACGTACGGAGCGCGATCGCTTCTGGAGGAGAGATGCACAAAACATGGCATGAGTGAGACTGAAAGATGATGCCAGCTCTTGAAAAGCGTGCTTGGCACGACGTGAGCGGCACGGCAGGTGGTTTTGCTTTGCCTTCCAGCCTCAGACCCAAGAGGAAAAGCAAGTTTGGAGTCTTCTGGGCTGCCTATCTCCCAAAATCTACAGTGCTTTGTGGAAGCGGATTTAGATACACCACAAACAAAGAAGTTAACAAAAACAAGGAAACCGTACCGCTCCCAGCTGAGGTCTTTCCAGAATCCACCACAGAAAGACATATTTGTAGACAATCCTTAGTTACAAAAGTAAATTTATTATTAGTTCACTTTTACAACTTTTCTTTTTTTACCATTCACTGTAACAATTTATAAATAACTCCTGGTCGCAGTCACCACACCTGGGGCCGAGGTTGAAGCTTACGTTGTTTGAGAAGTTACCAAGTCGAGCACGTTTTACCTGGATGGTTTTGAAAAGCATGAAATGACACACGGTGGGCTCCGTAACCACCCGTGGAACGACGGCTGCGGCACTCCGTGCCAGCGTGCCTACAGCACCATGGACTGTGGGTTTCTAAGCAACAGAGGAGCGAGCCTCAGCAGCGCACGCACCGGCATATTCAACTGCTTGAACTTCAACAGCAGCTCCGAGAAGTTGGTGCTTCCTAAAGAGGTTAAGGAAAGAAAGAAAATGAGCACGTGCCGGTGCGCCGCTTGCCCAACACAAGAACTGTCACTAGAGGAAGGAGAGCCAGCTGGCACGCGGGGTGTATCTCTGGAGACCTGCTCACTGCTCTTCACTTTGTTGTGATGCTGGTTAAAAAGTAAATTTTTACATTAGAACTTCAAAAAAAAAATCTCACATTCAATTAATGTGGCGAGAACTCCCAGAACAGAGGTGTGTAACACGCAGAGAGGACACAAAAAAAACAAGGATTAGGGGCAATGGATTTAAACTGAAAGAGGGCAGATTTAGGTTAGATATAAGAAAGAAGTTCTTTACATTGAGGGTGGTGAGGCACTGGAACAGGTTGCCCAGAGAAGCTGAGGATGCCCCATCCCTGGAAGTGTTCAAGGCCAGGTTGGATGAGGCTTTGGGCAACCTGGTGTAGTGGAGGGTGTCCCTGCCCATGGCAGGGGGGTTGGAACTGGATGATCTTTGAGGTCCCGTCCAACCCAAACCATTCTATGATTCTATGATTTCCATAAAGGTCTTTTGACCTCATCGGATACTCAGGCACCTGATCAGAAAATGCCCAAGACACACCAGTCCATAAGCTCAGGGTGCCAACACCTGCACAGGACTTGGGCTGGGGGCTGTGGCCTTTGTGGAGCCTTCAGCAACACATTCCTCCCACCACTGAGGTGGTGACATCCATGTCACGCCCCTAAGCAAGCCACAGAGCTCCTCAAATCAAAGTCCAGCTGCGTTTCTTTAGCACCCTGGGAAACCTCAGGCAGGCAGAGGACTGGTACATCCCCAGGCTGGGCTGACGGAAGGCAAGAGAAAAGTGAAAGGGCCCAGAATTTCCCTGGATCCCAAACAGGGAAAGATCACCTGGAAAAGCAGGTGATCACTCTGACTAAGTACTTATAAGAAAGAGATTTAAATATTTGGGATACGACTAGCCCAGCAAAAAGAGTATTTTCCCTATTACAGCCTGTCTTATCTGGTCCTGCTGCCTGTGAGAACATCACTGCCTGCAGGTCAGGAGAAAGCCAAGACTTCTTCAGTGCTGCATAAAGTCTCTACCTTTTATGTCCAGATTCGAGACAACTAACAAAGGACAGAAATTGATGGAACAGCTTTTGGAGGAAATGCACACTGCCGTATCATTTACAGGACATATTCCCTTTAGCATGCAAGGCCAAAGCCAGGAGCGTGCGCCCACGCAAGCTCGGAGTGCTGGACTGCACTCCAGCCCTACCTTCCAAGCCTCCAGCTGCCAGCTGACCCGGTGTTGGGACAGAGTGGTAAATAAGGAAGCAAGCCAGCATGCTCAGCTGAGATTCCTCCGTGGGCTGCCCGCTCAGGTAGGAATGGAGAGAGACGTCCCCTCCAGCTGTAACACACAAGACACTCTGATGGAATTTAGGGAGCGTTTGTGGGAGGAAACAGAAAGGCAAGACAACAGCATTTCCACAGAAAAAGCCAGCTGAAAAATCTCCATCTCCCCACAGAAGGTGGGCTCGGGGTTTGCTTGCAAACCTCCTTCCTTCTGCCACGGCCACCCTACGCCCTGTTGGCCGCTGTGGTCACCCCTCGCTTTTGCTCCTGGAAAATTCTCCCAGTGCGTTATTAGGAAAGCATTTTCTCTGGGAAAACCTCCCACGTTAACTGAACTTCCCACCAATGCAGTCAAACATAATTCTTCAGTGAACGTTTCACGCCAAACGCACTAAACTGATGCTAATGTGCAAATGCCTTCCCTTCAGGTACCATTTTCCAGTACTTTGGAAGCAAAAGTCGACCCGGAGCAGTAAGGCGACAAGAACGCTAAATTGTGATCACGGCTGCAGGATTAAAGTTATCTTCTCCATACCTTGGAGCCACTGATCCAAAGCGTTATCGATAGTGCACTTCATCACGGGCAGAAATTCAGAGTTCATGAAGAGTCCTCGGTTTGGATTCCTGCTCATCCTCTCCTGGTGACTTCTGGAACTGAAAAATTCTAACACCAGCTTTATCTGCCACAGCTCAAACGTCTCGGACATTTCTCTTCTCTCTAATCTCCTCACAGCCTAGAGGGGAAACACAAAGTGACTGTGAGAACGTGAACTGGAGAAGGAAAGAGACGTTGCTGCCAGAAACATGAATCCCCAAACCCCACCTTGCCAGGGGCTGCTCTTCCCAGCCCCGACTGGGAAAAACTGCCAGCTAACGCTTCTCGTGCAATTTCAGTTCCCATTACCTTAGGCTTTTCCAAATGGCTTTTAAAATCCCTGCTATCTCCCCGTGAGCTCACTGATCCGTCTCCCCTTCTTCCTTTCTGTCCTCTACAAAAGCGCGCGCGACGACCAACGCTCTTTGCCAAAGCGTCGCTTTCAAACAGAAAAAAAAAAAAGTGTTTGCTCCACCTGGTCTATCGCTATGTACGTGGGCAGCATCTCTGGATTCTCCTGGGTCACACACTCGTAAAGAATCGAAGAGAAAAGATCCAGGATTTCCTGTTTCTGAGAAAAGACACATGTTTAACAAAGCAGACTGCTAGGGACAATTTATTTAGGTTCTTGCATTGCTCACGTTTGCTTCCATTAGAGTTAACCCACGCACTGACACTGGGAGTATATTTCACTCCCTCCCTTAAGTCATTTTGTGCAAAGTCCAGCACAAAACACCCTAACCCTTCTGCAGTGGCTCCACCTAAATGCTTCAGGACACTGAACAGGGCTCTAGGTATTTGTCAAACACGTCCTGCAATGAGTACAACTGGTGTAGACAACTAGCAGCCACTGATGTAACCAGTAGGAAAAAAAACCCAAACAAAACCAACACAAAGCCTAGGATCAACGCTGTTTTACAGCTTCGTGTTACGAAACTTCCCTTAGAATATTCCCTGCCCCACTACCCGAGGAACTGAATTCTGGTCCTCAGTTTAACGAAGGATTTTCCCACCTTTTATTCATGCAAGCAAGAAATCACGCTAGTCCACACCTAGGTGTCATACCTGGCCCATGTTCACAGTTGGTTTGCAGAAATAATCAGCGAATGAAAACAGAGCAGGATCAGAAGTGAAAGCTGAAATTGCTTCTGGCTAAAAAACAGATTAAGACACGCTCTTAAAGTTAACTTTTTGGTTTTATTGCACAAATGTAAAAGCAATTTATACCCAACCCTTCCTTCCCCAGCAGGCAAATGAGAAGATTGTACCCTACATAAAGCACATCACGGGCAAAACGTGTCCCATGCTTTCGTCTGCCCACGACAAACACGCATTCACGTAGCTGCTCTTAGCGTAAGCTCATCGCATGCCCTGGGAAAGCCACCAGACTTCCTTTCCCTCAAGCAAGGCAAGTAACTGCAGTACTCATCACCAGGTGGCAGAGCTAGGTGCTGGAGATAAGTACCACAGCACGACTGTCCTTCCCTCAGCCCGTCTAGAGGCAGCGTTCCTGGCAGGAAAAGTTTGGGAGCGATACCTTGAACGCCCGAGCTTCAGAGTTTCGGTGGGTAACGGTCTGCGCTAAGAGACTGCGCCAGCCCATCGGGTCCTCCTTGTAGGAGAGCTGCCCAGCTCTCAGCTTCACGTACAAGACTCCACCCTTTGAAAGAATTGATCTGAAATAACAACAGTTGTTTGGTTTAAATCAATACACAACGAGGCAGACCTGCAAAGGAGCCGTGAACTCCCAACAGTTCAGATATGGCAACATCCCCATTTAGGCTTTGTCCTGAATATTTAGACCCTGCTCCATTTGGGTGTACACGGAAGTCTTGGTATCTTCAGGGCAGGCTGCTATCAAACAGGGATGTGCTGGCAGGTGATGGTGATGAAAAAGGGATGAGCCCTACAGATATAAGGAATATAGCTTCCTGAAGCCATTGCAGGCTCTTGTTAGACTCTTCAAGGATGAGCTCCCAGCACCAAGAAAGACCATGCAAGTTGGTATCCACAGCTTTAAAGGCATCCTCCTGATGGTCCTTTCTCAATGTAAAAAAAAAAAACAAACCCAAAACCCACAAACCAGAACAACAAAACCCCACTATTCCTGACCAAGCCTACAAACAGAAGCGTGCAGCAGTTCGAAGTTACACTATTGCAAAGCAGCTGCGTGTTTACCTGATTCAGAGTATCAGTTGCACCATTAACCATAGGCACTGGGCATCCTTAAAATAACTAAATTATCTGTACTGAAACCGACTGCTTAGCATAACAATAGAGCAGCAAGTCCCACGTAGTAAGATAAGGAAAATCATTTCTCACGTGTGCATTTATCTCCAAAACACTACCAGCCAGGTCCCTACTGTTTCAAAGGTCTGGGGACAAGACGATACGGTCAGCGTTGCGACACGAGGGCTCACCGATCTGGAGCCAGTTCCTCAGTCACCCACACTGGTTTCTGCCACGGCAGCACGGGAAGGCTCTTTTGGACAAACGAGTGCTCAAGCGTGGCAAAGGCTGAAGGCAGAAGGACTGCAAAAGCTGGTGCCTGCTAGCTGAACCAACGTGCCTCCTGGGCTGGAGGACCCTGCACTCTGCCACGCTCCTGTTCCGTGTCTTTAACGACGTGGAGCGATAGCTGCTGCACTGCAGTGCCTAATTTCATCTCCATAGTGGCACTGGAAATAACTAGAGAAAACATGTTACTGGTAGAGAGACGTGGCTGGCTGCTTCTGTACTGCTCACGGTGGCAAGTTACCCCGTAGGCTGTTGAGGAGGGCGAAGATGAGCATGATTTCACCCACAGAGACCGTATTCCGGTAAGATTTCTGTTTTTCAGTCGTTAAAATGCAGAAAGCAGTACTTTGTATACTTCACGTAACGTGAGAAAAATGGTACTCCCCAAAGCAGTAACAGTTAGCTAACTACTGCATCAACAGGCTGGGAAACATGACATCACGTCCACTCAAAACTAAACTAAAACCATGAGTTTACGATGGTTTCTGGTACTGCTCAATCCCACTGCCAATATCTGCGGTTTTTACTATCAGGTTTTCCCCTGCCCTGTTTTTGCATGAATTATTCACATCAATAGGTGAAACCAACTACGCAGTTTCTTTCTTCACCCTGCAGAGCTGTCAGATGCACAACGGCGAAGCGATCAAAACCAGACTTCTTTCCAAATCGTAGGTGTTACGAGTACAGGAGAATTCTTTTTTTTAAAAAAAAGTATTACTACAAGATCATTATTCAGTTAAGCATTACAAAGAATACTTACTTTAGATGATTCGTTCCCTTGCTTAAATCTATTAATAATTCCCAGTACCGTGGCCCCTTCACTCTGATCTGTCAATATAAGCATTTTTATTACTAGATACAACCAGAATCGTAAAATTAAGATTTTCTACACAAGTCTACAGTTCTTTCTGGGCCCTTACAAGAGCATGTGGCCCTTTTATAGTGCTACCCACCCAGAAAACTCAGAGGGAAGGGCACCTAGCTTTGTCTCTCCCTACAGTGAAGCTTTCTGGAACAGGAAGCTCCTTGCTACATCAGATCTTGAAAGTGTTATGATCAAGCTCAAAGAGAAGCACGTGGCATGATCTAACATGTGCTCCATAGTGACAGAATTGTCTTCAGAGCCATTCTATGGGTCAGTGTTGTCCAGAGCCTGGCTAAGGTTGGACAGAGAATCAAAGAAAAGTCACTAAGTCCCTGTTATTGCACTGTTTGTGACAAAAACTGGGTGATTAAATTCTTCAGTTAAATGGAGACTTCCTTTACCTGCTTCAGCAAGTGAAGCTCTGGAAGAAGCGTGGGTGCCATCAGTTCCTCGGTGGCTTCTGCGTACCACTGCGTGCCCTTCAAAACGCCACCAGTATTCACATTATTAGCAAAGCTCATTTTCATGTGAAAAGAAAAGAAAACGTGCACCTCATTTGTAACAACTCCCTCGGCAGAGGTCAGTGGGTTTCTGCTCCTGAGTTCTGAGTAAACACATGACTTTAACATCAGGAAACAGAAGCCTGACTTAAAGGTATGTTTCCCATGGATGGATCAACACGTAACACCGTGCAAGCCAAGCACGCTTCAACTGAAACCTGAAGCTATGAGAAGTGAACCGTGTTACGAACATGCAGAACCCTCTGCCAGAGCCACAAGGGATCCATGCTGCACCTCTTCTCCCCCAAAATCCCAAGAACTCTTTCTTTAGTCCATTCACGAGCATCACCTCTCTCACATAAGCCTGCACAAAATAAATCCTGCAGAAAGAACTCTTCCCCAAAAGACACATAATTCAAGCACCAAGGAGAAACACTAAGTTGCCTGTTTCAGCAGAATTAGAAGGCTGGTTCCAACCACCTCTGCGCCTTTGAAAGTCCTTCCTCTTTAGAAAGAGGAGAACTATGACCCTGGGTCAGTCATGACACGCTTGACTGTTTGAAGACGTCGTGGTGCCTCTTACTCGTCCTGTATTCTGCTCTCAAGGTGACATCAAAGCACACGTAAGGTGTGAGTGGGCTGAGCACAGCCCTTCCATTTTTTGTGCAGAATTCGGCTTGCCTCCACCACGACTTGAAAACAACCCCGAGGCTGCTGGCCACGACAATGAAAACCAGCGTGCCCTGGGCATGTCAGAGTCTTCTCCCACCCTTTGCTGGTCACTGCCTCCCAGACACATCACCTTGTAGGTAACTTCTATCAGGGCGTAACAAGGCGTGTTGGAATCCACATCGACGGGCGTTAAGAGCCTCGGTTCTGCCGCCAGCACGTACAGGTGACGCAAAGCCTGGAGGTGGTACCTGCACGGGGGAAACGAGGAATTCAGCACAGCGTGGTGCAGGCAGGGAGTAATCCCCAAATACCAAACTACACTCAGCTCAATAACCAAATACAGCTGTTGGTTAAACTGAAGAGAAGCCTGTAGTAAGGCAGTACCTTTTATTTTCATTTTTTAACACGTACGGGCTAGCTAACAGAACAGGACTTAACGAATTGTAACTGAAACTGAGTCGTAAACGGACAGATCTTGCACGAAAATCTTTTCAGCTGAGTAAACTGGAACAGTTCAGTCACAGGAGCACAGCGCAGAGCCTCAGGAAACCCGCTTACATTTCCTCACTGATTAAAGATCACTACCATCATCTTACGTCTTCACTCATTTCTTCTAACTTTTTTTTATTAAAACCTCAAAAATAAAATTCATTGAGAGGGTGCCCAGGTAAAAATTCTAGCTCATTTGCCTCTAGATGACCTCTTTTGTAAGATGATTTAGCTTAAAGAAACGCAAACCCTAGCAAACGCTCACCGATTGTCCGTGCTGTGAACAGGGAAGTGAGGGTACAGAGCACAAAGGAGAGCAGCAATTGAAGAATTTGAAGTGCTCAGTGAGTACCTGTAGAAAAACATCACCTATTAGTTTCAGTGCTAACAAAGGCTGGCCACTAGCAAAGGTGTTCAAAATATTTTGGTGTCCCAGGGAAGGGAAGGACAGTAGCAAAGTGTATACAAGCAAGGAATTCACAAACGTGTTCCTATAGCAGTCAAAATTAACATCCTCCTTGTTTTCTAGATGCTACTTTACTCGAATGCCATAGGAATGTTTCTGGCTTGTGTTTGTTTCCTTCTGCTACATGTTTATGTGCAATATCAAAGTGTCTTTATGCATCCATATGTTATTAAAAAAAAAAAAAAAACAAACAAGAAAAATACTCAAGTAAATTGCACACTGCTCCAGCTTCTGCAGGAGAGGTGAAAGAAACAAAAACCTGCCTTTGGAAGTGGCAAGTTACCTTCCTCCTCCCAGAAAGAGAAGCCCCAAAGCCATGTGGTGAGCCAGGTGGAACCCATAGTTCATCTCTCCGCCCGTCTTCTTGTGCATGAAACGGCAAAGCTGAAGGACTTTCAGGTTTCCAGAGCCAGCCATCACCATGGCCAGGGCCAGCAGCAAGACGCTCAGGCATGTTTCGAGATTATAGTGACCTGTCTTTGAGCAGAAGAGAGGCATTATTACACTTCTGTGCTCAAAGGCACACTTCTGGTCGGTCTACCAGGCAGCTTTCTACCCCAGAGTTCGAAACCACATTCCACAGAAAGAGGGAGAGCACACAACGAGCAAAGTCCTTAACGAAAATCCATATTGTATAAATAGTTTGCAATATAGAAAAGTAAAAGGGATGTTTTGTTTCCATTCAGGTTTTGGTGAGGGTAACCAAAGTACGTTACACAACAAAGCCTCCTTTCCATTGAGCGAAAACTAGAAAGAACTTACTACTGAAGCTGTTGGTGCTGACAAACACTTCAGGAAATCTGTTGCATATTTGTACTGGAAAGAAAAGAAACACATACTAAATATAGCTGTAAAAGATAAGTTACAGCTCTTATGGAAATTGAAGGGAAAAAATAAAAACCTCTTACCAAGCACTTAAACGCTGCCAGATTTTCTGAACCGGCAAATCGAAATCCCAGCGACAAACACGCTCCAGCAATGATGTAGACATGAGCTTGCCTAATAAGCAACACAAACAGGAAATGACTAACTGTTTCTCTTTTCCTAATCTGAATACACATCACAAACTCCTTTATAATTTAAAAAAAAAAGGGAAAATTGAAAAGAAACACTTATCCTTTACAGAAAACGGAGAATAAATTCCCTAAGCATCAAGGGAGAGATTTTTTTGCATACTGGTATCTCTATAAAATAGAGTTCAGCTGCATTTTTCAAAAGAATTTTTTACGTGTTACTTACGCCAGCGTTTCTAAACTCAGGTCTTCAGACGAAGGCAGCTCTGTTGCATGAAGAGATATGCTGTTCTCTCTTATGATCTACAAAAAGTGTAAGAGAGAAGAATTAATCCAGGGGAAACTGATTAATCCACTGATGCACTGAGGTTCATAAGCGATACAAAACAGGTCTGTTTCACAGACATATAAAAGCTGGGGTTTCTTCCACATACTATTGCTCCATTGTCCTTCTGATCCAACAGGGACACCTTTCAATGCTCCTGGATCCGGTCCCTTAAAGATTTCTAAAACAGCAGCAAGGCTGTGTCAGAAGCACAACGTTGCTGTACGTACTCAAGTATGAGAGAAAACCAGAACAGGATGAGACCTGAAGAGGCTAAGAGGTCCATCAGCATCCTGCGTTCCTGATAGATAGCTCTCCAAGTTATTCGTAACGCTCAACCGAAACCTCCTCGCAGCAATTTTGCACCTGGCTTCCTACTTGGGCAACGTGGAGGAAAGTTTAATCCCTTTCTCTGGCACCGTTTTGTGTCTTGAGCAGCTGCATCTCTCCTCAATTCTCTCCTCTCTAGCACGACAGGATGGGAGTCCCCAGTGCTCCCACAACAGTCCAGGAATTCAATGTAACCATCATCTCTGCCACGTTAACGTGATAAATGTACATTTTCTTGTGCAGTTCATGCGACTGAGGAAATGTTCACATGCAGAACAACCCAGGCAGATGTAAAACTGGGAAGCAAACACATTAAGTGTAAATACCTACTTGAGGCACGTTGCTATTAACCCACTTGGAATTGGGCAGGATGTCATCCCACAAAATCAGGCATCGAGCCAAGGTCTAAAAGAGTGAGAAAGTCAAAACATAAGGAAGAAAAAAAAAAAAACCCAAACCCATGAACACAAAATGACAATTTTTTTTAATGTACTAAATGCATCCAGAAACACAGACAATCCAGCTACCCACGCAGCTTCTTCACTGTTTCTCAGCCTTTAGATCAGAAATGACAGTATCTCTTTTATTTTAAGAGATGCAAATTCTGCTTGCAGAAGAAAGAACCACAGAAGAAATCCTTGCTGAATCTTTAGCTGGTAAACTGAGATGAAAATTCACTATGTACTTATAACCGATGCTGAGGCCTAACTTATTTTTTATCTGTGAAATTAAGTTGGGAAAAGCCATAAAAATTTACCTAAACATTACATTTAACATTCCACATAAAACGTATCAATCAAATACCTCTTACTCAGGTCTGTCTCTAGTGCTGCATGACAAGCTAGCTGCCTTACTACAAGCAGAAATTGTTTGAAGGCATGAGTTTGGCTGGCAAGCAAAAGGGTTACCAGCTATCTAAAGGATTCTGCACAATAGGCCTGTGTGCTGGATGAAAAATAATTAAAAAACCCAACTAAGTTGTTTTGTATCATTAAATACACTGAGAAAGGAAACAAAAGAAAACCTTACCCTCAATAAAAGGAACTCTGGTTTTACGAAGTCCAGCAAATACATGGTATCTGGTGCTTGAAGCCAGTCAGCAATGGATCTGCAGAGCACAGTAAAGGAACAGGGTTTCCAGATCGTGTTTCAGCAACGCACAAAACTGAGCAGGCCACCCAAAACAGAGCCAACACTGCAGCAGTTTAAACTGCTATCACAAGTCACTGCAAAGTGTCTGAGCAATTGCAAGGTGAATACCTGTTATTAGTCTTTAGGTAGATCATAGCAAGTGCAAGTGTGGCACCCGGGCAAGTAACATCCACGTTTATGGTGTCTCCCTCCTGTGAAAACACAACACTGGTACTTTCAGACCAGTTGACTACAAAGGCAGCAGCCAATCGTGATGGGTACACGAATCCAAAGTCACCTGGTGCATCAAGACACACACCTCAGACCTCTAACCATTGCTATTTGCGGCTTAAATGAGAAAAAAAAAAAAAATCATCAACACGTACTTTGATTTGATAACTGGGAGACTTGTGCTTCTCTCTGTGCATTCCTGCTTGGAACCGCCTGTGACCCCCAACCATGTACTGGTAAAGCTGCTCAGGAACGTTGAGGTCTGACATGCCTATCAAATTACTGCCGTGCTAAGGAATGAAGAGGAGAAGAAATAATATGGAAGTGCCTTCCTATACAAGGAAAAAAATAAAACCAACACGCTTTTGGCCAAAGGCATTTGAGAGTCAAGGATGAAACAGCTCTTATTACCCAATCCCAATATATAATGATTCTTCTACTAATTGCAGCTGAAGTGAAGAGAGGCACCTACCCCTAGGCAAACCATGCCCAAGGCCAGCCCAGATGCAAGTGAATAGGACTCTCTGTCTGTGCAGTACTCCATTTCTGGTCCAGGGGGACGTCCTGGAGAAAACGAAACGGTGAAATTAATCTTTTAAGATTCCAGCTAAGCAAACATCATTTAATTAAGCACTACATTCCTAATGAAATGAGAGAAAAAAAAAAAAAAATCTGTCCCTTCTCAAGAAAGTCAGGAAATTTCTCAGTGGAATTACAAGTAATTGTCACTTAACCCATCCATCACCAAACGGCCAACCCCCCCAGAAGCAACACATATTGCTAAGTGATATGGCTGGAGTTCAGAGACACAGTGAAAATGCCATGAGAAAATTCCATACTCTTTAAGACCTCTGAACCTATCCAAATGCTGTCAGCAGAGTTCGAAAGCTGTTGCTAGAAAAGACTGCACATATCAAATTACCAGAGACACAACAGATACAATTTCACCCTTAAAATTCATCCCATTCTCTATCTGATAAACCATACAGTCTCTTTTATCTAAAGTTAGATATAAACATGAGTAAGAACTGTTACAAATAAACTCAGAACAACTACGGATAGAACGAGGACAAAATTCAGATCAGAAGTTTCCTGTTCAGAACCAGCTCTGTAAGACTACTGTTTAGAAAGCCTTAAATAAAATTTGGAAGAGGAGAATTCAGGACACAATGGCTGTACTTCCACCAACCCAGTGAGCCGAAAAGACTGTCCTTGCAAGAGGAAAGCATTTTTTCCCCATCCAGTGCCTCTGGCTGGTTTCTACGGTGGCAGCTACCTCATGGACAGACTTTTCCCAGACATTTGTTGTTTCTCACACCAGATGTGTTGGGTATACAGCGTGCAACAGAGCTGCCCAGCAGCTGCAGAGGGTCAGGATCTGTGCAGACACGGCATCTGAGCCAGGAGGAACGCGTAGCAGTAAAAGCAGTCCTTTTACCAAGTAGGTGGCAACCCCAGAAACCCCTGATCAGCTCTCATCAGACAATATTTCCAGGTGGAAAAAGTATCTAGGTCCAGCAATGGTGCTGCTACATTTCTCCTACTAAATTCAATGATTTTTCTATGCCATACACAGAGTTCACGGTAACTTCTGTGAACTTTGGAAAATGAGGTTTGGAAAACGAGAGGTTAACATTAAGGTGGGAGATGCACAGTTAAAAGAAACGTTAAAATTCTCAGCTCCCTGACACATTGGATGAGGCTTTGAGCAACCTGGTGTAGTGGAGGGTGTCCCTGCCAATGGCAGGGGGGTTGGAACTGGATGATCTTTGAGGTCCCATCCAACCCAAACCATTCTGTGATTGTGCAAATCACTCGTGCGTCGTGACTCTCCCAGTCCACATCCCATTTTTTTCCAGGGTTAGGCACCTACCTATTTCAGCCAGCAGAACCTCAGCCGTGTGCCTGTGAGCGGTGCCCTGGTAGACGAGGCCTATTCCTATCACAGCAGCCACCTGCACGTTGTGGGGGACATCCAGCTCCGTTGAAGTCGGCGGCAGGAGGGCAGGGATGTGGATGCTGAGGAGGCGCGTGATGGCCATATCCATCGTGCCCAGCTTGGCAGCAGAAACGCCAAGCAACAGCCCAATACTTGTCATCTCATGGCCCTAAGAGAAGGAAAACAAACATAGAATCATAGAATGGTTAGGGTTGGAAGGGACCTCAAACATCAGCGAGCAAAGCAAGCAGACGTGTGCAGAAAAGGAAAGACACTTGTGCAAGCAGCTCATACAAGTCTTACATTCTTGAATATACACAGCAGCTAAACTTTTTTGATCCACTTCTTCAGGAAAACGAAGACACTAGCTGTTATGTTTAGTTTCAAAAAAAAAAAAACAACCACCCCAAAACATTTGGGTTGTCCTAAAAACAGAACCTGGAGTTTTTGCTTTAAAAGGATCTTATCTATCTCCTTGGTAGTCCTTTATCTGAGCCACACGTATCACTTCCTGGTGTTCAAGTTTACAAGTAATTGTGTATTCACAACTTCTCACAATTTAAGGTGAGATTCCACAACTTCTCACAATTTAAGGTGAGATTTCAAGAGCATGTACAATTTTCAGCCTTTTAATGCTAAAGTCCATAAAATCTTGACATCCTGGCTCTAACTCTGTAACGGAAATATTAACAACAAAATTTTTATAGAAATTGAGCAGAAGTAATTCAGAGCATTCACCTGTCCCAATGAGCTTTGCACAGCACAGAAAGATTTAGAGTTAAAACTGCTGAAAATCTGTCAAACAGAAATAGTAGTCAAATGCACTACTAACATGAATGAAGCAACTCTGATATCCTCCCACACTAGGAGACTTCCAATTCAGGGTTTCGAAGAAATCTGCTGACTTTTACTTCTTGTTTTGTTTAAAGAATTCAGGTCCTACAGATATTTTTCTCCGTTGCCTAGGAAAGAAGGCCTCACCTTTGTTAGGTAGTCATGTATATTGAGCGTGGCAAGTTTCGTGAGATGCCCGTTGAGACCCAGAGCCATAAGGAAGCCCGCGTATTCATTCGCTAGCTCAGCAATTTTGGGCTTGTTATAGACAATCCAAGCAGAGTCTATCTGTGAAGCAGGTGCTATCTTCAGGCCAGCAGCTACCCCGTTGTGAAAGCTGGCCCAGCAAGCCATGTTAGGAGGCACATCGATGTTCCCACTGTTCAGATCAACAGTAGTGTTCCGGGGAGGAGCACGGCCTGCCAATGAGAGAATCATTAAAAGCAATTAGGTAAATCCAAACCACTTCAGAAACAGCTCTTGACTTAGTAGGGTGCCAAGTGAACAAACTGACAGCATGCTGGGTAGCACTTCTGAGCTGAAGACAGGCTTGGATATCTGTCAGAAGACAGAAGCACAGCATAGGAGATAAACCAACAACGTGGACTTGGCAGTATCTGTGTCCTGCACGACACGAACACGGATCAGCTGCGTGCCCCCAGGCAATTTATTTCACTTCTCCCTGCTTCTCAGAACGTACCTGACATACGGTCTCAGTGTCAGACAACAATAACAAGAAGCTAGTAGGTGACAGAGTCAAAACAAAAAGAGCTACTTCTTCACAAAAAGCACACTTAAGCTTTGGAACTCTTTGCAGAGAGACACGGAAGATGCTATAAAAATTATGAGAGGTTCAGAAAGAGACAGAGTAACAACCGAAAGAAGCTCCGACCAACGTACCAGTTAGATTCAGCTTAGGGATGGGCAACTGCTCCGTTGGAACAGGATGATATGAGAACAAAGTGAACATTCCTCGTCCAACAGGTAGTGCCATGGTTCGCTGGCACAGCTGTAACAACCTGTTGGGGAGGTGATGGAAAAAACAAGCCAGTTGCTTAACACAGAAAATTTTTCCAAATACAGGATACAAAACGAACCTACAGACAATGGGCACTGGACAGACTGTTTTTTCCTGAATATGAGATAGCATGTTGTCTCTTTTTTTTTTTCCCCCTCTTTTCAGTAGGCTAAACTTTTGAGCCAAATCTTTGGTCCTTACAAGATTAATCTCAAAGATAGACTTTAGCTGACATCATGTTGAAACTTGTCTCTCTTTTTCCCCTTAAAGCTAGGTGCTAGTTAAACAAGTCTGTGCTACGGACGATTTAGAAGCCGTATCGGAAAGAAGGTGAAAGGAGAAAGCAAAACAAAGCTGATTGCTGTATGGGATCCTGCTATGACTAGTGATCACATCTAGTAAGAACCCGTGTGCAGAACTAATAACGTGCTTCCAAGAATGCTGACCACAATTCTCTATGATTTACTCTGGAAACACTTTCTAGACTTGTTAGATTACTCAGCTTGTTAGGTCAGACAATAATTCGACGCATTCCTTCAGCTTCCTACTTCTGCAGAGTGTTTTGCAGGTTAATGCTGTTCTGACGTTTGCTTTTTTCTTTTGTTTTTTTAAAGAAGATACTTTTAACACTTCCAAAATGAGTGATTGAAGAGGCCATCGCGAGGCTACTGGGCATACAATGGCTCCAATAGGAGATGTCAAACGAGAGAGGGATGGGACAGTCAATTAGCTTTCTGCAGAATTAATTAGGTCTCCTGACCAAAGCCTTGCTTAGACCTAAGATCAGCCCTGAACAAAGCACTCTCCAGTTTAGGGTAGGGTGTGGATGATGTTTTGTTCTCCACGGAGGTATTTTCTCTACAGTGCAGCTCCTGATTATATTTCCTAACTTTTCAGGTGGGGGAAAAAAAAAAAAAGCTACAATCTCCTTTCAAACCCTGACTGATCTCAACGTGCCGTTTGGGGTTCAAACTAACAATCTCTCCCACAGGCTGCTCCGATCCAGAGAGCCCCCCAACTCAAACACAGCTGAGTTTTGACATACGCTGAGCTTCAAAGACTTGGATTATGGAATCCAACCCTCTTCTGTGTGTGTCTCCTTCACTCAGGCCTGCCTACCTTCATGTTCGGTTCAGACTAAAACACATTGCACTCTTTGGATAGACATACTGCACTTCAAGCCACCAAAAATATTCAGTTTTTCACTGGAGTGAGACTCTTAATGAAATACTGCTAGAAACAGGAGATGGTTTTTACCGGTTTTCTTTCTCCTCTATGTATTCATGGTCGCTAGCTTCTGGCATCTGCACGACGTTGACGCGTACGGGACGGGCGCTCTGAAGGAGTCTGCGTACTTCCTGCACCCTCAAATCCTCGCTCCAGATCAGCGACATCACTTCCTCGTTCATGTCGTTCATGCCATCCTCATCCTCTTCCGATTCCGTTCCAGAGGGAATATCGGAGGACAGCACCGGGCCCACAGACTGCAAGGGAAAGAGAAAGGAGAGAAGTCGTTTCCAGTAGTGCACATGGATACTGCTCACTCTCAAAGCCAGCAGATACCAGCACCACAACCTGGATGAGCTCGGCACGATTTCCTGCACTGAGACGGGTCTGTGAATAGAACGGTCTGAGACTCGTGCAATCGTGAACAACACTGTTCACTCGCTCCTCACGCTCATCTGGGAGGCCACGAGGAGCTCTCAACATTGCAATCAACACCTGAATGGGTTAAATAGCTACCAAGACAGGAGGAGATGACATCTCAAGCGGGTCAAAGACGTAGCAAAGGCTGTTGAACGAGGACTGACAACCAGGAGCTTGAAGAGGTGACAGATGAAATAGTTATCTTCCTTTCAAAATTATTTCTTGTTTCGGACCAGTTGTAGGAAAGGGCTTTCCCCTCCCTGCCTACACAGTTATCTATGACAGCTATGAAAACATGCATGTTTTTTTCTTCAAGTTCAGCAGTGAAAAACAGAAACCCAGAGGAGCATTTCCATGTATATTAAAACAGGTTAAGCTCTGGAAGGCACAAACATAGCTCCCTGGTGACAACCTGCTTTTAGAAGTGCCGGCACTTACTGACTCTCTTTATTGTCCTCATCACCGACGTTTTCACAAATCAGGGTTTTAATTTGGACCACCCCCTGCAACAGCCTTGGAAAAAATGAGCTCCCTATTAAAATAAACGGTCAGCCAGCATGGCAGTAAATTCCAAATGTCTGTTGCCATCTGCTAACCTGGGTCTTATCGCAGTACCTGAACGTTTTTTGGCCTTGCATACCAGAGCTACACGACCAGAAAAAACACTGAAGCACTTCATTGCTTAGAAGCACTGTAGTAAAGCTCTCTTTCTGTGCAAGATTTATGAAATCCTTGCCTGAGACTCTGTCCTCCCGTTTATCCACATCGCGCGAGCAATGCACAGGCCCCCTGACAAGCATGGTCAGGATAGCGTAGGTCGGGATGCCACACAGCATGCCCACAGTCTGCTTGCCCTACCCTTGCTTCAGAGAAGGTTGTCACTCTGCATGAAGCATGGTCATTTTATTTTTAATATAAGCTTTCCTGCAGAATAGACAGTTTACTTATGGTCTGACGAACCAATTTGGATATTGACCCGAGGGGGAGCCAGTATATTCCTCTTTCTTTTCCATCTTTCACAGATGAGAGATTACTTTAAAAAAAAATAACAAGGCAAGCAATGACAAATATTAATATGATAACTCTAGGAACAAAAAAAACCCTCCACCTCTCTCTAAACTGGTCATTTTTCCTGTTCTATACCTCAGAATTTCAGCGAGCTGGAAGATACAGAATCACACAGACTGGATCAAACACAGGGTCTTCCCAAGGCTCGCTGGTAACACATGACACCGAGAGTAGAAGGAAATTACCAGCTGATGAATGAAAACCAATTTCTTCTGATAAATATGCACCAAATCTCAATACATAACTGCACCACCCATATAGCCAGCGTCCGTTTTGAAACAGGAAACTCCACCCTGCCCTCCTGAGAAATGACAAACAATTTGGTGTTTGAAGATCACTTTAGCCTTTTAAGGTAACATATATTCGAGGCATTGTTATAAAGTCAGTGATAAAATCAAATTTATCAGCATTTTAAGGTTCAGTGCTGTTACAGTTGGGCAAAACTTCACCAGTAGAAAATAAAATGGATTTTTAATGAAAGGTGGGACATCAGATTTGAATATGTAGTTTGTTTACTTTTCTGATATATGAATTTTTTAAAAAATTAGTTTTTTTGATACGCAGTTAATCATGAAGCCTCTGTTACAAAAAATTGGAATAATTTAAGTATCATTTCCAAAGCTAAGACAGTGAAAAGGTTCTTGACTAAGATGGGCTTGACACTGCAAGTCCTTCTTCCTGACTTCTGGAAAGGCTACGAAGAATCTCTCTGCTACTATTCAGTGCTTTTACACATGCCACCAGCCAGCTTTTAAGAACAGTTTTGGCTTCCAGAGCATTCTCACCAAAAGACACTTGAGTGAGCTACAACTCTGAGAAGCTAGTGATTCCCACTATCAGAAGAAAACATTTAAAAACACCACATGCTTTTTTTTTTATTTTACTTCAGGACACAAATAACTAAACCCTTCCCGAGTGGAAAAGAAACATGAAAAATGTATTTCTGAAAGGAATCCAAATCTTCCAGAGGAGAGGGAGATGCCAGCAGTAGAGTCTCTGGATGGAGTACCAAAACCTCTCTAACACCTCTCAAAGGTGCAGCAATTTTGGAGAGGAACAGGACTTACAGAGGCAATCAAATAGCTCTGTAAGCAAAATGTTGAGCACTGTGCCTAAATTAAGTGTAAAACCTGTTTTATATTGACAGTTTCCACAGCTATGCACGTACTCTTCCTGTGCCGGATGCTGGTTTTTATACCGAAACCCTCATGTGCATGTAAACCCTGTGTTGCCCTCAATCTTGCATTCTGCACCTTCTGATGCCCTGAGCATCAGCAGATGGTGGAGAAGTTTCTGAACAGTGAGCTCTGCCCGACACCCAGTATTGTGAAATCCATCTCTGGCCATACTCACAGATTTCCCCTTTTGCAGGTTCCCTTCACACGCCTGTTTGGAGAGATCCTGGCGCCCGATCAGGAGACAAACGGCTTCTGGCCAGTCTGAGGCAGGCTGCTCCCGGCAATAATAGATGGCATCTCTAATGGGAAGAGCGACACCAAAGGGGAGAGACTCCAGATCTCTTAAGGTGAAACCTTAAAATTAATGAGGAAAAAAAAAAAACAACCTGCTTCATCAAAACTAGATAAAGCGTATTTCACGTTCTGCAAGCACAAGACCGTTCCTGACGATCGTTACCGTTTTGCACAACGAGAAAAGCTGCTCTTACCAACATCAGTCATCCAAATAACTAGCTTTTCAGCCAGGCTGGAAACAGATGTGCTGTGTCTGAAACCACATCTGTAAAACAAAGGGGAATAAAGGAGAAGCCAAGAAAAGCTCGTCCAAAACTCAGCAGAAAGTCAAAAACTCAAAGTTTAAAATAATACTAAAAGAAGCTCGTACCGATTGTCATCTTGGTCTACTTGCTGTTTTCGTTGTCCTAGGAAAGACAAGGCCGTGTTATTCCCGTGTTCTTCAAGCGAAAGGACAGCAGAAACCAAACACAAGGCACTGGAAGACACCATGATGGCATCAAAGTGTCATTACCTGACGTGATCTTGTCCAAATAATGGGAGGCTTCGTTGGATACGGCGCTCTCGTCACCGAGGACATACAGAGCCACACTCTGGAGAGGAGAGGGACACCGTAACAGAGTCACTTCGTGTGCAGCTATCGCTACGCTGCCTCTTAAAACAAGCAGAAAATAATTTAATAACTCCAACAGTGGGACGGGTTTATGAGGAAAACATTGTTAGTAAAAGGAGATTGAAACAACTGAAGCAAGTAACGAGCTTTTATGCTTTATAGACTTCTGTCTCCAAGTTTGGAAAAAATAAATCCTGAAACAATTAACTGAATCTTCCTTAATAATGGCTTCAAAGTAAAAAGGAGAGACATCTCCTAAACACGTTCCTGGCCCTCTTTCCCATCTTTTTCACGTTTTATGGAATTTCTCTTGCAGCATCTACAGACAGCGTTTTTTCCACTCCGTTTCCTCCACAGCTTGAATCCTGGCTACTTCGTGGAGGCTCCGAGTGACAAGTTCCCCATTCAAAGCAGGGCCCACTTCAGCTCTGCAGCCACCGAAATCAAAGTGACCTGTCACCTGTTTACTTTTTGATACTGGCAGACAAGCCAGCATGCCCAACGCAAAAATCACACCCAGGTAAAATTCTTTTGTGTTTGCCATGAAGATCTTCCGCCGAGCCGCACCGCTGACGTGTCGGATCTGACCTCCACGTGGGCACGTCAGGCGGAGGCAGGAGCAAAGGCAGGGCTGGACAGACACGGGTGATTGTTCAAGGGAAAGGCTCGGCTCTGAAGAGTGGTGAGTGCAGGGACAAGTTTTAAAGGAAAGCATCAGCACTTTAAACAGTCTTAGTGCTGTTGCTCCAAGCCTCCGCGCTCTGAAGCAGACGACAGGCTGACTCCTGGCAGCTCGTATCAGAGACTCTGCAACTCATCTTGGACGTTTGGGTTGGAGCAGAGTCTCTCCTCCCTGTTTTTCTCTTCAGCCACCTCAGGCTCAACATCTCTGCTCCTGTACTGGCAGCTTTCTCCATCGATGCTTTGTGAATAAGCGAGCAAGGCTGACCAGGAGATAACATCAGCACTTGCAACTACTCACGCGACAAAATATTCATGTTGATACATGCCCAAGAAGAAAGCTGGGAAATTCTCGCTCACAAAATACAGTTAACTTTGAGTTACATTATTACTTTGCACATGCCACTACTACAAACCACAAAAAAAAACATAAGCAGTGAAGCATAGGCTACTCACTCTGCACTCACGAGCTCTCCCTCCCAACCTCAAATACCTCCTCCCACCTGTTAAAACCCATCCACACCCTCCAGTAATATTAAAGTAACAAAAGAGGGGACTCACAGGGATTTCTCTCTGCTAAATACACCCTATTCTCCCCGTGGAGGGGCTGACACTGCACAGTTTACTATCCTGCAGGGATATTCAAGAGAGTTTCATGCAGACAGATGAAGTGTACTCAGTACAGAGCAGCAACACGTGGAGATGCTTAAGTCTCCAAACAGTACAGCTACAGCAGAGTTATTTGTCACAGGCTCAGCACCCCTCCACCATGCTCCCGTTGCTCCACACCGTACGATTAATCCCTCTGTTATTTGACTTCCCACTGGGGACGCTTCACTCGCAGGAAATCAAGCAGCTGGGGCAAACCCCATCACAGTGCTGTGATGCTGACAGAATAAAACATATCCTTTTTACCAAAGTACCTACCAGTACTACCAGTTTGCTCCTTTCACAGATTCCTGGCAGGTAAGGATAAGGCTGCACTGCTTCTCCCTTCAGACAGGAGCTCAGCCACTGAAAGATACTTGGAGGCTCAGCAGAAAAAAATGAGGGATGGTGCATGAAACCTGTTTGGACTTAATCACATAAACAGCAATGACAACTGAGTTCAAAGCAAATGCACAATAATTCTCCATTATTCCAAAGCAAGCCCTACAGGACTTCTTTTAGCAACAAAAATATTTCCCCAAATATTTTAGCAACAAAAGTATTTCCCCAAGATCACATCTCCCTCCTGTTAGATGGAAGTTTATAGCTAGGCAGTAATGAAAACTTGAGACACCTCCTTGTCTTCTAAGAACAAAAAATATCTCAGCCCACGGTGAAAAGGAATAAATATAATGAGTAATTCTCAAAAGTCTCACTGGAACGGTCTTGTAATCCAACAACATTAAACTGCTTAAGTGAGAGGACAACCTAACCACAACCTCTTTACCTTCTCTGTCCACAAACACGAGTAGCAAAGCCCCAGCAATGCTATGAGATGTTATTTTTTTGGTCAGGAGAAACAGTAGTTTATCTTAAAGGACTAGTAAGTTTAAGCTGGTAGGATGCTAAACAGGTGCACAAACAATGTATGACCCTATTTTAAAGCTTTGTGGGTTTAGCTCTGATTTAGTTTTTAGGAATTTCAAACCAAGAGCCTGCCAGCCTAGCAAGACTTTCCACAAGAGAGGCACATCTCACTACCAGGCTTTTCCACAGTTGTCTGCTAAGATTTCCCAGCCAGCCTGAGCTGGGAGCTCGCCAAGATGACACCATCATTCCCTCCCAAGTCCTTGTTCAGTGGAGTGTCCCACTGGACTGGAGGCACCAGCTCATCACTATGCTATGCCAATGTCACTCCAGTCTTCTTAGGAAGCTATTAAAAAGAAAGGAACACGGCCACCTCAGCACTATGAGCACAGTTTTGCATACTGGGATTAAGTCCTGACCAGCTTTAAATGGAACAGTTACCAACATGCTCGGTATGAGAGGTAACCTGCACATCATTATCACTGAATATCCAGCTTCGCAAAGCCTTAAACTCACCTTGATCAATTACACAAGTCTGTCTGGAGGTTTTTACAAGGGCTGGATAGTCTCTGTAGTAATAATCTATATAAGCTTCAAGTTTTAAGTCCCTAGAATGAGAGAAGTGAGTCACATTAGAGGGGGAAAAATAAAACTCCACCTTCCTGCATTTCTGTGACATTTTCTGTTGATTTTTTTTAATGCTTTTTATGTGCTATAAGGAGGGAAGTTATGACTTCCTTGACTAAGGCCGTTCATGGGCACTGCCCACTCCCTACGCAGTGCATCTGTAGGCTTAATCTGCCCACTCCCTCCAGTGCACTTCTCTTGGGCTGTTCTGTCTCCACCATCACCTAAGGTGTGACCACTGTCACTACAGTTTTCTCCAAATTCCAATTGTTAAAGCTAGACAAGCCACATGTAACAGGTGCCAGCCTCAAAAGACACACAGTCTTTCAATTCAGACTTGCTTCTTGTTGGCACGACAGAATAGAGGACAGGCCAGCCTTTTCAGCACTAGGGACTGGTTGCCACTTCTGGGAACCATTTAGCTCGTCAGCTATAGCAGGAGCTACTGGGGAAGAACCTATAGTCATAGAAAAAAAATGGCTAGAAATAGTAAATACAACTCTAAGAGATGTTACCAGGCCTTTTACTTAAACATACATCTGTATCTATCTATCTGTATGCCCTCGATGCAACTTGAAGGTGGCTGTAGAGGACATAAAGATGCAGTCACTAGCTGCAGTGAAGATGCCACAACAAACAAGAATATTTGACAGCTCTCACCAGCTGAGCTATGACAATACAGCAAACACAAGCTGCAGCATTTGAGAACCGTGAATCACACTGACATTGGGAAGCAGCCAGAACCATGTAAGAGATGTGCTAGAGTGAATAGCTTTAAGCACAGTAAGGTTTTAAACATTTGTTCATTTTCTTAAAATGCATGAAAAGTCTACACCGTGTTGGAAAGTCCCCAAACTCCCCATAAAAAAATAAAATAAATAAATCTACAAGCATCACTAAGAGACACTGCACAACATCCAGTATCTGTGATTTGTCTGTTGGGCATACCTGGCCAGCTGAACCAGAAGAACAACAAGCGAACGAATTCCTTCTCCCATTAGACTATTCAGCTTGAGCTCCTCATAGATCAGATGAAGAACAAAGAAAATAGCAGGAATATGGGTGAAAAGGAGGGTTGAGGAATCCAAACTAAGGCTCTGTGAAAAGTCATCCTTCGGAGCCAGAAATTCCAGAGGGTCCAGTCGCAAAGCTTTGGCAACAGGATGAGACTCAAAATTCCTATGGTAATCAGAGCTCAAGAGGTATTCCCAGTCCTAGACCACACAAACAGGAAAGAGAGGCAGAGGTTCCACAGTGAACGTAACCATCCGGCAAGAGAACTCCAAAGTGCTGTTACAGAGGAGGGTTTTCCCCCCCCACAAACCACTGCAAATGTGAGTGTTGTGTGGCAAACCTGCTGCACAAACCCTGCAAGCCACAGCAATTCAATTGTTAAGTTCCATCCTTTTTTTTCCAATCCCCTGTTCATAACAGAATCAAAGCCGTATATTTAAGAGAACAACAGGAAAGAAAGGTGAGAGTGCCTTCTTTCACCAATATTCCGCACGGGAGACCTCACTGAGTATTTATGCAATTCACCTCGTGCTCCCAGCCTTCTTCATACCTCCCCTTCCACAGCACATCAGGCATCAGATCCTGAGCTTTGTTCCATGCAGGCTGTAGTCCATAATCCCACGGGCTCGCTGAGCTGTCAACCCGCAAAAAACTAACAGCACAACTGGACCACCACAGCTTGTGAGCCTCTTAGGATAGGAGGATAGTAATTTTTCCACTTTACTGTTCAGCTACGTAAAAACTTCCTATTCCTGTCTAGTCAAACCCAGTGAATCAATCCTGAACACTCCACTAAGTTTGGTGAGAATCGGTGCATTCAGTGAAGCATGCAATTTGATGCCCCTAACGTGCTAAAGGTGCTGAGTAGCCAGGGGAGCGAGACTTCATTTCAAAGGGATGAAACATCTAGGAGAGAGTTGACTTTGTCAGAAGAATGACTAGGATTGCTTTGTGATCCATATTCAATTCATTCCCGAGTCCAGCTTCTCCAGAAATGAGACCCTGACAAGCAAGGTCACACCACACGCCCACTGCACAGGGCAAAATAACTTCTCTTCCCCCAAAGGCTTGTAATCTCATATGAGCTCAGACGAAATGCACTACTCAGAGGGCGTTTCCTCTGGTTTGCCTTTAAAAAAAACCCACCCAAGGCTCTTATTTATAACAGAAAACCATTTCTTACTTCATCTGACCCTGTTTCTGACGGTCTTGCCTTCTTTGGAGCAATAACTGGTGAAAGTGAGCCTTCGAAATCAAGCTGCAAGAAATAAAAAGATCAGAAGTAGCTCAGTACTGAAACTCCCATGGTTGCATAAGTGAATCACCAATCATAACATCTGAATTCAAACCAAGCAGCACACGACATTGCTTGAGATGCTTCTCTACTTTGCTTTCATATAAAAAATACTGCAATTAGATTCTTCTATACTATTCTAGTATATGGTGCATGACTTCACAGTTCGACCGCCTAACATCTGGTATGCACCAGGACAGAGGAAAAGCTGTGGATGAGCTAATGCTAGTGATGCAGATATTCTGTAATTGCTTTCATCTCAGTTTTACACATATCCTTGCTGGTTTCCTTTTCCTGCAAGTATTGCAAACGCACTTGCTAGCAGGAAACCCACTTAGAGAAAACTCCAAATCAATTCAGTAAAACAGTTGGGAAAAAAATAGAGCTTTAAACTTTGTAATTCCAAAACCACAGGAGAAATCCTCTTTAGGAAACAGGAATCTGAGTTGTGACCTGCGTGCCTAATGAAAACAGGCTTAGTATGGATTAGGTGAACCAAATCCTTAATGCACCAGTGTTAGTCATGACGCAGAGTAAAATCTTCATAATCTATTTTTACTTGACTAAGGCAGTTGGTGGTAAGGACCTTATAAATGTATTTCATGATCAACACAGACTAAAGCATACACCTGAAATTTACACATACAGCATTTATTTGATGGCACCTTGTGATTTAAGACAAGACACAGTCTGTTTCTGACTTTGGTGTCTCTCTAATCATTTTGAACCTTGAAGAATTACCAGCAACGTTAACGTAAGCTAGGAAAACAAAAACATATGGCATTGCTTACATTACGTGTCCAGGACAGCCTCTCTGTGTTGTAACCCATCATATTCATGAGACATGTTACAAATAAATTCCATTCTGAGTGATAGCTTGGTCCTCCTGGAGCATTATAAGCATTGTACCACTTGACAAGCATCTGTACCGCTATCTCCTTGGGCAGGATAGCTTTGACGCCTTGCAGACATCTTTTCACTGTTGGAAAGAAATAAAAAAAAAAAAAAAAAGGTGTGTTTTCCATCCTACCCTCCAGTACTTCTTCCTATCAGTGCTCTAAATCTCTGCAGTTCTTGGACCTCCTTTTAACTCTCTGGAAACTCCTTCAAATAAAAGCCACACCATACAAACCCCAGCTGTTTCTTTAGTTAAACTTGAGCACTGCTCCTTTAATTCACCATAGAAAGGAGGGAGGAAAAAAGTTGCTTTTGCTCATTACTGAAACCAACTTTTGTCTGAACTGACATCTCAGCCCTTCCTCAAGCAATAATATACACAACAGTAGAGAGTAAAGCAACCTAAGGAACAAAGGAAGCTCTAAGAGTGCAGCAGGCGAAGCACTGAAAGCCACCAAGAACGCCTAAACAAACGGTGGCAGCTCTAGAAGATGAGTTACTAGAGCTTGGAATATGTGGTACTGAATCACTACAGTCTAAGCTATTCATAAACTAATTCAGAAAGGAATCCTTGAAAATTATGGACCATATTTCACATGATGGATTCTGGATCATACCTAGTTCGGAAGTGGCAATTTCAGGAATTGTAATCCGAACCATCGTATTACTGCTGAGTTCCTGAAAAAAATAATAATAAAAAAAAAAAGGTAAGAGTCTCGAATTCTGAAATGCATTTTTACGTAAAGACACAGTCCTTTTCCATCAACTCAGATTCCTGTATTTCCATCAACTCAGATTCCTGTACTAAGCATATTCCTAATTCTTGGCTCTCTGCTGCACTAAAGATCTGCAGCCTCACATGCTAGCTCCATGGAATACTCAAAACGGATCCTGAGCTGAATCACTTGAGGGAATCAATTTAATTCTGTGACTTCAAGAGTTTTCTAAAAAAGGAAAAAACATGGAGGCACCAAAGCAGGTGTGATATTTTGCTGTTGGTCAGGAGCTGCTAGCAATGCCTTACTGTGCAGCAGAAGTAAACTTGACCCTCACTTTGCTTTGCTAACAAAGCGTTGACTCAAATTACAGGATTATACTCACTAAAGTTACTCTGTTGTGGACAGGATCTCTCAGAGCGTGAATGAATGTCCCAAGCTGCTGAAAAGTACAGTCTTCAATGTACGTTGAGTCGTGAATCTTGGAAGAATCCCTCAGCTCTGGAACTGGTGACAAAAGCACACCCTGAAAAGTGGTGAAAATGATTGCTTAGAATTGTTGAAATAAGAAGATCTGAGCAAAGGACAGCTAAAACTGCCATTTTTAATGTCCTAATAAGTATTTTGAAAGTAGATCTTTCCAATCTCTGCCTCAGAAGTTTTACAGAAATCCCAAATAAATAAATAAGGCAGCACTAAACAGATCTTCTTTAAACACTGTTTATTCAGGGGATTTCAAAAGAAAAATAAAAGATTTAGCTCCAAAAGACGCCTTGATAGTTAAAAAATAATCAACCAACCATTTGAAGCTGTGACAACTAAACCCTTTCCAAGGTGGGACTTTCTCCTTACCTCTTCTAGGAGCCCCAGATGCTTACTCAAACTCTTGGATGGAGTGCTGACACTATCCAAGGGAGTACTTGGCCGAGGCATCTGGTTGGACATTGTCAGGGATGGAGCAGGCAGTCCAGGAATAAAAACCTTCCCCACCTTTTTGGGAACAACATATAGGAAAACAAACAGTTGGTTTTCATGCCTGCGCTTCCAGAAGCTTGCTTACATACAGACATTATCAGGTTTTAACATCTTAAAGAAAAAATATGAAGAAAAGTGGCTATGTACTTAAACTAAAGTCTCTGAAGAGAAGACTAAAGACTACTTCACGTAAGTACTTTCTTCAGATGATGACAACACTAAAAAACTACCATACATGGTCAGTATTGTACATTATTGCTATAGGTCTGCTCCCACTAAAAGTTCTAGCAGGGCTTCACTGAATGCTCTACTTTCAGAGAGCATACTTTTTTTATATACATACATATATACATGTGTGTGTGTTTATACACACACACGCACATAAACGTGTGTACACACACGTACAAACTGCAGTGTCCAAGGTTTCTGCATACACAGAGAGAGCACAGGGCACCTCTACAGAATTTAAGAAAAAGTTTTCATTATTCTGGATGAATCGTGCCCATCCTAATAACAGCCCTTTGTAAAGCAAAATAATTTGACATCTGAAACCATCTGGCATGCTACAGAGAAGCCTGACAGTTTTTTGTTCAGGAACAATTCTTATTTTCCATATTCTTGAAGTTTTCTTTCCTTGAAAGCATTTTATTACTTTAGTATTTCACTATCACTGAAAATAAGCTCAAGAGATTAAAATGACACCTTGTGAGGTACAATGCAGAGAGGATCCCTCTGTATAGCCCAGCTTGCAACCAAAGATTCAAAAACATCTATTTTGGGGATAGAAAAACTGTTACTCACCCGAACCACTCCAGAATAAAGCACTAGATTTCCACTGCCTTCCAGAACCAGCAGCATATCAATGCCCTGCAAGGATCAAGCAGCATATTCACCTTCTTGTATTTAAACAAAAAGACAACAGTTGGATGACAAGCCACAAAGCAGGACACTTCACAGTTAAGAGTCCATATAAAACCACGGACCTGCACTGGAGCTGCATCCTTTGCTTGAATATTGGTAACAGAACCAAAGATCAGCTGCGACTTATCGTTGCTCTCTTGAAATTTTACACACCTAGAGATTTGAGAAAACAACAGGAAACTTAAAAGGACTGTCCTATCTGTTGTTAGGGAAAGAAGACAGAAAATTCAAACCACGTCGCACAGCGCAGTCACTTTTATTGTGGTACACTGGGTTCCTTCCTCCTTCCTTTGCTCGTTTTGCCCCGCTAGTTAACTTAGTTTTACTCTGCCAGTCTTGTTAAAACCCCCAATGTACTTCTAAAGGGTAAAGACGAGGATAAATAAGAACATCACTCGAATTACAGTGAATGTCCTCTTGCAGCTTCAGTTTCACTCAAACAGCCCAATTCACCTACGCTCCCACAGTTAAAAACACGTCATGCAAGAGTCAGCAACGTACCACACGTTGACACAACAGATTCCACTACCTGGAGGAAGAAGTATGTTAAAACCCCCTATCTAGGTTGCAGTTTCTAGAGTGCTCTTCTTTGTTCACCTGTCCCCGAGGCAAGGATGCTCACCGCAGCTGGAGCTGGGATTCCACTAAAAAGCACAAGAACTTCTGCCCACAAAGGTCAGTGGTAATAAATACTTTTGAAGCTTGGGAATTCTTCTCTCTGTAAAAGAGACACACCGATCAGCACACTGCTTGGTCTACTTCATAGCAGGCCTTCGTTTTAATGAAGGAAAACACAGCATCCACAAGCTGTAGCGTCACACTGGATTTCAATCAGCGGTGCGTCAAGTTGCCAGAACGCACCAGTCTCAGTTTCAGTCATTACTCTTGAAATTCATTTTCTAGCACTCCAATCTCCACATTCCCCACTTTTTGGCGTACAGAGCACATGCTCTTTGGCTTTGTTCTCTTGTTCAGTCTCAGGGTTTATGCTGTGTTTTGCCTCTTTTGATGGTAACAGAGAAAGAGAGACCCCCTAGAAGACGAAAAAAACCCCAAAGCAGTGACCAGGTTAGAATCTGCTGTGCTTTAGAGATCTCATGAAGCCATTCTCCCTGCTCAGAGGGCCACAGATAACAACAAGCAAAACTGTTCCAATTGCCCAACTCTCTTTTGAAGGGAGCAAGGCACCTGGTGAGCATCTTTTTTTTTTTTAAAAATTAGGAAGTACGAGTCCATGAATCTACTTTAAAGTGGCACCATTTGCAGAAAATACACACTAAAATAAGCTGTCGTTTTACTTTATTCCCCACGCCGATGGAAATCCAGAACTTCTCACATCCCAACACAAGCATCTCACCTCGTGCTTGTGAGGCTTTCCGTCCACAGGTGATCTATGCACAGCTCAGGAACAATGGGTTCAGTTTCCGGTACCAGGAAGGAGTCACTGGAAGTGCTGTTTGGTGAATGGGTCATGCTGTGCCGTCTCGGTGACTGGGTGTTACTGGAGAAGTTGAACCTCTGCACTCCTGAGAAAGAATGCACTCCCAGGGCAGGGGAATGAGAGCGGCTGCAAGCAAGGACATAGGGCACCACTGAAAAGTGGACTTTCAGAATCATGTACAGAGTCCCAGGGAGCTCTACACTGGCAGAGACTTCAAAAACAAACCAAAACCACCCTAAACCACCACATAGTTCAGTATTAATTCCCTGTAGCAATACACTCCAGTACAGGAAAACAATTCTCTAATTAATTTCCAGTCATCTCTATTAGAATCCAACAGATAAGATTTCAAAAGTAAAAAAACCCAACGTTTTAAGCTGCTTGGTCAATTCCATCAACAATATCTCCCAACCTCTTCCCTCTAAACATGACTTCCTTCAAAAAAGCTAACTGAAAACACTCCTGGGACTCAAACGACCTGCAGGTAGTTCTTGACTCCACTACAGACTGGATGTCTTGACAGAACAACCTCTGACTCTTGCACACCAATTATCCTCCTGTGCTCTAGGGATAACAGCACTCCGAACGCCACCAGAGCATTCCGAGAAGGCTTTCAGGTGCTATAACAGAAGCAGCACCTGCATCTTAGACTTGTAATGGTAGAGACAGACAGACAGCAATACCAGATGTCCATCCTGTTCCAGAGCTTGTACTCTTTGGTGTCGCCTGCCCACGCACCACGCTGAGCACCCACCTCAAAGCAGCCATGTTGGAGATGGACGGCGAGCGGGACTGCATGCTGGGCGACGACACTGATCTGCTCTGGCTGTGGATAGAGGAGTAGTTCTGGAAAGGGGAGCCCACAGGGGAGTCTCCTTTCGAGAGGCTTCTGAGGTGAGCAGTCAAAGAGCTGCTAGTGGCCATGTGCTGCGGTGTGCCCATCTGCTCCGAGAACTTCAGCACCGTGTTCTGCTCCTGGGAGAGAAAACAGAGCTGTCCATACACAAGCAGCACATGGGCAATAACGGCCAGGAAGAGGCTCAAATAGCTTGTTTTGTCAGTTAGGTGATAAAAATTTATGCCTAGGTAGGTGCTCAGCCTAAGAAATTTTTCCTACCAACCATGGTCTCTCATTCCCAGTCACAGAAACTACTCCTATGGTTTTCATGGCACTAAGTTGTCACTTTTCTTACAGAACACAACAGTTTTCTTTAAGTAGAGTCCAAACCTTCTGGTACAACATAAGGAATATCACGATAAGCACAGTGTGCTTCGTGACCATCACCATCATGGGAGCTCTCTGGCTGTGGTTCAGGCAAATACATGAAAGAAATAGTTTTTAAAAAAAAACAAAACATGACATCAAACATCTTAGCCTCTTTATAAATAAAATAAATTACAAACCCAGGCATTTCTAACACACACAGCCATAAGGGCACATAAACACACACGCAAATTTTTTTACAATGATATTTAATCAACAATAAATTTGTACCTCTGGCTTCACTCTCCGAAGGGCCCAAACGGTGTGTAAACTCTGCACAGTGTCATAGGTCATCACAATGGAAGGATCAGCATCAAGAAACACGATCCTCATGGTGTAATCAGCAACATACTGCACTCTAGCAGAACCAAACACGCCTGCTAAGGAAGCAGTTAATGTCCGTTAAGGCAAAAGGATCACTTCTACAGCAGCGTTACCAGTTACAGGGTCAGCATTTCTCACACCCTCTTTCTTCTGAAATCTGTTTTGTTTTTTTTCCTGAACAGTTTCCCTGTTCAGGAAGCAGCTAAAACAACCCACTTCTGAATTCCTGAAAGAGCGATTATTGGCAAATTTTGCAGAACGAAACGCTCAAGCGACACATGAAGCGTTTGATGCCGTACTGATGGACCCCAGGCAAGAGATCTAAAGATGTAAACCTACCTCCAGACTTACAGACGAGAGGTGTGATCTCATCCAACGGGTGCAGCATGCTGAACATCGTAGGCAAAGGCTCTCTAGAAAGAAACCAACAAAGCACGTTCAAAAAACAAACGCTACCAAGCACAACTGTTCTCTCTTGTAGCTGGTACATGTGCTGTGATCCCAAAACAGCTCCTCAGACCTGAACAAATCAGAGCCTGAAATCCAACAATAGAGACATATATTCCGCTCCCAGAAGCTCCCTGGATTAACTGAGTCGAGTCAAAGGCTGGTGTATCAAACGAGATGGTCAGGTCTTCTTTTGCAACTCAGAGCACTCGAGAATGACCCCACCTGGTGGTCACACCACAGACTTTGGCTGGCCCGAGTGAACGGAGCAGGCACCAGCTGAGTGAGGAGAACAAGGAGAAAGCCTTTAACTCAGACTCAGCTTAAGAGTGCAGGTCCCATAGCTCCCAGGCCCCAGACAAGCAGACAGCCATCAGATCATTCGTATCCATCACAGAGCAGCAACCAAAGCCACGCATCTGTGGTGGCAGGAGCAAGAGGAAGAATTTTCATGGAAGGCTAGCTTGACTAGGGTCAATGATGATTTTTGCAACGCACCCTCTTGAACGTTTTCAGGGCCTCTGTTTCTAATCTCAGCTTTTCTGAGGACTAGAGAATCACGAGTGTCTGGAACAAAGCCTAAGTGAGAGCACGTGGCTGTACTAAGAGCTGCTCATCAGCACGCCACTGACCTCCTTACTCTGCTTCTCAGCTGTATGCCCAGCCATACAGCACAGGGTCTGTGATCCTCACCAAACAGGCAACAGGATGCTCTGCGCATTTAGTGCATCCTGCAGCTGAGAGAAAATGTCTCCAGGACAATCCCTCAGTGAATCTCCCAGTCTGTCACCACAGCCTGGAACCAATTTGCTGGACAAACCTTAATGGAATCTGGCTAGTCACACCCATATTGTGCCTCCCACACCCTATTCCCAGCATCACCGCTCCAACTAGTTCTTAAGACAAGCCAGTGTCAGAGGAATATCACGATTTGTCAGTGTTCAGCCTCTTCCTGCTATTTCCCAATGTTTCACCCGATATCACCTGTCCCTGTCAGGAACACCCAGACCCTTGCATTATTGCTCTCCAACTCTTGCACTCCAGTATGAGATCAGCAAACAGCCCATAACAAAACAATCAAAGCCACCCATTGCATACCTGGGTGGGCTGGGGGGCACTTCATGTGAAGAACTGCTGCGCTCAAATAACAAACCATATTTTGTCGGCCAGACGTTTGCGACCTATAGAAAAATAACAAATGGATTTATGACCAAAAAAGATAAAGATCAAGTACTTACTGTATTGATGATGTTTCATGCTTGAGCATCTTATTATAGCAAAATAAGATGCTTAGGCCTTTTCTTGAGAGAGGGATAATGTAAATAGGAGCAGATTCTCAGACTACAAAGCAAGCTTCCAACCAGCTGCCACTATTTCCAGCAGCATTCAACGCCCTGACCACACGGCCAGACTTTTGTCACCTTCGTTGCTTTCACCCATGGAGTAAAGAACTCGGGCAGCCACCACAACCAGCAGTGCTTTAGGCACACCTCCCCACTCCAACGCAGCGTGCAAACAGATAACAACCCCATTAGTAGACACACAAAAAAAAAGGGACAGCACTTACCTGAAAAGGCAAAGCAGCAATGTAATCCTTTCCCTCTATGCTATGCACATTTATACAGGAGTTCTGCAATATGCAGATACATTTCTCTACTATTTCATCACTGCCTGAAATCAGGGAAAAAAAAACAAACAAACAACACACAGTGAAGTTTCTCTCTTTCCTTAGACATCCTCTACACACAAAATGCAGACTCGAGAGGTGGCAGCTGCCTTAGGACAGCAAGCCTTGACGAGTAAACACCTCGTGCCAAGAGAGCTGCACTCAAAGCATTTGCCTGGCGTTACGATACGCACGAAACTCACCACCAGCTTTTTCAGCTTTTTCCTGGGGTATAGTGAAGTCGCACCACAAGGCCTGAAACCAAACACAGCAGAATTATTTCTGAAGAACGAGCTGATGCTACTGCACAGTCTCACCTTTCCCTGTCTCCCCAAATAAACCGCAGTAGTTTCCAAACACTGTTTGAAAACAGCCAGTGAGCATTTTTTAGCTAACGCCCATAGCAGGGGGGCTGGAACTGGGTGATCTTTGAGGTCCCTTCCAACCCAAACCGTTCTGTGATTCTCTGATTCCTTTGGTCACCACCTTCCCGCGTTTCCACACCTGCAGAACGGGGCTGTCGACAGTGAACGCCTTATAGACGGCAGACGCCTGGCTTCTGCTCCCTTTGCTCCAAACCACCACATTGCTGGCCACGTACAGCTCCTCGTCGTAGTCCGCTTCTTCCCCGACCTCGCTGACGCCTTTCCTCAGCTGCCAGCTTTCCTGAAAGCCAAGATTTTTTTGAAGGAAGCGTTACGAGACCCGCCAGCGCGACCACAACAGCCTGTCGCGATGCGGGGAGGCCGCACCGCCGGGCCCGGCCCCGCCGCGCTGCCCCGTACCCGCTGCCGCTCGTGGATCGTCACCTCGCGGAGGGACCCCACCAGCCCGGCCGCCCCATCGGAGGAGCAGAGCTCGGGGGCGGGCTGCAGCCGCCGCAGCTGCAGGCTGAGGGCGCTGGGGTGGCGCCGGCAGTGCCCGCGGCCCCGCGGCGCGAACTCCTGCAGGTCGCCGGCCGCAATCATCGTCGCCCTCTCGTCAGAGTGGTCCGACATGGGGGCCCGATATCCTCATTATTTCCGGGACGGACGGACGCACACCCGCGGGAAGCGGCAGCGCGGCTAAGGGGGGAGGAGGAGGGCGAGAGCGAGCGCGGGGCACCGGCGGCGGCTCCTCACACGGGCGCAGCCATCTTGTCGCTCCCGCCCTGCCGCGCGGCGCCGCGCAGGGGACGGCGGGAGGGAAATGGCGGAGGGCGGCGGCGCGGCGGGAGCTGGTCGGGCGCTGCAGGCGGCTTCCGCCGCCCCCGGGGGCGTTCGGCCGCGTCTCCTGAGAGGAATCCCCGTTCAAAACGCCGGTTTGGCGTGGTACGGTCGCAAAAGCAGCCGGTGCGTGGGTGCGGGCGGGCCCTGGGCCGCCTCAGCCCCCTTCCCGCGGCGCTTTCCTCAGGAGCTCGGAGCTGCCTCACCCCTCACGGACGGAACTGTCACTCAGCGCCGCCTTTTCAGTCTGCAGCCAGCGAGCAGGCCTGCGGCTAAACCCCCCCTCACAGCCAGGCCTGTGTTTCTGCAGTTTAGTGTCGCAGCTGCTACGGTGACGCCTCAGTGTCTTTTTGCTTTGAGGCAAAAAGCTCACACAGCGTGGAATCCATTCACCTGTGCAGTGTGGGCAGCATGGGTGAGCACTTACATCCACACCCGCTCCTGAGCAGGCGCAGGGACAGGCTGCCAGCTTGTCCAGGGCAAAGCCAAGGGGGCCAAAAGCTTCGCAGCTGCATCCCTGACTGCCAGCACGAGGTGTCGGGCAGTTAGCCTGGCTTTTCTGATGAGAACCGCCAGGTTTGGCCCAAGGACTGGCACCTGGAGGTGCATTTCTGTGCAAGCAGATGTCCTCCGTGTGTAACTGGGTTGTTTGGGTTCCAGCATCGGCTGTTCTGCCTCGGTCGCGGTGTCACGGCAAAATGCGCAGAAATAGTGCTCTGGGGTGTCCTCAGCTGCCAAAATCTGGTGAGACAATCAGATTATTCTTGTTCTTTGAAGAACAAGTTTAACGGATGAGATCAGCACCGCGCTGTCAACCTGCCCATCTCACAGGCGCCGGGGCGCACGCAGGCATCTGTGCCACGCAGACGTGTTGCAGTAAGCAAGCTTGTCCTGTGGTCTTTTCAACCATCCACACGTTGCAAAATAAACTCTTTTCTCTGCCTCTCACCGTCATAATTGCTCACCTAAACAAGAGGGCGTTGCTAGCTACAGATCACAGCCAGATATTGGCTTTCAGCATAGGGCCATTGCTGCAACAACGTACTTTCTCCATTTGCGTCCAAGTAGCACACCACAAAATGCCTTTTTTAAAACATATTTTTTATTAGCACCTGTGGTGTGAAGCACAAAAGGGGCCTGTGTTTGTCTAACAGGCAATAATCATAGAATCACAGAATGGTTTGCATTGGAAGGGACCTCAAAGATCATCCAGTTCCAACCCCCCTGCCATGGGCAGGGACACCCTCCACTACACCAGGTTGCCCAAAGCCTCATCCAACCTGGCCTTCAACACTTCCAGGGACGAGGCAGCCACAGCTCCTCTGGGCAACCTGTGCCAGTGCCTCACCGCCCTCACAGTGAAGAATTTCTTCCTTATATCCAAACTAAATCTCCCCTCTTTCAGTTTAAAGCCATTGCCCCGTGTTCTATCACTACATGCCTTTGTCCAAAGCCCCTCTCCAGCTTTCCTGTAGCCCCCTTTAGGTACTGGAAGGCTGCAATAAGATCACCCCGGAGCCTTCTCTTCTCCAGGCTGAACAGCCCCAACTCTCTCAGCCTGTCTCCAGAGCAGAGGTGCTCCAGCCCTCGGATCATCTTCGTGGCCTCCTCTGGACCCACTCCAGCAGCTCCATGTCCTTCTTGTGTATGAAGTACCCTGATGGGAACTGGAAGGGTAGTGCTTTCTGATGAGGATGATTTTTTTTCAAGATATTAGTTTCACATGAGAAATCAAAGGAGGAGGGAGAAGCTGAAGAAGAATTGAAAATATATATGAAACCGTAGTTCCAGCGTGTGGTTTGGGGAATCCGTGGTTCAAGTCCTGACAAGAAGCACCATCATTTTCTCAGAAATGAGAAGAAGCCTGCTGGGGAAAGCCAAGTTTAGGAGAAGCACGAATTCACTGAGCTGCTGAGTGCTTTCAGATTGTATCACAGCTCCTGGCAGGAAGAGAACCGGAAGAAATGGTAGCTCGGATCTACCAAATTTCCATAATGGGGGTATTTACACAAATAAGGCTCTGAAATACAAACAGCAGTTTTGTGGGCAGGTAAGAATGCCAAGGGCTCAAACTGAGGAAGGTTCAAGCCAGTGTCCAACCGTTAGAGACGGCTTCCTGCTTTTTGTGAAAAAATCTGCAGGCCAGGAGAGACTGCCCTGGGAAGAAGCAGCTGAGCCAAGGCACAGGATGTGCCTGGTAAGAGACGTCGCGTGTACCATGTGCCCAGAGAAGGCAGCACGAGGAAAAAAGGCATTTTAGTAGCACCACAAAATGTTCAGTTTTCTCTGCAAATTGTTTGCCAGCTGCATCCTGCGGCCGGGCTGTAACGTTCCACACAAACGGGCCATCTGCCTTCGGCTAAAAACGTGTTGCCACAAGAATTTGGTATTGGAAAGAACAGGAGCCCCTGCAAATAGAAATAAGAATAGGCACAAAGAGGAAGAAGAAATAAAAGAAAGAAGATATTTAGCAAAATGAAAACAAAAATACAGAAACAGCAAAGAGGGAAAAACTCTCAGCGGATAACAGCCCAAAGCCTGACTGCGGATGCTCTTTCTGCTAAATGGTGTGGTTCCACGAGTTTTACATTGTCTCCGAAGCCGCTGGATAGTCTTGTGCAGAAATAGTGTCAATGCTCTGAAATGAAACTGCAAAAAAAAACTAAAAAGGGTCAAGTTGAGGCTCTAGCCTGGCACCGCGGCGCTCCGGGGTGCCTCTGAGGGAACTCACAACGCTCGCCGGGATCCTGCTGAGAATGCCTGTGGAGCTGCTGAAGTTCATGGGAAGGGGATTGTAGCTTCTCATCCGGGCAGGAGAAGCCCGGGATGATAAAGACGGGCATCTCCGCGCTCACGAGCAGGACTCCGCATGCATACGGTGGGAAAACATGGACCCAAAGCAGTGGCCCCTCCTTGGAGGGATGTCCTGGGCGATGGATCCGAGAAGCTTTGCGCTGGAGCTCAGAAACAGCCGGTCCCTGCCCTCTGCTCTGCCCTCCTCCTTTGGAAGGGCAGAGGTGGGTGCTCCCTCCAGTGTGGTCTGATCTGGGCTACAGCACCCGGAGAGCCACGAGCACGACTGGTTTAGCTGGTTCAGGGTCGGATCCTGGCGCTCAGGCGGAAGAGACAGGCATGTTTCAAATTAAAGGTTCTCCCTTTGTTTCGGACCCCCTTCCTTTGTTGTGAGTTGGGATTTTTCCCCTCTCCCACTGCCCTGGCAGGGCTGCGAGGTGTTTCCAGGGCCAAATGCTGGCTGATGCCCGGCCCCAGGCAGCGGGAACAGTTTCTCCTCTGGTTTCCCTGCTTCTTCCTCCCCCCTCCATACACCAGCCTCTTCCTCACATCAAGCTGTGCTCCAATGCACTGCCACAAACCCTACGGCGCCGGAGACCAGTTCACACCAGCGCTGAGCAGAAACCAACCTGCTGTGAAGACGTGACCCAAATTAGGGGATTTTAGAGAGCTGCCTAAATCCTCTTTACCTGTTCCCACTGTTTATTTTTTTTCCTCCTCTCGTAGAACTTGCTTCTGCTTCCTCACCCAGTGTTCCAAGGGGCAATTATGGGACATTATCCTGGTGTGAGGGGCTGTTTCCACTCTGCGGCCCGCAAAGCCCAAAGGCCTTTCCATCTCTTTGATCCCGAAAATCACAAAGCCAGCAGCAACGGGGAACGTAGCCAGCCCAAAGTGCAGCAAAGGCTGACTGCAAATGTACCAACGGCCTGCCTGGAAAGACGGAGGGACAAATGCCTGTCCCCCGCTCTCCTCCTACTCCCTGAGTGACGCTGGATGCACGGGAATGCGCTCGAAATCTGGAGAAAAAGCGGCGCTGCCGGAGCTGCAGGGAAGGCGCTGGCTCTTGGGCACCGCTGAAGATGCTCCATCTTCTCGCAGCAGCATCGGTACGTTTTCCTTCTCCCCTTTCATCAGGGCCTCCGGCGACACGCGCCCTTCCTGAGCTGCTGATCACTTCAAGATGTGGGAAGCTGGTGGGGAGCGAGAGGCAGCGAGGAGGGAATTCAATCTCTCTCCCCGAGGCCTGAGAATGTGCAGTGAATAAGCAGCTTTGCAAGTCAAAGAAATCTGGGAGCCGTTTGCTTTTTTTTCACTCAAGACTTTTTTTTTTTTTTCCCTTCCCAGTTGGGAGAGATTTCAGGCTGGATTTCGTACGGTTCTTTTCTTTCTAACAGCCTGAGAAGTTATAAATTACACCCAGAAATGAGCAGCTCCAACACAGAGCTCTCTTCTCGTCCATCTCTGCTTCCACAGTGCGCCGGCGCTTACCTAGCCCTAATCGGACAGAATTTACATCTCTTCTCCTAACTTCATTCTTCTGCTGGACTTTGGGAAGACTATAATGGGCTGCTGGGAAAAAAACGTTACACTTGTGTCACAGTTTTGAGGAATTTTTTGTGCAGGGAGCAGAATGGTTTCAGCAGAGAAATACACTGAGTTATGTCAAGTCGTAATCCCAATTTCTTTCCGTTTGTGGTGGGGAAAACGCCGGTGGCCTCAATTTGGTTTGGTCCCAATTGGTCCCACACCTCTCTGGGCATGACCAGCGCTCGGATCAGGTTCTGAATATCCCGAAACTCCCTCGTTTCCGTCCCGTGCCATCGGGAGACTTGTTGTTTCACTTATATTAAACAGCTTGTTTTGCACGTTGGTTTCGCTTGGGTCGTTCTCCTTTTCTCCCTGTGCCTTGGTTTCATCTCCTTCCCCTCTCATCCTGCTATTCTGGTCCGGGCAAACGAGGAGGAGCGGGAGCACCACAGGGTTCCGGCCCCGGCCCCCCCAGTGGCAGCGATGTCCCCACCGCCTCGGCTTTGCGGGAAGGGGATGCTGGCAGGAGTGGAGCTGGTGCTCCCAACACAACGCACAGCCCCGAACCACCTTCCCGGAGGTTCCCCCTCCATCCCTGGAGAACCCAAGGACGTGGAGAACCCAAGCGCAAGCTCTTCCCCTCGGCAGCACCCATCGCACCCAGCACCTTCCCGGGGCCACCGGCCCGCAGCCCGCAGCGCCGCTCGCCGTGCCCCGGTGCTGCCCCGTCCCCGCCCCGCGCCGGGGCCCCGCGGGCGGGAGGCGGGTCGGTGCCGGGCCGGGGCGGGCCGGGGCGGGGCGGAGCGCGGCGGAGCGGAGCGGAGCGGAGCCGGTGCCGGTGGCGGCGGCGGCGGGCGATGGGCGGCGGGCGATGGGCGCTGCTCTGGGCGCTGCTGGCGGCCCTGCGCCCGTCCCGCGGCGGGGCCGGTGAGTCGGCGGGGAGCTGCGCGGTGGGGCGGGCTCCCGGGCTGCGCTGGGGTGCGGGGGGGGGCACCCTCGGGGGTCCGGCGAGGGGTTTTTGGCACGGGGAGCGTTTTACCGACAAGTGCTGCTGCGTTTCGCCCTGCCAGTGGCCGGGGTGTTGCATGGGGCACCTCAGTGCCCCCCCGGCACCCTTCTCCTGCTCGGTGGGCCTGCGGACCTCGGCAAAGCTTGAAATCCTGGGGGGAAGCTCCCAGCAGGGATTTCACTGTGTGCCAGCCCTGGAGAGAAGCGGGTTTTGGTGTCCTGGGACACAGCTCCGCGTCCGCGGCGTGGCCGTGTGCCAACGCTTCGCTGGGTGATGTGTCTCTGCTCGCCGGGGATATCGCGACAGGCTGGGACCAAAAGATGCCACGCATCGGTGGGTCTGGGATTTGTCCCGTGAGCCAGCTGCGTGCCGGTGCTGGGAACGGTCACTGGGAACGGCTGCGGGTTTTTGGCCCAGGGACGCGCTGCGCGGTGCTGTCAGTCTGCGGGTGTTGGAGCTCCACGTGCTTAGTTACGTGCAAAAAGAGGCAAAAGTAGGTTTTGGGCTTAAAACGTGCCGTTGTCGGGGCTGCCCCACGCTTGGTCGCGGGCTGCGAGCTGCTGGGGATTTGTGGTCCCTGCTCCAGGGTGCTGAGGGGTCTCGGAGTCGTGTGCGGATGGGGTTTAGGAGGGAGGGCAGGAATGTGAGTGTTTGCTTTGGGCAGGATGGAGTTAAAAGCCTTGACTGTAACAGCAGGAATCTGCAGCGAGGGGACCTCACTGTGGATTTAACCAGGAATCCTGGGCTGGTTTATACAAAAGGTGTTTGAACCCCGAGAGTCCCCCCCTGGTCCTGGGGGAAATTCCCTTCCGACAGCTCCCAGGGGATGGGGAGGCAGGAAACCCCACAGGTGGGGGCTCTTCGTTCCCCCTGCCCTGTCCCGGGGGCGAGGATACGCTCAGCAAGTGCCTGAGCAGAACGCTGTTGTCAGCAGGTGAACTTCTTCCAGTAATGGGAATTCCAGGGCTGGGGATGTAGGGAGCTTTTTTGGCAGCCCTGGCTGTTTTCTAATACCTTCCTCACTGGGACGGCAGCAGAACGGTGCACCGTCTCCGTCGTGGGGTGGGCAACTCCCTGCTTTTTGTTTGCTTCCCTAATAAAGTGTCTTGCCTCTAATAGCGGGCAGGTTTTCTCGTTATAAAACTCCGTTCTCCAGGAGAGTCACGGAGAAGGCACGTGGGACCTGCCGGGCTGCACGGGTAAGATCTATCTGTGCCAGCACTTCGGATTCGCTGTGATCCCGGTGTTTCAGGAGTACAGCAGTGTGCTCGTGCGTGGATTTATTTCCACGCCAGCTTTTCCCTCGGGCCGAGCTGCGGTAAGCCAGGCGGGCACCCACGCAGGAACCAGGAACGCCGGCTCTCGGCTCCAGCGTGGGCTTTTGGAGCCAGCCTGAAGCAAATCGTTCCGGGCGTAGGGAAGGGGTGTCCCGCCGCGTGGGGTAAATCCCTTCGAAGGCAGCGTGGAGACAGCCTCATCCCAAATGGCTGGGGGTGGAAGGGGTACCCAAAGGCAGAGCGAGGTCTGAGAAATTCCTGTTGTCACATGAGTCAGAGAGGAAAGTATTTCATTCCCGGGCCGGCAAACACCTCGTTCCACTTAATGGGTAGAGAAAACGAGGCTGAGGTCACCTTTGCTCTTTGCCCTTTAACTTGAAGCAGCCTGGGGTGAGCAAAAATCATCCCGGGGCAGGCGGAACGCTTGCCGAGGACAGGGATCGCAGGGACCGCAGGCACGACGCCGTGTCCTCCCCGGCCGGGGGTCCCCACGGAGGGAAACTGCTCCGGCCGGAGCTGGGAAGCTCCAAAACGGAGCGTGAAAACAGCTGTTTGGGGTTGGACTGTGCCAGGCAGCGAGCGGCTCCGGCCTGGGTAACCTCCGGGAACAGCAGGGGAGGGAAGGGGATTTGGGATCGCCTGCGTGTTGGCATTCGGCAGATCTTTTCGGAGCTGCCTGGCAGTTTGGGAGCTGGCGACCCAGCCCGCAAGTAAACAGCAGTCGGCTGCGTTTTGCAGCAGTCACGTGGGCTTTGTTTGTGTTGGGATGGGAAAGCTTAGGAAGCAGGTTTGGAAAAGCTTCGGGTCGTTTATTTTTTTTCTTACTGAAAGGGAAACCCATTGTTTGGTGGGAGAGCCAGGGAGAGCCTCGCGCTTCCCTCCGCACCGCCAGACCGGGCGGAACTTGCAATCCCATTTCTGTCTAGAAGCGGCATTTCTGGAGGGTTAAAAATAGTGAGCAATTTAGCAAAGGGCCACATCCAGCCTCAAAATTAGGTTGTGTTTCTTGGCTCTGGGGAAGGCACGCTGGGCTCACGCTCCGTTACTCACGACGGTAGTGACGTAGTTGTACAAACTTGTCGTTTGATGTCGCAGGACCAAGACCTGCCGCAAAAAAAATAACTCCGCTGAGCTCTGCCTAAACCAAAAAGTTGCGCCTTCTACCTGCGGGATTATCCTTTGATTTGTGAATAGGGTTTTGGGGTGGGTTTTTTGGGGGAAGAGAGGAATTAGTTTAGCTGAAATTCCTGTCTGGCACCGTGCCTTTGCTTGTTGAAAGCAGCAAGGGAGATTTCCCACTCGGCTCAGGATTTCTGTCTGACTGGGAGAGCCTCGGGAAGCTCGGGAACGGTCTAGGAGAAGCGTCTGCTTGTGATATATTCCCTAGAATTTACATCTTCCAAACAGACGGGTTTTTTTGGGGTGGGGGGAATTGCTTTACATGGAGATGCTCTTTGTCTTGTTGGTGGCTGGGGTGGGAAGCGCTGGCAGGGATGTGGGGAACGCCGTTACAGGATGGGTTGTGAAGTGATTAGTAAGTGGGGGCACGAAGCCCTCGGGAGGAGCTGGTAAATAACCTTCCCTTGGGAAAAAAGGCTGGGAAGAGACCCTGGAGAGCAACGCTAAGCAGCAGCCTGCTCCCACACGCTGTCTGAAGGCGTTTCTTCAGCCGTCTGCAGCTGTTTTCCCGAGAAAAGCGGCTCGGCGGGGGCACTCAGCTTGGCAGGAGTGTTCGTGGCCGACTCAGCGAGCGTCCCGCTCCTTCGGAGCCACTCACCCCATCCTGGGACCACCCGAGAGCCTAACATCAGAGGAATCCCCGCCGGGGGACTCTCCATGTCCCAGCTGAAAATGCTTGAGCTGAGGCCCCTGCAAGGGATTTACTGGAGTAAAGTCCCAAATTCCTCCTGCCCAGGGATCCGTTTGTGTTCCAGTCCCGGGGGTGCGACGCAGCAGAAATAGCTCCTGCCTCTCCCCTGCCGAAAGAGAAGTGGCCGAGCGCTTTCTCCAGCCTGGGCTGCTCCAGTTGGTTTGAAAAAGTCTTTTTTTGGAGGTGCTGCTCACACACGCTCGGTCTTGAGCCAGCCCCCAGCTCCGTTTTTCCTCCTCAGGGCTCTTACGGGAGGTCTCAGAGATTTTGGGATTTCGAAGCATCTGTAGATGACCTGCCTTTAATTATTCACGGAAGCGGTGGGGCTTTGCAGGGTTTTGGGAGGGGGTGTTTGCTGCCTGGTGGTGACAAAGCCAAGGTCTTCTCTTGCAGATGGTGCTGAGCGAAGTGGAGGTGTAAAGCCGTACGTGTCGGCAGAGTCCCACCGCCCCGAGCGGAGCGTGGCCGCCGTTGGTCCCAGAGAGGAGCCCTCCGCCGCCTCTCCACGGCAGATTAAGTTTAACCCCACGGTGCGACACATTGTGATTAACGAGCACAAGGACGTCACGTTTAATTGCTCCATCAAAGTACCGCAGCTTCTGCTCCGGCCGGACACGCCGGGCATATCCTTATGGAAGGATGGGAGGGAGCTGCACGTGCTGGACCGCATCGCCACCAGCCACTTCGAGATCTCTGACGAGGAGGAGGTGGCAATGACCTCCACCTTCAGGTAACTGCCGCCCTCCTTCCCGGAGGGATGCCCTACACCGTGGCTCCCGGGGAGAGACGGGAGGCCGGCAGCTCGCTGGGGCTTAGGACTGGGTCTGGGATGGGCAGGTGCTCCCAGGCCCCCCAAAGCACAGCATCCGTTCTCTCCGGCAGCATCATCGCCACCCAGCGCTCGGATAACGGCTCCTACGTCTGCAAACTCAACATCTCTGGCACGGAGGTGGTGTCGGATCCGATCTTGGTGCAGCTGGAAGGTGAGCTGGCGGAGGTGCGGAGCGTTGTGCCCTGGCTGAGCTGCAGCCCCAGGGATCGTGAGCTGGGAGCTGTCCTCCAGAAACGGGGAGTCCTGGATGGGAAGGGGCTTTTTGCTGGAGCTGGACATAGCCTGTGGCAGGACGGTTTGGGGTTGCCGATAGGGCTGCGTTGCTGAGCTCCCTGAATCCCTTGCTTCTCTGCTCGTGTCCGTGCAGGGCTCCCGCACTTCATCCGTCAGCCCGAGAAGCTGAACGTCACCAAGAACAGTCCCTTCAACCTCACGTGCCAAGCCGTGGGCCCGCCGGAGCCTGTGGAGATCTACTGGTTTCGCAACAACATCCAAGTCAACGAGAAGCCCCACATCTCCCCGTCGGTCCTGACCGTGCCAGGTGAGCCAGGCAGCAACCTCGCCACGGCTGCCTGGGGCACCTCTCTGCGGCTACTGGGAAGGGCAGGGTGGGAAAGGAAAGAGCCTCGTGCCTTCTTGCAGCCCATCCCCTTGGCCTCACACCTCCTGTTAGGCGGGGGCCGTGTTCCCACGGGCCGTCGCGAGGCTGTCGCAGCCGGCACCGGCTTCGTCTCTGTGCGGCACCGCGCGTTGCTGACGCTGGCACGGGTGGATTTCCCAGGAGGTTTGGCATAAAATGCGGCCGTCGAGTTGTATGCGGTGGGACGCGGGGGTCCAGCTCTGCCAAAGAGCTGCCACGGAGGTACCAGTTTGCAAACATGAGCCCCAGCCTGTTACTGCTCCATCCTCACCGCTCTGCCCGGCACCGTCCGTGCCGCTCGTTCAGGAGCACTGGGGACCGCTCTGCCAGGGATGGTCTGGGGGCAGGAACCCCCGTCCGACCCCCTCTGGCTGCTGCCAGAAATTCCTTCCTCGGAGGAGGCAGGACGCTCGAAATGCTCTTTCCTAAGCAAGAAGCAGATTTTTCCTCCAGCCTGTGGCCATGCCAGCAAGTGCACTGCTGCTCTTCTGGGCAGTTACGCTGCTCTTAGTGTCTCTGGAAGACGTTGGGTTGGCCCCTGCAGCACGTCTCCATGCCAGCCTGGTGGAGCACAGGGAGAAAAGTCCTTCCTGTAACATAAAACCCATCATGGTTTTGCTGCAGAGGCAAAAGAGAGGAGGGATTTCTCGATGCGCTCACAAGGAGAAGGCCAGACCATAACCGCCTTGCCTTGGCGTCCAAAGGCTGGCTGTAAAAGGCAGTGAAAGCCGGAAGAAGTGACTCATCCCTCTTGGATGTTCTTCCATCCGGCTGGCACACGCCGGGTCGGGTCACTTGAGCGGTGCCTCTCCTGGCCCAGGCGCCCCGTTGCCCCGAGAGCCGCCGCCGCTGGTGCGAGCGAGCGCTCGGCGTGTCCCGTGTGCCGCGGCGAGCCCTCCGCCTCCCTTGGCACCCAGCGACGTGCCCGGGAGGGACAGCTCCTCACCTCCCCGAAATTCCTTTTGCACCAGACAGAAGTGCTGAGCACTGTTGGTGCCCCGAGTTCGTCTCGCACCGGCCATGCCGACAACCCAGGGGAAGCGAGCAGCCGTCCGCGCTCGGGTATTTCCAGCGGCCCCCGAAAGCAGCCATCCTCCCTAATCAGCCGGGAGATTTGAGCAATCTCCAAAAAAAAAAAAATCATCTGATTCCAGCCATGGCAGTGGGCTCTTCTGCTTTCTGCCTTTCCCTTTTTGAACACAGCAAAGCACGTGCTTACTCGGGAGGTTGTGCAACGGTGCCGTAGAAACGCACGGTCCTGCCCGCTGTGCCCCGGCCGGCGGCACGCTCGTGGCACGGAAGGTGGGTGGGCTGGGTGGCGGGGGTCACCCCGGGCAGTCCTCACGGGAACGCCGCGGAGGGAAGCGGTGGGCGCAGAATAAAAAGTCTCCCTGTGTTGCCGGAAAAAAAAAAGAAAGCGACCGCGCAAGAAAGGGAGCGGAAGGGCTTTCCGTGGGCAGCAGGTGGAGAAACGGTGGGATTTGGGCGTTTTGTGCAGGTGCAGTGAAGGGGTCCTTGATTTTCTCTCTGCAGGTCTTGAGGAAGCGGCTCTGTTCAGCTGCGAGGCTCACAACAGCAAAGGGCTCACCGCCTCCAACCCGGGAAAGGTCAACGTCAAAGGTGAGCGGCAACGTCGCCTCCGGAGCACGTGTGTCCCAGCAGGACCACTCTCCATCTCCACCCTTCCCAGCCATCGTTCTACGCAAGCTGAAGGAGATGCTTTTGGGACTCCCATACTTATTTTCCCTCGTTTTAAAATATATCCAACTTATAATTTAATTAATACATAATTTAAAATCGAGCGGGATGCGCGTGGTTGCGCGGTGCTGGCATCCCGGTATCGCCGCCGTGGGAGGAAGCACCAAAAGGCACGTTTGAAAGCAGAGCTGTCAGCCCCCGAGCGGGTTTCGGAAGGGCTGTATCACTCTTTTCCTTCCTCCACAACCAGGGCGGTGCTCACAATTTTCCATAGGAAACGGCGGAAATTCTCGACATTCCTGCCGGGAGCCGCTCCGGCGATGCGAGGAAGGTGTTCCCCAAAATATGTCGTAGCCTCTAAGCAACCCCGAGTGCCGTTTCATCTCACAAATATAGAACTTGGACAAAATAGTCCTGCGAATGACTTTTTTTTCCTGCTTCCCCGTCCAGCGGTCCGAAGCATCGGCAGTACGCCCATAGGGAATGCCGAGGATGCCGCAGCGGTGGCAGCCAGGGCAGTACCCGGGGCTCACGCGCGGGCGGTCGGAGCCCCAGGAGCTGCCCGGGGGTGTCCAGACATGCCACGTTGGCCTGTGGCTCACTGCCCTTGGCTTCTCCCTGCAGGAACACCGTCCGCTCCCGCCAGCGTGCGTGTCCTCAACAGAACGGCCCACGCTATCGGGATATCCTGGGTGCCAGGCTTCGATGCCTACTCTGCCTTTAACAGCTGCAGGGTTCAGGTAAGCACCCACAACCCTGCTCCCACAGATGCTCCGAGGTGGGTGGGAATGGGTGTCATTGGGCACGCACCGCACGGATGCAACCAGGCTATTGAGTTGGGCAAATCGAGTTGGATTTTCCCACCTGCGCTCCAAGCGCTGGGGACTTTGCAGCGGCACGACGTCGAGGAGGCCGAGTTGAACAGTGAGCAGAGGCCCCAGGTGTTGGGATTTGGGGCAGCTGGAGCACCACCGAGGTGGACAGGAGGCTTGGAAGATGCCTGGAGGAGCCTGTTTGGGCTCGTGCCTATGAAGCGCGCGGGAGCGAGCCGCGAGAATCCCTCCCCTCGGGCGAGACAGCCGAGTTGTTGGATCTCTTCATGGAGAGATGCCCGGGAGTGCTCCAAGTAGGTCTTTGGAAGCCTCAAGTTGCCGCAGGCATGTGCTTATCCCTGCTTTTACCTCCTGGCCAAGCACTTCCCAAGCCAGCAGCCTTCTCACTGGGCTTTGGAGGTGGAGGTTTCTCTTCGGCTCTCCGCTCCTGGTGAGTACTGGGAAGGAGCTGAGGGGTTGCCTGGCTCCTGGAGAGAGGCAATGTTTGAAGCCAGGTAAAAGTGAAAGGAGTCGCAGGGAGGAGAGGTACCGGAGCTAATATTAGCACCACGTCCACCGCTGCCTTCCAGCTGGAGCTCGGGAAGTGGGGTGGAGAGCCAAGGGATTTCCTATGACTTAACCTTCACGGTCTGTCAGTAGGAAACAACCCTTGGAATTGGAAAACAAGACGTGGTCTCCGGCAAGAACACAGCTGTGACTAAGGCTTTTTGCTCCTGTCCCCTTCGATAATCCCCTCGCTGGGGCGGCGTGGCCCCCGCTGGCCAAGTGACTCATGGCCGAGCGCGCCGGAGCTTAGAAGGGAAGCCGGTGCTGTCGCACCTGCCAAGTTCAAACTCTTCAAGTTTGCAAAAAGCCTGTTTTTTTAGGAAAAAATGCGTTAATCTGATGGACTCTCTCCAGAGGATGAGTTGAGATAGCTGAGCTGGGCGCGATGCTCTCTGGGCAGGGACGTGCCAGTGCGCCGGCCGGTGTTGGGATGGGGAGCAGGGCTCTGGATCCTGTTTACCGACGTGAAATTCCTGCCACGGGTCGCTGCTGACTAATCCCTGTTTTTCAATGAAGGTGGAGGAAGCCGTTCCACGAAGCAACGTCTCACTTCTGCTCTTCCGCACCTCGGTGCCTCCCCACGTGTATCACATCCAGCAGCTGGAGCCCATGGCCGACTACAACATCCGCGTTTCCTGCAGGAATGAAGTTGGCTGGTCGGCGTTTAGCCCCTGGATAACGGCCAGCACCACCGAGGGAGGTGGGAAATGAGTAGTGAAGACTGAGAAGGGTTCCCCCACCTGGCTTGCGCAGCTGAGCTTTGGGCAGGTCTCTCTGGAGGAGATGCTGGTCAAGAGTCACGGCGGCTTATGGGGTGGGACATCTCCACCTAGTGGAGTCACCACACCTGGAAGTGTTCAAAAAACGTGTACATGTGGCACTTCAGGCCGTGGCTTTTAGTGGGCATGGTGGTATTGGGTTGGTGGTTGGACTTGATGATCTTAGAGGTCCTTTCCAACCTTAATGATTCTATGACTCTGTTGGTTGGGGAAAGGAAATTTACCCACAGGCTGTCACCTGCTGGAAGTATTAGAGGCTGTAGGAAATACCACGTGCTTTCTGGTGGTGCTATAGCTCGTTTTCCATCAGCCTCCCATGTCCCTGCACCCCTCACCTTCTTTCTTGTTGATTCCTGCAGCTCCGACCACCCCGCCACTGAACATCACGGTGTCGTTCAATGAATCCAGCTCCTCCCTGGAGATCCGATGGGTGAAGCCGCCCCTGGAGCGGATCCACGGGGAACTGCAGGGCTATCACATCTGGTACTGGTGGCGGAACTCCAAGGGGTTGGTAAGTCACCAGGGAAATGGGGAAGAATGGCTAAAGCCTAGAAAAAATCCCGGCAGGCATCAAGCAGAGATGTCCTGTTTGGTCTTGGTGCTTCCATATATTTTTCCTGAGCTTATTTGTCTGCTGTCTTGTGCTCTCAGCTGGGCTTTTTTAATACAAGCGGCCTCTCTCACACGTGTTCGTGGAACTCATGGGAATGCCCTAAGTCCTTCATGTTGGGAAGAAGCAGTTGTGCTGGAAGGAGGCAAGAGGGTTGTCAGCATGGCTCCCATTCTCTAAAATAGGAGAAGTGAGATGCTCTTCCCGGTGTTGACAATCTTTGGTGTGGCCTTTGGAGTGGCAATCATGGTTTGGCAGCACCTCTTGGCACTTTTAGCAACAGAGTCACTCCTAAGGTGTCCGGGAGAGTTTGTTCCCTGGGATTCGAGTCGTTCCTTACTCGGATGGGATTTATTCCCTCATCTGCAAACCCACGGCACAGACTTTCGCAGCTCAAGGAACATTTTGGGGCTGAGGACCTGCCTGTGAGTGCATGAAGCCACCTGGCACAGCCTCGCTTGCCTTTCCCAGGATTTGAGAAGTAGCTGTTGGGCGTTCCCTAGGGTGAGGCTGGCCTGACCTCTTGGGCAGCCTTGGCTCATCTCAGCTGCTGGGCACAGGAGCAGCGCGTCCGGACTCTGCCAGGGCTCGGGGAGCCACCGGATAATCGGGCAGTTGTATCCCGCCGTCGCCTCCGCGCTGTGGTTTGGTCTTCCTCTGCCCCAGGCTGGAGGCACGGAGAGGCACCAAGAGCCTGAACCCAGTGTGGAAAAAGTGACTCACCCCCTATTTTTTTTGTAGGATGCTGCATTTTCTGTTCTCCTTTTGCGCCTCGGAAAAGGGCACGTAGCGATCCAGACCGAACGAAGCCAGGGAGACAATATTATGGTCTTGTGACTGGCACGGAAGTAAAAAACGCTGACACGTTTGTCACCTCTCAGCAGAAAGCAAAAATCAGCATTTGCCCTTTAAACCCTGGGAGACTGTCTTTTTTTTTTTTTCATTGTTGTTTTTTTTTATAAGTTTTCCCTGGTCAAACGCTTACGGGGGGTGAAAATTCTCCTTGGCTTCTTGAGGAATAACTGTTCTTGTTAATGCTGGTTTTCGGGAGGCTCCAGACACCCATCCGGTGGGGAGTTGCGTGGAGGAGGGAGGTGGCTGCGGAAGGGACACGGGGTTTTTGGGGATGGAAGGCAGCCCTTGGGTTTTCGGGAGGCAGGACCGCGTGCCAGAGCCAGCCGGGGGCTGTCGAGCGGAGCTCTGATTTCTCCAAGTCTCCCAGTTTTTGGCCCTGGACAGGCTGGATATGAAACATCCCAAAATAGCCGTGGGTTTAGCAACACCAGGGCAATGCGGGCGGGGGATCCCGTATTTCTGGGTCAGCAGGGCCACCTGCAGGCGTCTTCTCTACAACCAGCCTCAAAACTACTCTCAAACCTTCAGGAAAGTTGGTTTATTTTATTCTGGAACCAGCAGCTCGTGTTTGAGCCGAGGCTGCCGGAGCTGGGACGCGGAGAAATTCCTCCACTACCGCAAGACTCGTCAAAAAACCCCATGAACTTTGGCAGCGGTGTCTTGGCTTCGCCGACGGGCTCGTGCTCTCCACGGGCTGGTTGCTCCCAGCTGGGCTCTGTCCTCGGATGACACAGCGGAGCCGTCCGCCGCGCGGAAGGGATCCCGGGGCGGTTTCAGGCTGGCGGTAGGGAAAGGATCTCGTGTGCGTTTCTGGGGCGTTTCACATCATTTCTGGGTTTTTTTTTACGGCTGCCGACGCAGACAGGTTCCCTTGGAGCAGCTGGTTTCCTCCTCCGAGCCCCCCTGGCTGCTGCTCTTGCTCAGCCGGGGCCAGGAGCCGGGCTCTGCCGGCCACAGCAGCCTGCCAGATGTTTTGGACGCCACCAGGCAGCTGTTTTGCAGCTGGGGGTTGGCAGGGAGCAGCAGCAGCGGGCACTTTCTCCCCTGAAGAAGACCAGGAAATGACAGGGAATTCGCAGGGAAAGACTCACTGGTGTTTTTCCCAAGGAAAAACATCTGTGCCACGGGGCACGCTGCCTCCTGCCACGTCTCCGAGCAAGGAAAGGCGCCCTTAAAAGTGGAAATATTATTAGCTCGACGCAAAAACCACAGTCAGAAAGTATCTACTTTCTGTGGTGGGGTGCTGGAGCGATCAAACTGGGAGCGCTGCAGCTGGGAGCTGCTGGAGATGCTCTGCCAGGAGCTGGTATCCACCATAAATCACTTGCTACTGCGTTTCCTCTGGGCTTGTAAAAGCAAAGCAACAGGGAATGGGGACAAGGGGACAATTCCCAATAAACCCCTGAGTTTCCCTCCTGCTGTCTCCTCCAGCCTAGGCTTTTTTTCCCTTCCTCTCTCCAGCAGAACGTCTCCGCCGAAGCCCGGCAGAACAGCAGCGTGGCCGTCCTGCCCGTGGTGGCCACCAACGCCACCTGCTCCGTGCGCGTGGCTGCCGTCACCAAGGGGGGAGTGGGACCTTTCAGCAGCCCGGTGGAGGTCTTCATCCCTGGCAGCGGTAAGGAGATGCCCGTCCCTGCCGGCGTGGCGTGGGCGCAGGGGAGGATGGTGGGGAAGCTTGCAGGGTGTGCTTTGCTTGCCCGGCCAAGGCCGTTTGCCATCCCTCCATCCTCATACAATCACAGAATGGGTTGGGTTGGAAGGGGTTTGGGTTAAACATCATCTAGTTCCAACCCCCCTGCCATGGGCAGGGACACCCTCCACTACACCAGGTTGCCCAAAGCCTCATCCAACCTGGCCTTGAACACTGCCAGGGATGGGGCAGCCTCAGCCTGCACCAGACATTTTCCTGTTGGCCAGGCTGTCGGCCAAGAATCTGGGATTTTCAGCCAGCTTTGGTAGCCAGGAGAGGTTTGCTCTCCACGTGCAGCCTCGGTCCTCATGCCCTCTCCTCCCGTGGAACCCTTTGGGTTTGGTTCCACGCCCTGGGAAATCCTTCCCCGAGCCCTGGGTGCCACGGGCTGACTCCTCCACCGCCTCCATTGATGGGATGTTTCCTCAGGATCAGTAACCTCAGCCCCCTCTTCGACTCCAGCCTCCGAGAACGCGGACTCCTTCGTCGTAGCCCTGGGCTTTATCTGCGGCACCGTTGCCGTCGGGCTGATCCTCTGCTTGTCCGTGGTCATCCAGAAAAGATGCGTGGAGACAAAATACGGGTAAGCTGGAGGGAAAACAGCTGGCAGAGGTGCCCCAGGCTGGGTGGGTCGCAGGCACATGGGGCACGGGCAGATGGAGGGGGTGACCAGCAGCCCACCTGGACGGCCAGCAGCCCACCTGGACATGGGGGGAAAACTTCTGCCCCCAGTACTGACGTCATTCCCACAAATGGCAATTTTTTTATGCCCGGGGTGAGGGACTGGGGGTGTTTTTTCCGCAGCGGTGGTACTTCCCCCTCCCTGCCCCAGCCGGGCAGTTCACCTTTCGCTCGCTATTCCTGTTTTTAAAGGGAAGTAAACTCGTGCAGCGTGGCGTGGGAGGGTGGCCTCGGCGTTTGGACACCGAGGTGAGAGAGCAGAGGTGTACCATGTCCTGTGGCCTGGAGAAACCCCCGCCTCTGCCTCATCACCCACCACATCTGTGGTAGTCCGATGGCTTAGTGCAGCACCAGCCCTGCCAGGCAGAGATGGCCATGGGGCCACGTAAGTGGTGTTTTGGCCACGTAAGTGGTGTTTTGGCCACGTAAGTGGTGTTTTAACGACGTGGATGAAGGGCTGTTCTGTGCCATGATAAGCCAACGCTTCTCACTCGCCCTCGTGACTTTCTAACTGGCGTTTAACTGCCCCGTGCTCCCGTTTTCGCTCAACAGTTGGGGCACCAGCAGCTTTTCTTATGAGTGCCATCACTTGAGTGTCCACTGCCAAGCGGGACGTGTGATATAACCAGCTCCTTTGGAAGAGCTTTGTTTCAGTAAGGGAGTTTATTGAGCTGGGGACGGAATCCCACCTACTCTGATCACCCACAACCGCACCCTCATCCCAGTCTGGAGACTGGGAGTACGTACAGGTCCCTTTCGTAACCGGCGTAGCGAGCTCCCTGGGGGCTCCTGACTATCTGCTGTGGTTTTGTTCCCCGGAGCTGGAGCTCCTGTACCGGAGGGACCGCATGGCATCTCCCAGCACCATGCCCATCACCACCGTTCTGCCACGACACTCCCTTGAGTTTCCTTTTGGCTGAAGGATGGTGGTTGCACGTGCTAACCGAGCGTGTTGATGAGCTGCAGCGGTGGTTCCTTCTTCTTCGGAGAAGCAGCCGCACGTCTCCCAGCAGCGTCTCTCTGTCCCACCAGGAATGCTTTCAGCAGGAACGACTCGGAGCTGGTGGTGACCTACACGGCCAAGAAGTCCTACTGCCGGAGAGCCGTCGGACTGACGCGTGAGTGCATTTCTTCATCCCTCTGCGAGGAGATTGGTGGGGATGTGGTGGGTTGGAGGTGACCTGAGCTCCTGTCCCTCTCTCCCACAGTGGGCAGCCTGGGCGTCAGCAGCGAGCTCCAGCAGAAGCTGCAGGACGTTGTCGTGGACAGAAACGCCCTCAGCCTGGGGAAAGTCCTGGGAGAAGGTGAGTGCTGGAGAGCTGGGGACGGACAGATGGGGCAGGGGCTGCCGCTGGTACCCCCAGCTCCAGGCCCAGGGGATGTGGGGCAGGTGTTGGGTCAAGACAACGGAGGGCCAGGACCTCTGAGTTTGTGTCCTCCTGCTGCTGCTGAGGCATGAGCCTCCCCCGGTAGCCTTTTGGGGATGAGGTCTCCATCTCAGAGCGTTTCAGATCTTCAGGGACACAGTGGTGTCTTCAAAGGGCTGTGGATAAAGTGCTTCTTTCCCGCGGCGCAGGGGAGTTTGGGTCGGTGATGGAGGGACGTCTCAGCCAGCCCGAAGGCACCCCGCAGAAGGTGGCTGTGAAGACCATGAAGTGTAAGTCATCACCGTGGTCTCGCAGAGCTTGGCCACCTCGGTGGGTGCTGGAGCTCCTGCTACCTGTCTCGTGGCAGAGACATCCCGCTGGTGCCTTCCCCCGGGCCCAGGCAGGAGCTGTGCTGCGAAGGGCAGATGGCAGCAGCGATCTGGGGAGTTAAAGCTTCTGGGGTCTTGAACCTCCTCCTTCTTCTCTCCTTCCCAGTGGATAACTTTTCCCAAAGGGAGATAGAAGAGTTCCTCAGCGAAGCAGCATGCATGAAGGACTTCGACCATCCCAATGTCATCAAGCTCCTCGGTACGGGCTGTCACTCCCCAGCCTCCAGCTGGGATTTGGGCTGGGGAGCTGGAGCAGGGGGCACTTGGGTCCCCAGAAAGGTGTCTGGGGGCGGTGGGGGGAGCGCGGTGCCTTTGCCCGGGGGGCTGTGCGACCTGTCCGTGTTCTCCAGGCGTGTGCATCGAGCTGAGCTCCCAGCGGGTGCCCAAGCCCATGGTGATTCTCCCGTTCATGAAATACGGCGACCTGCACAGCTTCCTCCTGCGCTCGCGGCTGGAGATGGCCCCCCAGGTAACAGGAGCAGTGGGGAGCGAGGTGGGGTCATGCCCCTTTTGGGGACAAAGCTGCCTATGGGTTTTGAGAGCGTAAGAGGACTTGGTTGTCGTCCTGCTTCCTGCCTTTGTCAGGTGGCAGCAGTGGGATCCAGCTCCACAAAAGCCTGGGGGATTCTCACCTTCCCTTCTCTGGGCTGAACAAGTGCAGTTGTCTCAGCTTCTCCTCCATCTCCTCCAGCCTCATCTTAGTGGTCTCCTGCAGGCTTGCTCCAACGTGTCTTTCTCCTACCGAGGAGCCCCAAATGGGACACAGCGTCCAGCTGTGGCCTCGCCCATGCCAAATTCAGGGGAAGAATAGTTCCTCTGGCCCTGCTGGCTGCTCTCGTGCTCCTGCAGCCTGCTCCAATGTTGGCCGTCATTGGCACAAAGGCGGGCAGCTGGACCACCATCAGCTCGCTCTACACCAGGCTCCTTTTCTGCAGAGCTGCTTTCTAGCCAAAAATATGGGATCTGCAGGCAGGGAGTGGGAAAGGCACGAAGGAGGCAAGGTCTAGGTGCAGGCTGCATTCCAGAGAGGTGGAAGGAGGAGATGGGGAGTGGGAAAGCCCCTGGAATGGGCTCTTCTGGGCAGTGGCACAGCCTGGCAAGCAGTGCTGGGGGCTATTGCTGAAACAACCGCCTAACCCACACCTTCCCCGCCCAGTTTGTGCCCCTGCAGACGCTGGTGAAGTTCATGGTCGACATCGCCCTGGGGATGGAATATCTGAGCAGTCGGCACTTTCTCCACAGGGATTTGGCAGCTCGAAACTGCATGTGAGTTGGTTTTCCTCTGGTTCGTCCCGGAGAGATGGGCACCAGCGGAAGCCCTGTGGCTTTACAGGTTGCCCAGAGAAGCTGTGGCTGCTCCATCCCTGGAGGTGTCCAGGGCCACGTTGGATGAGGCTTTGAGCAACCTGGTGTAGTGGAGGGTGTCCCTGCCCATGGCAGGGGGGTTGGAACTGGATGATCTTTGAGGTCCCTTCCAACCCAAACCATTCCATGATTCTATGATTCTATAACTTGGCTTCCTCCAATAAAACCTCCCTGGCTCTTGAGAGACGTGGGAAAAGAGCTCAGCCTCCGCCTTCTCTTTCAGAATTTGGCCCATCCAACTTTTCTGTCTTGTCGCCCCTGTTTCCTCCCGGCAGGTTGCGGGACGACATGACGGTGTGCGTGGCAGACTTCGGCTTGTCCAAGAAGATTTACAGCGGCGATTACTACCGCCAGGGCCGAATAGCCAAAATGCCGGTGAAGTGGATCGCCATCGAGTCCCTGGCTGACCGCGTCTACACCACCAAGAGCGACGTGGTAGGTCCACGTGGCCGGGCCAGCGGGCAGCGGGCGGCGAGAGCTGGGGCTCGATCCCTGGGCTGAGCCATCCGCCTTTGTTACGGTTGTTCCCGTGCCCCGGAATCACAACGCCGGCGGAGCGGGAGGCCGTCAGCGACGGGACGCGCTGACCTTTCGCTGCCTACCCAGCGTCCTGGGGGAGATGCGCTGAGCGGGATGCTCGCCCCTTCCGTGGCATTGTTCTTATTCCCAGTTCTGGGGAAGGGCAGGACCGGAGCGACAACTCCGAGCGTTGTGCGAGGGCCCGGCGGTGACCTTTTGCCGTGAAAAGGCTCATTCATTCCTCCTGGAAACGTCCTTTCAGTGTGCTTTCCCTTTGTCCTGGCAGTGGGCGTTCGGCGTTACCATGTGGGAGATCGCCACGCGCGGGATGACGCCCTACCCGGGGGTGCAGAACCACGAGATCTACGAGTACCTTTTCCACGGGCAGCGCCTGAAAAAGCCGGAGGACTGCTTGGATGAGCTGTGAGTGTTGGAACCGTGATTCCGGGCCGTGGCACAGCCTCGGAGGAAGGCTGCCCCGAGTAAGGAGGCGGCTCAGATTTGAAATTAAAGTGTCACGTCAACAAAAACTTCGAAACTTCGATATCTGCATCACCTCCCAAGTTTTGACGTGCCTAAGAAAAGCCGGATCCCAGAGCAGCGCATCGCCCAGGGAGGAAAAAGCATCTTAATTCCAGACAAATGGGCGCACAGAAATCCCAACAGAGGGAGAAGGCGATGGTTTGCAGGGCTGGCGCTGAGGCTGACACGCTGGACTGGCGGTGGGAAGTGCCCAGGGCACCTCGCTGGGTCCTGCGGGGACGGGAGCAGTGCCCTCTGCACCAGGAATCAGGCTTTTGATTATTCTATTTACTATTTTTTTTTAATTAAGATGGTTTTGACCAGAAGGTTTTGGCTGGTGATGCTCTTCACTGCCCCACCAAACTCCCTCTAGTTACTCAGGGCCCTTCGGTGCCTAAAAACTGCGCACCTGGAAAGGGAAAACGTGGAAACCTCAAAGCTTTGTGTTTCCAAGCAGCTCAGGTTTTTCTCCTGAGTTTTCTTCCTGAGTTTTTGTCTGATGCCATTACAGCTGGAAATGTTTAACCCCTCCGTGGCTAAGAGCTGAAAATACAAAAACGGTTAAACTAGCAAAGCTGCTCAGAGTCGCACAGTCGTTACTGGAAGGCGGAGGAGATGGCACGTGCCCAGCACTGACATGCTTGCACGGAGGTGCTGGGCATTTCCAGTGTGCCCCGACATCCAGCCTGGGAACAGGGACCTGCAGGAGGGACGGGAGAAGGATTTGGTGTCCCTGGAGCAGAACTGGGGTGTTCCCAGGGCTGCCTCTGCCCAACTCTTAGCTAGTGCCAGGCACTGGAAGAGGCTTCCAACAGCAGCCTGGGCTGATAAATCCCTGCAGTTTGGGCCAACAGCCTAAGGGGGGAGTGAGTTTTGCTTCGTTTCAATGTGAAGCAGCTCAAGATGTAAGGAAGAAATTTTTTACACTGAGGTTGGTGAGGCACTGGAACAGGTTGCCCAGAGAAGCTGTGGCTGCCTCATCCCTGGAAGTGTTCAAGGCCAGGTTGGATGAGGCTTTGGGCAACCTGGTGTAGTGGAGGGTGTCCCTGCCCATGGCAGGGGGTTTGGAACTGGATGATCTTTGAGGTCCCTTCCAACCCAACCCATTCTGTGATTCTAAGGCTTGCACAGTTGGGAGGGAAGGAGGGGATGGTCCCCCCGAACATCCCATAGCCCAGCGCCTCGCAACATCCTCCGCAATAACCACACTCCTCTCCCGATTTCCAGGTACGAAATAATGTCCGCATGCTGGAGAACCGACCCCGCCGCCCGCCCGACCTTCTCGCAGCTGAAAGCCCGCCTGGAGAAGCTGCTGGAAAACCTGCCCGCTGTCGGGCGATCCCGAGACATCATCTACATCAACACCAGCCTGCCCGAGGAGAGCCCGGACTCCACCCAGGATTCGGGCTTCCCCCAAGCGGACTCAGATTTGGAGCCCGGGGAGGTGGCCGAGCCCCGCTCCCCTGGAGCCGAGGCGGCACTGGTGGCTGTGGACGTCCACCACCACGAACCATGGGGGACCAGGTACGTCCTGGAGGAGCAGCTCAGCAGCCCCACGGAGGAAGCCTACGTCCCGCTGCTGCCCGCCGGGGCGGCCACCGAGGGCTCGGCGTGGAGCCGGGCTGGCACGTTGCCCGCCGGCGGCTTGCTCGTGCCAGGGCTGCCATGCACCGACGGATGCGTGGAAGACTCCGAAGTGCTGCTGTGAAAAGGAGGGGAGCCTGTGGCTCCGAGGAAAGGACAGTGAGGGTGTATTTTAATAAAGTCGTCTGTTTTAGTTCTTCCTGCGTTATTTCCGCAGCAGAGTCGGGCCCTTCCCAGGAGCTCTTTCCTGGGCTGAAGTCGCGGAGGTTTGTGATGAAATTCTGGTTTTTTTCTGAACTGGGAGGCTTTGGTGTCTGAGCGGCCGGCGGCTCACAGGGAAGGGGCAGCCCCTGTCCCCCCCGGGGGTGATGGAGCGTGGCGGGGACGCACGGTGCCGAGATGTGGGGGCACACGGTGGGCACAGACGGAGCCTCCCACGGAGCTGGCTTCTCACCATCCAGGCACCGAACGGCGAGGGTGCAGCCAGCCTCGGGTGGCCTTTTTCGTGGTTTTTTTGTTTGTTTTTTTTTTCCCCTTTTTCACCATTTGTTGTGGCTTTTGCAGTGGGCAGCCTGACGGGTGGTCTGGGCTCCTGCCTGCTGGGGGGTTCCATGCTGCGAGGTACCCCCATGGAAGTGGAGCCCAAACAGGAGCAGCAGGTGCTTCAGAACCCCCTTGTCCCCGACCGCAGGTGTCCGTCTGTCCGGCCGTGTGCCAAGAAAACCATCAGTCCTCTTGCAACAATGGGGAAACGGGAATCCATAGGAGCGTGCCCGCAGTGATGGAGCCGCCCGAGATGGCCTGGCCCTTCCCAGGGTCCCGTCTCCTTTCGCGGGGGGGGGCAATTTTGCTCTTTCCATGGCAGGGGCTGCTCGACAGCAACCGGCCGGCCCCGCCGTGCCCAGCAGATGGAGCCGGGACCCGCGCACCGCCCGGCCGCCTCCCGCCTCCCCGGCGGGGTGCCGGGCTGGGGAGGGGGGGCAGGTGCTTGGGAGGGGGGTACCTGGCTAGGAAAGGAGATATCTGGCTGGGGAAGGGGCGCAAGGGCTGAGGAGGGGGTGCAGGAGCTGGGGAGAGGGATACCTGGCTGGGAAAGGGGTGCAGGGGCTGGGGACGGGGAGCTTGGACTGGGATACCTAGCTGGGCACGAGATGCCGGGCTGGGAGGGGTATGCAGGGGCTGGGGAAGGGGTGCAGGGGCTGGGGAGAAGGGTATCTGGCTGGGAAAGGGGATATCTGGCTGAGGAAGGGGTGCGAGGGCTGAGGAGGGGGTGCAGGGGCTGGGAAGAGGGGTACCTGGCTGGGAAAGGGGATATCTGGCTGGGGAAGGGGTGCAGGGGCTGGGAACGGGGGGCTTGGGCTGGGGTACCTAGCTGGGGAGGGAGTGCCGAGCTGGGAGGGGGATGCAGGGGCTGGGGAAGGGGTGCAAGGGCTGAGGAGGGGGTGCAGGGGCTGAGGAGGGGGGTCCCGGCCCAGCGGGAACGGGGGGCTGGCGGTGATGAGCATCCGCACGGCAGCGGCACAAAACCCCACCTTTTTCTGCCAAAAAAAACCCACCCCAAAACACCGGCGAGAGAGCATCGTGTCGGGGGGGGGGGGTCGAGACTTTGTTTTTTGGGGGGGGAACTGTGCGGGGGGTGGTACCACGCGAGGCCGGGGGGTGCCGGCCGCGGGCTCAGGCCCTGCCGGGCGTCCCTCGGGGGGGCGGCCGCAGCATCCCACCCCCCCGGAAAGGGCCGGCGCCGGGGCGGGGGGTCCCGGCAGCCTTGGGGCGGGGGGGGACGGGGGGGGACCCGGCTCCCCGGGGCGGGGAAGCGCCGCGTCCCGCTCCACGGGGGAGCGCGGCCGCGCGTGGGGCGGGGGCGGCGGGGGAGGGAGAGCTCGGCCGCGGCCGGGGCGGGGAGAGGCGGCTGCCGGCGCCCGGGAGAGCCCTTCCTCGGCGGACGAGAGCCGCGGCGGCCGCCGGACCATGCCGGGGGCTCGGGGCCGCCCCCCGCTGCTGCTGCTGCCGCTGCTGCTGCTGCTGCTGCCGGCCGCGCCGGCGCCCCAGGTGAGCGGGGAGGGGGGGTGTCCCCTCGGATGGGTTTTCTGGGGTGGGGGGGGCGAGGTCTCCTCTCCTCCTTCCTTTCCCTCCCCGCCCCCCCGAGGTGCGCTGCCGCTGCCCGGTGCGGCGGTGCGGACCGTGCTCCCGCCCTGGCCCCGGCAAACAGGTGGGCAAAGCCTTGGAGGGGGGCGAAGGGGTTAAACAGGGCTTAATCCGGGCTCTTTCTTTTGGGGTCTTTATTTTTTTTCCCTTCTTTCCCCGCACCGAGCGCCCCGGGGTGGGGAAGAGCCCTCCCGGTTCGGCGGCGGAGCGGGGCTTTGCTCCGGCTCAGCATCCCGCCGGGAGCTCACGCTGGCTCTTGGAGCTAAAACCAGCTCTTGGAGTTAACACCAGCCCCAACAAAGAGCTGTTTAGCAAAGCGAGCTCCGTGCCAGGCATCTGTTTGCTTTCGCCTCCCTCCCTCTCGGTGCGGGGCACCCCAGAGAGGCTCATCCCCACCGGCACCCCGTGACCCCCCAAAAAACTGCGCCAAGGGAAGCAGAGGATGGCACGGCTTTTATTGCTTCTTCATAAACCCCCAGTCGCTGTTCGGAAGGGAGAATAACTTCACCTCTGCACAGCGTGGCTGGTGCAGAAAGAAATCCCCTGGCCCAGGTGGGCCGGTGCCTGGCAGCTCTGCTCGCCCTCCTTTGCCCCCAGCCCCATGCCACCCAGAGCAGCCCCCGTGTGCCCTGTGCCCCGTGCGCTCTGCGAACCTCCGAGCTCTAAAACCAGCTCGGCTTTGCCCAGCTCTCGCTCTTTCTCTCCGGTTCTAAGCCAATCCCGCAGGAAACCTCCGCTAACGGTGCCCGTCTCCTGCGTGAGTCAGCCCCGTGGTAGCGGCTGGTTTGCGGGCAGGAGGCCCACCAGCTTTCCTGGCCCCAGCAGGACTCACAAGACAGCTGTTTTCCTCTTATTTTGTAATGTGGAAGTGGGACGGGGCTCCAGCTCCAGCTCCAGCAGGATGGAACACGAGTTATGGCACCTCTCCCAGGGCGAAGGGAGCGATCGCAGCCCTGCCCGTAGCGCTGCCTTACCCGTCCGGACGCAGCAGAGCACGCCTCGGCTACGGGCTTCTTGCACAGCCTAAAAAAACTCCTGCCTTGGGGCAAACGGGGGAAAAAAAACCCTAAAATTGGGATTTCTGGGGACCTTCGATGCCGCAGAGCTCCTGCATGGGCATCCCCCTGCGCAGCAGGTTGGGTAGTGGCTGTGGCAGCAGGATGGGGGCCAGAGCAACGTCCCCCCACCCTGAGCAGCCACCCCGTCCCCGCAGAGCTGCCTGAGCAGGCAGCAGCTCCTGGCTGCCATCCGGCAGATGCAGCAGCTGCTGAAGGGGCAGGAGACGCGCTTCGCCGAGGGCCTCCGTGCCATGAAGAGCCGGCTGAGCACCCTGCACGCCTCCCTGGCCAAAGCTGCCCCTGAGCCACCGGCCGGTGAGTCCTCCCTCTGTCCCACCGGTGCTTGGAGGATGCCAGGGTGGGCAGATCGGGACGCTCGGGGATGTGACGGGTGTTGGTTTGGGCATCTCAACGGATGGAGATACCTGTTCCCATGTCGGTGAGTCGTGCTTGTGAATTCGTGCGCTTCTCCAGGCGAGTGGGCTGGAAAACTGTGTCTCCAGCAAAAAAGCCCCAGTCCCATGCTGGGAGCATGAGACGGGTGGCAAAAGTGCCACCAAACCCGCTGCTGGTGATGCTCAGCCCCAGCATCCCTGCTGCCAGGCTGGGTGTTACCGATGAACCGCTGCGGGCCAGTATCCACGGAAAATAACAGCTAAAGAGGAGGTCTCGGAGGAACTGGGTGGGAGAACAGGAAAGTTGGTGGTCTCCCAAAGCACCCTCCTGACCGCTGCCCCCCTCCCCGTGGTGCTCCCGCAGCCTCCTGCCCTGCCCTGCAAGCCCCCGCCGACGGGAGGAAGTTCGGCACCAAATATTTGGCGGAGCACGAGGTTCACTTCACCTGCGACCCGGGCTTCCAGCTCCTGGGCTCCAGCACGCGGACGTGCCAGGCCAACGGCAGCTGGACCGGGCAGGAGCCCCGCTGTGCAGGTACCGCTCCGGGCTGCCTTCCAGTGGCCGCGGTCGTAGGGCCACTCCGTGCCCGCGGATGGCTTGTGCAAGAGTGGGATGCGATTTGGGTTTATTTAAAATGGGAGATTATTGGGGTGCACCAAACGTGGAGGTGTCGAGGCTGTGTCCCAGCTGGCCAACATACCATGGATGCCGCAGCTCCCATGGCTGGTGATTCGGGGTTTCTCGTCCTCAAGGAAAGCTGGGAATGGCAGCCGGAGCCTCGCCCGGAGCTCGTGGGGAACCTTTGCACCGGGGCAGCCGGTGCCCGAGTTTGGCAAAATCCGTGGTCGCGGTGTGCCAGGGGGTACCCAAATCGGCCCGGGGTGTGCGGCGTTCCTGCGGCTTGCTTCCCAAAATAAAATCCAACCAAATGTGGCTGCTTTTTTTTTTATTCACAGAGATCAGCGAGTGCTCGAGCAGCCCCTGCCAGAACGGCGGGACGTGCCTGGAGGGGCTCAACCAGTACAAGTGCCTCTGCCCCCAGCAATGGACCGGAGCCACCTGCCAGTACCAGGCACAGACGGGTGGGTGACCCCCACGCCGAGGTGGGTGACCCCCACGCCGAGGTGGGTGACCCGCCACCCTCCAGGCATTATTTCGGCACCCCACCTCGTTTCCAACCCCGTCCCACGGTTGCGTGTCCCCCTCCAGCTCCCCCCGCCTGGAGCGTCACCGACGACCCGGCGTTCAGCCGCCAGCCCCGCTGCGCCCAGATCGACCGGACCCAGCACTGCAGCTGCGAACCCGGCTTCCACATGAGTGGCACAGCTGCCAACGGCCTCTGCCAGGGTGAGCCGCGCCGGCGGCGGGACACGGGGACGCGGTTCGGTGGGTTTCGGGGTCTCGGCTGGGCACCCGCTCCCCTCCTCTCTCCGCAGACCTCAACGAGTGCGAGGTGTACAAGCGGGACGGGGGTCCCCGGCTCTGCGCCCACGCCTGCGTCAACCTCCCCGGCTCCTACCGCTGCGCCTGCCCCAGCGGGTACATCCTCCTGGGCGACGGCAAGAGCTGCGAAGGTGAGGAGGGGGAGAGGCTGGAAACGCCTTTTCCCAACTCGCACCGTTGCTTTTTTGCCTTTTTTTTCCCCTTTTTTCTCCTTCTTCGCACGCAAAAATCTCGGCGGGTTCGCCTGGAGCAGTGGTGCCCGGGCTGGGCGCGGAGGGGGCAGAAACCACGGAGGGTTCGAGCGCTGGCAAAGACGTGCGATGCTTTGGGGCTGCAGCTCACCGAAAAAGAGCACGGGAGCGCCGCCGCGGTGGTGGGGCTGGCGTCACCCACTGGGACGTCCTCGAGGAGAAACACAAACAGCCTTAAACCCCAGGAATGAGGGTCGAACCCCAAGAATGAGGGTTAAAACTCAAGAATAAGAGTTAAAAGCCAAGAATGGGGGTTAAAACCCAAGAATTAGTGTTAAAAAACAAGAATGGGGGTTAAAAAAACAAGAATTAGGGTTAAAAAACAAGAATGAGGGTTAAAACCCAAGAATAAGAGTTAAAACCCAAGAATGAGAGTTAAAACCCAAGAATAAGGGTTACAACCCAAGAATAAGAGTTAAAAAATAAGAATGAGGGTTAAAACCCAATAATAAAGGTTAAAACACCAAAATAAGAGTTAAACCCCAAGAATAAGGGTTAAAACCCAAGAATTAGGGTTAAAAAATAAGAATGAGGGTTAAAACCCAATAATAAAGGTTAAAACATCAAAATAAGAGTTAAAAAGCAAGTATGAGGGTTAAACTCCAAGAATTAGGGTTAAAAAACAAGAATGAGGGTTAAAACCCAAGAATAAGAGTTAAAACCCAAGAATGAGGGTTAAAACCCAAGAATAAAGGTTAAAACCCCAAAATAAGAGTTAAAACCCAAGACTGAGAGTTAAACCCCAAGAATTAGGTGGCATGGGGTCAGCTCCGGAGGGGAGCCGGGATGCGGGTTGAGGGCAAAGCAAAGCGGCTGCGGGTGGGGATGGTGGGGGGCCAGGACCACTCCTATGAAATCTCCTCCTGAAAATCAGGGATTTTTTTTTTTTTTATTCTATAAAGTGTGGATTATTGTGAGTCATGGTGGGAAAGCTCCCATTTTCTCCTTTTCTCCCCGATTTCGGTGGGTTTCCCGGCAGCGTGCCAAGGCTCCCAGCCTCTATCTGCCTTCGAGGTGCCCCCGATTCTACTGCCAGGTATCTTCCTGGCTCCAGGGGGGTTTAGTAAATAAAAAGAAATGGTGTTTTCAAACAATTCGGCAGAAAGTTAAGAAAATAAGCTGCCCTGCTGTGAGAGCACTGCCGTTAACCCTTGCTGGCCCAGAGATGGGGGAGAGGCAAGCGGGCGCAGAACGGGATTTCAGCCCGTTTAGGTGTTTTCAGCTGTACTCTCGTACTTTTTTTGATCATATTTGCTGTCTGACCCATTTCAAGGGGCTTTTACCTTTTTCCTGCCAAAAAGAACCCCGCGACGGGGTGGGCAGGGGGTCTGTGGTGACCTTGACCCGCTGCCCGCCCCTGTTTTGCAGACATCGACGAGTGTGCCCTGTCCCAGGATAACTGCACCAGGGGCACCACCTGCATCAACACAGGGGGGGGCTTCCAGTGCGTCAGCCCCCAGTGCCCCCCACCCGCCGCCAACGTCACCTACGTCAAAACATCCCCCTTGTAAGTGTGCTGGAGGTGCAAAACCCATCCCCGTGCTTGGGTTTTCGGGTCCCAAAACCACGTCTGGAGCATCCACACGGATGTGGGGGGCACGGATCCCTGGAGCTCCCTGAAAACCTCACACCCCCCCCGCCCCCAACTTTTGTCTTTGCAGCCAGTGTGAGCGCAACCCCTGCCCGATGGAGAGCCGGTCATGCCACCAAGCACCCAAAACCATCTCCTTCCACTACCTTCCCTTGCCCTCCAACCTGCTGACACCCACCCCGCTCTTCCGCATGGCCACGGCGGCGGCTCCCGGCCGGCCGGGACCCGACAGCCTGCGCTTCGGCATCGTGGGAGGCAACAACCGCGGCCACTTCGTGATGCAGCGATCGGACCGGCAAACCGGGGAGCTCATCCTGGTGCAGAGCCTCAAGGGGCCCCAGACCATCCAGGTGGACGTGGACATGTCCGAATACCTGGATCGTGTCTTCCAGGCCAAGCACGTGTCCAAAATCACCGTCTTCGTCTCCGCCTATGAGTTTTAGGGGAGATGGCAGCCAGGGGGGAACTGCCCCACCAGCGACGGTCCCCGCTTGGCATCGGTCCCCGCTCAGCATCCTTCCCCAGCAAGCGCCAGCCCTGGAGGCAGGCGTGTAATGGGAGCTCCGGGCGACGTCCCGCTGCCACCGCAGCCCCCCCCCAGCCCCCCCGTCCTCCCCTCTGCCTTCACGTTACTCTGCCCCGGCGGCTTTTACACCCACCTACATGGAGGGGAAGAAAAAAAAATAATAAATAAAGCAAACGAGGTGCAAAAGCGATGAGATGCAGCGGTCACCCGCTCGCCGGGGCGCGGAGAGCATCGTCCCCAACCGGCGCTCCGGAAGGCCGGTGTCCCGCGGCCTCGGCACCTGCACAGCACAGAAAACAGCGGAGAGAAACCAAAACCATGGCCCTTGAGTCCTTTTTAATTCCTTTTTTTTTTTTTTGATGTAGGAAAGCAGTTAAGCTGGTGCGTGCCAGAGGAGGGAGGCTGGGCATGCCGGGAAAACCCACGGCAGCCTGCGGGGAGGGAGCTGATCCGGCATCTCCATCCCCCAGGATTGAGCAGGAGCGGAAAAATCCCTGCACATCCTTCCCTACAGGCACCGGCTGGCTCTCGGTGCCCTCCTCGGCAAGCGGGACGCAGCCGGTGGGCAACGGCCGAGTCCCAGTGCCAGCAGACGAGCGCTGGCCATGGATTGGGGCCATCCCGTGCTTCACCCCGTGGGCAGCAGCTCCTCAAACCCCCTGGACTGGGGCGCACGGGGGGATCCCCCCCCGCCTCCACCAGCGCCAGGACCTCGGGGAGGGCTTCGGCCGCGCGTGGTGCTGGCGTCGAGGGAGCTCGAGGTGTGAATATTTCGTGTTTCGACGGAAAGCCGGGCGTCAGCAGCTCCAGGAATCGCTGGGGTTCGGCCGTAGGGCGTGCTGGGGTGGGGGGACACGACCCCCCCACCCCGGTCTCGCACCCTTCCCCGTCGGTCCCTGCTCCGCGGCGCTCGTGCACGTTACCCACAACACCCCGGCGTTATGCATGTTCCTCCGTTACGCGGGTTTTCGCGCAATTAAAGGACGATATATCCTGGGAGCGGCTGCGGAGCGTGGTGAAGGACCCCCCCGGAGCCGGCCAGGGGGGGTCCGGGGCTGGGGGGCAAGAATCCATCTCCTTTATTATTATTTTTCTGCCTGATGTTGCTGGGAAGGGGCTGGCTGGTGGCGAGCGGCTCATCCCTGAGCATCCTTCCCCGCGAGCATCCTCCAGAGGCCTTGAGGAAGAGGAGCCTGCTGTTCCGCCCCCCCCCCCAAAAAAAAAGGCATATCCCCCTCGGGGGGCTGCACTGCACCCACTAAAACCCTCCCCCACTCATTGCCCCAAGGGAAGAGACTTCACGAGACCGATTTGGGCTGTAGCCTTTGGGGGATCGAGCTGCCAGAATTTTTTTTGGGGGTATGGCTTTTCCACGGGAGCTGGGAAGGGGGGGGCAGGATGTCTCCCCGCAGAACAAGGAGGGACATTCAGCGCCTGCTCCTCGCCGCCGCCGGAGCGGAGCTGCCGCAGCCCGGGCACGCGGATGGAGGATGTTTGGGTTGGCGGGCGCTCCGGCTGGACGGCGGAGCTGGGCAGGGAAATACATCCCAGGGTTGTGCTGGGGGAGGGAAATTAAAACCCAACGGGCTCGCTTCTCCGCTTAGGAAACAAAAAAAAAATAAAATAAAATGCTTTTCTGGAAATGTAGCTGCTTTCGAGAGCGGGTGGCAGTGGGGCAGCAGTCCTGGGGGCTGCCCACCTTCAGCTGGGGGTGGTGAAGATCCGCAGGGAAAGCCCCCCCAGCTCCAGGAGGACAAAGCCCAGGAGGAGCACGCCTGGGGAAAACCACTCGTCCTTTCTCCCACCGGGATGCTCCAGGGGATATCCCGCACATGCCAGCTCCCTGCACATCCGGGGCTGCCATCAGAGGACGATGCCGGGCATCATCATCGGAGAGACAGGGCACGGGCAGGATGCGCCACTGGACTTCTCTGCCATGTGCCTGCATCCCGGGATGCCCTGGAACAGCAGGAGATGCTGAGTTTTTCCTCGGAGCTACCCAGAGCCCGGCCAAGCGGCATTGGTCCAGGAAAGGGAGCAGTTATCCGCCGTGCACCCAGCCCGGCGTGTGTTTTAAATTAGCGCCTCCGATAAGAGAGCGGCGCTGCGGAGGCGGCTGGCGGCATCCTCGGACGCCACCGAAAACCGCTGCCGGGAGACAAAAGCCGTTAAGGGGAAAGGAAGCCGAGCTGAAACGAGGAGGAGCATTTTATTTTGGTTTTGTTTTTTTTAGGAAAAGCTGAGGATGGACAGACAGCTTTGGGGAAAAAAAAAAAAAAAAGAAAACAATACAAAAGTTTTGAGACAGAAGGCTACGGAGCGGGCAGAGTTTGCCGGAGGCACTGCCGCGGTTGCCCGGCCGGGTTGGATGTGCTGCTGCAGCACGCCGTTACGTTTTTGGGATGATGAAGAAATCCCTGCGCTTGCGGCCGTGCTCCTCCACGAGATGCAGGAGAGGCGGCCGGGCAGGTGCCAGGAGCAGCCGGGGTGGTGCCAGGAGCAGCCTGGCATTCCCATCACCCTCCGATGGGGGAACGACACGTTTGATCATTGACTTTATCCCCCCCAGTGCTTTGCTGGGCTCTGGGAGCCAAAAACCAGGAGCTGGTAAGAGGATAAGTCCTTAACGAGGCAGAATAGTTTCCGTCTGATGCTTTAACCAGCTAATGAGGCTGGAGACGGGCGCTTGGACCTTCGCACTGGAGGCTCTTCCTCGCAGCACGGCCCCGAACCGACAACATTTTCCTAATTCCCGAGGCCAGGGTGAACCGGTTTCTCCTCTCCGGGACGGACTGGCGTGCCGCCGGGGCTTGCGAAGCCGTGCCGTGCCCGTCCTCCCAGCCGCTTCTCGCCCGCCTCGAGGGCCGGGGCCGGAGTCAGGAAGCTCATCCGCCTCTCCCAGCGTTAGCTGGCTGCACGTCTCCTTTTCATCCCAAAAACGTTTAAGGTCGGCTCTCCGGCGTCTGGACGGGGCTGCAAACCTCTGGCCAGCATTTGAGCTGACTAAAGGAGTTTTTTTTTCCCCCCTCTCCCAGAGCGGCCACTCCGGCATCTCGCAGACTTCCCGAGCCTGGAATGTGTGGAGAGAGGCTCTTCTGGCCCGGGTAAATACAACTTCTCTTTGGGATAATCATATTTCGGAGCCCAAAAAATAGCTGGTTTGCCTCTGCCCCCCTTCCGCGGGCTGAAGGCAGGCGGTTCCCCGGCACGGCCGACTCCAGATGCGCTCCGCGTGCCCCGGGAGGGGTCGGCCGCCCTGCCCGAGCCCCAAACGACCGAGGGTGAGGATGCCAAGGATGCCAAGACTGCAGACGGTGAGGATGCCAAGGATGCCAAGGCTGCAGATGTTGCGGAGGCAGCCTCAGAGGGAGGCTACGGCAGCACCCGCCGAGGTGCCGGGAGAGAAACACGGCGCCTTCGGATTTCTGGGGTCCGCGTGGGAAAGCGCTCCCTCTCCTCCTCATCCCAGGGGAGGAGACAACCCCCAGCCTCCGGGCGGGGGTGACCACAGCTTCGTGTCCCATTTTCTCCTCCTACTCGTCATCCTCCTTCCAAAACGCATCCCTGACGGGCCTTGCCCTGCCGAGCATCCCGAGTCCTGAGCATCCCCGTGCTTCTCCTGGCCTTCAGTCCGAGACACATCCCAGCAAAAAATTACCTCTCTAAAACACCAGAGAACACCAGGTTAAAAAAAAAATCTGAATTTTTTTTATTACTTATTACTCCTGCTAGGGGCTTTGAGGAAGAGCCGGAGCACATTTGTGTTTGTTATGGTTGCTAGGTTGGTTGCTACGCTCTCCATACCCCAGCTCCCAGTATACGGGTGATATCCGGGAGCGCGGACTGGGGAATTTGGTTTAGCTGCTATTGCCAAAATTATACTTTGAAAAACAAAGCAGAGCTGTTCAGGAGCGCCTCGGAAGCGATCCTTCTTCCCCGACAACAGGATCACGCGCCGGGATGTTTAGGCAAACAGCTGCCCGCCGCTCCTGCCGGCGCAGTTTGGTGTAAAATGGATTTTTACACCCGCACGCACCGCAAGAAAAGCAGGAGCCAGGCTTCTACGCCGAGTTTGAAATCCTTTTTTTTTTTTTTGGCCCATCGCCTGGGGAGATGGTGCTGAGCCCCGTGGGCTCCGGGGCTGTGCACCACACTGAGATGCTCACATGCTGGTGGGACTAATTAGCCTTAATTAGCCCTAATGGCACCCACCAGCCCCACCTGAGGCCAGCACCCACCCCCCCTCCCATGCTCCCTGGAGCCCTATTTTAGCTCCGGAGCTGGAGCAGTGCTGGTTTCTTGGCTTGACTTTGGATTTGTCCCATCTCTGCGAGCTTCTGCGGTGGTCTGAACCCTTGGTTGAACTTGGCCATGGTCTCCTGCCCTGCTCGTCTTGCTCAGGGACCTGGTGTGTGAGTGTGGAGCGAGCGCTCGCTCCGTCTTCACGGACACGAGGCCACGCTCCGCCTCTGCGCAAGGGGAAAAAGGTCCCTCCTGGATGGGATCTGATGTGGGTGCTCTCTCTTTTTCTTGATTTTATTTTTTTTTCCTAGGATCGCTGGCACTGGAAAAAGAGAGTCAGATGTCCTGAAAAGCCCTGTGAGCCAGGGAGACTTGCCTGTAAAGGAAAATAAGTTGATGTAACTTCCTTGGGGCTTTTCCAGAAAGTTTCGACAAGGTCCCTCAAAAGCCAACGCTAAAGGAAAGATGGTTAAAATGGTCGGAAAACAACAAAAAAGCTTCTCCGGGGGCCTCTGAACTGCTGAGTCAGCAAAACCGGGGCAGGAACAAACAGCCAGCGCTCCAGTGTGGAGTCGAGCAAGTGGGATATGTCCCTCGTGGTGCCAGCGTCGTGGTAAACAGCCACATAAAATTCATGGAAGAACCGATGAGCCACGAGGCAACAACATTCCCAGCGGATGCTACTCCAGTTGAGACAGGACCATCCGGAGGTGAAGGTACCGGACTCGGGAGCCGCGGCGCCGCGGGAGAGGATGGAACACACCGGAAAAGTGCGCAGGAAGCGACATGGAGGGCGTTGTTTGGTTATGGAGCAGTGGGAACACTGGGAATGTCAGCCTCCAGCGGGCTGCGATCCAGCAGGAGCTGCCGCAGGCACAAAGTTCATCTTCTTATCACGGAATTATCAGCGTGAACGGGACAAATGTGGGTTTTTTCCCTCACTCCTGGCTTCAAAAACGCTCCTTGTACGTTGTTCCGTAGCTCCGTTAGGGATTTCTCAGCGAGTTTGGGATTTCCTCCTCTTTAATAAAAGCACAGCCACACTTCTGTCACCATCACCGCAGTGTTTTCCTTAATCCCAGTTTTGTACAGGTTTACTGTCCCTTAACCTCTGTAATACTGGTTTTTACTGGTGCTTTGTCACTTTCGTCACCCTCACTGCAGTGTTTTCTCCTTAATCCCAGTTTTGTACAGGTTTAGTGTCCCTTAACCTCTGTAATACTGGTTTTTACTGGTATTTTGCCACCACCACTGCAGTGTTTTCCCCTTAATCTCTGTTTTGAACAGGTTTACTGTCCCTTAACCTATAGTGTTTTCTCCTTAATCCCAGTTTTGTACAGGTTTACTGTCCCTTAACCTCTGTAATACTGGTTTTTACTGGTGTTCTGTCACTATCACTGCAGTGTTTTCCCCTTAATCCCCGTTTTTTACCGGTTTACTGTCCCTTAACCTCTTCGATGCCGTTTTTTACTGGTATTTTGTCACTTTTGTCTCCATCACCACAGTGTTTTTCCCTTAATCCCCATTTTGTACAGATTTACTCTCCCTTAACCTCTGTAAAACTGGTTTTTACTGGTGTTTTGTCACTATCACTGCAGTGTTTCCCCCTTAGTCCCCATTTTGTACCAGTTTACTGCCCCTTAACCTCAGTAATACTGGTTTTTACTGGTATTTTGTCACCATCACCGCAGTGTTTTCCCCTTAATCCCTGTTTTTTACCGGTTTACTGTCCCTTAACCTCTTCATTGCCAGTTTTTACCACGCCCTGGCCAGTAACCCCTTCTCCAAGTGACAAATTTATTACCCCATTTTTCGGGGCTCCTCGTTCCTAACGGTGCCCGCCCTGAGGCGGGGACAGCCTCCACCGGGGGACACCGACGGGCCTCACAGCCGCCCTGGGGAGAGAAACACTTGCATTAATTAGAAATGCCGATTAATTTATTACTTAATGAACCGCCCGGGCCCGGCGTTCCCCCGAGAAGCGAAGAGGCGGCTGGACCCCGCAACGGCAGCACCGGGGAGGAGAACGGCGGCGGAAGCGGGCGCCGGTCTCGGCTCTCGCGAGGCGGCGCGGGGCGGAAGCGGCCCCCGGAGGGGCGGCCCGGAAGCGCCGTGACGGTCGACGTCCGCCATAACGGCCGGCGGGGCGGCCACGTGACGCCGGCCCGCGCGCGGCGGGGCGGGGCCCCGCCCCCTTGCGCGCGCACGTCGGGGCGGCGGCGGCGGCGGCGGCGGCGGGGGGGGGGAAGGGAGGGGCGGGGCCCGCCGTGCTCACGCGACGTCACGGGCGGCGCGGCGCCGCCAATGGCCGCGCGCGGTGACGCGGGACGGGGCGGGGCGGCGGCGCGGCGGGCGGCGGCGGCGGAGGAGGAGGAGCGTGTTGGCGGCGGCGGCAGCGGCGGCGCGGCCAGCGCGAGGCGACGCGACGCCATCGCATCGCGGCCCCGACGGGCGCGGAAGACGCAGTGGTGGCGGCGGCGCGGGTCGGGCCGCGGCCGCTGAGCTCGGCTGGGGGGCGAGCGCCGGGGGTCGCTGCCGCCGCTGCCGCCTTTCTCCTTCTTCTCTTCCTCCTCCTCCTTCTCCTCCTCGTCCGCCGCTGCCGCCGCCATTTTGTGAGAGTGCCTCGAGCGGGCGCCATGTTTGTAAGGAAGAATTAGGGCAGCCATCTCCGGCCACCAGCACCTCCCTTCCCCCGTGTGTGTGTCCTCCCGCTCTCCTGTGCCCCGGGCCTGCTCCTCCGAGCCGCCGCCGCCGCCGCCGCCGCCTCCTCCCGCCCGCGCGGGGCGGCCGGGCTCAGCCGGTGCAGCCTCGCCCTGCACTGAGTGCCCGTTAGTGTCCCACTAAGTAACCGTGAGTGAAACCTTCATCGCTGATCTCTCCTCACTGAGGGACCCGACCCTCCTCCTCACCGAGCCGCCCCCAGAGCGGCCGTGCGCGCCGCCGCCGCCGCCTCCTCCCTCCGCACCACGGGCAGCGGCGGTGTCCTGCCTTCCTCCACCTCCTCCTCCTCCCCACACCACAGCCAGCACCATGGCCTTTGAAAGCCTGTTCTCCAAACCCCCAAACCCAGTTCTTGACCCAAACATGCCCGACTCTGACAGGCAACATGCAGGGGACGAAAGGTCGAGTAACATTCTTCTCTCTCTCTCCGCTTCTCATAATGGTGATAGTCGTGGGGTGATGATGATGATGATGATGATGATGCTGTGTGTTAATGTGCCGAGGGGGTTAACGGTGTTTTTGTGGGGGCAGGTCACCTTCAGGCTGGGGGGTGGTGGGGAACGCAGGGAGGGACGGGGGGTGTCACTGAATTAGAAGTGCATTATTAGCAGGGTTTTATTTTGGGGGGGATGCATGCGTTTTTACATCTTCCATTTATTTATTCTGGCTGGGAAGGGGGGCTGTTTTCCATTTCTTTCCATAAATGCACTTTCCAGCGGGTGTCTGTTGAATGTCACCATTGTTCTCTTTCTCCCCCGCCCTGGCGCTGCTAGTCGGGCAGGAAAGGGTGCTTTGGAGTTGCTTTTGTTGGTTGTGTTCATACGAGAATCTCTCACTAGATCCATATTTAACGTCATTTTCTTGCCAGATTACACCTTACACGTTTAACTGGATCTTTTTTTTATGCAGATTAAGGTCTGACTGACGTTATCTTTGCCACCTCTCAATCCCCATGCGCAGAAAACCAGAGTCCTGTTCCTGGTGAAAGGACCTCTGTTCCCTCCCTCCCTCCCTTCCTCCCTCCCTTTCTCTCCTGCAGCTGATGGAAATTCAAATCCTTTCTCCAGGCAGCCCTGGCCTCCCTAACTAGTTCCAAAAATACTGTGCCAGGGTGACAGCTTCCAGTCCTTCAGCTACCAGTCCTTCAGTCTACATCTACTCAGAGCATTTGTGACACGACCGCAGGAGTTAAAAGCGCTGGGTTTCGGTGGTTGGGCTCCAGTCCGTCCTCCCCACACAGCTCCACCAGCCCTGCTTGGTACTCGCTTCAGAGGACTGGAAAATCCTGAAAAAAAAAGGGCTGGTGAGAGAACGTAACCGTTCCCTCGCTGGAGAGAGAGTCACTAATTCTGTCTTACAAATTGGGAAGTGGAGGGCCACACGAGATGACCGACCAGTCCGAAAATCGGACTGTGATTTAGTAACAGGCTCAGAGCAGACCCCAGAGCTGCTGGTTCTTGTTTTCACCTTCGTGCTTTTAATTGTGAAATAGTGGAAGTTGTGTCATGCTGTACGCTCCGAAAAGAGGGCTGTGTAAAAAGCAAACTGGTAATCCACTGGGATTGCTGAAGATAGGGCATAACTGCTGACTCAAACTGGGCAGCAGTAGCAGGTGAAGCGTTTCAGCCTTCCTGGAGTTAGTAAGTCTGTGACTTTTTACTGTTTCAGGGATGGAAAATACTTTGTGTCTTAAAGCCCTCCTCCAGGGCAAGCCCAAGTTACTCACTCTTTTGCTGGAAGCAGAGTTTTTCTGACTTGGAGTTACTCATGCAATGCTGACAAGCAGAGTTCCTCTAACCAGTTGTTCTCCCCAGTACGCCTGTTGTTACACTGCTAAATTATGAAATAGAATAAATAGGTACTGCCTGAGAGTCTAATGTACTTTTAATACAGTCTAACTTATAACCATGGCTTTGTAACATTTTAATTTCAGAAGACTCTAAAAATAAACACGTTTACCTGTTAATGCTTTTTTTGAACAGGACTTTTATAAAATTCTGGTCCCCTCTGCTCTGAGGCGTGTGTAGTAAAGTGTATTCTTAACACACCTAGAGCATCGTTAAAAGGAAAAAAAAGCCCCAAATATAAGTCTTTGTGTTATATTAGGTGTGCAAATGTAATCCTGTCAAAGTGTAGTGTTTTAACTCTGTGGATTATTAAGATTCCCCTACCAGCTGGTGACTGGGAAGGCCTAAAGAGAAACAAAAGTCTTTCCTGTCCGCAGAGAACATGGTTGACTGGCCAAGGGGAGGGGCAGCACGGCTGTAACTACAAATGATTTTCAGTGCTGGGTTGGTTTTGTCCAGCCCCTGTTGCAGTCAGCTGAAAAACAAGTTGTAAGTTCTCCGGAGAAGATGCAGGTACCTGGGACGCCTGTGTCCGGGGCTGCCTTGAACTGGAGGCTCCTGGAATACTAGTTTGGTATTTTAGAATTAACACGTCTGGTTTCCATGCGTTTTATCTTGCAGTCAGTTTTGTCTCAGTAGGACTAGTTTACTGCAGGTACAGCCCATAATAGGAAGCTGCTGAACTCGTTTAACGGATTAGATCAATTTGTGCAGCATTAATGAATAGCATCGCTGTCAACGTTTAATTAGTTTGATTTTTGAACTGATCTGTAGAATCATAAAGGAGTCAGTTAGTGTTTTGGAGCAGCAGAAAACAGCAAGAAGCCTTGTCTGTCCACGCTTGGAATATTCCAAGGTGGAAGAGTGTTTTAATCCAGCCTTTATTTTCTTGGTTTACAGATGGGACGCCTGATTAAGTGAGGAAGGTTTTGGATTCTTTAAATATTTTTAGTGAACTGATTGAAGAGACATTGTCTTTGATGAAGTATTTGAGACTTTCTGTACATGCAGATAACAGGTGTCTAAAATTTTTCAAGTTTTTCCTGGAAGGGGAGGTTTTATTAAGGATTGCTCGTTATGGAGGTAATCTTCCATAGGGTAAGAAGGAAAGTCCGAGGCAGGGTGCAGGCAAACTCCCTCACAGCAAGTAAATACACAGATGTCTGTGAATGTGCAAATTATTGCAGAGGTCAGCAAGGTCTGATTGCTCGTGGTAGTTTGGGGTTGCTCTTACCATCGTCTGCAGGACGGGGCGCTTCGTGGTTCCCTTAAACTCTCTCTTTTTTGTCCGTCGTCCCCCCTGTACATCGTACCGTAGTTGAACGTTCATGCCTAAGGAAAGGGCTAAACCCTTGTCACCAATATAGGAGAATTCAGTCCTCATGCAGGCTTCCTTGGGCTTTGATTTTGTGGCTAACAGCGAGCCGTTACAGGCAGGAGAAGGACTCGGTTGGTTCTGCACTCGAATTCAGTGCCAGATTTACAGTTGCCAGAAACTTTGGAAAATAACTTGGGGGTTCATTTATGTTTAAAATCTAAAAGGTTAGGTGGGTACTGATACTTTCTGCTGGCTGTCTCTGCTTTACTGTCATTTAATCTCCAGACCTGGAGATTTCTTGTACCATTATCTGCTGTAAAAATAGGTCTAATGATAGGTCTGCACACCGGGATGCAAACTCACGGATCACGGAGGTGCCGTAACGCTTCTGTACCCAGCATGGTCTTCGGAGTTGCGCTGCAGGCGTAAGGATCAGGCCCCTTTTGACGTGCTCGTGGTGTACTCGAGGTAGTTCTAGATCAGAGAGAGCTCTCTGACAGACACCCGAGTGGCCTCTGTGAAGTTTCTTTCGAAAATTGTCCTGAATTTTTTGCAGAGGATGTTTGGAAGTGCCACTTCCAAGCTGGGCTTGTCTGTCGCGTGTCAGGTCCCTTTTCCTGAGAACCGTGCCGATCCTCATTGTATGCTTTTTTCGTTGTGTTTGATAGGATTTTTACATTCAAAATTAAATTGGTGCAGCCAGTTTTTCAGGATAAACTGATTGGGGTTTTCTGAAGCAGAGCTGAAGTGTTTGGTTGCTGCCCACTTCTAGCTGTGCTGCTGCTCTCCCAAAGCCTCTCCTTCGCCAGCGCTGTGTTCCCGGTGTACATCCAGACAAACCAGGTGAACAGAGACTCCACTCAGCCACCCCTTTGTTTTTTATTTTATTTTCCCAGTTCCCTCTTCCAGCTGTCTTAGGGATTGCCTGCTCCCTTTCCGTGTACCAGTTGCGCGCTCCCGTCTCCGGCGAGCGTGGTTTACACTCTGCTGCTCGAACAGGTCCGTCTGGTTCACCGTGGTGGAGACCTGCTCTGCTGAATCACAGCCGGTGGCAAGTCAAGGGAAAAATGCAGGTGGTGGGTTGTGACCAAGCCGAGTAACAGCAAATTGTCACCTGTAGCATGTACCTTAGTTGTACATTTTCTCCGTTATGTTGTTTCTCCACTATGTTTGCCTGCATCCTGTCTCCATCCACACGGCTCCTCCGCTCCGTGAAGCACCGTAGCATTGCAGATCAGGGAAGCATTTGTGGAGCAGAAGGGCTAAAGATCTCCTCTAATCTGCAGTTGTGTTGTCCAGCCTGACTGGTCTCCCAGTTTCCCTTGCCATAAGGCTTCCATCCAGCTTTTTTAGTTAAACTCGACGGCGTAAACGTGTCTCTCTTCTCCCTGGTGCTTTAATGCTGTCTGTCCACATATGCATAGTTTGGTTTGAAAATGTTCACTTATAGCTGTTTTTAGAGATTTTTTTTTTTTTTTACTTTTTAGTAATAGTTAATCACCAAAGAATGCGTTCATGTTGAGTTAAAGTTGGTTGTGATCACAGAATGAAGCCTTGGGGTGATTTATTGGTTTTGAGCATGATTTCAAAACTTGCTTTGACATTAAGAAAACTAGGAAGTGAAGAGATAATCGCTCCCAAATATGCCCCGTGGGCAAACAAGGCTTGCTTGCCATCCAGCAAACATTGCAGGAGAGGCAAAAACGCAGCTGGCTGGTCCTGGTCTTCCTGGGGAGGAGGAGGTGGTCTGTGTGAATTTCTGTAATTCCTCCTACAGTAATACACCCCAGAGAGTGGGGCTGGTTAGGGGGCACGGCGAGAAGGTGGGCTTTCCAGAAGGTGCTCCTTGGCCTCCGGTACCACCACAGGAAGCTATTTTTTGGCATGCCTCCCTGCTACCTTTCTCATTTCCTTCCCCCATTTCATGGGAACACGGTGTCTGTTAAAGCCAGCCCTGGGGATAAAAGCAAACCAGGTAAAAAACTCCCGAGCAGTCTGGTCTGTAACTTTTCATGATGCAGTTTCACTGCCTGGCTGTCGATTAAAATCACGTAACGTTTGCAGAGTGGTCAAAACTAACAGGCAGCTCTGAAGTGCCGTTAAGTGACGTGTTAACTGCAACACCACCACCTGGTTTTGGCCTTCTTTTGTAATAAATTAATAAATTCGTCTCTCTCCCTTGCCTCCTGTGTCCTTATCACAGGCACTCAGAGGTCAGCAGAACAGGTGTATGATGCTGTTACCAGCCCCTTGAAATGAAGGGCTGTTAACGTACCATTTCTATATGAGAAGGTGAGTTTTTGGACATCCTGGATGTTCTCTGACAACCTATCTCTTCTAGAACTGATCGCAGAAAAAAAGAGGTTAAGGTTTAACCCTGCGCTCACTTTAGGAAGAAGTAGATCTTATTTTCTTTTTGGACAGTAATATTCAGTTATCACCAGAAATGAGTAGCTTCTTACAAAAATAATTTATTACTTAGTGTGTTAGAGATCTGCTTGTGTATAAAGTTTGCATTCTTGCTACTGTGTCCTTTCTCTATGTCTACAGGAAGTAAAAGGGAGATGTTTGCAGCCTTTAATTTTTTTCTGCTATATGCTTTTTCTAGTCTTGGTAGTGCTTTTGGAAAATCTTGGCTATTAATGTTCTCTTTAAGGCTTGTTCTAATAAATACAGTCAAAAGAATTGCATTGTAAAAAAAAAAAGAGTAATTATTTTTAAAGGAGGCCTTTCCTCACCTGTGAAGCAAACCTATCAAAAATGGACTCAAAGGAAAATAGCGTTTGGTAGTAGAGATTCCCGTTTTTGTTGAACGATTTCATTCATGTAAATTCTTAAAACAGACAGAAGTGTGGTTCTCGTGTAGCACCTGCTGTACCTGCAAGTATGCAAAGTTCTCCTGTTAGGAAGATTGGAAAAACAGTCCCACAGGGAAAACCCCTTTATTTTCTTAAAATATTTCAGAGCTCCGATCGTCAGCGTACTGAGAAAACGTATCTTGGACTTAAGGAGCTTGAGTTGTAAATCTTCTTTGAAGATAAAGAATGCTATTTTTAAAAATGACTCGGACTCAGGGCAAGAAAAGTAGGTTAAAGCCGAGTTTGCATGTTGGAAATCAATCTGTAACCACTGGAGTAACGGTGAGTTACTTGAAGGGTGGACTTCTGGTTTTGCTAACCAAATATTTACCTAACTGCTCTTTTGATTTCACCAGACTGATTCTCCCTGAAAAATAATTTGGCTTCTGTGCCTTCAAATCCGTTTTGGAGACGCTCTAGAAATACACTTGGGGCAGCAGAAGCGCTTTCTGGCTTTGGTTTCACGTAGCCATCAAGCTCGAAGTATCTGGAGATGGCGGGAAGAGGAGCGGCCCATCAGCAATTTTGGTTCCTCCTCTGGCATTTGGAGATGAACCAGTTTTCTGTGTGTGTTCCCAGTCCCTGCACAGGAAGGGTCACGGCCAGCCCGCTGCCTTTTGCTGAGTTAGGATGTGTTAGTCCAGGTGATGTTACTTCGTTGTGCATCTCCTGGGTGCTGGGTTGCAAGATGGTGCTTCCTGTCTCCCGTGGGTTATGAGGGAACAGCAGTGCCATATGGCAACTGTTTTAATCATCCCAGTCTTCCGGGGCTCGTTATGAAGGAGTTCCAGCAGGTCAGGAGCTGGTAGCTGAACACTTCTAAGCAAATTAAACTGGGTATTTAATGAAGGTGCTGTTGTTTCTCTTCTAAAAGGACTTCAGCTGCTCTAGGATGGGAAGGGCTTGAGCTGAGATCTCTGGTTAGAGGTGAGTTAACCTCTTCCGCTGTTTTCCACGCCGGAATTTTCTACAGGTCTGCACTGTCACAGGTCAGGGATTAACTTCTGTTAATCTGAAGATGCATCAGATTTAGCTCAGCCTTTGGAAATATACCTATAGAATCGAAGAAAGCAGCACGTGGCCGAAGTTAAAAATTGCCAGGGTTTGTTCCTTGGGCGCAGAGGCTGTGTTTCTGACCCCGAGGTGCGCGTCGTGGGGGCATCCAAGCTATCCTCCCCCCAGCTTGTTGGCATTATTGCAGCAAAGATTGCTTTTGTGGGGTAAGGTGGGTGAAAAAGAAGTGAATCTTGGAAAAAGACAACAAAATTACACTCCTTTGCTTTTCTAGATGGAGAAAACGTTGGGTTTTGTGTGTCGGGTGTTGCCAGCAGTAACGGAAGCATATTCGGATATTCCTTTAGCAAGAAGCTGTACTTTGGGAAACAGCAGTTCGTGTTGTCTCCGGTTGGGTCAGCGTTGGGATGTGCTTGATATCTGCCAAAGGGAGAGCAGCCTGAGACTCGGACATGTTTCCTAGAAAATCAGCTGCTGGCCGTGTTTTTTCCAGCCCACATCTGTTCGTTGACTTTTGTTACTCGTAGTGGAGCGGGAGTCTCGGTTCGCGTCGCTGAAAGCCCTTCCCAAAGCTGCTTGCCATAGCCAAGTCCGTGGAATAAATTTAGGAAGTGAATTTTGGAAAGGGCTGGGTTCTGCACTCACTTCCTAGCGTACTGCTCCAGTTTGGATTTTAAACGGGAAAAAAATGCCTATAAAACAGAAGATAATTTTTGCCCTATCACTTCCATTAAACTTTTTTTAAAAAAATAAATTATTTCCCAGAAACGACACATTTTTGACCATTATATTTTCAAATCATACTTATGTTTGGGTTGATGTGTTTTTTTTTTCTTTGTTTGTTTTTACATTCTTGAAGTTCAGTGCTTGGAAAATTCTATGATGTTGTGGAAAGAATTTAGGTATGTGGGGATTAGAGGACTTCTGTAATCTTACCTTTGAAATGCAATCCAGAGGATAGTATTACTGAGATTCTGCCCAATGGTTTTACCTAGAAAGTTATTCAAGTCCTGGATGCATCCCAGAAGTCTAAATATATGATGGTAGTTAGTAAAAGGAACTGGTAACTGGTAAATACCTTGCTTCCCAAAGAGCATTTTCCGTAGGTATTTTACTTCAGAGGATATTTGAATTGAGTAAGACATCTTTGAGAGCTAACTTTGTCAAAATGTGAAATATTTTCTAATAGCTGCAGGTGTTTTGGAAATATTTGTGTTTCAGTTTTATTAATCAAATATCTCCTGGAAAGATGTGACAAATGCTTTCTTGGGATATTCTATGAATATCTGTTTTCCTATTGTAAAAAAATCACCTAAAAATGGGTGCAGAAGCTGCCCCTGTACTTCACCTTTGATACCCACTTGGTAGGGGACACACCGTTAGTGTTACTAACTTCCATTACTCGATCAAAAGCTAATTTTGACTTCATGGCTTCCCATTGTTTTATAGTTGCACTGAAAAATAAGCTCCTTTTCAAAATGTGTCCAAATAAATGTTTAAGGCTATGAGCAAAACCAGCGACGATGGCGTTTGCGGTGTAGACAAACTTAAGACGTAGGAGTTAAGCAGTTTTTCTTACTTCTTTCGGAGTTCCCTTTGGTTTTCCCAGTGCCCCCAGCTGTGTTTGGTGTGCTGAAGGGAACAGCCATGCCTTTAGTGGGCTGATTTTCTGCAAATTCATCCAGTCCCTTTCCCCTTCGAGTCCTCCAAGTCCACCCGCCACCCGCTGTGAACTTTCTTTTTGCTGCCCATTAGTGTGAATGGTGGGCTTTAAATGGCACTTTCCAGAGCAGAATCTTTTATTCAGATTAAATCTGTCTTTTTATACCTACTTTTTCATATTTTGACATTGGAAAACTACTTATAAAGTTGCCTTCTTTCCAGCCCTGTTACTTCATGCTCCTTAGCAAAACAAAACTGTCTTCACTACTTGTCGAGAAGATTATTTTCTCCCATATTCCAGAGTATTTTGTTCAATTGCTAGGCAGGCTAGCTGCCCTGGTGCCTTGCTTAGGAATGTTCCTAGAATCCCCTTCTGGAACGTGTAGCACAGAGAAATGTGTTGGTGAGGCAGAGATGTGTAACTGGTGTAACTGGTCTTTATGTGGAGCAGCAGGGCTGCCACGAGGCCACAGGAAAGTGTTGTGGTTGCTGTAGATATGCTGTAGGTTCCCAGTAGTTGGGAATTAAAGGTGATGAGGTGGTACCTTGAAATGGATGCATTTCCTTAGTTTTTCTCAAAAAAAACCCTTGTGAAAGTCGATAATCTGAATGTGGGGTTTGTTTCCTTCCATTTTTCGGTTGACTAGTGATCCATAATCATGTGTTGCTGGTGTTGTTTTTGTTTAGTTTAGTGTTGTTTTTTTTTTTATTAGTGGGTTTTTTTGTGTGTGTTTTGGTTTTTTTTCTGTGGTTTATTTTTTCCCTCCCTCTGTGATTGCTAAGAGCATTTTATTCTCTGAAGTTGCAGGAGATAGAAGGTGATAATACAGCAGTAGTGTCTTCCCCCCTTTTCTTCTCCCTGGCATATCCATCTACTTCTTTTACAAAAAGTCAGAACTTTGGGTTGCTTCTAACTTCTTAACTGCTGTTTTTTTACTGTGGAGGCTTGGGTCTTTGGCTTCCTGGTGAGTTCTTCCCCTTCCTACTCTTTGCAGTCCCTTGAAGTAGACGGGGTTGATCATCAGGTTGGCTAATACGATGTGGATATCAGACTGAGGAGGACAAATTGTAAAGCAGTTTAATGTAACCTAATTACTACTTTTGTCCTAATACTTTCTACTGCTCCCAGCACCAGTTTGATCTTGTTTATTTGTTTTTTTAAATTATTTATGTAGTTTTCTAGTATCTACAGGTGTTTCCCCTTGCTGGCCCCACCATCTGCTGGATCGGATACATTCATAGGGTGAGTTAACACCAAAGGGTGATTTAAAAACCAAAAATACTAACACAAAATGTAACATTTTAAGTACTCGTAGACTAAATAACAGAAAGGACTGATGGCATTTTTAAGCAATCTCCATGTGAAAATTCACAAATCAGTTGCTATAAGTTTCCACGATCCCTGCAAAGGCTGAATTCCTGAACCAGTGGTGATGTGGAAATAATTATATACAGGCAATTCTAAATGTTTAAAAGCAGGGAATTCTTCCACACCCAAAGCCCAGCAAATACCAAATAGGAGAAGGGGAGCTGAGATTGCCTCCGCAGTGTGTCTGAAGCAGGGATGAGAAACAGGTTAGCTGGTGTTTTGTCAAAAGGTTTCTTTGGTGGCAAAATATTCTCAGGGTTGTTGTTGTTTGGGTCCGTAGACAAAACTTTAAATAAAGTCATATGTAATCATAGAAACTTTTTTTCCCCTACTGATAGGCGTAATCACAAGCCTTTCTGTTATTTAGTCTACAAGTACTGAAAATGTTACATTTTGTGTTAGTATTTGTGTTTTTTAAGTCATCCTTTGGTGTTAACTCCAATTTGAAGACTTTTGAGAGTCATGTTTGTACGCAGAAGTTACGTTCACGTGCAGATTGTTCCGTTTACAGTATTTATTGATGTATGGAACAAGCCCCTACAAATGTCCGTGTTACAAATTCAAAAAAAGAAAAAAAAAAACACTCTGGGTAGCTTAGAAAAAAATAGCATAATCGGGTGTGTGGTTTCCGTCAGTTTTTAGATTCTAGCAAGTGAAATTCAAATGTTAACTCCTTTCTTGTCAACTGCTATCACTAATTTCTTTTGAAGAATCCACTTAACCACCAAATTAATTCTTCTTTTTCGAATTGCTCATCACTTTGGCCGTTACACCCTGGATCCTACAGACTCATCCTCAGTTCCAGGAGCTGGCGTGTTGACGGAGCCGTGTTTGTGTTGCTACGCGTTGATTTTCCTGCAGCGTCCAGCTGCTCGTTTTCAGGATTGCTCCTCTTTAACTGTGTGATTTTCAGGGAGTTTTAATTGCCTTCCACCTCTGTTCTGCAAACACAGCACCGTAAAGGCACGTAGTAGCAGTGGAGTAGAAGTATTTCTAGCAATGATTAAACTGCCTCTTCAGTTTGAAATGTGTTTAGGGGCAGCAGAGTGCTTTATGTTGAAGCAGGGTTGTTTTTTTATCTAGGTTGGAGAAGACTGTGTAAGAAGAGAAGACCTTTGTTCTGAGAAGTAAAATAAACACATAGTTTTTAAACTTTTTAGCTTCGCAGTACAATTCAAGGCCACTTCATGGCTTGCATTCCACTTTAGCTAGAAAAGAAAATGCTAAAATCCTAGTAGTTCTTGGGGTTTTACATGCATTAACACCTATATGCACGTTTATAAAAATGTAACTGGTGGACAGAAATACTGAGTGTGTTTGGTTTTACTGTGCTGTTGGACAGATGAGATGGATAGTAACGTGTAATTTTATTGTGTTGGTATTTTTCCTCCTACAGAGAAGATGGAGAGCTAGAAGATGGTGAAATAGATGATGCAGCCTATGAAGACGTGAAAGAACATGGTACAAAAGGTGACGATAAACAGAAAAATGAAAAAGGACATAGAAAATCGCGGAAGAAACGCAAAAAAGAAAAAGAAAAGAAAAAATCAAAGAGGAGGCGACGGGATAAGCATAAGGTTAGGAAATGCAAACCAAAATACTGGAGGTGCTGGTTTTGATTCCAGGTTTCCAGGTTTAGACAAGAATCCAGGGAATTAGAGAGGAAATGGAAAATGGTTTTATTGCTATTTAGGCAATCTTCGGTCTCTGAGGGCAGGTTTTAGGATTCCTGTCTTACCAGTGCACTTCAATGATAAATAATTTGTTTAAATAGACTTTCAACACATGGAAGGAACATTCCCACGTTTCAGTAACAGTTTTTGTGGGGTAAGAGACAATAAACCATTAAATAATCCAGGCATAGCACATTTCAAATGGTAGTTTGGAAACTTGCTTGTTAGCTTTGCCTAAATAAGCTTGGTTTTCATCTGGTTGTGTTTAAAAGGAGCACAAAATCAGACTGTGGGTATAACTACGCTATTTGTTACACACATCTTCATCGGATGCTCATTTATTTCAATATTTCTATTAATAGCAGTGTACAAAATACTGACATTTATGAGCATTTTCCTCTCTGCCGTTAAGCAGCGGTGTAAGTTAAGCCCTGGCCACTGACAACAGTAATGGTAGCTGAACCATAGAGATTTGAGAGTTTTTTAGGATAAGAGGCAATTTATCAGTTTCACTTTTTGTGCTAATTGTCATATTTATGGAAAGAAAAGATTTCGTGCTAGTGAAGCGAACTCTTTAGTAAAATTCATTAAGATAATGTGTCTATATATTTTAATTGACTTAAATAAATGCAAGAGGCTTATAAAATTTTAACCTAGAAAGTTAAACCTGATGGTCCTTTTTTAAAAATCACAGAAATACAGAATTCTCACGTGGTTTCCCTCTAAATTTTCTGCCAAAAAGTGAATCTAAATAAAACACTTGTAACGCAGTACTGCTGAGTTTTCTCCCGGGCAAAATGACAGGATGCCAATCATTTCCACGGTCACATGCAAGTTCCTAGCCATCTCCCAGATTCGTTAGCCTGCCAGAAGCATCCCTGCTGTGCCACAAAGAAGCAGGGCTCAAAGGGACCCGTAGGAAGCTGATATAACCCGACGAAACCACGTAGCCCTCGGTGCACGCAGAAGCCTCCTCAGATCAGATCTCTTTCTCTGATAAAAAGAGCAGGTCATCAAAGAGTGTGCTTTCTTTAGCTTCCCCCAGAAGCAGAGCTTCGTGAGAATTAAGAGAATATTTTCATTTATTGGGCTAATGCTTCCTTTGAGTACACACACAGCAGACCAGTTACACACGGAATTATACAAGAACGTTTGAGAGAGCTATTTTCTTTTTTTTTTTTTCAGCATAACTCCCCCTCCAGTGATGACAGTTCAGACTACAGCCATGACTCTGATATTGAGCGTGCAGAAAGACCACATAAAAAGAGTAGCAGCTCTTCATACAGAGATTATGATTCTTCGTTCAGTCAGGTAGTATCGTTTGAAACTCATTTCTCATGTTCTTTGTTTAGGTGGGATTTAAAAACCGCAAAGGTCAATGATGCAGGTTTTGAAGGCTGACTTCATCACGGGGCTCGTGCTCACACGTTTCAGGAAACACGTCAAGTTCTCGTCTCCTTGGGTAGATTTCCAAATGTAAAGCATTATCTGTGGCATGAGTGTAGGTGGTGTAAACAAGCCTGATGCTTTTTTTTTCCTCCGTCAGGCAACAATTAAGATATCTTTGTTATCGCCTGCATTGGATTTAGACTGTACTGAGAGGAAACAGCTCTTGAAAAGCTGACTTTAAATATCTAGAGATGATTCTGCTTTCTGATAGTTCATTCTGTCCTGGCTTTTCTGAGTCCTCTGGGTGAAATAGAATGCCATTCTCTAAAGCTGCGATAGAGTATCTAGAGGCTTGATGAAACTCTGGTGCTTCAGAGGAGAGAAGACTTCTCCTTTTAGCCTGAAACCACTCCAGAAACCTCTAAGCCAGCCTAATTTATTAACGAACTGAAGATCCTGTCTGCAGAAATTGGAGAAGGCACAGTGCTGGCTTAGGAGAGGTCATAAGCAGTGTTTCATCCTGGCTGATGGAGACAGGACAGATTGCATCGTCTGTGTCCAAGATTGTCAAGATATTGAGATGATGAAGGGAAAGATTTTATTTTAATTGTATTTCATCTAAGTAGCACGTAGCACACTTAGGACTGCATACGTTAAAAATGCTTTGTCAGCCCCACTGCAAAGTTTTCTGGAGTATAGATGCTGTTCTTTTTTATCTTTTTTTCCTATTTTGATGCATTCGGAATCAAAAGTAGTAGTTTTTACTGAGTAACTGATTTTCATTGTGCAGCATCGATGCCTGCTTCTGCAAATCTGGTGGACAGCATGACATAAACCAGCGTAAAAGCACTTGGTTTTGTAGAGGAGTTTGGAGGGGTGTTTTTTGAAATACTGAGTTGCTTCTAAACAATGCAATCCCTTTCATGCAGCATGGACACGTATCAGGAAATTACATGAGTTCACAGAAAATGCAACATAAAAAACCTGTAAAAAGTAAGGAGTATGACGACTACAGTCATTACAGTGATGAAAACTTTGGGAATTATAATGAGGAAGAAAAGGACGAAGATTTTGCTGATCAGCTTAAACAGTACAGGCAAGCTAAAGAGACCTCCAGTACTGATTTAGGACCTCCGTTCCCGAAAGAACCCCTGAAAAAACAGGGGATGAAGGGGATCCAGAAAGGTAAGGCACTTTGAATCGTTCACTGTAGTAGTGGGTGGTGGCAGCAGTTGTGTCGTGCATCGTTTCAGGATGTTTGTCTCGAGCGCTGAATGAAGCGAGCTGCCAGTGGTGGCTTTCCTCTGAGCTGGCACCTCCCATCAGTAAGTGATAACCTTGTTCATCGTGAAGGAGTAACGTCCTGTGTTCACGCTGATGCCCATATTGGAGAAGGATTTAATGTGTACGTAGTAAATAAAGAAGTTGCAGCCTTCCAGTACTTAAAGGCGGCCTACAGGAAAGCTGGAGAGGGACTTTTTCCAAGGGTGTGTAGTGATAGGACACGGGGAAATGGCTTTAAACTGACAGAGGGGAGATTTCGATTAGTTAATAAGGAAGAAATTCTTCTCTCTGAGGGTGGTGAGGCACTGGCACAGGTTGCCCAGAGAAGTTGTAGCTGCCTCATCCCTGGCAGTGTTCAAGGCCAGGTTGGATGAGGCTTTGGGCAACCTGGTGTAGCGGAGGGTGTCCCTGCCCATGGCAGGGTGGTTGGAACTGGATGATCTTTGAGGTCCCTTCCAACCCAAACCGTTCTGTGATTCTATGATTCTAAGTAAAACCCTTGTAAAAAGCCAAGATCTTTGTTATGCAACTGCTTGAGTAAGAAATCATAGGGCCGTAGAGTGACTTTCTGGTGTAGTTTATGAAAGTCTGAAATGGGACCCGATTAGGGGGAGGAATGTAAATATATCAATTCCAAAACCTCATTTAGACCCCTGCTAAAAAAATGAAGCACCTAGGAATTTTGATAGGTGCCTGAGTACTTTTATTAGTATGTCCCTCAAGTGTACTCGTATCCTTTTATTTTTTTTTTCCCAACTTTTCTTGCATTCAAAGTTGGGCCGATACAAATGCTGGTGAAAAAGTATTCCTCTTAAGCAACGTATTCCTAAAAGAGTCCTGCTGCCCTTATTTCATGCCTTGCTGAAGCAAGCCTAGTTATGGAAACGTTCTTCCTTGCACCTTTCATTTGGTGTCGGAGCGTTTCCTTGCCGTGGTAGTGCAGTTCGCTGGGCCACTTTTTGTCTCTGGCCTCCGTATTGGGAAGGGAATTTCTGACGACCCGGTCGTCTGGGTCAGGCGACGGAGGCAGTGTGTGCCATGGACAAACGTAGCCTGATCCACCATCTAGAAACGCTTAACTTGTTCTCATCTCTTTTTCTGTGAGATCAAGTTCTTCCTTCAGAAACCGCTGCTTCAATTTGCAAAATTCTCTCCCTTTAATCGTGGCTAAAGGTTTGTCTCCCAGGCAAAATTTGGGCAGGGTTTTGTATGACAGTGTGAATACCTCACCAGTTCTCGGGAAGATCCTGCGTGCTACACAAAGCTGTCTTTCATTTACTACAGTGAAGATTTATTGGATGCTGGTTGGGTTCACAGTAAAATGAATTGGCAAAAGATGGGCAGAATCTTTTTAGCAGAGACAAAAGTGGCTTTTGATGTGCTGCTTGGCAATACTGCTTCAAAATCTTGTGTCTGCAAATCACCTGAGATGAAGTCGAGGTGTTTTTGCTGGAATCAGCCTTGCTGCCGCCTGAAGCGAGCGTGATGTCCGCAGGACTTTCTAACTGGTTTTCTTTGGGTTTAAATTGATGACAAAGCAGACACTGTCTCGGGGGTTTTAGTGGAGACCATGACTCCAGGCATGCTGGTAGCTGGATAATTACCCTCTTGAGGCTTCCAAACAGTTACCAGTAAACCATTAATACCATTAATATTCAGTTTGTCAGCCTGCTATTGATCTGGAGAGCTTTTTGGAGAGCAGGTCGCACAGAATTACAGTGGGCTGGTGTAGTTGCGCTTGCCACCTGGTGATTCCGACTGCAAGAAGGTGGATGTTCAGTTTGTTGGATGTCACTAGGGAACCGTTTGTCTTTACTTTCTGAGGGTGTTCAAAGAGGTTGTTGCTGTTTTTCAGGTATTTCTCAAAGAGGTAATAATTACAATGTCGGCCGAGGGCGCGGAATGCAGAAGAAATTGAAGCGTAAAGATCGTGGAAGGGGAAGAGGGGGCAATAAAGGATCCGATGGCTTTCACGAGGTATGTGGAATTAAAGTTGGATTCCTAATGTAGTTGTTTCAAGTCACTGGATGCTTTGCTTTAATGGAGGAGTATTGAAAAATAGCTTTAAACTTTCTTTAAAAAATATATTTAATAGAAAAAATATTTTTAAAAAATATCTTTAAACTTTTTTCTCTTACCTAGGAAATTCCCAGAATTTTCCAGCACTTGATGTACAAAGTAGGGTTGATAACTTAATACATAATTTTCTCGTTTTTCTTGGAAATATGGAAAAACTAACAGAAAGTGGTTTATGAGCTCTGGTTTTGAATGATGCATGAACTTCAATGTTAACTTTATCTGAAATAAGTTGTTTTGCTACTACCAGTTCACCGCAGATTTTTCAGCAAAGAAAATGGATGCCTTCACAGCTTTTGCCAATTTTTGTCTGAATCATCAAGAACTCTCCTTCTCTTTCCAAAGCTGTGACTGGGGAAATATATACGACCTTGATTTTCATTTAGTAATTTTTTGCGCAGGAGCGAGAGAAGACACAGTGTTCAGCATTGCCACAGTGTTTGTAAATTCCTCACTCCAGTCTTCATTTAAATGAAAACCAATACAAAATTGATGATTAATGGATCAAATCCATCCGTGGCTGGAAACCATTATTGAAGCTAAATGGTATTTAAGTCTGTATAGTGCAACTCAGCTGTCTGTGGTTCTCCTCCCTCCTGCACCCAAGAATGCACACGGCTGCCGTCTCGCTGATGCGGTGGTGGATGATTCAGCCCTGTTAATTTTCCCCGTGTTCTCCAGCTGGCCCAGCTCTCTGGGGCTCCTGGGTGGTCCCCATCAGATGTTCCCTACCCTGCCCTCCATGTGGTAGGGAAAAGGGCAGCTGTTTGATCTCCCAGCACCATGCCTGTTTGTAGGACTCCTCCTTCCTGATGCTGTAGAGCGTGCCCTGTCGACCAGTGCTTCTCCTGAGCCATAGGGAAGGCTGGAGGGGAGGAGGCAGCTGCAGGCAGGTCCCAGCAGGACTGAGAGGCGGGATACAAAAACCTGGGCTTCTGGCTCCAGCGAAACAACGATGCGGATGCTGTGCGGTGCGGTGGGGTAACCACCAAGACTCTCGAGCCGCACGGTGACGTCCCTGGGATTCTTGGAGACACGGTGGGAGCGTTTCAGCCTTCCTCGGGCCATTGTTTCAAGTGCTGTGTGGCATGGGACAGCACTGGTTTGCAATCCTGCCAGAGAGACTTGTGGCATCGTGTCCGTGTGATGTTTGCATTAATCTTTGAAGAGCATCAGTTATTAGGTTCGAAGCTGCTGTGTCTGAAGCAGCTGAGGTTTCTCTGGCATTAATGTGTTCAGAGTAGAAAATGGATGTTGACTGATCCAGGAATGGCATTTCTAGCTCGAAGACTTCTGCTTCTCAATGTCAACAAATTCCGCTCGTCATTCTTAGTGTTAATGTTCTGTGACATTGCTTAATTTGCCGAGCAGAACGAGACCGGGGGCTTGATGTGCTGCGGATGGTGTGTGCTCACCATGCGGTGTGGTGACTGTGGACAACCACATCCGCTCCGTTTGAGAAGTCCCTACCCAGCAGTCAGATCCCTGCTCGTTTTCGGGAAAACGGGAAATGGGAATGGGCCGTTTCCTGCTATCACCGGGTCAGTAGGCAACACCTGGCACTGCACAGAAGACATTCCCTGCTTCCCTCTGTTGCAGTGTCACAGACATCAGTTTGTTAAAGGCCATCTACTTCCACGGCCTCAGGAGCTCTGCCAGGCCCCCTCAGCACCCCTCCCAGACTCTCTGGTCAGAGAGGTGGTGGATGCTCCATCCCTGGAGACATTCAAGGCCAGGTTGGACGAGGCCCTGAGCAACCTGATCTAGTTGGAGATATCCCTGTTCCTTGCAGGGGGGTTGGACTAGATGACCTTTGAAGGTCTCTTCCAGCCCTAACCATTCTATGAGTTTACTGCAGTTTCTTTAGTTTATCTCGAGTGCAGATGCCACATGGGAGTCAAATCATAAGAGGGAACAATAATTTGCCTCACCAGGTACATCATAATTCCTGCACGTTAGGTCATGACTGAATCGTGCCTCCTCTCTGCTTTGTCTCACGCTGCAAGCAAACGGGTTATTTTTCTTCTGCCTGGAAGCCTGGGTGATTGCTCAGCTCCTGGCTGGCTGCAGAGGTGCCCTTCATCTGCTTTGTGGGTGCCCTGGGGCCAGCCCTGCGTTCCGGCGTTGGCAGATGAAGTTATTTGTGTTCTGTTGGATTGGAAGAAGTTTCTGATTTCGTTGCATTTATAAAAAAGACTCTGTATTAAAGCAGCTAAGAAAAAGTGTGTGTATTTACCTTTACTTCGAGCTGTGGGTATAATCGTTTTAAGAACTTAAATCACGGTGTAGTTAACCACATTTTGGGGTAATTAGTGCACCAAGTACACTCTAAAATTTTTGCAACTCTGCTTAATAAGCGTGCATCAGTCAGATGTTCATTTCTCTTACAGGATGGCAAACCAGTGAAGAAATGGGTTAATATGAGTCAGGAGTTCATCAATCAGCATACAGTGGAACACAAAGGCAAACAAATTTGTAAATACTTCCTTGAGGGGAGGTGTATCAAGGTAATTACGCGCCGCGTCTGTCGGTTGTCTTTGCTGTGCGGAGGGGGAGAATATGCTCCGTTCTTTTCTGACTTCAGCTGATGGGAAGAGAACTTGTATGTTGAAACTCGGTGTTTTGTGTGTTTGTAGATAAATGCCAACAGAAGTACTTGTGGAAAAACGTCCCCTTCTGTTACGCGTTTGGAATTATAACAAAATGAATGTGTTTGCTTATTAGTGTGTACGGTTAAAACATCTGTGATAGTATCATAAACTTGCACTGACAATGTATCATATGGAAACACACAAATCATACAAGTACAAAGTCTGTAAATAGGCAATGCTTTCTGAATGTCTTAGATTATTTCTCTTTTATGTGCTAATGCTAATTTCGAAACATTGAAGGAATTGCTTAATTATGCCAAATTATTTCTCCCTCTCAAGTGAAAAATGGGGTTGTAGTAATAGTTCCCCTACCAAAGAATCGTCTTCCTTCAGGCAGCAAGTGGAAGGCAGCAGAAAGAAGAGAATGCTTTTCAGAGCAGTCAGCTGTCAAGCAAAAGCTCTAGCAAGATAGTCTCTTATTACATAAAAATAATTTGCTGTTGCTTCGTTTTGAAGCTTATGCTGCTGTGGAGTTGAGTCCTCCGATGTGAGACTAGTTGAGTCAGTTATAAAACACACTTAGGAAAAGCTGCCTGCTTCCCGAAGAAGTGAGTGCACCATTTACGTTTGGTTCCTCGGTGTGTTTAGAGGTGGAAGAGTTTCCTTTCGTTTTCAAACAGTCAAAGTGAAAATGAGTGTGCTTTTTTCCCCAAGCCAGGGGGAAACTGGGAACAATGCATTTGTTGCTGCTTTTGTATATTTTAGTGTACCTTGCTCAGTGAGATGAGTATTTGCTGCCACCTTCAGTTTTAAACAAGTGGCTGAAAGAGCACTTAGTGTGTTGTTCATGAAAATAAATACAAAAAACACGCAAAAAACCTCTCCAGCTAATGTATAACATGATACGGTTGATATAAACTTGAGATTATTTGGACTCTATTTTTCCTACGTGGAAGAGTCTTAAGAGTTTGCTTGTTGGACTTTTAAATTCTCACACACACCCGTAAAACAGAATCAGGTTTTCCATTTATTTGGAAAAGAATTTCAGTAAAGTATTTGTTTAAATGCTTTTTTGATGCAAATTGCTAGGTGGAGGCAGAGGAGAGAACTGGTATTGTAAGGCCAGCTTGTTTTCTGTGACCACTACAGATATTCCTGGCTGAATCCCGATTCAGGAATTGTTTCTCTTTGTCCAGGCCCCCCTATTCACAGTTTTTAGGGACACGCTTATGATGCAGTGCTGTGTTAGTAAAGATAAAAAGTTTAAATTCAGCTGAGGAGGATGTTTTTCTTTAAATATGAAATGGAATTACTCTGTGTTTCGGATGGATAATGTTTTTTCTTGTGTTTTTTTTTGTTTGTTTGTAGGGAGAGCAGTGTAAATTTGATCATGACGCAGAGATTGAAAAGAAAAAGGAAATCTGCAAGTTTTACATACAGGGTTACTGCACCAAAGGAGAGAACTGCATTTATTTGCACAATATCCTTTAAAAAAAACCCCAACTTGAATTAAACTGAAATTTATATTTACTCTTAGTTGATGTAAGTTATTTTTAAGGGTAGCTATTTCTTTTCTTAAGAGACTATACCAAAAACTATGTCAATTTACCCCAAGAAGATTATTTCTCTGCTCAAATACTTAGGAGGAGAAAATATGTATAAAATTGCTGGTTTGTTTTTGGTTTTAAGATTTTTGGATGTTTTAAAAGATAAAACCCCTTAAAGTTAGATGATGCATTTGTCCACGTACTTTTAAAACTCTGACCTGTTCTTGTTGTATAGCGCTTGTGTTTTATTCCAGGATTGAGACCTTCATCTTTTTAATCACAATTTTAGAATTAAGTCAAAAAGTAATGTTAAAGCCACAATAATGTAATTGTTAGTAGAATGTTAAATGATACTAAGTAAGTTGGTTGTTAGCTTTCAAAGTTCTTAACCATATTCTTCACCAGTACTTAATCTTTGGGAAGTTTATGTACTGGTGAAGAACTGAAGGAGAGTCGACAGCTGAATTTCATAAACTTGCCCAATGGTGCAAACTGGGAATCCTTAACACATTGCTTACATGAATTCCCTTGCAAGTTCTACCATACAGGAGCCAAGTGCTATCAAGGAGATAAGTGCAAATTTTCTCATGCTCCCCTGACTGCAGAAACAAAAGAGCTGCTGGATAAGGTGAGTGATTCGTAGTCTGTAAAGACAAGGTTTGTTGCTAGAAAGAATAGGGGAGAGGTTGCTGGGAATTTCCGTGGGATTCTTGAGGAGTGTGATGGTAAACAGTTAATGATGTTGAGCTTCCTTGGGAGTCTGTGGGCAGGTTCGATACCAGGAATTCCATTTGCCATCACTTGTTCAGTTATTTTTCAGCTGTATCAGACTTTTTTTATTTTCACAACTCAAGTTTCTGCCCATGAGCTTTCTTTTGCGTCCCTTTCTGTGGAAGTCTTCGTGTACTCTCTAAAAAGGAGTGTGGCTTCTGTGCTGTCTGCCTTCAGCTGTTAGATACCATCTGACTGACTGCTGCACGCAGGGTGGAGAAAGGAATGAGGTGCCTCCTCTGAATGATTCATGAAATCTTCACCTTTATGTTAAGCAGGATATTTGTGTCTCTCTCCAGTTACTGTAGCACAAGCCTTAACAGAAAAGTGGCCTGAATTTAACACTAGGAACGTTATGAATCTGAAGTCCTTCAATTTCTGTCACTTAAAATTACTATTTGAAGGAAAGAGACTTGGGTGAAATTGTCCTTTCCTGCCTACAGGAATAGTTTTCTTTCTGGCAGTGAATCGGTGTCCTGTGGAACAAGTAACAATAGATTTATAATTCATCTGAGTTTGGTGTCCATACATAGCAGTATTGTAGCAGGTAATTGTATTTAAATGGAATGTGCAAGACTAAATTGGATTGCATAGACTGCAAAATTAGCGAGGTGTTTGCTGCGTTGCTTTGTTCTAGGTTTTGAATACGGAGGAGGAACCCCAAAATGAAGATGAGAAAGAACTGGAGGAACTCAGAAAGCGTGGCATCGTTCCTCTCCCTAAGCCACCACCAGGCGTTGGACTTCTGCCAACCCCACCAGAGCAATATCCGTTTTCTGAGTCTGATCTAGAAAACTATCAAGATCCTTCAGGAGACTACAAGAAAATCCCATCTCTCTTCGAAATAGTTGTGAAGCCCACTGTGGATTTAGCACACAAAATTGGAAAAAAGTAGGTGTTAGAATTTTGCATAGAACTCTCCATAAAACATGGCTGCATAAATACTTAAACAATTCTCATCATTTCCGTCAGAGGTATCTGCTTCTGAGTATATTGCTAAGTTAATCATCTGTCAGAATTATTTACTTATTTCATGCTTTCCATAGAAGAGAACTTACTGAGCCGTGACCTTCCAGAAAGTCACTCCGTTGGCTCTTGGTTTTGGCTCTTGGTTGAGCGATGTCCATTCTCTTCTGAACTCTTCATACAGTTAGCTCGTTCTTGACCGAAGCCAATCGACGCTTCTGATGGAGACTGTTGGCCTTGGGGTGGTCATAACTCGTAGTTGCAGCAAATGTCCAGTTCTGCATGTGCTAATACTGAAAAAACGTTCTACTTCAGACAGCTCTGTCAAGTGTAACGTAGATAGTTACTCTCTTTTAAAATTATTTTGCTTCTTTCAGATTTTTATCCAACTTAAGGTCAAATAAGTACGAACAGACATCCGTAAGAGTGAGGAGGGGAAGCAGATGGCTAATTGGGTTTTGATCTTTGTAGGTGCAGAGTTTGACCCGCTAATTTTTTTTTGCCTGCAGGCCACCGACCTTCTACAACAGTGCATCGCCACCACGACCACCGTTTCAGGGAAACGACCCACATTCTCAACATATGTACAATCCAGGTTCGAGTCCAGGGCCAGGACCCGGCATGTCACAAGGACATAACGGGCCGCCGATGCACCCAGGTTCTCCCGGACACCATCCCTGCGGAGGGCCTCAAGGCCCGGGAATGCCACAGAGCCCCCCCATGCAGGGCGTTCCGCCAGGCTTCCTCGGGCCGCAGAGCCAGACTGGTATGCCAATGCAAGGGCAGCAAGGCGGGCCGCCTCTCACGCCGCCGGGGCTCGGTGGATCGTACAACGCCCCGGGAGTTCAAGGACATATGGTGAATATGCCGAGGGAGAATCACTGCCCTCCGGGGCCGCAGTACCAGCAGATTCCCGGGGAACGGCAGCCCAATATGAGTTACGAGCCCATTCAGAACCCGGCTGATTTCTATGACAATTACTACTCCCATCAAGCTGTCCATAACTTCCAGCCAGCTAATAACTCCGGTGGTAAGGACACTGAAAAATTGTTGTTCCTTGGTACGGTTGCTTTGCGGTTGTGTGCGGTATCAAAACATCATGGCTCCAGAGCTGAGCAGCAGCTGGAAGAATTTTGGATAGAAAGCCAAACCTCCTGGAATGTCTTCAGCGCATAGGCTTTTTCAGCTGATGCTTTTTTCCTCTGCTATGGAGACAGGCTGAGAGAGTTGGGGCTGTTCAGCCTGGAGAAGAGAAGGCTCCGGGGTGATCTTATTGCAGCTTTCCAGTGCTTAAAGGGGCTACAGGAAAGCTGGAGAGGGACATTTTCCAAGGGCTTGTAGCGACAGGACAAGGGGCAATGGATTTAAACTGAAAGAGTGGAGATTTAGATTGGATATAAGGAAGAAATTCTTCCCTCTGAGGGTGGTGAGGCACTGGAACAGGTTGCCCAGAGAAGCTGTGGCTGCCCCATCCCTGGCAGTGTTCAAGGCCAGGCTGGATGAGGCTTTGGGCAACCTGGTGTAGTGGAGGGTGTCCCTGCCCATGGCAGGGGGGTTGGAACTAGATTGTCTTTGAGGTCCCTTCCAACCCAAACCGTTCTGTGATTCTATGATGCTTTCCAGTCGTGTGACAGAAGTCACATTAGTTTTGCTCGGTTGTGTTTTATGTTTTATCTCCTCTGCTGTAACAGCTTGCACGGGTTAGCTGCTAACTGGGTGTTTTCGTACTGCAGATGGAACATGGCATGGAGAATTTACAGATCACCAGGCTCACCTCATGGCTCAGGAGTCGCACCAAGGTGGAAGCGAGTCAGACTGCATGGGCAGCCACATGGGCCATAAACCAGCCATTAACGTCCCGGATTTTCTTCCAGCAATGCAGAAGGCCCTCTATGTAAGGCTCAGTCAAAAGCATCAAAGAGATGGAGACTCTGTCAGCAGCCAGGGTCAGAGGGCAATGAGCAAAGACGAAGGTAACGATCATTTTGTTAGAGTTCTAAACGTGCTTACTGACTGTGGGTGAGCCTGGAACAAACCCCTCGACTTGGATTTTCATCACGTTACCGTTCACAATTGCCGTGAACGTGCAAGTTCCCAGCTTGTTCCAGGATTTTAGTATACGCTTAGTTGCTGTGTTCTGGTTCCAACTAGAAAGATCTGTGGATAATTTTTGGATACAGTTCACACTTTTAAAAGGTTCTGTTGTTGATAACTCAATTACTTCCTAAAATCCCTGATTGAAACAGAAGGGGGGTTGTTTCTAACTGCCAGGACTGCAAGTGCAGCTTGGATTCTGTTTATTCAGTTATGCCTCTTGATCTTTTCTGCACGTTCCGTTTCTCTAGAGGAGCACTTTTCCTCTGTGATATCCGAAATTTGCAGTGTTTAATCTGAATGTCTCTTCTGTGACCTGGATAACGGAGAGCACCGAGCCTGCAGATTGGATTCAGCCGCACAGCATCCGCTTGTCCCTTGGCCAGCTCCCTGCTGCACCCTTCTCTTGAGGCTGCTGGGTTGTGTGACCAGAAATGCATCTTCTGTGTTACCAAAAGGCAGTTGCCATGTGAAATGGTTTCGAGGGCGTTGCCAATATAATTCTTATCAAACGATGAGAGAAATCTGGAGGTGCAGCCCTTCAGGCTACGTGCAAAACCAGGGTGACCCAGAGTAATCTGCTCTGAACTGAAGGCTTCTCACCAGTGCTTTAGAGAGAGTGGTCCTCCCGTCTAGAGGGCTTTCGGAAAGCAGAGTAACGGAAAAACCTTCCTGTTCGCTGCCTCCAGCAACGTGTCGCTCCCTGTTGTTGAATATTTGTGTGGTACAAGAAGTGCTGAGGAAACGTGCGTTGTTGTGCGTGAGATGGTGGTGATGCTGGTGGGCTTCGCCTTCGTTTCTCGTTTTTCCGAGCCAGAATAAACCACCAGTCCCCTTCAGAGAGTAGGCGAGTTCAGGGTGTGGACCTGAGCGCACAGCTTCCCACTAGATTGCAGAAGGCAGTTGAAAATTGATCCTTCAAAATTAAGTATTCTTATTTCTTCCCTTTCTGAATCTTGACCTCTCCCCAAAACCTTGTGATCTGGATTGTAAGAGGGCAGCAAGTTCTGCATTTGTCATGTATCTGGTTTTAAGACTACTGTAAGGTGCCATGTTACTTTTTGTCCTATCATCCCACAATGAAGGTCGTTTTCATCAAGACTCAGATTTTAAATGTGTGGGGGTTTTGTTTTCATTTATTTATTTGTTTATTTTACTAGTCCTGGTAGAAATAATTGTTTGAAAGCAAGTTGTTTTCTGAGATTAACATTGACAGAGAGCTATGTGGAAAGAATGCAGCAGAGTTTGGGAGTATCTCAACTAGCTACAGTTTTTTCTGTTATGTCAGTTCTTCATTGAAATTGATTTTTTGTCATTTTAGATGATGGTCGTTATAATAATACAGGGAGTGATGTTTTAATATCAGGGCTTTTCAGTTGGATTTTACTGAGAAGTTGTGCTTTACGTGTGTAAACGTGTTGTATTCCCTAGTGATCTTTGCTTGAATAATTTTTTTTTTTTTTTTTTTTTTTTTTAAGATGACAACGTCAACTGGTATTCCAGTAGTGAAGAGGAGGAGGGGAGCAGCGTTAAATCAATACTAAAAACCTTAAAGAAACAAAGTGAAAATTTTAGGAATCGGCAGCAACATTCCACAGAGCAGCACATGCTCGGTATTCCTACTGATCCGAGGCTGGCAAAAGAAAAAGGCGCAGTGTCTCAGGCTGCTGACCCGAGACTTCGGGCCTCTCCAAGGTCCAACCCCAGGAAGCCGTCAGAATCCTCATCCTTGGACCCCCGGCTCGTCCGAGACCCCAGGATGCACAAGGTCAGTGAGGGTGGCCATGCCAGCTCGTCCCTTGGGGGAGCGAAGCTAGATTTACACCACGCCCACGCCGGGGTTAAAGTCAAGCAGAAAGGGATGGATGATGATGAAGAGGACTCGGAAAGAGAACTGAGAGAACGAGCTTTCCTGATACCGTTGGAACCTTTGCCCGGTGTGACGTTAAGGGATCCCCGATCTCAGCTGAGGCAGTTCAGCCACATCAAAATGGATGTTACCCTGATGAAACCAAACTTCGCCAAGCACATCGTGTGGGCGCCCGAGGACTTGCTCCCAATCCCTCTGCCTAAGCCTGACCCCGTCTCTTCGATCAATTTACCTCTTCCTCCTCTCATCGCTGACCAGAGACTTAATAAACTGCGGAATCTGAAGAACGATCCCCATCCCGGCGCGATGCCAGCCGACCCGCGACTGGCTGCGAAGGCGAAAAACAGCTTGGCGAGCAGGAGCGGCTACTTGGATCCGTCGGCGGATTCGCACGCCAGTAGCTCGAGCAAACTGGGAGATCCCCGCTTACAAAAAAACGTCGATCCCAGGCTCCACAGACTGTCGAGCGCGGAGACGCACCACGGAGCCGGGAAGGATTCCCACCCGCCCAAGTTTGACCCCCGCCTCGCCAGAGCTGCCGCCGGCTCCTCGCAGCCCTCGGAGAGCGCCGCTGCGAAAGCCGACCCGGATGCTCTGCCTCCGTACGCGCCCAAGTTGTCGTCGAGCGGTGTCCGGCTGGGAACTCCGGGCTCCATCCTGAGCGGTATTAGTTTGTACGATCCGAGAGATCACGGCTCGTCGTCGGACGCGGCGCCGGCTACTTCGGGAGAGAACGGAGAGAACCAGAAAAAAAAGTATTTTGAAAAACTCCGGTAAAAACGAACCCAGTCTCTCGGAAGACGCTTCGCTGCAGAAGGCTGCCTCGAACGTGGAGAAGAATCCGGAAGGATCAGCGGAAGCTCCTGCAGATAAAGCAAACAGCACCAGTAAATCTCAGGCTAAACACTCCAGCGCTGCCCCGGCGGTGCATAATCTCCCGATCCAAGCGCTGTCGGGATTGATCAGACCGCAGTACAGCGACCCGAGGCAGGTCAGGCAGCCGGGACAGGCCGCGCAGGCGCAGGAGAGCGATCCCGACGGGGAGTCGGATGATAAATCCTTAAAAGATGTTTTCAAGACTTTCGATCCAACCGCTTCACCGTTTTGTTAGCAATTGGTTTTAAGTCTTTTTACCGTTGTGAATATTGCAGTTTTCTGCTGGTTTTGTAACTGGTTTACCTCTTTGCTTTATTTATTTTTAAATTATAATTATCGACACTTTTCAGCTGCTAATCTCGGAACCACATGCAGTTCGACAGTACGCTATAGTGTTTGCAAAGCTGTGGTATTTTCTATATAATACTTTTCCAATTTCAGGGAGACTAATAATTGACCTGTAGAAACGCCCCCATGTATTGTGTTAGAGCTGATAAAAGCACTTTCATTGTAAATAAGTCATGAGGAAAGCCCGGAGCCCTGTATATGTGTGAGCTGTCTCTTTCCTAACCAACATTTAGACATGATTGCCACGTTTGTATGATTGTATAGACACAAGCAATATTATGTACATTACTGTGAGAGACGCTGTTGGACAAGGATTGTCTGCCGCATCAAGCCAAACCTACCAACTGATTGAAATCCTGCGCAAATGATTTCCAAGGAAAACGTTGATCCTCCTTTTCTGATCAGTTGATGTAAGACATGGACAGTTTTTATTCATGCAGTCAATATTCTTAGTGTAAAAGAGACCTATATCGCATATTGAGGATTAAAAATGTCATATCTTTTAAAAGTATTTTATTCTATGCTGTATATAGAAGAAATTGTGAAGTACATAACTAGAAGAAAGTTACTGTTAAAAGTGGAGAATACCTAAGTTGTCTAATACAAAAAAGGTTTTTATTTAATTTTTTTCACGCATACACGATTCTGATTAGTGCTATGAGTTACGTTGTGGTGTTCATGTATTTCAATGTATTTTTGTATTCAGCTGCTTAATTTGTATTGCTTTTTTTGTATCGATGTAACTGCAGTACTTGTATTCATGGTGTCTTTATGACATTTTTAACAAAAAAATTAAAAAGGGTACAGTTAAAGCCTGGTAACGACTGTGGTGTTGACACGTTGGCAGCTAGTTCAGCGTTGGGGAAGGAGCAGTGGGGGTGTCTGGAGGACGAAGGTGACTAAACCTGTCCCAGTACAGCTTTGCCATCAGATGGAGGTGGGTTTTTAAACTAACCTTGTGCTGAATCCAGACGGAGTCCGTGTGCCGCGCGGTTCCAGGATCAGGCTGCCGATTCGGAGAGAGTCGTCATCGTTCTCCTGCTACGGTCAGCAGCATCGCTGTGAGAAATGTCGTGCATGTTCTTTAGGTTCTGAAGATGTTGCATGCCGAGAGCACAACTGTCCTCAAAGCCTCTCTCGTTTTGCCTTTTGGGTTGCTTTTTCTATAGAGGAAATGTAGTCATACCTCGCTAGCTACGTTGACAATAAAAATTTGCCGTCTGCTCGATTGCCATCTGGTTCCCGCCCACTTGGAATGTTTCTTTGCATTAAGTCTCTTCCTCGGTGGACGTTGTCCTCTTTGGTTTGGTCTCTTGGCCCAAGTGATGCTTGTGACTGGGACGGTGTAACGTTGATCGCAAATTTCCGTGGGTTTGGTTCCTTGCGCCTGTGAGACAAACGGTAATCCAGGCAGGAACTGCGAGGGTCTCGCACGGATGAGCAGAGCTTGGAAGAACGGAGGGAAGCTGCTGACTTCTACCCGTGCAAAACATGGCAGAGGAGACGTTGCTGAAGGCAATGATGGTTTCAATTTGCCCTCCTGACTCCCCAGAGTATAACTTGTATTAATTTTACGATGTTTTGAATCACGCTCACTCAATTGAAAACTAGATAACTAGCCATGAAACTTGGTTGTTATTTTGGAGTCATCTAGTAGAGCCCTGTATTTAGTTCTTATTAATTCTCCATCTGGTGACAAGTTTGGCTGTTCAAGGATTTCATAAAAAAAACAAACCAGCAGATCTGGACAGCAGGGAAAAATGAAAATAATTTGGAAACAGCACATGGGTTGTGAGGGGAACAAAGAGAACAAGTGATGGTGTTGAAGCCAAAGGTGTGGTTTCACATTTAGATGTGGAAAGTGCTTGTAGGATGCGCGGCTCTAACCCGAAGGTGCAACTTCTTGTAGGGTGGTGATGATGTCATCACTGAATTCTGGATTCTGTGTGATTTTTTTGGAAAGTACTGGAGAAATAAAGAGCCAAAGGAAAAGCTTTGATACCAAGAGCAGAAATGACATGCTTTACGATCGAGATAACTGACAAATCTCGGGTGGTTCGCTGTCGGTGGGGTTATGGACCCATTTTGGAGTTGCAGGTGAAAACGGGGCGCGTTCTGGTAGGAGGAGGCAGGGCACTGGTTTCTAACCCTGGCGATCCACCGCCCTCTCCGTGTCTTTAATACAATACAGCTCTGTATTTTGGAAAAGAGGGGGTGCAAAGTAAGGAGGAAAGGTAATTTGAAAGGGGCTAGCTAGTCCTTGCAGCTTGTTGTCTCCGTGCGTAACCACCTCCTTCCTTCTTCCCAGATCCAGCCGTACCCAGCCGGCAGGTCCCCGTGCGCGGAGCAAACGTGGAGGAGACTCATTGCTACAGCGCAAGTACGAAACTACCTGACACGGGGAGGGTGCTGGGGGTGTCGGGGGGCCAGGGGCAGGTGGGGACAGTCCTGCCACACCGAGGTGGGCTGGAATGGTGTGGGTTCGTTTTGCCTTTCGCAGGAGAGGTTCGGTTCCGTCTCTTCCGCAAGCGCAGCGTGCTGGCACGGAGCGGCGTTTCCTTCGGACACTGGGAACTCAGACGCCCCAGGCTGTGAAGCTGTGGAGAGCAGTGATGGGAGCAGCTGGTATCGTTGGTCCTGGACACTCTGGAAGCCTGTAGCTGCGTGGTGGGTGATCATCAGCATCGAATGAGTAAAAGAGTCCTGGGGCTGAGAGGGATTTGGGGAGAAAAGTCTTTTTTTTCTGCAGGCTGCAGGACCTGCTGAGTCAGGGGCAGCAGATGAGACAAAAAGCTCCCCACTCCAGCTTCCTTTGGAGATGGGAAAGGGTCAAATGTTTGTCTCTGATCCTGCCTGCTCTCTGCAGGACTGAGCATGGCTAGATCACCACCTGGTGTGGGCTGCCCCATGAGAAAAATACTCGCAGGGAGATTGCTAGTCTCCCTAGGTAGCCTGTTGGAATAATTTTTCCACTCTAACGTGAATCCTTCTTATTGCAAAGTAAACCAGTTTATCCTTGCGAAGTCGAGAATACTTAATTCCACTCCCGTTTTGCGTTTCAAAAGTCAGTGATCCTGTCCCTTGGTCTTCCTTCTCATTCAGTTCTTCTTTCCTCCAGCTGTTGTATTTTGCGTGTTACCCTCCAAATTTGTATTTTGCGTACGAGCCCCACTTGGTGCGCTGGCTCTTCTGCAGGGTTATGTACTTCTGCCTGCCCCTGCTGTGCAGTATTTAGGATTGCTACCCCTACAAGAAAAGGTGATGGTTGCTAAAAAGATGCTGGTTGCAAAAAAGCTTGATAGCGTGCTAAAGTTCAGAGTTTGAGAAAGACCTCCCAGCTCTGAGGCTTTCTTGGGCAGGAGAGGAGCAATTCAGTCATTTACAGAAGCCCCTGGACCTTCCCTCCAGCTGGTGCTGCTGCAAGCGCGTTCCTGCGTCCTTCTGATCATGTCTTGAGCAGAAGAACTGGCAGTTACTGGAAGTAATATAATGAAAATACCTCATCACATGCTGTCTTCCCTATATCAGTGTTTGCCAAAGGAAAAAAAAAAAGCCTGACCGACAACGTAAGAGGCAGAGCTGGCTCACAGCTGGACAGGGGTATGCAGTATATAAATATAAGGAATTTAATTCCCATGTAGCCTCACTTGGGGCCACTGAATCAAGAGTAATGGTTTCAGAGTGACTCCCGTGCCAGGTAACAAACAGCAGTGAATGCTACTTTACTGAACAGGGAAACCTCAGTTTTCCCTTGGAGTGGGTCTTAAAACTCTTCCCCAACTTCTGCAGAAGTCCCTGTTTTTAGAGGTGGCTGTCTGGAATTGGACGTCCTTCAACAGGTTTTGGGGGTGTTCTTGGGCTGAGGTGATTGTTCTTGCACCAGAGCTGTCAGAGTGGGCTCAGCCCTTGCCCGAGTCTTGCGGAGCCCCAATTCATCCCTGTCTGAGTTTAAAGACTCCTTGGCTCTGTGCCACAGCAGGTTTTTTCTCCACTGCATGCAAAAAGCAGCTACTTCTTCTTCTTCTTCTTCAGAGTCAGGCGGGGGCTGTCGCAAACCCTGTTAGACAAAACATATGCATGCTTTAATACATTGTTGTCCATAAACTTGTTTAAAATATCTTAAATTACATATAAAAGGCTGTGCATACCCATGTGTGTGTGACCAATGTGGCATCTCTACCTGTTAGTGCTTTAAAAATGCTTAAAATGCTTAAAAGTGCTTAAAAACCTGCTTACAGAGTGATAAAAGGGAAAAGTTTACTGACAAGCAGGGAAATTTCCAAAGAGAAGAAGCCAGGTGGTCAAGGACTATGTAACCTAGGCAATCGAGATAAAAGAATGGCTAGTTACTTCAGGCTGACATCAGCAAAGTAAAAAACGGACAAATGTAGTAAGTTTTTGACAGTGTGGGCAATTCACCGCAGGAGGAGCTTCTTCACCTCCTTGGCTGATTGTTCATCGAACAGGATTCTAAAAAAAAAACTGTGTCTCTTTCAAAAAGACGTGCTGAAGCTCAGCAGAAGTTGTAGCATTCCACGGGAGGCTGGGGCACGCGGTGGAAAACTGCATCAACCATGAGTCTGGTTGGTTTTGGGCTTGTTTCCTGAGTGCTTTTGGTTAAAATCTGCTCCATCACAAGTTGGATCAATCAGCCATCGTCGGCAGCTGCCAAGGGAAGCTCTTGGGAGTTTGGATCAAAGCTCGTCTTGAGACGACAGAAAGGCTAGGAGTGAGGTGGACTATTTCCAAATAAAGGCCTCCAAAGAGATTCTGCTGCTCTCCTGTCCAAAACCGAAACGGGAAACGACCCAGCTAGAGATGGCTCCGGAGCTGGGAGCAGCGACGGAGCGGATGCAGTGCCTGGAAAGGTGCAGGCTTTGGAAACGAGACAGAAAGGCATAAAATAAAACCATCGCAGGAAGAATCTTTACCCCTGGCTGGAGCTGACAGAGGTCCCACCTCCCGTAGGAGCTGCAGGAGCTCTCCCAGCGCGGATGCACCTTCCCAAACCTGTTTGGTGCCATCAGCGGTGACTTACTTTGACGCACGCTGCCTCGGCCGCCCTCAGGACCTGCAAAACCGCTTGAATGAGGTTCTGCGCGTTGCTCACCAGCAGCTCAGAAGAGGACTTGCTCTCTGCAGTGACTGCTTTTACCCTTAAAAGACATTTTAAAGGATTTTACTGGAGGAGCATCAGACAGCGTGCCTCCCTTGTGAGGCCAGAACTGGGTCGGTTACTCCAACGCCGGATTGTCCCCTGCACTATCAGAGCAGGTTTCCATGGAGGCAGACAAACCAGGGGAGAAGAGGGAGCCCTCTGAACTGTAACTGGACTCTAAGGGCTACACCCCAACCCGACAAGGACCCCCCCTGGAGACCACCACACACATCTCTGTGAGAAAAGGGCCACCAGCCTTGGGAGAGGTTGTCCTTGACGCCGGCAGCCCACCTGGCCACGATGCCGAGCTGGCTGCTGATGGTGTGGGTCTGCTCTGCGGCGCACAGCAGCTCCGCGGAGCATCTCTTGTCCAGGCAGTGCTTCGCAACCACGCGGCCGAATTTCACCACCACCTGCCCGTCGGAAGCCATGTGCCTCGCGCAGGAGACAAGCTGGTCCTTGCTCTAAAACAAAACAGAAATAAACGTGTTTGGGGAGAGGAGGAGAAAAAAGACCATTTTTCCTGGAAGACGGGAGCGTCCGGAAGCTCAGATACATTCTGAAACAAGGAAAGGACTGGACACCAGGTTCCCATCTACTCAGGAGCAAGTAATTTCTAGTGCTTTGCATGAATGCAGCAGGTGCCACGCTCACAAGAGCGGGGTAATGCAGGGTGTCAGCAGGCGCGGGGCAGCCCTGTCACTGGCTTTGGCCAGTGAAAAATTCCTTGAGGAAAAAAAATACTTTTTTTATGCCTATTAAAGTGCTGGGGTGGAGGGGGTGAAACACTCCGTACCATGATGGGGCCCTTCCTCCTCAGGAACTGAGTCATGTGAAGCATCCTGGTTGCCATGTCCGTGGTGACCTGGGACATCTTGCTGGGGCCACCCTGCCACGTCTCACCGTCTCCTCTCTCATGCTTCGCAGGGCTGCTGGCAAGGGGGATGCCGGGAGGACCGTCCTGGTGCTGTCGAGACAATAACTGAACAGATGTGAAGTCTGGAGCTTGCAGATGCACCAATGCTGGGAATTCTCTGCCTGAGTGTTTCTGGAGCAGTTTTTGGTGAGTAAAGGAGACGAGAGAGCTGCCCGCCGCCTCACTGGGTCTGCTCTGCCCTCCCAGCCCGCCCTCTTCTCCCCTGCCTTCACCCGCAGTGGGACTACCAAATCCAAACGCCCCGTGCCGTCGTCTCCTGGAGCTGTCTCCAGATGGGTGGTGGCTGTCACGTGAGCTGACAGCGCCCACAGTTGGGTTTAGGTGCCCTAAACCACTCCGCTGAGTGGTCTGGATCGTGTTGCTGAAGCCTTTGGCAGCTCCTGACAGCCGCGAGCAGTAGCTGCGGGAGTGGGGTTGCTGGTACTCCCAGAGGGTGCTCGGGAGGTGGAGAGGTGAGGAGCTGAGCAGAGACAGGAGGTGTTTCTGGGGAGGGAGGGCAGTACAGCCCTCTGCTCCTCAGAAACAGCGTTTTGGAGATGGCTTTAGTTATGCAGGAGGGTCTGTCAGATCAGATAGCCAGAACTCAGCCGAACGGGGCAGCTGGCAACCTGATCTAACTTTGAAGGTGGCCAGGAGGTTGGACTATTGACCTCCAGAGGTGCCTGCCAGCATCACTTACCTTAATGCTCCGTGGTGCGGGGAACAGGGCTGACTGGCAGCCCTGACCGTCGCCCTGCAGGAAGCGGTGGTGGGGGAAAAAGCTACTGTACCGTTTGACGTGCCTCCCCGGCAGCGCCGCTTGCTTGTCCGCTCCCGCTGGGGCAAGTTTCTGCCGACTTGGCATGGCTGGGAGCATCAGGCCCTGGGCCTGGGGAGAGCTTGGCTGTGCTGCCAGGCTGTCTCGGAGAGCACTGGTCCCCTTCGTTGTGCAGGCGTTGGCTGATGAGCTGCAGAACACGTCGGCTGACGCCCTGGGCAGCCCGAAGCTGTGTGAGCAGGTAGTGTGCCATGGCTGACCAGCACCAGACCATACTGTCTAGGTGGAGATGCCCTCTGTCCTGTTGGCTCTGGAAGAGCTGGCTGGCGCTGCCCACCGCCTCAGACGTGAGGACCAGGAGGTGGTCTGCGACGGAGAGCAGGTTCGCCCGCCGTTGCGGTTGGGTGCTGGCCTCCAGGACGTCGTGGAGGGTGGTTTTGACCCACTGAACGTTGGCCACTAACCGACTTGCCTTCTCTTCAAAGGCCTCTTTTCTCCTCTCCCTGTCCTCTGGAGAGAGGGGACACAGGGCTGGTCCAACGACGTCTCGGATGACCCGCAGGTGTTCGGTATTGACCACTTCCAGGTGGAGCAATAATGCCTTGGCCCTGAGGGCCAAATCTCTCTGCAGGAGCTCAAAGCGAATGTACAAGCTGGCAGTAGGCAGTGGAGAGACTGAGAGGGTATTGGAGACATCCAGCAACGCTTCCATCAGCACCTTTATCTCCTCTCTGAGCGCCAGGATCTCACTGTGACCACAGTCTTCGGGGCAGGACAGGTAAGAGAGCCGGGCGGCCTCCTGCAGCCTCAAGGAGTTCTCGGACGCGGCAGCCAAGAGGCTCTGAGAGCAAAGCTTGTTCTTCACGGCGCTCCTCAGCTCCCTCAGGAACAGGACGTCCCTGCCCACGAACCGATCCACAGTGCCCAGCAGGACGTGCATGCTGACGGCCCACTGGACGCAGTGCAGCTCCAGGCTGGCCTCTCCCACCCTGCAGGAGCCCTCGAAGGACGCCGCTCTCTCAAGGAGCACTTTGGTGTTCATCTGAGCACGTGAAAACTTGGCTTGGACCTGCAGGAGGCTTTCCCAGACATCAAGGGAAATGAGATTTCCCGTACTACAGGCCATGCTTGCAATGTCTCCTGCGAGCTGAACCGCTCCTGCTAAACCCTCCATGATCTCTTCCAAAGCCTGTTTGCCCCTCAGAAAGTCATCAGACAAGACAAAGCCAAGTACTTGCTGAGACAGACTGTACCAAGAGCCTGCCACGGCTGCCAGGCACTCTTTGGTCTCACGGATCCTTTCTGAGAGGGCGAGCGCCATTTGGAGAAGCCTGCTTGGACAACGGAGCTGCCTCGGGGCGGTTTCCCTGGCCAGGCTGATAACACACGGCGTCAGTAACGCGATCTTCTGGTGCTGCCCCAGCGTCTCCATCTGGGACGGCTCAGCCACGGGCAGCGCTTCCTTTGCCGCGCCGATACAGCCGTTGGAGAGCTCAAGCAAGGCGGAGCAGGCCGCGTTGACGGCTGCCGTATCACGAGCTCTCGTCGCCACCAGGAGAGCCGTGATGACCGGGTGCGTATCTCCTTCCCTTGGGACAACATCCGGCTGTAAGCGACCTGGTCGTGAAGACGGACGACTTAAGAGGTCTTCTTGCAAGGCAGCCTCATCCATGGTGGTTTTCAGCCCGGCACACAACGGGCTGAGTTCAAGCACCTTTGCAACGTCAGTGCTTCGCACGTGTTCGCGGAGAGGGCTGAGGATATCTGGGTGGTTGGACCCATCCAGCCCGTCTCGGACGTGGCAAGCGGCATCCACCAGGCATCTCGCTGCCTTTGAAAAGACATCCCGAGTTTGGAGGTGGGAGAGTCCCTCTGGAAAAAGGGCTGTGACTGCTTTCAGCTCCAGGATGGAGCTGGCCAGTTGCTCAACCCAAACCAGCAAGCCGTTCCGGAAAATGGGGTCTGTGGCTCTGTCCACGTACCTGGTGGTAGCTCCAACCACCCAGCGAGCCCAACTGGTGAGGTGAGCTGCGTGCCCAGAGAGCATCTCAGGGTCCTGACTTTCCAGGGCCTTTTTACACCATTCCCTGTGCTTGGCCATTTCCTGAACGGACAGCTTAAGGAATTCCCGCGTGCTGACCATCTCCTCAAAACACCGCAGGAGGCGTTCCGTTGTTGCAGCCCACGCGCGGTGCAAGGACTGCAGTCGCTCTGCAGCGCTGGTCTGGGCGGTGGTTCTACTGGTTTCTGCCAGCAGCGCAGGCAGACTGGCGAGGAGTCTCTTCAGATCCTCCACCCGCTCTCCGATTTCCCTCGTGGTTTGGGTTTCGGTGCACCTGGCCAGAACAAAGTCTGCCGCTCTGAGCACCTGCTGGGTGTGTGTGAAGAAGGTGGCAGTGACGGGCTGAAGCTCCTTCAAAAATCCTCCTGGTCCTGCTGGAAAACACCCTGTACCAGCAAGGTTAAGGGCGTCTTCAACTAGCTGCCTCAGGGGCTCCTTGCCCTCAAAGAAGGTGTTGAGGATTTGGCACAGAGTGGCTGTGAGCACTGCCTGGTCAAGAGCCTCCACCTCCTCTCGCAAGGTGTGACATTCCTTCTCCAGGCTGCTTTCTCCCCAGCTTTGCCCTGGCCATCCCTCCTGCCTGCTTATGAGGCTGCAGATGCTCTTTCGCAGCCGTAGGAGAACCCAGCAACGTTTTACCAGATCCAGCTTCAGATCTGACCTGGAGGAGTCTGCCAGAAGCATGCAGTAGAAGACGACCGCTTCCACGTGAGTGCTGAACTCGCCGTTGGAGAGGCGCGCTGGGTCTGGGTGAGAGAGGAGAGCCAGCAGCCTGCTCACGTGCTGGGAGAAGGTCCCGTTTCTGTCCCGTGGCTCCTTGCTGCCCGTGTTGCCAACGAGCAGGGAAGTGAGCTCTTTGACAGTCCTCTCTGTCAGCTGGAACGCGTAGTCTTTGGAGAGGTCGGCTTGCCGATGCCCGGAGTGTTTAAGATGGCTGTGCTTGGCTGCATGGAGCAAAGGAACGCACTTCTGGAGGAGCTGCAACGTTTGGGCCAAGCTCTTCTGTCGAGGACAATCTCGGAGTTCCTCGAGGTGCTTTGCTGTCAGATGGCTCAGCAGAAGCAAGGCCTCCGAAAAGGCCCGGAAAGCAGCCAGCAGTCCTGGCACGTCCCCTGCATCCCGCAGCACGCTCAGGCACTCCAGAAGCCAGCTGGCAGCCTGAATTATCCTCCTCACCCCAGCAGCATCTTCGGCCTGAAGGATCTAACCAGAAAAAAAAACAGCACAAAAGCTGGTCAGAGCGGCGAAGGCTCCAGAATCCCTGTTTTTCCCCCCATGCAGCCAAGACGACCCCCCAGCCCTGGCAGGGAGGAGAAGAGGTGCGTTTTGCTCAGCAGACCTGCCCCGGTGAGCCCCTGGTGAAGAAACAACCGTTGCTCCAGCTGGAGCTTCCCCCAGCCCCTGTCCTGGTGGAGGGCAGCTCTCGTCCCTCCTCCAGCTGCACCCTTACCCACCGCTGCCTCCCTGCCCGCTCCGGGACCGTCCCCTCCGCCGGTACCTTCGCCGTCTCCATCAAGACCCTCTTGGCCGCCGCAGCCAGCTCCTCCCGGCAGCTGCGGTTGTCCGGCTGCCCCCGGAGCCTGCGGGCCGCCCGCAGCACGCCCTTCCCTGCCAGGACGAGGGACTCGGCTGCGGGACGCATCTCCTCCTGGCACACCTCGTCGCCGGACTCCTTGGCCAGCCTGGAACACACACCACGGGGCTCAGCTGGTCGCCAGCCCGTGGACGCCGGCCCCGGTGGGTGGCACACACCGGTCCGGGGTGTTATCCCAACAATCAGCCATGCCAGACCCTGGCGGGGCTCGGACTGGTTTTAGTGGTGTTTGCAAACTGTTTCAGCACCTTTTGTGGTGGCGGCAGTTTGTGTTAAGGTGGGGTGTCTGCTGGCTGCCAGCTGTGACAGCAGAACAGCCCGGTGGCCAGTGCCTCATCCAGGGATTCAGGCTCCAGCTTACTGGAGCATTCAGTCAGTTCACCGAAACATTCCATCAACTGCCCAACGATTTCTTTTAAGATGTGTTTAGATAAATGTTGCTTCTTGAGGTTTTGCTTACTCTGCCTCTCCCTTCCCAGCGCGTATCCCTGCTTTCTCCCATCTCTCCTTTCCCCTTCCTAATCCTGTTCCTCCCCTCACGTTCCCCATCCCTTCCTCCTCACGTTCCCACTTCTCCAGCAGGGTGTGGGAAGGCGGGCTCGGTGCCAGTTTCTTTGCCATCCCTTCCTCCTCCTTCCCAGCCCCCAGATCTGCCCGGGAGACACCCGGCAAACTCACCTTCTGCCAACAGAGGCGAGTTCTTCTGTGGCTTTGGCTAATCGCTCCGCGTTCTCCTCTAAATTGGGAAAGGCCTGACAAATCCCGTCCTCCCATTCCAAGGCGAGGATGAGGTGGCAGAGCTGCGCGGCCATGGGGCAGAGGATCCTTTGAATGGCTTTGTTTTCTGTTAGGAGCCCGAGGTCATGGAGAGAGAAAGGCTCCATTGCGTCCTGCCTGGAAAAGGGGAAGCGAACCCTGGGATTATCTGGGATCCTTTGCAACCCGTAACCATTATTGGGTTTAGCAGCCACCTTGGGATCGGATGGCAACTTCTGCCTTTGGAAACGCCACTGGGTTTAGTTTCTTCCAGCCCTGCAGCGAGGTCAGCACCCCGCAGTGGGCTTGTGCCGCAGCTTTCCCGGCGCGGACCCCCGGCTGCGCCGTCTGGGGAGTCTCGGGGGGGCCCAGCCCCATCCCACGGTCCCGGGCGTGCACCCACGCGGCTGCCACCCTTCCTGAGCCCGGGTGTCTCCCCCGGAGGGGCCCGCGGACCGGCGCTGGGGAGGGGGCCGTGGGCTGCTCCCCGCAGGGGGACCCGCTTGGGACATGGGGGCGGGCGGGGACGGACCCCACGGGGGAGGGCCGGGGAAGGGGGGGTTAATTACACCGTAATTACCGTAACGCGTGTTCGCGCCGCGGAGGCGGAGAAGGGGCGCGCTCCGCCCGGGGGTGGGCAGGGGGGCGGCACCCCCGGGGCTCCCTCCGGTCCCCCCCGCGCTTGCGAGGCCGGCGCCGTTTCCGGGGGCCGCCTCAGCGCCGGGGTGCTCCCCCCGGGGGTCCGCCGGGCAGCCCGGAACGGGGGAGGGGGGGGGCGCGTCTGTGCGAGAGGCCGCGGTTAGGCCGCGCCGCCGTCGCCATGGAGACGCCGCGGGCGGAAGGCAGTAGGAGTCGCGCGGCGATGACGCCATCGCGGCGCGCGCGGGCGCGGGGCACGCTGGGAGCTGTAGTCCGGCGCGGTGGCGGCCGCCTGAACGGGCGGCGGCGGTTCGCGCCGCTCAGTCCGGCCCTTTTCTGCCTCCTCTCACGACTTTTCCCGTGTAAGGACACTTTTTCCCGTGCACTTCCCGCGGAATTCCCGCTGGGAATGCCCGCCCTTCTCCTGGGAGCCCGCGCTGCAGCTCCACCTCCGCCTTGGAGGAACTCGGTGGGAATTCCGAGAGGAACGTGAGCCAAAGCAGAGTCGGAGCTGATAAAAAACAACAAAAACCCGTTCAGTTCGGGATAATTCCCCTTTTTCTCCTGGATTTGTGCCTAAGAAAGCGCTGGGGCTGCATCCCGCCCCGATTCCCAGTACTTCCAGCACTCCCGCTCCAGCGGCGGCTGGTTTCCGCAGGTTTCCAGGCTGGACCATGATTGTGCAACGTGCCCCGTGCAACACGAGTTGTGCAAGGTGCGACGTGCATCTCGCAATGCAGATCGTGCACCGTGATTGTGCAACGTGCACTGTGCAACACGGATTGTGTGAGGTGCAATGTGCATCTTGCAACGTGGATCATGCACCATGCGATGTGATTGTGCAACGTGCCCCGTGCAACACGAACTGTGCGAGGTGCAACGTGCATCTTGCAACGTGGATCATGCACCGTGCAACGTGATTGTGCGACGTGCCCCATGCAACATGAATTGTGCAAGGTGCAATGTGCATCTTGCAACGTGGATTGTGCACCGTGCGACACAGATTGTGCAAGGTGCGACGTGCATCTTGCAACGCGGATCGTGCAATGTGATTGTGCAACGTGTGCCGTGCAACATGAACTGTGCAAGGCGCGATGTGCATCTTGCAACGTGGATCGTGCACTGTGCACCGTGATTGTGCAACATGCACCGTGCAACACGAACTGCGCAAGGTGCGATGTGCATCTTGCAACGCGGATCGTGCACCGTGCAACGTGATTGTGCAACGTGCAACATGCATCTCCTAACGCAGATCATGCACCGTGCGACGCGATTGTGCAACGTGCCCCGTGCAACACGAGTTGTGCAAGGTGTGACGTGCATCTTGCAATGCAGATCGCGCACCGTGATTGTGCAACGTGCCCCGTGCAACACGAACTGTGCGAGGTGCGACGTGCATCCTGCAACGCGGATCGCGCACCGTGATTGTGCAACGTGCCCCGTGCAACACGGATGGTGCAAGGAGCACCGTGCAACCTGCAGCGCGCGTCCTGCGCCGTGCACGCGCCCCGCCCCCGTGCCCGCGCCCGCCGCCGCCCTCCCCGTCCGTGCCCGCGCCCGCCGGTGCAGCGCCGGCGGCGGCGGAGGAGGAGGAGGAGGAGGAGGAGGAGACCGAAGCAGGCCCGGCGCCGCCATGGACAGCACGGGGAAGGAGCGGGAGGCCGTGCAGCTGATGGCGGAGGCCGAGAAGCGGGTGAAGGGGTCGCACTCCTTCCTGCGGGGGCTCTTCGGGTGAGCGGGGAGGGGGGGGGGGGGGTGTGTGCGAAGGGAGGGGGGTGCAAATGGGGGGGGGGGGGGGGCAGGTGTGCAAAGTGGGGGGCTTGTAAGGTGAGAAGGGGGGGGCTGCAAAAAGGGGGGGCTGTGCGAAGGGGGGGCTGCAAAAAGGGGGTGATGGGGGGGTGAAGGGAGGGGCTGCAAAAAGGGGGGGGTGTGCGAAGGGGGGGCTGCAAAAAGGGAGGCTGCAAAAAGGAGGGGGGGTGCGAAGGGGGGGGCTGCAAAAAGGGGGGTGCGGGTGTGCGAAGGGAGCTGGGTGCTGCGCTTGCGTTCTTGCAGGGGGGCAGCTCCTGCCCCTCCCCCTGGGTGCTGTGCCCCCCCACCAGTGTGGGCGAGGGTCTCCCTGCGCCTCTGCAGCGGGTGGGCTGCGTTAGGGCACGGGGGGGGGGGGGTAGGCACAGCCCCCCCGGGCGCTGCCTCCTGCAGCTGCCCGTGGGCACCGTGGGCACAGCGGTGTGATGAGCTCGCTCGAGCCTCTGCAGCTCGGGGCGCCCGCCTGTGCCCCCCCTCCGCGTGTAACCCACTGGGGGGGGGTGGCCCTTGGACCAGCTCATCCCAGCTTTATCCCAGTAAATCCTCTCCCGCCGCCGCGTCACCGGGGTTCGCCCCGGCGAGAGGCGGCCTCTGCATCCCCGAGCATCCTCACCCCGAGGATGAGGATGAGCTTCATTTTTCCGGGGGCTTTTGGTTCCAAAGTGGATATTCCTGGGGGTGCGAGAGCTGTGCCCGGAAGGGTTGGGAAAAACCGGCAGTTTCAGCCACCTCAATCCAATCTTGGTTTTTTGTTTTTTTTTTTTGATGATTTCAAGAAAAGAGCATTTGGAGGTCCCGATGCTGCTAAATAACAGCCTGGAAAAATCTGGTGCCCGCAGCTCCGAAAGCACAAGTTTCATAAATAAATTCCTCCCCGGCCTCGGGCAGATTAATCGGGCAGGGCGTGCGCCAGGGGCGTAATCCGGGCGGCAAAGCACCGAAAATCCTCGGAGCAAACGGGCAGAGATTTCGAGAGGGGAAATTTCTCATTTCTTGGGCTAAAAATAGATGCAAGAAAAAAAAAAAAAAGGCTTTTAAAATGGAAGGAAAAGCGGTGGGTGACTTTGCTCTTGGCATCCTCCTGGTGACAGGGGGTGCCCAGGCTGCAAGTGCCCGGCCAAGAGCGTTATCCGCAGCCGGGCTTTTTCCTGAAGAGCTCCATTAGCTCACACAAATGCTTTCCTTTTTTTTTTTTTTTAAATTTTTTTTTTGAGACTAAAAGGCTGAAAACCGCCCGGTTTTGGGCTCCTGGCGGGGTGTCGCGTTACCGGGCTGCTTCCTTTGGCTCGAATTCCCGCAAAAGGTGGCTGTCAAGGGCAAGGAGCCGTCCAAAAATCCCGCCTGGGTCTAGAGGGAATGTGGTCAGCTGCCAAAAGAAGGAAGGAGAGGGGAAAAAAGAAAAAAAAAAAAAAGGCAATAAAAAACATTATCGCTTCCCGTTCTCCCGCCTTTCCGGGGTCAGCAGCACCGAGCTTGCAGGAATAAATCCGTGAAAAAAATCTATGTTTAATTAACAAAAATATTGTAACTTCTCAAGATAAATTAATCATGAGTCATCCAGGGTTTTTTGTTGGGAAGAAGAGAGTGTGCCCGCGTTTGATCGGCCCCGTCGAGCCCACGGGGGCTGGGGGGCACGTGGGGGGGGCACGTGGGGCCGCAGCGCCCCGGAGCCTGTGCCAGCCCCCCGTTCCGCTCCGGCTGGCATCAGGGGCGCTCTCGCTGCGTTTGCAGGGGCAACACCCGGGTGGAGGAAGCCTGCGAGATGTACACCAGGGCTGCCAACATGTTCAAGATCGCCAAAAACTGGAGCGGTGAGTCCGGCCCCCGCCGCTGCCGGGGGGGGCTGCGTGGGGGGTTCCAATCCACGAGCACCCCGGCCTCTTCCCATCGGAGCAGGGTGTTACATCCCAGGCTGTTTCCATGGGGACGGTGCCAGGGGCGATGCAGTTCCTCTGCTTTCCCTGGCCCTGCGATGGTTTAAATATTGGGAGGGTGGGCACGGGGTGGGTGGGGGGCGACCTGAACGTTCCTGCTGTTGAATGAGCTGGGGTGCAACTTTTTTGGGATGAAAGCTCCGAAGGCTGCTGAAAGGGCTTTGCTCATCGGGCAAGGAAAGACCTTTGGGGTGCGATGCCAAATGGGATGGGTTGCGAGATGCCAGGGATCCCCCCTTGCTGACCCCGCAGATGCGGGCGCAGCCCGGAGCGAGGATGAACGTGGGTTGCCAGGGATGAGCGGGCGGGTGGGATACCCCCCTGGGGGGACGGGCACAGCGCCTGGCAGACGAGCCAGCGCCCAGATACCGACAATTTGGGCTCTCCTTGGGTCTCTAAACCTCTCCGGGTCCTGGGATGCGGCGGCGCTTTGCCATCCCGCGGCGGTGCCGGGATGGGGTACACGGGGCCGGCGCGTGCTTCTCTCCCAGCCGCAGGAAACGCGTTTTGCCAGGCGGCCAAGCTGCACATGCAGCTGCAGAGCAAACACGACTCGGCCACCAGCTTCGTGGACGCCGGCAACGCCTACAAAAAAGCCGACCCGCAAGGTAAGGGCGGCGAAATCCGGCGTCGTTCCTTGGGGGGACGCGCGGAGGCTTGCGGTAGTCACCGGGGCTGCGGGGACTCGCTGGTGGCTACTCAAAAGCCGGAGTATCTCCTGCATTTCTGCTTCCCCGAAATGGGCATTGAGAGGATGCGAGCTGGTCGGCTCGGTGTGCCGTATGGATCGGGACGCGTAGGGTGACGGCTGGCGCTTCGGCGTACGCTGCAGCGCGTTGGTTGTGACCTCGGTAGCTCCCTTCCGACTTCCTTCGATTTTTCCCTTGACTTTAGGGAAATCCTTACTTCTTAAGGAACACTTAAGGCAGGTCTCGGGACTGGATCGCAGTGGATCCCTGCCCTTAGCCCCAGCCCCGTTCCCAGGGGTTTCCCCGAGGCAGGAGGAAAATGGACCGACCTTTGGCGGGATGAGGATACAGGATCTGGATTCTTCAAATCCGGTGGCACAGAGGAGGGTTGTGGTTTTGTGGAAGACTCCGATTCCCCTTATCCCAGCTGGGCATTGGGAAACACACTGAGCAGCCCACCAGCACTGCCCGTGCTTTCCTGTCCCGGGGGGCTGAAGAAACTAACTCGGGGCCGATAATACTGTTTTATAATCGTAAACCCCCCACATTTCCTAGAAAACAGACAGTCCCCGCGTGTTTGGGAGATGAGCATTTTGGAATTTTGCTCTGTTTGAGGACGCAGCCCCACAAACCTGGCCTACAAGTCGTTTATATTTTGCCCATCCTGATTTTTGACTGTTCCTCGTCAGCGTCAGAGTTTTTTCCCAGCGCACCGGCGGGCGGTTGGTGGGATCCGGGCTGTTTGGAGTGGGTGAATTGGGATCAGATCCTCAGATGGAAAAACGCAGAGGATGTCACGTCTGTAGGTCTTAGGGGTTGAAAATGCTGGTTGTTCCCAACAGAGAGACGGACACGTGTGAGAAGGTGCTTACTGAGGAGGCTGGTTTGTGGTCTGGTGATGAGAAACGTGACCGAGATCCGACGTTTGAAGGGAGGGGGGCGGGTCTTGGGCTGGGAATTCCATGGTGCTGGCTGACTTTGTTGTTTTTCCCGAACGCTCATGCTGCAGAGGCCATCAACTGCTTAAATGCAGCTATCGATATCTACACCGACATGGTAAGAGGCTGCGCCGGCAGCTCGCGGGGCCGGTGTCCTCGTGAGAGATGCAGCTCGGAAAACGCCGTGCGTGCGGGGCGGAGGGGGAGCCCCCACCTCACGGGCACCCTCTGCCTTCTCTAGGGGCGGTTCACCATCGCTGCCAAGCACCACATCACCATTGCCGAGATCTATGAGGCCGAGCTGGTGGACATTGAGAAGGTGAGGCTGCCCGGCGCTGCCGGAGCTGCTCTGCAGCTGCATTTCCTTTCCCAGCCGGAGCAGCGCCGAGCTCGGCGCGGCCGGTAAAGCCCCTCTCCCATCCAAGTCACCCCTAAGCTGAAGTTGGCGTTACTGGGGCGAGCGATGGTTTTTCCCGGCACGGGTCTCTGGTGGGGCAGTCCCGACTCTTCCATGTGCCCCTGTGCTGAGCAGCACCGTGGCAGGAACACCCCGGGGAGAAACCTCCTCGACCGGAGTGGTGTTTCACAGCTGAAAAGCACTTTGGGGCAGTTTCATGGCTGGTTTGGGATGCACCTGAAGGAAGCTGCTGCACAGACCCCCTCTTGTTCCCATAACTGAGGTCCCTCAGCAGGAATCCAGCGGCAGCAGCTGAACTAGCTGCAGATCTTCTCCTTGAAGTTTGCAGAACAAAAGTTTGTGGTTTCTAGGTGTCATTTTCTAGGTGATGGTTTGCTTCCTCGGCTCCACTCCCCGGGATCCCGTCTGTCTCTGTTCATGACCCGCCTCTCCGTGTGCAGCCCCACTTAAATCAATCCCCGCCACGTCCGTTAAGCGACTGATTCCACGTGGCAAACGTGGCAGAAGCCTCCTCATAGTCATTCCTCCAGAGTAGTGCCACCTGCGCTGAACCCGCCCTGGAGTTGGGGACTTGTTTAATTCAAGTTCACAGTTGAATTTCCGAGGGCAGCCCCGTGTTCTCGGTGTGCAGAATGGAAAAGCTTTTGGGAACGCGGTCGCTGTAGGCTTATAGAATCATAGAATCACAGAATGGTTGGGTTGGGTTGGAAGGGACCTCAGAGACCATCCAGTTCCAACCTCCCTGCCATGGGCAGGGACACCCTCCACTACACCAGGTTGCCCAAAGCCCCATCCAACCTGGCCTTGAACACTTCCAGGGATGGGGCAGCCACAGCTTCTCTGGGCAACCTGTGCCAGTGTCTCACCACCCTCAGAGGGAAGAATTTCTTCCTTATATCCAATCTAAATCTCCCCTCTTTCAGTTTAAAGCCATTGCCCCGTGTCCTATCACTACACGCTCTTGTAAAAAGTCCCTCTCCAGCTTTCCTGTAGGCCCTTTAGGTACTTGAAGGCTGCAATAAGATCACCCCGGAGCCTTCTCTTCTCCAGGCTGAACAGCCCCAACTCTCTCAGCCTGTCTCCATAGCAGAGGTGCTCCAGCGCTCGGATCATCTTTGTGACCTCCTCTGGCCCCGCTCCAGCAGCTCCATGTCCTTGTGTTGGGGACTGTTTTTTTGCTTGTCGAGCCAAAGCTGTGCTCGCGGAGCGGCGTCCGAGCGCGCTGTTTCTGTCCGCAGGCCATCGCGCACTACGAGCAGGCTGCCGACTACTACAAGGGCGAGGAGTCCAACAGGCAAGTGCTCTTTGGGAAGGGCTGGAGACGGGGGTTTGTCCTGGGTGGCCCATGCGTGTGCCGGCCTCCTCCGAAACGTCCTCCGATGGGATGCCCCAGCCCTGCTGGCCTTTCTGTTCCAGGTTCTCATCCCGCACGCAGGCGGGTCTGGTTTGGGGTGCCCGTTTTGGGGGCAGAGAAAGCACGGAGGGGCTGAACAGTATCCGACACCGGCTCCGTGCTGAGCTGAAGGTCTTGGTGCCTTTCCGTCTGTTTTAATTTTGGCTCATTTGCAGGAAATTCCCTCATTTGCAGCTTTTGGGTCCCACCTTTATGTATGTTAAGTAGCACAGGTAGCGCTCGGAGGTCCCAGGGCATGGATTTGTTTTTCCCCGGGACACCATTCCTCACTTTCGCGCTGTTTGGTCGTAGCTCAGCCAACAAGTGTCTGCTGAAGGTGGCTGCCTACGCCGCGCAGCTGGAGCAGTACCAGAAGGCGATAGAAATCTACGAGCAGGTGAGGCTGCGTTTCCAATTTTTTCCTGGAAACGAAAAGTGGCTCCGGGTGTCGGGCTCCGGGTGTTGCTGGCCCCTTGTGCATCAGCCAGGACGTCCCGAGGTGCCAGCGTGGTGCCCCGGAGCTGCTGCAGCAGCTCCCAGCAGGATGGGCTGCGGGGGCTGCGCTCTTGCAGCTGCATCCAGGTTTCTGACCTTGCTTGGGATTAGTTAAAAATCCGCCTGGCTTCCCTGTAGCTTCTCATACGGACGCTGGCGTTTTTCCCGTGGTCTTTACTGGCATTGTGGTGCTGTGTGTAATTTTCCTCAGCTGTCCTGTTGTCAGTTCAGTTCCGAACGATGTGTTTTTCTTTCCCGACTCTAACAGTGCCTGTCTGTGCCTAGGTCGGAACAAACACGATGGATAATCCTTTGCTCAAGTACAGCGCGAAAGAGTATTTCTTCAAAGCCACTCTGTGCCACTTCATCGTGGATGAGCTGAACGCGAAGGTCAGTGGGCTCAGAGTGGTTATCCCAAACTTTTTGCATCCATCTTAGTCCTCCTTTTCCGGCTGAGACGCGTTGTTGGCGTGCAGGGATTCGCACGGCTGTTGCACGGACTGAAGCCTGAAGCGCCGTAGTGTCCAACTGGGTTTACTGTGAACGCTTCCCCAAGCTCTCGGTGCGGTTTTGGGACTGGAAGGCAAAAACTGAAACAAAAAGCAGGTGGTTTCGTGTGAAGCGAGCGTAAGGGTCGTCTTCTGTCTTTCAGCTGGCGCTGGAGAAGTACGAGGAAATGTTCCCAGCGTTCACAGACTCACGGGAGTGCAAGCTGTTGAAAGTGAGTAAAGCCAGTACTCAAGTCACGCGTGAAAACGCGTGCTGCCCTTCGCGTCGTGCTTTTCCCCGTGCTGTGTGCTTGGAAATTTGTTGGAATGTTGCAGGGGACGTCACGCTCGCTTCACGTTGGGTTTATACCGGACTTGTGGAAGCAGCTGCAGCAGAAAGATGATTATTGTAACTGACTTAAAAAGAGAAAAAAAAAAAAAAAAACAAACAACAAACCGTTTTTGTTTGGGAGCACACAGTAACGAGAGGGTGTTCTGATTTTTAACGGTGTTTTCCTAGAAACTGCTGGAAGCCCACGAGGAGCAGAACAGCGAGGCGTACACCGAGGCGGTAAGTACTCAGGAATTGGCTACGCCGCTCTCGGGGATGGCGAGTTGTTCCTTTTTGACCTTATTTTTGGGGCGTGTGTGCTGTGAAGTGTTGGGGAACTGGTTGCCTGAGCTCCGAGCGCTGCGACCGAGTCCAGCAGGGCAAAACCCCGGGCGCTTCCCCGCTTGAACTGCCCTGCCACGGAGCGACCGCGGGAGAGACGGACGTTGGCAGAGCTGCTTCCCGCCTGTGCCTGGGCAACTCCCAAACTTACCGCCTTCAAACGACCAGTTCATCCTTGAGAGTTCAGTAAAGATCCTGCCTGGTTTCGTTCCAGCCCCTTTCGGTGTTTGACAGTGGCTGAAAGTGCTCTGTGTGTTTTTGGATAGATAGGTTTTTAATTTTATTTAATTAAATTAAATTTTTAATTTTAAATTTTTAATTTTTAATTTTAATTTTTTGATTTTAAATTTTAAATTTTTAATTTTTAATTTCAAAATTCAAATTTTTAATTTTTATTTTTTAATTTTTAATTTTAAATTTTAAATTTTTAAATTTTAATTTTTAATTTAATTTTATTTTTTTTCTCTGGGAAGATAATAGAAGTTCTAAAAGGCCACTCTTCAAAAGCTGCAGAATGCTGCTTTTGCAGCAATCTCGTTTGCTTTCCAGTACCTTAAACTGTTTTGTTTTTTTTTTAAATTTTCCCGACAGGTGAAAGAATTCGATTCGATATCGCGGTTGGATCAGTGGCTTACAACCATGTTGCTCCGCATCAAGAAGTCGATCCAAGGAGAAGGGGACGGGGACCTGAAGTGAGCCGTGCGTGGCGTTCGTGGCATGCAGCCTGCGTGATCCGTTCTTGTGCTACAGCCAAGGACCTCCACGGGACACGTGATCCAATATCCCGCGTTATTCCGTTGCTTACAAGCCCGTGTGTTCCGTTAGTAGCCTGCTCTTTGTCGTGCCAGCGGGGGTGGATGGGAAGCGATGCCCTGGCTGTCGCTGGCGGATCTTTCCGAGGCGAAAGGCGCGCTTCTGGCAGAAACCCTTCCTCGGTTTTGTTAGCTGTGAACCCAAAGTCTCCGCTTGCCGCTGCCAGTTTTTCCTGCTCGTCTGTCTTCAGGCTCAGAACCATTGATTCCAGCATGTAAATATGTTGTGCGCACCAGTACGGTACGAATAATCACTCCTGATCTGTAGCTGTGTTGTTGCTGTTTTCCGTTTCTCAGTGGATCTGTCGGATATGTTTGGATCTTGGGGTTGGTTTTTTTTTGAGCTTTTTTAACGGTGCTAGTGAAAGGCTGCGTGGCCCTGACGTGCAGAATGCACGTGTGTGCCTGCACATCCTACACAGATACGCGTGGAAGTAGAGAACACGTAAGGAGCCAGCACTGGGGGCAGGACGGCGCAGATCCGTGTCCGCCCTCCGGACAGTCACTTGTCCCGAGCAGACCTAGTCCGTGGTGTATTTTGTATTTCAGATCTAAATATAGAATGTAAGGTTCTTCTCTATTTTCTTGGATCTATTTTTCCACCGACTTCATTTCGTGGCGCATCCCGTCCCTCCTACCCCCGAGATGACTTGACCCGAGTAATAATCTATTTTTCTAACTTTTCCTTTACACAAACTCCTGCTGCTCTGTCTCTACTACAGGTGTTGCGTGCGCCGGGCACTACCCCGTAGTTCCTGCCCTCTCTGCAGGCACTTCCCTTTAACTAGAGGTGATTAAGCTTCCTACTGTTTCCTGCTGAATTATATGGAGGAAGACTCGGGAGCCCCCGCAGTTTGGCAGGGGGAGTTGTCACGCAGTAGTTCTCTGGTTTTCAGCCCCTGCTCATCCGCTGCGTTTTGTGCCGCTCTCCCGTTTTTCATCTGGATGTTTAGGGTGGAACACAGTTTGGCTTGTTGCTCTAAGGGGTTTAGTGCTATTAAAGGGGTACTTTTATCTCTACCACTGGCTCGTGCTATAACCAAAAACTGCTCCTCATGCCAAATTATGGTGATGATTTTGTTTTCCGGACCGATCTCACTGGTCACTTGTTTTCCATGGCCTGTTCTGCGCATCTTAAGAGAAAAAGACCCGGGAGCTGTGCAGAGCTGGGAAGGTGAGTGCATTAAAAAAGCCTGGAGGATGCTCGTCCTTCCAAGCACCTTCAGTTTCTTCACTTAGTTGTGGTTTTTAAGGGCACTCACCGCTCACCACCAGCCTCTGTCCGCAGCAAAACCAGTGCTTTAACTGGGACACTGTGTGTGTCACCTCTGTCCTTCCCACAAAACTTGGCAAAGAAATACTTTAATTCTGTTTAGTGCTGCTCGAGATGCTCTGAGGCAGGTGGACACCTCGGCTTGTCGGGACCGAGGCCCGACAGACATTTTCCGAGGGTGTCCCGTTCCTGAACCAGAGTCCGTCGCGTGCTCGTGCCCCCTGTGCCAAGCAGAGGCAGTACTGGGTTCGGGAGGTGGTTAGGTAGGTAATCCTACAGCTAACGTTGGATTAGCTGCAGGTTCCATCTCATCTTGGACAGGACAGCCCAAAGATTTAACTGCTGAACATCCCTGGGGTAGAAGGATGGGACTGGAATGTTTTTTGTTTGATTTACCTGTTTCCTGAGCGAGCAAAGACCCGTCACTGGTGGCTGGGCACCTCTGGGTGAGGGGAAGCGTAGGTGGTGCAGGTTCCTGTTCCCGGTGGCACGCAGAACCGAGGCCAGTGGTTTATGCCTTTTTTCGTTCCCTTTCCCAGTCGTCAGTATCGTGCACAGTTTTAGTAATGCTGATGGAGCTGGTGGGCCAGAAGCCCCTACCCATGGGGTTGTGTGGTCTTGTTCCTGTGCTCTGGAGTAATCCCATTAAAACCCCACCGTTCGCTCCATGTCAGTAGGCTACAGCATGTCCCCCAGCGTGTCCGTGGTAAATTGTGACGGTTTCAAAATGACAATCTGCCACTCTGCTGTGTTCCCCCCACCCCCCAGTACACAACTCTGAACTATGGAAACTTATTAATGAAATGGCCTTAGCAAGAATATCATGTTTTGTGTGAATCCGTACGTGAATAAAGTGAAAATCATGGATGTGAGGAGCGAGCAGTGTCCTTTTCTGGGAAACAAAAGTGGCAGGCTGAGGCTGGAGCCTCTGTGTGATGGTAAGAGCCAGTGCACAGTGCTTCCCTCGGGCCACTGTGGCAAGCTGTTAAGGTGTATCCTAAGGGTAAATATCCTCTAGGAAAGCACAGGCTGATCCTTTTACACGCTGTCACCTGGAGGAAAGCAGAATGCCTCAAAGTGTCACATTTCCTATTTTTTTAGGAGCGTTTTTTAGTAAGCATCTCTTAAAGAGACCGCCGCGGAGAGGTGAGGTGTTGCCCCGGCTCCGGCAGCGCAGGGCCGGAGGAAGAGGAGCAGCACCCGACAGCTTCAGGGCTGCAGGAGAGCTGAGTCAGGACTCACCCCACTCTCAGGGCATTCACGGCGACGGGGGCCTATGGATTATGTGGAAGAAACATTTGATGCGGTCATCAAGTCACGGGAAGGGTCAGGCTTAAGATTTGAATATTTTAATAAGAACAGTTCAGACGAGTAACTCACTTCCGTACATTCCCGGAGTACAAAAGTTTCCCTGGCTACAGGTACTAACGCTCAGACTTTAAATATATGGACAGACTCTTTACATGGGTCATTGGGAATACTGAGCTTCCACGGGAACGCCCTGCTTGAATAAATATTTCAAATATAACCTCTTGGAAATGTTCTCTTTAAAAAAATTCCCTTTCTACAGATTAAGTTAGTTTTGATTCCGCGGTGACACATCAGACATCCCTCGAAGGTTCAAAAATAGCTCTGTGCCACAGTTTGGGCATCTATTGCTTTGCCAACCCCGAAGCCTTAGAACGGGCCCTGCACGGCTCGGTTGTGCTTACCTTTACGCTAATGCAATCTGTCAGAAAGCTTTTCTCACAGCTGCAGCCGAGAAAGTTTCTGTGGAAACACTACATTTAATATTAGAGAAACAGAAAAGCAAAACTGAAAAAAAAATGAACTGGAAAAAAAAAGCTCCAGATTTTTACAGGTGGCACTGGGGAACCTGCTCCTGAGTTTGAAGCGTTAACCATACCGGCAAGTTGCTGTTGATTCACAGCTGCTCCCAAAAACACGAGTCATCCCAAGTCAGGTGTCTCAAAGGTTCCTTCCCTGCACAGGGAAAACACCCCAAATCCTCCTGGGTGCTCCAGTGAGGTTAACATGAAGTCCACCAAAGTAACTAACTTTCTCGTTCCAGCTCAGCTTCGATGTTAGGAAAACACTCAGCCAGGGTGGAAACTTGAGTCTCCCCCTGTAACAGCTCTCCCAGCTGCTGGACGGGAATGGGGAGAACAGGGGGATGTACTCCCTGGGGAAGGGGAGGAGACGTGAAGGAAAGATCTTGCTGTCTTGGTAAGAAATGCCCAAACAGAAGCATGATTCCCATGGCGACGGGATCCAAACCCTGCCAAGCTGAGGTTTTGGAGCGTGGGCTGAGCAGAAGCCACACTGGGGACTCGGTCCCTGTCCTCGCTTTGTCGTGTTTCCTTATTGAAAACAAACTAAAAAAGATGCATTACCAGGGTTATGCTACCAAAATTTAGCAGCAGATGATCATCACTTAAAGCCTTTGAACTGTAAGTTTATTCATCACAGCCTGCCTCTTACCACCTCCCTGGGGACAGACGGACAGCGGGCAGATTCCAACACTGTCCTACAGGCAAAGCGTTCACAATCTGGGAAATAAAGACCTCAATCCCTTCAACAGGCCAGTACCTTTTTCACTTATTTGCATCTTTTTATGCCATTAGTCAGATCAACCCAGACTGCCTCCCGTTTGTAAGGGAATTTACCTCTGGAGACTCTGGTGAGGGTGGAATTAGTTGTAGCAACTCGACAGCAACACAGTAATTAACTTTTCCCACCAGAGTATTAATTGGAAAGTAGGTCTGCAGTTCGGAGCAACCACCCAGTGCTGCCTGAGTGAGTTATGGTGGAGAAAAGAGCATCGCTGACCCACCTGCACCAGCAGAAACCAGCTCAGGTAAATACAAGTTAACAGGAAAACGGCCATCAGCTGGTTTTCCCGCACTACTTTTCACCAATATTTGTGCAGGAGATGTTCTGGTTTCTGAATTGCCAAGTCCTACCTAAGCTGGAGTGGCCAGAAGGTGAAGAGTGTCTGACTGAGTGCAAGTGTCAAACTGCACCAGTAAAACGTAAAAATACCACCAGCACTCAGCTCCCACTTCCCCGTTCCGCTACTAGAGAATCAAAACTCCTGGAACGAAACCTTTCCGAAACTAGCTCCCACCTGTATTCCCAAGGAGCGAGCTGGCTCGCTGCTTGGATCTTTGGCAAAAGCAGAGATAACCCAACATTTCCTGAAAAGCAACTGGGTAAAACTTTTTTTTTTTTTAACGTATGAATTTCCACTACGGAAAATGCAATTTCACTGAGCTACTGGGCTGAGAACCACGACGTCATTTCTCTGGATTGTACGTGTGTCACCAAATCACCGGCAAATCCAACTCACACCTTCTTTGTAACCCATCTCGATGCAGGTGCCTTCTCTGCAGGCCAGAAAAACGAGCCAAACGACACCCTTTTATTTGCAGGGAAGAAACTTCCTGGGGTTCTGCCTCCTCTACCCTGGCGTGGTGTAACGCTGGGTTTCAGGAGACGGAGCGGTACGCAATGACTTTTTGGGGGAAATTCTGGAAATCCAGTGCGTGTCTCATGGCTAGCCCTGCTTCCTTGTTAGAGCTTCTCCTAGTTCCCTCAGTAGGTTACTGGCAAAGTCAAAGGACTATACAAAGGGTGCGGCTTAAACTGGATTTGTAAAGAACCGAATTATTCCATGTTCACCAGAGCGTGAAGCTGTGGCTGCACGGAGTCTGTCTGCGTCTGCAGCACGGTCAGCTCGCTCAGAGTGGTGGCTATAAGGGCTTCCTGGGGTCCCGGGGTCCTGTCTGACTTACGGTCCGTTCCCGTGGCAGATCCGCCGTCGTGCAGCGCCGTCGCGCTCCCCGCGACAGCAGTGACGTTCTGATAGTGGCCGTTCTCCGAGAAAGACAGCAGCTTCTCGGGTATTTTAGGTGACACGTCGTACTCCTCGTCGGGAAGCTCTGTTTTGTGACCTTCGTCGTTCTTAGATGCTCCTTCCACAATGACGAGGAAGGACTTCCAGGGTGTGTTCTTATCGTGTATCTGGAAAAAAAAAAAACAACCCAGAGGGTTGAACGCACGATGGCTGTGTGGGAGGCGAAAGCCTGGATCCAGCTCACACCTGCTGCTGGGAGGGAAGGTCTCTCTTTTCATCCCAGAACTAGGTCAGTATACATCTGTGCACTAATGGGTGTCCCTGGTGAGCTTTCTGCTTTCACAAAGCACCTAACAGGTCCAGCAGGAAGCCTGGCCCAGAAAATGAATTCTCCTGTCCTTTGCCATTCGCAGGGGAAGACGCTCGGAGGAACAAATCATAGAATCACAGACTGGTTTGGGTTGGAAGGGACCTCAAAGATCATCCAGTTCCAACCCCCTGCCATGGGCAGGGACACCCTCCACTACACCAGGTTGCCCAAAGCCTCATCCAACCTGGCCTTGAACACTTCCAGGGATGGGGCAGCCACAGCTTCTCTGGGCCACCTGGTCCAGTGCCTCATCACCCTCAGAGGGAAGAATTTCTTCCTTACCTCTGATGTAAATCTCCCCTCTTTCACTTTAAATCCATTGCCCCTTGTCCTATCACTACACACCCTTGTAAAAAGTCCCTCTCCAAATCTGTGACTGAACATGCAGGTCACGCCACCATGGATGAGGAATGGCTTAAACACAGTCTCAGGACTGAACAAAATCCATTTGAGTATTTTAGTGCCACGCCAGAGAACCAACGTGCTAAACCCAACAAAAACAGGACAGAAGTCCCCCCCGGGCCTGACAAAGCTGACATGTCAACACGTGGCCACGGAGGAAGGCTCTGGGGCTCCAAGGCAGTGAGGCTGACGGGTTCTTACCGACGTGTGCCGGCGGAGGGTGGACTTGTCGGTGAAGGTTCGCCCGCAGGCGTTGCACATGAAGGGCTTCTCGCCGGTGTGGATGCGGTGGTGCCGCTGCAGCGCGTTGAGCTGCGTGAACTGCTTGCCACACTGGTCGCAGCAGTAGGGCCGCTCACCTGGACGCAGAGGACAGCGTTAAAGGGGTGGTGGTGGGGTGTTACCAGTGCTGCTCAATGGGGAGCCTCCAGTAACCCCTGTGGTTCATCAAACGATACGGTACGCGCGAGCATCCTCAGAAACACAACAAGGTGTTTTCAGAGTTCTCAGAGTTGGGTACATTTTGACATATCTGAAGTAAGCAGATACATAGAGTAAGGGCTAGACCCATAGCCTGCATAAATCCACACAACCACTGTGAAGCCTCCACGTTTTTTCCATGTATTTTCCTTTAGCAACTGAAGTGCTGCCCCAGAAGACCAGTTTTCCTGTTTCCAAGGTACGTTCTGTGAGCATGAACACCATGGTGCCTCATCACCACTAGGTTACCTCCAAACACATCCCAAACCGTCTTGCTATGCTTACTGTATTAAACACTGCTTGAAACAACCAGAGGGCTGGAGAGCCTCCTGTTTACTCCCTCCTTGGCTAAGGCAGAAAAAGGGATCTTGAAAAACTTTCTAACAGATGCAAGTGGTGTCACAGAGAGAGGGATGACATTCCAGACCAGGAGTTAACACCGTTAACATCAGCACTGCCATGCCCATGTCCCCTGCTCTCCTTACGGTAACGCCACGCTAGACACAGAGGTGCAGGGAGTAAAGATGGAGCAAGGCACGGCAGCCAAATAGGAATTTTACTAACAGGGAATACTGGCAAGGACAGGGTGGTGCTGGATAAGGAAGTGTGGTATTTATTATGTAATGAAAGGAGCCTGATTGTTTGCAACCTGCCGTATTGCTGAATAACGTGGACTTTGAGAGAACGAGCAAGAAAACTGAAAAGAGAAAGAGTGTCTAAGATTCTCTGGGAGGGATGAAATTGAGAGCTGTGCTGGCAAGAACCGGAGAGTGCTGTCTCTCTAAGGAGGCAAAGTAAGAGAACGTACACAGCTGCTCACTCAGGGAAGAGAATTCAAGGGAAAAAGGGAAGGAGACTTGTGGGTTGAGATAAGAACAATTTAGTAATAATAAAAAGAAATGGATATATATATAATAATAATATAGACAAGCAAGTGATGCACAGTGTCGTTGCTGACCACCTGGTGACCAGCAGCAGTCCTGTCCCAGCAAACGGTCCCCAAACAGGTGAAGTCCCAACACCGCAATCCCAGATGAGCCAGAGGCCCAAAAGCAAAAGAGAAGGAGCGTTGAGTGCTCCGAGAGCCTGAGAGAGACCCTGGAAGGGCAAAAGCCCTTCTTCTCGGTCAACCCTCATCTGTCTATACACTGGGCATGATGTTGCAGCATATGGAATGCTTCATTGGCCAAATTAGCCCTCAATCCTAAATCTAAGCTCGAATCCTAAAGGCAGTTGTGGGCTCTGTCCCGGCCGTGCTTCCCCCACCCTGCTGTGCTCCTGCACATGGGCAAAAACACGGGAAGCTGAAATGTCCTTGAGGCCTCAGTGCCAACTCAGTGCGCTATCAACGTTCTTCTCACAACGAATCTTGGACTAAAACCAAACCAGAGAGCTCTTCCAGCTGCTAAAAAGAGAAACTTACTCTGTCCCAGTCCAAACCAGGACACACAAAGCCCAGGTGACACTGACAGCACCACTGGAAAGTCAGTGTTACAGTACCTATGGTCACTGCTTTCTACCCAAAACCAGAGGAGCAGGTGGGAATCAAACTGACCCTGAAGAGAAAATCCAAGCAGGAGAGAACGCAAACATGAGAGGTGGGCATGCGGACAAGGACGAGATCAGCACTGCAGCACGTGGCTCAAAGCTAAACCAGACACAGTTCTTCGGTCACCAACAATCCTGGCAGCATCAGGAACAGGATCTGCACAGCTCTTGGGGTACTCCAGAGAACTGCTGGAACTCAGCAAGCAGCACAGGAAGCAGCAGGAGAAGGGAAGTGGAGGAAAGAACACACTGCGTCAGGAATCAGAACGTGCAAGCAGGGTAGGAACTGAAGGATTGGGAAATCCTGGTTGAGAAATTCCGTGTCTGAACTATGCACCTGTGAGGTCTACAGCTTTACACCGCGGTGGTTTGGTTTCAACCAGAAGAGCACCTCTTACCTGTGTGCACTTTTATGTGCTGGTACAGCGAGTTCCTCTGCGCAAACGTTCGGAAGCAAACTTCGCACTTGAACGGTTTGGATCCCGTGTGGATCCTGTTGTGGTGTTTCAGGTACTCCTTGGAGGCGAAGCTCTTCCCGCACGTCTCGCACATAAAAGGCCTCTCCCCTACAGCGAGGGCAGAAAGGAGAGTGACACCAACGCGTTACACGGTGTGTGACACATCTGCAGCTAGCTGGCTGCTCACCGCCTGGCGAGTTTCCTGGCTGACTCCTCACAAACCCAGCGCTGCACACCTCCGAGGAAAGGCTCCCACCTGGAAGCGGCCAATTTTAGGCACAGTTTGGAATTACGTGCTGTTTTCATTGCAGTTTTCATGTTTTCTGCTCTCTACATTTAGGGACGAGTTACCAGCAGAACGCAGACCGGTTTAAGACTGGTCAATTAAGGGACGCAGGAGTACCCCACGCAACTCGCAGGTGGCACGAAAGGTCAGTTCAAACCACGGATTTATACTACGAGGGAAATCCTTAAAAAGATTTCTTTGCAGATGAGGATAAGCCAAGACCGCTGTGTTATATTCCTTGGGCTAACTGTTCCAGACTCACAGAGAAATAACTTTTCTCTTCAGAATTCAGCTAGACCTTTTGTTGATGACAGTCTTTGGATATTACAGACTATCCAAAGCGGCCTCAGACGTCGGATCCCACCCAGATGGGAACTCCTTTTCTCTTTAACCAGCTCCTTTTACTCTCTCCACTGTCTGCCTAGTCACCTATGGGAACCTCTCTCAGTAAAATCATGCCCAGGGATGCGAACATCTGATTTGATGTAAAACCCACCACCACCAAAGACACGTTTTCCGAGCGCAAACAAGATCTCCTGGTTCCGCAGCAGGCTGCCTCCTCCTCCTCCTCCTCCTCCTCCTCCTCCTCTACGCAGTGCCTGGCAAAAGCGAGCCTTACCTGTGTGACACCGCTTGTGATAGATAAGCATGTGGTTCTGAGTGAACCTGGCACCACACTCATCACAGACAAAAGGTTTTTCACCCGTGTGGATTCTGAAATGAGAAAGCAACATTAAAGCAGCGAGGTGTATCTCCTTCCCTGCGGCACAACGCAAGCTCTCTTCACTTTGGAGCTGCTCTCCGAAAAGGGGCCGGATCCCTGCGCAAGATCTTAGTTTCTTTTAGAAACACCTTCAGCTGGGCCAAATTCTGCACTGTGGTTCCTGCAGTGCTGCTTTTACTGCTCCATCGCGCAGAGATTCAGCAACTTCTTAGGGTAAAACCAAATTTTTCAAAGGTAAAAAAACTGAATAAAGTTTAGAAAACTTGTACACAGACAGACTGAAAGAAAAACTGCCAATTAAATATTCCACGCAGAACGTGGGCGACGCGTTCCCCGGCACGCTGCTTGTGCAGAACCACCAAGGAGTCACTTGCTGCTGCACAAGTGGCACTCGAGGAGCGGAATAAAAAGATGGACACAGTCATTTTTCCTGCTGTCACCCCGTCCTTGTGGAGTGATCTCCTGGGGAAGGCTGTGTGTCCACAAAGGGCAGTTTTCGTGGGGACACACATCAACGGGAAGAGCAGAGATGTAAAAATAAAAACAAAAAGATGAGGAAATCCCACCACAGACTGTCGCGATACACGAATTAGGAGTTTCCAGTATTGGACAAGCTCATTGAATAGTCATCGTGGTACACAACGGAGGAGAAACTCCTCTTATGCCAAACCCCAATTTTTTCAAGCAGCACGAAGCAGTTTTTGGCAGTTAGGAGAGGACAGGTGATGAAAGAGAGATTGCATCAGCAATCACATCCGAGGAGCACTCTAGCAAAAGTTAGGCTTCTGGATGTGCTTCCTACTACTGGGAGTAAACCCCCTGGCTTCGAAAGGGGCAGTGAAACAAAGCAGTGTTCCTGAACCCTTCCACCCTGCAGGAAACACCACCCAGGAACACGCTGCCTTCTCTTTCTGGATACGGGCAGTAGTACTTTGGGATATTTCTTCTGTGCCTCCCTCTCCACATTTACTCCCTGGCTATGACCTCAACTTCAGTTGCAGATGGCTGCTTTTTTAGCCTGATAAAGCCCTTAACAGCTGGAATTTTTGCCTTGATAAAAACATCCCTCCCATGAACTTTCAAGGCCGTGTTTTTCCACCTCTGAGTCTCTCCGCGACACACGCGCTACAACTGATCTCGCCGGCTCCGCGTAGGCGCCTTCGACGCTTCACCCACCTCCAGACAGTGACACCTCAGCCCGTTTCTCATCACACATCAGTTGTTTTCTAAAAAAAAAAACCCACCCAAATCTGAGGTTTAGCACCCAAATCTGGTGTTCTTGAATTTAACGTGCGGCCAAATCTTTTTAGAATATTTTCATCCTCATCGCGTAACGTTTTTCTATCGACTGTAAAGAGGCATCGAATCAGCTGAAATAATTACAGCCCTAATCCTGCAAATAATTTGGTGCATGGGGGTTCTTTTCTCCCGTGAAACACCCTATTGACTCTTAGTAGGTCTGTTCCCATGAGAAAAGTTAACTGGGCTTCAGCAGCAGCCCAGGCACCTCTGCTTTAGCTTAAAGAAAATGACAGCAACTCCCTTAACCTGAAAAGCAAAGGGGGGGAAGAAAAAAAACAACGAAACAAAAAAAAAAATAAACAAGAAAAAAGGAAATACGGACACTTTCCAGCCAGTCACGTTTTACATCCCCACTTCACTTGAAGGCTCAAGGTGTGCTCCAGGGGATTCTGCTGCTCCCCCCAGAACCTCACAAGGCCAGTTAAGTCTGTTCATACCTCATGTGTGTTTTAAGTGCAGAAGGCTGAGAAAATTTAGCCTCACACTCTGTGCACCCATAAGGCTTGTCGCCTGTATGCGTCCTTTCATGGAGCCTCAAGGCAGTTTTGGAGCTCAACCCCTTTCCACACTGCTGGCACTGATGACGCTCCCCACCACCCTCATGAACCTGGAGAATGTGCCTCTTGACGTCCTTCTTCCTCTTGAACTTCTTACCGCAGAGCTCACAAGGGAAGTGGCGCTCGCTGCTGTGGACGTGGCGCTGGTGGCTTTTGAGGTTGCACCGGTTGGCAAAGGTCTGACTGCAGGTGTCACACCGGTAAACGATCTCGGCCGCCATGCCGTGGCTGTGCTTGATGTGCTTGAGGAAGCTTTTCTCGTACAGGAACTCCTTCTCGCACGTGCTGCACTTGAAGTTACTGCCTCGTTTCTTTTTATCCTCTTCGGATTTTCTCAGGTTTTCTTCCGACTCAAAGTTGCCATCGCGTTCTTCGCTTTCGGGTTTGACGTCGTTCTCCGCCTGCTCCTCCTCTCTCTCCATCTCACACACCTCCTGATCCTGAGGGTATCTGTTTTCTTCGACAGCGACCTCTGCGTTCTTCTGCTGCTCTCTCAGCCGCCTGGTGTATTTCTTCTTGGGGATTTCCACAAACACTTTCCTCCCAGCCAGCCTCCCACTTGCCCTTCTGATTTTGGCGTAAGGAGGCTTCATCATTTCCTTCTTTTTGTCCGTTTTCTCTTTGGATTTGGTAGCCGGCACCTCGGGAGACATTCCACTGCTGGGCCTGTCTGCTGGGGAATCCAGAGGATCCAGAGGATGGTCTGCCTGCTCGGCTCCTGCCACAGCAGCTGCTTTGGACTCGAGCAGAACGCTTGGCTGGGTAGCGCTGTCTTCCTCGGAGTTCTGCGATTCCGAGAAGTTTTGCAACTCCAGCAGCACCGATTCGAGCATCTGCTTCTTTAACTGAAAGCAGGTTTCCGAGAGGTCCAAGCACTTCAGCTTCTCGGCTATTTCCAGCATGCGCTGCACTCTGTCTTCTTCCACTTCTACCTTAGCAGTATAAACAAACTCAAGAAACGAAGCAAAATCGGCGACCTGGACCTCGTTCAGGAACACGTTGGTCCTCGGGCCATCCATGCCCTTCTCGTTAAGGAACACCTCCTTGAAAAACTTGCTTGTTGCTGCCAACACAGCCTTGTGAGCAACAAACTCCGCCCGGACGCCTTGGTACTCCACGCTGACAGTCACGTCGCACAGGTGGCCCAGGAGACGCAGCTGATGCATTTCATTCAGCAGGTTGATAGGAGAGGACTTGGATTCCAGCAGAACTGCATTACTTTCCATCTTTCTTCTCTCTGCAAAAAGCTGTTAACAACATTGCGGCGTTAGCCATTTGCATGGAAGGAAGCTAACAAAAACCAAAGATTTCAGCTGCCAAAAGTCACGTCCAGACTTTGGAGAGTGCTTCACTTTGGACTGAAGCACTCAAGGTGCTTAAAGAGACCGGACTTTCAGAGGAGCACTGTGAAAAGCCTGGCTAGAAGTACGGCTTTCAAAAAGCGTCACCCCGAGCGGTCATGTCTAAAACCTGCCGCCAGACGCACACAGAGGATGCTCTGAAGTTAATTTGAGTTTAAATCTCAAGCCACCATCTTACCCAAAACACCAGAGACTATTAGAACCTGTAATAGGGACAAAGCAAACAGAGAAAGATCAAAAGAAACGTTCTCATTAAGGCACGAGGAATCAAGAAATTATTCTCCCTCCTAATCAGGCAATAAGAGAAAGGTAAGATTAAGGAGAAGTTAACTGCAATCCTGAATAAACACTTCCTTAAACAGGCTTTCCAGATAATGCTTTTAAACAAGACTCGGCTAAAATTCCAAATGCTTAATCGACCAAAGCACAGGAGATGGCATAACCCCGTTCTCGAACCGTAAACCTAAGAAATCATAAAACTTCCTCAAAGCCTTGTCTTTTTAAAAAAATTCATCACTCGAAATGGACTTACAGTCTCGAAATTCTGAACGCCATTTGCAGCCTCACGAGGGCTTCACCATTCCCACTGCCATTTTGGTTAGCCTGCACTTCCACGGAACATTTCAAACCGCTCCCACGTCCTCAAAAGAACTGAGGTTTTTTTAAAAAAAAACGTTTGATCCCAGAACAAATTACATTTCCGTGAACTCTGAAGACACTCAGAGCAACGACCCCTCTTCAAGCTGCTGAGTTTTGCTGTGTCTCTAACAGCTACGTACACGTGCATTCTGAATCTGAACCATTTCTTTCCACTTCCTAAAAGTTAACCACGGTTTCTTTTCTCTGCACGTGCTCAGGTACAAGACTTGCAGCCTACTATACATGGGACACTAGAAATCTTGCTCAGAAATACATATATATAAAAAAATAGTGCACAAATGGAACAAAATTTATATTAACGTAACAGTAAGGACGTCACATTAAGCACAAGAGACGCAAAAGTATATTCACAGCATCCAAAAGACATATTCTTTCTCCTCCCACAGAGCTATAAACTCAAATTTTAGTCCATCCTCCTTTCAACAACCCAAAAGCCAGACCTGCATCCCAAAACAATTTCCTCTTAGAACGGTTTTGACAAAATACATTCAGGAAACTGTAAAATGGAGAGCTCCAAAACACACAGATTCATGAAGCTTCTCAGTAGCCCTGTAAAACGATTTGGTACCACAGGAGGGAAAAGCCCCCGGGGCCCTGCCCCAAGGGGTTTACAAATAAGGCAGGCAGGACCCGAGGGCGCCCAACCTCATGGGCACCCAAACCCCGATCTTCAGAGCCTACAGAACACGGTTGTCCTCAGAGCCAAACCTTCCCTATTTCCTGGCCTTTGGCTCTTCAGCTCAGTACACCTACTCTGAAGATTTAAACAGTTCCATTAACATCATTCTAACAAATCCCTAACACCACTGTTCCCGAGTCACACGTAATCCAAAAGGCCCAGGAAGGGGACACGGAATGGCCTGGGCCAGCTTGGAGCTCAACAAGCGCCCCAAAACATTGTCCCCTTTACAAGCACACCCCGAGGCGACGCTTCAGCTTTGACAGAAGTTCTGTACGGATGAGAATGACGCAATTTGAGTCCCGACTGAAGGGCTGACTCCCACAAACTGGCATAACTCCCTTTCTCCATAGTCACTCTGCGATTTTTTTCCTCCCTGTTATTCAGCACGCTGGCACTCCCAACTATCTGAGGATGAATTAAGCAAAGGCTCGCTGAACGCTTTGTCAGAAACAATCACTGACCTAAAAACGTAACTTCTTCCCCCGGTACAATTATTTTTGAACTACTTATCACGTTATTTCACAACCATCCAGCTATTTGCCATGTGATCTCACAGCAAAAGCTGTGGTCACGTGTAGTCAGCAGCGATCCCCAGCAGGAAACAAGAACTCAAACCACAAACTTCTCCCCCCGGGGTGGACGAGTTCGGAGCTGCACTCGGCTCGTTCCAGGAGCTCACCGCACACGTGCGTGTTAACAGACACATCACGCCAATTCCTCTTTTCTTTGGGCTGCAAAACAGAAACCTCCTGCTCTTCCTACCGTAGCGTTTCACAGAATCATAGAATCATGGAATGGTTTGGGTTGGAAGGGACCTCAAAGATCACCCTGTTCCAACCCCCCTGCCATGGGCAGAGACACCCTCCACTACACCAGGTTGCCCAAAGCCTCATCCAACCTGGCCTTGAACACTTCCAGGGATGGGGCAGCCACAGCTTCTCTGGGCAGCCTGTGCCAGTGCCTCACCACCCTCGAGTGAAAAATTTCTTCCTTATATCCAATCTAAATCTCCCCTCTGTCAGTTTAAAGCCATTTCCCCCTGTCCTGTCACGACATGCCCTTGTTTGCAGAACCAAAAGCTGCAGCACACCCCCAGCATACCCAGCAGGAGCTGCAGGCGACGGGCTGGAACACCCACCGTAGCCCCTGTGAGGGCACGGGATGCTCGTGGCTCCCCAGGCCAGGAGACTCCCGCATGGAAAGCAGAGGGGGCACCGCAGCTCCGGTGACAAGGCCGGTCGCCCTCCTCCTCCTCCTCAGCCTCCCCCTCGGCCTGCCCCGCTTCCCTCAGCGGCCCAAGGTGGCCCTGGGGACGGGCCGCGGCCCGCACGGCCCCTCCCCGGCCAACGGCCCCCGGAGGGGAGCAGGGAGAGGGCGCCCAGCGGCGACCCGCCTCTAGGCCGGGCGGCGGGGCTCCGCACCGGCTGCTGAGGGGAGATTCCCTCCGGGAAAGGCCGCGGATCCCACGGGAGCGCGTCCCGCCGCCTCCCCACGACGGCCGGCCGCTCCCGGAGCGGAGCGGGCCGCGTACTCACCGGGCAGCCCCGCGGCGGAGCGGAGCGGGCCGCGCCGCGCGGCTCCTCAGCGCACAGCCCCGGGCGGCGGCCGGAACCAGCCCCGCCTCCCGCCCGTGCAGCGGCCGCGGGGCACGGCACGGCGCAGGCGCGGCGGCGACGCACAGGAAGTGGCGTCAAAACAGTGCGACGGGCGTTGCTAGGCAACGCGGCCCGGCACCGCAGCGCCCGCCGGCGGCAGCGCGTACGGAACCACCCGCGTCCTCATTAACAAATTAACGAGTCTCCTGCGAGAAATACAACAATAATAAATACTAATCAACCAGCTGGGGGACGGGCGGCCGCTTACATTGTGCGTCTTTATTAAAAAAAAAAACCCAAAACCGCAGAAATTCACAGCGACAGCACAGACACAAACCCGCATCCGCAGAGACGCCCCGTGACGCATTCGAGGCTTCGTCACAAATAAAACTCTGCACGGATCTAAAATCTAACCGGCACCAGCACTTGTAAGGAGAATCCCGAACCCCTTCTCCAATGGCGAGAATCCCAACCCCTTCTCCGATGGCGAGAATCCCGAACCCCTTCTCCGACGGCGAGAATCCCGACCCATTCTCTCTGTAATTCCAGCTCTCCCGCCTGAGGAACCCGTCACGCCGTGGAGCGTAACGAGGCAGCTGCAACGAGCGTTCGAGATGATTTGGCTCGTTATGACCTGGAGAGACGACAGTTTCCTGGCAGGAACGGACGTCACAAGCACAAGAGGGAGCGTTCGGCCTCTTCCGCGCTACCGACACCAGATGGCACGTGTTGTGTTTTTTTAAGGATAACGCTTTCCGGTTTGTAAAGTTTACCTCGGTCAACTGACCAAACCTCCGGCACGGAGTCTCCACCCACACAAACTTCTGAGAACGGTTCTATTTTGGACCAGTTGTGGTCTTTTTTGGTTGTAAGATCTATTAAGAAACTTCTCCAGTGAGCATTCCGGTCATGAATCTAGAAAAAACGGGAAAAAATAATGACATCTGAGTTTTTTTTCTAACACCAACTTCAAAAACTGAGTATTTAAGCCGGTGCAAAACGAAATAGCATCACGGTTAACCCCGTGACATTGTGCTCAAATACATAAGCTGAACTCTGAAACGCGCTGATTTTCTGGCTCCGCTCTCAGGGAATGCTCCCAAAAGCCATTGGAATTTTAGCATTCGGGCAAACATTAACCCAAAAGCTTGTAATTGGAAAAAAACCCCTTATGTTCTGTCTGAGTAGTCGCTTCAAGGACCCAAAGGTCCCTCACAGCAGCTAAGCTCAGCAATCCATTTTTTCAGCATATCGCAACGCTGGAAACACAAAATCCTATTAATCTACAGCACAAAGATGTTATAAATGTTGTTATGGCCTCTAGGAAGAGCCTTAAAACACTGTAGTAACACAAAATGTGGTACTGTTCCTTTTCCAAGAAAAGGGTTTCATCAGTAATAAGCATTTGAAGCAACCACTAAGATCCAATTTTCCTTCTGAAGACAATAATAGAAGTATTGGGGTTTGACAGCTGGTATTGGCAGCTGCTGTGCTCAGGGATGGAGGAAAATTCTACACGTTTCAGAAATATATTTTCAAAAGCTGCGTGTAGAAGGTAGATCCATCCCCCCAACCCTAAAATCCATTCCTCCTCAATTTCTGTTCCATAAAGATGGGACTTGAGCACCAACGTGAACCCTCATGAAGGCAAGAAGCTTCCCTCAGCAGTTCAGTGCCCCCAGGGCCACACACCGCCCGCGGAGCGGCGTACCGACACGTGTCTGCGCAGGGTGGACATGTCGGTGAAGGTCCTCTCGCAAGCACGGCACTGGTACGGCTTCTCCCCGGTGTGGATGCGCTGGTGGCGCCGGAGGGCACCCTGCTGGGTGAACGTCTTCCCGCACTGCTCGCAGAAATACCGACGGGTCTCTGAAAAACAGCCCGGGAAGCACGGAGTTAGCAGGTGGGGTCTTTCGGCCATCGTTTCAGCAGATAAAAAAAGCAAGAATGTTTAAAAGATAGAATTATAGAATCACAGAGGTTTGGGTTGGAAGGGACCTCAAAGATCATCCAGTTCCAACCCCCCTGCCATGGGCAGGGACACCTTCCACTACACCAGGTTGCCCAAAGCCCCATCCAGTCTGGCCTTGAACACTGCCAGGGATGGAGCAGCCACACCTTCTCTGGGCAACCTGTGCCAGTGCCTCACCACCCTCAGAGGGAAGAATTTCTTCCTTATATCCAATCTAAATCTCCCCCCTTTCAGTTTAAAGCCATTTCCCCGTGTCCTGTCGCTACAAGCCCTTGGAAAAAGTCTCTCTCCAGCTTTCCTGTAGGCTCCCTTTAAGTACCCCTTTAAGATAAAGTGGTGTACGTAGGAGGTATGTGCTGGAGGTTCTGGTTTTTAAGGTTATGTGTTAAAAGTTTCTTGGCTGCCTTTTCTCAAGGAAAGTCTGAGAACAGCTCTCACAAGGGGAACGGCAGCAACTACAGCCGCCCTCTGCTCCGACATCCTTCAGCAGCACAAACAAGGCCTCAGTTTTCCAGGCAAGCATCATCCGACACGACGCAAGGCAATATTGTGCCCTGCTCAGCAAGCCAGGACCAGGATGAGCCCTGCTTCTCCTCACCACCTGATTCAAGGAGCTTCTAAAAGTGGTTCTGGAATAAAACGTCACCAGCCAAACTGGGAAGTGCTTCGGACCCAAGCTTCCAGCTTATTTTCCCACCCTGCAGAGTCTGTTTTGTTACCTGCGTGGACGTTGCTGTGCTGGGCGAGCGAGGCTCGCAGTCCAAAGGTCTTCCCACAAACCTCGCACTTGTAGGGCTTGGCACCCATGTGGCACCGTTTATGGCATTTCAAGTATTCGTTGGTGGCAAAATGCTTCCCACACACATCGCATCTGAAGAGGCGCTCTCCTGAGTAAAGAGAAAAAGGCACTGTGAATTCTTGCAGCAGAATTTTGCACTCCAGAGTTGGTTTTCAAATGTCTTTCTAGCCCTAGCAGCTCCTTCCTGCGAGTTACAAAATCAAACGTGCACCTTTTCCGAATCCCGACTGGCCCTCTTCTAGCAGCACAACGGGAGGTGGTGGGAGGAACCAGGTGGAAGGTGCCTACCTGTGTGGGTCCTTTTGTGGCCAGTGAGTTTGCCTTTATCAGCAAAGCAAGCCCCACAGTCCTCACAAATGTATGGCTTTTCCCCTGTATGGGACCTAAACGAAGTCAAACATAAATTAATATTAACAAACCAGCTCTTGTAGTGGTTCTTAAAATAATAAATTTGAAATTACATTTTACACACTACTGTCAACATGCTTCAGCTTTTAAACAAAGAGGAAAAAAGTACGTTCTGCTCAGTCAGGAAATGAGAGTTTGCCGGTAGAGGCGCTGCACTAAAGCACTAAAATTCCCACTCAAGGTTTCCCTTTTCCTCACCCTCAGGCCCTACAAAACCCACCTTTCCTTCACAAGTTCTAGCTCATCAAATCAGTGTCAGAAGGGTGAAGGCAGGGAGGATGACAAGCTGTTGCTGTGCTAGAGACTGAATGTGCATCCAGACTGTCCCCAGCATGATGCCAGCAGCAGATCCCTCGGGACGCTGCGGGCCACGTTCTTGGCTTCGGCGATCCCTCAGCCTCACGGCCGCTGGCCTGCAAACCTGAACTGGCAGGATATTCCCAATTTTCAGACAAAAGGCACTAAGGAAAGTCAGGCAAGCAGTATTTCTGAATGCATGCTGGACATCTGATTTTAAACCAGCTCAAATCAGAGAACGTCTGAGCCTAGTGTTTGGTATTAACACTGTGCCCACTTCCTGTATTCCAACACAAACAGTACGATGGGCAAAAAACATGGATAATTTTGAGCTGCCAGGCAAAACACTACAAAAATGAGACAGCCAGTTACCCAACGAACCCCATGAGTCACTGTTTTGTTGCAGTCATACCGCATCTTACACGCAGTGCAGCTCTGCTGCGTCAGCTGGCAGAGATCATCCTGGCGTTCCCGATGTTTTGCCCATGCCAGCATCCCTCACCAGTTGTGAAATCGCTCTAAGAACACTTGGGAGACAGGAGAAACCTGCTGTCCCCATCGTGTGGGTCCACAGTCTCCAGTAACAGGGTTTCTCTCACCTCGTTCAGCCCTCCATCAGCTAACGTCCTATTATAAGCTATCTGCTAGGCTCTCCGTACGGAGAAAGATGGGAAATTCCATGGGATGATTCACCCCCTCCTGGGAGAGGACACATTCAACACAGACACCACCAGAGAGCAATTCATCCAGCCTGGCTCCAGTGACTCCAGAGGGAGCCCAGATGAGAAGTGCAGCTTTTGGATTGCATCCAGACCCCGGAATCCCACACCAATGACTACCTCAGAGTGAGCAGGGCTCAGCATCGGGGGCTCTGAGGCCCTGGACTCACTCTTCAGCCTGTGCTACTCTTCCTCAGCGAAGGCCATCAGCTGTTCTGAAGGCTGTCTCAAGTGACTGGCATTTGTTACACGTTCGGACAGAGTATCTGTTTCAAAATCCTTACTGAAACTGATGCAATGACCAGCTGCAGACAAAGCCTTTGCGTAAAAGAATTAATCACAGACACTACAGAACAAACGATATCCCAGTGTTCCCATTACAAGGGCATGCAAGGTGAATGATTCAGAACGGGGAGGTTAGAAGGGGGAAAAAGAAGTGCTGAGGGCCACTGGGCACGCAGGGAGTGGTAAGGGGAGAGGCAGTGCCGTGGGCTGACCTGGTGTGGATCTTAAGCTGCGACGGCTGAGCGAATTTTGCGTGACAAATGCCACATTCGTAGGGTTTTTCCCCCGTGTGCGTCCGCATGTGGAACACCAGTGCTGTCCGGGAGCTGAGGATCTTCCCGCAGACAGAGCAGAGAGGACGTCTGACTCTGCCTTCGTGCTTCCGCACGCAGTGCGTCCTCACGTCCCTCTTCCTTTTAAACGTGGCACTGCACAGGGTGCAGGCGAACCGCCGCTCCTCGCTGTGCACGCACGCCCGGTGCTCCTTCCAGCTGTTGGAGCTGGCGAACGACTTGCCGCAGACGTCACACCGATAGACCTTACCGGGCAAGCACTGGTGGACGTCTCTGCAGTGATCCACGTACTTCTTCCGGGAAACAAACTGCTCCTTACACTTGTCACACGTTATCACATAGGCGGATTTGTTATTCACCTCGCTTTTATTTACTGTCTTTATTTTAAACTCTCCATCTGACTCATGCTCCTCACCATCCTTCTCGTTAGAGTACTCATCCTCCTCATCATCCTCCTCAGTGCAGACCTCCTCATTATCTCTACTGTCTTCAGCTTCCGAACACCCCGCCTTGTAATCCACCTCCTCCTCTCCCTTCACGCTCATTCCACCTTCATCTTCACTCCCTTCTTCACTCGTTTTTTCACTTCTTGCTCCAGCTTCCTTGTATTCCTGTTTCCGTTGCTCTTGCTCATTGCTGCAGTCTGCTTTGGTAACAGCTGTACCCCCGGGTTCTTCCTCACCACTTGTGGCCTCTCCATGCCTCGCACATTTCCGTTGTTCAGCCTCCGATGTCCCATCCCACTCGTCTCCGTCAGGATCTCTGTCACGGCTCGCTGCGTTCGGTCTACGCGCAGGTGGAACTACCATCCAATAGACAGGCATAAGCTTCCTTTCTTGCCCAGCCTCGTGGATTTTTCTGTTAAAATAAATAAAAAAAAAAACAGAGCATAACTTCAACAGGTTTAATTGTTTCAACTCAGATGTGTTTGCCTCAGAGGAAGAGTCGTTTCCTTTTCATTGTTTTTCACACCATGGAAGAAATTAAAAGCATGCTTGGAGAGCTGAACAACAGGGAAAATTTGTGTAGAGTTGGACCAGATAATTAAAGAAAATTAAAAAGCCTCCTTTTGTCTAGGATGGAGCCTCTCAAGTACACGTATTTGTCATCTGACCACTAACATAGGACGGACCATCAATTTTCCTCTAGGGCCATGGTGAACAGGATAGGAAACGCTGAGCTCAAACCCAAAGGAAATACAGATGGAAAACCAAACCAGAGCTCCTTGGAAGCCACCAACTGCAGGGGTTAACCCCACTCATCGCTGCTCAGCGTGTGGAACAAGCTACGCCACTGCGCTCGCGACACATCTGGAATGGTTTTGCTGCCACTCAACCAAATTTTGCCATTTTTTAAAAGGGAAGCTGGGATCCAGTAGAAACCCACCTATCTCCTGTACCGCGCAGGCAGGATAGGGAGATATTTGAGGTGTGTGGTGGCTTTTGCAGCTCTGCAAACTACTGTGCAGTTTCAACATCTTGTTTTCAGTCAGGCAGGGCTTAACAAACCCATCTGGAAGCTCGTGCTCCCCAGCAAAACAGCACGCAGGATATCTAGCCCAGGAAGAGCGTATTAAAAAGCACCACCACACTGCCCTGACGTTTACCAAATGGGCATTTTCTTATGCACTTTAAACAGATGCTGGTTCTTTCCAACCTCCTATTTAAAACCCGAAACCTGAGGTTTCCAAAATCACCTAAGATTTTGGTTGCACAAGTCCTCTTTGATTCAACGGGAAACGTTCGCCTAAATTCCCAGTCTGGGAGACCTCCATCCAGTAGCTGAACTGAGAGCTTGGTAAGGTCAACAGAAAAAGATCTGTGACAATTTCAACACACTTCCCATGAGGAATTCTGAGACCCCACCTGGAATACTGCATTCAGCTCTGGACTCCCCAACACAAGAAGGACATGAAGCTGCTGGAGCGGGTCCAGAGGAGGTCATGAAGATGATCTGAGGGCTGGAGCACCTCTGCTCTGGAGACAGGCTGAGAGAGTTGGGGCTCTTCAGCCTGGAGAAGAGAAGGCTCCGGGGTGATCTTAGTGCAGCCTTCCAGTGCCTAAAGGGGGCCTACAGGAAAGCTGGAGAGGGGCTTTGGACAAGGGCGTGTAGTGACAGGACACAGGGCAATGGCTTTAAACTGAAAGAGGGGAGATTTACATTGGATATAAGGAAGAAATTCTTCCCTCTGAGGGTGGTGAGGCACTGGCACAGGTTGCCCAGAGAAGGTGTGGCTGCCCCATCCCTGGAAGCGTTCAAGGTCAGGTTGGTTGAGGCTTTGGGCAACCTGGTGTAGCGGAGGGTGTCCCTGCCCATGGCAGGGGGGTTGGAACTGGATGATCTTTGAGGTCCCTTCCAACCCAACCCACTCTATGATTCTGTAATTCTGCAACTAAAGCAGTGAGGACTTCAGGAACGCTCTGATCCTGGTGCCGAGAAAGAACCCCCATTTTCCTGCACACACACAGACACCCCCCCCACGGAACGCCGTACCTCACGTGAGCGCTGTACGCGGACCTCTGCGCGAAGCTGGCGGGGCAGCGCTCGCACCTGTAAGGTTTCTCCCCAGCGTGCGTTCGGAGGTGGGCCGGCAGGCCGCACTGGGAGCTGATGACCTTGCGGCAGAACGGGCAGGCCTGGGCATCCCGCTGCTTCCCGTGCACCCTGCGGATGTGGCCGCTGGCGTCCTTCCGGCGCTCAAACCTCTCGTTACAGAGCACACAGGAGAAGCCCCGTGCGTGGTTGTGAGCGGTGCGGCGGTGCTGCCGGGGGCTTTGGGGAGCAGAGCAGACCTGCTCGTGGCTGTGAGCGGTGCGGCGGTGCTGCCGGGGGTTTTGGGGAGCAGAGCAGAGCTGCTCGTGGCTGGGAGCTGTGCGGCGGTGCTGCCGGGGGTTTTGGGGAGCGGAGCAGAGCTGCTGGCAGGCGGCGCAGCCGTACGTGACGGCCAGACCGCCGTCATGGCCGAGCTCCATGTGTGACCGGTACTGCTCGAGAACGTGGAACGACTCGTTGCACTTCTTGCACGCCATCTGCGGCGAGGCTTTCGCCACTTGCCGCAGCGATTTCCTGCGTTCGGTTTTACTGGAAAATTTGGAAATTAAACCGGTTTCATCTTCCCACTGCTCAGGCAGCATGTTCCCAATCACTACGCAGGCTTCCTTTGACTCAGTCTGACCTAGGAGAGAAGGACTCGTCTCGTTTTCCAGGCTGAGTTTGTTTCTGGCATCTGCCTTGTTACATTTCAGTAGCTTTGCTGTCCTGGATTTTGGACCTGGAAAAGCAGTGTCCTCTTGCTCCAGCCTTGCTGCCTGGCCTTCAACGAGATCATGGCCAGCCAGCAACCTTTTATGTTTTTGCCTATCCCAAAGTTTCCTCTGCATGGGCATTGCCACAACCTGGGAGGAGGAGTTACTCCGTTTGCGGATCCCCTCTTGCTGGACACGAGGCCACTGCGGCGCACCGTTTTCACACAGCTGACCTTTCAGATGGAGGCTCAAATCCAAACCCTTCCTGCCCTCTGCTTTCACTTCTTCACAAATGTCAAGCAAATCCTTGCATTCAAGTCTTTCGGCTATTTCTTTCATCCGTTGCAGTTTCTCTGCTTCAATCTCCACTTCTGCAGTGTAAATAAACTCCAGGAAGGAGGTGAACTCCTCCGTGTAAATGTCTTGCAGAGTCACTGTGCAGTTCTTGGTGTCCAGCATCTCATCGTGCAGGAAAAGCCCCTTGAAATAATTGCTGGAAGCTGCCAAGACAGCCTTGTGAACCAGAAACTCCTCCTGAATTCCTAGATGTTGTGTGTGAACCGTCACGTCACAGAGGTGGCCGAACCGGTACAGAGAATGCAGTGCCCTCAAGAGGTTGGGAGCAGCAACCTTGGATTTCATCAGAATTTTCTTTTTCTCCATCCTGCCAGAAAAACAGACAAAGGTTGAATGCCTGCTCTCCCTCTTCCATGAGCTACCTTTTCATTCACGCATGGCACCAATCACTTAAGAAAAAGCTCAGATCTGTGTTCTAACTCCTAATTTGCAAGATGTGGAGAAGACCTCCAGGTTACTTCTATCAACACAACCGTCACCAGCAAACGCTCTTGGTTTATTCCAGTCACAGAGTCAGATGGATACACTGCAGGATAACCCTTCGGAGTGAATATTCTGCAGCACAGATGGCAACAGTGATGAAACATGAGTAACATGATTGGCCCAGCTTAATAATAAAACATTCTTCATACCAGCACTTTTCAACAGCAGAGGTCACAACAAATGACGGTGGAAACAAGCACCTTTCCCCACTTTGGAACAAAGAGGGAGCTGAAGCACAGCAGTCGCTTCACTTCGACTCTTTTCCAGGCTGCTGCTGAAACAGAGCCCGTGTTTTCACCACCCCGCAGCAGGCTCTGCTGCCTGTGCCAAAGCTGGGGGATAAATCTTTGGGTCCGGTGCAGTTTTGTTGCTGCTTTATTCCCCCACGTAAACAATCAGACCTCGGGGTTGATAACGATAGTTTCTAAGGCTTTATTGTATTTAGCCACTTAAATAACAATATACAGGGGAAAACTACCTATCTATAAACAGCTACAATTTTTTTTGAGGAAATCATAGTGTTTTATTTGAAAAATATTTCAAAACTGGCTCGTCTCAATCAACAAGCAGAGGGGTCAGAAGTTTACTGACATTTTCAGAAAGCACAATCTGTGTTTCGCCACCAGCTCGAGAGACAGACACTAGCTATTATTCCAATCAATCCGATGCCTGAGGACTCCGGGGCTTTCCTGTCTCAACCCACACCACTGGAACAAGAAGTCTCATTTACCCTTGTCCATAAAGCACAACAATGCCGTGGACCTCGCTGAGGCCTTTAGATGCTCTGATCTGATCCTCTAAGCTGATATTCTAAGATCTAGCCTCAGTTTTAAACGTCTGTTATTTAGCACATGCTTACAACAGCTCTGTAATCAAGGGAAGAACATCAGGCCAAAATAAACGGAGGAACCAGCCTGTTATTGCTTAAAGGCTCCACTTAAACTCGGGTTGCTGTGCCTCCCTCTCACAGTAATAATGGTTGGCAGTAAATGACAGCACATTGTACTTTCACTTCTCATCTAAATTACATTTGACATTATATTAAATACATTCCTGGCAGATGGAAATTGTCTGATTAAGAAGACAAATGTGTCTTCAGCATAAAGCACCAGGAAGTCTAATACAATGCGTAGTCTGGAGTGCACAGGTTTGAATAGCAAGCTGAAGGGACAGCTTTGAGAACACTCTTCCTGTTGCAAGCTACGGCAGCAAGCACTGCAGAAGATAATCATCTTCTAATCCGCGAGGCGTAAGTCATTCGATGGTTGTCACCCCCCAGATAATGTTTTTAAAACTGCATTTGAAGGTTTAATCTGATTTTCTAATGACCCCATTGCGTGCCGCTGGAAAGCGTACTTCTGGGTTTCTGGAAACGGACAGGACTTCTACCAGATGTAAAATGTCTGTGGGTTTGAGTTATGCAGAACCTCAAATATTTGTACTGAACTGGGGGGTTGATCCTGACTACTTGATGAGCGAGAAGTCCCACCCCAATCACTGGGACTGCTCGGGATTTCAGCCTTCCCACCCGGCTGGGGCAGAACCTCCTCGCTGCTGCACTCCTCACTGCTGGCAAGTTCAAAGATGTTCACTCAGAGAAGAAAAAAAAACCAAAAATGTTACTTCAGGAAACATCCCTAGAAAAAGTAACTAGAAGAAAAAGACAAACAAAGCATGTGTTGAAACACCCCACAGAAGCTGGAAATCAAGGAGGGGAATATCTAAAATAGAATTTAGACAGAAAAGAGCTGCCCACAGGATGTGGACTCCTACAAATGCACAATCATTCTCCCAGCCTCTGCCTGACGAATTCTGGCCAGCAGACATCTCTAAAACCCTCCCAACTCCACATCTGCCAACTATTATTCCCTACCAATAATCACCAGCTATCTGGAGACACAACCCTAACGGCTCCTATGGCACGCTCGCGGGCTGCAGGCAGAAGTGCAGATCCGGAGGTTAATACCAAATTCAGCCCACAAATTCACAAAAGCTTCCACTTAATCTGTCCCCTGGCTTGCCCTGCGTGATGTTTTCCAACAAGATATCCTTCTTCATTTCCGTGCAGGACTGACCCCAGCGTTGGGAAGCTCCCTGATCGGTAGCGCTTAGAGAAATCAATGAGCAGAGCAAGTGTTAATTTCCTCCTGCTTTTTAAGATCCTCATCGGCGATAAACTCTGGATACGCGCTCCCATGTGAGCTCTACTAACACTAGCAGCTGCTACTAAGCCGAACGGAGAGGTACGTGCCAGCATCACCTCTTTAGTTCAGCTGGTTCTAGCTTAAATCAGCCCAGGAACGGTTTACTGAAATGTCTTTCCAGTGAAAAATGCCACAAATTAATCAATTCCCTTTTTTTTTTTTTTTCCCTTCAGAAAAAATGAGGCTGTACTTTTTGTTACTATTTGGAGAGGAAATCAATCTTTAGTCTTCCAAAGTGGTGTTTATGAATAGAGTTTGTTTTACAGTTTCATAAGGTTGAGAGTAGAACACAGTGTTTCAGGGGTATAAAAAAGTACGTAAGATTTTTTTTTTTTTTTTTTCCCCAAAACAAGTTCAGCTATAGAAGCTTTCCAAGTATTTTGCTTTCATTTTGGGGGTAAGGAAGCAGCTTCTTATACCCGATAGATCAGGAAAGCTATTTTCTTCTTATTTTTTTACACATTGGTAACACTTAATGACCAGAGAAGACTCTTGAGGAATTCCCATCCAGAGCAACAGGAATGAGGAGGACAAACATTGCAGTAAATCATCCAGTTGTTGAATCAAAGAGAAGGACATATTTTGTTCAAATCGCAGGTTAATGTTGGCTTGAAATAAACACCAATAATTGAATAGGAAAAACAACGATAACATCATTAAGAGGTTTAATTATCCCTCCATTCATGAACACAAGGCAGCCTGGTCTTCATAATCCTAACTTTTGCTCCCACCTGCATCCACCACGAACCCGTTACCACCTGCAAGACCAGCACCCAAAAGGGAGCTGGGTAGAGGTTACCAGCCCTAACCAGTATCATTCTGCTGTTCCCTGAAAGCAACAAGTCACCGAGACACTGACTTCAATAGGAAGATTTAAATGAAAACAACATTTTTTCCCACATACTGCATTTTATGGGTTTGTTTGTAACGTTTTTCAGCTATTTGCCCAGTAATGAGGGAATAAATACTTTAAAGAATTCGCACATATGCAAGATTTATAGAAAACATAATTAATTTAACAGAACCACTGCAAAAGTCAAAATATACTTCACTTCAATCACAGTTCCCAGTAAGGCTGCTGGAATAAGCACAGCTGTTTTCAAAACCAAAGCCCAACACTGGCTTCCAATCTCCAAGAAGAGATTTATATTTGCTCTGTACTACAGTGCTTTTTTTTTTGTGTGGTTTTTTTTTTTTATGATGCAACAACATAGTCAATAGCAGCTCTCTAATTCAGGATAATTAACACAGTAAACGAAGATGTTTGTAAGAAGGGCAGTAAATATTTCCAAAACATGTTTGTTTCTTGGACTTTCACTATTCACACCTACTTTGCAACTTCTACGGGCCAGAGCCTTAACTGATGCCATACAGTACAGCCCTTTGGAAGTGAAGACGGTGAAGGCACGCTGATTTATGCATCCAAGAATCTGGGGGAAAAAGCCAGCAGGTCAAAGAAAGTGAACTGCATACTTCTCGAAAAGTCTGTTATTTCACATAAATATGTCCTGCTTTTTGCAAAGCACAGATAATCTTTGATGGCTTGATTTTCCCCAACCCTTTCCAATTAGAACTTAAGTCTCTTTTCAGAGAAGCGAGGAAGAAATTCTTCCTTATTTTCCCAGGAAGAGTTCCTTTAAACTCTCAACAGCTGCATGTACACTTGCAGTGAAGGGCCCTGACAGTGATCAAAATGAGAACCCTTGAAATATCAATAGTGTTAAAGGGCAAAAAATAATAAAAACAAAAAGAGTCCTGGTATGCTCTTACATGATCATCTTTACTCTCAGCAGAAACTTCCCAAATTCCTCTTTGAAGTGCTGATAGGGTGTAGGAGCACGTAGTTGCTGCCCTTGATGCCTAGGCAGCCCCTTGGCAAAACAAGCCCAACATGGGTAGATCACAACAGCAGTGCAGCACCTCAGATCCCGACCGATAAAACGAACTGCACAAGAGATCAGATCAGACAACCGGAGCTGCCGGACAACAGGCAGAATATTTAAGACCACCCAAACTGCCCTAAGTAAAGGGCAATAAGGCTCACTGCCACAGATGCGTGAACTTGGCATCAGTCCTCAAAAGAGCCACAATGGTGACGTTTTTTCTGATTTTTGTGCTTGTTTTTTCTGTAATGTTTGCCTGTCTTAAAAGACTGTGATGACAGAATACATTAATGACGGGGCGATAACAAGCTAACACAGATGAAATAGGGTCAGGAGAGTTATGAGAACATAAGTAACTGCTGGAGTTACTCCACTGTATTAATCACCTGGGAAATCGAGCTTATTCCCATCCAGTGCAGACACAAAGCATTAGGTAGGTCAGGACCCCGAGGGAATAGTAACAACTCCACCCCTCCCGCCCCAGTTTCTGGCCTGTTTGTGCACTGCTGAGTGGGCTGTGGAACTGCCATCCAGAGCATCTCAATTATCTTACCGGGCACTGTGGGCCAAATCCTTCCAAGAGTTATTGAATCATGGAATGGTTTGCGTTGGAAGTGACCTCAAAGATCATCCAGTTCCAACCCCCCTGCCATGGGCAGGGACACCCTCTGCTACACCAGGTTGCCCAAAGCCTCATCCAACCTGGCCTGGAACACTTCCAGGGATGGGGCAGCCACAGCTTCTCTGGGCAACCTGTTCCAGTGCCTCACCACCCTCAGAGGGAAGAATTCCTTCCTTATATCCAATCTAAATCTCCCCTCTTTCAGTTTAAAGCCATTGCCCCGTGTCCTGTCACTACACGCCCTTGTCCAAAGCCCCTCTCCAGCTTTCCTGTAGGCCCTTTAGGCACTGGAAGGCTGCAAGAAGATCACCCCGGAGCCTTCTCCTCTCCAGGCTGAACAGCCCCAACCCTCTCAGCCTGAAGGGTTTATTTTTTTGTAAAGATACAGAACTCTGGATACTGCCTTGCTAAAAAAAAACACATTACCTTACGAGACACAACCAGAAACGCTGTTCCTGTGAGGAAACCAAAGCTGACCACGCTTCACGGGTGCAGCAGCCCCGCCACTCTCAACCCTACGGGACAACCACCGCACCGTGTCGTTCCTCACGCCACTGACGCCACCACGGCTGCGATCGTTTTTCGGTTTTTACCGCGCAGCCAACACATTTCTGCGTGCGCGATGGCCGCCCCCCGCCTCACCCCGAGCCCTGCAGGGAAATCACAAACCCAATTTTCCCCGCGCTCGACAGCGGCGTGACTCCTCACGCCGTGCAGGCGGCCGCAGCCCCGCGCAGCACCGGCGCGGAGCCGCGGGGCGGCCCGGCCGCCATCTCCCTCCCGCCGAGGGGACCGGCCGCCCCGGGCTCGGCCGCCGCCCGGCCCCAGCGGCCCCTCCCGGGTCCCGCCCGGCCTTACCCTGCCAGGCGAGGCGAGGCGCCCCCCGCTCCCGCCTCCGCCGCGATCCTCCCGTCCCCTCCTCGGCGGAATGGTGCGGCGCGGCGAAGGCCCGCCTGGCACGACCCTGCTGCCCGAAAGCAACATGGCCGCCGCATCGGCCGCCTGTCTTTGGCAGCCATCTTGAGTGAGGGAGGCGGCGGGCCGGGAGCCGGCAGCCATCTTGGGTGTTCCCGCGCGCCCAGAGGAGAGGCGCTGCGGGGCACTCAAAATTCCTCAAAATTCCTCAAAATTGCAGGCGGGGGTTGGTTGTACCCCGTTAATTGGAGTGCTTCCTGTATGCTTTTAATTATTTTTTCTCAATAAACTGCAGCAACTCCCCCATTGGTCAGGAATACCGCAGGGTGCCAGGCCTCCATCTTGTCTGTGTGTGTATAGACCTGCCCCTAGATTTAATTTGGGGAGGGTAGGAAGGAAATCGCAGATCTCTCTGCGAGTTTTCTTTTTATTCTTGTGAGAAGGTGAGCCAGCTTTGCCCCAGTCTCCCAGCAGAGCAGGTTGCAGGGCCCCGGAGCTGAAAAGCGATCCAAGCTGGCCGCCGGGGCTCCGCTCGCTCCGCTGTGGTACAGTGCTGTGTCTCTATGTCTCCAGACTGGATTACAGTAAAATTAACAATTTCTGTGAGGGCTTTGTTTTCCAGTCATCACCCACATCTTCGCTAGGAAGGGTTGATTGAAAGAAAACAGTGAATTTACGTGGTTTTTGCTTAAGTGCTTCTATAAAACTGAAAAAATATTCCAATTGGGTCAAAGCAGTTTGCTTTCCCGTTTGCGGAGTGTGGTGTTGCAGTGTTTGATCAGGTTAAGTCGCTCCTGTTGCCAACAGCAATGGTGGCACCCAATATGGTGCCACCCAACATGGTGGGTTCGTTCCTCAGGCTCAAGAAATGACTTTGCTCGTCTCAGAGCCCGGTTTGCTCCGTCAGCTGGATCCAGCTCCGCACCATCTCCCAGGACGGATACTGGCAGATTATTTCCAGTGTAAAGAGAGATGTTATAGGATCTAACTTAAGGGTCTGAGCTTTGGTGGGGTAAACCTGGACTTAGGTGAAGCACAAGCAGAGTCCTATGTTTCCCAGAACCACTGTTCCAACAGGACAAGCTGCTGTTTCTCCCTGGAGACCCCATATTGCTGTCATTTATCACGTGAAATGACTTTAAACAGCCGACGGATGGGACAAGTCATTCCGTAGGCTGCCAAGTCCTTTAAAAACACGCAGATCTTGTTTCCAAGACAAATCACAGATAAATTCCTCCTTGGAAGCATTTTTTTTACTTAAGTGCAGGTTTTAATCTTTAAATTTTAACGGCTTGTAAAAATGTTGGATGATGATTGTAATTCCTCGAGATAATGTAAAATAAATTGCTCCGTTAAAAAAATCGGGAAGAGGCAGGCATGAGTACAAGTTAATACACTATTCACCTTCCTTTTCTATACTTTGGTCATACAAATTTGAACCTGGATCATATAATTATCAGGCTGCTGGCCAGATATTAGAAAGTGCTTACATATTTATGGGAAACGGAGACTACTGGAGGAAAAACAGAGTAAAAATACTGAGAATAAAAATAACTAGTGCAAACTCAACTTTCTTAGTCTCGTACAGGGCAGGAGCAAATCTAGCCTGACAGCTGCCACCGAGGAGCGCACGCTTCCACCGTGAATTTGGTTTTCAACCCTGATTATTTTGTTTGTATTCGGGGAATGTTTCTATTGTCAAGGCACAGCTCTAGGAGCGGCGAGAACGAGCAGCAATATGAGTGATCCATGCTAAAATGTCAGGATAATATTCCTGTATCTTAGCGCAAGGGAGTGGTGTTTGCTTTTACTTTATCGGAAACCTGGTCCGCTCAACGGTTCTCACCCAGAGGAGTTGGGAGAGAAGATGAAGTGCAGGCTCCGGGCCAATTTAGTCTTGCTTTCATAAGGATTGAGTGAATTGCTGCAGAAGTTGGCAGCGCTGCTGCGCTGGGTTCTGCCGGCGTGTCAATCTTTGCGGAGCTGCCCGGGGAGGGATTCTCCCCACGCTCCTTCGGCACGTCACTCCAGGCTGGATTTCACGCTACCCTCTTGCCACCGGTCTCGTTTCTTGGGCTGGAGGAGATGAACTTGATTCCCCAAAGGTCCCAGGTGCTCGGATGCGCTTCAGGGGTGAACGTTACCCTGCGGCTTGCTAGAGCAGAAGGTTGAGCTCTGTCTCCCTCATCCCTGATGAGTCTCCTGATTGCTGGAGGGGAAGAGAGGGAGGGAAGGGTGTCTTATTCGCTCTCTCTGAATCATTAATTCTTTCCTGCGCAGTTTCAACAGGAGGGATGGGACAGTTGGGAAGCAGCAGACAATCCTCTCAGGCTGAGGAAGATGCCGAACCCGGGTGCCCCGTGTACGGGGCAAGCGCTCCAGACGCAGGACTGTTGCAATAAAACGGGACACAGTGACCTGCTTTGCCCTTTAAGCCAAAACACAGCAAAGTCCAGGAAAGAATCGCAGCCTGGGAACCCAGATTTTATCAGAGTACTTCCTTTGGCCGGGAGTGAAGGAACGGCTCGGGCTTTGATCCTGGTGGCTAAGACCAGGAAAAGAGGAGAACCTGGGAAGCAGCTCTGCCAGCGACATTACTCCACTCTTGGATGCAGGTTCTGCTTCTGCGGCACCGAACCGTCGGAAATTTGGAGACACGTGCCCAGGGTCAGCCGGGACATCTGCAGCAAAGCAAGGAACAGAAAGGCAGTCCCCAAATCCCAGGCTGACGGCTGGGCTGCCTCTTCCACTCTGGAGCACAGCAGGTAGCTCCCCATACGCAGCTCCCGCTGGTCGGCATTGGGGTGTTTGGGATTTCGGTTCTTCCCGGTGGTGTTGCTGATGAGCGAAGCTGGGATAGGTTTTCAGAGGCCCCAGACCCTGCCCTGGCAATGCAAGATGAAACCTGGTCGTTCCTCTCCCTTGGATGGCCATCCTTTCTTTGTGGCTCCGCCAGAGGATGCTGCAGACTTCAAAAAGAGCAGCCCAGATTGCAGCCCTGCTCACTCACCCTTTCCAGGATCCAGAGATCCGCAGCTAGCGGATCCACTTGCTGACATAACCTCGGCTTCCTTGCACGCAAGATGAATATGACTTTCAATGTGTTTGGAATCAAACCCACAGCTTTGCTTGGGGTCACCACCAGCTTCTGCTGGCCTTTCCCAACCAACTTATGGCATTGGTCCCACCAGCTGCGTGGCAGCCGCTCCGGCGCACCGGCAGCATTGCCACATTGGCTGGCAGGCAGGGAATGCCCACTGGACTCGGAGCCTTGGGAGAGGGGATGGAGATGAGCAGTGAAAGGTGTCCTTACGTGACAGCCTTCCAGCAGGAGCACGGTCTGTGCGGCCCCTTTGCCCGGGGGAAGGAAAAAGACGGGTTAAAAGGAGCCTGGAGTGAAAATATTCTGGGAAGGGTAGAAAAAAAGCCGGTTTGAATAGTTTCCCTTGGTGGAGAAATTCATTCCCCGTGCTGTTCAGCTGACGCTTGCATCGGGAGGAACCCAGCCACGTGTCTGCAGAGCCTTTGAGGAGGAGAGGGCTTCAAAATGCATTTTTCCCAAGTTCGGGACTGGTGAAACTGAAGCTCTCCTGAACGGGGGCCAAGCCACCACTCAGCAAACCTTAGTGTTGTCCCCAAAACAGAGACAGAGCTTTCAGCATAGTCTAAAAATGCAAATTCCAGACAAAATCCTAATGAAAAGCAAACAGCAGGCTCTTGGTCTGTATGTCAGTGGTTAGCCTCTAACGCTACTCTGCAGAATACATTTTGGCAGATGATTTTTGCTACAAATCAAACATACCACATAGACTCCGCCTCATGCTGCTTCTATGTTAAGTCTCAAGAAGCAGGAGTTACGTATATTTTGGCAAAAAATTCCAAGGTCTTAGTGTCACTTGAAAAACACACGAATTAATAAATGTTCTTACACATTTTTGGTCTTAAAAATGAGATATTGCAATGCTAAAGAGAAGTAAAATTTAATCCTTAGCAAGGTACAGTGTTTCGCTGGAGAGAGACTGGCCGCTGGTGCAAACCAAAAAGAAATAGTGGCTTCTTCATCTCCAGGTGATTTCAAGCTTCCAGAGGGAAAGCTTTAGGTAGGCACAACTGCAGTCAGTACTGGGGGAACGTTGTGTGGCTGGTGGTAAACGAGGTCAGACGAGATGGACCAACAGCTTTAAAAATCTGCAAATGTCTAAATGATGTAGATTGTCTAAGACCTGTGGTGTTCTCCAAGTCTATGCTAGAGGAGTTGGTTCAACTGGGTGGTTAAAATCATGATCCCTTCCTACTCAAGGCTTGGCTCCACCATGAGAACTTGGGGCTTTGCAGAGCTGGTGACCTTAATGTCTACCTTCGTCTGGTGCCAAGACGGTGAAGAATCCTTTCTTAAGTTGTCATTTAGAGAAAATAACAGCGTTTGTCACCTTTCTGATATGGGACTATTAGATAGTTTAGTGCACGTTCCTGCTGTGGGGCTTACTTTAACCGATGCAGCAGACAATTTTGGGTGCTGCTAAACGATCCCTGGGTTTGTGCAGAGAGGCCCGGCATGCCGGAGCGCTGGGAAAAGCTCTTTTCACCACTTCGCTTGTTCCCTTGTGCTATTAGCTTCGTGTTGCTGATGTGGGGGACGCATCCAAAATCTGTAAAAGCCACTGGAAGGGCTCCCACCAAGGTCAAGGGCCCTGGGCAAGACCCTCGTTTGAGAAGGTCTCTCCAGAATGAACTGGGAGCCGGGTCAGCAGCATCCAATTGGCATTATGGAGTCTGCGAGTTTGGCTCTCGCCCGTGAATTACTGGTGCAGAGCAGCACTTTTCCCACCTAATTTTTCTCTGGAGCTCATTCCTGCGTTCAGGCGTTTGCGATAGGATACGTTCCCACAGCTTTGAGTTAATTCCCTGCAGTTCCAACACCGCGCTCTTGACGACCCTCCGCTGATGCTCCTCTTCCGTTTGGTTTTCCATCGACATAACAGGTCTCCCTTTGTGACCAAATAAATCCCCCGCACAGCTCGTTCCTTACATGCCCATGTTTATTGCACATCTTTAAGCTGTTGGCACCTTGTAAACTTCTGGTTCTCCCCGTGCCTCCCAGAGAAGCAAAATATTTTAACCCGTGCTAAACCAAAGGCATCAAAACCAGCAATTGCCTTTGGAAGCCGTATGATTTTCCATCACCTTCCAGGAAATATTGAAGGGCTGATGTGGCTCTGGAGAGCTCAGGCAAGGTTTCCTTCTGTATGCAAAAATTTTTTTTTAATTCTGTAACTCTTCACATTTCCAGTCAAGCCTGTGTTCAAATAGTTTGCTGAGTCTGAGGGTTTGGGAAAGATTATAAAGATCTCGTTTCTCGGTCAAGAATCTGGAAAACAGGTGGATGATGTTTAGTTTCTGGCTAACGGACACTGCTGATATCTGCAGGATGCTAGAGCTTTCTCCTCTTGGAAACAAACTGCCTCCTCTTTAGTTACGGGCACTTAAATATATAAAAAAATATGCAATCAGCAGAAGGGCAAAAAAAAAAGTGTGTTTTATTTTTCTCTCCTACTTAAGGCCGAATGGATTGCAGAGGATCGCAGAGAATAAATTAATATTAGCACCTTGCTCCCAGCCAAAAGAAATAAAGCAAGAAAACCAAAAGTTATTCTTAATGGCAGGAAAGTAGCAATTTCTGGCCAGATTTGCAGTCCCAGCCTTACACTGCTGATGTTACCGTCTTTTATTTTGTTCAAGACTTCTATTAAAATAGCCATGGATTTGATGAGGGTGATGCCAGACAAGCTCCAGCTGATCCCAGCTGTTGACTGATGAGAATTTTAAAGACGTTAAGTCCAAACACGTTGGACCAGGGCTCTTTTGCAGTGACTAGCTGTATGTCCCCTTGGTCCTCAGAAAGTAGCCTCGCCTTGCAAGACCCCAAACTCACTGAAATCAGTGCAAAACCCCTCCTGCGAAGCCCAGTCAAATGGCAAAGCATCCCTGGTGCCTCCAGGCTACACCTGGCATCACATTCCCTGCTGTGCTCCAACATCGATCCCCAAAAGCTCGGCTACTGCCAGGTGATTGCAGGGCAAGCCAAGACCTAGCTGCCTTCCTGCAGCTCTTAGAGAAGCCCCTTGACTTCTAGACACCTGAGTTAGCCCGTAAATTTTTTTTTAATACGTGCACATTTCCTGTCTTCACAGAGATAATACCTTTTTTTTCCCCACAGTGATTATTTTCCGTAGTGACAGGCCCTCATTGCGATCGGAGAATCCAAATCATTTGGAAGAAGATAAGAATTTAGATTTGCATCTGGTCGCTCTCTTTGGAGGGGTGGATCCAATGTCCTGGACCCGAGTGTCTTCAGGGAGCTATGATCCAGCTCCGAATTTTTTCCGTGGGTGTATTTGTACCTCCAGCTGCTATTGTTTGTTCCCTGCCTGGGATGAGAAAATGCCCTTTTTATCACCAGATCGGGTATGGAGTCTTCGCCTGCGATGAGTAAACGTGCAGAAGACAGCTGCCTGGAGAAACAAACACCTGGCAAAATATTTTTGGAGATTTCACCATTAGTCATCGTCTGCGCGGTCCGTGAAGGTCGGACCCCAGCTGCGCGGCATGCGTTCCCGGAGGCTGCGTCTGTAGGCGACAGGTTTTATCCATTAACACAGCTTTGGTTTTCCAGCATGGATACTGGACTAAAGACGTCCCTTCCCTACATCAGTTGGCGGTACCTTTGGGGAGCAAACCGTCGCGAGACAACGGAGGTGTCTTGGTTAAGAGCAGATGGACTGATGCTGTTGGTCAGAGTGCATTTGCATGAATTTACATGTGTGTAAATTGCCCGATTGCGGAATCATAGAATCATGGAATGGTTTGGGTTGGAAGGGACCTCAAAGATCATCCAGTTCCAATTCTCCTGCCATGGGCAGGGACACCCTCCACTACACCAGGTTGCCCAAAGCCCCATCCAACCTGGCTTGAACACTTCCAGGGATGGAGCAGCCACAGCTTCTCTGGGCAACCTGTCCCAGTGCCTCACCACCCTCTGAGTGAAAAATTTCTTCCTTATATCCAATCTAAATCTCCCCTCTTTCAGTTTAAATCCATTGCCCCGTGTCCTGTCACTACACGCCCTTGTAGAAAGCCCCTTTCCAGCTTTCCTGTAGGCCCTTTAAGTACTTGAAGGCTGCAATAAGATCACCCCAGAGCCTTCTCTTCTCCAGGCTGAAGAGCCCCAACTCTCCCAGCCTGTCTTCGTAGCAGAGGTGCTCCAGCCCTCAGATCATCTTCGTGGCCTCCTTTGGACCCGCTTCAGCAGCTCCATGTCCTTCTTGTGTTGGGGATTCCAGAGCTGAATGCAGTATTCCAGGTTGGGTCTCACAAGAGCAGAGCAGAATCACCTCCCTCGCCCTGCTGCCCACGCTGCTCTGGGTGCAGCCCAGGACACGGGTGGCTTTCTGGGCTGCCAGTGCACGGTGCCGGCTCATGTTGAGCTTCTCATGCACCAGCACTCCCAAGCCCTTTTCCTCAGGGCTGCTCTCAATCCATTCTCCGCCCAGCCTGTACTTGTGCTTGGGATTTCCCCGATGTGCAGAACCTTGCACTTGGTCTTGTTGAACTTCATGAGGTTCTCACATCCCTCAATCCCTGTGAGGAGGTGTGGATGGGCCTGAAGGTACAACCACCTGAAAATATGCAAGTACGTCTTGCGTATGAAAACAAAGTGCGTGGCCGAGGACTTGCTGAGGCACGGCAGGTACGGACTTTAGCTACTAAATGCATCTGAAACGTCATCCGAGGGTTGCTCTGGGGTTTGAGCAGCTCCCTCCAAAGCAGATGGCAACCCTTCCGTGGTGGGCATCCAAAATACTGGGTGGGAAGTGGTCATTGTCATCTGACAATCCCTGGTCGTAACTCCCAGGTCCTCCAGTGCCACGTTCTTCCCTTGGCCAGAAATCTGGGTTAAAGTCAGCGCAAGTAGCCACATGTGGAGCTCTGGGATGTCGTCCAAGAAACCTGATACGTGTATTTTGAAATACAAATAAACAAGCACGCTGCAGACTGCGCAAAAAGAGACAGCGCAGAGGAGACACGCCAGGAGAAGGAGATGCTACAGCAGAGAAAGAGAGGGAGAAGTTGCTGCACAGTCTCCATCCTTGGAGATATTCAAAAGGCATGAGGACATGGTCCTGGAAACCAGCCCTGGGTGACCCTGCTTGAGCAGGGGTTGGAGTTGGTTCAAGGAATAAACCAACTATTTACGTACCAGTATATATTTATATACCAGTATCACCTCTGTGTTCACTGCCTCGAGAAAGCTGCACCAGGTGGGGCTGGTGGGCTTCACCCAGCCGCACACCGGCAAGACGCAGCCTGAAAACCCCAGTTTTTATGGACACGAGATACCTGTGAATCAGGTAGATCTGCCACCTCACAGCTGCAACTGGAGACCAGAGGCATTCGCTGTCAGACCCGGAGAACGCTCTTCCTGCTCGTAAACCTGCGGATAAATGGGATCTCCCGTTGCTCCTCGCTCCAGAGGGACAATTCTGTGGCAAATCACAGCGGCTTTGCAAAGGCAGCAACGGGAATTCTTGGCAACAAATTGCTGTGCATGCCGTGGCCGCTCGTGAAGCACGTTTACCGGCATCGGACTGGGAATGAAGCCTGCCTTTTAAACACGATCCATGTGGATACCGAGCAGCCTCTGCCTTCGTTTTCAACAATTTATCAAATCACCTGTCAAGCCTAACCCCGGAGTTTTTGGAATTTGCAGTGTCTCTCACTCCAGCACTGGGCTAAAAACATCCTTGGGCTACTTAATTTTGGCTGCTTCCCATGGTGATAATTAGATAACGGACTAATAGAAACAGAAGCATGTGATGCGTTTAGTCTAGCTGCAATACTTCACTAGTGTGAAGCCTTGGCTGAGGTTTCTTAGATGCAGAATTATTATTTTTTTTTCTCATCTCCCTTCATCTTTTAGTCCTTCTTTATGTTCTCCGTTCGGCTGTCCTGCCTGGAGAAGGGCCGCACCGAGACCCATCCTCATCATCGCTAAAAGAACGCTCCGACGACGGAACGTCGCGATCTCTGCACGGTCCGCTGCGAGCTTCGCTTGCTGCGCGAGTGGAATGTTGGAGCTCGTTAAAAACACAATTAATCCCCTTTTAACCATCAATATTTGTTCCCAGCACGGTCATTAAACACAGAGAGGAGGGAAGTTTTGTGCTGGAAGTTAACAAATTGGTTGTTTTTGGACTCCTCCCAGAGAGTTTTGCTTTTCCCCAAAGGCCTCCTTGCCCTCTCCAGTCCCCAAGGCTCCGTGCTTGGATGGGAAATAATTCATTATTTCGCTCGTAGCGTAAGAGCAAAGAGGAGTAAAGGAAATAAATGAGAGCGTTGCTCTGCTTGATGAGGAGGGAGGGTAGGAACAGGCAGTCCTGGTCATGGTGGAGCTGCAGTGACGTCCCACTTCTGCAGGAGCTCCTCCTGATGGGCCGTTTGCTCTTGCAGATATTAATTATGATAAAAACGGGCGCAATCGCAGATTACCGCCTTTCCTGGATGGCAAGAAAAGCTTAAAAACTCCAAGCTGGGGAACGAGGCTTGGACGTGCCCAAAGTCCCACCTGTGTGGGAGACGGAGAGGTTGGTGGCGCAGACACAGGTTGCTCCCGCCGTGGGCCAAGGTCTATCAGCACAATTAAATTGCTAATTAACCAGCACAGCCTGAGAGTCTTAAGGCTTCGACAGTGCAAGCGGGAAGATGGCATGGGGCATATCCATCTTGTGGGCACGGTGCCCGTCTGTCGCTCAAGGTTATGCCAACCTCAGAGTTGAAAGACCAGGTTGGGGAGGGCACCTCTGGCTCTTTGGTTCTCTGAGCTCTGCTGTCGTTTTGCCTCTTTTCCCGTTGTTTTTACGGCTCGTATCCTTGGCTATAACCCCACTGATTGTTCGCCCCGCTCGCCACCCGTCCACGGGGTCACGCTGCCTGAGCATGGAATAATTAATAAAAAGGATTGATGCAAATGAGGAGATTAACAAGGGGTCAGCGAGACGCGGCGTAGTCTCCGCAGGAGTTAATGGACTGAACGAGCGGAACGACAGCTGGAACGGCAAACTGGTTTTCACATCTGGTTTTCTCGAGATACGGCTTGCTTGGTAAATTGTGAAAGTCAAAATTAATCCACATCCGAGGCGAGGGGCTTTATTAGCTCCAGCTGAAGGAGGAGGAGAAGGGCTTTTTTCCCTGAGGTCGCAGTAATTTACTAGCTTTGTGCTTATTTCTAATAATTCCCTGGTACTAAATCTCAGGGAGGGTTCTCGTTGCTGGGAGCAGGACCGAGCGTAAGCTCAGCCGAGACCTGCAGCTCTACGGCAGAACAACGGCCACCTTGCTCTTCAAACATGTCAAATAAATATACAGAAAAGGTTTCCAGATGAATAACTGGTATTTTTAAAAAGAACGTTTCCCCAACTACCATTAAAAAAAAAATAATATTCATAAATAGCAATAGGGCTAGTAAGTGGCCACGTATCCTTCGTTCTAGCAGCGGTGACTTTTGTTCAGGCCCTGAGCTCTTTGTTAAAAGCATCTGCTTTTACTTCAGGGTATTTAATTGATCGTAGGGCGCCAGAAACACACAAATTCAAGAGCTGTAGAAACGCCAGGGCGGAGAAAGTAAAAAAATATTCCTTGGGGCGGAGTTTGAGTTGACAAAGGTTTACTTCACCTTAATTAAAATCCCAGGACATTGTGCACTGATGGGCTTTTGCGTGCTCGTTTCATTACTCTTTATATGATTATAAACCAGAATTTGCAGCGAAATAAGAAAACAGTGTTGCTGCGAACACGGTCTCACGGGGACAGCGACGGGAGCCTAAACTTTTTGTACCTGTAGGAGGAACTGTGCCATGTATATGTGGTGGAGCTCAGCTACCCCTGCTCGGGGCAGCCGGGCGCCGGGATGGAGAAGACTCCGAGCAAGGTTTTCACTGGAACAGGCACAGGCAAAACCCAACTCTAGCACCTAAAGGTACAGCTCCGACCCCTCCTATGCTGAGCACCATCCTTCCATCTCCCTCACCCCAGACAAAACACATTTGTAGGGAAAAAGCAATTTCTCTGAGCGTGAACCCGTTTTGCACGCGTAGGCGTGCTGAGCGAGCGGGCACGCCGCTGCCGGTGTGGCTTGGCTGCTTAATCCCGCGTATCAACACACAAAAGCGGAGTCGGTCCCTGGATTGTGCTGCCTGGAGACTGTAAACAAACTGAGGGAAGACGATGTCAGACAAGGGCACGAGCAACGCCGCAGCGCACTGGGGATGGCACCGCGGGCGCTGAGTTTTGCAGGGAGAGAGTTGAAATGCGTACAGAAACGGATTTACTGGAATTCCTCCGTGATGAGGACCTGTAGGTACGGTCACAGTTCATAGACTCATAGAATCATAGAATGGTTTGGGTTGGAAGGGACCTCAAAGATCATCCAGTTCCAACCCCCCTGCCATGGGCAGGGACACCCTCCACTACACCAGGTTGCCCGAAGCCTCATACAGCCTGGCCTGGAACACTTCCAGGGATGGGGCAGGGACGGGGCTGGGGTGGGATAGGGATGGGAGCCAAGGAGCGCTGAGCAATTACAGAAACTGTGGCCATGATCAGGCATCTCTCTACCCCATAGCCAACGCCCATCACTTCATTAGTCTGCTCTGCTTAATTGGAAGATGAACCATTACCCCCTGTGCAGCTTGGAAACTCCTGCTTTTTCACCGGTTGGAAAAAAGAAAAAAAGAAAAATCAGAGGGGAGGGGAGGTTAGATCATAGAATCATAGAATCATAGAATGGTTAGGGCTGGAAGGGACCTTCAAAGGTCATCTAGTCCAACCCCCCTGCAAGGGACAGGGATATCTCCAACTAGATCAGGTTGCTCAGGGCCTCGTCCAACCGGGCCTTGAACGTCTCCAGGGATGGAGCATCCACCACCTCTCTGGGCAACCTGTGCCAGTGTTCTACAACTCTCATGGTAAAAAATTTTTTCCTAATATCCAACCTGAATCTACCTCCCTCTATTTTAAAACCATTACCCCTTGTCCTATCACAACTGGCCCTCCTGAACAGCCTCTCCCCATCTTTCTCGTAGGCCCCCTTGAGGTACTGGAAGACCGCTATAAGGTCACCCGGAGCCTCCTCTTCTCCAGGCTGAACAGCCCCAACTCTTTCAGCCTGTCCTCATAGGAAAGGTGCTCCAGCCCTCTTATCATCTTCGTGGCCCTCCTCTGGACCCTCTCCAAGTGGTCCATGTCCTTCTTATGTTGGGGACTCCAGAACTGGACACAATACTCCAAGTGAGGTCTCACGAGGGCAGAGTAGAGGGGGAGAATCACCTCCCTCGACCTGCTGGCCACACTCCTCTTGACGCAGCCAGATGGAGCAACACTGGCTCATATCGGGCTGAGGTTTCTGGTTTTATTTTGCGAATGTGCACGGCACCTCGGAGCTGTGGCTTGCTTAATTTCTCCGTTACTGCTTTTCTAAAACAATCGAAAATAAAACTCCCTGCCAGAAGCTCTGAAATAAAGCCGAGGCCAGCCATCTCGTTCACCCTCCCGCGCTGCGCCGGCCCGTCTCCCTCCTCGGGTCCAGCCCCGCGCTCAGCCAACGCACCGTTTGTATAAATCCATATGGCACAGCGGACGTGCCCAAGGATTCTAACGAGCTGCAGCCCCCCAGACGTACTCAAAACCTCGGCTGGATCCGGTTTGATTTATTTCTAGGTGCCCTCGGAAACGGGGCGAATACTGGGGCTTCTGGTGACCGACGACTAGGCGCGCCGTCTTCCCACCGCTCCTCTCCACCTTCCCAGCCATCCAGGGCAGCAGGGAAGCACTTGGATGCCAGCGGGAGGCTCTGCCAGCAGTTGTGCCACTTGCTGAAAATGTATTTTTAATCGCTGCGCGGTCCTGGGGAGCGCAATTATCTCGTTGCTTGAAAACCGTAAAAATTACATTAAGAATCTGGATAAATCAGCTGGAATTACCAGTTCCTGGAGGAGCCGGACGCTGTAATGAAGCTGCTGGAGGGGAAAAAGACGTTTTATACTGGCTTGCAGAACAGAGCAGGCCTGACAAAGGACATCTATTTACACCAAAACTTTGGGGTTTTTTTGGAAAGGCAGAGATACTGGATCCCCACCAGTGCCTGGAAGGTTAGAAAGAAAGGCAGGTGATGTTTTTTGCATCTATTTTCGCAGCTCAGAAGTTGTCAGAGCATGCAGCTTCAGAGGAACATGTCAGGTCAAGAGGATTTCCAGCGGCTGGAGAGCTGCCCCCCCGTACCTGCCATCTCAGGATCAGGGTGAGGTGGAAGTGGAGACGTGCCAGGCAATGCCATGGCCTCCAGGAATGATGGACCTCCCCTGGAGCTGTGCTGCTCCTACTCCAGGAGGCTCTCCAAGCGTGTTAAGTAGAGTGTTTTTATGTAGAGGAAGAAAATTTTCACCTATCGTGCTGAAACATAATGAAGATTAATTAGGTCGTGGTTGCGAAGCACTCCTGGTGCCAGGCACCTGCTGCTAGTGTAATGACATTTATTACGGCTGTGCCAAAGCATCCCAACTGCTCGTACACAGAGGGCCCGACGATGGATTTATGGAGCACTTTTTATGCCAACAGAGCATCCCAAAATTGCTCTTTCAGCCTGCAGAGGTTTTGCGAGGAGGGATGCTCCTGGGCGTGCACAGCACCTGAGCCATGGAGAGCATTGCCATCCCGAGCCATGGAGAGTATCCCCATCCTGAGCCACGGAGAGCATCGCCATCCCGAGCCACGGAGAGCATCCCCATCCCGAGCCACGGAGAGCATCCCCATCCTGAGCCATGGAGAGCATCCCCATCCTGAGCCATGGAGAGCATCCCCATCCCGAGCCAGCCATGCACCATCACCACGCAGCTGAGGGGGATGAGCCTTTCAAAACCCCGACTGGTGAGGAAGAAGAGGAAACTCGGCCATCTTTCCCCACTGGCAGCCAAGCTGCGGAAGCACTGCGGCACGGCACGGCGAGGGCTTTCCACCTCTCTCCGGCGGTTACAGGCTGTTGCCACTCACGATGCCACCTTGTGCAGAGTCGTATCATGTCAAAGATGGATCCCTGGTGACTTTTGTGCTCCCGAAAGACAAAGGAGGTGGAATGCCAGCGGGAGCGGGCGATCCCCACCGCAGCCTCTCCGGCTCGCAGGGGTCCGCTGCTCCATGCAGGTATTTTACCATTATAAATACCAATATTTCCATGATTTTACCATTATAAATACCAATATTTCCATTATTTTACCATTATAAATACCAATATTTCCATTATTTTACCATTACCGGCCAGCAGAAAGCAGAGGAAACTATTAACGTGCTTTGTCACGGAGGAGCTGGCAGCTCTGCTTTCCCTTTCCAAAACCCACCGCGGTTTTCCTGGGGGGCCTGGCTCCCAGCTCAGCTGCCAGCTCCCAGTTTTGGGAGACCCCAGTGAGGATAGCAGCAGGGCCAGGACGTTGTGTAAGACAGGCGGGACGGGAGGAAGGGCAGGGTGTTCTCACCTATCCTTTTTTTTTAAAAAAAAAAGAGAACAGGCTGTATCCTTAAAGCGTCAGAGAAAAATCTGGCACAAACCAGAATGCCTTAGCGAGGCTCAGAAGCCAAAAAGCAGCGAAAAAGACCCAAAACTACTTTTTAAACTAATCCCCTGAGTCGTGGCAGCTCGGCCAGAGACCTCATTTAAAGCTCCCTCAATATCAGTCTCTTATTTTTAAGCCAGTCTCGCGTGGATGGACTCAGCCCGTCTGCCTCCAGACCTTTCCTCGCCCCAGGAGACGTGGCGGACGCACAACGAGATGTTCAAAACTTCCCGAGGGAACGGCGCGCTCGGCGGCGGAGGTTATGGAAAAGTTTATGAGCGGATCCGTGCGAACACGGCTCTGCAAACAGCACCTTCCTCTCCGGAGCAGGAGGTTGGGAGTTCAAGACACACACCTGGAACCATGAGGTGAGCAAACAGCCGTTTGCAGGTGGACCTCCGCCTCTCCGGCAGGGATGGAGCGGAGGCGGATGGCTTGGCATGCTCCCCTCCCCTCCTCTGAACTTTCGAAACGGGGCTGGAAAAAGTTATTTCGCTGGGAAAGGCAAATGGGAAAGAGAAAAGCAAGAGGCTGGAGCATCCCTGCAGAAAGAGCCCAGCAGCCGCTCGCTTCCGAAATGCTCGCGGCGGATGTTGGGAAAGCGCGTTCCTCAGGGCTGCTGTTCCCACTGTGGTGGCTGGGGGGTCGCTCAGGCAGGGACCCCCCTCCCAGAGGACCCTTCTTCCCTCGAGCAGCAGCGGCACAACCGCGCTGCTTCCAAAGACGAAGCCTGGGAGACTAAGACAACATCATTTCTTTTCCCAAAAAACACCACTGGAAAAGCCCGCCTCGCCGTCCTGGAACCTCTGCAAACCCACCTGGCAGGAGCGGGCAGAGAAGGGGTGACCGACAGATCCCACCTGGCATCCAGCATCAGGCTGGTGCCACATCCCGGAGACAACAGGGATACTTGAATACCGGAGCACGTCCTCATTTCGCGATTTTTCCGGCCCCTTTGCCAGTTTAAAGGCGTTTTCACAGATGCCCAAAAATAACCTCGTTTTTCTAGCGTGATCCTGGGACCTCGTGTCGGAGAAAGGGGTAACGAGAGCCCGTGAGAGCGGCCCGAAACGGAGCAGGTCACTTGCTGTGGAATTGTGGCTAACGAGGATAAAGAAGGCAGCTGGCTTATTAATAAAAATATTTTACTCACAGACATCAAGATTCTCCCAGTTTCCCCCAAAGGTGCTACCATCCTGAGCCCAATTTTGGGGGGACTTTTTTCACCTCTCTAAAGGCAAGAATGTGCACCAGGAAGGGGTGGATTTGCCTCTGGCCCCTTCCTCCGAGCTCCTAATTCGGGACACCCCTCCTGCCTTCATCTCTGGGCTCCTTTTTTCTGGCAGACCCAGGGCGGTGCAGCTCGATCTGCTCGCTGCCTCGTTAACCAAACGAGATCTGCGATTCCCCTGCCCCGGCTGGGGCAGATGGCAGCTCCTTGGGAAAGCAGGCAAAGCATGGATGACCCGATCCGGGCTCCGCTGATGTAAACGGAGAGCTCGTTGCCATGGCAACGAGAGCAGAGGACCACAACATGTATTTTTCCGGCGTGATCTCAGCAGCTCCCGATTCGCAGCAGAGAGCCGGTTCTCACGGGGCTGCGGGGCTTTGGCCTCTCCCCGCTTTGGCACCGGGAGCTGCCGAGGCAGCCGACGTGCTTCAAGCCGTGGGGCACGGAGAAAGTTCCTTGATAAGGGAAGAACATCCCAGCCAGCCTGCTAGGAAAGGAGGAATAACTCAACCCAGGGCAAGTGCATGAACAGGGAGGGGAAAAAAAAGAAAAGAAAGTACATTTCAGGGATGCTTTCCACCTAGTTTCCATGGGAATGCTCATAGGGTCGGGATCCTGTAGAGCCTGAAATTCAGAAACATCAAAGCTTCAGCCAGCCAGCCAGCCTTCCTTCCTTTCTTCCTTCCTTCCTTCCACGTTCATGATGAGTTCCAGTTAGGCACTGGCACAGGTTGCCCAGAGAAGTTGTGGCTGCCCCATCCCTGGAAGTGTTCAAGGCCAGGCTGGATGAGGCTTTGGGCAACCTGGTGTAGTGAAGGGTGTCCCTGCCCATGGCAGGGGGGTTGGAACTGGATGATCTTTGAGGTCCCTTCCAACCCAAACCATTCTGTGATTCTATGATTTATGCAAAGAAAGATGCTGTGTGCCCCGTCGACAAAATAGGAGTTTGCTCCGTGCCAGCAGCGAATGGCATGGGCAGGATTCAGGCCGTTGCGTGGCACCAGCCATCCCCAGACACGTGTGCCGGTGCTGTCAGCGAGCGGCTGCAGCTGGAACACCTGGAAGCAGACGCTGGGGCCCACGCGTGCGGATCGGTCGCACACAAATGGAACGCTCCTTCCTCTTCTCCCCCTTCACTGGAGCTGCTGCCGTTTCCCCCCAAGACTCATCGTCCTGGGATGCGGTGGATTCTCCACCTTTCCCGTGTTTTAATCTAGATCAGCTGGATTTTTAAAGCTGGGCGGGCGTTCAGACTCCCGTTATTCCCGCTCAGCGCCAAAACCGCCGGGTGAAATTTATAGCCCGAGTTCCAGGGGAGGTCAGGCCGGAACGCTGCGGACTCCGAGGCACACGTACGAGCCAGATCGTATCCGAGACTCCGGCTGCGGCGTTACGATGCATCCAGTGATTTGTAGGGTTCGGCGGGGCTGCAGGAATCCGCTCGGGTGAGCCAAGCTGGGAATTCGCTGAGAATAAATGAGTACTGTCTTATGTTAAACCCCTCTCTTTCTCAGAAAACACACAGATGGGATCGTAAAGGGGTTGTAATTCCAGCAGGCGGAATTTGTCATTGCCTCGATGGGAATTTGCGATTTGGATGGGGCTCTGGTACTGACTTGGCTGCTGGGGAACAGCGGGACGTCACCGGGAGCGGCGTCACGTCACTGGGAGCAGCGTCATGCCGTCGCCCCATGGCTTTGCTTGTTTGGGTGCCACCTTTTAATAGTAAAAAGGATAAATAAATCCCCGCGCCGAGCCGCCCAGGATGAGCTGGTTAACAGGGAAGCCCGGCCTCGGCACGGTGCTTTCGCCTGGTCCCAAAGGGCAGCCTCGGGGGGAAAATATAGAATTTGCAACTTTTAATTTGGGAGGATGCTGATCCCCAGGCTTCCCCTAGCGGAGGGCAGTCAGCTCGGCAACAGCCCCTGTCTCAGTAGGAGCCCTTGTAGGGTCTCGGCAGCAGGAGAAATCATGGAATGGTTTGGGTTGGAAGGGACCTTAAAGATCATTTTAGAGAATTCAGTACCAAATGCCAAGAGAGCTTTGGGAACGGGCTTTAGGCACAGGTTCATGGCATTTCACTGCAGTTTTTCCTTAAATTCTTCTGCATGGCCAGTCTTGCATTCCCCTGTCCTTTCCTTCCTGCAAAAACAGTGGCAGGGAGAGAGGGAGGGAATGTTTCCCCAGTGAGGTCAGTGGAAAGGCTGCACTTGCCTCCAGCTGGGGCTGGATCAGGCCAGGGCATGCAGGTGTCTGGGAGGGACGAGGCATGGCTGGGATTTTTCCTTTTGCATCCCCCTCCAAGGGCTCACAGCCGTTTGCAACCCCCCCTGTGGCAGCACCAGGACCATCCCTTGTTCCTCCCCGCTGCTCCTTTTCGGATAACAATTGCAGGATCCAGATGCTTATCTGCAGGGCTCTTCCCTTCCAGCCATGCTCGGGTGCTCGCCCATCTCTGGACCACGCCGTCCTTCACCGAAATCCACGCGGATGCTCCGAAAGCACCCACAGATAGACCCTGCAGATAACAGAGGTCCTGGGAACAATGAAAAAGTCCGGGATGTATGGCGGGAGAGGGAACGCCCAAGACATCTACGGGATTTCTTATGCATCTCAGCCAAATTATAAACGGGAGAATTGGGTGAGGTTGGCCAATATTTGGGCAGATGGCACTGAATTCCCATACCAGGGATTCTTCCCTTCCCTCATTTCCCCTTCCCAAAGCTGTGACAGGACATCTCTCTGTCGCGTCGACACCTGAGTAGGATTTGGAAACGATAGCGGCATCGCAGCATCTCTGGAGACGGGGGCTGGAGCCCGACCCGTCTCACTTGTCACCATTGAGGTTTTTCACCTGGTGCCAGCAGTCTCAGGACACAAACCCCATCAAAGCCCCAAAACCCCGGTGACCTGAGCCCCCAGCTCCGTTCACCAGCCGGCCCCGCCGCAAGCCGACGGAGCGGCGGATGCCCAGAAGACACATGTTTATCCCAGCGCAGGGGATGAGCCCGCCGATGGGGACGCGAATAAATACTGCTGTAGAAGAGATAAAGGTCTTTGTTTTAAACCCCTGAGTAAGCACTTTCTTCACCTCTTTTGGCAGTTCAGGATGGGAGGGTGATGGCGAAAAAAATAACCGGAACTGGCTCCAGAGGCTTTCCTCCGGCTGAGACGCACCCTGAAGCCCAGCACTTCTCCCTCCCCAGCTCAGAGCCCCTAGTCACTTTATTAATATTTTTTTATTTTTTTTTTGGCTCAAGAGGCCATGTCTCGGCGCAGGCACCTACCCCCAGGCAGCCAGCACGTCCCCTGGCACCGGTGCCCAGCTCCTGCCACGCGGCGATAAGGATGGAGGAAGGCGGAGACCGGATGGAGGGTACGCGTCCCGCCGGACAATAATCCGGACGGGCTTTGCACGACCTTTCCAGCTCTTATCTTTACACCCCCCCGGTATGGACAATCGCCACGTCCCTGTCTTTTATTTATGTAAAGTTCTTATCCCGAAGGTTCCTAACGATAACGATAAAAACGCCCTTGGATGCGCTCACGTGGGATGCAGCCAAGTCTGAGCTCAGCAGGGATGTAGGACGCTGCGCCCCAAGAGCCGGAGCAGCAGCTCAAAAATAAAATCTACTCTGCCTTAATAATTATTATTATTATTTTTGAAGGAGTTGCAATTGTTATAGCAACGGCAAAAAACACATAACACCCTCCCCTCTCTCCCTGCTCCAATGGTGCCCGTGGCGGGTCCCGGCCCCGACCGTGTGCCGGGAGGCACGGAAGGACCCGGGATGCAGGAGCAAAGTAGTGCCCGAGTGCTGACCGCAGAAAACTGCTGATCTTTTCCTGTATTGTGGGGTCCCTCCCTGCAGGAAATCGTGCATTGTCCTGGGGAGCGCCTGGCTTTCCTGCGGAATCCCGGTGGGGATGGGTTGGGGGCCACCCCTCGCCTCTGCCCTCCGCCACCAGCACCGCCAAAAATACGTATAAATAAATAAAAAAATAAAAGAGGTTTCACCTTGTCCACGGAGGGAGGGGGGAAAAAATAAATAAAAGCAGCAGGAGCCTCGCTTCCCAAAGCAGCACTGCCAAGGAAACCCTTGGAGGTGGGTTTGGTGCCTCCGAGCACCCCGGGGCCGGGACCTGGGCCGTATTCATGCCCAAATCGACACCGGTGCTGAGCAAAGGGCACCTCGTACCAGCATCGGCCCAGGAAGACCTGAGATCCCAGCAGCCCTTCAAACGAGGTGGGATTTGCTTCCGCCCGGAGTCAAAGCAAGAAAATAAAACCTTTTCCCGGTGATTTTAGAGATAACTCTTTTTTCTTCTTCCCCAACATGTCCCGAATTCCCGGCCGTCGCTTTGCCCTGGGGCACGAGCTTGGCACGAGGTGCTCCAGCTCCAGGGATGCCCTTTGTCCAAACCCTCCGTTATTTTTGCAGCTGGGGGGGTGGTGATGGGGAGGCAGCCCTGCTCAGGAGCCAGCACTCCTGTGTCCTATCCGAAGGTACGGAAGCACCTTGAGATCAACGACGGCTGCGGAGGTCGGACTTTTCGGTGGGCAGCGATGCCGCGAGGGGCTCGGCAGCTCCCACCTTTCTGCCATTGAAACACCGAGCGGCCTCGTTTCCGTGGGTAAATACGAGAGGAAAGAGTTAAACAGGGAAAAAAAAAAATAAGAAAAAGACAAAGGAAAGAAAACTTGGACCAACTCGAGCACACGGACAATGAAAACCACGTTGGAATTGCTCTGTATATTCCACGAGGTCACGGCAGCTCCCAAGCTCCACTCAGGAGTGTGACTCAAAGTGTTCAAAATTTCCTTTTTTTATATATATATTCATTTTTTATGTGATTCCAGGGACTGAGATGTGAAGGAAATATTTACTTACGTCTTTATTTTGGCCTGGGTGGGAACAGACATTTATTTCCCACTTGGCAAAACCTCCGCAGCTCGTCGCTTGCCGGCGGTTTGACGCGATGCTCGCCCCGTGGCCGATCGCGGCCGGCAGGGAAACGGCTAATTTTGGGATTTCCATGCGTTTGAGAAGGGGTCGGACTTTCCCTTTCCACGTGGTTATATTACGAGACCGTGCACTTTCCCAGAACCTAATTCTGAACTTGCAAAGAAATGAGGGGAAAAAAAAAAAAAAAAACAACTAACATCGTTAGCGGAAAGGAAAACGGATTTTCCATGGGGTTGCTGCCCCGTCACTGGAATGGCAAGTGCTCCCAGGGCAAACCGAAGGCACCTGCCCCATCCTCCTCCTCCTCCTCTTTTGAAGATGAAGGTTTGCTGGGTATAACTAAGGAAACAGCCTCGAGACGAGCCCAAGGCTGGCACAAATCACCATGCTCCGGGCGAGAGCCGTCCCCGCGGAGCTCGGATCCGCTCCTTCTGCACGGGGTCCCCGGGGGGATGACCTCAGTGTTTGCATGTGCGCCGAGATACTTTTCTGCCAATTTTTTTGTTTGTTTTTTTTTTTTTAAAAAAAAAACATTGGAGCTTTAGGCTCATCTTCCTTATTAACACCCCCCCCACCAGGACCCCTTCTTGGGGGCAGACAGGGAGAGGGGCTGGGGTGCCCGTGTCCCGTCAGCCTCCTTGCACCCCCTTGGCACCTCCAGCCTCCCTAATTACCAACATCTGGTCCCCTTCCCTTTTTCTATAGGGTCTCTGTTCCCCCCACACCGAAAACCCCCCCAAAGCGACCACGCATCCAGCCCAAGTCTTCCAAACTTTTTTTTGGGGGGACAGAAGATGCTCTGGCAGGCTGGGGAGGTTGCAGGGGGATCCTCGGAGGATTCCCACCCTCCCTTTCCTTCCAGCTATTGCCGCCCGAGCAGGGTCAACACCCACCCCTCCCCGAGCCCCCCGCTTTGTTTACAGCCCTGCCTTTTCCTTCTCATTTCCCTCGGGCACATTTCGGCCGCTTCCAAAGCCGTCTCCTTGGTGGGAGGTAACGCAGCTGGGCTGGGACGGCAAAATGAAAAATAATGAAAAAAAAATAATAGAAAAATAAGGAAGAAGCCAGCTGGGCGTGTTGGGTTTGGAGGTGGAGGGACAGCTGAGTCACACCAGTGCCTCCCGGGTGCAGGAATCCCGAGTAAATCCCGCTGAGCTCAGCAGTGTTGGAGTTGGGAAGGCAGAGCGAGCCCGCACCCCGTTTCAAGGTGGTTTGTGCCACCCAAATTCTTTCCCATCCCCAAATTTCGTGCAGGAAACCTCGGCCGGGGAACTTTTTTTTTTTGGGGGGGAAAAAAAAAAAATCTACAAACACAGAAAGTCTTAACAGGAGGGCGAGGGAAAGCCGGCAGGAAATTGTGTGTTATGAGGGAGCAGTCTATAAAGGGAGGAAATTAATATTTAATAGAAAAAGCCCACCGCTCCCATGGCTCGGCTCCAGAAAGGAAGCCGCGGATGTTTGGAGACACCTTCATTTATGCACGTGCGTGACTGTCCTCAACGCCAACAATGGCCTCCCAGAACCTCCACCCTGGCCCCCACCGCCCATTCCAGACCTGACCATCCCCACCAGTGGTATCTCACACGCTGTGGAGGCTGGATCTGCGAGCGCGAGGGATGGTGGTGCTTCCCTTGGGATTCTCCCTCTGGCACCGCAGGGGGAGGACATAGAGTATGGGTGACCACCTTATTTCTGCCTGAATTCAGTATTTAGTCAGGTAGTGACTCGCCCACCCACATTCACCCTCCCTACCTGGGCTGGTTTGCGACAGCTCCAGGTGATCAGTGCTGGACATCCACCAGCGCAGGAGAACCATCAGATCCACACCAGAAAAAGCCATTTGACATGAAACACGTCATCATCATCTAGCAGTAACGAGAGCTAATTAGGACAGCGCTTGGTCCACTGGGCTTTTAGGCAGGGTTGGTAGAGAAGGTGCTGCCCCATGTCCATACACCACGCTCACTGTGGGAACGCAGCGGTGTTGACCGCTGCAGCTCCTGGTCAACGTGTTTTATTCATCTATTTCCCTCGCTATACCAGAGAATAACTGCTTTAAAAGTAATGCTTTTTACCACAGAAAACCTCAGCTTTGAGCCCATCATCTTCAGTTTCACTGAAGTTTTTGGTGGTTTTGGTTTTTTACCTCTCCCTTGAAATTGTAAAGAGCAACAAAAACTTTAGAAAAAAAAACAAAAAACCACTTCAGCAAAGCCGTTTCTCCCCACAGAGACCAAAGCAAACGCGGGAGACTCCAACGTTTTCCAAGCAAAGCAAAGCTTTGCCTCTTATTTTGCAACGTGTCGTATCACTGTTGGAACATCATCGCTGTCAACTGCCGTGACCTTGTGCCACAGGGAGCTGGAGCAGTGGGGTTGTGGTGGATCACCCCTCCACGTGAGAGGAGCTGGATGGGGGAAAGGAGCTGCAGAGCAGGGAAAGCATTGGCCAAAATTAGGGCTAACGAAGGCCCCTCCATGGAGGAAGCCTGTGGATCCGTGCTTGGGCTCCACATTAGCCAGGAACCACAGCAACATCCTCACCCAGACACACTTGTTTGTTTGGGGTTGTGTTGGGTGGGGCTTGTTTTGAGTTGGGTTGTGTTGGGCTTGTCCTTTTGAGTTGGGTTTGTCATGTTGGGTTGGATGTGTTGGGTGGGGCTTGTCATGTTGGATTGGGTTGGATGTGTTGGGTGGGGCTTGTTTTGGGTGGGGATGGGTTGGGTTGGGTTGGATTGGATGCGTTGGGTTGGGGGGTTGTCATGTTGGGTTGGGGGGTTGTCATGTTGGGTTGGGGGGTTGTCATGTTGGGTTGGGGGGGATTTTTTTTGGTTTTGATGTTTTTTGGGGTTTTTTTGTTTAGTGGTTTTGGGGTGTTTTTTTTTATTAAATATGAGTCCCAATGTTGCACGAGGGCTGCTGTGGAGAGGCACACATCTGAATTTCCACTATCCATATCACTACTTCACAGTCCTCGCTCTGAGCATTTAATAACCTTATTCATTTGCACTGGGGAAAAGAAAAAAAAAAAACACCAAACCACAAAACACCACAGCCACCAAACAGAAGGAACTAAAATGGAAATCCCTCCCAGAATTTTCTATTGACGGGGGAGAATCCCAAGCTATGCCAAAACAAAAAAAAAGGCATTAGACTACACTAAAAGTGTTTTCTCCCCACAAAGACCAGACACGCAGCTTCCCCATGCCTTTGCAATGAGCCATTATCTTGCACCAGTTTGTATTTTGGGGCCAATAATCCAATAAAGAGCAGATGAAACGATAAAATGGCCCCAATTTCCCTTGGCTTGGGCAGCCCTTGGTTGGGAAGGCGCATCACAATCCCCTCCAGTCACATCGCTCCGGGGGCTACATCAAAGAGGATGAGGAGCACAACCCTCCCTGCCTTCCCAAATTATCTAGTGGCTCGCCCAGCAAAGCTGACCACCGGGATATATCATGAGATTTGGGAATAACAGGGTACTGGGCAGAGCTGAAGAATTCTCGGTGCAACCCGGCTCTCCCGCACTCCAAGCATCGGAAGGTCCCACCCCACCATCCAAGGAAGGGAAAGGAACACGGAGCAGATAACCAAATTGTGAGCCGTCAGCAGGCAAAATACCACCCGCTCCGAGCTCAAAATCCCAGACTGAACTTCACGGGATGGATCAGATCCTTTGGGCCCTAGAAATCCCGCCGTTTATTTTCGCAGCTGGAGTTCACCAGGTGTCCTGGTGGGATTCCAACAGTATTATCCCTAAATCTCCCTCTGAAATTAAAAGAAAGGGTTGTTGGGCTTTTTTTTTTTATTATTTTGAAAAACATCTGTCCTCTTCTTCACCTCCTCCCCTCCTACCACATCACAGGCTTTTGGGCACTGCGAAAAATTATTTTTTTTTAAAAAAAATAACACTAACAAAAAGTTACAGCAAGAAGTTAAGAGGCAAAACATCCCTTGGTGCAAGTCGATTGGGACTCTGCCCTTCAAGGTGTTTCCTTGGCAGGAGCCTGGGGCTCCCACGAGGCCAGTCCCCAGCTCCAGGAGCATTCCCAGGATGAACACCCACTCGTGTCCTCTTGCCATAAGCATTTGTGGAGTTTTTCCTTTCGCTCAGATTTGTGTGTAAACAAATCTGTGCCGACAAGGAGCTTTGCCAGCTTTATTATGGCTCTCAGGGTAATCACTTTCTAATTTTCTTAATGCCTCTGCTGCTACCAGGTCGTTTCTATGAGAGCACAATGTCCCAGCGATGGTCCAGTCCTTCCACTCACAGTGCCCTGATTACATCTGCTTCCAGGAAAGTTAAAAAAAAAAAACAAAAACAACAAAACTAAACAAACCAAACCACCCAGCCTTCCCCCCAGCTTTAGCCTGAAAGTTGCTCCAACTTTGGAGAAACATTGACAAGAGCGAGAAATTGCAAAAGCTGATCAAAGCTGCAGGGAGGGTCCTTCAATCGCACGCTGCCAGGATTAAAAAAAAATAATAATAAAAAAGAGCCCATAAATCTGGACTGTCATGCAAATAGCAAATCCACCCTTCTCCTCTGACAAAACAAACAGAAAAAGGGAGGCACGGAGAGATGCGAAGCGAGAGGACATCTGGGTGGGGACGGCTCCTTCTGCTCCTTGCTCACCCCTTCCCTCCATCCAGGCAGGCGTTTCACTTAATCCATCAAAAACGTCACCTCCGCTGGACAATTTATGGGATTTAGGAAGAGTTTTCCAAACAGGGGGTGAAAAGGACCGAAGGAGAACGCTCTCTGTACGAGCTGGTTTGGAACAGCACAGCAACTGGAGAGCACAACGTGCCCCCACCAGAGACAGGGCAGCTCCAGGAGCCCCCCACTGTGCCCTCAAAACCCCCTCTCCATATCCTGAGCCCCCCCAACCCCAAGAGATTTACTCCAAAATACAATTATTTTTAATTATTATCTTTTGTCCTTTAGCAAGATGTTATTTTCCGCAGTAGAAAACCATATGAAACATTGATTTTTTTTTTTTTTTTTTTGCTGTACAGCTGGGAGCCCACAAAAAATACGTGGTCGAGGCTCCGTTCCCCCCACGTGTTCCCAAGCAGCACGTTCTCCAAGACAATGACCCAACACACCGACAGTGAGGATTTAACCAGCAACAGGCAACTCCTTTTCCTGTGGCCCCCAAGCACAAAACAGCACTAGCCAGCACCCTTGCCAAGGGCAAACCCACCAGGGAGATGACCAGATCGCTTCGGCTGCCTTCTCCTTGGGAGAGGCTGGTACTGTTGGCCACAGAGCATGGCTCTGGGTTGGGGCTCTCCCAAGAAAAAGCCACCACAGCCCTCAGTAGGTCACCGCATGCCAGGGTAAGCCTTGCCCATTGCCCTAAGGCAACGATCAGTCTGGTAGCCAAGGCTAAGAACACCTCCAAGGCCATGGTGCTCCAGGACACACCAGTCTCATGGCAACCTCCACCGAAACATCTTCTTGGGAATTACCAACCAGCAGCTACAGCACTACCAGAGCCAAGACAAAACTACCATTGAGGAGCTTCACCAGACCATCTAGCAACATGCACTTCACCCCTTACCTGCTGTAGCAAAACCCGCAGATGCCCCTGGAGTCTGCAGGACCAACACACGTTGAATTTGGAGCACTATTTGATGCACGGCACAGAGAAGATCCTCACAGCCCAAGCTCTCAGAAGAAGCATGATGGAGGAACAGCCGGGTGAAATAGCTGTAGCCGAACAAGCCTGATGCCCATCAAGCCCTAACGATGCCCATCCCCTGGGGAAGGGGCTCCACCCAGGAGCTCCCATCCCTAATCCCCACGTGCCTCCGCTCGTTGAAGCGGGGGCCATCCTGAACACCGAGCCGCTGGTGAACGACGTGGGGAAAGGTGCCGCAGGTGAGAAGAAGAGGAAGAAGAGGAGGAGGAGGAGGAAGATGCTCGATAACAGCAATCATCCTCAGTCCCCTGGGAGAGTCGTGCTGTGGAAAGCAAACAGCGATGCGCCGGGGCGAGGGGAAGGTGAAGCTGGAGATGTTGGGCCGTGATAGTGCCGCTCTCTAAATGGGGAGTAAAAGGAAATCTTTATCTGCGGAGCGCACAGCCCGGGGAGATGGAGATAACGCGGCTCCGTTGCGTGGCGGTGTGCGATACCAACCCAGCCTTTCTTCTCATTGCCCCCGTTTCTGCTGAATTTAATTGGAAAACAAACAAGCAGGAGCCTTTAGAAGGAGAAGCAAGCGGAAGGTGTCCACCCAGAGAGATTAATGACATCGATCTGCCCTAATGATGTCCACCCCGAATGATACAGCCCCCAGTTTGACGGGCGGCCGAAGGTGTGACCGGAATCACGTCCCTGCCACCTTGGTTCTTTCTTTAGGTAGTGAGGAATGAGCCCTCCAGCTACCACTCAGGGAGCCCCGCGGAAGGAAAAGGAATGCCTACGAGGCTGCGAGGTGAGGTAGAAAGTCCTTGTCAAAAAAAGTGGAAAAGTGCACAATTCCATTGTAAATTATTGCTCACGTAGGAGCACGGGTACAGAAATCCCAGCAGGAGATGGAGAGCAGCGAGACCTCACCATCAACGGTGCGTGCGTGGGAAATATGGCTCCATGTGTTATCCAGGCTCAGGGCTCCTTCCCGACGGACCCAGCCGCTCGTTGCGGGTATCACCTGGATGAAACAAGCTTCGGAGTCGGTCCCAAGGGGAGAACTCACAAATCCTCTCACTCGGGGAAGGAAAAAGTAAATTGAGTGGCTTTAGCCTTGCCGAAGCGATCGATCGTTGTGTTGCTCCTGAAAAACAGGGGAGCCCGGGAAAAAGAAGAGCGTGGAGGAAGGCACGGCAGCACCCAGGCAACCGCCTTACAGCTGGGGAGATGTGAGCACGTGGTGTCCCCTCGCCCAGCCCACCATTCCCTCCTCGCTTCGTAAATCCATAATGCCTGGAGAGGTTTGGGGGTTTTGGTTTGCTTGTTTGTTTTTTTTTTCTCTCCAAAAATTTCCTAGGATCACAGCTCATTGAAATCAGACTCTCCCTGAGTCTGGGATTCCCGTTTCTGTGCAGTTTTCCAGAAGCGACGTGAGGATGGAGCTCTGGATGCCGCGCGGGCAGGGATGCGCGTCCGCGGAAGAGACTCGCCGCTGCCGCCCGCATCCGCGTAGGCAAATTGTTCCTCGTGGAATAGGGCCGGCTCGCCAAGCCACAGGAACTGCTCCAAGGAAATGTCATTTTAGAGGATTTCATTTGCTCTGGAAAAGGGATCTTTGCGGAAGGGGATGAAGAGCAGAGCAGGCTGCTGCGGCAATCCCTTCCGCAGGAGGAGGGGAAAAAGTGTTTCTGAACCTGGAAAAAAACCCATCCCAGGGAATGGTGGTTTTTCCCAGAAGAGTGGCAAGGGCTGGCTAGGAAAACTGACAGCACGAAAAGAAGGGCTTAGGAAAACAATTCGGAGCGATTACCGCTAAAGAACATGAAATATTTCCATTTGCTTCTCTTATAAAGTTGACTTTGTCGCCCTTATTCACGGGGAGGATTTTCCTTTTGCTGTGTAAAAGCTCCTGCAAAAATCCTGGGAGGATTTGCGGGGCCTGGTATTGCTCAGCCAGACTAAGGGGAACCTGTTGCAGGATCCCTTCTGTGGACGGCCCAGAGTCATGACCATACACCAATATGGTTAGAAGATCATGCTCGTTTATTACAACCAACACGCAGGTTATAGAGCGGAATGTGGCGTGACACGACTACATTCTACAATTGGCTTGCTCAGCGTAAACACACTCTCGTGGGCTATAGTGGTAGGGCAGCGCTAGCAGACCACAGGTAATAAGCTCATCCCTTTGGTCTCCTCATTGCGGTCATCGGAGAGGCGTGCATCTTGGCAGGCAATCAATCTACGTTTCCTTTTAAGGCCGTTAGGCTAACTTGAAGGACAGGAGTAATCTAGCTGGTAACCTTGTGCTCTGGGGCCCAAACAGGGATTGTCCATACCCGAGAGAATATTATGGCCAGTCTCAGAAAGGAACTCCTCCACACTTCCCCCTTTTCTGTTTTTGGACCATCCATAGTCCTGGCATTGCTTTAAGGAGGACCCGAGAGGCGCACTTCAGGACACACCCTGCTAAGAGAATCATAAACAGCAATGCAACTAATATCGTCATGCCTTATATGATTAATCCTTTTATCCAACCTGGTATGTTCCAACTACTGAACCAGTTTGAGAATGGGTCATCTTGTGTCATGATATGATGTATGTTACTTTGGAGGTTTGCAAGTTGCTTATGAATGCTTTGAGAGTGGTCAGATAGATTCATACAACACATGCCTTCAAAGTCAGTACAACCATGGCCTTGAGCTAACAATGAAAAATCAATAGCAGCGCAATTTTGCAATACAGCATGCTGGATATCATCTACAGCAAGCAATAGAGAAGTGAGAATATCAGAGGTAAGATTAAATTGTTTCAATGCCCAACAAGCAAGCTTAGCCAACTGACTATTAGCATTGCTGTCAGAGGCTCCTAGAAGGAAGACAGATAGTGCTGCTATTTCAGCTGGACTCAGCAGCTGCACGTTGTCATTACAAGTGCCGTCAAATTCTTTTAGGCTCCTCTTACCCCAACTTGTTCGGGTTGTTCGTTCAACTAGAAAATCATGAATGCTAGGGGCAAAGAGAGTTAGGCAACCCAAATAGCAAGGACCACCGATAGCTCCTTGTGGAATTCTGGTCCAGGCACGATCTCCACAGATCAGAAAAATTCCGGGGGGCAGGAGCGTATCGTGTGTAAATACTTTCCCAATGAGTGCTCCGGTTTTTACATCTCCCCACATCGATGTGCCGGACACATTCCATCACGGTTTGTCTTGGAAGAAAAAGCTGCGTCCTAATTTAGCCTGATAGGCTTGCTTCAGCGTTTGGAACCAAACCACTCCAGAGCCATTTAGAAGTTGCACAGGAGGGCGAATGGTTTTACATATCGCGTCGTGGCTCATCAACTGGTTCCATAAGCCAGAAACATTTTTCCATGTCCCTGGTAACAAGCTACCTAGAAGATCAAGTTCTTGCAGTCCTATGGGGATGGTCACATTGAGTGATCTAATCAAGGCAGCTTGGACTTCCGATCCCACATCGAAAGGCCAATCCCACCCACTGCAGATCCGTCTCATGCCACTGGGTTGTTGGTATGAGAGGGCAGAGGTATTGACGAATCTTTGAACTCTGTTATGTTTGTGCTATTATTTGGCCAAAGTATTGGCACACCAATAAGGCACGTGCGAAATGGGTCAGAGGCACTTTGCATAGATAAACAGAATTGTGAGACGTTGGTTTTGTTAGCCCAAGTGACCCAACTTATACATTCCTAAAGTCTCTATAGTACATAGATCTCCCCTTATATGCGAAGGAATACCCTAAGCTCTACTATAGACCTACAGAAGCAGTTACTGGCATTTTGTTTCCCTTTCTGGGAGTCTTACCATCTCGACTATGCCCAAGATTCCGCTGAGCAGGAGGTTGTCAATCAACAGGGTCATCATGGAGAAGGGAGGCAGGCACAGCACCTTCAGGGCGTCCCGTTTATCCACACAGTGTGCTCTGCAGCCTCCTTCTGCTCCGCTCTGAGCCATCCTTCTTACACCCTCAGCAGAGTCTATGACAAAGGTACTGACACGGCGTTGCCGCACGCGTGGCCAGTGCGTGCAACAAGGCTGCCCAGTATGTGCTCTGCTGGCCGACAGCGGCTTTTGCGAATCACAACATGTTTTTTAATAACAATCCTCCCAACTTCCTTTTTCAAAGTTACGCGCTCACAACTAAGTCTAGTTTGTAATTCTTTGTCATTAATTCGGTACCAGTTAATTCTTCTCCCTCCAGTAGTTATGGGTGGAATCCATACACCTTCCGATCGGAAAAAAACACACAAGGCATATATACAAGCAACTTTCACACACATAATATACCTAACAATGAGAAACATAAGAACAGTTGATATATTAACATGAAATCTCCTATTACAAGTCTGTCCATTTGAAACATTCTCCTCATTCGGCGTTTCTGTGATCTCTGCTTGCTCTGCTAATTCTTGGATCTCCCTTCCTCTATTTGTAGTTTCAAAAGTCCTGGTTGGCTTTAGGTTTCTTGCTGGTAACCAGTATGGACCTGTGGGAAAGAGAACACGAGCATACCCTCTTCCCCATGCAAGCAGAGACACAGGGCCGTCCCATGAGTTGAGTCCAGTTTCTTAGAACATGCTGTTGATCTTTCTGCAAAAATGGCACTGGGTTTAAAATTGTGATCCGCAGCCGTAGTATGTTGCCTAGAAGCAGACAAATTAAGAAGATTTAAAACATATGTGGCTTCGTCCAAGGATTCTTGCGGGGAAATATACGGAAGACTCCCCCTTTTTTGTTTATCAAGCATTTGTTTTAACATTAAATGAGTTCGTTCAATAACAGCTTGTCCCGTAGGCAAATGAGGGATACTGGTAGTGTGAGTCACTCCCTGATCCTATAAAAAGGCACCATACTGGATCACTGTCTGTCCCGATTTTCTTTGGTACTCCCGTGGTTTTCTTCAGTGTGAGCAGTAGCAACAACAATGGCAGAAAACATATCAACAGTTACATGGACATATATAGATCAAAGAAACGACTGAATATAAGTAATAAGAGTTTGCCATAATTCATTGACACATAAACCTTTTGGATTTACTCCTGCTGGAGCATTTGAAGGCACAATACGCTGACGGTCAGGGCAGGCGTGTACAATCTGCTGAGCTTGATCTGCTGTCGGACCTGATGGGAAGTATCATCAACCACCAATTGACAAACTGTAGGACTAATCATCATTCCTTGAGGCAGTACAGTCCAATGATATTGTTGCGTGGGTCGTTCATTGTTAAGCACTGGAACTGAAAAGGCAAATCTAGGACAGTCGTTAGGGTGTAAATAAATAAAAAAGTAAAAAAGTAAAAAAAACCCAGTCTTTTAAATCAATCACCATCAAATGCTAACATTCTGGAATCATAGTAGGATTTGATACACCCGGTTGTAATGCACCCATTGGTGAAATGATTGCATTAATAGCTCTTAAACCTTTTAACGTAAATCTCCATTTTCCTGATTTCTTTGGGTTAGCAAATATTGGAGTATTCCATAGGGTAGTGGAGGGAATTATATGTCCTAATTTGAGCTGTTCATCGCCTAATTTTTGAGCCCACATTCTGACACCCTTTATTAAATCTGCAATTGTTTTTGCCCGATTTCTGATAGGATCAAGAGCTCGCCTGTGCAAAAAGTATTCATTTGATTCATGTCAGTGTGGGACAATGGATGTGCAAATAGGTGGCGAGGAGTAGGGTGTGCTATTCAAGATAAGTGATTGTCTTAGTTTAAGATCTCTGTGAAATCCAAAAACGTAAACCTGCGAAATGCCTCATGATGCTGCCGACCACCAGAGTGATACACAGAATGCTCTGTCACTGCAGAGCAGAGAACTCTGGTGACAGTTCATCATGATGCAAAACGAAATAAAACGAAATTGTAAAAAGGTAGAAAAGGATGGAGAGCATAGATGCTGAGAAGCACTCCTTAGATGGTCACCTTCCGCTTCAGGATTTTTCAGCCATCTAAAACATCCTGCTACAACACTGCCCATAGCTACAGCTGCCCCAATATTGTCACCAACACTGCTGTATACATGGGCTTGGCACGTGCTTAAGAGGATCTCTTCAATGCACAAAATGCCATATCAATCAGGAAACTTACGCAAGTAAAGGGATTTACTTGATCCACTAAAAAAAAAAGGGGGGACTGATGGAGGGAATATAGGAATAGACATCAGTGAAATGTTGGAAGTTTTGAAATACTTAACTACCCAAGGAGGAGGCTGGGGTGGATTCTGAGGCGGGGACCATGGAAATGATTTCCTGGGAGAGACTGACCTTCTGAGGGGATTTATGAGTATGTCTGTATAAATACAAGAAAAACTGCTATGGTGGGTGTGTGTCTTGGTGGAGCAGAGACTCCTGGCACACCTAGCACTGTTTGCTTGCTTTTATTCACCTAATAAATTGTAAACTTTAATTGGGGTTCTGTTTGGGACTCACTCATCCATCACACCAGCAGTCTGCATTAGCATCTTCAATTGCTAACTGGAATAGCAAAACATCTGCAGCAGCTGGATTTTCTGTTTGTCTCTGAACTGCTGTTTGCAGCCAATCAAGGAAATGCTCATAAGGTTCCTGTGCTCCCTGCCGGATGGAAGCAAAGGAAACCTCCCCTGTCCCAAAAATCAGGGACACGTCTTAATGCTCTCATAGCCAATTCAGTCAGTTGTTGGAAAGGCACTTGCTGTAACCCTGCCTGTGCCTGATTTTGACATGTGTGACATTTTATTCATCCCAAAATGTTTAGCTCTCGATTTAAGAAATTTAACACCTATAACACTTTAGCTATTGTTTCATTGGGAGATTTCCCTGTCATTCCCCCTTTTTGTTTTAAAAGCATATTCTCCAAAGTGCCATGTGAGTATCCTATGATCGGTTGCCCAGCAGGATTGTAAGGAATACCAGTAACATGCTCAATACCTCATGATGACAAAAATACGTATGTCTGATAAGAAGTGTGTGCCAAAGTTCCTGCAAACGTAAACCACGAGTGTTATAGGTTAATTTCAATAGTTTGGCGAGAAAATGATTCTCAACAGCCAATAACTGTAAAATTAATAGTTAAAATTTATTTAGGGCAAGCAAGCAAACAGCGCTGGGTGCGCCGGGAGTCTCCGCTCCACCAAGACGCACACCCGCTGTGGCAGTTTTCTTGTATTTATACAAACACACTCATAGCCCCCCCAAAAGGTCAGTCTCTCCCAGGAAATCATTTCCATAGTCCCCGCCTCAGGATCCGCCTCAGGCTCCTCCTCGACACGCCTCCTGGTGGTCGTGGGCAGGGGTCTTCAGGATGAAGGCCAGAGGTCTTCCTCACGTGGGCAGGGGTCTTCAGGATGAAGGCTGGAGGTCTTCCTCACTGTGTACTTTTCACCTCTTCCCTAAAATCTCTGATTTGGCTGAGGTTGCAGAGCCAAACTGGTTCCAGCCTGGTCTGTCCTTGAGTGGACATCTGATCGCGTTACCTGTCACTATCTGAAGACAAACGTTAGTTTTTATTAGCCCTTATCTTTCCTACTTGGGCCAGTTTCTGTGCATCCCTTCCTCCCTGCAGAGGTGTGAGACGTGAGTCACAGCCTTGCCAGAGTCCGTCTGATCTGTCTTTGCTTTTCTCACCAGCCTCCTCCTGGGCAGCTAGTATTTTACAGCAGGGACTAGCACTTTACAACTTCTAACATTTTACAGCAATAACCCATACAACAGTTGATGTAACAGTTAGTATTTAAACTGCCCAGAGAGGTGGTGGGTGCTCCATCCCTGGAGATGTTCAAGGCCAGGTTGGACGAGGCCCTGAGCAACCTGATCTAGTTGGAGATATCCCTGTTCCTTGCAGGGGGGTTGGACTAGATGACCTTTGAAGGTCCCTTCCAGCCCTAACCATTCTATGATTCTATGATTCTATGATTCTATGATAATTGGTTATTATTTAATATTTAAACAATAACTAATATATATCTTAGCTAGTTCCTGAGAGGTGGTGGTTTCTATTTGATTGGCAAATTCTAATATATTACTTATTACAACGAGGATTACCACCGTTCATTGGTGACATGACCATATTTTAACAGCTAGTACACAATTGTACGATTGAGCGGGCTTGTTGTCGTGTTAAACCAAATTGTCACCTAGTAGTGTCAGCATTCTGATGGTAGAAGTCATGCAAGATTTTGCCTGCATTAACGAGTTTGGTACCAGAGCTGCACTCGTGAGAGGCTCAGCTCGCCCGTTCCCTTCTGCTATAGGGGGCAGCTCGGTGTGCGCTCGCAGATGTACCATGGAATATGCACGTTTACAGTTTTGCAACACTGATATCAACTGTTCAAATTGCTGGAACAAAGGAGGATTAGTTATTTCCCGCGATGTCGATCGAGACGATCCAAGTTAAGATGTGCTGTCTCGTGGGAAAACCCGGGCGGCTGGGGGGCGGGGGGGCGGGGTGGGGACGACGACCCAGCCGCCCCGTGCCGGCCGCCCCCCTTGATGTTGCTGTTGCTGTCGTTGTTGTCGTTGTCGCGGCTCCGGCCGCTCGCGCTCCGTAACCGCTGCCAACCCGTCCCGCCGAGGACCATCAGCTGCAAAAGAACCGGCACGCCAGAGGAGGGCAAAGCAGGGTTAAGTTTTGGGTGGCAGGAGGCTCCTCCTTGGCCCGACGACAGCGATGACGCGGCTGTACAGTCACCACCCCCCGAGTTCCCTTGGGCTGGCACTTCTGGTTTGAGCTCAGTTGGCGCTGGAGGGGCGGCGGGCGCTTCGTCTGTTGTCCCTGAGCAGGCTGGGGGCCCCGCAGGCTCTTTACGCTTTTTTCTTTTTTTTCGCTGAGCTTTCATCTCCCGCAAGGTGTTAATTACGACATGCCACGTCCGTCCCACTTCTTTTGCTGTTTTTTCCTCTTTTTCCTCCCGCTAAGGTGGTCTCCCAGAGATGTTCCCCCACTTCACGCCATTCATCAACATTAAAGAGTAGCGGAGAGGTTTTACAATGTCCATTTGCTTTCACCCACTTAATGAGGTTTCTATCTCCTTAGGGTTAACCGTTTCTCCTCTCTTAGAGAGTATAATGGTTAACGACTTGATTGCTGCATCCGTATCCGTTTCCATCGCGGTCTTACCTTGCAGGGGTTCGCTCGGCCGCTGCGAAACTTCCAGGCTCCGGCGATTCTCTTCATCCCGTGCCCTTCCCTGCTGCACGTCCACAGGCTCCCAATACCGTATTCACGATGCTATGGAGACTTCCACATTTAAGCGAGTTTATCCGCATTTAAGTGAGTTTAGGGTCCCTGCTCATGTGCCACTTGTTGCAGGATCCCTTCTGCAGACGGCCCAGAGTCATGACCATACACCAATATGGTTAGAAGATCATGCTCGTTTATTACAACCAACACACAGGTTATAGAGCGGAATGTGGCGTGACACGACTACATTCTGCATTGGCTTGCTCAGCGTAAACACACTCTCGTGGGCTATAGTGGTAGGGCAGCGCTAGCAGACCACAGGTAATAAGCTCATCCCTTTGGTCTCCTCGTTGCGGTCATCGGAGAGGCGTCCGGGAGGCATGCGTCTTGGCAGGCAATCAATCTACGTTTCCTTTTAAGGCCGTTAGGCTAACTTGAAGGACAGGAGTAATCTAGCTGGTAACCTTGTGCTCTGGGGCCCAAACAGGGATTGTCCATACCCGAGAGAATATTATGGCCAGTCTCAGAAAGGAACTCGTCCACAGGAACCTACTGTAGCCCCGAGGGATTTGTAATGTACCTGTTGACGAAAACAGGTAGGATAAGGCTGGTAAATCTGTGGATGCAGTATGCTTATGTGTCTGTATTATTGTCCTATACGGAGATATATAAAAATAAATTATTATTATGATCTTACAGCAGCCTTCCAGTACTTAAAGGGGCTACAGGAAAGCTGGAGAGGGACCTTTTACAAGGGCATGTAGTGACAGGACAAGGGGAAATGGATTTAAACTGAAAGAGGGGAGATTTAGATTGGATATAAGGAAGGAATTTTTCACTCAGAGGGTGGTGAGGCACTGGAACAGGTTGCCCAGAGAAGCTGTGGCTGCCCCATCCCTGGAAGTGTTCAAGGCCAGGTTGGATGAGGCTTTGGGCAACCTGGGGTAGTGGAAGGTGTCCCTGCCCATGGCAGGGGGGTTGGAACTGGATGATCTTTGAGGTCCCTTCCAACCCAAACCATTCCATAATTCTATGATTCTATTGATGGGGGTATGTATGTCCTGCAGAGACTAGTATTACATTAAAGAATAAACCAAGTCCCGTTGTGACCGAGCCGTGTCCCCCCCTGCAGTGCCCTGGGGCGACGCAGCTCACCAGGCCTTGTGCTGCCTCTGCGACTCGAGAAGAAGACTACGAGGACACGGCAGCAACCTGGTGCAAAGGGCCCCCCCCTCTCTGAGGGCGAGACCCCACGTGTTCCCCTCCCATGGATTTTTCCCAGTCGCTGGCTGTGGTGCTCGTGGCTGTTTGCAAAGCTTTTCTCCATCCCTCCCATTACGCTCTGCACTTTGGAAGTGTGGGTTTTTTTATATTTTCCTGCTCCCCTCCTGTCGGAGTGCAGATCCTTGAAGAGACTGCACGAAGAAAATCCTGTGTAAATAAGGACTGGAGCTCTAAAGTTAGGCCTCAAGGGCAGAATGCCCTTGAAGTTAAGGATAAGAAAACTATGCAGCATGATAAGGGAGTAGTGTTTGCTTAGAGCAGAGCTTCGCTAGGCGGGTGTCTGTTTGAAATAAGCTGTTAAATATGACAAGCATATGTATCATCCAATAATGGTGTAGAAAAGGTGTGGTCTCAGGATTATTGGCAAATACTGTCTATATAAGCAATAAGAACTGCGCAATAAACGAGACTTCCTGCAGCTAACTCATATTGAGTCGTCTCAGTACTTCTCCAAATCCCTTCTCCGCATTATGGCGCCCGAACAGGGACGGGAAAAAATGAGCTGGACTCATCGTTTCACTCGGGACATTTATTACTTGTTTTGAACGAGTGTTATTTTAGCGGAGAAGGGACGGCGACCTCAGGCGGCCCATCGGGGAAAGCCGGGCGGATCTACCCAGGCGGCCTATACAGGAAAGCCGACGATCCGCAGGATCCATTAAGGCGGCCCATCGGGGAAAGCCGTGCAGATCTACATACAGGCGGCCTATAGGGGAAAGCCGGAAGATCTGTAGGATCCACTGTCGCGGTAAGACGATGGAACGGGACGTTGCATTGTCGTTGTTGGGAAGCTTCTTAGAGAAGCGTGGATTAAAACTTGGAAAAAGATATTGGCCCCCCCTGATTGCAGGGGGGTATGCAAAAGATATTATCGTGAAACACGAAGAATTAGGAACCAAAGGAAAGAAGAAGTAAGCGACTGAAGAAAAAAAACAAGCGACAACTGCCTCAACAGGAGGAGGTAAGCGACTGGGAACAATGGGAAGCATGGCTTTAACAGAACATAAGTCTGTAGTTAAAGTGCTGACAAAGTGCTAGAGAAACCAGCACTATTAACAGTTCTGACTTGATAAAACTCCCGGTACTCCTGGTTTGGGTATCAGCCCATGTACCGGAGGCAAGCTCTTCAAATATATACATGACAAGGACTTGGGACACTATAGACGTTAAACTTTGGCGTGCAGCCACCTGTGGGGATGCTGCTGGCCTGGAAAAGTCATCATCGAATCTTTTGATCCAGGGCCCCGAACGAAAGAGAGACTTATTTCTTTTCCCCTCTTCCAACGAAGTCGGTACACCGGCACCCCCGCGCCGCACCGCCCACCGCGCCCGGCGGCGCCCCGGGAACGCCGCTGCTGCTGCCGGCCGGGGCCGCGGGCGGCGTTTGCCTCGGCGCTGCCGCCCGTGCGCGGAGCGAGCCGCGGCTGGACGGGACGGAGACGCGCGGCGGGCCCCGCTGCGCCGGTTCGTTCGCAGCTGATGGTCCCTCGGCGGGAGGGGGCGGCGGCGGTTACGGAGCGCGAGCGGCCGGAGCTGCGACAACAACAACAACAACGACAACAAGGGGGGGCCGGCACAGGGCTGCTGGGTCGTCATCGCCACCCTGCCCCCCCGCCCGGCTGAGGCGAGGGAGGGCTGACCCCCCCCCCCCCCCCGCCCCCCCCCCCCCCCCCCCCCCCCCGCCGCTGCTGCCCCCCCGCCTGCCGGCCGCGCCTGGCGAGCGGCCGCTTGGCCCCGCCCCCCCGCCCGGCTGAGGCCCGGGGCCCAGGTTATACCGAGAGACAGCGCATCGTAACTTGGATCATCTCGATCGGCATTGCGGGAAATAACTAATCCTTTTCTGTTCCAGCAATTTGAACAGTTAATATCAGTGTTGCAAAACCGTAAACGTGCATATTCCATTGTACATCTGCGAGCGCACACCACGCTGCCAGGGCCTATAGCAGAAGGGAACAGGCGAGCTGAGCCTCTCACGAGTGCAGCTCTGGTACCAAACTCGCTCATGCAGGCAAAATCTTGCATGACTGCTACCATCAGACTGCTAATGCTATTAGGTGACAATTTGGTATAACAAGAGAGTAAGCCCGCTCAATTGTACAATTGTGTAGTACCTGTCAAAATACGATCATGCCACCAGTGAATGGTGTTAATCCTCGTGGTTTACGCTCGCAGGAACTTTGGCATACACTTCTTATCAGACGTATTTTTGTCATCATAAGGTATTGAGCATGTTGCTGGTATTTCTTACAATCCTACTGGGCAACTGATCATAGAATATGTACATGGTACTTTGGAGAATATGCTTTTAAAACAGGAATGATGGGGAAATCTCCCAATGAAACAATAGCTAAAGTGTTATAGGTGTTAAATCTCTAAAATCGAGAGCTAAATATTTTGGGATGAATAAAATGTCACTCATGTCAAAATCAGGCACAGGCAGGGTTACAGCAAGTAGCTTTCCAACAACTGACTGAACTGACTAAGAGAGCATTAAGACATGTCCCTGATTTTTGGGACAGGGGAAGCTTCCTTTGCTTCCATTCGGCAGGGAGCACAGGAACCTTATGAGCATTTCCTTGATCAACTACAAATGGCAGTTCAGAGATAAACAGAAAATCCGGCTACTGCAGATGTGTTGGTATTCCAGTTAGCCATTGAAAATGCTAACACAGACTGCCAACAAGCTCTTGATCTTATCAGAAATCGGGCAAAAAACGATTGCAGATTTAGTAAAGGCGTGTCAGAATGTGGTCTCGGAACACTATAAAGCAGAGATATTGGCAGCTAAATGTTTTGGTCAACAGTAATCACTGACACGTTGGTGCATTTAATTCCTACTGGTGTCTTTGGTCTTATATCACAAGGATTATGTGCACTATTGCTGGGACGATCATCCACCACAAAATTAGGATTGTTTGTACTCCCAAGGGTAATTGATCCTGCGGAAAAAAAAAAAAAAAAAAAAAAAAAAAAAAAAAAAAAAAAAAAAAAAAAAAAAAAAAAAAAAAAAAAAAAAAGCCAAACAAACAAACAAAACACCAAAATGCTAGTAACTGCTTCTGCAGGGCTATAGTAGAGCTTAGGGTATTCCTTTGCATATAAAGGGAGATCCATGTACTATAGGGACTTCAAGAATGTATTTCCCTAACACCACCATGAACCTAAGTCATAGACACACCCAGAATAGCTGCAGCGCGCATGCTTATGATAGCTAGTGCGATTCCAGAGCAGAATTTTGGGAACCAGCTAAAATCATTGCAGCTTCAATATTTGCACCAGGAGTTGGAGTGGCACAGGCGTTAACTATACTGAGTAAGTTGGGTTGTTGGCTTACAAAACAAACTAATGCTACAGCTTTTGCTTTATCAATGTTTTTAATTGACAGGATGGTTAAAATCTCTAGTAAAGCAGACATTATATTGCTAGTAGTTCTTTTATGCATAGTAATAATCACCCCCTGCCTATTGTTATGCTCCCAGCAAACGGTACAGAGTATGGTTCATCAAGTAATGGTCATAGAAAAACAAAAAAGGGGAATTGTGGCATCATACACACAGCTACAGTTGAGGTTTCACCTTGATGATTTAAGCCTGTGCTCTTTTCTGAAGTTGGGAAACACCGATAACGAGGGTGAGAAAGAGAAGGGAGTGTGAACAGCTGGCACAGGGAGTGTGAGAAGCTGACATGGGAGTTTGGGAAGTTGATATAGAGTGTATGAGAAAATGATGTTTAGTTTAGCAAGTAAAAAATAGCTCCTTTTTAGGCATAGCCAATAGTAAAGTTAAAATAGGTGCGTGCACTATTGTTTGTAATCAATCACAGCTGGGTAAGGGGCGCGTGGACACATCGTGGCTAGAGTAATAATCTATAAAACCTGCCTGTATAACAACAATAAAGGCCACTCTGCTATCACAAAAGAATTTTGGACACAGACAGTCACAGCTGCACAGCCTCCTTTAACAGTAATCATTAATGGGAAGGCTTTTCTGGCCTAGTTGACACAGGAGCTGATGTATCTATAATGAAAAATCCTGACTGGCCGCCCTCTCGGCCTCTGATACAAGCCCTGGCAGCTGTGGTCGGAGTAGGTGGAACACAGATCCCACAGCAGAGTGCACAGACCTCGTTAGTAGTAGGCCCAGGTAACAAACAAGCTATTTTGAAACCATATGTTTTTGATGTCCCATATACATTATGAGGTCGGGTTTTGTTGAATCACTGGAATGTGAGGCTAACCTCAAATTTCTAGCACGTCACTGATGTCCAGCCCTGACTCAAGCTGGCAAGCCGGTCTGGGTCGATCAGTGGCCATTAAAAAGCGAGCGGCTGGAGTGAGCTCAAAAATTAGTCGACGAACAGCTCAAATTAGGACATATAATTCTCTCCACTAGCCCATAGAATACTCCGATAAATGTTATCTCAAAGAAATCAGGAAAGTGGAGACTTATGTTAAAAGATTTAAGAGCTATTAATGCAATCATTTCACCGATGGGTGCTTTACAACCGGGTGTACCAAATCCTACTATGATTCCAGAATGTTAGCATTTGATGGTGATTGATTTAAAAGATTGGGTTATTTCACCTTTTTACTTTTTTATTTATTTGCACCCTAACGATTGTCCTAGATTTGCCTTTTCAGTTCCAGTGCTTAACAATGAACGACCCACGCAACAATATCATTGGATTGTACTGCTTCAAGGAATGATGAATAGTCCTACAGTTTGTCAATTGGTGGTAGGTGATGCTCTCTGTCAGGTCAGACAGCAGATCAGGCTCAGCAGATTGCAGGTGCCTGCCCTGACCGTCAACGTATTGTGCCTTCAAATACTCCAGCAGGAGTAAATCCAACAGGTTTATGTGCCAATGAATTATGGCAAACTGATATTACTTATAGTCAATCGTTTAATCGATCTATATATGCGCATGTAACTGTTGATATGTTTTCTGCCTTTGCTGTTGCTACTGCTCACACTGAAGAAAACCATGGGAGTACCAAAGAAAATTGGGACAGACAGTGATCCAGTATGGTGCCTTTTTACAGGATTGGGGAGTGAATCACATTACCGGTATCCCTCATTTCACCTACGGGACAAGCTGTTATTGAATGAACTCATTTAACGTTAAAACAAATGCTTGATAAACAAAAAAGGGGCAGTCTTCCGTATATTTCCCCACAAGAGTTAAATTTATTAGGACCAAAATTTGTAGGTAGGGCCAGCAACAACCACGTTACACAAACGTTGTTTTAATCTAAGTGACCATGGTGAGTCCATCCACGAACAATTGCAATGGTTTGGAGAGCATTCGGGGAGAATTGTGGTAGAGGATTGTATATTGATATGTAAACTGTTTTCATGTTTTCTTATTGTTTGGTATATTACGTGTGTGAAAGTTGCTTGTATATATGCTTTGTGTGTTTTTCCGATCGGAAGGTGTATGGATTCCACCCGTAGCTACTGGAAAGAAAAGAATTGACTGGTACCAAATTAATGACAAAGAATTACTAACTAGACTTAGTTGTGAGCACGTAACTTTGAAAAAAGGAAGCTAGGAGGATTGTTATTGAACAACATGTTGCGATTTGCAAAATCCGCTGTTGGCCAGCAGAGCACATACTGGGCAGCCTTGTTGCACGCACTGGCCATGCGTGCAGCAACGCCGTGTCAGTGCCTATTTCATAGACTCTGCTGAGGGTGTAAAAGGGATGGCTCAGAGCGGAGCGGAAAGAGGCTGCAGAGCACACTGTGTGGATAAACAGGGGACGCCCTGAAGGTGCCGTGCCTGCCTCTCTTCTCTGCGATGACCCTGCTGAGTGACACCCTCCTGCTCAGCGGAATCTTGGGTATAACGGAAATAGTAAAGCCCTCAGAAAGGGAAGTAGTATGCTAGAAACTGCTTTGCAAGGCTGTACCAAAACAACATGCTAGTAACTGGGGTTGACGGTCTCGTGCACAGGGTCTTCTTCGTGCAAGAAAAGAAAGGGGGATTTGTCGGAGTGCAGATCCTTGAAGAGACTGCACGAAGAAAATCCTGTGTAAATAAGGACTGGAGCTCTAAAGTTAGGCCTCAAGGGCAGAATGCCTTGAAGTTAAGGATAAGAAAACTATGCAGCATGATAAGGGAGTAGTGTTTGCTTAGAGCAGAGCTTCGCTAGGCGGGTGTCTGTTTGAAATAAGCTGTTAAATATGACAAGCATATGTATCATCCAATAATGGTGTAGAAAAGGTGTGGTCTCAGGATTATTGGCAAATACTGTCTATATAAGCAATAAGAACTGCGCAATAAACGAGACTTCCTGCAGCTAACTCATATTGAGTCGTCTCAGTACTTCTCCAAATCCCTTCTCCGCACCCTCCCTCTTTGCATTCAATGTTGTTTGCTTTTCTGCTTCCTTCCAGGCATTTTTAAACGGCTCACAGGGTCTCCCGCAGCTTGGCTAAAGCCATAAAGCCCTGGGCAGCTCCCGGGGCTCCGCTGACCCCACGGGGAGGGCAAAGCCAGAAGAATGGGCACGGGGAAGGAGGAACATCTCCCCGTACCCAGCTGCCTCTGAAAAGCATGGCAGAAATAGCCGCTTTGAGTCGCTGAACGAGCCGCCTGCCGACGTGCCACGGCTTCATCCTTAGGAGACCCTTAACAAAAATCGGTATTTTTCTTTACCCGCCCGCAAGACCTGCGAGAAAACGCACCTACTGTTGCCAAAAATATAATAATAATGACACTGACAGTTAGAAACCGCATAAAGCAACGTCCTCTTCCTGCTACTTTGGACTTTTTTTTTTTGTTTCCGTTACAGCCCCGCTGATTCCTGCTTCTTAGCAAGGGACTGCGCCGCCGGCCTCTGCTCGTCGTCCTTCCAAAACATCTCGTTGGAAAAGGTTCCAGTCGGCTCTGACAGCATAAAGATTTTCTTATTCTAAAAGCAGATGATAAAAATCTTAATATCCAACCAGGTGTTGCTGGAAATGATCAAAACTGAGGTGCGCACGCGCAGCAGCCTCTCCGGTGCCCGCGCTTGGCATCGGCAGGAGCCAACCCAGCTCCGCGTTGCCCCAATTCCCCAAAATTTCGCGAGCAAAAAATGTTACCCCGTGCCAAGAGGCTGGCGGCTGCGCTGGGGCTGCCTGGCCCCCTCCTCGATGGCCTTGGGGACGTCCCCAGAGGAAGCCCAGTTCCTCCAATTCTTCTCCGGCTCCTGCTGGTGCAGGTGTCCCCCCCCTCCAGCCCCATTGTCCCTCGTCCCAGCCTTGGGGCTTTGCACAAACAGCTCTTGCTGATGTCAAGCAGACGGATCATGTTTCCTTCTTCGGCCTCGGAGAAACATTTTTTTAACCAGTTCCTTCAGCAAGCCGATTTTTAAAATTTTTTTAATTTAATTTCATATTTTTTTTTAAGCGCCCCACGCCATTCGGCAGGATTTCTGGTCTCCAGAAGATGATTTGAGGTTGATTATTAGCTGAAACTGGGTTTTATAGACGTGTTCAGCCGTGAGGGGTGGACAAACAAAACACCTTTTAACTTAGGAACCAGGACTTTGATGGATTTTCCAACGGGAACTTTAGCCCAGCTGAGAAGAAAATGTAAATAGCATGACGTATTTAATCAAAAACAATAGAAGCACGATGTGTTTTTAAGTTACCAAAAACTACTTTCTTGCCAAAACTGTGGGTAAAAATATAAGCATAAGCTTTGCAGATGAAGATCTCCCTAAAAAGTGGGGGGGGACAATTCTGCCTGTGAAATTGTAACCAGCTGGTAAACATTCAAACATTTATCGGGGAAAAACAAATAAAAAGCTGCTGGAAAAAGTTATTAGCTATGTTCTCGCAAATCAAAGGAAAGGATCTGACACCACAGTCTAGAAAAAGAAGTTCTCTTCTCTGGGACAGGAGCCCTGACTTCTGATTAGACCTCGTCCCCATCCTGATGAAGAGTATCACCACCAATTCATTAATTACTCTGCTGGATCGACCTCTTAAAAATAATTTCTAGCTGCATATCGAAGGATTTTTCGTTTTGTCCATAACCCCAGCTCGGAAATGTCTGGAGGAGCTGTAGTTAGAACTGGTCATGTTTTGTCCATGGTCCTCATTTGGACAAAAAACACTCATTTGGGTCACCGAACCAAACTGTCAGCGGAGCACTCAGCTCATCCAACCATTTCAGCTGGAAAGACAAAACTCAGGGTTTGTATAAAAGCAAAGACACGCATGGCTTTAGCAGAAAGGAAATGTTTTTGTGTCAAACTCTCTTATTTTCTTCAAGTCGAAAGAAAATTCCTTCCATTTCTTCCAGTAGGGAATTCTGAATAAAACCAGCTCGAGATGGCATCCAAGTATTTTCTTCCTTGGCATGCAGTTTGGGAGTGTTAGCTGGGGCTCCCTGCATCTTATCCCAAAGGATGCTTCTCTCCTCCTTTGCATCAAAGGTCTTTGCAACCTTCAGGTGTGCCAAGACTCAAACCCCAGCCCCAGTCGGTGGGGTTGGGTCCGACTGGGGACCCAATTCCTGTACCATTCTTCCAGGAATGCTGTACATAAACAGCTCTGGGGAAGAAGAGCTGAAATCGATAGTCTTCAGTATTGAGGTTTTTGGTGACTTTTCTGTTTAGGGTATGAAGGAGGGGAGCAACCCAGGGGGTTCTTGTCTCGGTTCCTCAATTGGATGGCTGTAGCTCACTACCACGACAAAAACCAGGTAAATGGACAAATTGGAAGATTGCTGAAGTGAACATTGAATTTGCGGTTACGACGGATGCCTGTTAAGCATGAAAAGACAAGACAGACTCGCAGGTCAAGGGGTTAAAGTCTGAGTTGGCTGCTGAGAGGGAAGCTCCAGGAGATGCTCCCAGGATGCAGAAGGGCGGGCGGACCATCAGCGAGGAAACTGGGATTTGCTTTTTTTAAAACCCGTTCACTTTTTTGCTTGTTTGCGAGCCCAGCAAGTGGAAGGAGCGAGGAGGACCGTGTCTGGATTGCCTCTCCCGCAGTCCTCCTTTTTCTGGGATGCTCTGCTGACCTTCACCCTCCGCAACGCTGCCACCACCCTTCCCTCTCCGCAGGCGCTGCTCGAGAGCCCACTCGAGGAGGACAGCTTTCCAGCAAAACAAAACCAGTGGGTCCGAGCCAGGACGTGCACGAGGGTGCTCAGGCTCACGGAACACCGGTTTGCGTACGTGCCACGGCCGGTTCTGTGCACGTGAGCGTGCCCGGCGCGGCGCGGTGGCAGAAGAAAAGTCACCACGGCGCTTGGCATCCCCTGGAAAAACGATAACCACAGCGAGTTCTGCTTAATTTAAATAAAATAAAAATATTTACACTTCAATCACACGGCTAGAATGCTGCTGGCCAAGCCCAGCTCATTCTCTGCACCGCACCGGCTCGGGGTCAAGTGATTAACGAATTATTAACGTGGAGCATCGCAGCATCGACCATCATCCACGTGCTGCCGGGGCAGCCGCCAGCTGGCACTTCTCCTGGCACAGCGGGTTTGCTCCGGACGGCGTCGGGGCCCGGCTGAGCTCGGCTCCGACCTGGCAGCCTGGACCTTCCCACGACCCAGCTCCTATTTCGGGGCCCGTTCATCTATTTAAAGCACACGAAGAAGGGGAAAAATGCGCTGGAAGCGTAGCACGCGCCCGAGACACCGCGCCAAATATTCGGTTGCTTTCAGAGGCTGATAGCGAGGGATCCCACGGCTTTCTGTTTCATTTTATTTATTTTTTTTTTTCTCCCCCTTTTAGCAAAACATTCTGGGAAACGATCAGGCCCTATTAGGGATTAGAAAAAATCATCCGCTGGGTGAGCGAGCGAGTAGATCAAGCCCTGGAAAACCAAAAGGAAAACCAAAAAAAGCAGGAACCTGGCTGGTTTCTCCTGCAGAAAAGCGTTGCCGGCCGTGGCGAAGCTTTGGGACGGGAGCGAGGAGCCCGCTGCTCTGGGAGGAAGGGGAAGACAGCGCGGCGACCGCCCGGGCCACCGGCAACACGCGGCCGGCAGGACCACGCTACAGGAAGCCGTAGCCTCCGGTGATAAATAGGAGACGCGGCCGCACAGGATGCGCGCAGGGCGAGCTCGGCGGGACGAGGGGATGTGAGGGGCGGCGGACGGCCTTCCTCCCTCCATCCGTCTCTCCGTGCTCCAGCCGGCGGGATGGCCGTCGCCCGGCTGCTGCTGCTGCTGCTGCCGCTGCTGCCACTGGGATCCGTCGGGGAAGACGCCGAGGTGGTGTGCGCCGGCACCGCCTGCTACACCCTGCACCGCGCCGAGCTGGGCTGGAGCGTCGCCCGGGACCGCTGCCGGAACGACGGTGGCGACCTGGCCCCGGTACGCGGTCCCGCCGAAGCCAAGCGGCTACAGGAGCTGCTGGCGGTGGCCAGCTGGCCGGGACCCGCCTGGATCGGGCTGTGGCTACCGCGGGGCCGCTGCGTCCAGCCGCAGGAGCCGCTGCGTGGCTTCACCTGGGCGGCTGGCGGCGAGCCGGGCAACTACTCGGCGTGGCTGTCCGAGCCCACCGTCACCTGCCTGGGTGCCCGCTGTGCCAGCCTGCGCTCCGCCGGACCCTCCGGCCCCGCCGGCTGGGCTGACCGCTCCTGCCGGGCGCTGCTGCCAGCTTTCCTCTGCAAGTTCAGCTTCCGCGGGATGTGCGCGCCGCTGCCGCTGGCCGGACCCGGCCGCGTCGCCTATGCCACCCCCTTCGGGGTGCGCAGCGCCCGGCTGGCGGCCGTGCCCTTCGGCACGCTGGCGGAGGTCGAGTGCGAGGAGGGTGAGGGTCCAGCCTTCGCCCTCTGCAAGGGGCCGCTGGAGGGGGGCGGCTACGCCTGGCACCCCCCTGGGCCGCTCTGCCCTGCCTCCTGTGCCCACAGCAACGGGGGCTGCCAGCACCGCTGCCTGGAGGTGCCAGGGGAGCCCCGGCACTGCGCCTGCCATCCTGGCTACACCTTGGCGCCCGACATGGCGTCCTGCCTGCCCGAGGACGCCTGCCACCCCAACCCCTGCCAGGGCACCTGCCAGACGCGGCCAGGTGGCTTCGAGTGTGGCTGCGAAGCTGGGTACGCCCTGGCACCTGATGGCCGCCACTGCCTGGACGTGGATGAGTGCCTGGACAGGCCCTGCCAGCACGAGTGCCGCAACACAGCTGGCAGCTTCATCTGCCTCTGCCGGCCCGGCTACCGGCCGGCGGGGCCGGCTGGCCACCAGTGCCGCGACGAGGACGAGTGTGCCCAGCCTGACGTCTGCTCCCAGCTTTGCCTCAACGTCCCCGGCTCCTTCCACTGCGCTTGCCGGCCTGGCTACCAGCGCCAGCCTGGTGGCGATGCCTGCCTGGACGTGGACGAGTGCCTGCGGGACCCCTGCCCGGGGCCCTGCCACAACCTGCCCGGCAGCTTCCAGTGCCTCTGCCCACCTGGCTTCCTCCTGCATGAGGACGGACACGGCTGCCGTGCTGCGCCCACCGCTGGAGAGGAGCCCGCAGGGGTCCCCAACAGCACCCCGCGGACCACAGGCATCCCACGGACCACCAGCGCCCCGCGGACCACGGGCATCCTCCAGACCACGGGTGCCCCATGGACCACGGGCACCCCCAGACCGTGAGCGTTCCCATCAGGGTGCCACCGCCAGCCCCCACGGCAGCAGGGTCGGCACCCGGTGCCGAGCACAGCGCCGACGGCCCCAGGCTGCTCCTCTACTACATCCTGGGCAGCCTGGTAGCCATCCTGCTGCTGCTGGCTGTTGCCCTGGCTGTGCTGGCCTGCAGGAGGAGGGCGGCCAAGCGGGAGAAGCAGCCAGCCAAAAGCGCAGCAGACAACTACTGCTGGGTGCCCGAGCAGCCGGAGAGCCACGGGGCGGGCGGCGAGCGCAGGTAACGGTGCCCGGGGCAGCCGGGGGGGAGGCAGAGCCGCTGGCAGCAGAGAGTGTTTCTGCCAATTCAAGAGAATAAATGGAAAGGAGAGGGGGGGATGCTGTCTGTTGGATGTGGGTTGGCATGAGAGCCCATCCAGGGCTTCCTTGCGGAGCGGGAGCCAATGTCCCGGTGCGGGGTGGGAGGCAGCCTGGGTCACTCCCGGGGTTTGGAAACCAGCCACAGAGGGTTGGCAGGGAGCGGGGGGGCACGGGCTCGAATTCGCCTCTGCCACACCTCATCCTGCTTAGAAATAGCCCATTGTAAGTGTTGGTTTGCATTCCCGAAGGAAAACTTAATGTCATTCCTCGTTGGGGCTCCCCTGCCTGCGTTTGAAACGCCGACACGCAAACGCAGCAGCGTCCCTGCCCCATCCCTGCAGCCCCCCCGACCCTTTGCCATCCCAAAAGCGATGCCAGTCGTCGTCCCCCCCGCTCCGCCTGCCGCCTGCGTTCCACCCCCACTTATGCCTCCTTCTCCTTTAATGGGTTTGAAATTTGGGTTTCCCCAGGGCGAGAACTGGTGTCTGCAGCCACGCGCAGGTTTCGGTTTTTAAATTTTGTTTATTTAAAAAAACAACAAAAACACACCAAACAAAACAAGCAGCTGTTACATCAGAGGTGATGGAATAAACATTTAACAGAGTGTGGGTTTAAAAGCCTGGAAAAGCTCAGTTTAGAAGAACCACCTACCCCTTGCCAGTGGATTGGGTTTAAAACCGCTTGCAGGCTCCGGAAAACAACGCTGTCCTTCAGACGCAGCCGGATGGGAGAGTGGGCTTTTCCTGTATTTTTTGGGTGGGACCCCCTTCCCGAGTGCCTGGCTGAGCGCATCCTCCGCTCCTCCCCCTGTAAGGAATACACTGGATGCTGTATATTTGCTCCTTGTTCTCCGGCCGTGCTCTGCAAGGCAAAAAGGTGCTAGAAAAGAACAGGCGTGTGGTGCGATGGGTGCCTCAGTTTCCTGAAGTTCCTGCTGGTTTTATTGTGTACTTGAGGCTTAACTGCTACAGAAATGGGAACCGAACACAAAGGAGTTCGCTGTGGGCAGCGACCTGCATCCTGTTCTTCCATGTGCGGAGGAAAACCCTTTCCTGCTGTTTTTTTCTTCCCCGTTTCTCCATTGTAAAATTAAAAAAAAAATAATAATAAAAAAATAACAAAACCAACTCGCAAAACAGGAGAGGAAAATGTCGCTGGCAGAAATGTTTTTCAGGCTCTGTCCGCGCTTCCTTTTCTCCGCGCAGCGGCTGGGAGAAGCTGGGAACGCAGCAGCGGCGTTCTTGGAAGCTCCCGCGGAAAACTGCCTGTCTGACAAGCCAGCAAAGCGTTCTGAACGCAGGAATCAATTCAGCAAATAAATTATCCTACTGAAATCAGTGGGACAACCTAAATACCTAAAGCGACGCCGGGTCCGGGCGGGGAAAAGGCAGTCCCAGCGCCGTGCTGGGACGGCTTGGGTGACTTTATTGAGAGCTGAGGTGTTTTCCAGATGTTAACAGCCTCGGGAGCACTTATTCCGCTGGGAAAAAGGGAAAAGGAAGCACGAGTGCAGACTCAGGGCTGGTACCAATCTTATTCCTGGGTCATTTATCCCAGCAATCCCTCAGTAAAACCCATAATCCTGATTTCTGTTACGACCTTGGTGTATCCCGGTACGCATACAGTATTCCCGATGGAGTGTCATAGCGAGTCCAACCAAGGGAAGACACTGATTTGTCCCTGGGTTCTTTCTGGTGGGGTATTTCCTGACGTAGCATCCTTCACCCCAGAGCAAGGACACCTGGATAATCTCATGTCTCCTTTTCTTCCTGCCACGCGCCCAGCAGGAACGTTCCCATCCGTGTTCTCGTTAGGGAGTTATCCATGGCCCAGTGAATCCCGTGGGCTACAGCAAATAGGAATGGGACCAGATAGGTCGTCCCTGTTTGCCCCCTGTTCCTGATGGATACACGAGGTGCTGTTACAAGCAAGGTCTGTAACTCTCCTGCTGCCAGCAGATGCATCTGGAATGCTTCGTGCATATCCACCGGCTTGTGATGAAGCAGGTGTTACGTTTTTGATGGTCCAGGATTGAGTCTCACCTCACCCTTTGTGGAAATGGCACGTCGGGACCGAGTCTGGCTTTGCCCTCCACACGGCACTGGCACCGCTCCGCAGCCTCGCGGTGCCTTCGGCTGGAAGAGCGCGGTCATCCCACGCGCGGAGTGACGGTGTGCGTTGCTTTGCTGATGAAACACCGATAAAACCTAAACAGAATGTGTCTTTGGTGGGTTTTAATAAATATATACGGCATCAAAACCTATTGATGTGGCACAGGTAATCCTTCCATGTTCTGCGGTGTGGATGGTGCTGATAAGTCCTCTGTCGGTGCTCATCTGCTGGTAGTGACATCAGTGGGGTCTCAGTCTTTCAAGCGATGGCCATTCGCTCCACGACTACCGAAGCCATGGGCTGGGGACACGGGGGTGATCTCGGTTAGATCCTAAATCCACAAGCAAGGTCCTAAACCCATGAGCAAAGTCCTAAACCCATGAGCGAAGTCCTAAACCCACAAGCAAGGTCCTAAACCCATGAGCAAAGTCCTAAACCCATGAGCAAAGTCCTAAACCCACAAGCAAGGTCCTAAGCCCATGAGCAAGGTCCTAAACTCACGAGCGAGGTCCTAAACTCATGAGCAAAGTTCTAAGGCCACAAAGCAAGATCCTAAACCCATGAGCAAAGTTCTAAGGCCACAAAGCAAGATCCTAAACCCATGAGCAAAGTTCTAAACCCACAAGCAAGGTCCTAAACCCATGAGCAAGGTCCTAAACCCATGAGCAAATTCCTAAACCCATGAGCAAGGTCCTAAACCCATGAGCAAGGTCCGAAACCCACGAGCAAGTTCCTAAACCCATGAGCAAGGTCCTAAGCCCACAAGCAATCCCACCGGTTTCCGCGTGGCTCTGTACGAGGGCAGAGCTCTGCTTCAACCACCGTGCACCGAAGTCCCTCGATGAATTCCAACTGCAGGACTGCCGGTGGCTAGAGCTGCCTCCACAACACATGCCACCAAAGAAAGGCCGTCCTCGAAAGGGAAAAGGTCACAAAAGCAGGAGAAAAAACCTCAATGACACAAACCCCCCCACTCATATCACCCCTGTCTGCACCGGCATTCATGCGGTGTCTTATCAGCCGTCGACATTTGCCTTAAATAGTGTTTAAAACCAAGAAAACCCTTGGAAAAAAAAAACCAAAAAGGGCACTACATCTCAAAGGGCACTACATCTCAGGATGGATGTTTGGTGCCTCCACCCATCCAACCACAAAGAACATTCCCAGGGTTGTTCCGCCTGCCCTGGGAAGGGCCCCATGGGGATAAGCCACCGGCTGCCCGACATTTGTTGGTGCAGGGAGCAGGAAGGGGGTGCAGGGAGCAGGAAGGGGTCCCAGGCGATGGCAAGGAGCTGCCGAGGGCGGGATGATGCTTATATGATGATGAGAAACATTGCTTGCAGCCAGAGCAAGCCTGCTCTCGCCTCTAATCCCATTTATTTTGCCCTGCTGAGCTTGGGACACGTTGGATGGAGTTTGCCCCCTGGCACAAGCCTGATGGCTAACCTGATTGCCCAAAGCAAAGGAGCCCAGCCTGGTAATAACACCTCCAGGGATAATTCTTCCCCATTTCTGGGAAAGGTGCTGCAAGGGGACAGCCTCCCCCAGAAAAATTTAGAGAAAAGGTACCGACTGGCGTTAAAGCACCATCCACGAAATACCGTGCTCCTTCCTTCAAATTCCACACGGAGCCGGCCGCTGCGAAAACAAATGCTTGAACCTTCTGCTCATTTCCTCTTTTTATTATCTTTCAAATATTTCTCGGCGGTTGGCTGAGCCCTCTCAAGGCTGCTGAGCGAAGCCGATGTCTGGCCGAGCCGCGCCGGTGACGCCGCGCCGGAGGCAACGAGCCAGCCGGTGGCGGAGGAACGATCCGCCGGGAAAACCCGGCCTCGGGTGGCTCGAGCATCTCGGAGACGTCGCGAGGCTCAACAGAAAGCTCACGGAGAACCAGAAAGAGTCTGATGCTCCTAAATAAGCAAAAAACTTCCAATATTTTTTCCCTGCTGGCATCGCGAGAAGGTTCGTCCAGCGGAGCGCGAGGGTGTAAGCCAGCGCTTGCGGAAAATATTGATTAATTCCACCACGCTGGCACAGGGCAGGGGCAGAGGCAGGTGGGCAGTGGGTGAAGGTGATGGTGGGAGGAGAAGTCCCACGCTTGCCACGCCGGATATCACAAGTGCCCAGCCCGGGGAGGCTTTAATCCCTGTGGGAAACAGCACCAGCAGCTTTCCCTGGTTGTAGGCCAAGAATTGACATATAACTATGAGCAAGAGGGAAAAAAAAAAGTACCAAACCCACTTGGCAGACCCGGCTCAGCCTGACTGCCACTCTCAAATTGTATTTTTTCACCCAAACTGAAAATGGTGGCTAGAACAGACCATGGGCAGCGGCAGAACTTATTTTCCCAGAAATTAAGAAGGCTCACTCACGCCAGCCTGTATTACACTACAGCACATTAAAACTGAAAACTCTTTAAACTAACAAAGGGGAGATTTCCATGGGATCTAAGGAATAAATTCTTCCCTCTGAGGGTGCTGAGGCACTGGAACAGGTTGCCCAGAGAAGCTGTGGCTACCCCATCCCTGGAAGTGTCCAAGGGCAGGCTGAATGAGGCTTTGGGCAACCTGGTGTAGTGGAGGGTGTCCCTGCCCATGGCAGGGGGGTTGGAACTGGATGATCTTTGAGGTCCCTTCCAACCCAACACATTCTGTGGTTCTGTGATTAATCCTATATATTCTATTCTATTCTATTCTATTCTATTCTATTCTATTCTATTCTATTCTATTCTATTCTATTCTATTCCATTCCATTCTACTCTACTATAATATACTGTAATATACCATAATATACTGTAATATACTATAGTACCCCCCCAACTTCAGGTCAAAGGAACTATTTGACGTTCCTGCTCTCTGCAGTCCCCCAGCCCAAGGGTGACCATGACATTTCAGATGAGTCAGGTCCCAGCGGAGCGAGAGGTCCCTGTTCCATCCGCGCCCCGGCATCCCGCGGTCCTTCTGCCCAGCGGAGGAGCGTGATTAATCGGCTCTGGGAAAAGCCAAGGGGTACGTCAGCAGGAAGGGCAGCGCCGCGGCTCTGAGTCAGCCCGGCGGGGCCGCATCGGCTGCCGCCTGCCGTGCTGGGAGGCCACGCGGGGGAAAGGGTGTCAGAGTGAAAAAGAGTTATTAAACCACGATTCGCCCCGTTTCGGCCGCCCGCGTTATCTCTCCCTTCTACCGGCGTGGTCGACCCTGCGAGCTGCGGTCGGCGGGCCAAGGACATCAGTGCAACGATGCGATAAATTGTTGTTGTGGGGTGATGTACATTTTCCTGGAAATTTTCAAAATATTTCTCATCACGCAGCCTTGAAAAGGAAATTTTGATCTGTTTATGTAATTACTTTATTACAAAAAAGAAAAAAAGGAACGGAAATCTATTGGTGTTCTTTTTTCTTTTTCACACTTTATAGTCCTCTTTTTTCTTCTTCCGTTGTTTGCCCTGACCTTTCCCCCCTTATTTTGCTGTTTGATGTCTGAAAACAGAAGAAGAAGAAGAAGAAGAAGAAGAAGAAGAAGAGAAGAAGAAGAAGAAGAAGAAGAAGAAGAAGAAGAAGAAGAAGAAGAAGAAGAAGAAGAGAAAGAAAAAGAAGAGAAAGAAAAAGAAGAGAAAGAAAAAGAAGAGAAAAAGAAGAGAAAATAGAAAAAGAAAAGGAAAGGAAAAGGAAAAGGAAAAGGAAAAGGAAAAATAAAAAAAAGAAAAAGAAATAATAATAAAAAGATCTATAATAATAATAATAAAAAGATAACACTAGAAACAAAAAACTGAAATGAAAACTGGGGAACCAATAGGTTTTACTGAGGCAAAGAAAGGTTGGCATTACCAAGTCTTCCAGGAAACTTCTGGGAATTCTCCTATTTACACGTTTTGTGGCGACGAAGAGCAACTGAGCTCTTCTTGGGTGAGTGATGGACCTACAGGCCACGGGTCACCCAGGAGGAGCCGACAGCCTTGGGCTGAGACTGGGGGACCCTGGCCGGAGCCCAGCCCTTGCCCTGCCCTTCATCGGCGGAGAAGAGGAGGTGAAACGATCGATGGGAACGCTCCGTAGGCTGAGATCGGAGCCCTCCGCCGCTCTCCCGCCCTCTGAGCAGAAAATGGGATTTCCTCCAGATTCCCCCACCCAGAGAGGCGATGGATGAAGGTGGGAAAGACAGGCAGGGGGAAGGTGTCTGGTGAAGAGCACGAGGGCTGATTGCAGCAACTGAGGCTTCTGGTAGGAACACCGCCCTCGAAATTGAAAAAAAAAAAAAGGGTCAAATACCCTTTGTTTGAGTGGCAAGGCTTTGGAAGTTTGCTTTTCGTTTTTATTTTGCTCTTGGCTACGTTCTGACGGCAGAGGCACATCCCGCAAAGATAAAGCCATGGAAAGTGCAGAGCTGTTCTGCCAACCGCAGCCGAGGTGCCCGCGAGGATGGGGAGCCGACGCTGAGACCCCCCGGCTGGGCAGGAGCATGTAGCTGTGGTGTAGGAGCCAGGATGCTGTCCTGAAGCAGGGCACAGCCTCTCCACACCGATTTTCTCCAATTTCCAGAGCAAACGATGGGAAGGGGCCAAGGGGTGAGCAGGCACGTACAGCCCCCGGCCCTGGCTGCCTTGGCGGTGGTCCCGCAGCTGAGCCGCAGCCTCCCGTGGGAATAACTGGTGGAAAATTGGGGAATGACTGGTGGAAAATTGGGATGCCGACACTCAGAGAGGCAGGGGATGAGCAGGGACGTTTAGGCTGGAAGGGCCAACCGTTGGGCCCTGACGGAGCATCCGGAGCGGGGCTGCTCCCGGTGCTGCTGCCATCGCTGTCTCACGTCAGCTTCAAGGGCTACTTCGGGGGCTACTTTGGGGCTACTTCGGCGGCTACGTAGGCTTTGGGATGGCGCTGGCTGCGGCGAAGCCGAGACGGGCAGCCTGACAAGGGGGGCTCGGACCCCACGGGGCTCGGCCGCCTCCCTGCCCCCCCGGGGTGCCCTCTAGCGCTCGCTCCCCCTTTGCACAGAAGAAAACAATTATTTTTCCCGGCCCACGTCCCAGCCGTCCCTGGAGCATCCCGAGGGGCACCTCCCAACTCCCTGCCCGCTTCCCAGCCCCTCTCCTCCCCGCCCGGCAGCGGCTCGGAGCACCCCCGCCCCGGGCGGGACCAGCCCCCAGCTCGGCGGGGAGGAGCCGGTAGAAGGAGCGGGAGGCGGAGGAGGGGAAGGGCGGGGGGGGACGGGTGGGAGCGGCTGGACGGCTGCCCTATCCCCGGGGCCGCGATTTACCCACCGCCGGGGCCGCCCCCGCCTCAATCACTCCGCACAGCGGCGGCGGCGGCGGCGGCGGGGCCCGTCCCCGGAGGCGCTTCCTTCCTGCGGCGGGGAGGGCCGGAGCGTTTATAAACGGGGCGGGCGGCGGCGGCGGCATGCCAGAGATTTGCCGCACCGGCCGGCCCCTCCGCTGCCCGCCATGCGGCGGCTGCCGCTGCTGCTGGCCGGGCTGGGACTGGGGCTGGGGCTGGGGCTCGGGCTGGGGCTCGGACTGGGGCTCCGCGGGGAGCCGGAGCGGGAACCGGAGCGGATGGAAGCGGAGGCGGCCGCCCCGTCGGGCGCGCAGTGCCTGGAGCACGACTGCTTCGGCGTTTTCTGGGCGGCGCGGCCGTTCGCGGAGGCGAGCGCGGAGTGCCAGCGGGGCGGCGGGCACCTGATGACCGTCCGCTCCACCGTGGCCGAAGACGCCATCGCCCTCCTGCTGCAGAACCGCAGCGGGCGGCTGTGGCTGGGGCTGCACCTGCTCTCCCCCTGCACCGAACCCACCCGCCGCCTCCGCGGCTTCCAGTGGGTGACGGGCGACGGGCACACCGACTACTCCAACTGGGCATCGTCGCGGCGGCGGTGCGGGGAGCGCTGCGTGACCGTGTCGCGGGAGCTGCGCTGGGAGGAGCGGCGCTGCAAGGAGCCGGCCGACGGCTTCCTCTGCGAGTACAACTACGCGGGCAGCTGCCCGCGCCTGCCCGCCGTCGAGGGGCTGCCCGTCACCTACATCACCCCCTTCGGAGCCCGCAGCGGGGAGTTCCTGGCCCTGCCGCCCCTCACCACCGCCGTCATCCCGGCCGCGAAGCTGGAGCTGCGCTGCAGGGAGGAGGGTGACGGCGAGGGGCTGCGGTGGGGCCACGCCACCCCGGGAGCCTGGCCCTGCCGCCTGGCCGGCGGGGGCTGCCAAGGGGCTTGTGGCGAGGAGGGTGGGTCGCCGCGCTGCTCCTGCCCCGACGGTGAGGTGCTGGGCCCCGACGGGCGCAGCTGCCGCTCGCCCTGCGCCGGGGCGCCCTGCCAGCACCACTGCATCGTCGACGGCAGCGGCTTCGTCTGCATGTGCGACGCCGGCTACCACCTGGCCGCCGACGGCAGCAGCTGCCAGGACGACGACGACTGCGCCGTGGTGCCCGCGCTGTGCGAGCAGGTCTGCGTCAACACCGAGGGCGGCTTCGAGTGCCGCTGCCACGGCGGCTACGAGATGGTGGACGGGCGCTGCCGGCTCGTCTCCCGCTGCCACGAGGCGCTCTGCGAGCAGCAGTGCGAGGACGTGCCCGGCGGCTACCGCTGCAGCTGCTACCCCGGCTACACCATCGACCCGCAGGTGCCCACCCGCTGCTGGCTGCACTGCAACCACAGCCAGTGCCCGGCCCATTGCGACCAGGGCAACCAGTCCTGCGAGTGCCCCGATGGCTTCGTGCTGGACGGCGATGCCGAGGGCAGGCCGGTCTGCGTGGACATCGACGAGTGCGACATGAACTACTGCCAGCAGAACTGCACCAACCTCCCTGGCAGCTACGAGTGCCACTGCCAGGAGGGCTACAAGCTGTTCAGCAAGAACCACTGTGTCAAAATCCCAGAGGAGGAGAGGGATGAAGCGTACTCGGGGGATTTCGGGCCCGGACCCCAGACGCCTGTCCCCAGCTGGACCCCACCGAAGGCAGAGCGCCTTCACCCCGGTGCGCTGGTGGGCATTGCCATGGGCGTCGTCTCCGTGGCCCTGGCCCTGCTGGCCCTGGGCTACCACCTGGCAAAGAAGCGCTGCAGACCCCCGGCCACCATGGATTACAAGTGCAACGGCCCCCATGAAAAGGAGATGGGACTTCAGCCGGTCACCTCGGGGTGTGCTGCCCCCAGCCAGAAACTGTAGGGACACCGGGATGGACGGAGAGAGGGAGGTGGACGGAACTGGGTAACATTTACTCCCTCCCCCCCTACCGCCCCCGTCGATTTTTTAATGATAAAGAGAATTCGGGAAAAGCTGTGATCACCCCCGCTCCCAAAAATACTCACTGCTTTCCAGCCGACTCTTGGAATACTCACGCCGGAGAGCAGGGAAGGTGGAAGGTGCGGAGCGCCGCTCCATTCCTGCTCCCTTCGCCGGCAGCCGTTCCGCTTTCCTTTTCCCAAGGTAGCAGCTGGGGGGGCTTTGAGGGAGAACCGTGCGTGTGTTACAGGAGGGGTGTCTCCAGCTGGAACCGACTGTTGAAATGGGCATTGCCGCGGGGCGAGGGCACGCGTGCCACGGCCGGCCGAGTCGTCGCCAGCCGCTGAAGGTCACCCGGCCCCGATTTCCCCTCTCCTGGGGCGGGAAGCGTGCCGCTGGGCCGGAGGCGATGGTTTCCCCGGGGTGGCGAGGGGCTGGGGTGCTCCCGCCTTGGTCTGCGTTCCGTTTAGTTTCTTCCAGCTGATGGGGGATGGAAGAAGGAGCAGAGATCCCGCGGTCGGTGCTTTGCCTCACTCCTCTGCCCCCTTCATGGGCAGAAATCTGGGTTTCGGGGTGTGTCCCCCCATATTTTGCCCCTCGCTCCTGGCAGCTGAGCACTTTTCACCTTACATCACGAGTGATGGTGGGGGCCCTGCGGAGCGTCATCGTGGCGGGGCTAAAATGCCTGATTTCTATTCCCTCTTACCGTTTTGGGGCTTTTCTTCGGGGGCGCGGACGTTAAACGGGGATACCGAGGCTGCCGGGGGAATTTTTTCCGCGGTAGGGAAGGTCCTTTGCCTCGTGTTCCCCACAGAGTTTCTTCCATGATTTTCCACCGTCGTTGGGTTAAACCGTTTGGGTTTTGTGTTTTTTATTTTTATCAAACCCGCTTACCCAACCCCTCCTATCCACAGGGTTTTTTCCCATTTTTCCTTTAGTCTTGCCCAGGGCTGAGTCTAATCCGTGTTGAAGCTCAGGGCAAAACTTTGCCGGGGAGCAGGATCTGACCTGCTGTTTACTTTCCAGCCATGGATTTTGGGGGGGTAAATCTGGAAACATTGTGCTTTTTTCCAGCTCCGTGGTTTGGTGGGGGGACGAGCGGCAGCTCCACCAAGCCGGCACGCTGCTGGGCAGAGCCGGAGGGGCTGGGAAGGGGGGGGGGGTTGTCCTGCGTTGGCAGCCGTGGTGGGGTGAAGCCGTTGGGCACGGGGCAGGCAGCGGAGCGGGTGCCAACAGCTTTATGCCCGTGAAATATTCAGCTGGCAGCAGCGCTTGGTTTTCCCCGTGGGAAGGTTTGCGAGGCCGGGATCAGGGCTTGGGAGGGCTGGGAGCCACAGAGGGGCTGCTGCAGAACTCGGGGGGGGGTCCTTATGTCCCCCTTACATCACACAGCTTTTCCCCCCTCCCGCTCCGACAGAGCCGCGCCGCAGCCTCCGAGGGAAAGCAGAGGATAAGCGGCGCAGGAAATGTAGCTTTCCTCATGGAAGTGCTTCAACCCGCTGTTTTATACGCCCTGCACGTTTGTAAATCCTTATTTATTTATTGGAAATATACCCTCCGCGATGCACAATCACATGGTGATTTCGTGTGTAAGACCAATAAAGCTTTGACACTCTGGTTTATAGAAAGCCGCTGATGAAATGTTCTTTTCTTCCCCCCCTCCTTAAAAATGACCGGTTTTCCTCCGTCTCCGGGAAGCTCCAGGAGTTCACAAACGCGGCTGGAGCGAAGGAAGGAGCCGGGGGCTCGCGGCGGAGCGCCGGGCTGGCGCCGGACCCTGCCCGTTAATTCACCAGGGTGATGAAAATAGAAGGAACGAGCCATAAATAACAGGGAACAGGGATAACGTTAAACAGACAAAATTAAAATTAAGCTGGAAATGGCTAATTTAGTGCTACGTCAGGGCGGCCAAGGCGGTGCAGCCCCCGTGCTGCTCTCCAGCTCCAGTTTTTTGGAGCGGGGGGGTGTTTCAAATCCCACCCAAGGTGCTGGTTACCTGCGGTGCAGGGCGCAGGGTTCGGTTCTCCTGGGTTTTCTTGCGGAAAATGAGGATTTTGGTGCTGTGTGTGCGAAAATCCCTTTGCCCGGAGATGCGGGGGGAGGTTTTGCGGCAGGCCTGAAGTTTTTCCTCGTCGTCTCCGACGCCAGCGGAGGCTCCTCGCTGGCCAAGGTAATGGCAATAATTAATTGGTCGGCGTAATTAATCGTGTCGCGGGCCAGTCTTATGGCTTTTTATTTTGTCACTGGTGCAAGTGGGCGCCGGCGGCACGGGGCACGACGGTTGGCCCCTTCTCCGGCCGGGGTCCCCTTCTTCCATGCCCGGCGGAGATGCCCATCTGGGGGCCGGCGAGGCGCGAGGGCACCCTAGAAGGGGGTGGTCTTTGTGAGGAGGGGTCCGGGCTTGCAGCAGGGCTCGAGGTGCACGGGTTCCTGCTGGCACGGCAAGGGTGGGCACATGCAGCCCTTGCCCTTGTCGTCCCCCCGGGGAACGGCGCAGTAGTCGAGGGGCTCTTCCTCCTCCTCCTCCTCCTCCGTGTCGGCCCCGTCCCTGGTGTGGCAGCAGCAGAGGCTGGCATCGAGGCAGCGGCGCAGGACGCCGTGGAAGGAGTGGCGGAAATTTTCGGAGAGGAAGCCGTAGAGGATGGGGTTGGCGCAGCTGTTGGAGTAGCTGAGGATGAGGGAGGCGTTGTTGACGGTGGCGTCCAGGCGGCCGGGCAGCAGCAGGTTGACCAGTTGCACCACGTAGAAGGGCATCCAGCAGACGACGAACATGGCGACCACCATCAGCACCAGGCGTGTCAGCTTGCCCTCGGAGCGCCGGCGCTGCTGCCAGCCCACCCGCTGCGCCACCGCCCGCATCTTGCCCACGATCAGCAGGTAGCACAGCCCCATGGCCAACACCGGCAGCAAGAAGCCCAGCAAGGTGGTGTAGACCACGAAGGCGGCCGACCAGGCCGGGCTCGGCCACAGGAGGTTGCAGGCCACCGCTTGGCCGTCGTGGGTGGTTGCCGTACCAGCGAAGATGGGGATGGGCGAGGTCACCAGCAAGGAAAGGAGCCACACGCCCCCATTGACCATCTTGGCCACCCGTGGACGGCGATAGGTGGCCGCCCGCAGCGGGTGCACCACCGCGATGTAGCGGTCCAGGCTGAGGACGGTCAAGCAGAAGACGCTGGTGAACATGTTGAGCCCGTCGACGCCCAGCACGGTGCGGCACAGGGCCCGGCCGAAGGGCCAGTGGTGCAGGGCGGCCGACGTGGCCACGAAGGGGATGCTGAGCATGAAGAGTTCGTCGGCGATGGCCAGGTTGAGCAGGTAGATGTTGGTGGCCGTCTTCATCTTGGCGTAACGCAGGATGACGAAGATGACCAGGGAGTTGCCCAGCAGCCCCAGCAGGCACACCAGGGCGTAGATGCACTGGATCACCACCATGCCCACCATCTCGCCCGCCTCGCTGCCCCGCTCTGCCTGCCCCTGCTGCCGGCCGGCCTCCCCTGCAGCCGCGCTGCTGTTGGGGGGCACCTCGGAGGCAGCCCAGCTGGATACAGTCCAGAGGGGCACAGCGGCTGCCCGGGCCCCTGCCGGGAGCTGCTCGGCATCGGCACTCATGCTGGGAGGTGGTCCATGGACGGGATGGCGCCGGGGCCGGGGGCCAGCCTGCGGGCAGGACATGGGCAGAGAGAGAAGGGGCTGAGTGCTGCCGCACGTGGCAGATCCAGAGCACGCTCCCCTGCCTGCCCTGGCATTGTGGCCACGTGCGTGGGGTGGCTCCGGCCGTGGCCCACTGCTGCTCCCTCCATCCACCCCCCTCCCTGCTCAGGGAACCTTCACATCGCTCCTCCGGGCAGCAGCATCTCTCTCCAAGGCCGGAGCATCCCAGCTGCTTGCGGTCTCGGGGGTCTCGGGCATGAGATGCAGGCATGGGATGTGGGTTAAGCATGGGTGGGGGTGGCACAGTGATGGCGTGGCCTGGGAACCGCCATCCGCCTTTAACGAACCCCTGCAAATCCCAAAGGTTTCGCTATCCCTGCGGGAAAGGGGAGCGGAAGGAGAAGCCGAGCAGGAGATGTTTTACCTCTCAGTCCTGCGGGATGGCAGGAGCCCCCCGCCTCCGTCCCGGGGGGCAGCAACAGGAGCTGGAGGCCGCTCCGGTGGGATGCGCCGGCTGTCGCCACCGCCAAGTCCCGCTGGACCCCAATCAGATGACCAGGAGGATCCGGAGCTTTTAAAGCGAAAGAAATAGAAATCATCCCGGGTTCCCATTTCCGCTTTTTTTTTTTTTTTTTTCTGGAAAATAAAGCCGCGGACGTTACCTTTCCCCGTTCTCCCCCCGCCGGCAGCTGCTCTGCCCGCGGCGACCGGACGCACCGTCCTCCGAGCGCTCCCGCCGCCCCGGCCGGTACCGCGGCCCGGCCCCGGCGCTGCGGCGGGGACCCCCCCCCGGGCATCATCCCCCTAGCAGCGGCGGGTCCCTGCGGGGGCCAGGCGGGAGATGGCGGCAGGTTGCCCTGGCGACTGCCCGCCCCCCTCTTCCCCCCCCCCCGCATCCTTTCCGCGCATCCCCGCTTCCCCCCGCCCAGCGCTTCCCCGCCGCAAGGCTCGGTGATGGGGGGGGAGGGGGGTGGCGGCAGGGATCCCGGGCTGCCCGGCGGCCACCCCCCTTCTTTGACGGGGGCGGGGGGCAGCACCGGGGGTCCCGAATCCCGGGGTCGGGGTGGGGAGGGGGTGAGGAGCCGCCCCGCAGCAGGTTACGCACTGAAAATCTCACCCCAAATCAAAGTCTGCGCCGCATTTCGTGACGCAACGAGCAAAAAGAGGCAGAGATTGCATCTTTTTTGAATTTTTTTTTTTTTTTTTTTTTTTAGGCAGCTACCGTGTAGGGGCTTTCGGTGGTTTTTTGCTTATTTTTTTTGATGAGAAGGGTCAAGGACATCTTTGCACCAAGACATCGCGGACGGTGCCTCGGCTCGGCGACTGCCCGGGCGAGGACCGCTCGTGGTTGTCTGTGGGGCTGGGGGCTTTCTGATGGTGCAGCCCTCACCCCCCCCAATCCCAGCGTGGGCCATCAAGCGATGGAGCAAAGGACCTTCTCTTCTCGGCTGCCCGCATCTCATGCTCCCAAATCATGGCATGGGGTGAGGGCCTGGGGGGGTCATGGAGGTTTTGGGCAGCTGGGGTGGAGCTGGGAGCCGAACGAGCTCCTTTGTGCGAGGAGGGGTCCTGACCACAGGGGTGGGAGTATAGATAAACACAGATATTATATTATTATTATATTAATATTATTATTATGCTCGATGTGCATGGGAAAGCAGGTGCATTTTTCTTCTCAGTGCTTAAATATCCAACCAGAGTTAATGGTGCAGCTGGCAAAGACCTTCTGGCTGTGACATCCCGCCTTAAATACCATGGACATGGAGAAGAACAGAAAGTGCTGGTGCCCGGAGCTGCAGGGACCGTGGCACCAGGAGCCGAGCACCCCGTCTCCGCACGCTGCTTTCCCCCCACCCATCTCCATGGGGTGTTTTACTGCAGGGATGGGGGGGAAAATGACACCCCAGTCCGCTGCGATGACACAAAGGTCCCCAGCGCCAGCGGGTGCCAGGCTGGGCGTGGGGGCCTGGGAGGGACGTGGTGCTCCGGGGGTTCCTGTTGCAGTTGGCCTCCGGAAAAATGTGTCATAAAACAATGAAAGCGCCCGCAGATTGCACTGACCCCCTCCACCTCCCAGGAGGAGCAGGAAACTTTTAAATGCTCTTTTACTGTAAAGGAGGAAACTCCTTGGCGGTGAGCAGGACTTTTGCCCGCCTTGTACTGCTGGTACCAGTCTTTCCATGGAAAAGTGTTGGGTGGGGAGAAGCAGGGGTGAATAGCGACCGCGTTGGCTGCCAGGGAGCGTTTGGTGGTGGCTGGTGCCACCAGAACCTCCCCGTAGGTGGCCGAGGGTGCCCTGACCTGGGGCAGTTTGTTACTTCCCCGGCAAGTCCCGCTCCGGCGGCTTGGGAGCCACTCTCCTGCTCGGGGGGGCGGATTTCCCAGGAGATCCTGCCCCCCGTGCCTGCAAAAAGTGGGGGTTTCTAAGGCAAAGTGGTCCCTGGGGCTGGTGGGATGCCCAGCACTAATGGCTGGAGACCCTTTTCTGGTGCCGCCCTCCAGGACGAGCCAACGAGCGTTTACCTTCCCTCCCTCCTTCCTTCCCAATCTCCTGGAGCCCAGAGATCGGAGATGAGAGACCCTTCGCCAGAGATTTCTTCCCCCCCCCGCCCCCCCTGCTGCAATGAAAAAAAAAATCCACCTCGGAATATGGTCAAAGAGTTAAAAACGGCCAAAGAAAATGCTGTGTTCTCTGATCAAAATGAAAATTCAACGATATATAATGCTGGGCAGAATAGCCTGTAGGTTTTTTTTTTCCTTTTAAGTTTTTTGTTGTTGTTTTTTTTTTTATCTTTTCCTTAAAAAAAGAAATGTGATTTCGAAATGGAACAGGTGGAATATTCCAGTTTGAAAATGCTGGGAAAATACCCTTTAAAATAGCACCCAGCTGTTATCCCAGGGTGTAAAGGGGGTCTCCAGCCCATGCTGGGCCGTTTGTCACAAAGTGCTGCTGCTCCATCAGCACCCAGGAGATGCTTTCTCAGCTAGAAGATGCTAATCCCTGCAGCAGGAGCCGAATTTCTGTGTGGGATTGGCCATTGCACTGCACATCCCACCCTTTCCTGCAGGGCAAACACGCATCCTCTCCCTTTATTCCTTCCAAAGAGTTGACAGAAAATGAGTTGAAACCCATGAAATTCAGCTATGGGTTCTGGGCTTCTGATTGCAGAGCAACCATCCAAAAATCTCTGGCTCTTACAGAGCAGGTGTGAGATGATGCCCCACCAGAGATGTGAGATGATGCTCCACTAGAGCAGATATGAGATGACATTCCACCAGAGCAGATGTGAGGTGCCCCACCAGGGCAGATGTGAGATGCCCTATTAGAGCAGATGTGAGATGCCTCACCAGGGCAGATGTGAGATGCCTCAGCAGGGCAGATGTGAGATGCCTCATCAGAGCAGATATGAGATGCTCCACCAGGGCAGATGTGAGATGATGCTCCACCAGAGTAGATGCGAGATGAGATTTGGCCTTGCGCAGGTGGGGAGGTGGGTGCTGGGGGGTCCCCGCCCGAGGGCAGCACGTTTCCATGTGCACTGGCTTTCCTGCCCCAGCTCTGTGCTGAAAACATCATTATTCTATTCTATTCTATTCTATTCTATTCTATTCTATTCTATTCTATTCTATTCTATTCTATTCTATTCTATTCTATTCTATTCTATTAATGGTGGCTGGGGAACCCCAAACCATGTTTCAGTGCTGCTCCTGATCTGAACAACTGCTTGGGTGAGATAGAAAAGGAAATTCCGCACTTTCTAATGACGGCCGTTAGCCACTCGGAGGAAAAACGTGGAGGGAAAGTCCCTTTTTCAGAAAAAAAAAAAAGAATAAAATAGCCTTTGGCTCCAGACAAGCTTTCACTTTCATACAAGGTGGGGAAAAGTGGGATGGGAGCCCGGAAGGGGTTCTGGAAACCATGGAAATGGAACGCTGGGTGACAGTAGGTGCTAAACATTGCTCCTGCTTTCGCTGGGCTGTGTTTGGCCATGTACGTGAGCAAAAGCGCAAGGAACTGGGATGAACTGGAAACCAGGGACTGCTTGGGACCGCAGCCTCAGCAGTGGCTCGTTATTCCACGTAGGGGAGGGGGCCTCCATCGGCCTTTTAGGGAAAAAAAAAAAGAAAAAAAAGAGAAAAAGAAAACCTGATTTTCCTGATATTGTTTCGCAACTTTAAAGGAAATTCCAGGACTGGGAACCTTGAGGGAAACAATGAGCGGGGCTGGGGGCGAAGGTGGGCTGCCCCAGCTCGGCGTGGTCACATTCCCAAATTCCAAGCCCAGATTCCCGAGCGAGCAGGATGCGTTGGGATGCTCCCCGCAGCCACAGTGGTAGAAGGAGGGTTCAAAGCAGCACGAGCTATTTTGTGGCCAAAAAGGAAGGAAAAAAAAAAGAAAAACCCTGCTTGTATTTCGGATTTCTGACAGCGCTTACGCCTTCACGGCCAAACTGGAAAGAAAACAAACCCAGAGTTCAATGACTTCAAAAAAATGCTTGATTTGCTAAATAGGGCGAAGTACCTTCCTCTAGGGGGGGTGGGGGGGAGCTGGCGGGGGCCCAGGGCATCCCTCCCTCCTTCCCAAATAGCTCGAGTTATCAAAAAAAGCCAGAAAAAAAATTGTTTTCAGCTGAATCAGAACAGTTCCTGGCAGCCGGCGCGATGTTGCTCAGCAGTAAAACATCCTGGAGCAGACACATCCCACCGGCCCCGATGTCGGCGCCGTTCGGGTGACGGTGACACGACCCCACCATCCCATCGCATCCCCTCCAGGGAAGGTGCTGCCGCGGGCTGGGGGCTGCTGGGCCCCTTGGCTGGGGTCTCTCCCCCCTCCCCGTGCTGCGCCGCTGCCTCCAGCAACACCTGGGAATCGCCTGGGGTCTTCCTAACCCACAAGAGTTATGGGTTTGGGGTCTTTTTTAGATGTTACAGCATAATAATACGATTATTAGGGTCACAATTTGGTAGGGAGAAGAAAATCTGCCCTGTCATAGGAATTTTCTGAACTCTACCTAATCCATGGAAACATCCTTACGCTGAATCTTTGAATTCCCCCCAAACAGCTGGCTCGTAGGGCCTGCTCCGGTGCCAAGGGAAAAGCCTGGATCGCTGGCAGGGACACCGCAAATCCCGGGATCACCGCTCCGGGGTTTTTAAGGTTTGCAGCAGCCGGTGTTTGTAGGAAACCTCCAAGTCAACAAGGAAATGGTCCTGGGGTTTTATGTGTATACATGGTTTTAAGCCTCGTGCAGTGTTAGGAAACTGCCCTTATCCTGTGTTTTGCCCTCTCGTCCCTAGGTGCAGTGAACCCCTCCAGCACCCACTGGCAGCAGACACCCCCCCTCCTGCTCCCCCACCACAGCTGGACCCCGAATCCACAGCCCCAGGTGGGAAAAGAGTCTGTGGATACCCAGGGAATGGCAAAGGGCAGAGCTGGGGCGTTAATTAACGGCTAAACGAGGACTCCCCAGGTGGGGGTGATCGGGGGGAGCTCCTATTTAAAGGGTGCTAAGGGCTTCTTCTTAGGATGGAGGTGTCTTTGGTAGAGGTGAGTGCTGGGGGGGTTGGGTCCCTGGGTGGGATTATTCAGTGGGGCTGGGGGGGAGCAGAAAGCTGGCTGTGCTTTTTTGCTGTTATAAGGTGTTATATATTTATAAAAGGTGCTTTTTTTTTTTTACTCTTTGCCTGGTTAATGCTGGTGGTGGGGCTATGCCCTCCCTTCCCATGGCAGCTGAGGGGCACAGGGCACGAGTGAGGCTGGCTTCACCTTGCCATGGTTTTGTTGCTGATGTGGTATTTCATGGGCAGAGGATGTTTTTGGGATTATTATAGAAACCCAGGTCTCCTACAGATGACTGTTGCCTGCTTTTATTAGCTGCCGTGCTACAATTCTAGGTTTTCTCCCCAAAACCTGCTGGGTTCCCTGTGACTGTGCTGGGTGAGGAGGGTGGTGAGCTGCTGATGAAGCTGGGGGAGATGTGCAGCAACTGCTGCTCGTGCTTTTTATCGCGTTTAATGCTTTGTATCGTCCTTAATCACGGCCAGGGCAGCTTCTGCCTCCTGCGCATGGGCTGCTGCTGCAAAACCCTGCCAGGCTGCAGCCAGGCTTGGCTAAGCCAGGCTTTGCTGATGCCCTCTCATGTTTGCTGATGCCTACTCATGTTTGCTGCCCTCTCGGCGTGGTCTTGAGGGCCGGTGACGAAACCCCTCGCCCACCCCCCTGATTCCCTGCCTGCCCCCCATCCCGCTCTGCAGCCCCTCTCCAGCCGCCGAGCCCCATACGCGAAGCTCTGCTGCCCTCTCCTGTCGGCTCTGCCTGTGACCCCCCCCCAGGAGCCGACACTGGGGTTTCGGGGGGGTCCGGGTGTGTTTCCAGCCTTGGCTGGCGAACCCGAGCCAGGGAAGGTACCAAATTTCATCATTTGGATGAAATTCAGAGGGAATTTCCCACCTGCCATAACCAGGGCGATGGAGGTTTTGCTGGATGGTTGGTCTGCGGGGCTCAAACCCCCCAGCACCTCCAACCCAAAAGGCAGCCTGGCTCCAGCCAGAGCCAGTTATTTTATTTTCATACTTTATGAGTTTTTTTTCTAATTTCACTTGTGATCTCAAAGCAGAAAGTCATTTCCAGTGAAGAAAACTTCCATTTAAGAAGCATCAGGGTTGCATCCTTCCAAGATGCCAAACGAGCAGGTCCTGACCAAGTTTAAAACCTCCTAAAATAATGTGTTATTGGGTCATGGGGTAAAACTGCACCTTTGATTAGAAACAGTTTTTCTGGCCCAAATGTAATGGGTTAGAGGTGTTTGACCAGTGCAGTTAATGGGCATCTTCAGCACAGCTGCTGCTGCCTTGTTTTCCGGAAAATAATCTCTTCAAACTCTTGCCCCTCTTAACTTTGGGGGTTCTGCTACCTCCTGGGGAATTTTTTTGGGGGAAAGCAACTTTTTTTTAGCAAATAAAGATGGAGTTTCTTTTTGTTAATGCCTTTAAAAGCCATCTTGCTGCTGGAGAAGTGTTTTGGGAGAGTCTTCAGCGTTTGCATCCCTGTATGAATAGTAAAGAAAAAGGCCTTTATTGTGTTTTTTGTGTTTATAAACTGAATATCTCAATGAGGGGAAGCCCAGATGAAGCCTGGAAGGTTGGTGGTCTCCCCCAAGGCCCCCCTACTCCTACTGTCAGCGTGTGCCACAGTACTGATGTGGGTCCTGCATGGGGGTGGCTGCAGCTGCCCCCTCCTCAGCCCTGCTCCCAGGCAGGTTGCTGGCACCTCCCAGGGTGGTTTGGTGCCGCTTTATTCCCTGGAATACCTGGATGGTACATAAATACGTTATCCCTGCTTGTAGAGAGGGATGGAGGTGGGGGCTCCATGTGTCTCCCCGCTGCCAGCTGGGGCGCTGGGCCGAGCAGGTATTTGTTGACACGGTCTGGGGAACCACAGTGCTGTTACTTATTCCTGCCCTGGCTGGTGTCCCGGCTGCTGGCAGCTCGGCGGTGCCGGCCGGGAGCGCGGCAGACACTGCTGCGTTTCACAGCCCCGCTCAATGCCCCTGTGTCTGCGCCTCCAAATATTCACACCTTCCACGGGAGCCTGGGGATGGGGGAGACGCTGGGATGGGGGATGAGTGCAGGACTACAGGGATGTCCCCGAATCTCCACTTTCCTGGACCCCTCTAATTTGCAAGCTGTTGTGGAGGGGGGATGCGGCACTGGTCCGGCCGCCAGTTTAGGCTGGGGTGGTGGCCAAGGTACACAGGCCACGTCTCGGAGCGAGCAGTGGCCAGGGTCGGCTCGCTGCGCCCCGTCTCACCCTGCTGCTTCATCTGGATGCCTCTCGCATCCTCCCCGTGGGCTGGGAGACGTGGCATAGCCAGGCTGCGGGGCGCAGCGCTGGAGTGCCCTGCCTGCACCCATTCTTTCCCATCCCCAAGCCCCTCTTGCTAAGGGGTCTCGAGTCCAACCCTCACTCTTACCTGCTCATACCTTGGGGTTGTGTTTGCACCATCAAAGCATGTTCCAACCCAGATCACCTAAAACCAGACCAACTTTCTGACTTGGGCAGCTGAGGATGGAGAGGGCAGTAATTGAGCTAATTACCTATTGCCCTGTGCTGGTCCCATCCTTGTGGTGAGGGCTTTGCCAGGCTCCTCAGCTCTCCAGGGGTCTGGGGGATTCATCCCCCGGCACCTGCCTGCTTTTGCCATAAACCTACTCAAAAAAAGTCCCCTGGGTTTGGAGGGATGAAAGCTGTTTGAAAGGATACATGTGATGCACTGGGTGAGAAATCTTAATTAATATTGAAATAGCGTGGTGGAATTTGTCTAAATCCTGCAAGATTAAGTGCAGGAATGGTAACGGATCAGCTTGGATTTCCCATGGAAGCTGCAGCAAGCTGTGCTACGTGGAAAATACAGTGGCCAAACGAGCGCTCAGGAGCTACAGCACCTTCAGGATCTGGGTGCTCGATCCCTTAACATTCCCCAATTTTTCCCTGGGTGCGTGCGTTCTCAGTCTTGGGCTAGAACTTTTTTTGCTGTGCCTTTTTTCCAGCCCAGCCAGGATGTTTTCTGGAAGAGGGGGATGAAGCCAGGACAGAGGGATGCATTTATCTCCCTCACCGCTTGCTGTAAGGCCCTGGTGACATCACTTTGCCGGTCGCTCACACCATATTAATTTAGCTGCGCCTTATTTTGGAGAGCTGGAGCCTGAGGCTTTGCCATTTCCGATGGTCTCCTCGAGCCGGCCGAGGTTTCCTGGCTGCCAGGCTGGAGAAGCGGGCGGCTTTGCTGGTGGGGCACCGCCGAAACCCGCCGGGGGATGAATAGAGCCCAGAAATAGAAAACCTGGAGCTGCTCCCCTCGCGGAGCGGCGCTGCCCGGCCACTCTCCGACTGCAGGAAACCAGGGAGCTGGAAAACATCTCGCCCTGCCCGTGGTCCCCCCCGGCCAGGTGGGCCAGTTTGGCAGGGTTGGTGGCCATGGAGATGGGCTGTGATGCCTGGCTGCGGGGTCTCGTGGGGCTCTGCACCCCCTGGCCCCCTCTTTGTGTTGGGGTGCTGCTTTTGGATTGGGATTTCTTATTTTAATATGGTCAGACTGAAGGATTGGGGAGGGATGGGGGGCTGCCACTCTTGCCAGGGTGCCCGGAGCACGGGCCGGCCGCACGTCTCCTCGTTGGCACTGGGTAAGGAAGTACCCGCTGTGCTCCCTCGGCTCTCTGGCACTGGGAGAGGAAGGCCGCCACCACCTCAAAACCATTTGCAAACAGCTTCTGTTTGCTCACACAAACACTGAAAAAAAAAAAAAAAATTATTTTTTTTCCTCGTTCTCGCAGTAATGTGTTTATTGCCCTCTGTGCTTCAGCATGGGCTCAGCCCCTGGGTGCCCTGGGCACCATTTCTAATTGTCTGTGTTCACACCAGCCGGGGTTTCAGCAGTTGGTGTCCTCCAAGTGCTGCAAACGCTGCCCTTAAACCTGATTTTTCCGTGCTCTGCTCCATCTCCAACCCACCTGCGGAGAGCGGGTCGGTGAGGAACCATCCATGTCGTTTAAGCTGATACAAACTGGGCTGGAGGGGGTCCCCCTCTGGCTTTCCCAGGACACAGGGATGGGATGCTGGTGCATCTTGTGAGCCCCCTGCCCGGATCTGGTTCTGTGCTCCACGGAGATCCTGGGAATGTGCTTGGATCCAGGCTCAGCGTGGAAGCACGAGCTCAGCATCCATTGACTCGCAGGCTTTGCTTACTGTATGCACAGCTGGAGGGGGGGGGAAAAAATAACTCGCTGGTGAATGCCCCACCTGAGGAAATGGGTTTTTTCCTGCCCGAAGCCGGCGCGAGGTCTGGCAGCCGGGTTGGCGGAAAGGGGCCTTAAGGCTGAGCTGCTGTTTGCTCAAACCAACAGCTGCGGCGGGGTCGGATGTTTCCAGGTCCCTCCGGTGGCTTCTCAGCATCCCGGTGCTGCTGGGGAAGGCAGGAGGTGCCCGCTCCTCCCTGTTCCGTGTTCGGCATCACCCGCGCTACGGAAGGCGAGCGTGTGCGATGCGGCTCCTTTTGCGGGGGGGAAGGTGTCTGTGTGCCCCCTAAATCCCTGGGGTGTGTTCCTACTGCCACTCCGGCTCCGCCGTGCCTCCACCAGCCTGTTCAGCTCACTGATCCACTGGGAAAAGGTGGCTCTGCCGCCGGTGTCGTGGGTCAGAGCAGCCGGAGAGATGGTGGTGTGGGCAGAGGGGTTGAATCCCGTGGGCAAAAGCCGGAGTATTCCCCCGCCGTGGGGCTGGGGTGCCCGTGAGCTGAAGGAAACGGGATTTTATTTGTTTTTCTTTTAACCAAACAGTGAATCGTGGGGTGTTTATAGCCCCAGGTGAAAGGCAGGGTCCAGAGTGTTGGCCCGTCCTGGCTCTGCCGATGGTCCCGGCTTCTCTGGACCTCAGTTCCTTCATCTGCCGGTGGGCACGATGCCGATGGGCACATACCAGGTATCCCCAATATGGATTATCATGATACTGTGTGGTTGGATGTGTGAATTTGGAATGCTTCCCTGACAAACATCACTCAGATACAGTAAAACTCCGAGTTTTCCTGTTAGTATGTCAGAGGTTTCAAGGGAGTTTGAGTTTTACCAAATCCCGCAGAATTTCAGCGGGTTTTGGGAAAGGAGTCTCTTAAATCCCAGTGAAAGGGGTTTCTGCAATAGCAGTGGCGTTTCTTCCCTCTTCTCACTTTCATGGAGCGGGTGGATAAATAAAAACAATGGGGAAAGGACCAGGAAGGATGCTGGAAGGGGCAGGAGGCTGGTATCGGAGCTGTGTTATTACAGAGAGAATGACCTGGCACTGCAAGAATTAAAATAATGTCATTCCTGTTTGCTCTGGCTTGGTTTTAATACGCCAGTCACCTTGACATTTCTAAAAGAATTTTTCAAGTATGTAAGTTCAAAAAAAAAAAAAAAAAAAAATTATGCAACTTGACAAAAGCGAGGGGGATATTTGAGGCCGGTGGAATAAATTGGGAGCTGGAGGCAGTACGTGACCCGTGTCCCATGTGGGGGGTGATGCTGGTGCGAGCTGGGCTGGATGGGACCCGTTCTGGCACCCGTGACTGGGGAGACAGGGAGGTGTAAAGGGGCGAGATGAGGGGATGGGACAACTTGGGGCTGTCTGTGTGCCCGTGCTGGGCAAACTGGGGCTGTTTGCTGGTGTCGCTGCGGTGGTTGCCAGCCTAGCCCAGCTTTTCTAGGGATGCTTTGGATTTTTAAGGCATCACAATTAAAAAAAGTGGTGTGTGAGAGCAAAACCAGCCGGAAGGACGATGTAAGGGGCAGGAGGCTGGTATCTAAGCTGAACTGGAGTAGTGGGGCCAGGGACTGGATCCGCACCCCCACGGCCTGGGTTGAAGCTGGGTGATTGCTCCTGCGGAAGCCACGGAGATCATTTGCCCGGGTAATTGTATGCTTTGCTGTTAAGCGTATTGATTCTGAAAAGTTAATCGGACAATTTGGAGGTGCTATATCTAAAAAACACAGAATCCCATTAAACTGATTAAATTAAAACGGAATCCATCTTAAATAACCCCACGCAACTTAAAACTGTTGAAACAGCGTATTGTATTCAAATAAAATTATTTCAGTCAAACAAGGCTGCCAGGAGCTCGCGCCCGCCGGTGCCTCGCGCATCTCGGCGAGCGCCGGGAGCTGCGTGCAGGGGTCCCCCCCCCCACCATGCCAGCTGTGTTTTGGGATCCAGGTGATGTTGGTGAGGCTCTCCCCGAGCCAAATCCCAGGGTGGTGACGCTGGGGATGGGGTGTGGGATGTGGCATGGCCTTGGTGGCCTTCTCCTGCGGGGAGAGCGATGCTTAGCCCCCCAGGAACGTCGCTGTTTGGGGGTCTGCTCGCCAGCTCGGGTGTCAGAAGGACTTTGGTGTGGATGACATCAGCTGGTGTGGCCAGATAACCTCTGATGAGGTCAGTGCTTCTCCAAAGGGGTGCCCGCTCTTGATGCCAGGCACCCAGCTTTGGAAACAGCCCCCAGGCTCTGCTGAGACGCCGATGTGGGTATGGAGCAGACATGGCAGCAGGAGCCTATTTCAGCTGTCTGAGGGAAAAGAAAAGGTTTTATCTGGCGAGAGACGAGTTCGGGCCGTCTCTGATTGCATCACTCAGCGAAGCCTGAGAGCAGGATGCCATGTATCGCCCGAGTGATGTTATCGGCTGGCACCCAGTGAAGCGGGGCTTGTGACTCGCAGATAAGTGGAGGATTGCTCAGGTAGTTCACTTCCAAATTTGTTTATTTTCCCCTTTCCAAGTCTTCCAATCCCGAGCCAGCCTCTATCAATTTGTCAAGAAAATGCTCCTTTTCCCCTTCTCAGGGGAGCAGGAGCAGAAACAACTGCATCCCTGGGAGGGGGGGATGAGCACTGGCTCCCACCCACCCTAGTGAGGAGCTTTGTGCAGGGACCCATCCATAGTGGGGGCTTCCCAAGCATCCCACTGCAGCTGACCTGCGGCTTGCGACCAAAGCCCCATGTGTTGGCATGGTCCATGGGCACACAGGCTCACCGGGAGCTGGGAAAAGGGCTTCCCATAGGCTTTTTCCGTTGGCAAACTGCATCGTGTCACCCATAAAAACTCTGAGGGTGGTCGCAGGTGGCTCGGGACCCTGTGTGGGTGGGTTGAAGGTGTTTGGAAGGACCAGAGGGCTTCTATCCTTGCGGGGATGGAACAGACAGAACAAGTGGCAGGGGTGAGGGCTGGGGGTGCTTTTCTCCAGGCCCTGGCTGATGTTTCCACCTGAACAGAACTCGTGCAATTCCCCAAGCAAGAGCTTCTGTTTCCCTTCGCTGTCCCGGAGAAGCGGGCAGGGGAGGAATCATTCCAGCCCTGACCTCTGCCGTGCTGCCACGCTGCTTTATCTCCTCCGCATCCCGGGGGCCGCTTCTCGCAGCATCCCTGGCAAAGCACGCGCCGTTTTTCACCGCCTCGTTCATGGCTGCGAGCTGCCACCGGAGAATAAATCCTCTGTGTGTGTGTCCTGGTCCCCCCCGCCCCCTCCACCAGCAGCAGGGAACCTTCCTCCCAAGGCTGTCGGGTGGGTACCAGCGGTGAAGCCCCCCACTCTGGGCCTAATCCCAGGGCACAGGGAGAGGAGGGGAAGCTGGTGCCCTTCTGCAGAGGAGGGGTGGGGGGGCCAGGACACACACGGGGATAATGGGGATCCCATTAGCATCTGTATGTGCGGGGGCTTGGGGAGCAGCAGGGCGCAGGGGGGGCTTCCTGAATCCACATCCTGGCATCCCTGCTCTGCCAGCTGCTGTTTGCCCACCCCAGATGCTGGGAGCGGGAGGCAGCTGTGCCCCCAGGGGCCAGGAAGCATCCTCCTCCTCCTTCCCCCTGCCCCGGGGGCTCTGCATCACAAGGCCCGGGGTATTTCCTCGACGGGGCGGGTGGTGTTTGCCGGGGTCCCCGGGGAGCTGATGAGGTGTTAATGCGAGGGGCTGCCGGTGGCTTTTCAGCCGGTGAACCCCCCGTGGAGCCGGGAGAGGGGGGGCAAGGGGGTGAGGAGGTCACCCCCATTGCAAACACCCCACATCAGAGGGGAGGAGCAGGGAAACAGCCTCATTTTGTGGTGGGATAAACGCGAGGGTGGGGGGTGTCCACTCCCGGGGGGGTGGGAATGGCCTCTGTGGATTGGGAAACGGGGACTGGGAGTGCGGCTTTTGTGATGGAAGTGGAAGGGAGGAGAAAGGGAGGGCAGTTAGTGAAAGTTGCGGTGAAAGTCGTTGATGATGGTCGGTGGGCTTGGGCTGCACGGGTGGGGGGCTACCGGGGTCCCAGCCTGGCAAAAGCCTCCAGCAAGAGCAGGCTTCCCTGCCCGTGTGTGACGTCAGCCCATCGGGTGGCATCACTGCGGGTGGCCACTGCCCACGGGCTTCGGCTGGACACGGCTCGGACCCATCTGTCTTGGTGGTGGGCGAAGTGGGGGGAACTGGTAGCAGTGGGCAGCACCCGTTGGTGCGGGCAGGCTGGGATGGGCACTGGGAGCAGGGGGTGCAGGCACCTGGCAAATCCCGCTGGCACCAGCACAACCAGCCCTCGGCAGTGCTGGGGACTGGTGGAAGGAGGTCTGGCCCAGGAAGGTCTGTGGGCTCCCCCCTTTCCCTTCCCCACCGGACATGAGAGCAAGAGAGACCCCGACTCCAAGGGCTCAGGAGAATTCGTGCCTGTTTCTTTCCTTTTGATCTTTTTTTAGCTTTTTTGCGGTCTGTTCCTGGGTTTTTTTCTGGTCTGTTCCCACCACTCCACTCTCCCATCTTTAGTTCTTATTGGAGAACAAACCCTTTCTCTGGGGCGTCTTTCGATATCGGAATAGACATGATGTGCCCAGCTTTTTTTTTTTGGTAGATATCTCTTTTCCAAGCTATAATCATTTGGGTACTGATGAAAAATCAATAAAAATAATTCAGAACTCGTGGATGCTCAGGTGGTCCGACACATGGCTTTACCTCCGTGGGACTGGCATCAGCCACGGAGACTCGCCGAAGCCACCAGACCCTGCGAGGAGCTGCCAGCTCATGGGCCCACGTGCGTGCCACGTGCGGCCGAAATCCCCCTGGCACACCCCTGGGCAGGGTGGGGGGGCCGCCACTGCCGCGCTCCCCAACGGGCGCTGCTACAGCGATGGAAATAGCAGCTGCTCTGTTGATTTACAACCACAGCCCTGACTTTAATGGGCTGGTTTTGCTCCCCAACAGCTACGGGTTCGGTCTTTTTTCTAACAAGCCTCTCTTTTTTTTTCCTATTTTTTTAAATTTTGTTTAGTGTTTCTTATTATTATATTTATTTTTTTTACCCCTGCATGCAACCCATGAGCTCCTCGACCCCACAGTGTGCAGGGAGGCAAGGGTTTGCCCCACATGCCGGGGGCACACGTGTCCCACTCTCATCCCCCTGTTGGGAAAAACCCAGAACTGAATCCTTTGAGCATAAAAAGCCTTTGTCTGCAGTGGTCCCTGCTCCCTTGGGAGACGCTGGCGGGTGCCGTCGGCAGCCCTGGGCGCCCCAGCCACGCCACAGGGTGCTGCCTCCCTACACCAGCTCCGGCAGGAATGTTTGCTGTCACCGCAGCCCGCGGCGAGGAAATATTTTCCAAGCCAAGCCAAAAAAAAAAAAAAATAATAAAAAAAAAAAAGGCCTCCCAGTGTATTTCGCGCCGGCGGCTTCCAGCAGCCCTCTGTAGCCGTCTTGTTCTGCCGCTGCCGGGACACCGACCGGGAGGAAGAGAGGAGGCGAAGGTGGGAGAGCTTTAAAAAGCTCTGGTTAAGCTTGTTCCACCCTGGCCATCCCCTTTGGAGGCTGCAAAACACCCGGTGGCTGCTCGGGGAGGGGACTGGTGGTTTCCCCATCCGCCCGGGATGCTCGAACCCCCCCCTGCCCAGTGTCACGTCCTGGGGGAGCGGAGGAGATGCGGGGTCCTGGGCGTCTCCAGGGATGCTCCGTATGTAGGTCAAAGCCCTCCCCTCCCCGAAATCCGGTGACGGTGGTGGTGTTACAGGTTGGGCTGAAATATGTACCTCCGGGTCTTTACTCTGGCAGTGAAACAAAACGTACTCAGAGAACTCCGAAAAAATAAACCCGGTTTGGGAATGCAGCGGATTGGAAGTTTTTCCAGCAGAAAGCGCCGCCCGACCCGTGTAAAATCGTTCCTGGGGCGCGTGTTGATTTGGGCAATGTTTCCTCCCGGAAAAAAAAAAAAAAAAAACCAGAGTGTGGGGAGGAGAAATGTTTGGGGAGAGCCGGAGCCGCCTTCAGCGGAGCTTTTCCATCCCCGCTGTGGAGTGGCTCTCCCTTGGAAATGCACTTTATTTAGCAGCCTGCTACGTGAAAAAATGGGATTGAGTTTTACTGGGAGGGAAACTCCGGCTTAAGGGGTTCTTTTGGAGGCAAAAGGGTCTGGGCAGCAGCCTAGGAGAAAGGCCGGCTGGGCCGAGTGGTGCCGAGGGCATCGTGCTGGGACGGGCAGCCTGCCCTCGCTGGCTGCTTTTCCCAAAAAATGCTCCATTTCCCACCAGTCTCATCCCAGCCATTTTCGGGGCTGAGAGCAGGTGCCCAACGCTCGTCTTCCAGTCGGGGTGGGGTTTTTTTTCCATTGGAAAGATTTATTTTTATTTTTTTTCCTGAACTTAAAGGCAAGATTTCTGAGCCAGGTGAACATTTGTTTGGCAAAAATCGAGCCAATCCTGCAGCCAAAGCTTTCCCGGATCCGAATGGGACAGGTCGAGATGAAAGTTTTTTGCCTGGAAATGAGCGGGATGGAATTAAAACGTCGTGGCAGGTGGCAGCAACCCGTAGCCATAGGGATGGGTGTTGCTGGCTCATGGCAGAGGTGGGTGCCTGTGGGATGGGGTGCCCATCCTAGACCAAAAAATGCCACCGTAACCTTGGCCGAGCTCCGGGCGATGGGGGTACGGATGTCCTGGCACCCCTGAGCTCATCCCATCGGGATGGCGCCCGGAGCCGACTCTGCATCCCGCTCATGGCACAGAAACGGGCTTGTGTGCCCGCGGCCGACCCCGACGGATTTATGGGGTGATCCCAGGCTGTTATTAGTGGTCAGGGAACCGCAGGCTCGCAGACAGGGTCTGAGTCCCAGGCGAGCTCCGATGTTTTTACGGAGCAGAAATCTCCGCTCCGGCTGTTTTGCTGGCGGCTCTGCCAGGGACACCTTGTTCCCACGAGCCGCCGGCTCCAGATGGGGGGGATGGGATCCCCTGGGAGCAGCGGGCTCCCCCGCTCCCATCCCCACCCTAGGGGTGATGCTGGGGGGGTGGGTGACTCCGGGGGTCCGAGCGAAGCGTGTCGCCTGGTTCCCCGCGCCCGGAGGAGCCGTCGCGCTCTCCGAGCGGTTCGCCCTGCTATTTATACCCGCCGCGCGCGAGAGAGGAGCCTTTCAGTATAAATGAAGCTATTTTAAAGGTCTTGGCCAGGTATAACTGGTTTAAACAGGGCCGGTAATGACTCAGAGGGCTATAAATGTCCGTCAGAGCCCTCGGCAGAGCTGTCGGGGATTGATCTCCCCGGCAGCAGCCTCCCGCTGCCGTGCGAAATCCCGCGCACGCTCCCGGCCCCGTGCTCCCACACCGGCCCCGCCGACAGCACCCCTGCAAACTCCCTTCGCCCGCAGCCCCGGGGTCCAGGGATGCGGTTCCCTGTGGATATTTTGGGCTGTATTTGGCACCGTGGTCCCCCTCTCTCCGGTCGGAGGTGGCGCGGTGGCATCCCTGTCGCAGGCTGGGCACCGGCAGCTCCCGACGGGCGTGGTGGGATGCTCCAGCGACTGGTTGGACCAGTCACATCTCTTGGGTCTTATGGGATGTTTTAAGTCTTTTGTGAGTGAGTCTCTGTTTTAGGGGATGGGGGCGATGCGCCGGACCCCCTCGGGTGTTCCTCCTCCCTCGGTCTTTGTGGGGACCGAAGCACCTTCTGACGATGCCAGGCTGGGAGGTTTCCAGCTGAAATGGGTTTTGTTGGGAAATAACAGGGAGTTTTTAAAAAGAGGAGGTTTTGGGGAGGAGTGCCTCTGTTCAGTTTTTTCTGTTTGTTTTCTTATTGTAAAACCAAAGGCTTTTCAGTTTTCAGAAACTGATCATTAAACATCAAAAAAAATACATGTTTCCCCTGAAGGAACCCAAAACCTGAATACTTTGGTCAGCCAGGTGAAAATTCCGCTGTCTGCCAGGGCCTTTGGGGACAAAGCTAATGGGAACGGCCACGGCAGGACTTTCCTGGGAGCCGAGCAAGACTTTCTTTTTTTCCTTACTTTTTCCATCTGGAGAGCCAGCGTCACCGGGCATCGCCCTCTTCGGCACCATCATCTCCCTCCGCCATGTGAGAGCCAGGGAACCGGAGCGGCCCCGCACACTGGGATGAATCTCTCAGCTCCAGGTTTTTCACACCAAGCCTTCTACCCCTTGGAACAGCATTCCAGATGCCAGTGCATCTCGTTTACCCAGCAAAAACGTGTTCACGGCGAAAACCAGCTGCGGTCCCACCGGTGCCCGTCCCACCATCCCTGGATGGATCCTTACCTTGGACTGTCGTCGCATCCAGGTTCTTCAGTTGATTCTTGGGAACTTGTTGTCTCCATGGGTACCATGGCTGATGCTCCCTGAGCATCCCACCCACACCGGTGAGCCAGGAGAGACCTTATCCATCCCCTTGGGACAATAATGGGACGTTGTTTCCCCCCCCACCCCGTGACATTCTTCAGGCACTTCCAGGGTTTTATTTTACCTCGTGGTGCCAACCACCAGCTCCAGCAGCTCATTACCTTCGCTGGCCCATTGAATAATTACAGAGTGGGGAGGAACGTTAAAATAGCATCCGGAGGTCTGAATATGCCCAAAATAGCCGCGCCGGCCGTGTCCCGGCCAGCCAGATCCATGGATACGCTTGTGGATGGAGTGAGTTCGTCTGGGGCAGGGTCCCTGAGAACCTGGGACCGGGGGACGTCACTCTGGTATTAGAAAGGTCGATAGCCTCAGGCTCCTGATCAAAGTGACAAAAATTTTGCCTACTCCGCCGACTCTTCCTTTGTTAGACTTGTTAAAGCCTCGGAAAATATTTCCGCGAATTAAGAAGCCCCATTAAATGTCGAATCTCATTAGGAGAGGCTCGGCCGTAGAGTTCTTCAAACAGTTGAGTCAATATTATTCGGTGTAATCGTGGTAATTCCCCGGCGGTGCCGCAGCCGCCGACGGCCCGTTTTAGCGCGTCGGTAACTCCGCGGGTGGGGGAAAAGCTCTCCCCGCCATGGAACGTCGCTTATTCCAATGGTTCCCATCGGGAAACCTTGACTGAGCGGAGGGTGTTGTTTCCTGACGTGCCCCATGGATGTTATGGGAACTCCGGAGGCACCCTCGGGAGCGGGGCCCTGGGGTGTCTTACCGCACCGGCACCCAGCGTGGCCTTGGGATCGCGCCGTGCGGGAGAGCCCGGCTGCTGTTAGCTCTGCCGTGGGACTATCCGGAGGGCTTTGGAGAAGACGCTCAACCTCTCTCCAGGATATTTGCCCAGCTCAGAAATGTGTATCATCATCATCCTCACCATCACCATCATCATCCTCATCATCCTCCAGTTGTCTGTTCTCCTTAAGTGAAAGCTCCCGGCCCCACAGGGCCCCTTGACCTTACCAAAAGCTCCCAAGGATCCCAAAGATCCCAGGGATCCCAAAGGCACAACCAGGAATAAAGCTGGCGAGAAGGCCTGGCGCAGGCAGCACGCGGCACAGAGCCAACGGCAGCGCCCCAGCTCCACCTTCACCCTTCCCTCTCCTGCCTCGGACCCAACTGCTGCCACCTCATGTACCTCCGTCCATCGATTGATCCATAATTTTCATGTTAATTACCCCGGTTGTTGTCAAGAACAAGATAAAGGGTTCTTTTTTGGATGGAGACAGCCAAAAACTACCACGGCTGCTGGCAAAACCTCGTGCCGGTCACCGGCCTCCCACCCCCGGGAAGGGAGAGGGGGCTCCTGGAGTTGGGGCTCCTAATGCAAACAGGAACGTAATTTGGAAATTAAATTTAAAATCAACATTGGTTAAATATTAAAGAGAAGAAATCATTTTTAAACGGCCAGTGTGTCTCTCAGTACCCCAGCCAGGTGTGTTTAAATAAGACACGGCGGAAAAATTTCAATTTTTATCATCCTAGGTATTTTAAAAAACGTTTCTTCTAAGGCAAGCGCAGATGTTTTGCCTCTTCTTTTCTACTCTCTTAAGAAATACGGATTTTAGCAGGTTTTCTTGGACTGGCAGCATGGAAGGCTACCTGGATGCAAGAAGGGAGAAGGAGGTGGTGGCTGCAGGAGCCGAGTTATTTGCAGGAGCCAAGATCCCCGTTGGGTTGGTCCCACATCCAGCCACCTTTGGCCAACCCGCCATCCCTTCCTAGCCACGTTTCCGAGCTCCAAAAGCCCCTGTCCCTGCCTGACAGAGACAAAGCCTTTGTCTGAGGATGAGGATGTGGTCGCCACGGTCCATCCTTGGCACCGTGTCCCCATGTCATGCGTGCCAACGATGCTCGGGGCACGCGGAGTGGGAGGGATGCCACCGTTCCTTGTGACATGGGAGGGATGCCACCGTTCCTTGTGACACAGGGGACATGTTGGACAAGGATATCTTCTCCTTGTCCAACACATGGTGCATGGAAGTTCCTTCATGTCCCAGGCAGGGCGAGAGAGTCGGATTGTGGGACAGAGCGCAGGGTGTGACAGCAGACCAAGGAGGCCAAATTGGGTTTAAGCGTTGGGGTTGGAGCACTGGCAGTAGGAGCATCCTTGGTAGCTGAGGAGTGGCCTTGAGTGAACGTTTTGGGTCAAAACCCAAGCGAACAGGACTCTCCTGAGGGCAGCTCTCCTTTGCCGCTCCACAGCTTCCCGTCCACGCATGGATGGAGGGTGGCGAGAGGTGGAAAGCCCTCATCCTTGGTGGCACCAAAATTCCGAGTCCCGCTGCCCTGAGGGGGAACGGGCACTTCCCGAGGAGCATCTGCCAGGGAGCCAGATGTGCTCGGAGCACGCTCACATCTGTGCAGCTGTGGGATGAAGGCCTGGGAGTGGGCGAGTTTGTCCCACGGGGAAATTCTCCTCGCGGCCTCTCTCCCGCTCCCGTGGAGCTCACCGGGAGCTTCCGCGCGGAATCCAGCCGTGCCAAAAAACACGCGCTCACCTCCCGCACCTCATCCTTGGGGGGAGAATGTGCACCTAAACTGAGGAGCTGAGGGATTTGGGGGGTGACCATAAACCAGTGGGAGCAGCAGGGTGCTCCCACCGCTCCCTGGGGAATAGCCTCTCCCCCCCCCCTTGCACAGATTGGGGTGCCTGAGCCGTTCGGAACGAGACCCCCACCCCGGGGGATGCGGCACCCGCACAGCAGCCCCCGGGGGTCCCCGGGGTGTTGTCCCCCCCCCCCGGATCCGGGGACAGCAGGCGACAGGGGGCGCCCCACCACCGCTTTTGGGCAGCGGGGCGGGCCCCTCCTGGCCGGGGGGGGGGCACAGCCTCTCCCCTCGCTTTTGGGGGTACCCCCTTCCCGGCGGGGGCAGCTCCCCTCGGGTCATACCGCAGCCAACCCCCAAATCGCCTAAATAGGGGTTGGGGGAGTGTTGGGGGGAGGCGGGCTGGTACTGTCGCCGCGGCTATCGCGATAGGAGCGTGTCCAGCTGGGGCCGGGGGGGGGTTATTTTCGTTTGGCGATGACTCCTGAGGGTGCTGGAGCGCGGGGGGGGGGGGGTGGAGGGGGAGTCCCGCGGGAGGTGCGGGGATCCTCCCGCAGCGGGGGAGGGGAAATCCTGCTCCCCGGTGGGTTTGTGATAATGTTTGAAAAAAACTATCGCCAGCCGTCGCCGATCGATGGGGGTTGTTTCCTCCGCTCTCGGGAGCGAGGAATAAATTGGAAAAATAAAATGAAATGATAAAATGCAATGAAATGAAATGATGAAATGAAATGAAATGATAAAATAAAATGAAATTATAAAATAAAATAAAATAAAATAAAATAATATAAAATAAAATAAAATAAAATAAAATAAAATAAAATAAAATAAAATAAAATAAAATAAAAGTCAATGGGCGGTTTCTGGGTGGTTTTGAAGGTGGGTAGATGTAGATGGGGATCTATGAAAGAGGCGAAGCCAACTCCCCGGGCGCGGCGGAGGCGGCCGGGGCCGGGCGCCGCAGCCCGGCGCCGGGGGGGGGCAGGCAGGGATGGTGCCGGGGGAGGCCTGGCCCCAGCCCGGGAGGTGCGTGGAGGTAGAGGGAAGCCCTCCGCCTCCTCCGCTCCCTCCTCTCCCTCCCGCCCGGGGAGCAGCCGCGCTCCGTCCCCCTCCGCTGGCCGGACGCCGCCGGGAGCCGACGTGCCCGCAGCGCCGACGGGGCGGGCGGCGAAGCCGGGTGGGTTTTGGAGCCGGGTGATTTTTGTCGTCCGTCTGTCCGTCCTTCCTTCCTTCTTCCCCCTCCCCGTCCGAGGCTGCCGGGGCGTCTGGGCAGCGGGAGCGGCGGCGGCGCTGCCCCGACGGCGCCCACCGGGACCCCGCACCGCCCGGCCCGGCGCCGGGGGAGCCCCCGGGCGCCCGACGGCGCTTCTCCGCACCGCCCCCCCCGCCCTCCCCGTTTGTTTTAGTTACGAATCTGTTGTAGGTACCTGAGCCGGAGCCCGGGGAAGAGCCAGAGCGGCGGCGACCGGGCCCGCCGATGGGGCAGAGCCGGGGCACGGCCGGGCGGGCGGCGGCCTGAGCCCCGGGGCCGGGGGCTCCGCCGAGCAGCCGCGGGGAGAGAAGGTGCGTGGGGATGGGCTGGGCTGGGGGCTGCCTCCCGTGGGGGTGCGGGTGGGGTGGGGGGAACAACAGCTCCCGTCGGGGGTGCCTGGGGTGGGGGGGGGGGTGGGTGGAAATCGGCTCCCGCAGGATCCCTCTGCAAAGTCGTGGGGGGAACGCGGGTACGGGGGGGGGGGGGGGGGGGGCGCGTCCCGGGGTGCTGCCGAGAGCCCCCCGTGCGGGGCGGCGGGGTGCGGAGAGGTGCGCGGGGGGCCGCGGAGGAGCCTCTCCCGCTTAGGTGTGAGCTGATTATTCAAATGGGCAGCCGAGGACCTGGGGATTGGAGGCTCGCCCGGCCGCTCCGTGCTATATCACTCGGGCACCCACGTCACTGCAGCACTTGTCCTCCTCTTCCTCCTCCTCCTCTTCTTCCTCCCTCCTCCCTCCTCCTCCTCCTCCTCCGGCTCCTCCATCGCCTCCGGGCGACTCTTCGCCGCGAAGCGCTGCGAAAACCCACCCAAGGAGCCGCGGCGAGGAAAAAAAAAACGCCCCAGCCCCAGCGCTGCTCGATCCCCCCCTCCTCTTCCTCCCTCCCTCCTCTTCCTCCTCCTCCAGAGGCTCCGACGGAGGGGAGGGAGGGCTGGGGACTTTTTTTTTTTTTTTTTTTTTTTTTTTGGGTTGCTCTCTGTCGTCGTTTGTTGTGGCTGTTAAATTTTAAACTGCCATGCACTCCACTTCCAGTATGCTGGGAGCGGTGAAAATGGAAGGCCATGAGCACACGGACTGGAGCAACTACTACGGGGAGCCCGAGGTAAGGAGGGGACACCGGGACACCCCCCCCCGGGGGTCCCCCCGCCGTGCCAGCCCCGGGACAGCGTTAACTTTGGCATCAGACCCCGGCTCGGGGGCTCCGCGCCGGCTGCGGGCAGGGGCGCGGCGGCGCGGCCGGGGGGTCCCGGGGGGTCGGGGGGAACGGGGTGTCGAGGGGCGGCGGTTCGCTGTTTTTTCCTTCTCCCCCCCCACTCCTCCCACCTCCCCCCCCGGGTATTTTTTTGGCTGCGGACAGGGATGTCCCTTCCCCTTCCTCCAGCTCCCTGTTCCAGGACGGAGACGCCGATCCCGCTGCCGTCCTCTCGCTTTTTTAATCTCTCTCTCTCTATATATATTTGTTTTTCATTAACGAGAAAAACAACCCCCCCGGCCCGGGATTTAACCCTTCCCGCCCCACGGGGCGCGGAGCCCCGGGGCTGCAGAGGCTCTCGCCGGCGGCGATCCGGGCTGGGCTGGGGGTGCCCCCCCCACCGCTCCCTGCTCGCTGGGCTACCATCGGCCCCGACGGGCCTACCCACCTGCCTCCTCCCCGTCCCCCCCCCCCAATCTCCCTCCTCTTTCTCGCTTGCCCCTGCAGAGCTATTCCTCGGTGAGCAACATGAACGCGGGGCTGGGCATGAACAGCATGAACACGTACATGACTATGTCGGCCATGAGCACCACGGCCAACATGACGGCCGCCACCTCCATGAACATGTCCTACGCCAACACGGGCATGAGCCCCTCGCTCACTGGCATGTCCCCGGGCGCGGGGGCCATGCCCGGCATGGGCTCGGCTGGCGTGGCGGGGATGGGCACCCACCTGAGCCCCAGCATGAGCCCCATGGGGGGCCAAGCGGGCTCCATGAACGCCCTGGCCCCCTACACCAACATGAACTCCATGAGCCCCATCTACGGGCAGTCCAACCTCAACCGCTCGCGGGACCCCAAGACCTACCGGCGGAGCTACACGCACGCCAAGCCGCCCTACTCCTACATCTCCCTCATCACCATGGCCATCCAGCAGTCGCCCAACAAGATGCTGACGCTGAGCGAGATCTACCAGTGGATCATGGACCTCTTCCCCTTCTACCGCCAGAACCAGCAGCGCTGGCAGAACAGCATCCGCCACTCGCTCTCCTTCAACGACTGCTTCCTCAAGGTGCCCCGCTCCCCGGATAAGCCGGGCAAAGGCTCCTTCTGGACACTGCACCCCGATTCGGGCAACATGTTCGAGAACGGCTGCTACCTGCGCCGCCAGAAGCGCTTCAAGTGCGAGAAGCAGCTGGCTGCCAAGGACGGCGGCGGGGCGGGCGGCGGGGCGGGCGGTGGGGGCAAGAAGGGGCCCGGGCAGCCCCCCAGCCAGCCCCTGGGGGAAGGCAGCTCCTCGGGGGGCTCCGAGGGCTCAGCCGGCGCCGAGTCCCCGGCCAGCGCCTCGCCGTGCCAGGACCACAAGCGTGCCCTGGCCGACTTGAAGGGCGCGCCGGGGCTGAGCCCCGGGGAGCCAGCGGCCTCGCCGGCCCAGCACCTCCTGGCCCCCCCGCACGCTGGCCTGCCCCACGACGCCCACCTCAAGCCCGAGCACCACTACGCCTTCAACCACCCCTTCTCCATCAACAACCTGATGTCCTCCTCCGAGCAGCAGCACCACCACCCGCACCACCACCACCACCACCACCACCACAAAATGGACCTGAAGGCCTACGAGCAGGTGATGCACTACTCGGGCTACGCCTCGCCCATGCCTGGTAGCCTGGCCATGGGGCCCGTAACGAACAAAAACGCCTTAGAGTCCTCCCCTTTAGCTGGAGAGACTTCTTACTACCAAGGTGTGTATTCCCGGCCCATCATGAACTCCTCCTAAAAGGGGCGAGGGGAAAACCTCCCCCCCGGCGAGGGGGCAAAGCCCCCTGTGCCCCCCCGCAGCCCCGTAGCAGAGCGATGGACTATGAACGCTGTCGAGCACGGTACATATACATATATATATCTTTTTTTTTTTTTTTTTCTTTTTCCCGTTGGCTCCAGATGTTTGCATCCGGTCGGGAAACAGCAGCCGTGTGTCTCGCAAGCATCTCGACCCGCGCCAAGGGCGGGTGTGTCGGGCATCTGGGCATCCCCCCCACCCCGACCCAAAGCCACCCGTGCCCCCTTGGTGTGTGTATGTGTGGGGGGGGCTGCGATTCCCTTGGTTTGCCTTGTGGGGTGGTTTGTTTCGGTGGGGAGGGGCGGGTTGGGGGCGAGGGGATGGGGAGAGGGGGGTTTCTGTTGGGCTTAATTTTTTTTTTTTCGTTGTCGTTGTCGCAAGGAGGTATAAATATATCTATATTTTTTGTGTGGAAGTGACGGGAAAAAAAAAAAAAAAACGCAAACAAAACGAACCCCTCCTTCAGTGTGAAACCCATCCTAGTTTTGAATCCGAGGACCAAAAGTCTTGTAACGTTGTAAACAGGGGGAAAAGAGGGGAGGGGAAAAAAAAAAAAAGAGAAAAAAAAACGACGAAAAAAATTAAAAATGAAAAAAAAAAAAAAGTCAGGATAGATCGTTGTAATTGAAGCAAACGCTTGATGTTACCGGGAGAGTAAACTACTTGGATCTGATTAATTTATCGTTTCTGTATGCTTTATTTATGGCTTATAAATGTGTATTCTGGTAGCGACTAGCCAGATTTTCACAGAACTATATTAAAGTGTTATTGGCGGTTTTTTTCCCCCCTGCATCTCTGTTCCGCCGGGACTCGCCCGTCTCCGCCGCCAGCCCCGGCCCCGACGGCGCGGCGGGACCGGCCCGGGGGTCCCCGCCGCTGCCCCTCGGAGGGGCTCGGCCCGATGCGAAGTCAGCCCGGGTTGGGGTGGGGGGGTGCGGAGATGGACGGCCCGGGGGGGTCGGGGAGCCGCTGTCCCCCCGCAAAGCCTGGGGGGGGACCCCCTTTCTCTCGGGGTCGACACGGAACAGCGCAGTCGGCTTCGCCGCGGGACCCCCGGTCCCGAAATCACCGGGGGCGGGGGGGGGGGGGGGAGTCGGGGGTCGGGGCTCGGAGAGGCAGCGCATCCCTGCCCTTCCCTTCCCCGGGGGGGACATCGAGGATCTCGGAGCGGGGGGGGATAAACGGGCGGCGAAAAAGCGGAGAGCTTTTGCCTTCGCCTTTCCGACACCTCCCGGCCCCGGGAGCGGAGCCCACCGGCCGCCCCACCGACACCCCCCGGAGCACCCCCGCCGGGCTCATTTTCATGTATTTCAGCCCCCCCTCCCCACCCTAAATACCCCGCCCGTCTCCCCAACCACTTGTTGTTTTTCCCACGCGGTTACGGCAGCCGTGGATGTTACTTTCCGAACCAACACTCAAATCCTTCTTAAAATTCCGCATTGTCCGCGGGAAGAGAAAAGGGGAGAAAAGGGGGAATTGGGGGAAAAAAAAAAAAAAAAAACCAAAAAAAACTCCCAAAAAAAGCAACAAAACAGGGATCCGGCCAGAAATCTGTCCGTCTCGGTACGGGAAGGACACACACGTTGTGAACCGAGGCGTGCGATGCGTTTCATTAGCACATAAAAGGCTCCCGCGGGGAAGGAGCACGGGCGCGGGGGTGCCGCCCCCCCGCCGCCCCCCGGCCCCGGCCCCGGCCCCGGCCCGACGAGGTGCCGTTTTTGGTGCCCGCTCCCGAAACAGGTCTTCCCACCACCGCTATTTATTTTTTTTTTTTCCCCCGTCCTCTGGCTTGGTTCACGCTGAAACGGAAGGACGGGGACTTGAAGGAGAGGGGGGGGGGGGGGAAGAGGAAAAAAAAAAAAAAAATTAAAAATCCCCACGCTAGACGGTATTTCTTTTTCTTTCAACCCCCCCTCTCCCCACACACCTCGCCCGCCCCCGGCCTCGCTGCAAGTGCATTCTGCTCCCGCCGGTTTAAGCAACCGTGATCTGTGAATAAACAAAGTCAGTAAACAAAAAAAAAAAAAAAAAAGAAGAAGAAAAAAAAAGAAAAAAAGAAAAAAAAAAAAGGGGGGGGGGGGAGAAATCTAGATCCAAATTCCAGGAGGGTAAACTTTCAACACCACGTCATACTTCAGCAAATTTACACAGATATTATATTGCGTCCCTTTCCTTCCCCCCCCACCCCGCCCCCCGCCCCGCTCTCCTTTTGAGCCATTGTGCTTAACTGAATTTTATAAAGCTGATCGATATCTTGGTAAAATATTCATTTTTAAACTAGCGGGCAGCGAAATCTTTGCTTTGTGCTAAAGTCAACACCGGCAGAGTTTCAGCTCCAATAAATGCGGGGATGCTCCCGGCTCCCGCAGAGCCGGGGCGCGGCGGGCCGGGCCGGCGGCCGGGGCGCAGGTAGGTGACACCGGCCGCTCCTTCTCCCGCTTCTCCTTCTCCTTCAGCTCCCACCTTCGGCTTCTCTTCCAGCCCTTCCTCCCTCCCTCCTCCTCCTCCTCCTCCTCCTCAGCTCGCCGTCGAGCCGGCGGGGAGAGCGGGGCGCGGGAAGCGGCCCGGCCGGGGAGGCGGCGGGGGCCCGGGGGGGTGGTGGGGGGCGGTGGGGGGGATGGATGCTCCTCACCCCCGGGTTTTGGGGGGGATCCTGACCCCGCCGCACCTCTGGCAGCCGAGGAGCCGTTTCCGTAGGGAAAAGCGCGATGCCGAGCCGGGGAGGGGAGAGAAGGGGTGTTCTTCGGGGGTGCGGGGGGGTGACCGTGCGGGAGCGGGGTGCGGCCGGGGCCGGGCCGGCTCGGAGCGCCGGGCCGGCCCGTTCCAGCACCAAAAAACCCTCGTTGGGGGGGTGAGTCGTTGTGGATCACTCGGAGGAAGGTGGGAGAAGGACGGGGACGTGAGGGGCTCCACTTCCGCCCTTCTCACCCTCCTCCGAGCCCGACATTTGTTTTTTTTTTAATTAATTTTTATTCTTACTATTATTTTGGTTTTTATTTCCCCCCCCTTTTTTTTTTTCCCTGCCGTTGTGCCCCCTCCCCGGCTCCGTGACACTCTTTTGTTCCGGGCTGGGAGCGACCGCGCCGTGTCCGACCCGCGAAGGGACATTTCTCCCGTGTCCGGGACACCGGGAAAGCGCCGCTGCCGCTGCCGCTGCCCGGTACCGGCGGGCAGGGCACGGCCTGAACCGGCAGGACCCTGCCCGCCTGCCCGCACCCGCGTGGGCGAGAAAAAATGGGGGGGGAAATCGTTATTTCCTCGATAGACGGGAAAACGGGAATTGCGGCGGGGGCGGCGGCCCTTCCGCAGGCGCGCCCGCTCTGCGCGCCCGCACCGGACGCGGGCACGAGTGGCATCGCCCTCGGTGGAAAGGACCGGGATGCTTCCCGCGGGGGTGCGGGGCTCGGGGAGGTGGCACGGCCCCGAGAAGAGGGCAAGGCGCCCGGCGGCTCGTGGCCTCTCAATAATTCATCACAGCCCGGCCCGCTCCTAATGCCGCTCCGCGCGCTCGCTAATTACTTGTCATTAAACGCCTGTCGCCCGCGCGGGGAGGGGGACGCGAGTGGGAAGGGCCCCGCCGTGGGCTCGGCCCCGGCATCCCGGAGCATCCCGGAGCATCCCGGAGCATCCTTCCCCGGCGGTGCCGAGCGGGACCGGGCAGGGCGATGTCCCCCGCTCCCCGTGCACCGATACCTGCAGGGGATGGTGGGGGGGAGAGGGGGGCTCTGCCTTTCTGCCCGCGACCCCCGGCTGGCTTTTTCCCCCTATTCCTGCAACCGGGCCCCCCCAGCCTCCTCAAGCCCCCCGGCTCGCCTTTCCCCGGCTAACGGCGGGGCAAAGCGCCGGGCTCCCTTTCGGCCGTTAATTCTCCCCAAATACAGCATTTATTTTTTTTTTTTTTTGGGGGGGGGGTGGTTAGGACACCGAGTGGCATCCGATGGCGGAGAGCTGAGCCGGATCGGGCAGGGCGGCTGCGGACCGGGGGGGTACACCAGGCACCTCCGCGGCCACGGGACTCGCCGGCCTGAGCCCCCAAACCAGCCCTGGTCCATCCACTCGCCCTCCCTCAATTAATTATACTATTTATTTTTTTTTATCCTGACCCGCGGGGAGAGGTGAGGTGGTGGGGTGTGTGTGTGTGTGGGGGGGGGGGGGGTTAAGGCACTTCTTTTAATTGTTCGAGCCCCTAATGACATGCAGCGATGGCTCCAAAGACATCAAAGCACAAAGGAGATGGCACAGGCGGTTCGATGGCGAAGCCCACGGTGGGCAACGGAGGGTTCGTCGCCCCGGCGGCCCCCGAACCTGCCTCCTTCCCGGGATACCGGCGGTGCGGGAAGCTGCCGGCCCTGCCTGCCCTGCCCGCACCCGTCGGCGGCACCGCAGGCAAAAAAAAAAAGTGCATTTATTAATTGTATTAAAAAAAAACCCCAACAACAACAACAAACCAAAACTGAAAAAAAACTCAACCCGACCAGAAAAACAAAACCAAAAAAACCCCAAACCGGACAACTCGGGGGTGAGATGAGTCTAATTATTGCTGGTTCTAAAAAGAGCTGGAACACCCAAGTAGGGCTTAACTCGTCTCCTGGGAAACTGATGGAGCCCTATTTTACAAGCTGTAATTCTGCTTTAGACTCTTGCAGGCTCAAGGCAGTTCACACTATCCTCTTTCTTCTAGAAATAGTCCTAATCCTGTATTTCGGCCGGGCAAAGTCCGCTCCTGCTCCGCACTAGATTAATCCAGAAACCACATAAAACCAGGTAGGGAAGAGGATGGAAAAGGGGAGGAGGAGGAGGAGGAGGGAAAAAAAAAAAATCGTTGAAAGTTTGTTCCCTCTGCCCTGCCTAACCTTCAAAAAGAGTCAATATTAAAGGATGATGCAGAGTCTGCCGGCTCCTTATTTACGGGACAGCTAAAAACGGGGCTCCGGGGCCGGCGGGTTTGGGGGGGCGGGGGAGGAAGAGGAGTTTGGGTTTATTTTTTCTCTCTTTCGCTGCGGTCGTTTTTCAGGCTCGGGCTCTCGCGGCGGCGAGAGAAATATTTCTCCTTTCCCGGCGGAGCCGGGCGCGGGGGGGAGAAGGTGATTCGGTAGGTAGTTATTTTTATTGGAGGAAAAAAAACCAACAAAACAAAACAGACACCAAAAAAAAAAAAAAAAAAGAAGAAGAAGAAACAAAAACAAAAAGAAAAAAGAAAAAAGAAAGGAAAAAAACCCCAAACCAAACCCGACTCCGCTCGCAGCCCCGGCCGGGCACCGCGATCGCGTTGGGTTTTTTTTTTTTTCTTTCCCGTTCAACTATTCTTTAAGGAGCGCCCGTGTCCCGGGGGGTCGGGCTGCCCGCGGGGGCACAGGGCCTGCGGAGCGCCCCGGTAAACCCGGGGCTCGGCTCCAAATAACCGGGGGAGGCTGTTTCGGCGGTCGGGGGGGCGCGTCGTGCCGCGCACCTGAGCGGCCGAGGGCCCGGTGAGGCACCGCCGGGAGCGGGGGGAGATGCCCGGGCAGAGCCCGGGGGGGCGAACCGGGGCCGTGGGGACGGGAAAAACTGCACCGAGCCCGGGACGTTTGTTCTGGGAGGGTGAAGGGATGGGGGGAGAGAGAGAGAGAAGGAGGGATGCAGGGATTCATGGACGGAGGAGTGGATGGATGGAGGAATGGATGGGTGGACTGAGGAAGGGATGGATGGATGGATGGATAAATGGAGGAACGAATGGATGAATAAGGGGATGGATGAATGGAGGGATGGATAGATGGATAAATGGAGGGATAGATGGATAAATGGGTAAATGAGGGATAGATGGATAAATGGAGGGATGGATGGATGGATAAATGGGTAAATGGAGGGATAGATAGATAAATGGATAAATGGAGGGATGGATGGATAAATAGAGGGATGGATAAATGGAGAGATAGGTGGATAAATGGAGGGATGGATAAAAGGATATATGGAAGGATGGATAAATGGAGGGATAGATGGATAAATAGAGAGATGGGTGGATAAATGGAGGGGTGAATGGATGAACGGAAGGATGGATGGGTGAACGGAGGGATGGATGGAGGGACGGAGGGATGGATGGAGGGACGGACAGCGTTTGTCCAGCCGCTCCTGCCCGCAGGGCCCGGACCCCTCCAGGCCGTAGGGCTGCGGGGAGGAGGCGGGAGAGCCTGGCAGTGGCACGGGCAGGGCTAAGGGAAGGGTCCCCGGACGGGCCGGGAAGCCGGCGGGAGGGCGCGGGGCTCGGCTGCCGGAGGCGGGGGGGGTTCGGGGGGGGCGGCTCTGCCGGGCCGTTATGTTTGCAGGTGCAGCCGGGCGTGAAATTGAGTGTTAAAAAAAAAAAAAAAAGAAAAAGTTTTTACAAAACGCAAATGACGCCCAGGCGGCTCCTCGGGGGGGGCCGCAGGAGCGGGGCAGGGGAGGGGGGGCCCTGCTCCCACCCAACCCATCCCACCCACCCCACCCCGCCCGGAGCGGGGGTTTCGTTCGCACACAGCCCTCCTCCGCCTCGCGTTTCGCGGGATTCTTCTCTTCCCATTCCTGTCCTTTTTTTCTTCCATTTTATTTTCCTTTCTTGCCTTTTATTTCCTTTTCTTCTCTTTCCCTTTCTTTCTTTTTTTTCCCATTTTTTCCCTTTTCTTTTCTTTTTCTTTTCCTTTTCCTTCTTTTCATTTCCTTTTCTTTTAAGTTATTCCCTCGCCTTTTTTCCCCATCTCTTTTCTTTACCTTTCCTTTCTTTCCCCATTTTCAGTTTCTTTCCCTTTTCCCCTTCCTTCCTTTTCCCCCTTTCTTTCCTTTTCCCCCATTGTTTTCATTTTTTTCCAGTTTTTCCCTTTTTCTCCTTTATTTCCCTTTTCTCCCTTTCTTTCCCTCCTTTCTTCCCTTTTTCCTTATTTTTCCTTTTTCTTATTTCTTTCTCTTTTTTTTTTAGTTTGTTTCCCTTTCCCCCTTCCTTTCCTCTTTTCCCCTTTCTTCCTCTTCTTTCCTTTTCCCCTATTATTTCCCTTTTTCCAGTTTCTTCCCATTTCCCTTTTCTTTCTCCTTTTCCACTTTCGTTCCTTTTTCGCTTTTCTTTCCTTTTCCCCCATTGCTTCCTTTTTTTTCAGTTTGTGTCCCTTTTCCCCCTTTCTTTGCTCTTTTCCCCTTTTTTCCCTTTTCTTCATTATTTCCCTTTTTTCAGTTTCTTCCCGTTTTTTCCCTTTTCCCCTTTCTTTTCCTTTTCCCTTTTTCTTTCCCTTTCCTCCTCCCGCAATCCCCACAGCTCACCCCTCCCCACAGCCCCCTCATCCCCCCTCCACCCTCCCCAGTTCCCCCCAGCCTTGGAGTCCCTTTCCAGGGGAGCGGGGCTGTTGCTCCAGCCAGGGCTGGGAAAAGGCACAGAGCAGCCGGGTGAGGTTGGGGGCAGCCCCGCTGCCACGGGGATGGGCACTGGGTGAGAAGCACAGCAGCAGGTCTCTCCTCCTGTCTCCCACCTGCCAGAGGATGGGTTGTTTTAATTTTTTAGAGACCATGGGGGCCTGAAAGCCCTCGACATTCCGCTTGCTGCTGGCAGCGTGGGTTTCCGCAGCTGGATCCTTGCTGCTGGAGGATCTCTACCTGTCCAAACCCTCCGTTGCTGCCGGCACCATCCACGTAAGGCCAGAGCACGGTGCCCACCCCTGGTTTTCTGCGGGTTTTTGACTCACATAAGCAATAAAAAGAACGAGCCTCACCCGTCTGCGGCGGGAAAACGGCTACCGAGTGCCAGCAGCACGGAGAAGCATAAATGTGTTGATTTCAATTCCCACCCCAGTACCGAAGGCATCGATATTGCAGGATTTGGGAGACCTTGACAGGCTTCGCTCGCCACCGACAGCTTCGCTGCCCGCCCGCCCTCACCCCCCCTTGGCTCTCCTCTATTTATTTTAACAACAGCACAAGGAGTCGGTGTCAGGGGTAGCCGGGGCGAACTTCTGGGCTTCACCGAGCGCGCTGCCGCCGCGTACGCATCCCTTATTAAAGCCGCAGATTCCCATCTCCGATTGCCTCTTTGTGCCTGTTCTTGTGCGCGATACCTGTGTCACGCTCCAGCGGTTCCCGGCGGGAACGGGCAGAAGCATTAGCCCAGCCTGCGGGAAGCTCAAGAAGGGGTTTTGCCAGGATGGATCTTTTTTAGGCTCCAAGGAAATAGGGGGGAAAAAAATTTAAATAAAATCATAAAAGCACCCTGAGGAAGTTGAGGTGTGAATTAATTTGTGGAGCTTTTTGAGGGACGCAATTGGATACGAGCGAGCTCGGGAAGGGCTTGGGAGAGGAGAACACCCTCCGACGGCCGAAAATACCCCCAAAATGATGATTAACCCCCTTCCTGCTCCACAGCTCTTCCACCGTGCCCCACCTCAGGGCTCCCATCTCTTCCTTCGCACCCAGCGCTCCTGGGATGCGGCGTGGGTGTTTCCGTCCCCAGTGTCCCAGGATGGGGGGACGCAAACCCAGTGGTGGGAGGCAAAAGGTGAGGCTGGTTTCCAAAGGGGTTGCCAGGATTTTCTGTCACCCCTGGGTCCAATCCAGGACATCATTAGCAGACTAATAAAATAGCTGCAGATGTTGAGCCACCGGCAGAATGTGTTTCTCGGGAGCATCCTGACAAACTCTTCGCTTCGGGAAGTCACCAAGTCTTTGTTCCATCTCCTTTCCCACCCTCCTCCCACATCGCTTCCCTCCAGGCTGGATTTTTAGGGTCAGAAGGAGGAAAAAAGGCTGGAAAGGGCCTTTCACATAAGGAAAGGCAAAAATCCGACACCTGACCCGGAGAAATGCCAGGGCCAGGAGGCGTGTGGGGACCCCCCGAAGAAATAAAATCAGTGGGAAGCAGGTGCTTCCCTGCCCGTCGGCTGCGTTTCCCCGGAACGAGGGTGCTGGGGGCGGGGGGAATCCATCAAGGAGGGTGATGGGCTGTGCTGCTGCGGGAACGGAGCCGGGGTTTCTGCGGAAATAAGAACCCCCGTGCTCAGGAGGGGGTTGTGTCTGCTGAAGTGCCTCTTAACCTTTTCTATATCCTGTCACTAAAAGGGAAAAAAAAAAAATAAAAATCACGAGGAGTTGCTGCCTCTTTGCTGGCCATAAAAAAAAAGAAAATAAAAATTAAAAAAAATTTACTGGGGGTGCTGAGGCTGCTTGAGCAAAATCTGTGCTCATTGATGTTTTTTTGGGCTTTTTTTTTTTTTTTTTTTTTTTTTTTAAATTAAGGACATTTTGCTTGTGCTGTGCTATGTCCCCTGCTCCCGCGCCCCAGAAATGACACCCCAGTTTGTGTGTTAACCTGATGCATTAGAGCTGATCTCCCCACCCCACAGAAATACTCTTCACCTGGGTGAAATTGGGGATATTTTGGGTTAGGGATGGTTTGTGCAGGGGCGAGGCAAGGGTGAGACATCCCAGCATGCCAGCGGCCGAAGTGGTGGGATGCTGTCGTAGGCAAGGCCAGGAGGAAGGAGCAAGGGCGCTGGGATGTGGCAGGGTTTGGGATGCTGCAGGGTTTGGGATGCCGTGGGGTTTAGGATGCTGCAGGATTTGGGATGCAGCAGGGTTTAGGATGCTGCAGGATTTGGGATGCAGTGGGGTTTAGGATGCTGCAGGGTTAGGGATGCAGTGGGGTTTGGGATGCTGCAGGATTTGGGATGCTGCAGAGTTTGGAATGCAGCTGTGTTTGTGATGCAGCAGGGTTTGGGATACTGGAGGGTTAGGGATGCAGCAGGATTTGGGATGCAGCGGGGTTTGGGATACTGCACGATTTGGAATTCAGCGGGGTTTGGGATGCGGCAGGGTTTGGGATGCGAAAGCTCTTGAGATGCCGATACGCCCTGGGGTTCCCAGGCTTCCTGGGGGGGGTGCAGGGAGTCAGTCCTCACTCTGCTGCCTCTTCCACCTTCCTTCTAACCTGCTCCACCTTGAAGGGCCCTGCAAGTGTGTCCGGGCTCTGCCCGGCATCCAGCCCGTGGCGGGGACAGACAAGCGACGGGTCGGTGCGACAGCAGGGAGCGACGAGAGAGCCGGCATATTTTTTCCCCGAGTTACTTATTAACCACTGTTCATTTGACAGGATCGATATTTCAAGCGAGGGAGTAAACACTTAAGAAGCACCACTCCGCTTTGCTCTCTTTTCCTCTGCAAAATGATTTATTTTCTAAAATGCATCTGCCTGGAGAAGGAGGCAGCGCCTGGAGCCCGGCGGCTTTTATCCGCGGGATATGCAAAGCACATTTATTTCGTCTTTTATCTCTCATATTGCATGTTGATCCCATACATATAGATTGATTTTGTTCAGGTAGATAATGAAAAGTCAAGTGGAAAATTTACACAAAGGCACTCAGGATCTCGACTTTCTATTGGTATATAAATTGGTTTATTACTTCATTCCCTTAAACGGGGACTTTCACACTGGGGAGCACTTTAAAATATATCGTGTTTAAACACAAACCCATTTACCTTTCATGTGTTTTTTTTCCACCGGTAATTTCCTCGCCACTTTTGTTAATTACCAAAGATATTTGTGTTTAAACAAGGGCTCGCTCCTTCTCCATCCCTCCAGCGACTCATCCTCCTCCTCCTCCTCTCCTTCCCATCACCCAAAAAGTCCTAACGGGAGGTTTCCAAGCCGTGCCGACACGGCGAGTGTCGAGACCGATGATACCTCCGGAGTTTTTATTCATTCCCTATAAGCGGATTTCATTTCGCCATCCTCACCCGGCATCGGGCTCGTCGCAGAATAGAGGGCACGATATGGGAGAGCACAGCTTGGAAGGGGGGAGAAAAGCCCCCTCAAAACCCCCTGAAACCCCGAGATGTTTGTTATTAATAAACATCTTCTGGACATTTGGTGGCTGGTATAGGCTGCTCCAGCTTAAAGCAATTAATTCAGGATACTGACATAAACTCTCCAGCTCGTTGACAGCTTGGAGCTGAAATAAAAATGCTAGTTCTCCAGGGAAAAGGAGAGGATAGTTGGCTCTTTTCTGGACTGTTTGCTTATAGGCCCAGGGAGCAATCTTCCTCGCGGAATGAAATGCAAGGACACAAACAATGTACCAGGGAGAGAATAGGAGATGGGAATGAACAGTTTGAACTATTTGCTCAGCAGAAGGGCAGCCACAATGCTCGGCCAATGGCTTTCCCATGCATCAACCCGCCTTCTTAGCCCCTTTTGTTGTTTGGCCTCTTCCTCCGGCCAGATAAGAGCACAGCTGCGGCGGCGCGGCTAAGTCGGGTCTTCTACTTATCCACCCGCATCTCGGCTCGCCTTCCCTCTGTTCCCCCCACCCTCCCCACCAAACACCCTCCCCGGTGTGTCGGGTGTGGGTTCGTCCCCTGTGGCTTGCTTTGGCTCCTTGGAGGATGGCCAGCAGAGCCTTTTCGGGCACCTGACCTCGTCACTACGTCCCCTGCTTGGGTCTCCTTTCTTCCATCGGTTTGTATCGGGCTGTCTGGCTGGGATAGAAGCCCAAGGAACCGTCCACGGAGCTTGGCACACCTTTCCTTGTGTGTGCCCCCATCCATCCTCTCGCACACTCAACACAATCGCACACGCAACGCAATGGTGGCCTCAACGCGATCACACACTCAACACAATCACACACGCAACGTCATCGCACGCTCAACGCAATCGCATGCTCAACGTCATCGCACACGCAACGCAATCATGTACTCAACATCATCACACACTCAACGCAATCATGTACTCAACATCATCGCACACGCAACGCAATCGCGTACTCAACGTCATCGCGCACTCAGCGCAATCGCACACGCAACGCAATCGCACACGCAACGCACTCACACACACAACACAGTCACACGTGTGTGCAGTCGCACCCTCGTTCGGAGCAAGCAGCCCCGGCTCCCGAAGAGCCGTGCTCCAGAAGATAAAGGCTGTTGCCATGAGGGTTGGGGACACAGAGCTGCACGCCGCAGGATTTCATGTTTCTATAGGGCCAAACCAGCCCTGGGGGTTGTTTGTACCCTGCCACCTGGGTACAAGCGATGGCAACATCCTCACGGGAGCAGATCCGCCTCTGGTCCCCTTCCCTGCCCACGCTCGGGGTTCCTGCAGATCACCAGCCCTCCTCTAATCTGCCCAGGCCGCCGCTCACATTGCAGCAATGACGTCATTGCCGCTGGAATTAAAAATAAACAGGTAGCAAGGTTGGATGCTACGGCGCAGGCTGGTCTCACCGCTCGCACTAAGCGCTGATGCCCACGGGGACACTTTGCTATTTTTAGTCTTTGTCCTACCCCGGGCTGTTGGTTCTGGGAGCCGGGCTGCACCGCACCGTTCCGGCGTGATCAGCTCTATTTAGCTTGAAAGGGATTTATGAGGCAAAAGGCAAAATACTGAGGACTAAAGAAACACCTGCCTGGCCGGCAGCACATCCTGCGCAGGGGTGGACAGAGCACACCTGCAGGAACCACTGCTTCACTCACCAAGATCTGAGCCATCCACGGTGCTTTTTGTGGTTGTTTTTGTGGGTTGTTGGTTGATTGGTTGGTTGTTTTCCCTTTTCCCCCTTCTTCCATGGTGGTTGGCCAGGAAGACGGGCTTCGATTGTCGCCTCTCTGCATTAAGAGCCCACCCCGTGGGTCTCCAAAGTCGCTGAGCATCCAACTGCGCCCTGCTCTGGGACGGCAGCCTCGCACCGATGGGATGGACGGTGGCCGTCCAGAGGTGCCCAGCTGGGAAATCCCACAAGAAATGAGTTTTTATGCCTTCATGGCAGAAGCACTTTTATGCCCCAGTGGTATCTTCTAACCCGCCATGGTTGGGGTACTGGTTTATTTAATTGTATTGGGATTTCATGGAGTATCTCACATCAGAAGGGACCTGTAGGGATCGCCGGCTCCAACGCCATGTCCATGTTGAAGGCACAACCCTACGGAAGAATGGACTCCCGTGCTCGTTTTAGGATGCTCAGGCTCTGCTGTTTCACCCGTGGCTCAAGCATCGTACCCGACAGCTACAACCACAGCCCCCTAAAATGGGACCAACCCCCCAGCACCAAGCCAAGCCCACCGCGCGCTCCGTGCCGGAGCGATGCCGGCAGCTCGCGGCTGGGCAGCACCTCTCGCCCACCTCGGGCCCTCCATCTGCTCCCGGCCCAGACGGGTTAATTAATGAGACGTTAAAGAGGCGGAATGACACTTCCCACCGCTCACTTACGGCGCTAATTTCCGAACCGCTCCGCCATAGACAAAGAGAAAGTGCGGCGAGTGCAGAGTAATTTGCGCCGTGTTCCCGGCGAATGAATTTAGGGGAGCAAATATAGTTATGCGGAATTTAAATTAAAGTTGACACTAATGTAAATACAGCAATGCAACTGCATGTTTAAGAAAAATGATGAGGCTACGGTTTTAATCAGGTCCTTTTAACTCAGGTGGCATTTTAAATCCTCGCCATTTAAATTGGATCAAATCCGTAAGCTGGGAGGGAAAGTCGGTGGGTTTGGCTGCTGAGGGCGGATGGGCTCTGCCCCAGCTCCTTCCTCAGGAGTGCCCGGGGTGCAGGAGGGGTACAGGGGCTCAGGGGACACCGTGGAAGCGGTTGGAGGGAACATCCATCCCAGGGTAGCGACTAGGAATGCCATGCCTGGCTCAGGAGACTTCCTCGCCTGGAGAAGGGTGAGGAGAACATCCCCACGACCCTCCTGCATCCATCGCATCGGCATTTCATGGCGGCACCGATGCTCCCCGCTCCTGTCCAGGTCATCCGAAATATGACGTAGACCCAACAATCAGAGCCTGGAGCATCCTGAACCAGAGCCAAGGTTTCTGGTGTCCCCCTCACCCCTGCGTGGCACAAATTCGAGGTGGGGGCTGGTTTGCTGAGTTTCCCCTTGCAGGCTCTGCTTCCAGCCCAAATCAGAGCCTGGGGGCTTTGGGGCGGGAAAAAAAAAAACAGAAAGAAAGGGGAAAAATGGGCAAAGAGGAAAGAGCAGGGCCCACCTCACCTACTTCAAAGCGGGGTGATCCCGAACAGGCTTGGCATGAACACTTGGCATTAAGCGCGACGCGGCAGGAGCTGCTGGACAGGAGCTCTGCAACCTGGCGAGACCCAGAGCCGTTCCTGTTACAGTTACTGGAACAATCTACTTGGCAATTGAATTCTTCTGTGGGCTTTTTTTGTGTTTTTTTTTTCTTCCCCCAAGCGAATCTAATGCCCCTGGCATAAAACAAGCTGGGACGTGTCCGTGTGTCCCCCCGGACCCCCCGCCCGGGGCTGGGGCCAGGCTGCAGCAAGCCAGGGCAGAGCTGCGCTGGGGCACGCTGCTGCTTTCCCCGGGTCACCGTGCTCCTGGGGCTCCGGCAGCTCCTGCCGATGCCACGGAGGTCGGGAGCGGTGGGAGCAGCCGGCCGCGGTGAAGAGATGCCCACTGAAATGGCATCAGCCATCCTTTGTGTCGAGCCATCCAGTGCGTCCCATTGGCAGGAACAGGGCTCAAGGGCTTCGCCTCCACCCGCTTACCCCTAGGAGCGTGGCTGGGATGGACGGTGGAGACGACAGCGGAGAAACAGCCCTCGGCACGTATTTTCCTATATTTTTCCAAAGGTGTTGGTGTTAACCAAACAGCAGATGCTTCATGCAGTGATTCCATGAGCCGAGCTGGCTGGCTTGGGGAAGAAGAGAAGCCCGTGATGCGCACCCACGTAGCTCCGTTAACCTTCCTCCTCCTCTTCCCCATTGAAGCCAAGGAAGGGAAGGGGCCCATGGCATGGCCAAGCAGGTTGGAGCTCCTCGTCTCCCAGTCCCGTGCACCCGTGGGCTGATGGTATCGGCTGTTCCAGAGGGGTCAAACCGGTCCCCCTGGCAAAATGGGAACCGAGGAAGCCAAGTGTCTGTCCGTGCTGGGGGCGTTCTGCTGCCAGACCAAAATAATAACAGTGAGAGTAGCGATGATAACAAAGTAACAACAAAAAAAATAACAATGACGGAGTAACAGCAACATAATGACAATTATATGACAACAATAACGTATCAACAGCAACATAATGACAAGAAGAACAATAACATAAACATAATAACAATATCAATAAAAATAACAGTAATAACAATATCACCAACTAACCTTTGGGAAAAAAACTCTTTTTCTTGGGGTTTTTGGAGAGCCTACACGGAATTACTGGCTGCCTCCAGGCACATGTGATGCCTGAGCCCGAGGCAGCACTGGGCGGGTGTGAAGTCCGAGCACCCCGGATCTGGCCCGAGGTGTCGGGGGGGTGCAGAGGAAACCCCAGGATTTAGGGGGGGGGGATCAGGATGGGTCACATATCACAAGTGTCCGATTTGTGGAAAAACACTGTGAAGGGCTCGAAGGAAGGGGGAAAACTGCCCTAAAAAGTGAGGGGAAAAGCCCTGGTGATGGGGCGATGTGCTCCTGCTCTCCAGGGACGGGACAAGGGTCGGGGGGGGGGCGGTGTTTACCCCGCGGCCATCCCCCGGCCTCTGGCCTGCACACAGATGCCTGTGTCCACAAACCCCCACCTCTCTGAAGGACTTAATGAGCTCCCAGACAGCTATTGTCTTGGCAAATCTGATTGAAACGAGCCGAGGAGTTCAAGGGTTGGGAGGGGGGGGGACATGCAGAGACAGGGCCACACCAGAAACCCCGGCTGGGTGGAAATCAGAATGGACTGGGGCTCCGACACGGGCACGAGCCCCTGAGACCTTTGGAGTGACGATAATTGATGCTGAAGAGCACCCGAGTGGCCCCGACGCGCCGTTCTTCGGCGGTTTAACTTCTGGCAGGGGGGATGCGGGGAAGGGAGAAGCAGAGAAGTTGATGAAGAAGCAGAGAAGTTGGTGGGATCTGCCCTGATTTTGCTGCCCAAGCACCCCCCAGCAGAGCCAGCTGCCCCTTCTGCTTGCAGGGAACAACAAACTTGACAATTTTGTTTGCAAAGTCCATTTTGTCCCTACTTTTTTTTTTTCTTTCCAGCTTTTAGGGAGAATTTCTTCCTCGGGCTGGACGGGCCCCCCGGGAAAAAGGTGCAGCAGGTCCCCGGGGAGGACGCCGAGCCCTTATCGAGAGGCTGGGGCAAAGTCCAGGTTGCTCAACACATTTTGGGCACTCCTTGGACCTTGCCTCATGCCTTCCAAAGGGGGAAGGTGGAGCGGAGGGCAGCGCTGCCACCACCCAAAATCACTCCTGTTCCCAAAACTGGGGAGCCCCCAGGTCAGCACCCCCCCCCAATCGGCTCCTATCTGCTCAGCGATGCTGGATGGGGGTTTTTCGTCCACCTCGAGACCAATGGGAATGTTTTCCGTGTGCATTCAAAATCCTGAAACCAGCTTCATCTCAGCAAGACCGACAGAGACGAGGAGTAGGGTTGAGGTTGGCTGGAATCAGCAGTCCCGGCTGCCGCACAAAGCCCCGGCTGCCGTTCGCGGTGACCAGGGAACGGCACCGGCGAGGTATGCCGGCAATGTTTAACAACCCATCCGTCTTCTACCTGGTCCTACTCGACACAAAAACCTTTGTTCCAAGCACGGGCCCGTTCGCTCACGCTGCCATCTGCTTGATGCCGAGATTAATCTGCTGCGTATCACCGGATTCATTTCAAAACCCGCCTTTATTATTCCACGGCAGGGCGAGGAGGCGTTTCTGCCACTGCCGGGCACGCCGGGCTACCTGGGCGCTCACCTTCCCATCAGCTTTTTTTTTTGGGGAGAAGGGGGGCTGCGTGTCCTGCGTCAGCCCCTGTGTCGCCCCGGAGCAACGGCTCGTGGTGAGGATGCTGCGGCCGGAGCATCCCTGCATCCCCGAGGGGTACCCGAAGATTGAGGGGGCACGAGGCCAGGGAGGGGTGTGGGGAGCGAGGCGGGTGACGGGGGGGGGGAGCAGGCCCCAAAATTCCTGGCAGAGCGCTGTGCACACAAGCCTTATCTCGCCCGGCCGTGTTTGCGCAGCGGGCAGCCGGTCGCCCAGGCGGGGAGGGAGTTGGGGGGGCAGCACCCACGGGAGCCCCCCAGCTCCGGTCCCTTCCATCCCCACTTCCAAGGGGGGGTCGCCAAGCTGTTTCACGCTCTGCTGGAGGCTTTTTAACACCATTTTGGGGTCTCCTGGTGTTTAACCGCCCTCGACGGACCTGCTCCCCGTGACCGGTCCCGTTGCCAGCATCGTGGAAGGTGCCGGTGCCATATCTCGTGGTGCCGAGGTCCACCCAAGCCCCTGTTATTTCCTACCCTGGCACCCTGCTGTTTTATTTGTGCCATCTGGTTCTCACGGCAGAAGGGTGGCACGTCACCGCACTGCATCCCCACATGCCTGGGAAACATCCCCTCTGGAAGGGGTCCACCGTGAAAGCATTGGTGCAACGCATAAAGCTGATCGGTGCCCACCTAAGGGTCCCCAAAATCGGCCCAGGCCTTTGTCCCCAGACCCAGTGGGGTGAAGGCGGGGGGGCACAGGGGACCCAGAGAGGGGTGGGCATCAGCTCAGGGTGCTGCAGGACGGAGTGGGTGGCCGTGACAACGTGACATCAGGTACATCCCCTCCTAGTGCAGAAAGGAGCTAAAAAACCCTTTATTTGAGCAAAACTGGCACGTTCCAGCAGCACACCCGTGCCATGTGCCCCCCCCTCTCTCCTGGCTGTAACGACCGCCATGGGAAATGTCCAGTGCTTTATTAAGGATAGAAGTTAGGACAGCTCAGGTGGACCTGCTGGCCACGATCCGGGCACGTGGCTCCTCCTGGCCTGCCTCGCTGTGTGGGCAAAGGGGCTTTTCCTCCCGGTAACTGAGCCAGAGGGTGCCAGGGACTCGGTGGCCGCTGGAAGCAGCCCCTCTGATTGCGTATTTATCCATCGGAGGAGGCTCTCATCATCTTGTCATCACGGGAGGTGGACCAGGCAGCTCTGGGCCACCGAGGATGCCACTAACGATGCGAGGAGGGATGAAGGTTCGCACCCCGCGGCGGGAGAAGCGGCCCCTTCACCTTCCCCCACCCGCGCCAGCTCTCGGGCCACGTCAAACAGCAGGCGCTGGCATGGGACAGAGGCTTCCCTGTCTGGATCCGGGATGGGGATTTCTGCGGCTGAAAGTGCCCTTGTTATTTTTCCAGGAACGCTTCCCGTTTGGCTGCCTTCGCCCCGGCCTGGGATGCAGGCGGAGAATCGGCCGTGGCGGAAAAATATGGAGCCAAGGAATTATGAATGAGCTTCGGTCCAGTGCTGGGAGAGTGGCTTCCTACCCCCGTGTGCAAACGGGAGCGAGTGACCTTGGAAGCCCAATCCCAGGCCCGGGAGTTCATTAAGAATGCCTCTTAGATTAGAGCCCTGTGGCCGAAGAGGGCCGTAATTAGTCCGCTGCGCTCGTTAATCACTCGTGCTACGGGCGAGCTATGCTCTGCTCCCAGTCCGGCCGTGTCCGGGAGCACCTCCTGCCCACTGCCTCCCACTTATCTTCTCCCCACTGGCTTAAGGAGCCTTTTAGCACCCGGGATTTTCTCCCGGGGGGCTGATCCGACACCACGGTCGAGTCATTCCTCAATGTTTCGGAGCAGTTTGACAGTGAGCCCAGGGTCCTGCCTCCACCCCACGTTGGCTCCTCGCTCCACCCTCGCCTTCACCTCCCGGCTCTCCCTGGCTCAGCATCCTCAGCCACTCGACGCAGCCCGCTCCAAGCTAAATCCTACAGGAAGCAATGGAAAAATCTTTCCTTTTGCTCCCGAAAAGCTTTAGCTCAGAGCAGAGCAGGCGGCAGCGCCTCGATAAGGGAGCGAGGAGGATGCAGGGGGCTATTTGCTGGCCAGGCAGAGAGGTCCAGAAGCCCTTTCCCACCTCCACAGGTCTGGGACTTTTGCAGAAGGGAGTGGGAAGAGCCCAGCCCTCCTCCCTTGGGCCAATCCCAGAGGGCCCCACCCTACAAAAAGGGCCTGGGCACCTTCACCCATCTGGGATGCAGCTGGTCCCTGTCCATGGGCTCTGAGCTGGGTGGATACAACTGTGAGTAGCAACAAGCACTGGGCTCTGGTTTGATGTTCTGGGGGGGAACCTCTGTCTTGCCCCACAGGGGGTAGTGCCTGGGTGCTCCCTGTGGCATGACTTTAACGTTCTTGAGTTTCTTTGGCTGTTTTGGAAAAGTTAAAGGGAGTAAATGAGCACAAGGGATTAAAGGGATGGATCCTGACCTAGCTCTGGGCACAAGCTGAGGGTGCAGGAGTGTGCTGAGCTTCATGGCTGCTGCTGGTGAGCCCTCAGCTGTGACGTGGGCATGCAGGGGAGGATGGGAGAGCCCTCCAAGATCTGGCCTCACAGGTGGCTTTATCCCCTCCAAGGGACACGAGCCGGCTCTTGGCTGTGCCAGAGTGTTTGGAGTTGGGTTCATTGTTGCAGCTGTTCTGCTGGACCTTTGGTGCAAAGCAGCTGTGCCTCCCCAGATGTTTCAAAAGGTGGAGACCAAAGGTGTTGGTGGCCTGGGGGCTGCGGTGTTTGCCTGGTTTTTGGGAGATCTGGCTGCAGACCCTGGTGCTGCTTGGAGTTCAGGATGTGTTGCCATGTACTTGGCATAAACGGTGGCGTGTGGGATCTCACACCAGGGGTGCTTCCATCTGAAGGATGTGTGCTGACGCCATAGGGACCTGTGCCAACACTGTAAGGATGTGTGCCGATGCCATAGGAACATACATTGAGAAAGGGATTGGTTATATCTATGGGGGCTATTGTGTACAAGAGCTCTCCTCCCTCTCTCAGACCTTGGGGTCTCTAGGTGTGACAACAAGCACTCGGGAGAAATACCACCGTGCGTACTCTGTCCTTCTAACCTTCTCTGGGTATCTGTCTACTACTGAAAGGCCAGCTATGGAGTATTTGTTTCCCTGGCCTGGCTAGACTGGGTCAGGGTCATGCTTATGTTCTTGCTCTTCCCTCACCTAAACCTACAAGGCCCCCTCTGAGCCCAGCAGTATGTCCCACACCCACATCACCTGCAGAATTAATGGTGCAGGTGCCTCATCACATGAGGGGTTTCATCCCACAAGGCATTGGAGACCTAAGCCAGCAGTGGGGTGCTCTCAGAATATCGGTGACCTTGGCTACTTCTCCAGACATGGCTCAGTCCCGTAGGCAGCCCGTGGCACCAGGTGTCCTTGAGAACTTTATCTCTGTGAGTCACCATTAGCTGGCCTTTAGAAATCTAGGACATTTAAGGGAGTTTCCTCCCTTGATCTGAAAAAACCTGGCACGAGGAGCTGGTGGCCTGGCCCCACATTCCTCTGGTGGCTTTGGGGCGTGCCAAGTTTGGGAGGAACGTGGTGGCAGGACTCCCTGGGCCAAAAACTGCTTGAGTAGAAACTTCTCGACTGCCTTGTGTCTCCTCTTGCCAGGAGGATGCTGTGGAGAGCAGTGCTCTCCATTGCCGGCAATCGAGTGAGGACACCCTCCTGCACTTGCTGATTGGGTGCAAGCTCTAGGTGATGGAGAGGGTGCTCAGGCCATGCCTGACCCCAAACAGCCCCAGGGCTCTTGTGATGTCCCCCGTTAGGTAGAGCAAGCGGAGTCAGGGCAGGGATGACCTTGGTTGCTTTGGGCATCACGGGGGAAGCAGCATGTAAATCCATGGGGTGAATGGAGGAACTTAACGTACTCTGTAGGCAGCCTCTGAGACCAGGAGGGACACAGGTGGCATCACTCAGCAGCTGGGGACCAAGGAGCTAAGGGAACCACCAAATTGCTCGTTAGGTCTGGCATTTGATATGCTTTCCATCTGCAAGAGGAAAACCTCACCTGTGTGGAGTCCTCACATGTCTGAACCTGGAGGTAACCACGGAAGGGCATTTATCCCTGCTCTGGCAGAGCAAAAGGCTTTTCCTGCTGGCCCATGTTCAAATCCAATATTGGGGCTCTGCGACACGCAGCTGCGGTCCATAGGAAGCCCTCGCTTCCCGGTTTGATCAGATTTCCATACCTGAGTGGTACAAACAAAGGGCTGAAGCCCTGAGAAGACCCTTGGTATGGTTCCCCCTCCATCACCGCACGGTTTCCGAGCGCCGTGTGCTGTCAGCGCTCACCAGAGTCAAGGGAAAAGTTCAAGCACCTTGGAGTTTGACTGTGATTCTCGTTGAAGCCAGCACAAATCACCCTCCCTCGGCAGCTTTACGGGGCCCTGCTGACCTGCCTGGCCTTTACGCTGCGGAACGAGGGGGTTTCTGCCCCAAACTGGCACCAACACACACGTTTTATTTGCCGAGTCAGAGGTGCCTTTATCAGCGCGGGGTGGTGGAGACCATCTGCTCTCCTCTTAAACCACCTCTCAAGAGGTTGAGGTCCTAAACCCCGCGTCCTCCTTCCCCCAGCACCTGGAAGAATGAGGCAATTTGGGGAAAAGAAACAGGGTGCAGAAAATATCGGAGCCCCTCGATGATGCGGATGGAGGGGAGGGGAACAGTCCGTGTCCCCCCCCCCCAGCCGTACGTTATCCGCGAGGGATTATTTGCTCAATGCAAGGTGCCGTATCCTGATGACCGATACGGAGCGTGGGAGCTGCCCCAGGTCTCAAAGGCGCTCATAACTCCTCATTTCCACCCCAAAAGGGGGGAAAAAATACTGGGAGCTCTCCAGTGCGGGCTGGGGCCGGCGGGAAAGAGGAGCTTCTATATAGGTGCCGGGGTGCAGGCGTACGGCCGGGCTCGGCGGTACCTGGGCACGGCCGCCGCCGGCCCCATGGCAAATATGAAATATCAAAGAGCCTGTCAGCGCTCCCGGCCGGGACAAAGAAAAGGAGCATTAATGATTAACTCCGCTAAAAGCTCCGGCTTTTTGATTCCCATGGCGCTGGGGCTCTCCGGCCGCCATGTGACATGCTCGGGCCATTTTCTAGCAGATTGGGGAAAGCTAGTGAGCAAACACAGGTGCTCTGGAGTCGGCAGCGCTGTCAGGGACAACCACAAACACCAGCAGCTATGTCTGCCTAAATTAGCTCCTGTGTTTGCCTCCAATTTCTTTTTTTTTTTTTTTTTTCCTTCCTGGAGATTTTACTTTCTAAAAGTCCGGCGTCTTTCGCTCCCGTCTTCGACTATTCACACGCAGTGTTAAAAAAAAAAAGAGGAAAGAAAAGAGAAGAAGGGGAGGGGGGGGAAAAAAAAGAAATATCCACAGAAAAAGGCTCTTTGAACCCGCGACGCTGCACGGGGACCCGAGGCGAAAGACCCGAGTAAACTAATTAAAACTACTCAGGTCTTTAACCGCAGAAACAAGACGCGTTTATCGTGCTCAAGTGGAATTATTTTAGTGATCCTCAACAAACACAACGTCTGGCCAACGCGCGCGGGTCGCTGCGACTGCGCCTTCCGATGAGTTTGGGGCAGCGCATCGTTGGTGTAGGGTGGGGAAGAGAAGGGGATGGGGTCTGGGGTAGCTGTGGAGGGGGTTTGCCATCGTTTGTTGGGGGTAACCCCCTGGCCGGTGCGTGTGACCTCCCCGGTGGTGCCACTATTCGGAGGGAAGGTCCCTCTAGTGGCATTATTGGTTTTAATTTATTCCTTCCATGGCGCGAATCAGACAGACTTTCTTTCCCTGTTCAAATATTTATACGTGCGCGCGTGTTATTGCGCTCCGCTCCGGCTCCTCGCAATCACGCCGGGGCAATAAAGAACAGACTATCAGCGGGCGACGATAAAGGTACTTTGAGTAAACAGCAGAAAATGAAATAAAGTTATAAAAGAAGAAGGCCTGGGATGGTATAAATGTCTACAAATAATCCCTGTATCAGCCTGCCTGATATTCAAGCAATTAATTAACAACGACGGGGGTTAAATTGTACCCAAGCTGTGCTATCGGATTTAAGCGCTGCATCTTCTTTGGAGCCCTCGGTGGAGGGATGATGGGTCCGGCCTTTCCAAAGGAAAGGTCTGCAACCTTTCGTGGGCTGGGGAACCTGGTGGACAGGGCAGCCTCCCCCAGCTCTTGCTAGCAATAGCCACAATGATTCCCACCACCCTGACTTCCAGAGGGCTTCGGCTTTGGGGGCTGCCAAGCACAATGGGGTGATGAAGGGTTGGCCATGCAACACTGAGGCTGGTTACGCAGCTGGGAGCTCCATCAATTTTATCGTTGTGGAGGAAAAGTTGACTTTCCCCCAAAAAATGGCATGAACCTCCCTCAAAAATGGGATGGTTTCCCCACGGGAGGAGGATTCAAATCCGTAATGGCCAAGAGTTTTCTTTGAGGTTGTGTTGAGACTTTGCTGCAAAGGCAGAGCGAGCCCAACAAGGTCTCCGTGTGCCAGCTGAGCGCTGGCGAGCATCTGTGAGACTGGTCGTGGCCCATGGCAAGCGTGGGGTAACTCGGTGGTGGTGGCACCTGTTGCCTTAGATCAAGAGACTTAAGCCTAAAGTGGATTAAAGTTGAATCAGCAAAAAGTTACGGCGGTTCGGCTACCGACGGCGTCGTCGGGAGGCTCCGGCAGAGCGACCGTGCGGCTGCGGACTCGCCCTTGCAATAGCGTGGCGGGTCGAACGCCCGAGCAAGAAGGTGGTTGGGTCAGAAAATGGGTTTCTACAGGCAGCGAAAAACGCCGGAGTTTGAAACGAGTGTCCGGGTTTCATACCAAGGACAACGATTGCAGATGCAGCGTAGTTCACTTCGGGGAGGGGGGGGGGGGGGGGAAATTAAAATCTGTGTATTTAGTGAGATTATGCTTGAACTGGCACCAATCTATTTTGCCAAATTGAGCCGCAGCCAATTTCTCTCCCATGCGATGATGGATAAATATCATTAAATAGGAAAAGATGAAGGCGATTGATGCCCTTGCATTAGCAGGAACTCGCAGTGTGTGCTCGGGAACGAAAGGACAGAATTGGGGAGATTTGGATGCAAATCATCCAAATGAGGCAGATTAAGCACGAGGGGCCGAGGGAGAACGGGATCCAGAAGGCACGATGGAGAGAACTGCTTGGGACTTAGAAATGATGGCGCAGAGACGAGGAAAGCTCGGTCCTGCCCATGCTGGTGTTGGCCCCTTTGGGACACCCCAAATCTCAGGGTCTATTAAATCCAGGGGTGTGTCCCACCTCTGGGTACTGGAAACTCTGGGGAGACCTGAGCCTGGTGCCATCTGCGACTGGGTCTTCTGCCCACGGCTTCCCCCCGCCAGCGTTCCCCACCGTGGTTTTAGGCGGCTTTTGGAGGAGAAGCTTAAAAGGAATTCTCTTCTCCAACCAAACCTGTTGGTGTCAGGACTCTGTTTTTCAGCAAAAAAAGAATCTACAGGAGTTGTTTGTCGTAACTTCTGGTTTTTGAGTTCTTTGTGTGTCTTTTGAAGAGCTAAATACTCCAACTTAGTTTGGGAAATTTTGTTATTTCTAGTGAGATTGTGGACACTTGTTTCATGAGAGCAAGGTCTGGCATTTTACGAATCACGGTAAGTTTTTGAACTGACAATAGAATTAGTAGAAATGAGCTTTACAAGGAGCATTGGGGGGGAAAACAACCCCCACCCCTTTCTTTTCCCCACTGCAGAGTCACCTCCACCCTGGGTCAGGGAATGTCCCCCCCACTCCTGTGTTTGGAGAGGCCAAAGATAAATCCCTGGTTCACCACCTGTAACAGATGCACAGGTAGAGTTTAACCCTTCCTTTGCCCCCCTCTAAGCTAAATAGCTGCAGTCTCTCATCTTATTATATAGGAAAAAAAAATTTTAAAATATTCACATAATAGTATTACTTTTTCTATATAATATCCCTATTATATAGGATTTTTTCTATATATTTTCATTCCTCTTTGTTCCAGCAGTGATTAAGGTGGTTTGGGTGATTATTTTTCTGTTGAATACAGACTTTTACTCAGGTTTTTCAGCTTCAGTACCTTCTTCTCTTCATCACAAAGTTTTGAGAGTTTGTAGGAAGCTGTGTGTAGGGTTTGAGTGACACACACTGCCGGGACCGAACTGCGCAGAATTGCTTTTTTTTTAATTAAAATGCATTTTTTGAACCATGCCCACCCATTCACTTCCTTTATTTTCCTGCCAAGCAGTTTCTAACCTGTGACGCTGCTCTGCTCTAATGCCATCACGACCTGACCTGTGGGCACTTTTGCTGGCGCTGGGTGCCAGGTTCTCTTCCCTCTGGAAATCCTTGGCATCATCAGACAGACCCTGGCAGTCTCTTGGCTAGATTTCCCTTGGAGCCTCCACTTTTGGTTAACGGGAAGGGAGAAGTCTCGTAGTGGAGGACAGCTCAGGTTTGGGGTGCCTTGGGCTGCTCTACCATGGTGTCATCGCTCCCATCTGTTGTACAGTTGTTTTAGCGACCGCTTCCTAAGAAAATTTGCAGGTTAATACTTCCTGGCATCACGCAAAGATGAAGCAGATCTAAATCTTCCTCCTTGTACAACTGTTGCTGATATGGGTTGACATAGTTTCAAATATCACCGCTCTCTTCTCGGGTTGCTCATGACTGTAGACCCTTTGAGTGGGACTGGGAGCTTTCTGGGTTTGAACCCATCTCTGCCCAGCTCATTTGGGGCAAGGATGACTCTTTGCAAAGCTGGTCCTCAGGAGGGCACGGAGAATTAGTGCGAACCAGCCAGCATGGCTTGCGAGGCGAGCTGCTGGGAGGCACGCGTTGAGCTCTGCAGCCTGCACGGGGTTGTCACGGTCTGGCTGAAGGACCTGGGGAAAGTCACCTTGGGTATTGCAACACCCCTGCCCGTCCCAGCCCCCGTCAGCATTTTTGGGAGATAACTGTTACCCAGAACGCCCTCCCAGCCTGCGCTTTTTGGCAAAGCCCAAGGTTTGGGGCGCTCTTGCAGATGCATCAAGTTATTTTTTTGCTGCTTTATAAAAAATAAAATAAAAGGATGGGGGGTGGAAAAGGAAGCGATACTGTTGCAATCAGCACGGTGTGTGATAAAGATTTATTGCGGGGAGAAAGCAAATAAAGGTATGGTAGGAACTTCTTTATTACCCATATCATGATTGCTTATGTGATCAGTGACCTGGAATACATTCAAATTCATGTTAAATAAAAGCCTAATAGAATTTCTTTTCCCCTGCCTTATGGTGACATGTGGGCAGCAGGACGAGCAGCCAATTGCCGTGTTTACCCGCTTCCTGCTTTTCTGGAAAGTCAACAGTTTTTTTTTAAAGGCTTAGGCTGGCTCTGAATTAAGAAACTTGCACTGGTTTAACTAAGGTCGTTGGCGGACAAATGGGTTGTAACTGTGGTGGGTTGTTTCTTTTTTAATTAAGTTGTTGTGCCAGGCTCACCCCACTCTGTCCCTCTGCTCCCATCCCACAGGCTGGTCCCCTGCCTTTCTCCAAGCCATTTATCTCACTGGTTGGATGGGAGGACATCACCATGGGCAAGCAGCAGAGGACTAAAATGTCCCAAGGCACCCAAAAGACTTGCAGGGACCATGTTCATCGCTGCCCTAAAGCCATCAAAAACCCCATCCAGGTGCTTGGGTTTGCATGGCAGCCCAAGAGGTGCAGGTAGACTTGATGCCACCCCATTCCCAGGTGCTCATGGCAAGGTGCACCAAGCCGCCTGCCTTGGGCTGAAACCTCAGGAACCCACCGCTCCACGGGGCAAGTCCTGGTGGTTCCACCTTCAGGAGGTACCCATGGGCTCAGATAAGACCTGGCTTAAGTCTTATCTGAGCCCATGGGTGCCTCCTGGAAGGTCTTATCTGCTCCCCGCTTTCAGACCTTTCTTCTTTTGGTGGCTCATCCATCACTAGTTAACAGGGTACCTTTGCAAGGTTGGCTTTCTTTGTGTGGTATCTTTAACCTCCTGCAAGTAAATATCCTTTGTACACATGTATCTGCCTCCTTGATAATGTATTGTATTCCTTCCACCACCCAAAGCACTGGTGGCATGAGGAGAAACAGTCCATTTAGATAAAAAGCAATTAGCACCTCCCAGGCTGGCTGGGTATATATTGTTAAAGGAGGGGAAAAAAGGTCTCTCACAGGAGGCTGGTGAAATTCCTCCTGCCTGGAAAGAAGGAAAAAAAAAAAAAAGCTGAGGTTATTTCAAAGGAAACCTCTCCTAGGGATTTGGAGATGTTGTTGCTTTTTTGTTTTTCTGAAAATCAGGCAACGATACCGAATTTTCTCGCAGGTTTAGGCCAGGAGTTGGGTTTCGGTGAAAGAGTTGTTGTTATCTCTTGAGAAGGGAAGAAAAGTTAGTAATAAGCTCAGAAAAAAAAAAAAATCTTATCTTTCACTTGCTTCCCTGTGCGTGGTCCTGGTGCGTGCTCCCAGCCGGGCAGCTTTGGGGTGGGTGGCAGGAGGGGTCTGGGTATGTTTTATAGCCCCCACCCCTCGGTTTTATCGTTAGACATGATGGGCTTTAAGGAGGCAGCGCGAAGCAGTTCCTGCAAGTCTCTGGGAAGAGCCATGCATCTTCATTTCTATGTTAATTTGCATTAAATAAACGTGGCCATAAACAACTCGTATCTCGGGAGAAGGTGGAAAACATATGGGCGTTTGCCAACCAGGGGTTATTAATTTTACACTTTCCATCTGGAGCCTATAAAGGGTCCCTTCCCCGAAACAATAAAGATCCAAGGTCGCCGGCGAGCTGCGGGGAAGGCCACCGGCCAGGCCCTGCCGCGTGCCATGCTGGAGCCGTAAAGCCTTTGTTCCACCTCCAAGGTGCACATGCCCACGTACGAGCGGCCTCGTTAAAGCCCAGGCACATGCTGGAACACGCTCGCCCTCTTCTTGCCAACCATCCCAGCCCCGTCAACCTGAGAAGCAACCGATGTCTGTGCCAGGAGGCAGCAAAATTCCCCGGGGGGGTTGGTGAAAAAAGGGACGCCTTGCTGGCGGGGGGCCAGGGAGGAAGCAAGGAGCTTCACCCAACCATATGCTGCTGCCAAATCTCCCCCAGGGCACGGAGAGGAGGTGGAGGGTAGATGTTCTACACCTTGGAGAGGTCCAACCTGTGTTGGCCATGGGTGGAAGGAGAGGGAAGGTCAGTGGCTTGGAGGATGTGGGTAATGGGGACTTTGAAGAGTCCTAAAGAAGGTGAAGGTCCCTGTTCCCCAACATGATGGGGCTGGGGGTCAGTGGATCACCCACACCCACTGAAAACAGGCTGGAGGTGACAAAAGTATCACCCAAAAGTTTTTTGGGTGCCGCTCTCCAGGCGCTCGTGCCAGTGGCTCCCTGTGCCCACTCCAGCCGTTCTCTGGCTTCCCGTGGTCCCGTCTCCCCTTCCTTCTCCATTTGTCACAACCCATGTTTGCTTTTCTCACCGCCTGCCCCTCTCCCTTCCCACCCCGCCGTTTATTGGATTTCTCTCCTCTTTCTCCTCGCCTCCTTCCTTCGCCTGCTTTCCCCGAGCAGGAAACAAAACTCAGCGGTGTCGGCATCGCTCCTGTGAACTTTTGAACCTTCCCGGGTGGCGTTGGAGCAGATTCAAGCCAGGGTTGCGTAAACGTGCCTCTACCCCCCCGGCACCGGGATCCCCGACCTCCTCCTCCCGGGCAGCCAGTGGTTGGATGGCCACATCCCACCGGGACTCGAGCCGTGGGGAGGAGGGCACAGAGCGATGCCCGTATCATCTGTGGGTCCCCCTGCCAGGGCCAAAAACGTGTTAGCAACGAGTTTGTGGGTCTCAAAGGCAAAGGCATCCCCAAACCGAGCAGGTGGAGCTGTGCTCAGGTGCCTTCGCCAGAAACAGGCTGCTATTTTTCTTAAATGTCTCTTTTCCAAATTCCCTGGTTTATCCACTTTTCCCAGTGTTCCAGCCCGGAGATGTTGTCCCCTAAACTGAGAGATCTTTTGTTGTTTGGTTTTTTTTTTTTTAAAAACACCCCAAAAATCAAACAAAAAACCCTCCACCTGAGGTTATTGCAGGAGAAAACATAAAAAAAAAAGTGATTCTTCTGGGCACCCAGGTTTTATTCTGCAAAGTGAATGAGGGGACGGATTTTTTGAAGGGCGTTTTGAGTCTTAGTGGGGTGGGTGGCAGTGCCAGGGCACGCTGGAACCCCTCCCTGGGTACTGGCCACCTCGGCATCCAAATATCTTTTAAAATTGATTCCCTGGGAGCCTTAAGTCACTGGGACTCGTGCTCCTAAGCCACTTGGGCAAGCTGAAAATGTCGAGGTAGAGCTCCGTTTGTTTGCCTGGTGTTATTTTTTTCCATGGAAAGCTGATTTTCTTGCTGTTTGGGGGAAGGAAAACTAGTTTAGTGCCCATTCGAAGAACATTTTGAGAGGAAAATGTTATTTCTCCAGGTGGCTGTTGCGGAGGGGTGGCCCCATGCCATTATTTTCAAGCCTGTAGAAAGGGAAAAGGATGCAAATAATTTCTCTTCCGTAGCTGAAACAAACCCAGCCCTGAAAGGAAGGAGCTGGTGGGACAGGAAGCATGCCGGGGCCATGTGCCGGTGTGCCATGGCTCGCAGGTATCCCACACCCACCTCCCCACCTGCTGCCATAAAAAACCTTCCCAGGGGAGTTAAATAAACCCACACCTGCCTGGAAGCCCTTAATTTCCAAACACATATGGGTTTTTTTTTTTTTGTTTGGTGGTGTGTTTTTTTTTTTTCCAGACATATAAGACTCGCCTGTCTCTTGCCAGGTCTTTCCATAGCGCTCCCGGCTCCGTCCTGCCCCGTTCCCAGTCCGAGCTGTCCCGTAACAAATCTATTCAGGGAGGCCTCTGAAAAGGGAGAAAGAAATGCCATCCATTCAGCAGCCCCTGCTCCTCCTGACACCTTCTGTCTCCCCATCCCGTTCATAAAGGACTTTCTGTTGGTTCGCGGCAACCGGGGAAGCAGGAATGCCGCCGGCCGACCATGGTTTATGCCGTCTACAAAACGCCAACAGTATGGGGATCAGATGACCCTGGACGTGTTTATTGTAGTAGGGGAAATTAGCAATAAATAAAGGCAAGTGGGCAGAAGAACACGGGGACCCTCTGGGACTCTTGTGTCTATAGGGTCAGAATCAAAAGAAGGCTTGATTTGCTCCTATAATTTAACCCGGCCCCCGGGCTCCTTTATCAGAGCAAGGACAAGGACGTGCTAATCTGAGTGCCCATAATTTAACGGAGATATACTGTACTTACACCGTGCCTTCGGAGGTGGCTGGATGGTCCCACGGAGCCCCCGGTGCTGGCCGAACCGACGTCTCGCACCGGGCTTGGAAAGCGGTGGATTTTGGTGCTTTGGCACTATTTGCTGCCCCTGGGGGGTTCCTGGCCAGGGCAGTCCGAGCACAGCGGGTTCAGGGTGTGTTTTCTCACCGGAATGCTGGTTATTTTTCCCCACCCTGTCCCTGCAGTGCGGGAGGCAGCAGCGCCTGACTCATCCCTAAAGGATGGATCCCTGCATCCCACCCTGCTTGGGATCGAGCTCAGCCACGTAGGCATCGCAGGGGGGTTCCAACCCCTCTCTTCTCTCGCACCCCTAGCACTTGTCCTATCCCATCCTGGCAGAGGGGAAGCATCCCTGCAGAGCCTGGTCCCGCTCTGTCCCACCAGACAGACGGACACTGGCCACCTTCCCCCGCCCCGGGCCCTGATTGAGGAGGTTAATGGGATTACGCAGCGGCTCAGTGGTGTGTTTGTGGGTAAATGCAGTGCTGGATGAGGTCCCCGAGGCTCTGTGCTCCCAGGAAGGGCTGGGAAAGCATCCCGGTGCCAAGTGCCACTGCCGAGTCCGGCTCCTGGAGTTGCTGGTGGTTTCGTGCCGGGCTGGGGGACTCGGGGTTTTGGCTTGCTTCAGCATGGGAGAGGGGTGGTCTCCTCCCTTCCGAACTCCCCACTCTGCTCGTTCCTAAGAGACTTTCCCCTGCGCCAAGGATTGTTCTTCCCATGGAGAAAACAAAAAAAAAAAGAACAAACCAGAACAACGCCGGGGTTTGCAATAATCTGGGCCGGCAGAGCGAGCCAATAAATTCTCTGCTTGAAAGATGAAAGACTCCAGTTAGAGACAACGAAACAAAAAAAGCAAAGCCCGAACGAGCCGCCCCTCCCCAGCCCCGCCGTGCCGTGCCGCAGGTGTCGCCGGTGCCCAACCCACCCGCCCTCCGCCTCTGGAAGTCGGGGACTGGCAAAGCGCTGGCGTTTCCTTCTAAAACTCACCTTCAATGACCAAAAAACCACTATTTTTTTGTGTGTGTGTGCACAGATGCTTTTATCTATCCCTGCTCTGTAACCGCTGCGTAAGTGGGATCGAGGCACTGGTGGGTTCTGGCTCCAGCACCCCATAGGAACAGTTTACCCCTGTGTTCCCATCGACTCCGGCACCTTTGACAGGGTTCCTGGCCAAAAACGTGTCCGTGGCTGGCAGACCCTTTGCTATCTCGCTGTGGTGACCCATGTTCATGCTGGCATCACTGCATCCCGCTGTCCCAGGAGCGACGGAGCCGCTGGGAAAACACCTTCCCACGTGCTTGCTCCTGCACCAGGGCGGCGGTGGGAGCAGTGAGGGACCTGCCGAGGGGTGAGAGTCTCGTTATGTAAAAGAAAACATTAAACTGGGTGATAATGGAGGAAATTAATAATGCCCAGAAGACATTGGAGGTAGATAGAATTGTAAGGTAAACAGAATGGCTTTAAATATTGGCTTTTATGTGGCAGCTGCTCTCCAAGCACCTGCTTTGGGCTCTTACTCACAACAGCAATTCCCAGGCAGTGGCTTTCGTTGCGTGGGACAAAAAAAAAAAAAAAAAAATATTGAAATATCCCTGTATTCCTATTGTCTAAGGGATTTTCCCTTCCCTTTCCTTGCATGGGAGATATTATCGGCTGCGCTTCATCCTCGACTCGGTGAGATGCGCCAGCGCTGGTACCATCCCGATGCTGGAACGCAGATGCCAAAGGGAGACGTGAAAATAAGGACCTCCATCCCTGGGGAGCAGCTGGTGTTTGCTCTCTGTAGCCAGAGTTTTTGGAGCCCAGGAGCACGTGGGCCTGGGGAGGGGCAGGAGCTGTGGGGTACGGACCCTGCAGCACCAGCTGGGATACAGGGATGACATTACACCCATCCAGGATTATTTTTTTTTCTAATTATGTCATTTTAAAGGTCATTCCGTCACTGGTTATTGGTTTCACGGAGTCCCTTCCGAATCCAAAGCATTTGTTTCCTCAGCCAGTTCATCCCTCGGGAGCGGGACGGGGCAGGGGGTGCCCAGCGGGAAGGTCCTCCCCCACCCCGGCAGCTCTTTCACAGCCATTAAAGTTTCACCTCCATATGGGGCTGCAATTCCCAACTCCACGGAAGCGCGGCAGAGCCGAGGGGCTGAGTCGTGGTGGGTTCAAGGGCTGGAAGGTGCCCCCCGTCACGGTGCTATGGGGGGACATGGTAAACTTTTACCTTAAAAGAGCTGTGGGGGCACGTCAGAGACATGCCCCAGTTTTGTATTTACTTTCAGATTAGTGCTGAATTGGCCAGAACAACGTGTTTTTCTCTTGACTGTGACAACAAGCATGGCCGTGGCCGGAGCCGAACCCGGCGGGGGGATGAGCCCCACGTCGGCAGCGAGCGGGCAGCGTCCGTGCCCGCAGCCAGGCGAGGGTTCAACCCACCAGAACCCTGTTCTCAGGGTGGGAGGGCAAAGGCTGTGGTGGCCAACATGAGTCAAACGTGTGCTGGGGGGTGGCCAGGAGACCCGCTCCACTCTTCGCTGCTCCGGGATGTCTTTAAAAGGTAGCGAACGTGCAAAGACGGGAGGGAGTGAGCGCTCGGGTAGCGTGGCTGGGGCCGGCGGTAGAAAATTCAAACAATATTAGACTCAAAAAGTCAACATTAGACACACTTCTACTAAGGACCTACAAACAAACAGAGTTCCTCTGTACACACATTAACAAACACAGCCCGGGCGGTGACGGCGGCTTTCGCCTTTCCACCGCCTCCATCTTCCACCCGGGCGCTGCGGCAGTTGTTGGCGCTTCCTGGCACCAGGGAGGCTCTGGCTGCTGGTGCTCCTCCATCCAGCCACCTCCCGTCTACCTGCTGGGCGTCCTCACGGAGCACGGCCCCCGGGGTCAGCGCTGCTTCAGGGGTTTTGTCTTTTTGGGTCCAGAAAAGTTGCAGAGCGGCCAGGTGGGTTGTAGGTAGTTGGTGGTGGTGAGACGGGAGGGATGGACCTGCAGGCAGAGGGATGATGGTGAGCCCTGGCCATGCCCACATCCTGGTGCTCCAGCAGAAGCTGCGATGACTGCTGACGGGTACAGGATGCCACCCGTGGTTTTTCCATGGCTTAGCAGCCATCCTGGGGCAGGGATGTTTCCAACGCCAGGAGGGAGACGGGTGTTTGGTTTTTGGAAAGGAGATGCTCCGTCTTCTCCCCAGGCCCCGCAGCTTAGGGAATGTGGTAGGAGACTTTGTCCTTCGAAAATCCGCCCTTATGCCTTGAACTGAGCAACAATCCTCACATTTCCAGGAGGGAAAAAGAAGAAGAAAGGGAGCCCTTGGGTTCTGCTGCCGCTGCAACCTCTCCTGCCTTCACCCCAAAGCTGGGGGGGAGCGGAGGGGAGGCAAAGCCTCCCTCCTAAAGAGCACCCTAATTGTCATTGCCCCCGCGCCAGGCAGTCGATAGCGCCCGGCCGGCACACGTGGCCGCTCCTCTGGCTCCCCGCTAATGCGATGCTCTTCCCCGGGATCAAGGTATTAAGGTTTAGGTTATTTGTATTGATTTTGTGTGCTGCCATGCTGTGTCAGTCACGCTCATATTTGTGGTTCACAAATTCCTCCTTTAAATGTCACAGCCGCTTCATCTCCCTCTGCCATCAATACTTCCAGCCGCGGGGGCTGTTTATTAACCCCCAGCGCCAGCATCGGCTCCCGGCACACTTGCGGTGTTCCTCCTTTCCAGACCCCTTTTTTGTTAGCAAAAAATAAAAGGAATCCCGGAGTTAGCTGCTGGCGCAGGGAGAAGCCTCCTGGCAGCCCCTCTCCCCGTTCCGGTGCCAGGCTTGGGACCATTTTTGGGTTCTCTAGTGGTTAGTGCCACTTTTGGACAAAATTTTGGCATTTCCCCGGCATTGCGCGTGGCGGCGGCGGCGGCTTCCTCCTGGCGAAGCCGAGGGCTGTGTTTGGATAACAGCATCGCCGAGCCGGCGAGTAGAAAGAAATCGGCGGAGACGGCTTCATCGGGAGCCCGCCGCGCCCAGGGATTCCCCTGGCACAGCGGGAGCACGTCTGGCACGTGGCCCAGCCCCGAGCCTGCGCCACCCGCTCCGTCCGCTGAGCGGGCAGCCCCACGGATCCCTCCGAAGGCACGGGGATAGCGGCCGCCTTGATTAGCCGGCGGGCTGTTTTCTTGGCGATCCTTTCACAAACAGGCGGCGGAAAGAAAAAGCAGCAAACGTTGTTTTCCCCCCTCTTCCTCCGCGAGCGCTTACTTAAGCTTTTATTATATTTGGCCACGGGACGTTTGGTAAACTTACTGATGATATCGGGGAATGATTTTACAAACAGTAAAAGTTACACTATTGACACCTCCAAATTCGGGAGTATTTACACTGTGTTAGGTGCACGCTCGCCCGGCGAGATTAACAAACATCACTCGAAAGGCTATAGCCAAATCCGCCGTGGTTGTTTATAAAACCTTTACAACTCATCAGCTTCCACTAACACACTGGCACTGTTCAATTACCATCACTTTTAGAGAGCCTTAGCAAAACACCCAGTGCCCATGTAAATAGACAAATCTGAAAACTCGCCGCTCTGTTGGCTTACATACTGTAGGTAATGTTTTCTTTTGCTCAAATTTGTTCTAGAAACTAATCACGCTCTGATAAAGCCATCTGCAAATATGAGAAAGATTGACATCCACATGTCAAAGTTTACACAGCCTGACCAAGTGTACATATAGCGCGGGCCCCGCCGCGCCGCCTTCCGCGGGGCCGGGCCGTGCCGGCGGCGACGCGGCTGCGGGGATCTGAAACGCAACGTCTTGTCGGGGAGGGGGGTGAAGGCTCGATTATTCTGAGGTGAACAGCAGATCTTGGCTAAGCCTGGGTGGGATGGGGATGCTCTGTGGCATCCCTAACTCCCTCGGGGACCCGGCCCCGGGATGCTCCGGCGCCAGGATGCTCCGGCACTGGGCTCCAGCAGCTGCCTGAACTTCTCTTCCACGTCCCGCTTAGAGCAACTTTATGGCATCCCCCTTCTCCAGGAGGGAAATAAAGCTCTCTTCTCCCAGGGTGCTGCCCTGGGTGCAGATGGGAGCCTGGATGGAGCCAATCTGTTGGAGGCGTAAGGCAAAGGGGCATTGGCGCGATGCCGAGCTGGTAATGCCGTGGCAGGGATGGAGGCAAGCAGTTGCGCCTGTGCCTTTGGCTGCCACGGGGTGCTTTTTTCTTTTGGGAAAAAAAAAAAAAAATGTTGGAAAGAGCTTCGAGGTGCAGCTTAGCTTTTGACATGAGTCGTCCTCCCACCGAGGAGGGACCACTCGACTCGGTCCGAAGCGCAGGCATCCCCTTGGCTTGCGGTGGCAAACAGTGGCTTTTGTTGACTCCTGAACGAGGCCAGCGCTCGGGATTTGGAGCCGACCCCAGCGCCTGGCACCCAGTCCCTGCAAACCCAAATACAGAGGGAGGAAAATAAATCACTAACCTTTCACTCCATCTTCGTGCTAAAGAAAGGATTTAATGGACTTCCCGTCCTTCTTTTAATTGAATAAAACATCTCGCCTCGCCAGCGTGGCGAGGGAGCCAGCTCGGAGCAGGCGTGGGAGGAGCCGGGTAAATCCCCGTGCCAGCCACCCTGGCCTCAAATCCTCATTTTTTGGGCCATGTGGCCCTGGGGCAGGACTCTGAACACAGAGGCTGGGGACCAGCGCCGTGCGTCCTGCTGCATCCCCCGCTGATGCTGCTGGGAGAGGTGGGAGATGATCGCTCCCCTCGCTGCTCCGGGCATCATTTACGTGTCATTACAGGGCTGGGATGGGAGGGAGAAATGAGGATTTTTTTTTTTTTTGAGCTGAGTGGGAAAAGGCCAGCCCCAGCACAGCGATGCTCCATGCAGAGCTATGCTCCTGGGTGCTTTTTTGTGGGTTTCCAGAGCAGAGAGGCCACAGGTAGCGTCGCTCTGGGGTCCCCTCGGTGCTGAGTTGAAGGGTCGGGGTCTTGGATGCTCCTTTGGTGCTAAGAGGCTGCAACAGCCACGGTTGGATATATTGAAGCGAAGTTGATCCCTTCCCTCTCTCCCGGCTCCCATCACAGTGCTCCCTTGGGAAGGGGCAGCTATCCCACCCTCTCCTCCCGCCCCATGGATGGTGCCTGGACTTCATCAACACTAACGAGGCCATCTAGCAGGGAGCCCTGGTGTGAACCCCAACCGCTCCGGGAGCCGGCTACCAAGGGGACCTTGTCCGAGGGGGAAAGCCAACCTCCAGAAGGACATTTAAGGCAATAAATACATAAATAGATAAATCCAGGCTTGAGCCGCGGGGTCTGTACGTGCCAGCACGAGGTGTTTGAGGCGGCTTGTTTGGAAGCGCATCGGCATCAATCATTGTCTGCTGCTACTTGAAAACCACGGCTGATGGAGCGGCGGGGAGCAAAGCCCCCTGCCCGCCCGGGCGGCATGCTGCACTTCAATTAGTCATGGTCAGCCCCGGCGTTAGTATTCATGCCGTACCGATTGTTCCCAAAGCAAACAGCGGGGCCGGGGGCTGGGATCCGCTCCGTGCCTGCAGCCAGGACACAAAGGCAAAGGCAGCGCGGACCCCGGGGTGGGACATCGTTTGCAAACTTCACACTCTGACCACGCTGGTTTCCATCCTCCTCGCAGATAAGCGTTGGTGTATGCATAAAAAACCCCAAAACCTGAGATATTCCATCCCGGCCGATTCTGTGATGTTTGCTTTCAGCACTGATAACTTATTATTTTTTTTTTTAAGAAAAAAAAAAAAGCCGCATGCTAATTTTTGATAGGACGGGTAGCTTCGACTCTGCAAATACAAACCCTGCCATCCCAGAATGTAACAATGACGGGCAGCTTCGCAATTAGCTGTAAATAACCGCCCCGCGCAACGCAGTGGTGTCATTTGCATGTTCGCAAAATAGCCGCCCGGAGCAGTAATGGCCAACGAAGCCATCTGCTTATCGGCGGTGTGGTGGTGAAAGCCAAACTGGGCACCACACAGAGAGCGACCGGGGCGCTGGGGACCCAATTCTGTCCTCGCTGGCTCTTGGGGCCGGACCTGCCCTTCCCTCCGCAGCACCTGGAGCCAAGTGGAGGGAGAGGGGCTGCCGACAGGACGGCTAATTGCCTTACACCTCTCCGTCTGTCCCCCCCCTTGCCCCCCTGCTCGGTTTATCACCCCTGCTAATGGTGCAAATTAGTGGCGGGGCCAGTTTCCTCGCCTCGCCCGTGATTCCGTCAGCGAGCGCGAAAGCCGCGGGGAAGGGGCTGAGTCGTCGTCCGAGCAAAACATATGGGAACGTATGGAAGCATGATGTGGAGCAATCAGCCACGCGGGGACAAGTCTTGTACCAAAGTAGAGGTTTGGGTGTAGGTGGGTGCCCCGGTCCGGCGCAGCACGTGGGCACACGCGCCCGTCTCAAGCGTACGATAAAGTGTTTAAGGGTATGAGTAGCCTCCGAGTGACATCACGTTACGATGAATAGAAGGAAAATCAATACAGTCGCAATTAACTCAAACATCACCGACGCAGGGACCTATATATGATACATAGGATATTCGTATTGGAAAATCCGTTCAAGCTGAGCTCGATTAAAGGCTGAATTGATTTCCAGCATCAAAAAATACAGCACTTGCCACGCTGGGTGAATGCAGGAGGGTTTTATAATTCCTGATGTATTTAACAAACTTGCGAGCTCCTCCTTAATCTTTGGGCTTCAGAAGCTTTAATGAAATATTCTGCCCAAACAGTCTTTTCTCTTGGGGCTCGGCGGCTTGAAACGCAGACGGTGCTTCTTCCTGTCACAGTCAAAAATAAAAATAGGCTGTAAGAACGTCTAGAAAAGTCGTCTTGTCTCTGGAGCCCGCTCCTGGCTTCTCCCTCCATGGGGATGCTGCCCCGGTGCAGCTTCTCTGCTGCCCCTGGCAAACCCCTCCTCCAGCCCGCTAACGTGTTTGCACAAAACTTGAAGGAGCACGATCTATCAGAGGGCCTGGCTGTCTCCAGAGTTATCACGGGGATGGATGGGCACCCACCCTGCCCATCTGCGCATTCCCTCCGTTTCCTTGGCAAAGCCAACTGGCTACAATAAAAATGCACCCTTTCATAATTGCCGCCCTCCGCGCTTGACGAAATTCCGGGGTGAACGAGGAAGATGGCGTTGGGCAGGGTGAGGGCAAAGACAAGCTTCCTACTGCTGCTGCCCAGGGAGTGGAGACAGAATGAAGAAGTCAAGATGTTTGGCTGTCAACGTCTTCCAGGCTCAACAGTTATCGGTGTGGCTGCACCATTTTCGGGAGGACACGCGGCTTTTGGCTTACACACAACAGATCCCGCCCGAAGGAAAATAACCACCTGATACGTCAACAAACTCTAAATTTCCTTTATTTTAAAAAAAAAAAAAAAAAATCCCAAGAGGCCATCTTGGCCACCTCATTGATATTCTTCCCCTGCCCTACTCTTCTTCCAAAGGCCCTACCCAATGTAGCACGGGAGCAGCCGCGAACCTCCCGAAATGACAGATGCGATGCCTGGTGTCAGTCAGGGGCGTTATTTTGCATAGCGGCACTGTTCTGGCCCCTTGACAGCTTGATTTAAGGCCGCCCTTGCTTGTCGTGTTGACATGACAACTGCGGGATATGTCGTAAATATCCCAGGAGTGGACAGGGATTGTGGGGCTGGATTGTACCGGCGGTATTGTACGGCATGTGGCTGAGCCCGCGGCCCGTCCCGACGGCCGAGCGGGGTTTGCTGTGGTTTTGTTCGGAAAAGAAAGAAATAAGAAAGAAAGGAGAGAAAGAAAAAAAAAAATTTAAAAAAAAAGTAAACTTTATATTTGGTTGATTTTGTAACGCTGTGGTTGTGGGATCACTCGTGGCCGTCAAGGCCCCAGCTGGCTGAAAGCCGTCAATCAACCAGGGCTGTTCTTAAAGGCTTGGAGATCTCCATCCCCTCGCCAAGGCTGAGCTGCGGCAGGAGCGCGGCCAAGGCTTTTCGGGACTTGCAGTGGAGGACAGGTGCTTAAATCTGGGCAGGCAGGACGGCGAGGAGGAGCGTTGTCAGAGGGAAGTCTGGACCTAAATCCCATCAAAAACCATGGCAGGGTCTTACCGAGCACCGTGCAGGGTCCTGTCGCTTACAAGAGCCTCTGGAGCCGGGTTTTGGAGTGCGTTGGCCCACGCGGCATCCCCCAGCAATCCCCAGTCCCATTGATCTTTTGGCCCATTTTTGGCCTCAGTGACCATGGAGCATCGGAGCAGCTCCCGCTGCAGCCACCCCGCCCAGCATGCCAGAGCAGCTGCATCCCAGCAGGCCGTGAGCAGACGATGGAGACCAGGAGGTCTCAGAGGCACAGACACTGGTGTCTGGTGCTGCTCTGCCCAGCTACGCGCCATCCGAACAGCTCGTCGGTTCCTGGAAACAAAGATCATAAATAAAATAGTACAACCGGTACAAAACACGATTTTCCGTTCGTTTGAGCAGCGACTTGGACCAGAGCAACAGAATTTCATTATTTCCTGGACTTCTGACACCATTTTGGGGTAAACCAGAGCAACCCATGCTTGGAGAAATACCTTGGTCATCGTCTTTGAACCCACGCGCTCAGATCGGGGCGGTCTAAAGCCCTTTTCCCAAGCGAGGGTCCACGCAGGGTGGCATTTCCATCCTGTTGTCTTCTCCTGGGTTGGGAGTTTATAAAGCAGCACACCCGCGCGGCGAGTTTGGTTTCAAATTGAAATGAGATGTTATTGAAACAAAGGAGAAGTTTCCTCTCCTCTCCCCCCTGTTCTTTGCCGCTATTATACGCAGAAAGACAAATGATGGGCAGAAGCTTCTTCCCACTTTTTCCTTTTCTTTTTTTTTCCCCTTTGTAATTTTGAAAAAAAAAAAAAGAAAAGACAAAACAAAAAGACCTCAACTTGAAAGGAAGATGAGCCAGAGCAGCAAGGCTCAGAAACAAAACCCACCAGCACCTCCACCGCCGGGATTTTAAAACGTTTTAATGCACCAGGGTTACGAGGGAACAATCTCTGTCATTTCCAAGGTTTCCCTGAGCTCGAGAGGCTGCGGAAAGGAAAAGAGGCAAAGGGGGGAAAAGGGGGAAAGAGTGACAATTCCTAAATAATTCCTCTAAAGCGTCAGAGGCAAAAAAGGGAACTTAGACTTGTTTATAGGACAACTCGCTCAGAGGAAGGTGTGTGGCCTTGGTTTCTGCAGCTGCTCCCCCAGAGACAAGCCAATATCCATGACCCCCAGTCCATTTTTCATGGTCTTGACCTGGAACAGAGCCTGATGACCGAGTCAATCTTGATCCACCCCCAGAGGGACAAGAATTTACTGGGAGCTTCACAAGGACATCATAGCTATCCCTTCCCTCACCATCGATAGCCCCTAAGAGCTCAAAGTCATCAAAACACCCATGCACCTAAAATCCACACCCTCCACCAGTTCCCTTCACTGCAGCACAGGGTGAGGGACCCGATGGGTACTACGATCATCACGTCTACAGTGAGTACCATGAGCATCATGCCTACAGTGGGTACCACAAGCATCGCACCTACGGTGGGTACCACGAGCATCAGACCCAGCCCACTCCATCTACAACAGCAGCCCAAGGCAGATGCTCCAAGGACAGCTGTCCGAAGAGGAGTGAGCACATGAGGTTCCCCTCTCAAAATATTCCCCAAGCCTTCAACAAGGACCTCTCGAGCCAGAATGGGTTTATAAATATCTAGTAACTCTCAGTGAACTTTTGCACGAAGCCTCCTCTCGCAGCGCTGATTTCTTCCAGCCTCTTCTAAAGTTTCTTCTCTGGAAGTGACCTCCGATGCCGTGAGTGCCAGAGCTCCTGTCCTGGTTTTGCATGACCTGTCCCTGACACGGTACGTCACCTCCAAGCATGGCTGCTGCCTGGAAACCTCAGCGTGGAAAGGTGCTGGCGTGGGTGGGTGGGTTTGGTACTTGCCACCTCACCCTCTGTGGGTCGTTTCATCAACCTTAGCTGAATGTGTTTCTTAACGAGCGAACTGCTATGAGCAGAAATCATCAATGCGACGCTAGTCCTTCCTTCCTTCCCTCCCCGGATGCGGGGAGAAATGTCTTGATTAGTTTTTGTTTGCCTGTTTGCTTGGGCTTGTTTGTTTGTTGCTGTGTGTTGTGTGTTTGTAGGCGTGTGGAGGCTTTATTGACCCAACGCGAAGTCGACGTGTAAGTGGGGTTATAGGGAGGCATGGAGGAGGGGGAACAAGCTGCCTGGATGGAGCGGTATGGCATTTACCTTCTCTGTTCAATCTGCATCAGTGAGGAGGGTCACTGTTATATTAGTTTTGACTGAGAGGACTTGGTGGAGCTCCAAGGCAGCCACAGGCACAGGGCTGGTGGAAGGAAACCCTTCAGCTTCCCCCAAACCCACTAAAGCTGCCCCGAACCACCACCAGACTGACCTGACTATGTTTCTCCCGTAGGCTGCCAGGAGGAGCAGGGGAAGGTCACTGGTGATGGGCTTGTAGGGGAACCTCTTCTGCCAGGAACAGCTGTGGGGCTGCCCGAGACGATCCTTGACACTGCCACCACCATCATCATCGTCACCGGTGCCAATGCCATCACCATCATCACCAGTGCCATTGCCACCACCATCACCGTCATCACTAGTGCTGTCACCACCACCTATTGCCATCACCACCAGTGCCATTGCCGTCACCGTCGCCATTGCCATCACGACCATGGCCATCACCATCATCACCAGTGCCATTCCCATCACCATCCCCATCACGACCATGGCCATCACCATCACCGATGCCTCACCAGTGCCATTGCCATTGCCACAGGAGCGCCAGGAGAGCTGGGGCGGCTCGACGGGCACATCGCCTTCACTCCGGAGGACAAGTGCTGTGCCGGGAAGCTCGGCTCTGCCTCCCCTGCTGCAGCAGCAGGGGCTCCGAACTGTGCTTCAAGAGCACTTACTGAGTTCCAGGACCCAGAAGGTAAATAAAAAGCACATTTTTTGCAGATTTCATACTTACCAAACCAGTCTGGGGCTTTTTTCCTTTGAAGTCTGACTTGATGTTTTGAATCGCCGGGCGTAGGGAAAGGAAGAGGAGGCACGACAGGAATAAGATGACTTTAATTGTCCCCTGTGTCCTCTCCCCGGTGGGACAGCTGAGGAGGGGGGGTCACCCAGGAGGGGTGCTCCCCCACCCGGCCTTTCCCTGGGCCAACGGCTCCTTCCCTTCTCCACTCCCAGTTTTTATTTACGCAGAGTTTGGGATTTGGCTCCTATTGTTGGGTATTTTAAGGCGAGGCCGGCGATGGGGTTTGGGCCCCCCAACAGGCCAGAAAAACCAGCTCCGGAACGGCGCCCGGCCCCGAAAAATCAAACCCACCAACAAAAACACCATCGAGAGGCCAAGCGATAAAAACAGGACAAGTCACCCCAAATTTATCCCGCTCGCACCCCGTCCCGCCCCGCTGCCATCGGCTCAGCGCTCCAGCAACAAATATAAAATAAATATCGTCTGTGTCGGGTGACGGGTGATCCGGGGGGGCCCCTCAAACGGGCAACATCTGCAGCTGCCCCCAGACAGACAGACAGACTGACCGACCGACGTGAATTATTTAACACAAAGTGCCGTGACCTCTATTAACAAAGGGAGATGCTTCCAGACCTGCGGGCAGCACCCTGGGAAGCAGCTGGATCCGAATCAATCTCATTGGAGACGGGTGGGAATTTATTATAGGAGCGGGTGGGCAGCACCCTGTTGAGGGTGCTGGTTGGGGGGGGGGGATAGATGCCGGTACAGCGCGCTCCGTCTTGCTCAGCACGGGAAGATCGCGGCCGTAAATCACGCCGAAGCAGAAGCTCAGCAGCCGAGCGCGGAGCAGGGGCCGAAAATGAAATTATCTCGAAATTTCCTGATTTTTTTTTTTTTTTTTTTTTTTTTATTCTTTCCCCTTTCCTCTGCAATCAAAAGAAAGAAGTGAAAGAAAACGTGCACTTCAAGGCTTTAAATCTGAAACTTCCTAATCCCCTGAAGTCCACACTAGACTTCTTGCCTCCATGGAAACCCCAAAGCATTCATCCAAGTGATTGGCCTCCAATGAATTTTAGATAAGACAGAATGGAACGGAATTGATGTGATTTTAATGCAGAAGAAAGCGGTGGAAGGGAGGTCCACTTGGTTCATATTTGAATAAAGCAAACACGACAGACAAAAGGCTGACAGCTGTAAATGACATTGTCAGTACAAAAATTATCAGCCAGTTTACAATCTGTTTGCTTATGTTGAACAAACAGAATGTGTGTGGCATCCCTGGGCTTCATGAATGGCAGGAATACTTGCGGGCTCCGGAGAGAGGCAGATATCTGTTCCCTCCCAGCCCTCCCACCCGAACGGAGCCGCCTGACAGCCGTGCTCAAAAGGAAAAAATCTTTTATTTTTTCCCCCCCTTCTGCTTTTTTCCTTTAAATTTTTTTAGTCCTTTTTTATTTATTTTATTTTATTTTTTTTTTAGCTTTTTTCTCCCTCTCCTCTTTCTCTGCCGTAGTCGTGCGCGTTGGAGGGAGGGGAGCGCTGCAGCCGGGCACGGCCCGCGGCGCTGCCGCACCGGTGCTGGATGAAGCCGTTCGGCAGCAGCTCCGGCGTTCCAGGCACCCAACCTGCCGTTCTCCAGGCAAAGCTGCGACCCAACGTGCCTCCGTTTTCTTTTCTCCCTTCCTTTCTCCTGCTGCCCGGGGCGGGAGGCAGAGCCCGGCACACTCGCCGCATTGTCCCGGCTGCCGCGGCGCAGGCGTTGGCTCCCGACCCCTTTGCTCCTTCGTTCTTCAGACCGGCCAAAATGTTAGCGTTTTCCCCCAAAACATCGGCTGTGAGGAAAAAAACCCCACCTTTTTTCTTTGGGTATGGGCTTAGTTAAGCAGAGACCCTCCTCCTCTGAAAGCACGGGTCCAAGGCACACGTGAAACGAGTTGTGGGGTCTCAGCCGAGCGCCGTGGGGTGTTCAGCACCCAGAAACCGTCCCCCTTGGTTCATAAACCCCCTATTTACATGCGTGTCTAGCTCAGGTACTAAAAATCTTCCTTTAATTTTCTTTTTTCCAGAGGATTCCCATCGCCATCCAGCCTCTTTGGCTGTGCTTTTCCCTCTGTTACTGAAGTTCCTGCCCGCAGCCCATGGCTCAAGCCCATCCCCGTGGCGGCGGGCCGCCTTCACGCTGCGCAGGCTGCGAAACGAGCTGCCTGCGAACGGAATCCCCCCTCAAAAAGCATCTGAGCCCCCAAGCCCACCTTTGGGGTGCCCGTTCACCCCGCCGAGCCTGACCCTTCCATCCTGTCCTGACCTGAGCATCACAGACAGAAGGACACCCGGTGGCTCGGGACACGGATCCCCTTCTTTTCTGGAAACGTAAGGGGAAAAATACTCCCCTAAAAAAAAAAACCCTGCGCTGGGATTTGTTTGATTAGAAGGAAAAAATACTGACAGGTGAGCGGGGTAGATAAAGGGACTGGAATAAGAGCGGGAGAAGGCGGCGTCGCTTCCCGGGCAGCCCCGTGCCCGCGCGCGGGCACTCGCCTGAAAAGTTTATCCAATTACGGCCAACCGGATGACGCTCGTTATGTTGTGTTACTCTTTTCATTTTAATCTAAATTGCCGTTTCTTTCTCTCCGATATGGCAATCGGTCATAAAGGGTTGACCACCATTAAAGCTGTTTGATTTGGAACCCTGTAGTGTTTGACTAAGAGGGTAAATGCAAATTTGATGAAAGAATAAGGATAAATTTACATATCAGCTTCGGCTCACATGGAGAGAGTAAACATTCTGTTTATCTCAAGTGTCACTTTATGATTTCAGTAGAATATAAAACTGACCTTGGTCCAGACATTGCAAAAGACCTGAATGAAATATATTGTTGTCTAAATACAATTTACTCAAGTAGAAGTTGTCAGCAAACCCGGCGTAACTCAGCAAACAGGGTTAGACAGCGGGGTCGCCGGGACAAAATTGTTCCGATCGACTCCGAAATGAAAATCTCGGCGGCTTTTGTAGCCGGCGAGCGGGTGGGAAAGGGAAGGAGCTTCTCTCACCGGGGGTCGTTCCCTAAATCACGGCTCCTTCTCCCAGCCGCACGCTGGAGGGAAAATCCGAGGGGTTGGAGCTCCTCGGGTTGGTGGGGCATTAACGTGGGGAGGGCAAGTTCGTTGCAACCAAATTATCTTCCAAAGCTGCGCTCGGTATTTCAATTTTTTCCAACAATTTTTTTTCTAGCCTTCTGGCTGTGTTTTTTTCACTCTCCGTAAGTTCACACTCGCCCTTTGCTCAACGTCACCTACAAACAGCTGAATTTCAGGTCACCCATGGAATTTGACTGCCCTTTCTTTTTCTTTCATAGCCTCGGGTTTGTAGTTGCAGGGAGAAAATACAAAACTTTAACGATTAACAGGGATTCTTCCTCTGCTCCGAAATAACTTCCAGGCTACTTCAACCACACGGAGCATTTTTTTCCTCTGCTCCATCAAACCATCCAAAAGGAAAATAACCGTAGAAGGGAACGGAGATTTTCTCCCACCGTCAGCTAAGCGATGTCTAACGTGGGGTCGAAACGCGGAGCGTGATGCTTAACGAGTGACTTTGTGTATTTAACAGAGAGGGGAGCGAAAACGATGAACAAATAAATAAGAAAGTAATCGGAACGGGCACGCGGAAGCGAGAGGAAGCGCGATCTGTTTTTCCAGGTAACGCAATAAATTGGCTACCGCCACCATGCCATGGGCTCTCCCCCGAAACGCTGCCTGCGAGGCACCGCAACCACCGAACGGCTCCATCCCCACCCCGGGCGCAGCGGAGGGACCCCCAGGCTGGGGGCGGCAGGGCGGCTGGCTCCGGGCATCCGCCGCTCCGGCAGCGCCCGCGGCCCCGGCAGCAGCCGGCGTGGGCTGGGCAGAGACAAAGGCTGGAGGGGAACAAAAGGCAGCGGGAAATAAAGGCGACTCGTGCGGGGTCGCTGCTCTTGCTGCGGGTGGGGTTGGCAGAGGGGTCGGCTTGTTTGTTCGGAAAAACGTCTATATTTTAACGCTCGTTTCGGCGTTGCCGGAGTGGGAATGGCGGGAACTGTTCTCTTGCCGGTGCTGCTCCCCAGGAGGACTCTCGGCTCTCAGACGGTATAAACATGGGTAAAAAGCTCCGAGTGGGGGTAACACACCGGTTCCCCCAGACTCTGGGGTCCACCCCGCATATTTGGGGCTGATTGAGGCTTTATTGCCAGCATGAACCGTGGCAATTACCCTTTCCCTGGGCCCGGGAGGCATTTAAGATCCTTCCTTAATTCCCGAGCATCGATTTAACAAGGGAATCTTGCAACGTTGAATGGCCTCACGATACCATATGGGGATGGTTTCCATCCCCGCCCAGGCGCCGCGGAGCAGGGACGGGTGTAGGGGCAGAGCTCCCGGACCCCTCAGCCTGGGTTTGGCCCCTCATCCATAGGGAAGAGGCACCGTATGGAGCTACAGCCCTGATGCGTCCTGCACTTCGGAGCTCCCGGCCTCACCCTTGATAGAAAGCAGTGGGAACACCAAAAAAAAAAAAAGCAAAAAGGCAGAAAAAATAAACGAAAGCAGATGAAAAAGCGGGGAGAGGTGGGACAGCTCGATGTTCTCGCAGGCTGCGTGGGGAGAGCTCCTGCCCCGGCGCTTGATCCGTTCCCCCTCCCCGTTTATAGGGATTATTTGCACTTCTAAAAGTCTGAACAAGGCTGCGGGTCCTGGGGGCCAGGAGCAGGCTGGGAGGACAAGGGATTTGGGCTGACCCTGGGAATTCCCCGCTGCTGCATTGTTTCAGGGCAGCCAAGAAGCAGCAAAAAAGGGGCACTTTGCCTTTTGGGGTGGGGAAAGGGGATGCAGCCCCCCGCCAGCCAGGGAAAATCATATTCTGCTGGGCAGAAACGTTCATGTGTTGTCGATTCTGATGTTGTATTTAAATAAAAAAAAAAAACAGGAGAGGGAAAAAGTTACCAGGAGGAAGACCCCAGGGCTCCCTGCTCTTGTGCTGGCCACAGTTTTCCTGAATTTTGAGTGACAAATGAGATTATTTCTCTGTGTTCTCAAAATTGCGATTTTTGTTATTTGTTTTGTTTTTAAGAGAGGTAAAAGAAGTTTTTGAAAGAAATAAACCACTGAATTTCCTCTTCTTCCCTCGGCCCAGCTGGTGCTGCCCTTTACCAGGGCTGCTGCGGAGCAGGTACCAGCACCCATCACCCTTCCCGGCGTTTCCTCGGTGGGCAATTCCGTTGGCGCGACGCTCGCTCCGTCGCCGTCTCTAAGCCCAGAGATGTCTCACAAGAGCCCGTTTCCCGCAGGAAATGCTAAAGGAGGATTTGGCCTTTGCTGATGATCATGTCCAGGGCAGGAATCCCCAGGACACCTGATGAAGTAAGGTCTATTGTATCAGGTGAGGACAGTCCCTGCAAACCAACCACTCCCACCATGGTCCATACCCTCTGCTTTGGTCCTTCTCTCGCTCCTGGGTGGCTTTCCCACAGCCTGCTCCACCCAGAACGTGGTGTGCATGGCACTGGGTGCTCCTCGTCCTTCGGGGCTGCACCGCAGATCACCACAGCCGCTCTGGCTCGGCGCTTCCCCTGGCACCTCAGTGGGTTCCGGATGGGACCCTGTGGTCCAGGACACCCTTTGCTGCCCATTCCCAGTTCTTCCCAACCAAAAGCCCTGCTCTGTAGCTGGTGTAATCCCACCGACTTTCACACCTCGTGTGGGTGTCCCACAACCAGGACCAGCCCCATAGGCTGCTCACACCGTAGGGGAAGGTCATATCTGGAGCATCATCCTGCCCAGTAATACCTTCAAAAAGAAGGAAGGCGGCTGCTCTGGGCTTTCGGCATCGCAAACGTCAACCTTCTCCCTCAACAGAAACTGGGCCTCATCATGGAGTCGCTGACACCACCTCAATTACCGCTGCGCTACCTGCCATCCCGTAATGAAGGAATTTTCCTCTTTTTGTGGTGTGAATACTAATTGAGACAGGCTCCAGCAGGGCCCCAGCGCAGGAGGATGGTGCCATCTAAAGGAACCGAAGGCAAAGAAGAGCAGCAGCCTCCACCAAGGGGGTGCGTGGGGACCGGCGGCATCATTTGAGCCGCTGGGAGGTGGCTCAGCAGCGGGGCCCCGGCTCAGCAGAGGCTTTCTGATGGGCATTTGGTGGTTTCATGCCACCTTAGAGATAATGGGGGTCCTCATTTGCATAGAATTTGCCTATTCTCTAAAAAAGTGACATTCAAGGGTAGTTTCCTCCTAGCACCTTCTCGTTTCCATCATGCGTGTGGCTGATTCCAGGGAAATTAAGGGCAAGGCCTGACTGTCTGGGATCCTCGACCCAAGCAAAGCAGGGCCACCCACCCCAAAGCCTAGTTGTCGTCATCCCGGAGGACTTAGCGCAGGGCTTTGGGATCAGGTTTTGGAAGGGCCTGGACCCGATGTGTACCGGCTCCATCCTGTCCTGGTAGCATCACCAGAGCATCACGAATGGTTACAGCGTAGGAAGCAGGACCTGGGACTTCTGCATAAAAGCTTTTGAGCGAACCGGTCCAAGTCAACCCATGGGCACATCTACTGGCACGCCGACCCAGCTGAAACTCCCCCTGATGAACTCCCTTTGTCAAGAGGGCTGCCATCATCCACAAAAATCCTCTTGGCATACGCGGCTAACAAGCCCAAACCAACCCCAGCATTCCTATTTTACCTTCCTTGACTCACCGCACGCTATGAAAGAAACATCCATCATGATTTATAGAGCTGCCGCAAGAGCCCTGCAAGACGGGACTGCCCGCCGAATTCCAGGTACGTGAGGAAGGCTGACACTTTTGTTTCAGCAATTAATTAATTTTCACCAGGCTTTCACTTTTACAACCTCTTTTTCCACTTCCCAGGTTGCTCAACTCGAAATCAATAAGACCACCCCGTGATAAAGACGTCACGCTGACTGTATATGTCATTAATCACTTGAGTTACCTTTCAACCCGGCGCGTTTTCTTTGTTGGAGCCTTCCCTTGAGGTTCTGGAAAAACAAACAGACACATTTATAACAACCCCTCAGGGCTAAGTCAACAGTTGCATTCACCTCCTTAATCAACATCTTGGGCTTAACCAAGATCATCTCTAAAACTCCTCAAAGAGCTACAAAACAGTAACTGTACTTTCTCAGTGCAGATAATTGGGATTTTACACGGCACGATGATAGACTTCATTGAAAAACTTATCCTGAGATCATTGCTCACTGCTGGGAGTCCTAAAGCCATTGCCCAAATCGAAGCGAGCGTTCAGATACACGATGGCATCACGAAGACGCGCTTGGGCATGTTTTCCAAACCATTAATATTTGGCTGTAGTGCAACGGGACATGAAAGACCTGGAGCCCTTCGCTTTCCACCACCCAAACCGTGTGTGACATGGTCCCGTAAAACAAGCCCTGTCATGCCTCGGTTCTATTTTCACCCATCTCTTGTAGAAGAGCGATGCGAAGGCCAACGAGTCAAGAGCTGGAGGACTCAAGACCATCAAGGTTACGGCCATCTGCAGGAGCTGGCTGCAGCCTCCCTGGGCACGGGGCTTCTTCTTGGCAGGATCCGCCACCGCCTTGCCCTTTCTCGGTCAATGAGCGCGTCGGACATGCTGTGGGATCCGTCTCACCTGGAGTACTTCATCCAGCCAGGTCGTGTCCTCTTCTGAGGCTCTCCAGAGCCTACCAGGAATGATAGAGCCTCCGCTGAGGTATTCAAAATATTTTTGAATGAAAGTGTCAGTTGGAGATCCTCAGCATAAAACATACCTAACAAAGCCTATTTGCAAAGTAAATTTACTCTGGATTTCCGATACCTAGGAAAGTTTTTTCTATTATATTTATTTAAAATTACAACAGTTTACATTAGAAACAAGCTCAAACAATTAAGGTAAAAGATAAATAACTGCATACAGTTTAATTCTACAAAATGCAAACATACATCTTTCATTGTTCCATTATCCCAGTATTAAGTGCAATATAATTGTCCGATGCATTTTCGCTGACTTCAACGCTATAAAATTGAACGGGCCTGACTTTTATGAAATAATCTTTATTTTCCTTCATCATGCAAGTGGTGGCCTGCGATGGCTCAGAGGTTTTTTGGGGGGACACCTTCAAAGGACACGGTTGCTTTCTGCTGTGCAGCCAGGGTTCCTCTGGACTTTGGCTGGCCGAAAGTCCCTCCTAGCAAGATGCAATCCCAAGAAGCAGGAGTCGGAGGGTGCCTTTGGAAAAGCCAGGCATCGTCCCGGCTCTTAGGCTGGCAGGGAGAGCCATGGGATGCTCCGAAGGCTGCGGTGAGTGAGCATGCGGTGCTCGCTGTCCCCTCCCTGCTCCCCTCCTGAAACCCCCCTGGGGGACACGCTCTTGATCCGGGGCGCGATTATAAAAATTGGCTTTGAAATAATCCTTTTAGGAGGATAAAAAAAAAAGAAATAACAGGAGGCTTATGTGCTTATGTTGGGTTGGTACCGTGTGTGTTGCAGCCACTCAGAAAGGCAACAATATTCCGACAGCCGAGTGCCCGGAGGGCTCAGAAAGAGCAAGTTTGGGTTTCGGGGAATATACCGAGTCTGAAGGAAGAACGGGGGAAATTAAAGCTGATGTTGTCTTATCAGGGCCTCGATAAGGAGGCTGAAAATTATGATGTTTAATTTCAGAAAGAAACAGGAAAGGAGGGGCATGGCGAGATAGCCGCGGTGGCACACGCCGGAGGCCAAGCCAACACTTCGTCGTTAAAACCAGAAGCACTTGGCGACTAATTGGGGTGTCAGTGACGGATGAATCATGTCATTTCAAGGCACGGAGCAGGCTCACAAAGCTTAGGGCTAATCCTGTAAACTCCTCTTCCTCCAGTTCTTTGAAGATGCTGGTGGCTGAAACGTGTCCTGCGAAACGCTGCCCTTCTCCCCACCCTCCTCCAGCATCCCAAGCACCTCCATCCCTCCGTGGCCACGCTCAGGGCTTTAGGAGGGGGTGCAGCCCCCACCTCATGCCACCGCTGCTCCGGTAGCATCTTATTCCCCCTCCCTGAGTTATGAAGACCACGTTTGTCTTGGAAACAGGCACATTCCTCTTGTGCCAGGATGCCTGCGGCCGCCTCCCACCTGGCCATGAATCACAGCGGCCCCCTGAGATTGGCCCTATAACTCCTGTCCGCGGCCGCCTCGGCGCGGGCTGCCGGCACGGCGGGTGCCGGTGACGCCGGCGACATTTCCCGAGGCAAATCGAGCGTTTCGAGAAGAGGAGCCCGAGCAGCCGTTGATTTGCAGCGGCTCCGGCGGCGCTGGAAGGGCAGACCCTCGGCGGGTGTAAATCGGCACCGCTCCCCCTGCTCGGGGCTCGGGGTCACCCCCTAAAATGGCGTAACGCAGCGGGGCCCTGCGAGTGTCACCACGGCCCCACTAATTCACCCGCGCCAGGGAACAGGAGCATTAACTCTGCCACCAGGACATCTCGCACGGCTGAAAAATTGCCATGTGACTTATTATTTTCCCCCTTCCTTTTTTTTTTTCCCCCCTAATAACCCTTTCTTTCCCCTAGAGCCATGTTCTCCATGGCCTGTCCCCGTGCCTGCAGCGAGGGGCTGCCAGAGGAGAAGCTGGCACCCTCGGAAGTCACCCGCTGGGCACAGCGATGCCCCGGCTGCCGCTCGCAGCCCGGACACAGGGGCTGTGTGTCACAGCGCCGGGACAAACGCCGCCGGCACAACGCTGCGACGTGAGCGACGGGGACGGGGGTTGGAAGTTATTGTGTAAGCCAGCCGGAAGGCACAGGACTTGAAACGTCTGTCCTGTCTCCTTTTTTTTGTCCCACCACTCCACCATCCTGCCTGCACCTGCACCTGGTGGTGGGACAGGGTGGGCACCAGCCTGGCAGTGATTCCCGGCTCCACCTGCACCCGGGTGGGTTTGCTGGTGCTGGTGCGGATTAGGGGTGTGTTTAGGGCCGGTGCTTCTGTTGGGAAGGGTCCGAGGTTGCCCGTTTTTTGGGAGGTGGGGTTCACACGGAGGCAGCCAGATGGAGGTTTGGGTGATTCTATTGCAAATGCATGGACTGGAGAGGGGGGAGGAAAAAGTGGAAAATAGAAAAAGAAAAAAGGAAAAGAAAAAAAAAGAAAAGAGGAAAGAAGAAAGACGAAAAAGAGAAAAAATAAAAGAAGAAAGAAGAAAAAGAGAAAAAATAAAAGAAGAAAAGAAAAGAAGAAAGAAAAGGAGAAAGAAGGGAAGGGGAAGGGGAAAGAAGGGAAGGGGAACGGGAAAAGGAAGGGAAGGGAAAAGAGAAAAGAAGGCAAAAGAAGGGAAAAGAGAAAAGAAAAGAAGGGAAAAGAAGGGAAAAAAGCTTGCATCAGGCCTGAGCAGGCAATGGTGTCTCTATGGAGCTGGGGAGGCAGGAGCAGGTGAAGAAGCCCAAAAGCAGCCCCCCAGCCACCAGCCATCCCATAACTTCTTTGGGAAACCCTTGGCGATGCATGTGTTTCGGTGGAGCTGGTGTTCCCTCACGCTTCCCCCAGCCTAGGCCTGCACGCCTGCACATCGAACGGAGTCATGGAACTGTAGAATGGTTTGGGTTGGAAGGGACCTCCAAGACCATCTAGTTCCAACCCCCCTGCCATGGGCAGGGACACTCTCCATTAGACCAGGTTGCTCAAAACCCCATCCAACCTGGCCTTGAACTGTCCAAAGTCGTCTTCTGTCCGGTTGATTCGCTGTCCTCAACCTTGGTGACCAATAGCAGAAGTGCTGCTCCCAGCTATCTCTCCCCTAGTCGCTATCGGGTTTAAACTGGAGGGCTGCTGGTAGCCCGAGGCTGGCATGCAGAACCAGTGGGTGCAATGCGTGCTGGGAGGAGAATGAGTGAAACCAGTCCCTTTAATGGGCAGCCCCTCTCCCTGGCTCCCTCCCGTGGGCCCTTCTCCCACCTCCCTGCCAGGAGAAGGATGGGCGCTGATTCGGCAGCGAGGCGCCTGGCTCCCCGTTGACAGGGATCCAGCCCAAGTGTCCTCCCTGACGCCACTGCCCGGGCTCTGGGATCAAGGCAGGGTTTGCCATGGAAACCCTACACCACGGGGAGACCCACCGGGAGCAACTCGTCCCCCCGCCCCGGGAATGCGCCCTCCCCCTTCGGACAAGAGGGTGTTCGTGGAGAGCGAAACGGGGTCCTCACCTTTCCTGCTCCTTTCAGTTCCCTGGGACAAAACGTGAAATACCTCCAGCCCAGTGCGCTCCGTACGTTCTTGTTTGCTGAGCCATTATCCACTCCCGGGTTATGAGAAGGCATTTGTGTTTCAGCGGGAATCCAATCGATAAATTCCACCGCCTTTCACCCTCTCCTCTCGGCAAACATATCCATCCCACCCCACTACACCGGGTTTTCTCCCTTTGCTGGAGTTAAATATTTGTGGGGCCTCTTGTTAAAACACCGGGAGCACCGAGCAGGGGACTCTGGGCAGCGCTTTTCCCCAAGGAAAGCCTCTCCTGCCTTGGGAAGGGGTGGCTGATGGGCGGAGGTGATTCTCCTGCCCTTCTCTCCACCCCAACCAATGGTTTCGGTCATGGAAAAGGCAAATCAAATGAAAGTCGGTCTTGGAGTTGAACTTAATGATCCTCACAGGTCCCTTCCAACTTGAGACATTCCATGATTCCTAATCCGCCCACACCCTCTCCGGTCTTCTGCCGGCACCTCCAGATCCCAGCCTGCGTGGCCTCCTCTCCGGCAGGGAGCAAGGACCAGCCGTAACCGCGGGACTCCTGGCACCGGACAAAGCCAGTGTGTTTCTCTTAAGATTTATTTTGGAGACAACAGCCAGCTGCAGTTATGGGAAGGGGTTTTCCTGGTGCCAGATCCGTTCCCGTTCTCTCTCCTGAGGAAGGGAATTGTGTATCCCAGGAGCGCTCAGCACTAATTAGGAACTCTCATTAGGATCTCGCCAACCCGTCGCGCTGCCTGCAGGAACTGCCCCTCTCAGCTCTGCCTTTCGTGACTGCTCATGTCTCTCCCGTTTCTCTCCACAGCCTCTTTCCGTCTGGAGCAACGGAGTCTGGCAGGGTGTGTTTCCAATTAGGATTATCAACCGTGTTATTAAACGAATTCAACGAGCACTTAAGATCTTTTCCATGCCAGACAGGTACCAGACGTGCTATGCAGACACTCTTGTGTCTTCTCAGCATGTGGCCTTGCTTTGTGCATTCTCGATGCGTGTCTCCAGTGACTGACTTAGACCCTGACTGTCCCGTCAACCACAGAATCACAGAATCATAGAATGGGTTGGGTTGGAAGGGACCTCAAAGACCATCCATTTCCAATGCCCCTGCCATGGGCAGGGACACCCTCCACTACACCAGGTTGCCCAAAGCCTCATCCAACCTGGCCTTGAACACTTCCAGGGATGGGGCAGCCACGACATCTCTGGGCAACTTGTTCCTGTGCCTCACCACCCTCAGAGGGAAGAATTTCTTCCTTAGATCTGATCTAACCTAATCTAATCTAGAGGTGATGGAGCAGGAGGTGGGTCAGAAAGGGAAACCTGGGATTTCTGCTCTATTTAATAGGGTGCCTGGGGCTCGGCTGCGATGAGAACAGATGGAGGAAGAGGAGTGGAGAGGCACCCTGTGGTCCCTCATCTCCCCAAAACCATGACACCAAGACTTTGGGGTGGGTAAGCGGGGCCGGGGTCGCCCTGGCTTTGTCCCAAAAGCAGCTTCTCTGCAGTAAGGACACACATCGCCATACACCGTGGCTGCTCCGGGTCTCTCGGTTTCCACGGAGGTTTGGGTTGACCCTGGTCTGGAGCACGTTCTCCAACAGCGTGTTCCCCCTTGGCTCTGTCTGTAGCGGATGGTGGGGGGAGAGGCACCAGGGGAGAATGAGGGGCATTGTGGCAGTGCCACATGGTTTGCAGAAAAAGGAAATAAAACCCGACTCTATTATAATAGCTCTATTATCTCAGGCTAATTTTCAATCAGGGCTATTAGAGGGATGGTCCTGCAGTCATTGAAGTGAACGGGAACTATCTTTAAGCCTTAACCTTTATAATCGTCCCCGCATGGTGTGCTGGAGCTCGTGAATAAGAGTCTTTTGTTCCTCCAGAAACGTCTTGCAGATGATCCCGTGTGAAGGCATCATCTACATTTAATAGTCAACCCATCAAGAACCGGGCAGCGCGTTACCCTCCAACCACACAGAACTGGTTGGGACTGGATGCGTGTTGGTGAGTCAGGCGGCGGTGTGAAGGCCATCAACCGAACCGTGCTGGCCAACCTCAAACCCTCGGAACCAATATCGCTCGATTTGCTGCACTGATTAGGGGCGAGCAGTGCCACACGCGGTGTTATTGTGAGGGGGCTGCTGTGGGTGGGGGGTTTTCTGCCCTTCGCAGTCAAAACTGGCATAAAACACACTGACAAAACCATCTGAAGCACCACCACGTCCTACTCAGGAGTGTGGAGCCACCAGCGTCTTGCTGGAGGGACAGTACAGCTGAAGCAGCAGCAGTGACATTCCCAGAGGTGAACCAGCAGTGAGGCACACCAGCTCCGGGCTGGAAGACCTTGCTGGGACCAAGGAAGGGGTTTCCATCCAGCATCTGGTTCACATCCCCAATGCACATTTTGGGAACAGCAGCTAAAGGACAGACTTCAAGAGTGATTGAAGTACCTGGAGGGATGGGTAATGCTGGAAGGGGTTGGGACAAAAAGGAGGCTTTGCAAAGGACCAGGTAGCTCGTGAGGGTGGGAGGTCATGGTCAGCATCCCTGGACACTTTCCAGCACTGATGCCTCCGTGCAGATGTGTCCCGAGGGCCGCATCTGGCACTCCCGGTGGGACGACAGGGATGCTCGGGGTGCGTGAGGATGAGGCTGGGGCGCAAATGACAAGGTGTGAATTTGGGGGGGGGGGATGCTTCATCTCTCCTTGCATCCTTCCTCTGAGATTTTCGAGGGACACAGCACGAAGGGTGCAGACCACCACAGATTTTCACCTTACCGCCGGGTAAAAGCAAAGCGCCGGCCGACGCGTGGCTCACCAAAAGGGAAATACCAAAATTATTCGGGTTCCCAGCACAGGATTTGGTGAGTCCCACAGCTGCCCCAGGACCTGAGCGGATTTCCTTGGGTCTCTGAATATTTTGTTTGTTTAAAACCCGAGGCAGCTGGGTCTGTTTATAAACAAAATTAAGGGGAAGCTCCACGGGGTGCCTGGACTTTCCCTCCCGACCACTTTCCCTGGAGGAAAAACTCTTTGAAAGGCCAGAAATCAGAGCCCGAGGTTAAACAAATGGCTCTACTTTCCATTTTTTCATTTATTTAGCATGTCTTTTACCTGGGCGAGCCCCCGGCACGCTTCCCTCGCCCTGGCTCGCCGCAGCCCCGACTCGGAGTCAATCCCTTGCCGTCTGCTCCCTCCAGTGGGCGAAGGACCTCAACGCAAAGGCAGCAGAAACTCTCCCACTTTCTGCTCCAGGACCCTACGGCAAACCTTGCCCGGCCAAGAAGAGCTGGGGGCCACTTTGGGGTTGACACCTCAAGGTCTCAAAGATTGTCCTGCTAAAAAAAACCTGCCCAAAAATGTTATTTGAAGGCAGGAGGAAGGGGAAGGTTTGTTGGGGCTTGTTTAGTGTTGGTCAGTCCTGCCTGGCCCAAGCTCAGGAGCTGTCAGACCATTCGTTTCTCCTCTGTTGGTTCTCCCTGGTTGGGTTTAGGGTGCCTTTCGGGATCCCACATCCCACCTGCCCCCATGACCACCTTGAAAACCTCAGCCAGGACCTTTGTTGCCTAAATAAACCGACACAAACCCATTCTTCCTCAGAGAGCCGATACTTCATGAAAAAAACCACCTAGACGTGCAACCTTGATCGGGTTATAAAAATCACCTTGTTCCTCCTGCCTCGGCCACGACTAACTTTCCAACACCCGCAGCTGCAAAATGGGAACCTTTGGTTAATGAACAATGGGAAACCCATTGTCTTGGCAGTTTTAGAGGCTGGGCAGGAAGAATGCCCGCTGTCAGCACGGCTCCGGGGCTCAGGGGGAGCAGAGCCGGAGCACAGTGACCCACCAAGCCGCCGTCCAAAGCCAGCTTTCCCATTAAAGCAACACGTGTGCTTGGACCGGTGCTCAACCGCCTCCGCCTCGCTCAGCTCTGCCATTCACGGCGCACTCGGAGCTTGAAATTTGGCTTCCGGAGGCGATCACGGTGCCTAAGGAGGGTGAATATATCCCTGACCCACGTCGTACCCCCAAAATGGAGTGTGCTCCTGCGATACCCCCGGGCACAGGTGCAGGGTGGGGAAGGGCACATTTATTTAGCTGTGACTTTATCCCGTCTCCTTCTAATCCCCTGATGTGTTTGACCTCCTCAGCAGTTTTCCTAATTCCCCATCGATACTGGAAGTGTATTTTTTCAGCACTCCTCCCGGGCCAGTGTGGTTTAGGAAGGTTCCTCTCTCCGGGCCGCTCTGCTCATGTGCCTGGATGTCTTCAGACAGACAGACGGACAGACAGGCAGGTTTAATTGTGGGATCATGACCTGTGTCATCACTCCTGGCATCCCGCGCTCCCAGGAACAATGGAGCTCCCTCTGCTAAAACAACCACCTCCAGCACCAGTGAAATCAAAGCCCTGTCAAACTGACCTGTTCCCCCCAAAGAAAAGGCAGTTTTCCTATTAAGCCCGAAAGCAATTATCTGGGATTAGCATGGGATCAAAAGGGATTACTTCCAGTATTGTTTTCAAAACCCTCAAGGCTGGCAGAATGATGATGTCGAGCGGCAGCGCCCATGCCGTGCCAGGCTGCCACGGGATGCCATGGTGGGGGATCCGGGTGTCCTGGGTCGGCGGTGGGGTGATCCGGGGGGATCCTCGGGCACGTTGAGCTCCGATTTCTGTCCGCTTCCCTGGCCTGCTTTGGCAAAGGACCCATGGCAGTTTCGGTGGGTGATGGTCCGTATATCCCACTACCCCTCCCGGAGGGGGTGCCTGCTGCAGGTGGGTATTGCTTCCATGGCACGGAGCCCCCTGCCCTGCAGAGCCCAGAGCTGCACCCACCCCTGCCTGGAGCAGCTGGGCTCATCCTGCTGATTGCCTCAGTTTCCCCACCTGTGAAAGGGCCGGGGGCTGTGGCAACCACACCTGGGAAGCCTTGGGGGAGCACCCACCCAAGCACATGGCATAAAAACCAAGTGATTTAGTTAATTAAGACCCCAGAAGGTGAAGGAGCAGAGAGCAAAGCAGCTAAAGGTGCTTCATACCATGTGTGTTTCTCCTGCTGATGGGTTTTGAGGCTGCCAAAATGATGCAAAAAGCAATGTCTGCAAAGCCATTATTATTTCAGGTAAGATGTGGGGGGTGTCTGGACTGTGGGTGCTGGCAGCCCACCCCCCCCCACCCCCAAGCTCCCCTGCCTGGGGCTGCTTGCTTCTCTCCCATGAGGTGTAGTGAGGTGGGTCTCAGGAGGAGCAGGAGCTGTGGATCTGGCGGTGGGCTCGCTGCCCGCTGCCGGGGGGCATCTCATCCTCCTTTCCCCTGCTCCATGCCGTGGAGCCGGAGGGCAGGCTGGATCAGGAGGGGGACCCGTGAGCGTATCCAGCTCCAGGGACGATGTCAACGTGGCCAAGCGCAGAGGGTTGTCACCAAAGTGATGGCATCATGGTGCTGCTGAAGGTCAAGAGAGAAGCCCCATAGGCTCCGTGTGGGGAGGGGAATGTTTTTTATCAGGCTGTTGGGGAAAAATACAGGCTTTTGGGCCAATTTCTGTGTTTGCATCGAGCAGACTAATGAGGCAGCTCAACTCTCAATATTTGGCCAATTTTAGTTTGAGAGTTTATTCTTCCTTTCCAACACCAACAAACACCCCTTGCTGATGCTGCTCCTTAAAGGTTTGGACAATGCCACGTTTGAAAATAGTTATTTTAGGAGCTTCCTGCAAATATCTTCTAATTTGGCCTTTTTGAGGCAAGGCTTATTCTCGTCTTTATTAAACGAGATTAATATTATTAACCACTGAAGTGAGGCTCCTCCTGTGAGTGTGACCGGGGGGACACCAGTGGTGTGAACCCCCGAGCGTGGGTGATGACCAGAGTGGGGGACCTGGCGCGTCTCTGCCACAGCTGGGAATGGGACTGGTGACTTCTGATGGCACGAGCCCCACATCCCGGGGGTCATGGCGAGGATGGAGCAGCCCCTCTGGGAGGTGGGAAAGGGCTTTGCCTGCAGCCACCTGCTTTTTTCTTTCCTCTTACTCAGCAGGTCCGATTTTTCCCCAGTTTTAAGAAGTGTATTTCTCTAGCAAACAAGTTGAAAAGTATATTGCACTTTGAGGCTCAATGGAGAGGGAACAGCAGGCCCAGGACACCCAAAAAACAGGTAAAGATCACATCCGATGGGTTTTCCTCTCCTATTCCACCCAAATATTTAGCAGTTCCTTCTTATCTGGCACGGCACAGTTAGCGATCTCTAATTTTTCTCCTCTCCCCAAAAAGGAATGATTCTTCTTTGGCCAGTGAGGTAATGAAAGTCAGTCTAATTTTTATTTTAGAAAAAGCAATTTTCATAAACGGTGTTCCGCTAATGGCTCGTGATCACGTATAAGCCCCACAGCAAATTACTCTTAATCCAGTTTGTCTGTGTTACGTTACCTGAGGGAAATAATATCAATCCTTCCTCTTCGCTAGCAAACTGTTCACCGGGACTTCTCCAATATATATTAATCCCATCATTTATCTTTGTCAACTGAGAACAAAAATAATTTGCGGGAGAGTAAACAGAAGAGCACACAAGCCAGGAGCTCGGCGTTATTAAACAGCGGAAAGCAGGTGTTCACAAAACCCGGCTTATTTTTATTGCAAAAACTGGCGTAATTCTCCGTCTGCATCCGTGCATAGTAAACAAGAGTTTAGGGAGATTCTAAGATTTCGGAGGAAACTGAAATTTCATCACTCCAGGAACAACGCACAAATAACCAAATACTTTTTATACGCTGCGGAATTCGGTTGGGATGAAGGAACGAGTCAGCTCCACGGTGGGCATCGCTCTTTTCGGAAGAGATGCCGGTTCCCTGACGGGGTGGAGGTGGGAGGACCCTGCCTGGGTGGCAGCTGGGCTCGGAGTGGGCAGCGCTGGTTGCTCAAGGACTTTTTGGTGCTGTGGGGGTGACATCTCCAGTTGTCCCATGGGCTGGGAACATTCTCGAGACAGGGTCCAGGGAACAGCCCCTTCCCCTGTGCCCCTCCCACAGCTCCTGGTCCCTCTTGGAGGACAAGCCCGTCCCTGGTGTGTTGGTGACAGTGCTGGGTGCCAACTTGCTCCAAATACCCCCAGGCACACGAGCTCTTGGCTTCCTCTCCTCCTCCAGCATCTTCCACATGTTAAACCGTCACGTCGCTTCTCGCTCCCCATCCAGCCCAGGAAGGTCCACCGGGACACCCAGTTTGGGAGCATTGTCTCAATTTTTCTACTGATTCTGTTTGCACTGGCCCAATATCCCCAGATGCACATTTCCAGTGACTTTGGAGATAACTTGTCTGGATCTCTGCACTTTTTTGGAGGAGGAATCATAGAATGGTTAGGGCTGGAAGGGACCTTCAAAGGTCATCTAGTCCAACCCCCCTGCAACAAACAGGGATATCTCCAACTAGATCAGGTTGCTCAGGGCCTCGTCCAACCTGGCCTTGAATGTCTCCAGGGATGGAGCATCCACCACCTCTCTGGGCAACCTGTTCCAGTGTTCTACCACTCTCATGCTTGGGAAGCCCCCACTAACAGCTGCATGCCTCTAACTGGGACCACTGACCCTCTCCGTGCTGCAGAAAGAGCTATTTTTCCTCTGGCTTAAATGAGGCCTTAAATGGAGCTTCATAATGAGCCTCATTACAGCAGGTACTCCCATGTAGTGGGGATTAAATTACCCACGGCAGGTATTTCCCCCGGCCGCAGCCGATGGCTCGCACGCCCGGCCGGGCAGCCCGGGGCGGGGGACAGCCCAGGCATCACCCCACACCCCATAAAGCACCAGTCAAGAACGAGCTTTCCCACTGGCTTGTCACCGGTGGTGTAGGGGAGCTGAAGGTGCTGTCAGGGCACAGGAGTTATGGGGTGCTGGCTGGCAGTGGGTCACACACTCCTCATTCAATGATGGGGACACCCCCTCCACGAATAAATAAATTAAAAAAAAAAAAAAACAAACCACAAAAAAAAACAACTGGCTGTTCCTGGGGCATAATGACTGCTTTATTAACTGGCAGCATCCATCACCGTGTTTGATTAACTGTGTTGGGGAGGGGGACCAAGCTGAGCGCGCACCCAGTGGGGACACGTCCTTGTGGTGCCGTTGACTTGGGGACATGTCCTTGCAGTGCCGTTGAGCTGGGGACGTGTCCTTGCAGTGCCATTGACCTGGGGACGTGTCCTTGTGGTGCCATTGACTTGGGGTCTCATCCGTCATCTCGCACAAGCTGAGATGCCATGAGAAAATCCCAGAGCTCCCCCCTCTGACGCTTCTGGTTTTTGCCTCTCCAGGTCACGTTTGTCCAAAACCTGGTCAAAGGAGCCGTGACGTGAAATGGAAGTGCCCTCTTTCACAGCTGGCCAGCCGTTTCGTGCAGTGCCCGGCACCGTGCGGTTCCAGGATCTTAAAAAACAGAGCAAAGAGAAATTTCTAAATGAAAACTCTTTCCCCAACGTCTATTATCGTTTTTTTTTTTTGCCAAAAAGGTGTGTTCTCCAGATGTCTGCTCCCACACCCTGGAAGCCCACAAGCTCAAACTGGGGTGGCTGGTGGCAGAGCTGCCCAGTCTGGGCTCCCGTGATTGGGACAGGGAGCGGGAGGTTGGCATGTCCCCAGGCCACCTGGTGCCACCAAGCTGCAGGTCAGCGTTGGTGGGTCTCTCAGGGGCTGGGTGGCCCTGGATGCCAGCACGAAGGGAATCGCCTCTGGGGTGGTGGCACTCAAGCCGAGCATCCCTGCGTGCCGAGGGCAAGGTCTTGAGGGAGACCAGGAGACTGTCAGTGCTAGCCCGAGCTCACTCTTGAGCTCCAACTCATCAAGAGGCTGAGATTTAAGAGGGGAGCGGGCAACTGCAGCCCCAGGGAGCGGGGCCCGTTGCCTCGGTGGCTTTGGGAGAGAAGGGGGGGTTTGGGTTACGCTGGGCCCCCAGCACCGGGGACAAGCAGGGTCATCCACTGAGTGCACCAAGTGGGCCCTCTGAAAGTGCTGGTCCTTTGCCTTCGGAGTCACTAGGTGGCAACCTACGGCATCCTTTGTGTTCGGAGGAGTCGGTGGAAGATGAAAATGCCTCAGCTTCTGCCTCTGACCTGCTCCCCCTCCTTTTCTCTTTTTTTTTTTTTTGAAATCCAGAATTACTGACAGACACGGGAAAAACATCTCTTCCCTCCATGTTCTTCAGCGGCCAAGGGTGGAGGATGGTTCTACATCTGCTTTATCCCAAGGTTGCGCCCGATGAAGAAACAAAGGCAAGTGGGTGACCATGTGCTGTGCGAAACCCAGCAACGACGAGGGTTCCAGGAGGGAAAAAGTGAGGGAGGGTAGAAAAAGGGGAGAAGAGTCCTCGGCTGGTCTCACCGGCAAAAAGGCTGGCGAGGAAGGAACACCAGCAATCCCAGGTTTGGGTGGCATTGGGGATGTCAGTGCTCAGCTAATCGGCAATTGCTCGTGGGTGCACGTTTTCAGTGCAATTTTGCCTTTATTCCACATTTTGTGGGTTCTTTTTCTGGGCCTTTTCATAGAAATACCTGAAAATATTGATTGGGTTTTTTTGTTGGTTTTTTTTTTTTTCCTAAAAGAGGATGGATTTTTTTCTAAAAGACGATGTTCTGCCCAGGAGCACAGAGTTCACCACCCATTTGCAGCCTATGAAATGGAGCCGGGACTAGAAAGGAGAATGCTTTTCCCCCAAAATTTCCCATCAGCATTGATGTAATTCTCTCTCTAACCCTTGTAAGGGACGGTGACTCCTTTTTAGCTAAATTTGGACATGGAGAAGCTCCTTCCAGCTCATCCAGCAGCCAGCTCTCTGTCCCCCCTTGCCACCAGCCGTGTCCCCTGAAGGGGGACAGTTGAGGATCTATCATTCAACAACCCTTTTTTCATCCCATGACCTGTCACCGCTTAATCCAACTTGTTTTTTTCCCCCATTTCTCCATCTGAAGCTTCAAATCCATCCTGCCATCGCAGTTCCTCAGCAGCGTATCCTTCCCGGGCATCACCTGCCAGCGGGAGCTGAGCTGCTCCTTCCCTGTGAACCAGGCTGGAAAAATGTCCACTGGCTTTCCCATTTCTCCAAGCAAAGAAAGGAATCCATTTACACCTTCCTCTTATTTAATTTGGCTCCCAGCAGATCTGTTTTATAGGGCTGTCTACTCTGGGAAAAGCGATTATTCAGAGGTTTTATTCTCTCCAGATGTTCTGACTGTCTTTGGTAACCCCGTTCTGGTGTGAACGTTAGACGGCACCCTCCCTCTGGCAGGGTGTGATTAGGTAAGACAGCTTTGCTCCTGGGTACAAACGTCCATCGCCGATGGAACGGAGTCGTGATTCAGCGCAAAAGCCGGGCACAAAGTTTTACGAGACCTCAAACACGCCCCGTCCTCCGAACGGCGCTGGGAAGTCAAAATCTCAAAGGAAAAAGCTTGAAAAGCTTTTCGGATTCAACCCGCAGGAGGCTCATTTTGAAAAGTTTCGTTTGGAATTCAACCCCTTGGAAACGTAATTAGGATGTTCACAGTAGTTCAGATTTCAGCAGACAATAGCTTGGGCTGGTTGGTTTCCTGCTCCCTCACCGTACCCATATTGATACTGTTCAGCCTGGAGAAGAGGAGGCTCCGGGGTGACCTTATAGCGGTCTTCCAGTACCTCAAGGGGGCCTACAAGAAAGATGGGGAGAGGCTGTTCAGGAGGGCCAGTTGTGATAGGACAAGGGGTAATGGTTTTAAAATAGAGGGAGGTAGATTCAGATTGGATATTAGGAAAAAATTTTTTACCATGAGAGTTGTAGAACACTGGAACAAGTTGCCCAGAGAGGTGGTGGATGCTCCATCCCTGGAGACATTCAAGGCCAGGTTGGACGAGGCCCTGAGCAACCTGATCTAGTTGGAGATATCCCTGTTCCTTGCAGGGGGGTTGGACTAGATGGCCTTTGAAGGTCCCTTCCAGCCCTAATCATTCTATGATTCTGTGATCCTACGATGGGAGCACAGCTGGGTGTCACCCAAGTTCAGGGGACAGTCAGGTCAGTTATCTTATTGGAGAATAACCATCTCAAGGAAGACCACCACTCAATAGTGTTGCCCTGCCATGGCCTCATTCTTTTCTTTATCAGCCTTTGTTGCCCAGAGGAGCCGGTACCGGCTCTGCACAGGTGAGATGAGGTGGTTTGCCCCCAGGACACGCGACGGCTCCATGGCAAAGCTAGGGACAACACCCAGCATTGCTCCAGCTTGCTGCTGGACCCTGCTGTCCAAGCCACACAGGCACTCGTTTGTCCCACTGGCTCTGTTAAAACCGGTCTCTTGCTTGTGCCCCCAGTTTGTGCCTCAGTGGCCAGTGCTGCTGGCCAAACCCAAGCCCTGGTGTAGACAAGACCAGGCACAACTCTGGCCAGAGAAAACAGCCTTTGCTGGAGCATGGAGAGAGAATGGTCGTTTATGGCTTTCAGGTTACAGAAACATGATCTTTTAGGTTTATAGTGTGGAAATAGCCCGAAAAGACTGGGGGTCTCAGAGTGGGCATTTGGCTTTCGGACAGAGCCCCACACATCGTTACTTTGGCTTTGATTTCTCCCCTGATACAAAGGGCAGCTTTCTTAGCGCGGCTCCTGCTCCCGAATGGCCACCTCAACGTGCCGACCACCATCCACTTTCTCACTGTAATTAACTGGTGGGAGTGAAGAGGTTTCGGTTCATTACCAGCCAAGCACCTCTTACGCTTCATTCCGTGGTTAATTACAGTTCCCTCCCACGTAAGCTAAGGAAGAACATACCAGGTAAGATACCCCCATATTCTTTCTGCCTTAGCCTTTGGTCATGTCTAGCTGGAGTTACCAAGTCTTCCAGGCTTCATCCCTGGCTCTTGACTCCTTCCATGCAGCCCAGGTTAGCAAAAGGCATGAAAGACCATGGCCAAGTCTCCATCTGCTAAGAGAGTAGGAAGTCCCCTGGTCCGATGGAGACAACCTTGCTCCTGGCTGCTGTTAGGTGGGAGCGCTGTGCCTGGCAGGGACACGTCGATGTGTGGACCTGCAGATTCACATCCTTACCCAGCAGCTTCTCCCACCTCTGAGACACCTGCAGCTGTGGGCCAAGGTCTCCGCTGTTTCCCAGCTCTGTTTAGACCACAAGTACTTCACAAGAGGCACCATCTCTCCAGCACGCACAAGGACCGTCAGCTCTAGGAGACGAAAGCTGGCGGCAAACAGGATCCCTTTGTGGAAACTGAGTTGAATTTGACTGATTTTGGATCATTAACGAGTTGGAGCTTGGTTTTGGTGACACCGTATGCTTGCTTGTTCAGTATCACCCAATCTTTCTCCTGCTGCCACTGCATGAATATTTCTGTTTCCTTTCCCTGTACAGACCTGACTCCATACCTCAAAGAACTATTTATTTTATAGGGTTGTTGGGTTTTTTCCAGGTAGATCACTGAAAAAATATTCCCTGAGCAGTTGTGCCAGGTTGTGATCACCAATCCCAGGCAGAAGCACAAACAGAAGATGTGGGACAATATCAATGACGTGCCGGAGTCCAAGCACGTTAGATAAAGCCCAGGATGTGGCATCCTTTGGATGCTGTGATGCTCAGGTTCAGCTGTCAGGATGCAAATAGATTCGTCATCTTCTGAAGGTGCTATTTGTTTGTTAGAAGGACATCACAGGGCAGGCTGGCTGAGCAAAGACCCCTCAGAGCCATCTTTAGCTTTGGGAAGAGTTAGCGTAGTTTGCAGCTGGGTTTATAAAGAGCTGGCCAAAATCTTAAGAAAAATCAGTTTTCTTTTATGTACTCATATTTTTCTGACCTCGAAGTGCTGATGTGTGTGTGCTGCACTGATAATTGTCTGACAGTTGTGTTTACAGAACCGCTTCGTCCTTGGGCTCCTCTTCTCCCGACGTGACGCTTCCATTCGGATTTAGGTGCCGTTGGCTTTGAACAGGGACATGTACAAACTATCCTGATTTTCCTCGTGAAACAGCATCATGGTCCTTCACGCCCCTCGGAAGGGTGGCCAGCTGCTCCCCATGCAAGGCAAAACCCTCCACCAGGGCTCCCCAACGACTAAAACTCCTCACGTCCTCCTTATTTTTGGCTATTTTCTTGCATCCCGTTGGGCTGGTGGGAAGCCTGACGGGGATTCTGGGAGGAACCAGAGAGCAGGTGAGATCCACGGAGCACAACCCGCTGGGAAAGCTCTGCTCCATCGCCGCTGTGTCCTCAGGGGGCCAAAAAAAGAGGCAAAAACCGCATAAGAAATGAATATCGGTGGTGGGTTGCGGAACGTCGCTCCTTCGCCTCTTGCTCCTACAAGGTTGGTGAACTGCAGCTGATGGCCAGACCACTGGACTGAGGCAGGGGAATTTTTATCTGGAGCTAAAATAAGCCATGGGGGTGTGCGGAGGGTGGGCTGGAGCCCCAGCATGGAGCCTGGGGGGCTACTGACCTCTGGACCCCCCCCCTTGGCCGGCTGCTCCCGTGTGCCCGCGCGGCAGCCGGGCCCCACCAGGCACCGCAGGGCTTGGGGTTTCAGCTGAGCTTTATTAGCTTCAGGTGAGTTTTTATTTCTTTTTGAGTTTAGGAGATGGAATAAAACGCGATGAGCGGAATACAGGAAACTCTCGGGGCGGGAGGGAAAACGTCGGGAAGGAGCGGAGCAGGTAATGAAACAGCTCGTGGGTGTTAGTGCCATCCCCAAACCAAAACCAGCCCCTTCCCCGGGACCACGAGCCTGCGGAGCCTTCCCAGAGTGGCAGCTCTCTGGATCACTCCCACCTGCCCAAAGCCTTCGGGGCTGCGATGCCGCCGGGCACATCGTACGTCTCCCGTGTCAGCTCCTCCATCTAATTTGCTTCACCGAAAGGTCCAGGAGTTTATTTGGGGCAGGGGAATGACAGGGGGAAGGTGGTGTGATTGCAAAGCCATGCTTCCTCTGGAGCCCCAGCTGGGACATCTCGGGGTGGTGAACTCGGGATCTCTCCGTACATCCAAACCTATAGGTATGTGAGCTCCGAATCGTATCGCTCGGCGCAAAAGTGAAAAATATGTGTCCTGTCTTGGGCCAGAGGGAGAATGGAAATGAAAAAAAGACCAAAAAAAAAGAGTCGGTGATGTGCCAGAACTTTTACTTTTTATTAAAAACTTAAGTGCAGATGACGAGGAACCCACCTGTTTTTGATTTTTTTAATAAAAAGTCAAATAATCCCCACAAACAATTCCTTTGCAATGGTTTCAATATCGGAACCGTAAAGATGAACTTTAAAGGCGCTTGTAAAAGAAAGAATATTACAATAATTTTAGTGCAAAACTCCAATATCATATTTTCTTTTATTTGAAAGAAAGAGGGGAATGTACAGAGGATTTCTTTCTCTCTTTCTTCCGCAGGATGCAGCAGTTTCAGATGATCTATTGACTTAGAGGAGGGAAAAGAGAGGAGGAGGAGGAGGGAGAAGCGGGCAGACACACACCATCCTCTCCCTCTCCGAAATTAGGAGCCGCATCCCCGTGAGTGTGCCGTGTCTAACGAGGGCCCAGCTCCTTCCCCAGCAAAGGGAGAATCAGCATCTCCCCCACCTGCCCGCCTCTGGGCTGGCACAAATCTGCAGTGAATCAGTATTTTGGGATGCTTGAGTTTGGTAAATGGGGAAAAGGGGCTGGAAATGGGTTGGGGAGACGGGCAGGGTGGGGGGCTCGGGGCGGCGGGCTCGGGGCGGCGGGGGAGGCTCACCCCCCTCTCCCCTGCAGGGTAGGCTGGAAAGCTGAAGTGCTTGAAATTCCTCCCTTAACTTGAATCAACCCAAACCACAGCCCAGCTCCCCATAAAAGCACAGCACTATTGCTTCTTAAAATGAAAAAAAAAAAAGAAAATAAATTCATAGCACCGAGAGAAAACAGCCTTACCCTCAGCTGAACTTTTCCTCCCAAAGTGCGAGAAATATCATAAAATTTCATGGGGAGCATCGTGCGTGGGGGATGCTCGGACCCCGCAACCCACCCAGGATCCAGAGAGATGGTCGGAGCCGGGAACGGGCTCTGCCAGGGGCCAAAGGCTGGCACGGGTGAGGGGCCGTTCCCGCGGGGAGCCGCTCTGCCATCAGAATTTTAAAACATACGAGAAGCGATAAAGTAAACTTTAATCTCCTTTAAAACGTATCTCATAGCGGGGAATTAAAGCTGGGGAGGATTAGGAGGCGGTCGGAGAGCGCGTTTCCAAACCGCTGGAAATCCCGGGGTTTAAAATATATCAGCAAACAGAAGCGAAGCTTTGGAAAAGGTGGGCGGGAGGGATCGGAGCGGGGAGCTGGCATCATCCTCTGGACCACAGGAGGTGGGGGGGGATGCTGGCAGAGGGGCTTTGCCAGCTTCGGGGGAAATGGGAATATGGGCTTAACTGGGGCAGGAATCTGGGCAGAAGTGGAGAAGCAAGCCTGAGCAGATCTGGGCTCGGAGGAAAAATGCGAGGCTGACCAGTGAAATGTGGTTTTGCCCGCGGCGGCGAGCTGCTTTCTGCTTCGTTCCCCAGTTCTCTAATTGGTTTTATTTTTTCTCTGTCCAAAATTGGTTTACCAGCTCTGATTTCCTGTCTCCTTTCTGGCAAAAGAGACACTCGTGCAAAAATTCCTCTGCCAGGAGTCGCGCCGAAAGCGCGGCGGGGGATCAAAGTCTCTGCTGGGGTGAGCCGGTGGCCGGGCTGCCCCGAGCATCTCCACAGGGCTGTGCAGAACCCTGGAGTCATAGAATCATAGAGCAGGTGGGGTTGGAAGGGACCTTCCAGATCATAGAATCACAGATCCATAGAGCAGGTTGGGTTGGAAGGAACCTCAAAGCTCATCCAGTTCCTACCCCCCTGCCATGGGCAGGGACACCCTCCACTACACCAGGTTGCCCAAAGCCTCATCCAACCTGGTCTTGAACACTTCCAGGGATGGGGCAGCCACAACTTCTCTGGGCAACCTGTTCCAGTGCCTCACCACACTCATTGTAAAGAATTTCTTCCTTTTATCTCATCTAAATCTACTTTTTCAGGTTAAATCCGCTGCCCCTTGTCCTACCACTACGCACCCTTGCAGAAGAGGAGAGTGGCATGGTGCCCCCACCCCAGAGCCCTCCTGGTCCTCTCCTCCCCCTCCTGCACCGTCGCCTCAGGACCTGCGCTTGGGCACCCGTCATCTAGTACCTGGTCTTTGAAGCTTGAGGACAGGAGCTGGTCAGAAACCTGCTCAGGACAGACGAGCTGAGGAGCAGTTGACAAATCCTTGTATTTCAGTCAAATTTCTCCACGTGCTTGTAAACGTGAAGCGATTCGTTTCCAGTGGCTTTGGGGCTATTCTCCGGCTGTCCAGCTTTTTCCCCGAATTTCCCACTCCCAAGGTGGTGGGACGAGGTGGGAACTCCTGCCTTCACGTTCTCCAACCTGTGGGTTGTGCAGGAAGTTCTGGAAACGACTGAGGATGACAAGGATGAGTTTTGCCAGTGTGATTTATGAATATATATTTTTTTTAATCCTCTGATGTGTTTGGTTGCCCCAAAGGTGCCGGTGGGGACGGGGGGGGCTGTCGCTCCAGCCATGCGTGGCGTGCAACTTCTTGTCCTTCCAACCTGCCCAGGCACCTGCACCGTCCCACCAAAACCATTCAATTAGGGTGCCCCTCGAGCCGTGTTGGCAAGTGGGGGGAGCCCGGACCCTCCTTTGGCAGAGCCCACTGCCAGGGAGGAGCAGGGGTCTCCCTCCCAGCCCCTCTCTGCTCACCACTTGTCCAAATAGTCGTAAATCACCGACAAATTCCTGGGTCTGCTGGGGGGGGGTTGGGCTTCAAAGGCGGTGAGGGGCAGACAGGAACCTTTCATTAACTGTGGGAAAACCTCCCCGTGCCTCTGACAGCAGGAAAAGTCCTTGCCAGGTATTTGGAGGGGTGGAAAAATGGGGGAAAACCTGAAGAAGGACAACAGCGATGTCATAATGTGCTTGTCCAGAGCTCTTGGAGAGGGACTTTTTATAAGGGTGTGTGGCGATAGGACAAGGGGCAATGGATTTAAACTGAAAGAGGGGAGATTTAGATTGGATATAAGGAAGAAATTCTTCCCTCTGAGGCTAGTGAGGCACTGGAACAGGTTGCCCAGAGAAGTTGTGGACGCCCCATCCCTGGAAGTGTTCAAGGCCAGGTTGGATGAGGCTTTGGGCAACCTGGTGTAGTGGAGGGTGTCCCTGCCCATGGCAGGGGGAGTGGAACTAGAAGATCTTTGAGGTCCCTTCCAACCCAAACCATTCCATGATTCTGTGGTTCTTGTCTGATTTGCACCCCCAGTAATTCATGAAAGATGACAAAGCAAGAGCGATGGGACTCAGCATTTCTTGTGCCTTTGTATTTATTGATGCGTTTGCGTGTGCGTCACCCAAGGATGTGGGACCCCCATCCAGCTTTTTCACCCTCGATTCTCCTTCTCACTTTGTTTTTATTTTTAACAGGAGCCTTATCTGCAAAGAGGCAATGTGACGTCTTCAGCTGGGATTGTCCTTTCCTTCCAGTGCGACCCCAGCATCCAATGTTTGTCCAGCAATCAAGGTGAAGAAGAACAAACAGGCACCCAGACTAGGAAAACTGAAATAAAAAAATAGAGCAGCTGAACTGGATGGGTGCAGGAGGCAGATCTTCCGAGCTGAGCTGCAGCAGGCTGGGTGTGCGCAGGAGGCTTTGACCTTGTCTCTGTACAGGAGCGCGGTGGCACCTTCGTCACCGGCATCTCCAGGGCCACCCAGAACGGCTGAACGGCGAAGGGGAGGGACTGGTGGTCACCCACCTGTGTCCCTGTACTCTGCTGTGGCTCTACCACCCAGAGCGACACCCCCTGCAAGTGCCTTTGCTCCATATAGCCCATATATTTACCCCATATATACATTTACCCCACAAATCCCCACCCTTGCTGCAAGCTGACCCTCTTTTGATCCAAGAAATAAAGTCACCAGCCTTGAGGAAACTGAGAAGCAGGAAAACTTAAAAAGGAGAACAAAATCTAGTGTGTTTCCCAAAATGTTGAATTTTAACCATGGTGCCTGCTCCCCCCACGCTGCACACATACAGCAAAGTGGCTCCCTTGACCCCTTGAAGACAAGAACCCTCTGGATGTCAATGGTCCAAGGTCAGCAGAAAGTGCACGACTGCCTGCGCCTCCATTGAAGGGAGCTTGGAGCAAATTAGCACCTGGAGACTCCATCAAGACTCCATCAAGCATGTTCACACCTTCTCGGGTCTGGGAGCAACCTCAACAGCCCCTAAGCTCCCACCTGAAGCCAGTCGGGATCTAGGGAAAGGCTGAGCCTCATCAGACCCTCCTGGGTGGGGGGGGTTAATCCTCCCACTCACCACACCTGTGCCCCATTGACACCTTCTGCCTTGGACCCTACTTAAGCCCTCCCCAGGATACTCCTGGCTTGCTCTTGGGTTGGTGCTGCTGGTTGTCCTTCCTGGGGGTTTACTGGGCTCCTACCTGGTTGAGCTGAGCTGGGTTGCTTTGTCTTGCTGGTTGTGGAAAATGCTGCAGCTTTCCTGAAACAAGGCACATGAAGAGTGCAGAGCTCCAAAGCCATGAGTGGAGGCTGCTGAAGGTGGTGATGGCAGCAGCTTAGCAGAAGGAAAGGCTTTGAAGATGATGATGATGCTGCTGAAGCAGAGCCTGATTGAAGGTAAGATATGAAGGTAGAGGAATGGGGAGAAGGAGGCTACAGAAGAGCCTGTGGCTGAGCTGGCTAAGAAAGCCTGAGTGTGGCTTTCTGGTGAAGCAGGAGCTGGTGTTGGTTGAGAGGAGCAAAGTCACCATCCTATTTCTATAGGAGCTGATCTTGCCTCCAAAAAAAAAGCATTGAAGAACAGCCAGCTGGATGGCTGGGGGAGCTGAAGCTCCTCTCCATAGAGATGTGTAGTAGGTGTTGATGCCACTGTTACTCCATGCTGGGAGGAGCTGGGCATCCAGCTGGCAGGGAGGGGAAATGTAGAAGAAAACCACAGCACTTTGTGCATTAGTCCACGTTGGGTTAAAGGTGCTGACCTGGCTTAGCTGGTGTCTCCTGTTCTCCATTTCCTGCAATAAATGTGGATTTTGGCAGAGCTCAAGTTGTCCCTCCTCCCTATCGCGACCCCTCTGCGACGTGCCCCAGTGCCAGCAACTCGCCGGTTGGGAGGATGCGGTGCGGAAACCGGAGGGCACCAACACGGAGGGTCTGGATCCAGCCCTGAGCTGCACCGAGGGATGATGATGATGCTGAGGCCTTCCTCCCCTTGCTGTCACCTGTGCAGGGAATGATCTGGAGGACCAAGGCCACCAGGAGCCTCTGGAGACCCTGCCACACCATGTCGGATGCTCCAGGGTTTCAGCTTATTTTCATTAGCGAGTGACAGTGCTGTGGACCTCATTGGTGGTTTTTTGTGTGGTTTTTTTTTTTTCTGGAAATAAGGAGCAGTGACTCGCACTGAGGTTTTGGAAGGCGGCCCAGGGTCTCCAGAGGACCTGGCTCTCGAAGGTGCTGCTGAACAGTATAATCGAGTTCATTTTAGCAGACTGCATTCTCCGAGAAGCCCAGAGCCCTGTGCCCTTGCACGTGGGCGCGTCTGTAGTGGTTTGAAGTCGGGGGGGGAGGTCCGGGTGGCAGAAGCTGCCCATCACACCGGACTCCCATCCCCCTCGGGGCTTGAGCCGATCGGCGCTTCTGCGAATTGCCCCATTTACGTGGGACAAAGGAACCGGAAAGGTGTGTGCCTGTGCCCGGGGGTGAGGAGACGGGAGGGGGGCCCTGCCCCCGCTCCCGGCGCCCGGCCAGGCCGGTGTCCACTGCGGACCGGTGCCCGCCCCGTCGAGGATGGCGGCGGCGGAGCCGCGTGGGGAGCTCGGGGAGAGCCCCGCTCCCGGGGCGCCCACCGGGCCGAGTTCACCCCGAAAGGACTGAGATCTGAGAGATACGGCCGCACGGATCAGAGGTCAGTGAAGATGGGACGGAACAGCGTGTGCCGCGGCTGAGTCCCCCTTGCGAACAGCCCCTTGCAGCCAGCCCTCGGTGGAGCAAGCAGAGACCCACTCGCAGCCCGTGGAGGACCCACGTCGAGAAGAGATGCCAGAGCCTGAGCACGGTACGCATCTAGAGTCCGTGGGATGCCCCCGCCGATGGGGGGGTGTTTCGTTAAAGGAGATGCCTGAGACTATTGTGAATCGTGGGCACAGGGCGAGGCGCATTTATGCATTTTAAGTCTGTGCGGAGGCGCATTTAAAGTCTGTGAGATGGCCCACGCCAGGGCGAGTGGCTACAGCTCCTTAAAGGTCCAGGACTGGTAAAGCCCGCACTTGGGCAAATCCGATGGGGTAAGGATTTTCCCCCCAGCGGGCAGGATTCACGCTTTCGCCGTGAGTAGGGGATCCACTGGAGCAAGGGACAATGGTGTAAGGACTCCTTTTCCTTTAAGAGGACCGGCAGTAAACATGGAATGAACTGACCTGCACTCCCCCAGTCCCTGCCCCCCTGGGGGGAGGAGGCAGAGCCGGGAAGAAGAGGCAAAGGGGGGGAGTGGTGTTGTTCTTAAGACCTGGCCTTGTTTTCTTGTTATCCTCTCAAGTAACCGTTTTTGTGTGCTTTTTTTTCCTCTTTCTAGGTAGCTGTTAATAAATAAATAATAGTTAATAAATAGTTTTGCTTTAAGAACTTTAAGAAAACAGTCTCTTTTGCCCAGGACCGTGGTTGGTGGGTGCTCCTCTGTTCCTGTCTCGATCCTCAGCTCTTTTATTACAATTTTTCTCCTCTCCATTTTACTGGAGTGGGAGAGCTGCGTGGGGTTTAGTTGCCAGATTGGCCTAACCCACGACAGCGTCGGGGTACCGGTCCCCACGGATTGGCTGTATCTCTGTGGTGTGTCTCCTCCTGTCTCTGAGATTTTTTTACCCTTGTTGGGGGCGGGGGGGGAAAGCACGTGGCAATGCATAACCTTTCTGTTCCAGCTGCTGAGCCCCGCTCCTGCATGCTGTGGCTCAGCTGCAGGGGACGTGCCACGGTCAGGGCGGCAAAACTCTAAGGGAGCCCCGTTTTGTGGAGGTCGGTGGCTTTGGAGGAATGGGGGGAGGAGGAATGGTGGGCTGCTCTTCCTCCTCTTCCACCAAATCCATGTGACAGCTCAGCCAGGGAGAGATGGGGCTGCCGGGAATGGTGCGGATGCCATCGGCTCTCCAGGACATGACCTGAGCAGGGATGGAGGGTCCCTTCCCTTTTAGCAGGAGAACCAACATCGTCTCTCTTCTCTAGACAATTACTGGGTTTCATTTTATTCCCCCACTAATTTGTTGAGCTCTCCTTTTCCTTTTCTTTTTCCCCCTGGCTAGAGCTGAGCAGAGACTGCGGAGCTCTGGGAGAGGCTCGGAGTTTGGTGTGGAGATGGACGCTTGAGGGATTACACAGACCTTGTTTCTTTGGGAAGCCAGGCTGAAAACCCACAACACTTATTTTCTTAGGAAATAAACAGCTCTGATACATCAACCGCCTGTGCGTTGGCAGGATGATCGCCGTTGGGCAAAATAACTATAATTTTCCCTTTTCCTGTCCTTCCCAAATGACTCTTGTAGGCTCAGACCTCGAGCTGCTCCTAAAATGCAGCCACCAGAGCAGCTCAGCGCCTGCTGATGCTGTTTGTTGCACTGCTGTGTCCAAGAGCTGAGATTTTAGGGGGAATCAGGCCAGTGGGAATTTTATTCTGGAGGTGTTTAGCACCAGGTCTGAAAGCCCCACCTGGAACCCCCCTCTCCTTGGCTTCACATGTGGATATGGCACAAGTGTCCAGTTCCTGGTGCTTAATTCTCTATGTGAGAATTAATTTAAATTGCTGCTGAGCATGGATGTACCAGCACAGACTTCTGGTTTCTTGTGAAATAGTTATGGCGGTAAATGTTAAGATGATGATGGAAAGTGTCTTTAAAAAAGCCAAACAATGTTGTTGGTGAATTGAATGCAACTGGGGGATGATAGCTGCTGGCACTTCCCTGGAAGCTTGTCTTTCTGATTGCTCTCTGGAAAATAAATGGTGGTTTTGTTAGTTTTTGGGTCAGTTCTGCATTGCACAAAGCAGGATCTTGCCTTAGAGGGGAAAATTGGTTTCAGACCCTCTGGGTTCGGAGTGGAGTCAAACTCAGCTCCGCTATCTCCTGCCTGATGAACTTGACCCATGGCCTTGCTGTTGACCAGCAATTCCTTACCCCAATTATGCAGGATTAGCCCTCTCCTGTGCCTGACCCAATGGCAACCAGCTTTGGTTTGTTGCTTGCCAACTCTGCCCCTCACCCCACTGACCCTGGGCAGGAGCTGTGCCTGCAAACACCAATGGCAGCAAGACAAGTGGGTCCTGCTAAGCTCCCCACCTAAATCCACCTTGGATTCCGTTCCAGGGGGTCAAGCCCCTCCAAATTCAAGTGCTTGAACTCTGTGCACCCAAGAAATGTCTTGGTTCTTGCCTTGGATCAGGAAGGTTAAACGGGCTCCCACCAGCGTGCTCCTCTGGCTTTATGTGCTTGTGATATTCCTTCTGGTCCCTGATGACTTAATTCGTTGTATTTTGGGTTTGGCTTATAACTCGCAGGCAGTTAATGTTATTGGCAAAAGAGTAAATAAAAGGTAAATAGTGCCTGTGCTCCAAAAATAAAAGCTACACTGTTCAAAAAAAAAAATACAGACACCCCAAATCTGGGTTCCCTGGGTTTGTCCGTGCAGAGGCTGAAGCTCTGCCTGGTCTCCTGCTCCTCAGCAGCACTCCATCCCCGTTCTCCTCTGCCCAATTTAACTGCAGTTATTCGTTAGCCGGGGGCGGCCGGTTAATGGCAGCGTGAAATCGGACTCTTCCCTGCTGCTGGAGGAGGAGGAATGTCTCCAGCTCCGAGGTGGGATTAGGGCTCGTTCTGCTCCTGCCTGGTAGGAAACCTCCGTCCTGGCAGCTTCCACCACCCTGCTCGGCTGCGTTTGGGAAAGTGCCTTCGTAAAAGTTACTCCTGTTATTTATGCCACGGAGCATCGTTGCTGTACGGGCTGCAGAAGAGACCCAAGAGGCTTTGGGATTTAAAAATGAGGGGGCTGGGAAGGAAACAAAAAAAAGGGGAGAATTGTTGAAGAAAGTGCAGCTCTGGCAAGAGGTCCGAAAACCAGGCGAATAAAAATAAGTGCTGCTCTTGGTAAAGCTGCCTATTAAAATTTCAATTTACGGAATTTAGTCCTTTGTTAGGGCTAATGGATGAAAATGTCTTTGCTCCCCTGTTTGGTGTGCTTGCAGCTTTTTTTGGGTATTCGATACCCCCAGAGCAGCACGAAACCCTGGATTTTCCCTCTGCAGAGCTCCCTTTGTGTCAAGGGCAAGATCATGGCCCCTCGACGTCCGTGCCTGGTTTGCATCGATGCCAGTAAAACTGGGATTTCCCCTAAAATGACACCCCTGTTTTCTCTGGATTGTGCAAACAGAAACAGGTATGGATTATGGCTGTGGATTATGGCTATAGATTTAGGATTAAGCTGAGCTGCGCACTAGCCTACTGCTTTAACCACAAACTTGCTTTCTCCAATGGACTAATTTTTGTTTTTCATTTTTCCTTGTGTCCAAAATCCATTTGAGTGTCTGCAGTGGCTGAACATCTGGTATTAACTGCTCATCCCAGTGCTGGGTTTTGGAAAAAGAGTCAAAACCACTGGCGTAGTCATATCCCAAACAGATGAGTTTATCCCTCTAACTGGCTGTTTCGTTCCAGTTTCTTCTGTGTTTCTCACTCTTGTGCTGTTTGTCCCCTTCCAGGACCAAGCAAGCAATGTTTGGGTTTTTTTGAACGACTGAGGCTTTGTGCTGGACAAGGGAGTAGGAGAGGATGGCTGCTGGAGGGATCGTCGTTATGGAGAGCAGGTAAGGCTTTTATCTCTCTTGGCTTTGTACTGTCTTTAAAAAAAAAAAAAAGCTCTGGCTCAGAGCAATGATGGGTTCAGCCCAGCATCTCGTGACTGATTCTTGTCGGTAATAAAAAATTAGGGATTACGCAGCAGCGTTAGGTTAACGGTCAGACTTGATGATCTTCAAGGTCTCTTCCAACCTAAACAATTCTATAAGAGACACCAGGTCCAGGAGTTCTCCATCTCCAGCTCCGTACTGTGAGGTACGGGCAGGAGCTGCTTCTCTCCTGTGCCTGGGGCTGACCACGTCAGTCTGAGAGCGGTGTGAGTTATGGTGGGAGCACGTCTGACCCAGCACCTCCAGCCTCGGAGCACACCTGCTCCTCACCGCTTCCACCGGGAAGGTCAGTGTCGGGCAGAGTTTGGTGGTGGTTGTGATTTGGAGGTGGACATGGTGCTGCACAGTGCACCAGAACGCCAGAGAGAGGTGTTGGTGTCTGTCCTGGTTTGGGGAAAGCAGCATGAGATGCCACCAGCATTGAGTGCTCTGACCCTGCATGGAGCCTGAGACGTGCAACAGCTCAGAGGAGTAACAGAAAATCTGGGATTTGACCCAAAGCCCAGCAGTGCCATTGCCATCCCGTGGCAATTCTTGGCATTTTGATGTTTTTCACCCTAGATCAGAGTGGCAAGTCAAGAGATGCTTGTTTGGCGACACAAGAGGTTCAGCATGATGTATGCTGCGGGAGAGGCGCCCTGTTTTCCAAACAAAACGTTTTAGGGGATTCGAGCCTGGAACACTTGGACTCAAGTGACGTTTCTAAGTGAAATATTTCATTTTAAAACATCTTCTCATAGAATAAAGAAAAACATTGTCGAAGCCAGGTTTTTCCCCGCAGAGATGTTGATTTTGACGGAACTGCCTGTTCTGACGAAAAAGCTTTTCGGCAGGAAGCGTTTCACAAGCAGGGCTGTTAGGAAATACCACTCTGTGCTTCCGTGGACAGACGCTGTTTCAGGTTGTCATCTCACCGGGTTCCATATCCAACCATCTCCTCGCACAGGCAACGCTGCCCACGCGTTGCGTCTTGGCGAGCTGGAAGGGAGCGTTGCGTTGAGTTGTGTTTAACGAGATCTATCGGGGCTTGGACCGTGGCCGGTGTCTGTTGTACAACCACGTGTCCAATGTCATCGTGAGGATGTGCAAGGGTGACGGGGTCAAACAAGAATTAAAATTTTGCCTTGATTGATACTTTTTTTTTTACGTACCCTACTTTGAAATAGGCTCATCCCATCTTCAGTCAGGCTCCTGGATTTAAATATCTCTATTTATGGGCAAGAAGGTGGGGAAATAGCTCTGCTAAACTCTGCCTGTGAATTTTCTGTGGGCTTTTACAGGGATGGGATTTCACTCTCCAGTGTGAGGTCATGCAAGCAGGTCTTCTGGGCAGACATTTGAGGTGGGAGTTTCGCTGCTGCTTTGCAACACCCTTACAACACCAAGGCTTGACACCATCCCAGTTTGAGCTCTCCAAGCCCAGTTTTTTGGTGTCTTCTGCCTGGTGCTTCCTCCTGGTTCAGTTTTACCAGCGAACAGCAGAGCATGGGTGAATTGCTCTATCGGTAGTAAGATTTGTCCTTGTTTTGAGAAGAGATTTGCAGGTAGAGTGGAAGACCTCAAAAAGACACAAATAAAAATAAAACAGCCCTCCCCACGCTCGTGTCTCAGTGCAGATGCTTAAACCTCTGGGAGAGAGGGAGGGGATGAGATTTTTTTTTATTATTTAGAACTGAATGAAAACCATGATCTGGGCAGAAATTGTGGTTGAGAGGACGGAGAGTGATTTGGGAAGCGAGATACACCGGTGCCTCTCCTGGAAAACAGTTTTTATTTAACTTGAAAAACATGCCAATAACAGAAAGCATAACTCATCTCGTGAAAGTTATGGTTGGCTGTAAAAGAGAATACAGAAAATTTTCCTACTCAAGCCGAAATGTTTTTCTTTTAATTCTCTGGTATTCTCTCTGCAGCACTATAAACTCTAATTCATGCCTTGGCGCGGGCCGCAAGGTCTAGCTGCGCTTAGTGGAACGGGGTCCACTTTCCAAATTTTTCAAGATCTTAAGTCACACACCTTCCATAGCATTAAAACCCACCATATGTCTGTTGGTTTGGGTTTTTTTTTTGTTGCATTTATGAGACCTATGGCTTAGGGGAAAGGCAAAGAGGAAGACTGGAAGGTAAATAGCTTACAAAATGGGTTTTAACTGCTGCATGTTGTTTTAAATATCCTTTTAAAAAAAAAAACCAACCCTAATATTGTAAACTGAGATGGGTCCCAAGTTCAGGGGATTGCAGATGTCATTTATTTTCTTTCCAGGTAGTTCTCTTAGACCATGTAGTTCCGGCTGTGATTTACCAGCGAGATGTTAAATGGAACCGTATGCAATTAGCCATCGGGCAATATAACGACGGGGATTTCAAAGCACACGGAGCCTCCCTCAATTTTTCTTAGGAAACGACTTCCCGTGAAGGTCCCTTACGTTTTTAGAGCCACATAACCCATCAGCCTCGCTTCCCCCTGGATCCCCACCCTATGGAAAAGGCGTCTCGGCAGGTACAGAGGTTTCCAGGCAGGGCTCGCTGCCGAGGGGGATGCGGGGATCATAGAATCATAGAATGGTTAGGGCTGGAAGGGACCTTCAAAGGTCATCTAGTCCAACCCCCCTGCAAGGAACAGGGATATCTCCAACTAGATCAGGTTGCTCAGGGCCTCGTCCAACCTGGCCTTGAACGTCTCCAGGGATGGAGCATCCCATCTCCAGGGATGGAGAGGCCAACTCTGCCTACAGAGGCAGATGAGGTGCCAGTGACCCGTGCCACCATCACCAGGCTGGGCTTTGTGCTTTGTTGGATGCATCACCATCTCGGGCATTGTTTGCGTTCTGAAATAGCGGGAAACAAACACTGCGGAAATTTCTGAGGAAGAGAATGAGAATAACCAAATCCCAGTTCTGGTTTCATTCTGGTGTCTCGAAACCCGCAGCATCATGGTAGGTTTCTTGCTTTCTTCAAACCATCGCGCATCAGGAGATCGCTTCCACCGGAGCGTCTGCTCCGTTTTGTGAGACTAATCCCATGAAAACCGTCTTGTTTCCTGAAAAATAGGCTCTGACCCACCCTTTCCAGTCCACCCTAGCAGGATGCGCGATGTCCTTACTGGGTGTATTGAGTGTAGCTCCAATGCCCCAGACAAACGAACGCGGAGCATTAATTGGGTCTCGCTCTCCAGGCCCGGGGTAGGTGCACGTTGTTACGGCGCTCGCGAAGCCGAAACTTGGCCGTTCACCGCGCACGTTAACACGGCTTGTTCCAGACTCATAATAAATCTTTATAACCACATGTGGCCGAGTTATAAATAGCTGCAAAAGAGCAGAGCGGGGGGGAAAGCAACCAGTGGGCAGAAAAGTGTCTTCATGTCTTCTTCATCTATTTTTAAGCATTCGATAGTGTTTTTGAGATGGTATCATTTTTTAATTTTTTTTTTTAGTGGGAATGTTGTATTTCACAAAGTGAAGGGGAATTACCTGGGCAGTCTGAGATATCGACAAAAGAAACACAACCTGTAAGATTTTAAAACATCAACTCCTTTAACTGTGGTTAAAACACCTCAAATACTTCTAGCCTGAAAGCCAAAAGCCAACAACCCCAGAGCCCCATCCTTCCCCGGTCTGGGGTTTGCTGCCCCCAGTTGCTGCTGTGAGCCCTTGTCCAGCAGCTTCTCCTGCCTTATAGACGGGGAGAGGAGCCAACAACAGCTCAGGGATGTCTAAGCTCTTGTAAAAGTTAGAATAAAATAAGGAAATACTTATTTTCAAAAAAAAAATATTTTTTTTAGGGACTTTCTTTTAGGCTTCCTTCTTGTGGGTTGGATGACCCTAAGCGTGTTCTGCATCAGGGCTGGTGGGACAGGGGCAGAGGAGAAACAAAGTGCTTGATCAAGTACAAACACGATGCTCTTCACCCCGCAGGAGTCCCCCATCCAGCAGAGACATCCCACCATAAGGTTTTGTAGCAGCCTGCCTGGACCCGGACCCATTCGTAGTATAAAACTGACGTAGCTCTGATTATTATTTTCTTTTTTTCTGGTTAAAAATACGATCTGTCTGCGTTCAGGAGATGGGCTGTCCTACGGATGGCCAGGACGTTGCTTTTCCAGTGACAGCTCATAGTTAATAATAACGAAATGAATGCAACAAAGAGCTCTCCTATGAGGGGGGGGGGGTAAAAAAAAAAAAAAAAAAACAAAACAGGGCAGGCAAACGCTAGCCAGGCTGGCCGGCTCTTCATCTGATGTTCATAATTCATAAAATATAGATCGTTTGCAAAGTAAATGATTTATCATAGAAAAATAAAGCCCGGTTTCCTACGGGCTGCTTTGCAGAAACGTGGCGTTTATTGACCTTCCCAGCACGGCCGTTCGGGAAGCGTTTCTCCTGAAATATTAAACACACTTTCTATTTTTGAAGAACCGTCAACATTTTGGGGAAGCAGGAATAGAATTGGCTAAAAAAAACCCCAAAAACTGGAGAACTGCAAGCGAGGCGAAAAGCTGAGGGTTTTTCTTTTTTGCCAAGGGCAAATGTTGCAAGTAGCAGTAAAACGTCGGGAGGTTTCGGGGTGGATTTTTGGTGGTGGTGCTCCTCCATCAGCCACGGTTGAAAAGACAGTGATGTCTTATGCTGGAATACTATGGTACCACGTTCCCCATTTTTTATCCTGCCGCAGCCAGGATTTATGGCACGCTCAGCCCACGGTCCCTCCGCTTCCCAACGGGCTGGACGCGTTTCATCCGCGGTATCGCGATAACGGAAACGCGGCGGCAGGCGACGGCTTTCCTTTCGCAGCGGGGGTCGTGGGGGCTCTGAAAAGGCAGAAGAAAGTTTAGTTTCGGTGAGTCCGGTGCTCAGTTCCAGGTGAACAAAATGCCTTTTTTTTAAAAAAAAAAAAGGGCTATTTTTAGCAAAAAAAAAAAAGAAAAGCAGCACCACGAGTAGGACACGGATTCACTTGGACAAAGAGCTATATGGTGTTTTTTCTATTTTTTCCCCGAAACTATTTCCCTGCACATCCCAAGTTTTTGTTTGCCCGCCGTTACGTCCCTAACCGACGAGCCGTGAGGAGCTCAGCGGTGCAAAATAAATACCACGGGATACTCCTGTTTGCCTTCAGGTATGATCAAAAATGTCCTCTCCAGGCTGTTGGGATAAACCCTTCCCAATCGGAGCGTAAGAGCTCCCCGTCCTTAATAGGCATTTATTATTTTTAGCGTTTTTTTAAATAACTTTTTAAAATGTTTATGACCTCTGGAAACGGCACATCTATAACAGCACACAAGCGCGGGGTCTCTGCCTCACCGCGGTCCGAGTGAGGCTGCAGCAGCAGGAATTTCTTCCAGAACCGGGAATTTCCTACTGGTGGCTGCTTTAAGCTGTTTTATTCGGTGTATAAACTTCAGGGATTTACACAGCAGAGTAGGAATATTTTTTTTCCGTCTCGCAGATACGTGAAAACGGCGTCCAGTTGCCGAAAGCCCCTGGAAACGTACGGGATGCTGCGTTTGTCTGAACGGGGTTTGCGTGGAGCAACGCGGTGTCGGGCCAGTAAATCAGAGTTTTAGGACTGGTGGCACGGCCATTAGCCCCTTTTATACCCCATCATAATTAAGTGGTGCTAATTGTTGTTGCTCGCCAGCCGCAGGCTCTCAAGGCAACTGGTTTCAGGGGCTTTTTAAAGACTTTTCACATCCAATAGAATTCGGAATTGCTCAGGGCGATGTTTCCCGAAGCACCTGTGCTGTAATGCTACTCTGCTGAAGCCCCAGGTCTTGGAGTCATGTTATTTGAGATTTTTTCTCCTGTCACTTTGAAGTAATTTCCCAGTAATTTGGGGATAATAGAAAGATGAAAAGTGGGGAGTTTGGAGAAGCCGAGCATCTACTTGACGCTGAGCTGAACAATTTTGGGGATGATGGATGTGCTGCTGTGGCTGGGGGAGGAACACTGCGGTGCTGCTTTACCCAATTCTCTGAATAAGAGGGAATGGAGGGAGTGGGCAGTGGGTGTACTGGCACCACGGGCCGCGTGAATGCACAGAGAAGCAGCACTGGGACAGGAGAGCTGGTTTCTCCTGGAGAAAGGCTTGTCCTGCGTAGCCAAGACTGGTGTCATTTTGAATTACTTCTGTATTGGGACTGGTCCATGTTCTGCACGCACGGCAGCTCAGGCTGGCCAGCGTCAGTATTAATTATTAAGTGCTGGTATTAGGAGCCTGGATGCCTCTGCCCTCTTGGAAATTGGAGATGGGCTCTGAAATTTGGTGACGAGCTTCCAGACAAAGCTGACGAAACAAGTCCATGGTTTCCCAGTGAATACACCACCCCAAATATCAGCGCATTGGCCCGGGGGTGCCTTACACTCCGTGTGTGTTGTCCCCCAGGATACACCCCAAAAGACCACGGTCACATCACGCTGTACCAGCCCTACCAGCTGGTTCCCACCTCTACCTCTGTGTTTGTTTGGCATTGTAAGAGTGATCAAGGCAGCAGAGACTTTTTGTTGTTGTTGTTTTTCCCACAATTTTGTTGTTGTTTTTCCCAATACCAAATTGTGGTATTATATGCTGAGGAAGAAGAGGGGCTGCCAGCCTGCTTTAGGACGGACTGTCTTTGAATGTTTTTTCTAAGGTAATCTGGCGCCTGGCTTTGCAAAGTCTGAAAATCTTCAGGAATAGGAAGGGGAAAGATTGAAGAGACGATGAAGTCGCTGAAAAGCAGCTTTCCCTGTTAATGGCAGAGAGGACAGTCCATGCCCGGGGCCTCGGTTGTGCAGTTTCCTACATAAATTGATTCATAACATGAAAAGGCAGAGGTAAAGCAGAGGAGATGACACGTTTATCTGCATAAATCTGGGTGTTTCCATGCGACAAACATCAAGCAGCTCCTTGGGATGAAGGCGAGGAGAGGGTAGAGGTATCTCGGCTGCTCCTGGTCGCACGGGTTGGATCTTCACGCCTGGAAGAGTGCGAGGAGCTGAGGCTCGGGTGATGTGCCCCGAGGAGCCGGGAGGGAGCCCTGTGCTCGATGCAATCTGGAAATCTGCGCTGATGAAGATCTCTCCGGGCATATGGATCCCATTTGTAAGCGGCGGTGAGAACATCCAGGTCAGCCCGTCTGTGCCGGGGTGTCTGTCCGTCCATCTGTTTTCACACGCCCGGCGAATGATGGAACCCTCCAGACCCGAAGGGTCGTAAATCTCCGCGACGAGCGCGGCCGCTTTTCCCATCCGTCATAAAACAATGAATTAAATTCATGCCTGTCAAAATACGCCGCTGCGAGCTCGCCTTCTCCCGCGGCCGGAGGAATACAAAGCCCCATCTCATTGCCGTAATTTATGGCCTCCCGGGGAGATTTGGGTGATTAGGGCTCGGCCCACCAACACGCAGAAAAACAGTAGGAACTCCAATAACTCCGAATGGAAATCTTGGGTCAAATTTATCAAACAAATCAGAGAGAAATCTATTTCTGTTTGGAGAAGGAGGAGATATATTACATGTTTAGTAGACGAGTACAGCTCTGGAACATTTGGCTCTTCGGTATTTGTGAGTTTTGGAATTTCTAGCTTAAATAGTATCACCAGAGGACATGTGATGTATTAGACATGAGCACGTTTTTAGCCAAATAAAATATACAACTGCAAGCAAAGGGGTTTTTCAACGTTAACAACAACATATTTGTGCAAATGATGTAACTGAAAATTTTCTAGGTAGGACTTAAAAAAGCAGAGGTTTTTAGTGCTGGAAAAATACGCGGAGGGGGGGAAAGATAAAATATGTTAGAAGTGGATGACGACAAAACCAGAGCTGAGGGGAGGAGAAGGTGATAAGGTGCCGTTATTCCACTTAATGCTGGTTAATCTTTGATATTTGGACAAACTCTTTTATTTACATCAATCTTTTCTTTCGCCTGAAGGGGAATATTGATCCAAACGTCTCACTGGCCGTCCCATTTCCTACCAAACCCACCGTTTGCTGTTAGGGATGTGCTGGAAAACCAAAGACAGATCAGCGAGGGCGTGCGACAAAAGGCACGAGCGTTCCCACCCCGGTGCTGGGGCTCTTCTGCAAGAGCCCGGGGGTGCTCCTGGGGTGTCAAAGTCCCCCCTTTTACCTGGACTGGTGTGTCTGATCTGTTAAAATCTGTTTAAAAACACTCCACTGGGTTTTTTTTTCTTTGAGGTCGACAGGCATTAGACCCTGTGGTCCCATCCATGGATTCCTTGGAATAGCCAGGAATGGCTACCTGTGGCCAAGTACTGCTGTAGCAACGGGAGACGGGGCTCTCCCGTGCCTGCTTATATTGCAGTGCATTAAAATAATGCTTGAGGACTGGGGAGGGAAAAAAATGAATAAATTTCTGTCCTAATTGCACTCCTTTGGCCTCTGTAGGAGAAGTCACCTGCACAAGCTAAAGGCACCGGTTTATTGCTTCGCACTTCGTAAAATAAGTTGCTGTTAGTTTTATTGTGGCCTCGGGTTTTATGTTTAATGATGGGGGAAAGGTAGTTCTGTACCTATCACCAAACCCCCCCCAGGGACCCGGGCAGGGCCCGGGGGCTTCGGGAACAGCAGGAAAACTGCTGGATGCACCGCCTGATGTTTTATTTATGGAGGCAGGATGGGCATTTTCTGCTGTAGAACTAACATCTGACTCTGAAAAAGTTATTCTTGTCCCAAATTGGGATTAAAAAGTTGATTTCAAAATAGCTTGCACACCCCAAAATTATTGGAGAGTAACGGTTGTGGGCCACTTAAACCGCTCTGGTTTGATCAGTTCAAAATTTCTCCCTTTGCCTGCTCTAAATTGTTATTTTTAACATTTGTAATTACCGTACATCTAAGCAGGAAAATCCTTTGAAAACCAAATTATGTTTTTGGAAGGCAATGAAATAGATAAGACCAAAGTTTTTATTATCGGTAGTTGTCTGTAGCCGGAGGGGTGGGGCGGGGGGAAGTGTTGAAACTAACCCTTTACCCTGAAAAATGTGGATTTCAACACATTTTGGATTCCTTTAGAAATCGTGTCGCCGTCTTTGACTTTGCTCCTTGGGGAAGGTGTGACAAAAGCTTAGGAAGGGCACCGAAAGTCACACCGGGGAGATGTGCGTGACCCAGGGAGCCACCAGGCTGAGATGCTCTGGGCGGGTGGCTGCTGCCGGTCCCTAAAACTCACCCCAAATTAGACACTGACCCGATGAGCGAAACAGGAGACACGTGAGGAGGAGGTGATGCTCAGCAGATGCCACCAGCTTCGTTCAGGGTCTCAATGTACCTCAAAAAAGCTTCCCTGGCCACATTCTGCCGAGCCCCTGGGTACCACTCAGGGGTGGGGGGGGATGTTCCGACTCAGCCACGTGGTTCTGCGCGGCTCACGGCTCCGTAAAGTCGTCACAAAACAGCTTTAACACTCATCGTTCCCGCACGTGCGTGCTCCCACCGTGGTCTCTCCCTCCCATCGGGAGCGGAAAGCAGCTGTGGGATTTTTTTTTTTTGTATTTATTTAATTGTATTGAGGTGAAGCTTCAGAAGCAAACGGGAGCGATGAAATACAGTCCTGTATCGTTTCTATAGCCGGGGAGCGCTCCCAGTGCTGCTGAGAAAGTGTACTGGGAGGTGGCTGGGGAGAGAGGTTGCTGCAGAAGACTGGTGCAATTAATAAATCTGGCAAATGAATTATTTGTAGCAGCGGAGAGGGAGGAAGTGGCGGGGAGCCCCGCTCCCGGTGAAACAGTAGGTATCAATACCAAAAATAATTACAAGCACAGTCAAGAAAGCAAAAACACCCCTGCGTGCCTCGAATTCCCACTTTGCTCCTCTCGTTTGCCTGTGAGCCAGCATATCCTGAGGGTCCGGGGCACCCGGGACCCCGGCAGCCCACCTCGGAGCTACGCCACGCCGGGCAGCAGTTATTTACGACGGGCGTCTCCGCCAGAGAAGGCGAGGGTCCCGTGCCCGGCACTTGTCTCGGTGTTTCGGAAATGGTTTAAGTGTCTGGTAGCCACGTGGAATCAAAGCTGCTGCAAATCATTTCCAGCCACCCGGAGCAGCCACCTGCACCAACACCTCCAGGGAAGGTGTCCTGCCTCCTCCAGGACCGTGCTGGGAGCTGGTGGCACTGGCTGCTGCCCTGGGAGCTCCAGGGCTGGGTGGAACCGAATCTGTTCTGATCCAAGTCTAAATTAATCTTGGTATGCTTGAGTATCTCCCCTCTTTTTTAATTTGGTTTGGTTGGTGTTTGGGTTTGGTTGAAGTTTTGGTTGGATTGGGTTGTGTTTTGGTTTGGCTGGGTTGTGTTTTGATTTGGTTGGATTTTTTTGTTTGTTTGTTTTTTTCCAACTAAATTTCAAGCTGGTGGGAATCTAAAAGACAAAGTTTTGGGACTGCACAAAGATGCAACGCTTCCTATTTCCATAGGGGAGTTTTGGTGTAAACATCTCCTCTTCTTCACAGCAGCCCATGTGAAGGAAGCAAGCAGCTCCCTTTAAATCTGTGCAGGTCTGTTTGTTGTGACCTTTAATGGATCCTTTAAGGATTTGGTGAAGGAACCAAACATGGAAAAAGATGTTCACAGCCCTTGAATAGGTTGAGGCAGGTTTCAGCCGTACGTTGGCACAGACCGCAAGAGGCAGGGCTGGTTCGTCTCAGCTCGGTGCCTCGTCTCCCGAGGAATGAAAGGGGAAAAACACGATTTGAAAACCTTTGTCCTGGATGACAGCTTAGGCTGTTTTAGCAAGTTTTGTGTTGCACGTAGGTGGTGTGAAATAGGCAAATATTGACTTGGTTTGTGGGTGTCTGGAGGTCCCCGGCCCTCCCAGGGGCACAAAAGCTCCAGGAGAAACCACGAGACTCGGTGGCAAAACCTCTGCATTGGCGTAGAGTTACTTTACCGAATGGACCATGTAGGCAGGGGGTCAGCAGTGAACCCCTTACCCAACAGACCTCAGGGCACGTCTGCAGTCATGTTTTAGATGATTTTGTCTTTTTTTTTTTTGGTAATGATGCAATTTTAACACTGCCTATGCTACCATGCCACTTGCTAATTTTCCCTATAAGCTAACGAAGCCACGGGTTTAAGGAGGTTTCCAAGCCTTCCTCCCACTGGATTTTCAGACCCTCAGCCAGGAGAAAGAGCAAGCTTTGCGTGGCTTCCCTCCGTGCTTTTCCTCCAAATTCAAGCGTGTGTATTGATGGTATCCCTTGCCGAAGGGCACAACGTGTGCCCGTGCCTCCCGACCTTCCCTGCCCGCGTAGACCGTGTAGATGCTTTAGAGTATCAAGGATGCTTGACATTCAGGGCAAAGCCCTCTGAAGCCAAGAGAGATGAAAAACAAGGGAGGCAGGCTGGCACAGCTCATTCTGATGGTTATTTTTAAAAATAACTCTTTATATTTACCTTTCTTACGTTAAACCAGAGCAGCAAACACTTGTAACTCGATGTAAGACGCTTCCCGCCGTTCAGCCGCGGTCACGCAGCTCGGGCGCGCAAACGAGCTCCAGGTTTTCCGGGCAGTTCATTCCTCATGTTGCCTTTCTTGGCTTGTTTATGTTAGCTTAGCCTCCATCAAAACGATGTCTTAATTAAATCTGAAAAATGGACATTTGACTTTATTTTAAGTGATGATTTCATTCCGCCGTGGGTATAAATTTAAGTTATACATAACAGACGTGCACTCTGCGCAGCTCGTTCCTGGATTATATATATTATAATTTAAACGATAACGTTTTTTTTCCCTTCCATATTTTTCAACTATTTGTTTAAAAGGAAAAAAAAAAAAAAAATCACAACCAAAAAGCAATCGGCAAAACCCAAGCCAACCACTGTGCTTTCAGCTCCTTGAAATGAAAACCTGGATGAGATTTCCAGCCCCGTGTCTGAACGATGGCGTAAATCAGTTCTTCTTTTGGAAAGTAAATCCTGGGAGGAGCAGTAGGCGCGTGCGGTGCATCTCTTGAGTTATCCCGCGTGCCGAGCATCCGCACCAGGGCACCGGGTCTCCTCGGTGCTGGGGACCCCAAGCCAAAATCCGGGGTAGAGGAGGACAGGGTCTGAGCAGCCCCTTTGGCTGCTGGTAGCCATAAAGTTCTCTGAAATTAGGATTTTTTTTTAGTGTCTTGCCATGAAGATGCCCATGGACCGCGATGGGTGGCTTGTGGGAGGAGACACGGTGTCGCACCCTTGCAAGGGCTACCTTTTAGCCCTGGATTTTGTTTAAGATCGTGTCGTTTCAGACTGTTGGCAGAATTGGGGCATTTATGAGAAAATAAAAGACCCAGATACGAGGCACCTTCTCTTTCCCCCTGCAACCGCCCCAGTCCTGTTTGTGGGCGATCGGGATTTTACGTTTCCAGTGACTGCGCCTGCCGTGCCTCTCCAACGATCCCTCCTCCGCCAAATAGGGAACAGAGGCCTTTAAAACGTGGAAAATTAAGAAAATGCAGAACACATCATTAAATCATGCACTCAGGAAGCCGCGGCAATCTTTCCTTCCACTCACAGAAGGGCCGCTCTAACCGAAATCTCCGTCTTAATGATTTCCAGCGCGGATGCCCCCGACGCGCAACGGAGAACCTCCACTCTTCGCCGTCGAATAAAAGGGAAAATTGGGTGGTAAAGAGAAGAATGCCACCGCTAATGCAGAACAGTTGCATGTTTATATTCCACGTTGCCCTGAGCAAAACTCTTCCTTCTATTTCGGAGAAAAAGCAACCGCTTTCCTCCCCGGGTGCAGCTCCCGACATCCACCACCCTTGTATCTCTCTTACGTCGCGGGGCCACGGCACGAGAAGCTCCCCCAGCCTTTCGGGATGCTGGGCAGGCAGGAGGGGCTGCTGACCTATTTTATTTTTTGCATTTTTCCCAGTTGTGGAGGGCTGGAATAACTCCAAACTCCTTTATTTCGCTGAGGTTGCCCTCCGCCAGGCATCCACGGCAACATCCCTTCGGCCTCACCAGCCGCTCCTCGGGCCGGCCGGGGCGAAGCCAATGGCTTATTTCCCGTAAAATATTGGCACATCCTACAGCGTGACTTCAGGCTGAGGTGTAGTTTACTGCTTCAATGTATTTACTCATCCAGTAGAGCAGGTCTGAGTTATGGGCTTATTTGGGTCAATACTCTTTCCTTGTATTTTTTATGGCTATTATTGCTATTATTGTGGTCTTTTTCTGGAATTGTTGGATGTCACCATTTCTCTTCCCTTAGAAAACGAAGAGCCTAAAAAGCTAATGTATTTTTTTCTGTTTTCAGACAAAACAATTAGTCGTAAAACTATATATTTACGTATGTATGTATATTCTACACTCCCTTGTCCCAAACAACTAAGCTCTCAAACATTTATTTTTTTACTAACAGGAAATGATCAGACATACAACCATTGCATCTGGCAAGGAATGGGTGTCACGTTGGCACGTGCCACTCACTGAGGACAGGCTGCCAGTAGGAACAGAAGGTAGATTGGAAAACTGAGTATTAAGTACTCTTCTACTGAGTTATTCAATGCAAAGAGTGAAAATCAAATTGGGGTCGCAGGAGCATGGTTTATTCTATTTTTCTTGCTGTTTTGGTGCAAACTGATATAGATTTGGTGAAATGGTGTTTCTGGGATTGAAGATTTAGCTGCGCTAAGGCTGGGAATGGGGCTTGGGAGCTCATAGCTTGGGGAACACCCTGTGCTTTTTCTCCAAAGGGGAAGGACTCCTCCTCATCATCCTCTCCTTGTCCTTCCTGAGGGTTTGCCATCCAATGTGCCATGTGGGACCTCGCTTTCCCTGGCTTTGCTCTTTCCCAGGATAAATTCACATCAACCGAACTCAGCCGGTTGCATCCGTGAGTTTTTGTACCTTCCCTGTCACCGGGGACGTGGCCACAGTTTTTCCTCCGCTGGTTGGATGCCGGCAGGGAAAGCACGTGGCGCACAGTGGGGCTGCCCACGGGCATTGGCACCGCATCTCTGCCTTCCCAGTGTCTTCAGGGCTGATCCTTCTTTCCAGTTGGGAAGGTGCTGCTGGATCTCCAAGCACCAAGGACATTGTCTCGATTTCCAGCCAGCTCCACAGAAACAAAACACTGAAAAACAAATGATGTCGTAGGCTGCGCAGGCACGATCCTGCTCCGTTCGCACAGCTGTGAGCTGGGATTAAGTGAATGGCTTTGTGGGGAAGATGGTCTCAGGTTTTCCCTGCTAACTGGTCTTGCACATAAATATGGGACTGGGCTGCCGGCATGGGATGGGGAGCAGAGGGGAGGGATCCCAGCCCGGGGGGGTTATTCCCAGTATTTGTTACTGGCATCGCAGTAATGCCTGGAAGCCTCCGTCATGGCATGTTGGGCTTTTTTTTTTTTCATTCCAGGCAGCTTGGCGAGGGTGAGCTGAGAAAATAAGGAGAGGGGCGGGGGGGGAACTTAAAAAAAAAAAAAAAGAAAAAAAATTTTGAAAAAGCCAAATAAGTCAGCGGCTGGATTTGGGACTGCTGTAAGTCAGAATAAACGGACTTATATCAGCTGAAGGCACAGCGTGCCCCAGGCTGCGTGCGACGAGTCTCCGCCGAGCCTTTGGCTTTCTTCCTCCTCCCTATTTCTGCTCCCAGGCAAAACCCACCGAAACGTTCAGGGACTCCAGAAACGCTCCTGACGAGCAAAATACTTCTTGACTCTGTAAAGGAAGGAAAAAAAGTTGGATTTTGGGGATACGAAGTTGCTAAGCAGAAGGGAGGAGCGTGGATGTTTGGATTTTTTTTTAACAACGTTTTTGCTAAAAACTGGTGAAGAAATCCAAGTTCTGCCTCACTGTTTGTAATTTGTTGTTTTCTGTTTTCGGGTCAATTGAACTTTTTCTTGTTGAGTCCCTCACCTTCCTCCGAGGGCCAGATGGAAGAAAGACTCTCTCTCCTGTTCTGTGGAAAATTACACAAAACCCAGAAAATTGATTTTTCCGGGGCTTGTGTGGTTTTGTGTAAAAACCAGACAGTTTTCATTTCGCCTGGCCCTGGGCAGCAGGAGTTTGGTCCCCAACGAGGTGATTTAACGATGATTGCTCAGCCACACCCCTTCCCCGGCCAGTGGGAACCAGCCACTCCCCACGGGAGTCAACTGGGGGTGGGCTGCTTCCCACCAGCAGGAATTCGGCCCTGGGAGATGTCTGTAGGATGTGGGAACAGACATTGCAGGTGGTGGGTTCCCCCTTGGGAATGGGGGAGAGGACCGCAGCAGTGGTGGCCCGTGATGGGTACAAAGCCCCATGATGATGCTGAGACCCTCCTGGGTGTTGTGCGTCCCCCCATATTGCCGGTGATTGCGATCGGAATACTATATTATTTTACAGCAATAATAAGAAAGAAATTGGGGAAAGTGTATAGCTTAGGATCTAGACTCCTACTGTATTTTTCAGAATGTTTTTGGAGTTCCACCAAATACCAAAAATTTGGTATACCTCAAGGTGGGCACCCGAATTTGCTAGCCATTCTGGGAGTTGGGCTGGTCCTTCCGGCAAATGACACGTGTTGCAACAGGCAGATCCTGGTTAAAAGCAAAGGGTCAGTTGTCCAAACCCAGAGTCAACAGAATTCGGGTGGATTTTTGGCGTTGGATGTCTGCGCTCGGTCACAAACAAACCCAGAGGTGGCAACAACGTCCGAACACAAAACCGCTGCGTTTTGGTCTGTTCGAGGTGTGTAAGAGTCACCGTAGGATAAAATAGGGGATGAGATTTTGATGGAGGCAGAGTCTCTCGGTATTTTCTTTTCATCTCTCGCTGCTTCTAACCACGAGCATCTTCTGTCTTCCTTAAAAAAAAAAAAAAAAAGCTACCTGCTGCTTTTTGGCCAGGTAAGCCACGGGTCCGTGGGTTGGCTTCACGTGCAAGCGTCTGCTTTTCACCAGCCTTGACCTTGAAACATCCTTCCAAAAGCCAAATAGTTTTGGCTCTGGAAAAAAAATTTGGCCTGAATGTGATGATTTTAAAAATTGTGATTTTTGGGGGGGGAATTTTTTTAAAAATTAATTTTAAAAGTGTAAATACAAAATTATATCAGTGACTTAAAAAAGAAACAGGTTTGAGATGCTGGACTTATGTGAGTGGTTGGTAGAAAACTTTGGATTTGAAAACAAAACCTTCTCACTTTGGTATTGTTTCCTCTGTGTTTTTATGACTGAAAACGGAAACATTCAAAGGAAAGAGGGAGAGGACGAAGGAAAAAATACATAGCTCTTGTCAGTAAGAAAATACATTATTTTTTTCTTTAAAAAATTAAAATTTTTAGTAGCTTAAAGACTTTTTGGAACATGCCAAGATCAAGAGACATTTGCAGCCATACTGGTGCGCTGTTCCCTTTTCCGCAGCTGCTCGCAGGTGAACCCCCCTTAACTGGAAACCCAGCAGCTGGGCACTAACAGGGAACGGAGCCAAAAGTCTCATCTTAAACCTATTTTGGCCCAAATATCATCCCCTTCCCCGAGTCTTTTGTGTCGCAGTCGTTTCCTCGTGCCGTTCCCTCTGGCGGATGCAGGAATTTCTCCGTTCCGCCTCAAACTAGCACTGCCCGCGCCCCGCGAGCTGCCGGGTCTGGCTGGGATGCTCCTGCCCTGCCATCCCAGAAGGGGGGCAGAAGGTGGAAAACTCGGTCCCTTTTCCATGGGGACAGCTGACTGGTGACACACAGGGCGTCTGCCGGCGTGGGGGGCTTCAGCTACACCCCCTTTTTTGGGGAAGAATCGATTTTGGAGCACGTGGGCTCTAAGCGAGGTGCTGCGCCCCGGGCTCCGCGGGACGTGGGGGAGAGGGAAATCTTGGAATGTCCGCTCTGGACTTTCCAGAGCTCAGTGGCACGATCACAAGGCACGGGCTGGGATGGACTGGAGGCAAAACACTCCTTAATCCAGCCCTGGAAAAGACACCTGGAGCCGGGGAGAGGGTGATGGTGACAAGTAGGAGTGATGCTTTGGTGGAGGTAGTGCAACTTCTGGCTCGTTCGCTTCCCAAAGTCCTGCCGTTGTTTGCCACTCCGCTGCCTCTCCATGCCGTGAAGACGTTTTTAAGGGCATTAAGCCCATCTGGAAAGACGTGACGCAGCCCAGGAGTGACGCGGTGGGATGAAACGCGGCTGGAAAGCTGCCGCCGAGCGCGCAGCTGCGGCACGCGAGTGCCAAACGGGACGGAAGGTTTTTCCCCACCTCCCTCGGTGGGTCGGTATCCGCCTTGGCAAACATCGGCTCCAAAACGCTGCCGGGAAGGCAGAGATCTCGGCGCGTCGCTGGGAAGCAGGTGCTGCTCGGAGGAAAGGTGGGACTTTGGAGCCAAGAGCAACAGCGGAGGAAGAGGAGGAGGAGCCGGGAAGGCAAGAAGCGACCCCGTGTTTGCCGGGTCCTCGCCCGACGCGCCGTCCGCGGGACCCCACGGTCACCGCCGCGCTACGGGGGCATGAGGACGTATCATTGTGCCGCGTGCCCCACACGGCGGCGGCATCGTTAAGGCTAACGAGGTTATTTCAGGGGAGTGGGCGGAACCGAAACAACCGTTACAACAACCCTATAGAATTAATTCCGAGACTTATTAGAAATAATATAGAAATTTCAACCCATCCACACAACGGTTCGCGTGCCTGAGCGCTCTCAGGGCCGCGGCAGTCGGAGCTTTTGCGACTTTAGCAAGTGCCTTGACAAAGTTGGGTGTATTTTATTTTTATTTTTTGTATTATTATTATTTTCTTGAAGAGCCCTGGCTTTTGAGTCGTGTTATTACACGACGACGGTGGTTTTGACGAACGAAAGCCTGTCGGCTTCAGAGCTGCAGAGGAAAGCTTGAAAAGATCCGGAGTCAAGAATGGGAAGGAAAATGAAAAGAGCCCAGGATTTATTATTTTTCTTATTATTATTTGCCCGGTTTCTGAGCTTGCCTTCTATTTTCTTTGGAGCTGGCTGGTGATTTTTTGAACTCCTGGGGCTGACAGTGCTGGAGCTGGGCTCCAGTAAAAGTGCATGACTGCTGCATTTGTGCTCCAGCAGCTTCCACAGCCTGTAAGCAGGACAAAACAAACATATTTGTATTATTTCTGTTTCACTGGAGGTTATGCAGGGGAGTCACTTGGTTTCCTGGGGGCTTTCCTTCCTGGTTGTAACCTCCAGCTTCCGTCCCTGCTCCTCTGCTAAATGCCAAACTCCTCATTTGCTCTGAAGTGAGTAAATAAATCCCTTTATAAGCTTCGAACCTTTTCCCTGCGAGATGCTGAAGGTAGCAGGTAACACTCCCGGAGCCGGGAATGAATCCCACAGCCCTGAGCCCCAAAAAGGAGCCGTCGCTGTAGGCTGGAAGGGAGCCATGGTCTCCTGAAGCCCTTCCTGGGGGTACCCAGCACCCAACAGCCCATCCACACCTCTTGAGACAATCCTATATTTTCCAACGCTTAAACATGGTGAATCTGGACCTGAGCCCAAAAGTATGTAACGTTACAACAGCCGCCAGTAACGCGGGGGAGAAATAAGCAAATCTGCTGCTTTCCCTGCTATTTTTGTTATGAATCATGTTCTTTACAGGACTGTTCGCTGGAAAGCTTCAGGCTTTTCACTTTTTTTGGGGTTTGGGGTTTTTTTTGGCCACTTGGTAGGCTTGGCAAACACCAGCATCTTCTGGGAGAGTGGACAGGTCAGAGAGAAGACCGGTCGCTGTCCCTGGAGCTGTGGGAGATAAGGTGGGATGGAGAAACACAGCGAGGACTCAGCTCGGAATCGGCGAAACTGTTAAAATCTGTTTGTCACCAAAATGATTTTTTTTGACAGTCACCTCCCGGCAAGCTGGGCAGTGGATGCGTTGACTTTCCAGAGGCTGGATAACGGCACCTGGAAACACGGGGGCTCAGCGGGCTTTGAAGACATGTTTCTTCTGTGGTTCCAGGGCTCGGGCAGCCGGTGCTTTCACAAGGACACCAAACAGGTCGAGGGGCTCTGCGGAATTATTTGCTGTCGGATGCGTTTGTTTTGGCGTCTTGACTGATGCATTTAGCATGGGAGGCAGGAGATGGGGTGATGCGAGAGCTGGTGTGCGGAGGGGCGCCTGCGCTGCAGGTCAAGCACAGTAGGGCACATTTCAGAGCAATGTTTGGTCTGGCAGCCCCTAGATCTGTGTGATCTCCTGGATCCTTTAAGAAAACTTTTCAACCAGCTTCCTGGACCTGCGAGGGGCTGAGCCAGGTGGGAGGATCTTCTCTTTTCACGGCAATGGCTTTTGGAGTAGCAAAACCCATCTCTAGTCCAACTTTGTACCCTTTCCCTTGCGTGTCAGCGTGGCAGCTGGCGTCTAAACAGAGGAAAAGACCCCAAATGAAGGCTGAATGAGAAGTTCATTGATTCTTTCACTTAAATTCTCCAAGAAGAAGCCTGGAGCTACAGGAGGATTGTGCCAGAATGCCTTCTGACCCCCTCCAGGCCTAGAGGCATACTTGGCCCAGAAAAAGACATATGAAGTGCGTGAGTGGCACGTGAGCCCTGGCCGGGTGTTTTCAAGGAGCAGGAGAGCGACTCACATCTGCAGAGGGCACCCAAATTTGGCCCTCAGCTCAAAACAGGTCACTCCAGAAGGGTACCACCAACTTGGAGCAGGATTTCCCAGGATTTTATCTAAAAATGCACGAGTAATTTCCAGACAAAAGCATCAGGTTTAGGCTGTATTACCGGATAAAAGACCAAGTACCTTGGTGGAAATCAGAAGTCCATCATCAGGGCTGGATTTAAACCAGCTGAGAATCTCATTTCGTTCCCCCCGCCCTTCACCCAAAATCACACTCTCAGGTTCTCCTCTTACCGCTGCTCTAGCTGCAAAAATTCCAATTATTTGGGGGGTCGTGGAGCAAATCCACTAACCTTGAGAGCTGATGTCACGTCCCAGTCGTCCAAAACGCACATTACTGGGTTGAGCAACACCTACAAGCACGTTCTGCTGTTCCCTTATCCCGTCTGGCATCTCATATATTTACTTTCCATAGGGGCTGGGAGGAAGAGGAGCCTCTGGCTGCGCTGAGATGGGATGAAGCAGAGGAATCACGTGTCTGCGAGCTGTGTGTTGTGACTGGTACCGCGGGATGCGGGTGTCTGGCACAAACCGCTGCTGGTCTGGCCGTTCCCTGGCAGCACTCCCGTTTCCATATCTTTTTCCTGTGGTGGTCGGGCACTGCAGCTCTTTGGTACCTGGAAGGGATTTGCGCAGCGCTCTGAACTTCTGGGTGTAAAACTCGCGTTGTGGATTAGAGCACGACACCTCTGCCGTTGTGTGTCCACTCGTCGGATGGTCAACTTTCATTCAAAAGCCAAACTGCTCAGGGATAATATTTAATTTTCCCCAAATGCAAAAAATTTCTTTAGTGTTTTTAGATAAAATCCTGGGAAATTCTGCTCCAAGTTGGTGGTATCCTTCTGGAGTGACCTGTCTTGAGCTGAGGGCCAAATTTGGGTGCCCTCTACAGATGTGAGTCGCTCTCCTGCTCCTTGAAAACACCCGGCCAGGGCTCACCCTGTGGAATTCGGTGAGAAACATGGTCTCGATTTCAATGGAGTTTGGATCAGCCCCTAAAATAGCACATTTCTTGTCCCCGTTTCACTTCCTTCTTCAAGATTAATCGATACAGTTCCCTGCTCAGCGCAGGAACGAGGGTGGAAGGGGGAACTCAACTCAGCGTAACCCCCAGTGTTGAAATCCGTGCGAGGAATGCCGCGTTTTATTTTCCCAGCCTTTCTTATCCTGCCTCGCTCCTCCTGGGAGCTGTTTGCAGGAGTGTTTTGGTGTCGATCTATTTTCACTAGCCTTCTCCTAATCCACCCAGCTCTGTGGGGCATATGAACATTTAACATAGTTTCGTGTCATTTCCGTGCTGATCTTGCACACTGGAATTTTATTTTAATGAATTACGTGTACGTTTTACTCATGGGCGCAGGCGAAATGCGGCTTACGAGGGAGAGGGAAAAACCTATCAGAACCTCTAGATGGGCAAAGTCTGGATGTTTTGGAACACACCACCGTTGCCATCTATACGTTATCGCTTGTGTTAAGGTTGTGTTTAAAGGCATCTGCTGAGATCAACCTTTGAATGCGTTTAATATGTAGTCATTCCCACCCTGAAGAAGAGAAAACCATGGAGGGAACTTACTTGGGCAAGGGTACGTGCTGCCAAAATGTTGGTGTTTTGGGGCACAGACCAAGACCGGCGCTGATTTTTAAGATATTGTAAGAATTCAATAGAGAATCGGCCAAGGAAGGAGAAGAAATATGTTTCTGTGGTCCCTAACCTGTCTGAATAGTGGAAGTCCTCATGCTGGCTGTGAATTGTGGGTGGTGGCTAACATCTTCAGGGCGTTGCTTACTCGTGAGGGTCTCCTGTCCTCAAGATGAGCAGAACCTCTTAGCAATCGTCTCCATGTTTGGTGGTCTACAGCTGATTTGGGATCCTGTGGTCAGAACGGTCCTCTAGGGTGAGATGTTTCAAGTGCATTTGTCTTCTCTTTCCCTCAGATGAGGAAGAGGAGGCATACAGAAGCATGGATAACGTATCTGGCTGGTTTTTTAGCTCTCGATTGGAGTCAAACACCATCATAAGATGTCTGTGGACTTGGAGGTACCACAACAGTGTCCATTCTCATGTCCTCTGGGGCTGAGGATCCACAACGCCTTGTGAAACTCAGAATAGAATCGTAGAATGGGTTGGGTTGAAGGGGACCTTGAAGATCATCTAGTTCCAACCTCCCTCCGATGGACAGGGACACCTTCCACTAGATCAGGTGAAGATTGCAACATGGATACAAACGTTTGGGGATGTTTCTTTATTGGTCATTTTGACTTCTTGTGGCAAATACAAGTCCCCTGATGAATTCGAGTTCCCTTAGCCTCTGCCTGCTCTTGCGCTGTTCAAAAGGGAGATGACAGAGACAGTGCAGTGATCTGTGTTAATGCTGAGTTAATGAGAAAACATCTCCTGTCAAAACTGTTCGCGTCCTGTTGTGAAAATCAATTCCGCAAGATCACTTAAAGATTTTTTTTTTTTCAAGCTTGATTGGGGTTTGTCGTTCCGCGTTCATGCCTCATTTCCTAATAAAAGCCACCGTAAAGACAATTTTCAGGAGCTTGTGCATAGTTTGAGCCAATAAACACAACTGGCATGAGCTGAATGGGAAAGCGAAATGCTAATCAAGTAGGGATGGGTGGGAAAGACCATTGCTCGGTCTGCTGGAGAGATGTTGATTAGGATGGGGATATTAGCTAGGATGTTGATTAGGAGATGGGAATGTTTGTGATGACGTTTGGTCCTTGCCTACTTCCCCTTCTCTGCGTTTTGGAGTTTTATCACTCTGTCATGCTCAGGTCGGTGCTGTAGGAGCAGTACGTGGGGCTGCAGCATCCGTCCTGCCTTCAAGGGCATTTTGTACACGATGGCTCTGAATTCTACACCCCTCCTGGCCGCTGGCCCCGGGCACCTTCGTCTTTCACCCGCTTTCCCTCCCAAAATTCTCGTGAGAGGGGGACATGCTGTCACCCATCTCCAGGCGGGTTGGTACCCAAGGGCAGTACTCCATCCCTGCACCCCCTTTGCTCCTCCGTACATAAGTAAGAAGCCAGCTGGCCACCCTTATCCCAGATTTCTACCTTAGAAGTCCCTTTTGTGGGACTTTGAGGAAGAACTCTCTTGAAGCCTTCCTGCTCTGTCTCCTTGGCAGTGTTGGAGATGCTCACATTTATCCTTTGCTGCCCTCTTTTGCTTCCCAATAACTTGGTACTTCAGCGGGTTTTTTTGGCGTGGCTCTTGAAGCACACTTTTCTGACAGGGTAATAAACAATTAAAAAAAAAAAAAAATTTGCACACTGGCAGCACTTTTAATTTGAAATCCCCAAATTACCTTAATTTAGCTGCCTTGGATGCCTGCATTGTGTTGAGACCTGGAATAAGAGCATTTCCATTTAGAAATCTCCCCAAAGCGATGTAATGCATTGGTAATACTGATATGGAGGCGTTACGATTTCCGTGGTCAAAATTCACCCGTGGAGCCAGACTATGTCCGCTCCCCGGTCTCCAGGTACCCAAGAGAAGTGGGGCTGGGGCTTCTCGGTGGGCTCAGCCTCACCAGCACACGTGGCATGGAGGAGATGTTCAGCTGCTTTGCTGGGGAGGCTTTGCAAAGCCTTGCTGCTCCAACTGGTTTTTGCCAATCCCAAACAGCGATGCCGGTTTTGGTTGGCAACTTGACCGTACCTGGGGGAATTTTGGAGGAGCCCTCACCTGGCATCTCACTTGGGCTAAGACCACTCTGGCACCTCGGTGTGGAACAGGGAACATGTCTGAAGCCTCCTACACCTGGTTTATTTATTTTTGGGTTTTTTTTCCAACAAATTTGATACTTGTACCTCCATGGCTTTGTTCTCGGAAATGGTTTGTCCCTTGATTGAACTGTGAAAAAACCAAAGTGATCTCAAGAGAAATGCAAAGAGCCCCAGATGGAGCTATGGAGAAAGGTGTTTTAATTAGGTGTAATTACAGATTCCTCCAGGACTCGGGAGGGCTGGGCTTGCTGCCGGCCCCTTGGGGTGACCTGGCTCCCAAATTCTCCATCTGCCGCTCAGGGAAAGTAGGGCTGGAGCTGCTGGGAACGACCTCCCGGGTGGCAGCTCCTGGTGTTGTACAGCCCTGGCCACACAATTCCGGGTACCGTCCCGCGGGGATCTAAGCATCTGCTGAAATATTACAGAAATATTAAAATTATTGCAATTCAGGCATCCCTCCTGTGGGCAATTTTCTTTAAGGGTTAAAATAAAATCGTTAAGTGAAATCAAAACGCCCTTTTGATGACGAAGCGGGCAAGTTGTCACCTACCCCGTTAGTAAGTCGCTGGTAGGTTTGTGGCTCCCCGTTTTGCAGGCGGGATGAAGACATTTGGTACCTGTTGGGGTAATTTACTGTCGCTGTGTTTGTTTTGGGTTCAGGCTGAGGTGACCCATGAAAAGGCTGTGGCTCTCTTGGGGCAGCGGAATAATAAAGTACTGCCCTTCCCAAAGCTGCTTTTTTCCCCATTTTTTTTGTCATCCAGTTCTTTCTCACCCTCCAGCACGACGTTGGAGAAGGCAACTAGGTGTCCTGCATGACGTATCAGGTTTCTCTTCCCTTTTTTCATTTTTCCTCCCTTTTATCCTATTTGCCAGATGAGAGGCTTCTTCCTCAGCTTTCTGTATCTTTTATTTGCATTCCCCATCCTCCGCAGTGTTTTTTCTTTGCAATATTGAAGGGGGCTTTGCCATGTTGAAGATTTGGGCCAACCTCTTAGCCCTAGAGAAATCCACCTGCACGTAAGCGTGTATTGGCTTTGTGAGTACAGGAGGTTTGCTCTGAGGTTGTGGGGATGCGGATGGGTACGTTTTTGCAGCATAAATGCTCAAAAGTGGAAAAAAAGAAAAAAGTGTTGCTTATTCTGTTGGTATTTGCTGGTGTTGGAGGACGTAAGAGTGGCTTCCATGGAGCTGTCCGGGGCGTTGCGATCCCAAGGCACTGGGGAGAGGCCAGCCTCCCCATCCGGAGACAGAGACAACCCGCAGCATCTATTGCTGAAAGGCAGCAGTTGGAATAAAATACTTTAAGGATTTGGGGAAAAAAAACAAATCTACTCATCATCCTGGCTGAAAATAAACCAGCTTTAAAGAAGAGCCCTTTTAACCTTGGTCCTCTCCACGTTATGGCCCCGTGAGTAACTCTGGAAAAAATTTGGGGAAGCTGAAATCGCACAGTGACTTTCATATGGACACGTGCCAACCGGGTCCGTGCCCACCTCGCAGAGGCACGTGCTCGAGTCCTGCCCCGAAAGCAAAGGGGATGATTCTGTTCCTGGACCTAACACACGAGGCTTTGTCCATTGGTGCTCCAGGGAGAGCGATTTTATGGTGTGAAACACTAAACAGGCCTCAAACAGTGTTTTTAAACACTTCCATATATTTATTGGAACTATATTTCCATGTATTTCCAATTGCAGCTGTAGCTCTGTAGCAGGAAGCATGTCTATGTTTGGCCTTTAAGACTTCCTTTGTTGATGGGGCAGGTTGGATGTTTGGTTTGTTGGGGTTGGTTTGGTGGGGTTGGTTTTGTTGGTTTGTTGGGGTTGGTTTGTTGGGGTTGGTTTGTTGGGTTTCGTTTGTTGGGTTTAGTTTGTTGGGTTTAGTTTTGCTTGTTTGGGTTTTTGTTGTTGTTGTATGGCCCAAGCCGATCCAGACGTCCAAAGTCAGGAAAGTCGCAGCAGCGTCTGAAAACTCTGCGTCCATCCTGCGTGAGGTGGAATAAGCTGCTCTTCTGGTTAGCAAGAGAAAACGAGGCTCTTTCTGCGAATTTCTGTTACATTTGTGCAGACCGAAATACGTATTTTTAGCCGTGACTAAAAGCGTGGCGGTAACAAAGAGCAGGAGGAGGGTTGAGGTCACGGCGCGACGCTGCAGACCTTGCAACGGGAGCTCGCTGTAACATCTTTCAAAGTGTTCTCCTGGGGTCCATCTGTGTAGACTGGTAAAGCTGTTAACGTTCCCAATTAGGTTTTAATTTATCTTAGTTTCCTCAGCGTTGCCGTTAAAAGTCACACCGCGCGGCCGTTAAACCTGACCGTTACGGCCGCAGAGTTTTGTCAGGTGCTGGCCAGCAAATCCGACCGCAGACGAGCGGCAGAAACTGGACTTTAAAAAAAAAAAAAAAGTTTAAATGGGTCAGGAGACTTTACCCGGGACATCTGTTTGACGTATAACGTGAGGATATTTAAAAGTCTTTCAAGAAAAACAAATAAAGGCTTCCACATTCCCAAGGACAGAAACCATTTAATCTACTCGTACAGTCCTTTCAAGAATTCACCATTTTGGCAGGAGACATATGTCATTAAAGAAACAACCAATAAGATTTATGACGGCTAATTTATGCCCGCGACGGCTAAGACAGGGGTTTGGGTAGCAGAGCTCACCACGGGCAGTATTTTCCTTCCTTGCACATTCTTATTGTTTTAGTTTATTACAGCAGCACGTCTTGTGAGATCATTTATTGCCGAGCGCGATGGTACGACGAGGCCATTTATTACTTGGAGGCATCAACACGTTGAGTGAGATCACTCCTTCTCCTCGGGGTCAGCGTACTGGAGGTGATGAAATCATGTATTTATCTACAACTTATTAGATGCGTTTGATTGACTGGGGATCAATTTTTGTTTAACCAACTGTGCTGATGAGGAAGTTTCTCGGTGTACCACCGCGATGTTCCAAAACAGCCGTTAAAATAATTATCATAATGCGGGACCGCGGGGCAGCCCTGCAACACATGTTTGCAGCAAGAGGAGGACGGTTCTAGCAACTAAAAATATAAGCCAGATGGAAAACTCATCCAACTCCAAGGGGGGAAAAAAGCTCAACCTGTTGTAGGTTTTTTTATAAATCAGGAATGGTACAGTAAATGTTTGGGATAACCCAAGTCACCAGTAGGTCTTTCCTGCCATCGGTGAACTTTTGACCTTATTTCCTTGGAGGGCTGTTAAAATGAAGTCAGAGGGCAAGCAGAGTTATTTGCCAGCATCGTTTTCACTTGTGTGGTCTAGAAAGTTAACAGATTTTTTTTTTTTTTTCCTTTCTTCCCCCTTCCGTGAGGCAGACATGGTGATGAGGGGAAAGAAGAGATAGCTTAATTAACCTGCCCAAGTTATTCAGGGAATCAGGGGCTGGCGGGGTGACATACCTTACTGGAGTGGTGCTTCCCAAACAGCGCTTCCATCCTGCCAAGGAACACCAGTTGAGGGTTGGGGACAGCGTTTTACGAGATTTCGTGTCTCTCCAGTGGTGTGATGGTCAATAGTGATAGAGGGAGAGATTTGCTGCTCTGGTCTTTCAAAGAGATGGGGAGAAGTCTCTGGTCAGGAGAGAGTTAATTCCCTTTGTGCTCACCCTCAACTTGCAAACTGGCCGGGAGAGGGTGGTTTGCAGGATGCTGAGCACCTGGAGGCAGGAAAAGAACATCACAGCTGGACAGGGTTCTAGCTTCTGGAGTAAGACTAGAGCTGGCAATGTTTTTGACAAATTGGCATTAAAGTGACCCATTACTTGGTAGCTGGACGATGAGTCAAAATCAAGCAAAATGAGCAAATAAGCTGGAGTGCATCTCGTGATGTCAGAAGATCAGCTGAGGGCAAGGTCCTGTGGGCCAGAGCCGGCCTGGAGGCTGCACTAGACATCAGTGTCTTCATCCTCTTGACCATAGACTGTAAGCTCTCCTTGTGCCTCCTTCCCACTGGTTGCAATGCAAAGTCTTTTATATGACCCCGCCGTTCTTGGGACCTTGTCCTGAAACAAGCCTTGAGCGTTTCCAGAGCGTCACATTAATAGTCATGGCTATCAAACCCTGGTTTATGCTTCTGATGTCTCTGTTGGAAGATGACACAGTGGAGACAGTGTTCCTGCATGGCCTTCTGCGATCCCATGACCCCTCTGACACCTCGATCAAATTCATAACTATCCTGCTCCTTTGCAGTTTGGTGTCTCTGACTCAGCTTTTGGGAAAAATGCAACCAGTTGCCTTTTTTTGCCTTGTTAGAGTTAGATGGTGCCTCCCTAGGAAAACAGAGACCAAAGAGCAAGTGTCTGTAGCTCTTCTGTTTTGGGAACACTCATTACTCCAGACTTCTCTGGCAATGGAGAGCTGTTGATGGCCAAGGGTTAGCTGTGATAATCTGCACTTGAGTATCGTTCAGCACATCTGCTGCTGGAGGAGGAATGGGACTTTGTTTCTGGAGGCCAGAGACATGGGCAGAAGGAAATAAGGAGATCATCCCACTTTGGGGTAAGCAGATACGTTTCCCAGGGGGTACTGGGGCAAAGCAATAAAAGGCAGGCAGATACCTACCATTGTCTCCATTCCCATGGCAAACTCAGTTAAGGAAAACACTTATAGAAGAAATCCTCAGCCGTTTCCTTATTCCCTTTCTTCTGCCCTCAAAGCCATGCTCTGGGAGCCAGCTTAGGCTTTCGTGTCATTTTGAGGGAACCTGCAGGAAATCCCGACCGCTGGTGTCAGGTTCACCTGAGCTTTTTTCCATCCTCATTTTCTGGCACAGTAGGTTTCCCTGTCGCTACTCTGATAGCCTAAATACACATCATTAACCTCTCTTAAACATGCATCCCACAGCTGCGTGGACCTCTCTGCTTAAGCCCTGTTTAACAGGAGGGTGTTATTTTTCCTTTTTAAGAGGGTTTTTTTTTCCCCCCTACTAAAATCGGATCATAAATAAAGAATCCCCATGCGCATACCGCTCTGCCGATGGGTTCACGAGCTGCTGCGTTAATCGTTTCCTTCCAACACCCGAGTTGGTCTTTTTGCCACATCCCAACCTTGCTCTGAGCTCGTTCCCTGGGTTATGTGTGCGGGAAGACGATGTTCCTGGGGCTGGAATGACCGCACCGGCAATATCGGGGCACCCGACGCCGGGAGGATGCTCGTGTCCAACCAGGTTAATATAGTGCTCATCTGCATCTAATTGCACGTGATGGTGACAAATTAGTGCAAAAAGCAGCAGCAGTGGCAACCCTGGATGGAGCTGGAGGGTACGTCACGTTCCGGTTTATCACCGCGCTCCAGCTAAGAGCAGACGTGTTCCTTGGCATGATACGGCTCCGTGGCCCGAGGAAGATCATAAGGCACCACCAACTACTTTCAGCTGTGCCGGTGCGATGAAATGTTTCAGACATCTGGTCCCAGGGCGAATCCGTACATCGGCGGTGCCTGGATACGGGGAGAAGGCGTTTGGGAATGAGCGGTACGTGTAAGCAGATTCCCGGAGTCTGAGGTATATGGGGGGGAGGTGGGGGAGGGCTCTGGATATTGAATAGGGGGGAAAATCCTGCTGCTAAGATCACGGTTCAGCAGTTTGGGGGATTCGGTGGCAATCTTGAGTATTTTCCTAAAAAAATCCTAAAAACAACAACAACAAAAAATCCTAAGCCCTTGCAAAGGATGAATTCTCTCCCTCTCTCCTAATGTTTCAGCCCTGGGTCAGTTTCCTTCAGAGCAAAGCGATGGAGTGGCAGCTCGCTAGGACACGCAAGAGGTCCAAAGGTATCCCAGTGCTTTGCCTCTGGGTGTCACCAAAACATCGCAGTCCCACTGCCGACCTCGTTGCACCTTCCTTGTACGCATCATTTGCCAGTGGTTTGGGGAAAATCCTGGCAATTTGCATAAAAGAGGTGACTTTTCCAAGGGTTTGCAGAATCATAACGCGAAGTCCTCTCTCTCTCCATCCGTAGCAAGTGGTGTTTGGGTGATTTAATGCTGCAGGGAAACGAAGCGGAGCCACGAGTGTGTCTGGAGCGGAAGCCCATCCCCTTGGCTTCCTACTCCCCTCCTACAATAGCCCGGCTGGGCCAGCAACTTGGCTTAGGTGGGAGTGGAAGGACCCACAGGAGCAACGTCCAATGATGAAGGCTTAGGGAAGAGTGTGAAAACTAAGCAAGTAAATACAATTTCTCTCCTGTTTTTCCAGCCTCTAGTTACTATGTTAGTGCAAACGTACCCTCTCAGCCGCGTTAGACAGAAGGTCCTACTGTAATGCTCTCATGGTCCCTTCTGACTTAAAGATCATCGACGTGACTTGGTTTTGGGTGGGTGGTTACACATCTGTCTGTCTGTGTGCAGATCGCTCCTCGTGGCTTTGCAAATCCGAGAGTTTTGTGGCTTGAAGGTCTCAGCCACGCTTTGGTGAATCTAATATCTCACCCAGAGGCAGCGATGCTCCGTGGTCTGAAGGCAAGTTCTTAAATCAGAGGAGCTGAATATTCCTGGGGCACACTTAAATCAACTTTAAGTGACTTAATTCAACTCAGACCGATCCCTTATCGATTTAAATGACTCATTTAATCTAAGCTTTAATGTCAATCAATCTTTCTACCTTGCTGCTCTCATCTTCTGAGGCCACAGAAATGGGATCCAGCTGTTTGTGTTTAGGTCTGTGAGTGGCTGCCAAGGCAGAGAAATGTGGGGTTTTTGGTGTGCAGTTATCCAAACATTCCAGAAGGTCAGCTTCCCTTGCAGGGGGACGCGCGGCGTGGCATCCCTAACAAACAGGGCTGGAAGGGGTGCGGAGAGGTCTTCTCATCCAGCCCCACCACGCTGTGGGCTTGGCCACACCAAGCTCCTTCCTGGCAGTTGCACCTAGGGTCTTCTCCTGCCACCAGCAATGGAGATGGCACTGCCTGCCCAGACAAGCTCTTGCTGGGTTTCTCTAACCATTACAGAGGTATCTAATCTATACCTTCCTTGCTGCAACTTAAAACCATGACCTCTTCTCTTGTCCACAGCAACGTGCAGGAGCTTCATCCTTACCATCTTGCAGCAGCCTTTAGTATTAACGGTTATCCTGTCCCATCTTGGTTTTGTCTAAGCTGAACAATACCATTTGCCCCTTCCTTCCTTTGGGGTTGTGTTTTCCAGACTTCTGATTGTTCCTGGTGCTCTTGACCAGCTCTCTGCAATGGGTCCCTCTCTTTTTCGAAGCACAAGACCTCAGCGACTCGTTAATTGGGGATAGACAATAGGAAACTTGAGTGTTCCCTTTGGCATCTTGAACAGCGTTACCCACTGGCACAGGTGGGAACTGTTGGAGAATATCCAGAACCCTTCAGGGAAACAGCTGATAAACCCATCCCAAAATGGAGACTCAGCTATGTACTTCAAATTCCAAGGAAAACAGTAAAGGAGGAAATTACCTCCATAACCGATGTAAAATTAGCAACAAGCGGCCATATATATATCACAGCTTAAATAAAAAAAAAAAAAAACAACCCTAGGGATGAATTCATCTAGGGTCTCGCATCAGCCAAGAGTTGAACCATGATGTTAACGTTGTTGCTGGGGGGGTCTGCGAGGCCGTGCTGAAGACTGTGGGGTAGCAGGCATGCCTCCAGCTCTGCACTAGCCTCTCCACCTCCCGGAACGGGGCCGTCCCGAAACCCGAGAGCCCCCGTTCTCTTTCTGGGACGCGTGGCCTCAGACCTCCTGAAGCCGGTTTCAATTGTGGTCGCAGCAAGAAGCACGCTTGAGTTGCAGCGCCCTGCCAGCCCCGCTCAGACGCTTCTGAGATGGCACTTCTGCCATCAATCTTCGACTCCCGTCCTCTTTCTCCGCTATCCAAAAAATTCCTTCTGACCTGAAAATTGGCACATGCGGTCTTGGCTGGGTAAGAACGTTTTTCCACCAAATTTGAAAGGGGAAAAAAAAAAAAAAAAAATTAGGTTCAGCTGGTTTTAATTTAGGAAATTTAATTTAGGAGGGGGTGTATGTAGGTATTGAAATGTTTGAAATCTCTTGCCGACACCCCCACCCCCCCTTTTCATTTTGTTTATTTGTTTTTGTTTTGCTCTGAGCCATTGAAACACGAAATATTCCCTGGTTCAGGCTGAGGAAGGAGCCCGGCGAGGTGAACCCAACCAACCCTCCGGGTCATGGCTTTGGGGCAACGTAGCTCCTCCTGCTGCCCGTACGGTCGCTGCAGCGTTTCAGCGTGTTATTTTGCCTTTATTCAGGCCCAGCTGTGCAGTTCTCCTCAATGGTTATGGGATGTTTGTCCACTAGTGCTGACCGATGATGTATTTCTCGGGATAAAGGACTGAATTTTTAGTTTCCTGCACCCTGTAGGAGCGCTTGGCTGTGGATGTCAACCTCTGACCGGGTCTTGGGTTTTGTGGCCTCTTGGAAATTCAATTTTGGCTAAAAAACAGGCTGTGGGAGTCATCGAAGCACCCCTGCCAACCGGGATGGTTGGGATGCTCACGCGTTTCCCAGATTTAGGACTCTAGGTTAAGTCAGCCGTGTCCTGGAGCAATGGTCTGGGGGCTGTTTCAGGGAATCAGGACCCTAAGGAGAGAACTGGTGGGGTTTACCGGGGTCATAGCCCCTTTTCCCGTCAGGCTGGATTCCTTCTGGCTCTTCCCAACAGTCCGCTTCTTTCCCAGTCCCATCTCCTCCTCACCGAACGATGGAAGCTCACCAGCTCCTCCAGCCCACATCTTCCATTACTTCTCCATCCTTAGCATGCAGTCTTATCCGCGTGGTCACATTCAGGCATCTTTAAGAGAAGCTGGTTCATTCCTTCCATCAAGCAGGTCAGGGTTTTAGGGGCTTGGACAGCTCTTCTCCAGTTCCTCTGTAACTAGTCTCCATCTTTCCTGAGTCGTGGAGTCCAAGCTCAACATCGTACTACATCTCTGACCACTCCAGTCTTGAGCAGAGCCATGTGTCTTGTGGCAACGCTCTCAGTGACAGATGCAAATGTGATCACCTGTTTTTTTGTGGAGCTTTTTGTTTGTTTGCTTGTTTTGCTCTGTTTTTAAGCTATAGCGTGGTATATTCCACCTGGGCTCCATCAGGTCTTGTTTTGGTTCTTCTGCAGACCTGCTGCTCTACCAGATGCTTCCCCTCCTAAATTTCTGCAAATGAGCTTGAAAAACTGGAGTAATGGCCTTAGGAAAAAAAAAAATACCCAACCAAAACAGGCCCTCAGCTGGGTGGTTGAGGCCCAGCTGCTGGGTACCCATGCAGTGATGCAGAAGTTTGGCCAAGCTGGAGCACGGCCAGCCCAGAGGAGTCCCGGCGATTTCATTTTTGGCACGCGGGCGATTAAAATAGTCCGTGTATATTCTAACAGTTCTCCAAGCCGTATCGTATTTTATTAGTGAGCTCTTAAAATTTTAGATTCTTTTGTCTTCGGTCCATGTGAAAAGCGGACAGTGCTGTATTTTAAGTGTAATTATGTGGATTTGAAAGTTTCCTTTTTCATTCTTTTTACTGTCGGTGCCTTAAACGCTGCATGGGCTGTAATCAGCTGCAAAACCCGTCCATGTGCGATGCACATGGCAAAAGTATTTCCAACTGCACCTCCGTCCTACCAGCACCGCTGCGCTCTGGAGCAGCCGGAACTCGGATTTCCGCTCCAGAAGAAATTCTTGCCTTTCACATGTTTTTTCACGCTCAATCAGAAAACAGCAGGTTTTTTGTTGGTGGGTTTTTTTGGGTTTCCCCCCCCCCCCCACGCAAAACAACATCATAAGAATTCGCTTGGATCAGCCAGAGCGCTGCTTTAGACAAAAAGTCAATCTTTCACTTTTTGATGTTGGCTTTATTTTTATTTAGATATTTCAAAATGGTTTCCAAAGAGACCATCGAGGCGCCCTGCTCCGACACATCCTCTTTGTTCCGGTGTTTTTATCACAAACTTTTCCAAGACAGACCTTTCTAGTGGGTTTTGGTTTTATAGGGAAATGGCAGTGGCTAATGGAAAACACTCCATCAAAATCATCTTGACAAACTTCAGCTATATTCTCCCCAATTACTGCTCTGGTTTTAGATTTCTGCTGGTATCATAACTGGTATTTATTTAATACTGTGCTGTTTTTTCTGGATAGCCAGTGGAAGAAAATATCTGCTTGGAAGAAGAGCGTATTAAAATAAGAGGGAATTATTTACTTTTTTTAAAAATGAGTTAAAATATGGGCATGTGGGTATGTCACTAGGGGAATCCTCACGCTCCAGACACGCACATATGTGCACTCAGTCTCCCTTGGAAAGAAGGAAGTTCCCAAACTACTGAAAACCTTCCCAACAGACCTCCCACAAATGATAACTTCTCGAAAGCCCAAACATCTCCGAAGATGCACGGGGCTTCAGAAGGGAATCCCTTCCGATGATCGGAATCGTCCAGCCTCCCATCTGGATTCGAGCTCCAATAATAAGGGTCAGGACCTTGTCCATGCGTAGTAAAAAAAAATACTGTAAGAAAGCACTTTTTTAGTATTTCCAGATGTAAGGAGAACATTTTTCTTTTTGAAATACAATGAGAAAGCTTTGTCAAGCTTTTTTGGAAACAAATATATAGGCAAGCACAGTGAAGAAAAACATATTTTACCAAATAGTAAAGACACGTCAGGGCAGGTGAGTTTAGGAGTTGGCAGCGTGGCGAGGTACCAAAGGCCAGCATATTTTTTTGAACTGTAATGTAAATGGGATTTACTTAAATCAAATGGGGAATCACTTTTTAAATACATTCACCGATTTTTCAAGCCAGGAGAGATCATTAAATTTTCTAGGCTTTTCTCCAGTATAACCTAACCCCTTGAATTTACCCCTCAGTTACTCCTGAAGAAAAAATAGATGAAAAAAAAAAAAAGAAAAAAGAAATAACTTGCATATAACTTGCATTTGGATGATGTTTTGCAAGACTTGCTTTAATCAGACTGGGTATCACAACTTCAAAAGCTGTAAGGTCCACCACAGCAGCCAGCTGGTCAGATGGTTGGTCCCCACATTTGGGTTTGCCTGGCTTCAGCCGTTACTTCTTTGTCTCCCTTTTTCTTCATGACAAAGAAACAAACCAAACCAAAACCAACCAATCAACCAAACAAACCAAAAAACCAACCAAAACACCCAAACCCCTTTAAGCACATGGTATTTTTTTATTTCACAAAGATGTTTATTCACCATAAACAAATCGCCTCTTGATCTTCCTTTTGAGAAGTGAAACAGCTCGTGCTCCATGAATCCCTCTCCGTTTTTAACTCAAGCCTTTGGAACACGCTTCTGGTTGTCCCCTGAATGATGCTGTTCAAGGGGGATCCGATGCTCGGGTACGACCCCCTTTCAAAATGTGCTGTGAGGAACAAAATTGAACGAAAAGGGCACTTCCCCGAGGAAAGGGAAGGTATCTGAGTGTCTTCAGACAAGATAATGTTGCACACGTTTGCCAATTTCAAACGTGGATAACTGGATGCACATGGAAAAGAATTCAATTTCCTTGAAAAATTAAAATAAGGAAAATATTTTTCGACAGGTTTGGAATTTGTCCTTGATTATCTTTTTTTTTAAAGCAACAGAAGTAGAAGCATTTTCTTAGTTTCATTTTTATGGGGTTTTCTATTCCATTAGGTACCATATGCTGTGCTTGGGTGCTTTGGTTCATGGGGTTTCCCTCTGCCTTTTTTCCCCCCTTTATTCCCATTTAAAGAATAGGAGAAAGAAAGGAAAGAAGGAGAATGAAAGGCTTTGTGCTTTTTTAAGGGAAAGGAAAAGGACTTAATGCAGCATTGCCCATCTCCATCCCCTGCTGCAGGAGGAAGCAAGGCTGGGACGCGGCAGCAGCTGGAGCCTGAGGAGCACCGTGACTGGTGCTAACAGCACGGCTGGACACAAGCTATAGGTAGAACCACTACGGGTCCAAATTTATCCTCTTTTTTGGCCCGGGAATTAAGCTGGAGACTTTATATGTGTGATTATGAGTTTACGCGTGTCCAGTGCAGTAGTAATTCCTGAAAGAGGGTTATGAGTCTGGAAAACTCAAACATCTCCATAACATAAGGGCACCAAAGAAGGATGATGTGTACTATACAGGAAAATTCAGCACAATTTACTGAGCTTGGGAATTTGCTTGCTCACTTGGGTGTTGTTGATACGATCAGCTCTGGCAGTTCTGCTCCGTATTGCCGTAGGTCGGGATTTATCGTGACAGCTGGTGAGGCACGGTGGCGGAGGAGAGACAAGAAGATGTTGCGACTGCTGAAGGACAGGTTGAAAACGCTCATTTTGCACGAGTCTAGATAGCCTCTCTCTATTTTTAAGGCAAGAGCAGGAGCGAAAGGGCCCGTCAGGCCACGACGTGTTTATGAAAGCTCCGTTTCCTGGAAGCGTGGGACCTCACCAAACTTTTGGTTTTCATTTTTAAAAACACCGTGTTTCTAGCCCGTGTGACTGCCGAGAAAAACTCGACAATATCATCTCTGTGGGTTGGTGAGACTCAGAAGGCATTGGAGGGTGAAAAGAGGAGCCTTTCCAGTGCTGCACTGCAGCCGATGCCGTGGATGTTTGGGTCCTGACTCACCATTCTGAACGTGTTCAGGCTTGGCAGCGCACGCCTAGTCAAGGCTTTGTGGGATCCAACTCTTACAGAGATGGTTTGGATTCTGCTGGTGTTTTGCTTGGGTTTGGGCTTCTTTTGGTTGAACTTCTTTCCCTTTTTTTTTTTTTTTTTTTTAATTTAAACGATCCTTGAAGATTTCATGCTGTCGTCAAGCGAATGCTGCCCCAGTTACCAACAAGCACTAGCAAAATATCTAAAGGAATATCAAAACCAGTGGGCACCTTTTGCAAACTGGAATGAGTAGTAGCAACCTGTGGTTGAGAGTCCAAGACTTTATTGTGAATGATTCCGTTGTCTTGCCCGTGTCACATTGAATGGTAGGCAGGAAAAAACTTTAATTAGCGGTGTATAACTACTTGCCTGAATAATTAATGCACCGTTTAAAGGTACAGTTCACCTTACCAGAGATGATCTCTGCCTCTACCCATCCTGGGCTGGGAGAAGAGACATATTAATTAATCCTGTGTTAATAGCACGGATTCTGCGGCCACTTCTCTGGCAGGATGGGGCTGAGCCGCTCTCCGAGCAGCACGTGGAGTCCAGTTTCATCCGTTATATTCTGTGCAGCCTCTAAGTGGAAGCACATTGTGGGACCCCAAGATTCCTCTCTGCCCTGGGGTGCTGCGGCGACACAAACCCTGCAGCCGCTTGCTGCACAGGGAGAGTTTTATTATAAAAAAAAAAAAAAAGAAAAAATTTAAAAATCTGGCCTTTTTGTTTGTCGCAGTCGCGCCAATTCTGGTGTAACGGCAATGCCAGCTTACTCGGTTTTGCTGTGTGTTAGCTATCTGGAACAGCTTTGTGCTGATAAAAAAATGCACTTTTTTAATAATTAGCTTTTTTTGAATGTGAGGGTTTTAACTTTTCTTTGACTTTTCCATTAACTTGAAGAAGAGAAATTCTGAACTGCTGATTCTGCAAATATTTTTAAATTTATACCCGTGTGTTGTATACAGTCAACAGTCTTTAAAGTTTGTACCAATGCTCACCTCTGTCTAGGTCTCCTCATCCATGGGCTGGACCTCACAAGCCCTGCCTGCACCGAAGCCAGCCCTTCCATCCAGCCCATCTCCATCCTGCACCTTGGGATCGTGGCATCATTCCCCTGACAAGTACGGATTTCTCCTCCCGCATCCCTTTCCCAGCCTCATCACTCCACGTTCCTGCAGCTCCCTTCTCCTTCCTGTCCAAAGCCTTGGGGGTGGTGAGACTCTTCTCCTGGTCATTCTCCATCCGATCCCATCTCTCCCGTTCGGTGTCAGGAGGCGGATGCACACCCCATCACTTCCCAACTACCTTTTATGCTTTCTCCTCGCCCTTGGAGGAGAAATGTCCCTACCGATGTGCACCAAGCTACCCCGCTATGACCTTCTAGACCCTCCTTAAAACACACCGTGGTACCTGCAGGACACTTAACCTGTTGTCCAGCTTTTTAAATCCAGTTAGAGCCTGTCTCAGATGCTCCTTTATTACTTTTTATGTTATTTTAGGGGAGGAAAAAAGGAAACAAAGACCTAGCTGTGTCGATTCTTGTTTCACTTGCAGGGCAGCTTTCAAGCTGGGAATTTGGTCTGCTGAGTCCAAAAGGTTAAATACCGCACAGAAATAGTTTATACCCACGTCGACGTAGCTAATATTTAATTACAGAGTGGCTGTGTTTGCTAAAAGCTCAAACCGCGCATCAGACAAGACCGCAGAGGCTAAGAACTGTCACGGGAAGGGGTCACCAGTGCCACGGACCCCACCAATGGCCATGGAGGATATCTGCTGCTCCGGTCCGGCACCACAACTGCTTTTTGTCAATATTTGGGTCAACTCAGCAGCTTCAGGTCACCGTAAGCCTTCCATGAGTTACGCCTTTGCCAGCGAGATCTCCTTGGAGCAACCAGGAGGAGCTATGGTGGAGGGTCTCAGGAGGCAGCAGCTAGGTTAGCCGCAGATTAGCTTTGGGAAAAATCACCACAACCCCCACGATATAAGTCAACCTGCCTTTGCCCTCGTAGGGGCACCCCATCTGCAGCGAGTGCTTTCCAAGGAGTAGAGGTTTTTTAGGATAGCTGTTCACCATGAATTCCACGGCTCATGGTTCTGTAGCCTCCCACCACCTTTGTGCTGCGGAGGGCAAACAATCCCAAAGGCCATACGTGTTTTCCGTGCCGGTGTCGCCGTTTTCATGCGTGTTGAGCTGACTTTTCGAAGCGAGCGGTGGAGCCGCGGCCGTTCCGTTAACAACGCGTAGCTTCATTCCACGAGAGTGAAAAGAAATACCCAGGTTTTCCGCATGCCACATCTTCAACTTGATTTCAGCCTGCCCGGCTGCCGCGTGGTGGACGGATTTCAAACTTCTGATTGAAATATGGACAGTGTGTGATTTAATCGGTACTTGTTTTATCTGCAACGCTCGGTTGGAACTCCGCGTAGCGTGCTGTATCTTGGCACGTCGAGACGAGCTTCAGATTTGCCATCTGGTTTTGGAACCGAGTACCTGTTTCTTTTACGGTTGGGCTCTGTCTCCCTCAGGGAGGGGGGTCTGTTTGTTTGCTTTCCCCTTTTTTTGATTTGGGATTCCGCTAAGGACAGAGCCCTCCTCTATGGCACCCGGGGAGGCAGCACAAGGGCAGCAAAGAGGAGCGTGCAGACCGACGGGCAAACCTCGAAACCTTTCTGAAGCGCGGTTCGGATCTGTGTCCAAAAGCTGGGATGCTTTTCTGAAACTCATCCAAACATATCTGAGACTCTTTGGGTTAGGGATTGGGTTAAAACCCAGGAGAATAGTCACTTTTTATTTTTTAATCCCCTCTCCAGCCTTTCTGTACTTACTGGGTCTTGCAAAGCCCGGTGAAAAATCGTAATTCATGGGGGAACTCAATAATTCTCTCTCTGATCTTGGAAGAAGTTAAGATGACCAGATGTGTCCTGTCACTGTGGATGGGAGAATAGGACGAAGCTAGCCCCACCGTTTCCCCCCGCCGTTAGGACTGTGACCGAGACCTAAGCCACGGCTGTAGGATGCAGAGATGCCCCGACCATAAGCCGTCATCTCCTCTTTCTCTGCAAGCCACGTGTTTTCTTTTGGTGTTCTACCACCAATAAATCACTCTCCTCTAGTAACTTCACATACGTGCACGGGCTCTCAACCTGCCTTGACGTCTGCAGGTCATCCAACCTGGTGATTTGAGAGTCCTTCACCCCTGGGGTTGCTCCACCAGCAGACCTTGCTGGAGGACTGTGTCCATCAAACACAAGCGGCGTGATGCTCCATGGAGGGAACCCGCTGGCCTGCTCCAAGATCAGGCTCAGAGCTGGGCGGGGACCAGCACCATCCAACGTGCAAACCCCAAAAATCTTTGCCCGCCCTGGCTAAAAAACCAACATAACCTGGAGCCAAACCGCACAGTCGAACCCAGAAATTCCATCGGGTCGAAAGAAAACACTATCGTGTTCCCCAAGACCGTGGCCCAAAGAGCATCTGTGTGACGCTGGAATTTTATACTAAACCCTGTGGTACTGATATATTAGCCTACAGTACTGAACTATTAGCCCCGGCCGGCGTAAATCAGAGCCCCGTTGCCGACGCACGCGGAGCCCTGCTGATTTACCCCGTTCCTGCCCGGCGTGCTGACCCGCCCCAGGGTTTTAATCAGGTCTGAAGCAACTGAAGTATATCGCCTATAAATTACACGTGCTCTTTGATAGCGCGGCAGAGGGTTCCCGGTGGAAGAGGTAGAATACCTGAAACCAAACCATCAAAACACGGCCTCGCCTGCATCTCACCCCTTCAGCCTCAGTTCATCAAAAAACCAGTAAGAGCCTCGGCGGATTCCGCCTGGCTGGTACTTATTCTCCTCCTAATGAACGTGGAAATATCCATGGCGAGTGGAATTTATGGATGAAGGAATTCCAGTTACCATCATTTCGTCTCCGCTGTAATAAGGCAGCCCGCGGCTGACAGCCCGGTAAAATACTGCTGGCTCGCCAAAAAAAAAAAAAAAATAGTGGAAAAGGGTCGTCGGAGCCGGTCCAGCCTGCGTCCGCGGGGGGAATACCACCTTTAAACCTCCAGAAGATGTTTATAACATAGTGCAGCTCCTGTTCCTTCACAGGCCTCTTCTCGAAGCCAAATGAAGGCGAACCAAATACTTTATTGAGTGGGCTCTGATGACCTTCGCTTATTTTTTTTGGTTTAAATGAGCAGATCTGCTCAAGGGCTGGAGGGGGGGGGGTAGAAAAAAAGTCTATGAAAAACACAAACTAACTTCAGATGGCGAGTTTAACCTCTAGTGGTCTCGCAGATTAAAAAACATTAAATCTTTTTATCTAAATTCTAATAAAAATCGTGTCTCCCATGGTTTTAGTGACTGCTTCCAACTACACTTAAAAGCTTATTATTTTCAGGTCAGGTAGTGTGCACTGCAAAACTTTTTTTATATTCTCTTTTTCATATTCTGAACTATTAATTTAAGGTTCGCTCTTACTATGAAAAAAATACTTCAAGCATTTAAGTAAGGGAAAAGCTTCATGTTTAAAGTGAAGCAACACCACGTTTTCACTAATAGAGGAGAGAATTTTAATGGAAAAACGAATCTGCGGCGCTTCTTTCGTACAGTGTTATGAATATATCATATTTTAATGTATTAGCTGAGAAAAATAACTCTTTTTTTATTGAAATCTTCTAAAATTAATAAAATATGGGAAGAGTCGGGGCAGCTCGGCTTCCTCCTCGGGCAGAAGCATCCCCAGGGTGATGCTGAGTTGTTGATTCACTGGCTGGAAAAGCCTCCAGAGCCGAAGGAAAACCCCCATGTTCTGCAACCATGGGAAATTCTGATGGTTTTAGGGGAATTAACTACGGATCCCGGCAAAGCTGAGATGAGCACAACTGCCCGAGTCGAGGATTTGCTGGCAAACTGGAAGTTTCAAGTGATGGCAGCTATTAGTTTGGTCTGGGCTTGGCACAGCAGGGAAGGAGGAAGGTGGGTTCAAACCATCAATTTTGGGCAGATTTTTTGCTATTTTTTGGAATATGTTTGGAAATCCATGTTGGTATCTTTAATTGTAATTCCAAAATGCTGTTTTGAGTGAAAATGTAGTTGAAGTTGAATGTTTTTGTTTGCTTCGAGCATGAAAAATGGGGAAAACCAGCCCCCAAGACAAAGCGACTTTGTTTCGTTTGGGGTGAAACAAGGCATTTAATTCAATCCAAACTTGAACATTGCTTTTCTCCTTTTTTTTTTTTTTTTAGGAAAACAAAACAAAACACTGCTTTTTTTTGCTTCTGGTCAATCCAATATCATTTGCTTCTGGTCAATCCAATATCTTTTGCTTCTGGTCAACCCAATATCATATGCCTGAGGTATCACTTATTGTTCTCCTGGTTTGCCCGCTCGACTAAAAATGCAATTATTCCAGTGGCTTTGCCCAGAGAGGAGCAGGAAGGGAGCAGCATCGCTCCGGAGAGCTGCTCTTGAGCCTGCTGCAGTGGGCGTTCCGTGGGGAAAAGAGACCCTAACACTGCTGGGTGGGGAGAGAAAAAACAACCCAACTCTCTGGGCCAGCAAAACCCACCCGCACCCCCACCCCAGCCGGGTTCTCCAGTGGGTCCATTTATCACTTTTGACCTTGTCCATCCAATTTCCAACCAAACGGACCAGCCCAACTGCTGGAATTAGGTTCTGTTCCCCACTTACTTAAAGAAATGTCTTTTTAACAGCAACACGGACATTGTGTCCTTGTATCCTCCTTCTTTCTAGATTATTTTTTGTACAGTTTGGAGTACCTTGTTTGCATATATTGCTTCTCCTTTTTTTTTTTTTTGGTGGTAGCAGAAATCAGAACGTAATGAAGGACAACAAGAAACTGCCCAACGCAACGCGCCGTGTTTGACTTGCAGCAAATAGAAGTACACAATGGGGTTTATATGGAAAATACCGTATGGGATCTGTAGTACTAGTGATTATCATACATTCAGATGATAAATCTAAAGATGCCTGGACATCCCCAGCGTTGTTAAAGTAAAAGCCTTGGGCTATGCCAGCCTAAGCTGGTGCGGTGCCTCTCGGGGCAGCATCGGTCGGGACAAGGACAGGTTCTGGTGACACCTCCCTCCCTTCCCAGCCTTTTGAAATACTCTTGGCTGCGGCAAATCCATAAGCCAAGAGCTCAGTCAGGCTGTTTGGACTCTCCCTTTACTTGAAAGGAAGTAAAAGTTAGCTGGAATAAGGAAAATCTGAAAATAACGGAGTAAAACCACCAGCTGATGTCCGGATCCCCTCTTCAGAAATCCCTATTTCCCTCTGAAAACATCACTATTCCAGCACCTAAACAACTCTTGCGCCCAACAGATGCCTTTTGCTGCCAGAAATATTGGGGAAAAAACTCTGACTTTTCATTCTGAAGAGCATTTAAACCCCACTTTACATCAAAGCCCCTTCGTGCCTCGGCCGGGGGAGTTATAAATGGGGCTCGGTGCCACGACTCCGGCTCCGGCCTCGGGACGGAGCGCTGCGCGTGCCTCCTGCTTTCAAACGCCACAACATTAATATCCACCGTCCTGGAAGTTAAAGGAATATTTATACACGTACACATCACATCCATAATGCATCGATTGACTGCTCTTATATTTAGAAACTAATATATTAAAACAAATGACCAAGTGACAAAACTTTCTTGACGGGGGATGAAATATGTCGGTCTGCTTTATTGTGTGTTATTTATACACGTTATTAGAAATATTAGAAATCAAGTAAATTCTTCCCATACTGTGACTTTCTCAAACTAGCTCTTTGTGCCCCAGTCTCATTTTCGCTCCGAGCTCCGCGTGCTCTCCTGCTCGTGTGAAGGGGCAAGAGGGCAGATAAGAACGAAGTCTTTCAAACCCGAAGGCTTTAAATCTCCTTATTTAGGATGTACTTGATGGGAGAAAATAACCTTCCGCCCTGCGTGGAGCTGCGGGGAGGGTTGGATACCAAACGCTAAGATTTCAGGACCCCGATACTAAAATTTTGAAAGGTCTTTAGCATAATCCTTTAATCTGTTTACTGTTAGATACAAGAGAAAATGCTTATTTACAAGAGCAAACATCTACTTCCATTTCAAATAGGAGTTTAATCTGTTTAGAGAAAGGCTTGGGAGGAAATAATTCAAACTACTTTAAAGATTAAGGTTATCATCTTTTTTTTTTTTTTTTTTTTCCTTCAAAGGCGATCGCAGGCAACCTTCAGAGGAAGCTGTGCTCATCGAAATTAGCCTGGAAGTGGTTAAAACACTCAACTATTTGACCTCGTCGCAGCAAACCTAAATGTGAAATGGGCCAATTTTTGCCTGTTTTGGGACGACCGTAACAGCGGCTGCAAAGCACGTGGTGGGTTCTCCCTTCTGCAAACACGTGTGGGGTTCCAGCTCTTCAATTACGTTTTAGGGGGGGCTGTAACACGGCCTGATTTTCAGGAGTCAGCATGATTATTCCATTATATTCCATTACATTCCATTTTTACTCTTGTATCTCCATCATTAGTATGTTCTGCAGCAAACAGTAGCGATACTTTTGAAAGGGATGAGTGCTTAAACACGTGGTTTCCTTTATTTAAATATACTTTAAGAGTATATTTTTTCATTTAAATATATACCAGGAAACATACTTAATAAAATATTAAATAAAGAATGTTTTGGTATGTTTGATTGAGTTTTTATAGGCATGGAAAGTACCAGCTTTGTCTTATGAGGAGTGCGAAATGCCCTTTGATTCCTGCTCTGAACGGACCGTTCTTCTTCCATCCCAGAGAGTGGCCATCGAGCACCACCAAGGGATGACCACGGCAGAGGGTGGGACCATCTGGTGGACTTCACTCTGCTCAGGCAAGTGGAACTTGCTTTGTTTCAGTAAGTTGAAATGGCAGAATTGGGTGAAGGGCAGAGCAACATCCGAAAAACCTGGCTGGATGTAGGAGGGGAGAGTTTTTGCTGTAGGAACTTGGGGGATTCAAACAGTACATGAAGGAAGCTTATGAGGCTGGGAGCACGTGCCAGGTTTCATCTCGGTTTTGGAGTCGAAGAGGAGCAATTACAGGGTGTGTGGTATTGCAGAACCCCTCCAGATTTTTTTTTAAGGGGGTAGCGCTGATGCTTTTTTAAGACACGATCCTGCCCTGTGAGATGAGTGCCTTTCTTCGCTGCCGCTCCGGAAAAGCCAAAGGCTTCGGCTTCCGACGGTGCCAGCGACGGAGCACGGGGGAATCTGGTCTCAGCTCCCTGTATCAGAAGAAACGAGGCACAAGTCTTCGTAAGGCTTTAAAATTCAGCCATGATCTCAGCGAACCTCAAACTCTTTAGATGGTAAGTTCACGCTGAAGAGCATCCTCGTTTTTATGTAGGATGGTAGAACACCCCGGAACAGCCAGAACAGTCCCAGAACGCAGGATCCCGAGGAGCATTCAGCACACACGGGGAAGGGATGTGCAGGTTTGGATCGCGCTTACCCTCCTTTTGCGGTGGCTTAATTAACGCACGAGCAAAGAAGCCCATAACTCCACTGTGCACTAATTACTTTTCAGCGAGCGAAACCGGTGGCCGGTGACAACCCCGAGGGATGGGTGACCGCAGGCAGAGAGAAGGGGTGCAGGCAGGCTATGGGGTCAGCGATGTCCTCAACGTATGGAAAAGTCCATATGGAGGGAGGTCCAGCGCTCCTGATCGCAGCTTCTGAGCGAAGCCGGGCGGCCGGACAGCGGCGGGCAGGAGGTGCTGGTGCACGGCACCCATCACTATAGGTTTCCCATGGTGGACAGAAAGAGGAGAAACCATCTTAAATGATGGCAAGAAGAGTTCCTGCCAGAAACGGGGAACGGCTTGCCAACAGCAGCAGGGAGGAGGACGTAGGGAAGTTGTGGTGTTTCCAACTGAGCATTTGGTTAGTGCTCGAGGGTTGTTAAGCCCCGTCGGGAAGGGCGAAGGGTTGGACACTCCGTGATTCTACATAACATGAAGACTCGGTAAAACGTCAGGTTCTGCAGAGAGTCATAGAATCACAGAATCATAGAACGGTTAGGGCTGGAAGGGACCTTCAAAGGTCATCTAGTCCAACCCCCCTGCAAGGAACAGGGATATCTCCAACTAGATCAGGTTGCTCAGGGCCTCGTCCAACCTGGCCTTGAACGTCTCCAGGGATGGAGCATCCACCACCTCTCTGGGCAACCTGTTCCAGTGTTCTACAACTCTTATGGTAAAAAATTTTTTCTTAATATCCAATCTGAATCTGCCTCCCTCTATTTTAAAACCATTACCCCTTGTCCTATCACAACAGGCCCTCCTGAACAGCCTCTCCCCATCTTTCTCGTAGGCCCCCTTGAGGTACTGGAAGACCGCTATAAGGTCACCCCGGAGCCTCCTCTTCTCCAGGCTGAACAGCCCCAACTCTTTCAGCCTGTCCTCATAGGAAAGGTGGTACAGCCCTCTTATCATCTTCATGGCCCTCCTCTGGACCCTCTCCAACTGGTCCACCTGTCCTAACGGGAACAAGGTGTACCTTAAAACAGCAAAATTATCCCCAGCCTGCAGCTCTCACCCCAGCCAAGGAGTTAATTCTCTGCACCCCTTAGACCTTCATTCCCTCTGCCCGGGTTCACCGCCCACTTGCCAAGGACCAACTCAGAATTTCAGACCTCAGTATCTCAAAAGCATTTCTCCAGAGGTGGCTGGAGCGCAGGAAACCCGGGCTTGGTCCGCCGGGGATTTTCCCCAAAGTTCAACGAAGTGCACTGGCGGCCTTGCGCGAGCTGCGGAATTAATCACGGCTGACGGGCCGAGCGCAGCCCCGGCCGCGGCCATCTGAAGCCCTGCTCTGCAAACATTAATTTATTTTCTAGACAGAACCGGGAGGGGACTCGTTTTCGGTGTGTCCCCTGGGTGGGTTTTCATTTTTCAACGTGACTGGCAGGGTCAAGTGACAGAAACGCTTTTTTTTGGGCGATGGACAGCAGAGAAAGGAAGCCTTTGTCAGCATGGAGCTGCCACTCTGGTTTGGTGACACCTTGCTTCCAGGACTGCTGGCGAGGGTGAAAACGATGGTGATTTGTTTGGAAACTCCTTATGGACATGCCCCTACCTCGACCAGGCAGGTCTATTTATAACCTTAAGTTAGCCCCAGCTGTCGGTAGCCATTAGGCTTGGAAAAGGTTGCAGCAATAGTTGTTGGATTTATATATTTTTATTTTATTTTATTTTAAATTGGCTGAAATTTTAAGAATGCAAGTGCAATGTTGTTGTTCTTTCTCTCACGACTTGAATTGGCATCGCCTTGCGTGCCATCATCCCATCCTCTTGGCTTGCCTCTCCTGCATTGAACCCAGAGTTTCCAACCATCCAAACCCCTACCTATGAGCATTATTTCTTTTACGAGCGTCCTCTTTGATCAGAGCTGGGATGGTGGGTCTGGCGGGTTGAGTTTGCTGAGCAGAGCTGGAGGACTTCTGCAGACGTTGGCTTTGGGATGGTCAACAAAACCGGCTCTCCTGGCCACCAGGAACGGCCAGAGGTGTCACGCTCAAGCAAATTTCTTGCATTTAATTTGAAATTACAGGGGTTTTCTCACGTGTCAAGCATCAAGGAAAACGAGAAGCCCCAGGAAAAACACCCTCTGAGTTCTCTCTCTGTAAACGTCCTCCCTTCAAGCACGCCTTCCCTTTTTAAATGCCTGCTAAGCCCACCTCCCTGCTTTCCTTCACCATACTCCCGGTCCCTTTCCTTCTCCAGAAATAAATCTGAATGTCTCTTGAACTCATTTATACTGCTCGGTTGCCTTCCCCAGCCTAACTCGTTCCATATGGCCATTGCTCTTTGCATGGAGCGGTTCTGCCTGGGTTCCCTCGTTTACTTCCAAGATTCTTAATTTTATGAATAATTTCCTAACAATCAGATCAATTAGAATGTGGAAAAGTCCTCCAAGGGAAGCAGTAGGATCCCCGTCACTGGTACAACGCAAATTTGGGCCAGACAAAGCAATTCCGCCCGTCCTCTGCGGAATGATCCCTGGGATGGGCTGATCTAATAAAGCAGATATTTTCCGTCTCGGCGTTCCCGGGGCCTGATCCTGCTCCCCGTGACACCAGTGGCCGCTTGCCGGGGCAGCGGCTGGGTTCCCTCTGCCCATCGGTCGCGCCGGGGCTTTGCCTTCTGTGCCCAGCTCTGCCTTTTTCCAGCACGAGGGCCACGTGATAGACAATCATTTTGGGTTATTTAGGCTCCCTTTCACAATTATAGCTGCTGCTGCTTTGCCTTTTTTTTCCTGCCCCTTATTTATCCTGAGTAATGCCTGACACATGCTTATTTCATGCTTCGTACCAATATATTTCAACGAAATGCAAACACAAAGAATGAAACCAGTACAGTTTTAATGGATCAAATACCATCCTACTAAAAACCACAATTTTCGAATCAACGTTTTTATTGAAACAGACTTTCATTCGGAGCGAAGCATCCTACTGAAACCCAGCATTTTTTTCAGACTTTTGTCCAACAGTCTCTTTTATTTGCCCCATCTCAAACAGGTAATTTTCCAATCAGACCTATTATACCAAATCAATTGACGTTTTACCAAAAATACGTAATTACAAGAATTAGCCCAAACCAACGGATTTTTTTAATCCTTCGCCTGTTAACTCAAACCACATATATCTGCAAGTAGGAATTCTTTTGGAGACCAATGGAAATGTATTCCAAACAATGCATTCTTATTCAAATTCTTATACGTTTTAATCAAAAAAACCTTGGATTATCTGCAACCAATATCTTCGAAGTCAGCCCATTTTATTTTGTTTGTCAGACCACTTTTGCTCACCCCCTGGTTTATATGGAATTAATCTAGCGCGCGCATTGAACGCGATGCCTAATGACTTTGATATAATAACACAAGCAAGTCCTTTCCAGTGTATCTATAACGAATGGCTGTATTGCTGATATTTACCAAACCAAAACATATTTTTATTGAAACCAGGAGGGATACCCAGCAAGGACCAGCTTTCTCCCTGGCCTTGCATGACTAAAGGAGTGCAGAGTGGAAGAGCGGAGGACCAAAAGGCATTGTTCTGGGGGTAGTATTCCCACCCTCCCTACTTCTGTCGTCTTCAGCAGCATGCAAGAGCACAGGACAGTGATGGCTTCTTGGAGCTGGTGGTGTTACACCCTCCATAACCTCCAAAAAAAGCCACAAATATGGGAGTTTATGTATGGGATACTTCTTCGGGAGTGTCTCCATGGATGGTTGGGAACCTTCTTTCAGCTGCAGGCAAGTGGAGATCCACCTGCCTGGAGCCTGCACTGCCCTCGCTGGATCTCCTCCATCCCTGAGATGTGGTTGTTGACAGGAGTTATATCTGTCTGCTCTCGGCTTTCACTTCTCTTGGCTAAAAGGCAGGCTCTCCTTTCTCCAGAATGTCTTGGAGCTCTTCTCTGTGCTGGCTGTAGCTCCAGCTGAGCTTCCTTGCAGATGGAGGACCAAATTCCTAAATTCTCTATTAAAGAAGGTCTTGACAGAGTCTTATAAAGCGACAATAAAATTTTCCTGTCCTGGTTAGATTTACTCCACATGGTACATCCCTTCAGCTGTCTACCTTTTCCTGCCTATGGCTGAAATTCCAGCTGTAAGTTCCCATGGTCGCACAGATCTCACCTAGCTTCAGCAGCCATCTCAAAGTGACGTGGTTGGTCTGATCTAGCACGGGAAAGGAAGATGCATCCACAGGGCAGGTCCTCTGGTCTTACCATAGCTTGGGTCACTCTTGGGAGATGGTGATCTTCCTCCAGGACTGTGGGAGGGAGCAGGCAGCAAGAGATACCTGCGGTTGGGTGGGCAACCATGCACCACAGCACCTGGAGGGTTGCCAGCCCCGGCTAGCCAGCACATGGGTGGCCCCACTAACGCAGTGCCTGGGAAGCAGGAGAGGGGCGGAAGGGCTTCGTGGCGTTGGCAAGTCCCGGTCTCCATCCCTGCGTGGCTTTTGCCGGTGGCTGATGGAGAGGGTTGAGTTGGGACCAGTGTTTCAGTCCCTGCCAGGCAGCTGGGAAGCCGGCCTGGCTAAATTCATTTACCCCCTCTGCTTGCTCCTTTATTTATTGAGGGGCTGAGCAGGCTTGGCAGTGCTCTGGTATTTCAGCAAAATTAGATATTAATTTTCTCTTAAACGCTCTCTAATTTTATTTTATTAAAACTTTTACAAGGAGAGGGAGAGAGTTTTCGTGCACCATCCCAAACGGGTGCCAATAAAACCTTTATACCCTACCGCAGCCTCAGGTACTCCACGTTCACAGAGAAATTATTTTTTTTAAAAATGTATATTAGAGAAAAGTTATAAAACTTTATTGGCTGCTCAGGACGAAGGGTCCCTTTACCGTTGCCACTTTCGACTCACAGGGGTTTTTCCATGAAAAAAAGGGCAAAACCACGGCCTGGCTCAGCTGGGGCAGCCCCACGAGGGGCCGGTGATCGCTCCTGCCTGAAAGTAGCCAAAAATCTGGTCCAGCTTTCCAGTCTTTATTGGGAAAATTTGTTTACAGCTATTTACTGGGCAAAGGCAGCTCGTGCAGCCCTTCTACAGCACTTACTTGCACAAAGCTTTAATATTCGATAATGTTATTTAATAAAACCTGTTACAAGGTTCTTAAATAACTCTTTATGACCCTTTTATGATTTATGTCACGACACGTAACCTCGGGTGTATATATTTTATGTTATTACAGATGTGTAAACTGATATTAATTGTACACGTTTTTTCCCCTGAAGTCTAAGAACTTTTTTTTTTTTTCTCTTTTTCCCTTGGCTATATAACTAGACATATAATAATTTCTACAGAAGGCAAAAACCAGCACATATAGTAAAAAAATGGATGAAAAATGTTTGCGCAGCTCTGCCTTTCATTTTAAATGAATATAAATGTTCGTATATGTCATAAATTTAAGCTGCGAGTAAATTACTGCCAAGTCCTGAGCCCATCTCGTGTTTGAATCCCGGAGTAAAATAGAAAACATTTGTTGGATCAGTCTGCTGAAAGCAGCAAGGAAATGATGTAATGTTTGTGAAATATGCAGTTTTGATACAATCCAATTAGCACTCTCGGTCGCTCTCCGGCAGGTTTGCGGGGGGGCCCGACCCCCTCCACGGCGGGGACCGGCAGCTTTCCCGAGGTGGGAAGGTTTCCCAGTAGGTTGGGACAAACGGGAGAGAAACCCCCTGAGCAAATCTGTGTTTCCTGGGGGGCTCTTAAGGGAGAATTGCTAAATCTTCCCTTTTTCTCCAGCAAAACGCCCATCAGCTGCTGTCGCGGCTCCGTGCAATAGGGACGGCGCCAGATCCCCTCTCTCCGGGGGCTTTTAAGGGACTGGACCCAGGAAGCTGACCCAGCATGGCCGTGCCCAGCAAACTGGGATGGGGACACCCAGTCCCGTCCCGAAGTAGAACCACAGCACCAGGAGCTGCATCCCAGCTTTCACAACGTACAGGGGTTTTCCGCCCCAAAATCCATCTCTGCAAACGATAACCCCGGCTGAGGAAGTCACAGCATCAAAAAGGAGGAAAATAAAGCCGGGATACCTTTCTCTTCAAATGCCATTTACAAAACATTTCAGCATCTGGAACAAGGGACATTAGTTTTGATTATTTCCTTATGATATTTATTCAATTTGTTATACTTAAAACTATTATTGTTTTCTATTCTCTCTCCCCCCCACTCTGTTCTTCTCTTTCATCCCCATATTTCTGTTCATTTGTCAAGGAAAAAAAATCAGCAGCAGGGGGAAAAAAAAAAAATAATCAAAAGATGTCGTCAATGTGGCCTTTTTTGTTTTATAGCGTTAAACGAACCGCCTGCCCAGGTAGAAGAAATCAGGCAAGAATTTGACAGAGAAGGACTTTTTGCAAGAGCATGTCGTGATAAGACAAGGGGCAATGGCTTTAGACTGAAAGAGGGGAGATTTCGATGAGGTATAAGGAAGAAATTCTTCACTTTGAGGCACTGGAACAGGTTGTCCAGAGAAGCTGTGGCTGCCTCATCCCTGGCAGTGTTCCAGGCCAGGTTGGATGGGGCTTTGGGCAACCTGGTGTAGTGGAAGGTGTCCCTGCCCATGGCAGGGGGGTTGGAACTAGATGATCTTTGAGGCCCCTTCCAAGCCAAACCATTCTGTGATTCTATGATTCTGTAACTACCAAAAGTGAAGCATGAAAATGAGCCAGTAATCAAATACTTGGGTCGCATGTTTACCCAGACCTCTGCTAATGACGGTTGTACGCCGTCAATGGATGCACACCATCGCTGTGTCATGGACTGCAAGGTGGCATGAAGTCAACTCGAACTCACCTGAAATTTTATATTGAAAGTAGCTGTGCTGGGATGGCACAGGGACACGAGCCTTCCTTGAAGCTTTATAAACTGGTTCATGTTGCAGAAATCAGTCCAGAGATGCTGGCGGATGTTCTCAGCAGTTGGGTCCGGCAGCCGCAAGTCTTGTTCTCCACCCTGCATGAGGACAACCGTGTTGTCGCATCAGCCAAGTGGGTTCCTCTCGCCTCCCAGCGTGGCCAGCCTGAGGAAGGAGCTGCAGGGATCTCTCCCCACCAGGCAGTCTGCGGAAGAGCTCCTCACCAAGCTGGGCCGATAATGGAGTTTTTGGCTCCATGGCCAAACCAGGAAAAAAAAAACCAACAACAAAAAAACCCACCACATGTTGAATTTCAGCTTTTGTGGGGGGAAAATATAAAACCCAAAATATGTCATGTTGGGTCAACCTGAAACATCATCTTTGATTCAAATCCAAAGCGCTTTGTTTTGCTTTGCTGAGCTATTTAACTCTTTTGTTCTAACTTTTGTCTTTTAATTTGGGTCAATTTAGAAATAAACAAATGCTGTTTGGAAACAAAAGGCTTAAAGGTTTTCCTTGGGAAATGTCAAATGTTTTAGCAAGTCGAAAGTGAAATGTTTTGACATTTTCCAAAAAAAAGAAAGACAAATCCGTGCTTTTCTCTAGCTGAAATCAATGGGTGGATTTGACCTGAAAGTGTGAAGAGTTTCTCTTTTCTTCTAAAACTCCATTTTTAAATGGAATTACTTTCAGTGGCCAAAACAGCCCCTTATGCCCAAGCTCAGTTCCTTTCTCCCATTGGAAGGGAAGCCCTCAGAAACCCTGTGCTCTCCTGCTTGGGTGCCCAAGCTGGACACACGCTCCCTGCAGGACGGGGACACTTATGGGTCTTCCTTTTCCAACCTACAGCGATTCGGACGTAATAAAAATGCATCTGTCAGGAGATGGATCTTCCTTTTAGAGTGAAGACCTTGGCCAACATATCATCTGCCAATCTCTTCAAATCCCTTCTTGTTCCTCCCGTGTGCCCTCTCCTTAGCTGGCCAACTGCTTTCTCCAGGAAATAGTTGAGGTCTGCTAAGGTGGGTGCTGATTTTGGTGGTGTTTGCTGCTTAAATGCATTTCTGAATCCAGTCCTTTTGTCCTTTTTGATGCCTGGTTAGCATGGATGCCACCGGGAGCTCTTTCAGCAGCTCCACTCCCCACTCAGGCCCAAGCACGATTCCTCAGCTCCCGGTCTCTGGGAAAGTTTACCATGGAAACTGATACCCTCCTAAAAGTCCTCCTTGGCCCCGGTGTCACTGCAGGCAGGGCTGGGGCAGGGGATTACTCGGGAGCTGCCCACCACGCTCATTGTCCTCCAGAGCATGAATGAATGGGGTAATTTAACCCCGCAGAGATAACGAACCGCCGCGGCTGTGCCAACAGTGCTTATTAGCATTTCCCATGAAGTGGCCGGGTGTTGGTTTAAAGGGTCTTTTAACAAATTATCAGGGTATCTGGCTGCTTCCAGGTGCTGAGCATCCCGGCTTCTCTCTGCTCATCAACTAAGAACGGGCAGCAAAGCTCTAATTACCTCCGACGCTCGTCACGCACCCGTTGGGAATCTGAAGGAGGGCTGGCGGGTGGGGGGTACCACCTCTCATGCTCCCACGCCCACAGTCCATCCCACCTGAGAAATTTTACTCCTTGGACAATACCTGCGCTCAGGGAGCTCTATGAAGCATTTCTACACTTTTCCAAGAGTGTGCCAAGGTTTTTCCCCCAAAGCGGGATTTAAAACGGTAGCAATTGCACCGGTTTAGACTAATATCGATAATACCTATCTCAATCTATACCAAGAATTATGAAAAAGGCATCAATCTAAGATTACACTGGTTGATACAACTGGAAGTCAGTTGTCCCCTTTGCCAGCATTTATGGGTGGCTGTCTTCCACAAGCACCTGGGCACGTCCATCCAGATTGCACAGTATATGCCAGCAAATTTCCCAGCTGATGGTAAGAGGTTAGCTGGACTCCTCAACTGGTTAGCTGCAAAGTTATTTGCTCCTTATGCAAAACATGATCAATGGCATCACATCTGCCCAGTCTTCCTTGATTGCCAAGACTGGAGGAGAACAGGTCATGGATAGATGGGATGGGTGGGTTCACCGGCAGCGGTGAGCTTTGCATCTCACACCGCCGTGGAACAACCAGTTTTGGTGGGCATCTTTTGGCTTTCTGAAAAAGCCATCACATCAGTCCCCACCCCAAGCCCACCTCGCACCGAGCCGTCCCGTGTGCACCGCAGCACCGAGGTTATATTTGGGTGTCCTGCTCCTGGGGGTCCCATCCCAGCTGCACCCTGCTTCAGGATGTATTTTCCCCAGAAATAACAGCCTGTCCTTTCCCACTTTCATTGCTGTGTCCTTTTTGTGGCTGTTCAGGAGAGGCCAGGTGCAAGTGGTGGGGTGAAACATAGAGGCTGCGACTGCTCCGTAGGGTCCCTTGTCCTAAAGGGCAGCATCACCTGTATCCCGTGCTCCGTGCAAGACACCAGGTAGCGGGCACGGAGCTTGGGATGCTTCATTTACCTGCAGGCAGAGGACTTGGCGGGTCAGCACGTACCTTCCCGAAAGGCTGCAGATGTTACACGAAAATTTTAATTTCGTTCCATATCAGGGTCTCCAGCAGATGAAATGCGTTGTGCCCTGGGAAGCTGTCTACCATCGCAACCATCCAGCATAGAAGAGCAGATCAGTTTTATTAAGCAGAATGCCAGGCAATTTAATAGCCTGCTTTAATTTGCTAGAATTCATCCAGCTTAAGTAGTTTTCCATCTTCTACTCAACCCGTTTTATGATTTATCAATTACCTATTTCACATATATCACACGTTTAACTTTTTCACTCTGTAAATCATATTCCTGGCTGAAGAAACGCGGGTTGGTTGGGGTTTTTTTTACAATTGAAAGAAAAAAAAAACAAAACCCAACTCGTCTCTCCGCATAAGAGGCCTAATACTTTCCGTGAAATATTTAAAACATCATTTACAACAGTTGCAGTGCAGCGATGAGTCAGAAGATTTGCAGGATGTTCCTGAGGTTACAGTGACCTTTTGAGGATACGCTGTATTAAGTATTAATCTTTCCTACAAATAAACCCGTTTTTCACCAATAGACTGTTCTTTTCCCCCCCAACCCTCTGCTAGATATACCACTCTTTTGGAGAAAGCCTCTCCCCATAGCATCGCCGGCGTCCGATGGCTGGAGAGGAGCTGCCCTCCCATTCAAACACGGAGATGACTTTTCATTGACGATGGGAGGTTTGTGGGTGTCTCCCCCCCTCCCCGAGCCTCATTTTGTGAAAGCACTTACTGAAACACTGCCTGAAAAAACAAACACGAAGCTTAAATCCCTCGCCCGCATCCCGAGGGGACATCCCCATTCACTCCGGCGGGCGCCGGCCCAGGCTCCGGCTGTGCGAAGGCACGGCAACATAATTGCCGTAGGCCCCTCAGCGGGCGCTGCCAAATTGGAATTAAAATTTTGTAATTCTTCTCTTTTAACCGTGCATTGTCTCCCATCCTGACCAAAGACTTCATAAAACCAGACCGCTGGGTGGAAATCCTGGCTGCACGGAGGTCAACGGCGTGAACTTCTGTGGGCTTAATGAGGTCACGGGCTCTCCCCATGCCTGCTACGACGCTGTTTATGTTGTGGTTTAACGAACGGTTGTCTAACGCAGAGCGTAAATGACTCCAAATGAGACCGAGATCCCTGCGGTGCTTGGTGTGGCATGGAAATCATAGAATCATAGAATGGTTAGGGCTGGAAGGGACCTTCAAAGGTCATCTAGTTCCAACTCCCCTGCAAGGAACATGGATATCTCCAACTAGATCAGGTTGCTCAGGGCCTCGTCCAACTTGGCCTTGAACGTCTCCAGGGATGGAGCATCCACCACCTCTCCGGGCAACCTGTTCCAGTGTGAAATTAGGCTGTCTCCGTCCTAAAAATCGAGGCATTAAGAGAAAAGGTTGGGAGAAAATACTATGACTTACCTACGAATTTTACTCCAGGTGGTAAACCTTGCCGGTTTTGCCGTGACACTCCTCCGGCTCGAACCCACGGTGTCGGTGGGCAAAAGGGAATTACTGCTTTGCAAAAACACCTCAAAAAAAAGCAGAAAAAAGTCAGGCAGGAAACCTGTGCCAGAAGAGGGTAAAGGCTGAAGCCCACCACAAAACCCCTCTACTTGGTGATCACAGCTCCTTCATACGGTCAGTAGTGTTATCGATCCACCAGCGTCTAATCAATAGGGACCAATTTAATGAACTGATGTGATAATTAAGTGGGGGTTTATGCGTTCAGTCTGGAACGTGAGCGCTGGCCAAAATGATTTTGACTTGAGGTTTTAAGGTGGAGAATAAACCTTTCACAGAAACAGAATCGCTCATTAAAATTGATGATATCGCGAAAGACGTTCGGCTCATCCTCGGGAGCGCGTGTCCTTTGCGTTTTGAAGAAGTGTAGCAGAAAACGTTGTCAAGAGGATTAGAGGGCTCTTCCTCTGCCAGGAACCAGCCGGTCGCAAACACTTTCAGATGGAAACAACTCAGAAATTTAAAAAATGTTTGCAAAAAAAGACATTTTCACTTTTCAAGCAACTCTGTTATTGATTTTCCAGGCTGAATAAGGAATGCTTGTTGAATTTTATGGAAACTGATAGTGGGACTATATGAAACTGGCCATAAAAGATAACAGATTTTGTTTTAAAGTCAGATAAAAGTTATAGTCCCATGTTATTTGGCATATGAATTTCCTATGATACCAATAAAAATGTTAGTTATAAAGCATTTCCTGAGGAATGGTTGTAACCCCCAAATGATCGTGGTTATTTGCTGAGGAAAATAGGTTTTATTCCGAACAATAAACCTATGCAGATTTATTAACCTGGGAAACACACAGCCGTTCCACCTACCAATCCGCTTCGAGCTGACGGAATTAATAACGCCGATATAATGAAAAATATCTTTTACACTCCAAAACCATTGCCTGCATAATGTCACACATAAAAGAGTTTACTTAGCAGCCCTTTAGCTCTATTTCCCCGCTCTTCGCAGAAGTCTTCGCTCGCAACGGGTCGTGTTACCGCGGCGCAATTCCCTGTAGGTGAACAAAAGCCCAGCATGAACTAACAAGAAAAATACTCGAAACAACCAGAAAAATGCCTTTTTTTCGTGCTTTCGAGGTGACGGCGAGCGAGCCCGGTGGGTGCCCGCGGCACCTCCAAACCCTCGAGGTTGCTCGCCGTCGCTGCATGGATCGCCCGATCCCCCACCCTGGAATGCCACTCAGCATATAAATGGGGAGAAGATGAGATGAAGAGTATCAAGTATTTAAGCCAGTGCAAAGATAAGAGTCAGAAGAATAAGGCTTTTTTTCCCTAACGTTGCTTCTTTTAATTTTTCTTCGTTTTTATCCTGAAACCAACTATGGCTGTTGAAATCATTCCACGTTTCCCAAGGCCGAAGACTGCCATTCCTAGCAGCAGTGTGCTCCACAAATGTTACATTTCTCGGAATGCAGAGCAAGAAGTTAATATTTTATCCCATCTGCTGCCTTCACATCCTCAGGATGGTTGGCCGCGGTGGCAGTGCGACAGCAGAGAGCTGGTGGAGAAGGTGGTCATCATGACCCTCATCCCACCTCGGTGCTTGGAGCAGAGGGAATGACAAGGAAAGAATGATAGCGTTTTTGGGGAACGTCTGGCCCCAGTACTCGTCATTTTGGGCCAAGGAGATAACGATACGGCGCTTACGCGGCAGCCAGACAAAGTACTGAGCCCCTCCTCCCACTCCTCCCAAAATATCGTAGACTCACCTGACACACGATGCGTGCGAATGGGAGGGAGAGGGTTAACAGAGGAACTGGGGGTTTGTACAAATCAGCACATTCTGCTGCTATAAATGCACATATCTATATATAGAGAGGGGGGCGAACACGCCGGTAAATTTTGCATTTCTATAAAGCGGAACCGAAGTCTACCGGCCACATATTAAGCCAAACAGCATGTTTTTGGGTAATTAGTGTTTATAATCAGTTTGTAAAGCTAAAGTGACTCCAGATCCCAATGCACTCAAGAAAAAAAAACACGTAGAAAATGCTTTTTTTTTCTTGGCGTATGCATGCAAATGCCAAATTAACATCTGCATACAATATATGCTCTGGTCAGACCCAAAATATTGTTGTGGTTATGGTCAATTCACTTAAAAGCCTATATGTTTAAAACCTCACATTAGTATGGATGAAAAGTTTTCTGTTCCTTTAACTTCTTTTAGGGTCGGGGTTGATTTTTTTTTTAAAGTTTCACATTAATGGTACTTATAAACCACAGCTGTTTCACTGTACGATATAACAATAGTGTTTTATATCTGAGCGAGCTTGGAAATCTTCGTGCTTACTCAGTTCTTCCAAAACCAAAAGCAACCCCACTTGTTCCTCAAAATGGAAGAGGTATCGGCAGTGTTTGCAAAACAATTAGATTCTTGACAACTTTTCATAAAGTCGATGTTTTGTTATTGCTTCGGAGATGAGATGAAATTCCATCTCGGAGTCAGATGAAATGTGATGATTTTGGCTTTGGGACCTTTTTTTTTTGTTGTTATTGCTGCGGAGAAGGGAAGGTTGAGTGGGCTACTTCACTGGCACCGGTGGGTCTCTCCAGGGATGGAGGCACACCACGCAACCGGCGGGCTGGTCCTATATCGATTACAGCACCTACACATGCTTTCACAGCGAAAACACGACTCGTGGTTATTCAAGCCTCTGGGTGAAGCCATCAGGTGAACCACCCACATGTCCCCTCTGAGGAGCTTCAGCAGCTGGAACCAAAGGTCATCAAGCACGCAGTGACTAACGGCTTCGTGATGCGAGGCTTTTTCCCAGGCAGTCATCCTCACGAGCGTGGTTTTCAGATGAGGGTTTGGAAGAGCGTTTTGCCCTCCATGATGCCATATTTACTTTTCCCTGTCTTCTTCTGTCCCCAACAGGCCTGATGGCACGGCCCAAGCGGGCAAAGCACCGTCTGCACGGAGTTACCCAGTGTTGTGCGAGGCTGCTGTGCCGCTGCCCATCTCCAGCAGCTGGAGATGTCCATGCACACTCGCGTGCCCATCCATCTACTGCATTCATCCTGCAGGTAACCTCCTGCTTGGCTAGCAGCCGTGGGTAGCCCTCAACAGAGCCAAGTAGTCCAGCTTTGGCCAGCAAAGGTGTCTGGTTTCTTCTTTGCAGCGGAGAAGGAGATGCTAATGAGGTGGAGAAGTTGTCGGTGGTGCAAAAACAAACGCCCGTGCAATGCGCCGCAGAAGGACCCAGCAGTAAAACATCAGCTGAAATTCAACAAACCCCTGGTAAGACCATCCTTACATGGACACGTGGGTGGCTGCTGGTGATCTCTAGGCCATCCCATAGGACCCACCCAGGACCCGGGTTGGGAAGCCTTGTGTTCCTGTTGCTGAACTCCAAGTGCCTCGGCGAGCCCAGGCAGCCACAGGGCTCTTTGTCGTAGGCTCCGGGAGCAGAGGGTGGCTTTGAGAGACGTGGGTCGTGCTCTGTGGCTTTGGAGATCCCTGGTTGACTCCATCAGCCAAGACAGGAAGCGAGAGGGATGCGTGAGGACACACGGAGGCAGGATACGTGCCGCTCTGCTGCCAAAAGCAGGCGGAGATCGAGTTCCTGGCAGAGGGCACTTTATTCTCACTTTCAAGCAGATTATGCAGCAGTTTGTTGGGTGTTTTGGGTTTTTTTCTCTCAGCACATTTCATCTCTTTCTTCAAACCTCCGGCTTTCCGGGAGAGGTTTTGAAGTGGCCTCATTTGTAACCTGACCTCGCTTCATGTCATATGTGCGTCATCGGCTCTGGGGGCCGTGCTCGGATGCTGACAAGTATTTCCAACTTTAAAATATGACTCTTTGGCATCCCAAAGAAGAAAAAAAGGACAAATACCCTGCTGTCTTTGGAGTGCTTCTGCAGAAAAGGGATGAGGGTTCACGGCACAACACGATGACCACCAAGACGTTGTCCAAAGTTGCGTGGATCCCACCCTGTTTTGTCCTCGTTGGTTATTGTCAGCCCCGCTACTTCTGTCTCCTGTCTTCTTCGGGGGGTCAAGTGGGATCACCCCCCAGGACACAGAGCCTGCGCATGGCCCTACAGTCCCACTTGGCCATGGAGCCATGGACGGCCCTCGGCTGCTGCACATCTCAGGAGCAGCCCTGGGGCTTTATGTAAGTGGATGAGGTTTGGCAGGTCCGGCCAAGGCCACCGCGGCTGGGCTCAGCTGGCCAGACCTCCTTTTTGGCAAAAAGAGGTCTTCCCAGCAGGGAGGGGCATAGAAATGGCGCTGGGTCGGAGCGGCAGCAATTACAGCTCCTAAGAAATAAGCAGGGACTATTTTAAGGCCACTTCCCAAGGGCCACCAAACCAATCCCATTCATCAATCCCTCCCCTGCCTCCTGCAAACACCTTCTGCCCGTCACAGCCCCGTTTGCCTGAGCGAGCCGTTGCGGGGAGGTCTCCTTTTTCACACTTCTCATGAAAACCAGCTGGGACGGACCCAAGTGCCCATCCCCGTGGACAAGGGCAGGCAGGGCTGGGTGGCCGAGTGCTGCGCTTGGCAAGAGCATGCAGCCACGTAGCCCTGCCATGGCTCTACGGGGGGAGAGTGGGCAGGGAAGGGCTCAGCTCTTTCTTAGCAGTCAGATGTATGGCCACTGCCCAGGTGGAGCTGCTTTCTGACCCACCGAAGCCGTCCCTGTGTCCAGCGCCAACCTGCCTTGTAGCTTACGGCAACCGTGGAGCCTTGTGTTTATCTCCCTCTCAAGACTATACGAAATTTTACATGATAAGTTAACAGTTTCTTGCTGTTTTCCCAAGATCTGGCTTTTACCGACCAATCTGTTAGACCTTTGTCAGAAACATTCTTTGTAATAAAATTTAAACGCTATCTTGTGCTCATGAGAAGAGATGCATTCTCGTTGACTCGGTGGAGCTACACGGATTTCTGCAGTCTCAATGTTTAAAAAAAAAAAAACCTTAGGCCTGTGTAGGTTTAGAAGTAATCTCTACTAATCCCTCAGTTCTTCAAGAAACTCTTCGAGAGTTTAGGGCTTTACATGTGCATAAGCATCTGCAAGGTTGAAACCGAAAGACGTTTCAGCCAGACCCAAAATGAAAAACGTAAATATGAAATATTAAAAACAGATCTGCTCTAGAGAAGAACTTTGACGTTGCCACAAATCTGAAGAAGAAAGGGAAAACTCTGGCATATAAATTCAGCATGACATCACTTTCTGAGAACCTGATGCCAAAACAGTGCTATCTCGGGGAGAGCTTCGGTGAAAGCTTTTGTCGTCTTTGCCAGGTTAATATAACTCCGAGATAAAAAGTACTTTCATACTTATACTGCAGGATGGGGGGGGCAGGAGGGAAGGGTTATGTGTTTCCCAAGGGAAAAATTACATTCATATCTGTAGTATCAAGTCCAGAAACAGAAGACTCACCATCTTTGCGTTGATCTTCCTTCCCCAACTCGCTCCAAAATCCATCGACACGCGATGCTTCTGAGAGGAGACCGGGAACCACAGTGCTCCTTGGTGGCCGAGCAACACTACACTTAGGGTTCAGGAAATATTTTCCTTCAATTTATCATCACCAGCTTTCTGCAAATTATTGAGGACAGCCTTCATCAAAGCTCTAACACTACTGTGCCCTCAAGTTCTTCTCCTGCATCCGTCGATTTGGGGAGGAGGCCCAAAAAGGTAGAATGAAACACAAACTGGCCAACTAACAATTTTCTGGAAAAACACCTTCTTATTGAGCGCCCGGGTCACCTCTGGGGGCACTTCACTGCCACAGCAAGGTCTGAGCCTTCTGTGTTGGGGGAATCACGGAGAAAAGAGCAATTCACCTCTTTACCCTGGAATCCAGGGAGGAAACGGGGTTTTCTCTAGTTGTCCGGAGCAGACGGAGCTCGCACGCGCACGTGGTCCCAGAGAACCTGCAGCAACGGAAAGAGAAGCCGCAAAAAGATTTCGGATCCCATCAGACGGAGGCTGTGGCACGTGGTGGGTTTGCAGCCACGCTCGGGTCAAGCCCCGATGATTGCTGACCCCCACACACCACAGCCCGACTCTTGATGCTGGTAGTCGCTTTCCCTCCAAAGCTTCAGATTCTCAATGTCTCTCAGCACCTCCAGGAAACACAAGCCTGTTCTCCATCCAGCCTCTCGCCGTCGGAGCGGACGTCTTGGTTACCAAGCAAGCGACATAAATATTGCGGCTGTATGAGGTGCCGATGTCAGCAGGGGCTGACACGAGCAGAGTTACAACTGCGGGGATTATCGCGGTCACCGTCGGGACCCGTGGGGTGAGACATCTGGTGCAGATGTCGCTCCCAACAGCGGTGGTGGTGAGGCTGCGGGGCTCCCGGGATTGCTGCCCCGGAGCTATCCCGCAGGGAAGGGCAGAGCTGGGTATGCAGGTCAAAGCCTAGTCCTGCTACCCAATCCTGCCTTTTCAAAAGCAGCTCTTGCCAGCGTGATGCCCAACAACTCTGCTCAACCAGGTGTCCACAGACCTCCAGGGCGAGCAACCAACCGCCGTTCAAAAACCCTGGAATGTGCCTAGCAAAACCTCCCCCGGGGAGAAAAGGTTACAGTCTAGAAAACAACAATTCTAGCAAATACACCTCATCAGTCTAAAGTTTCTCCTTGGTTATTTTCCAAAACGGTCTGTATTTTCCTGTTGGTGCAGTAGGAAGACTCGAAGTGCGTGGAGTCAGACGCAGGGATTGTCACAAGCTGGTGTAGGCAGGGAGTGGATCTGTGTGTGTGTGTGTGTGTGTGTGTGTATACACACACCTGTGTAGGTACGTATATGTGTATATATATGTATATATGTGCATAAGTAGCAGGTTGCCCAGAGAGGTGGTGGATGCTCCATCCCTGGAGATGTTCAAGGCCAGGTTGGACGAGGCCCTGAGCAACCTGATCTAGTTGGAGATATCCCTGTTCCTTGCAGGGGGGTTGGACTAGATGGCCTTTGAAGGTCCCTTCCAGCCCTAACCATTCTAAGTGTACGTGTACACATGTATGCATGTATATGTATCCATGTGCGTATGTATATAAGCATATCTATGAGTATATGTGTGTATAGATGTGCATAAATCCTCCTTACACGCTTCCCTAAGCATCCCCCGCCGCCGCGGTCGCAGCCGGAGCCGGGAAGCAGCCGGCTCTCTGAGCACATCAGTTCTTGGCCCTTAACAAGGAGCCAAAGGCACGTGGACATCGCTCTGTGGCTGCAGAACCCACCTGCACACACCCAGCGGCCAGTTTCCAGCCCAAATCCGGGCAGAGCCACCGCAGACGAGCAGCCGCAGCCCTCCTTTTCCCTGCAAAAATGCCGTCTTCTTCCCTTTGGCTTTTATGGAGCATGGGAGGCAACGAGCCATCCTCAGCTGCGGCAGGTCTTAGTCCTTGCAGGAGGCGAGAAAATTCTGTCTTAGCTACAGACCTGGGGAGCTTTCAGCAATCCCCCCCAAAAAGGTGGGGTTTTTAACGAGAAAATCCCTTCCCTAATCATAGTTTCATAGATTCATAGATTTCTAGGTTGGAAAAGACCTTAGAGATCATCGAGTCCAACCATCCCTAATCCCCATTAAACCATATCCCCAAGTAGATCATCCACCCTATTCTTAAACACATCCAGGGATGGGGATTCAACCACCTCCCTGGGCAGCCTATTCCAGTGGCTGACAACCCTTTCAGAGAAGAAATACTTCCTAACATCCAACCTGAATCTCCCCTGACTAAGCTTATACCCATTTCCTCTTGTTCTATCACCCAACACTTGTTAAAATGTTGTTAAAATTCTATTTTTAATCAAGGCTACCAACAGCCAAACAGCCCAGAAAAGAGCAGAAACCAGTAGCCTGACTGCACCAAAGCCGCTCCGCTGTTACCTGGCACGCTTCCCTCTGCTCCCTGTGCCCGCCCGCCCTCGAGCAGCATCCCACGGATGGGCACGGCACCTCTCCGGGGCACCTCAGCCCTGAGCACCTGCGGAAGGGCAGGTTTCCGCTGCGGCTGGCAACACGCTCCCCGTGTCCGGCTGGGAAAGCAGCAGCTGCTGCTCCGTGTCTGCAGAACAATGGGGTCCCCCTCTGGTGGCCACTGCTGCCCGAGGTGTGCCGGCATGGCCAGCGGCAAGGGGCCCTCCAGACCGTGGAGTGGGCTCCCAGTTGGCTGACCGGGCGTGTGGGGCTGTGTGGCCCTGTCTGAGCGGGTGAAGGGGCTCCCAGCCCCTGCGCTGCTCACCTCTGCCTGGGCAGCTCCCCGGGATGCTCCAGCCAGCACTGCTGGCATGAGCTTCTTCAGAAGCCTCTGGAGGACCAGGCACATGATATATCCATGGTGCATCCCATCACGCAGTGCATCCCATCACAGTGCATCCCATCACACGGTACATCCCATCACACGGTACATCCCATCACACAGTGCGTCCTATCCCACAGTGCATCCCAACACACAGTTCATTCCATCCCATGATACATCCCATCACATGGTGCATCCCATCACACAGTGCATCCCATCGCACATCACACAGCACATCCCATCCCATCACACGGTGCATCACCTCACACGGTACATCCCATCACATGATCTGTCCCATCACAGTGCATCCCATGACATGGTACATTTCATCACATGGTGCATCCCATCACACAATCCACCCCATCGCACGGTACACCCCATCCCAAGGTGCATCCCATCACATGGTACATCCCATCACATAATACAGCTCATCCCACAGTGCATCCCATCCCATGGTGCACCCCGTCACACGGTACATCCCATCACTGCACGACCAGAGCACAAACGGTCTCAGTCCTGCCACCGCAGCCCGGGTGCTGGGTCCGGGGCTCGGGACACCACTCCTCGCCCTCATGCATCGCTCCTCCGGCTGCCTGCGCCGGGCAAGTGCCTGCAAAGGGATGTCTTTGCCGTGGGGCCACAGCAGGTGCCGAGCATCAAGTGGTTGTTCAGGATTGGGGCAGGTTTACGACAATCTCAGAAGGGAATAACCCGGACACTCCCACATCATCCCAGCAGGACACTCGTCCAAAGGGCCGGACTCTGTGCCCTGGCTCTGCCCGATTCATGTCTCGCTCACCCCGGACCTCTGCCAGAGCCCCGTCCCGTCTCTGTGGGGTGCGGGAGCACCACCCTACCCCACATGGGATGGGAGAGCTGAGGACTCACAGCTGGGTCCCCACACAGCGTGTGAGCATGGGGCACTGGGAGATGGGGGCATTTGGGTCCATCACGCCCTGAAGCACCCCAAGGGCCCCAGCTTTGGGAACCAGAAGGCGCTGCAGGGCTGGATGCACCTGGAAGAGCAGAACAGCCACCTACGGGATGCAGCATGGCGTTTTGGGGATGTTTCAGTCTTTTTACCATAGGCTGCCACCGCGCTGGTGGGCATTCCCACTTACCCAGATCCCTCCGCAGCACGGGAGCTCAGTGTGGTGCCCGGCTTCCCGCAGCTCCCTGGCAGAAGGGCTTTTGGCAGCCCCATACGGAGGACAGACCAGGTTCTTCAGGCTTCAGCAGTGGGGATGCAAAGGGCTCAGCAGAGTCCGGAGGGAGACAGGGCTTGGGCTGTCCCCACATCCCCCTCACCCCTGGTCTGGGATGCATTTTCCCAGCTGTTTTGGCATCAGGGCGGGCAGAAACGCCGCGCGTGCTCTGTTCCAGCTCTAAGGCTGGTGTGTCAGTCATCTTTTCCAAAGCTGCTTTGGAACGGTCAAACCCAGCATGGGGCTAGCCAGAGCTGTTAGTCATCTGGTTCAGGTGACTCCTCCATCCTCGCATCCTTTAAAGCGGAGTCAGTGACTGCCTGGCAGCAGACCTCGCCCTGGGACAGTCCTCTTGCCTACTTAAAATTCCCTCCTTTCCCTCCCATGCTTTGTAGTCGGTTGCAGGGACCAGCTCTAGCTGGAGGCTTTGCAACAGCAGAGGCAAAACCAAATTTTGCCACCCCGAGGCTGAAGGCAAAAATAATTTCCTGGGGTGGGATGTCAAATCTGGCATCCTTCTCCTTCCCTCCCTCCCTCCCACAAAGCCACACTCTCTGCAGAAAGCCAGGCGTGTATTCTCCTGCCAGGATATTTCCTCCCTGCCCTGCTGTAGGACCTTCCCCTGCTCCAGACAATGAAGGGACCGAAGCCAATGGCAGCGGCTGGTGGAGCCAGGGAATGCGAAAGCCCAGCGGAGCCCGTCTCAAACGCACCCCAGCCAGCCGAACAGTAGGGGGATAACAATCCCTGGTGGGTGGGCTACCAGGGGCAGCCCTGCCACTGGCCCCCCGCATGCCCATGGCCAGGTGAGATGAGTGGAAGCCGGTCCAGGACTGGGGGGCAACTACCCACCTCCCTGCTTGCATCCAGCGCTGGCCCGTAGCCCCATAGCATCAGGGATCACCCAGTGGGCCCACAGCCCCCCCAGGCAGGAAAGCCCCAAATCCACACGTGCAATTAGAAACAGGGAGCAGGGCCACAATACGCTTACAGCAACACTGAGCCCCCGAATTGGGGGGTGCACAAATCCAGAGCCAGCACAGAGCAATTCCTGCCAGCCAAGTGCCCCCGAGACCCCAGGGGTCTGCAGACACTGTCTGAGGCTGGGGAACACCGGGAGAAGCAGTGGTGCACGGCCAGACCCCGAGGGAGGGAGGTCAGCAGCGTGTGCCCACGGCAGTCACTTTTTATTAAGGTTTGTTATTATAAAAATATATCGTAAAACGTCGTGGTGCATTTGTCCATCCCCGCTCCAGGGCACAGGCACGGGAAGGCTCGGACAGGGAGGGCTCCAGAAGCCAGAATCTGCTCCCTGGAGGGAACGTGTTCCCTTGGGCTGGGATGGGGCTGGGAACACTCCGAGCAACGGCTGGGGACGGAGGCATTCGCTGCCCTGCATCCAACGGTCTTCGGGGACGTGGGAAGGAGAAAGAAAAACTGAAAGCGAGGAGAAGGGAAAAAAGAAAAAGGATAAAAGAAAGAAGGAAGACTGAGTCTCTTCCGTCACCCCTTTTCCGATCCGGTGGAGGTTTACGCGTCCCTGTGGGCAGCATGAGTGAATGTCCTGACCGCGCTCCCCTGCGCCGGGATTTGCCATGGGACGATGTCCCCTCTCTCCACCCGGGCTGTCTCCTGGTCCCTGCAGGCACCTGCCGGAAGCGGTGGCACTTGGGGAACAGTTTGGTGGCACTTCGGGAACAGTTACAGTTTGCAGGTGCTTTTTCCAAGAGTCACTGTCTCTTGACTGCTGCTCCGAGGCTCTCGGAAGAAGAGGCCGGGATAGAGAGTCCATGGATGGGGTTTAGGGGGTCTGGAGGTTTCCCCACGGGGCTGGCGGGTTTTCTGTCCGCAACTGCAAGAAGGGTAGAGGGGAAAAAAAAGAAAAAAGAATGAAAAAAAAACGCCAATGCAGCGGATTGACGGACTCGACACATTGCTGCACACACACAGACCCTCTTCCGACGGCCCCCCAGGAGCATCTCTGCCCCTCTGCCTGCCCCCCGGAAAGCCACCCCCTCAGAGAGGGGCTGCCAGGCTCCCTGTGTCGGACCTGTCCGGGGGAAACGGAGAGGAAAAGGAGATGACGCATCCCCCGAGCGATAGGGACCGTGGTCCTGGCGGGTGCTGGGGATCGGGATCTGCCCGGGGAGGTGACCCAGACCCATCCCAGCCACGCAGAGAACACGTCCCACGCACCTTCTTGGGGTGCCCCCGGGTTGGGGGGGGGACTGTGCCACGGGCGCCGGGAAGGGGGAAGGATCTGCTCTCCGTGCCCGCTGCAGTTACACCCCCGTGGAGCTTCTCCCAGCCCCTCGCACCCCAGGCCCCGCGTATCCCCCCACCCCTGCACCGTCCACGCACGGGCCGTCGGCGCGGGGAGGGGGTGCGGAACGTCCCGGGGCTGCTGCGGGCACTGGGACGAGCAGGGAGATTTTTCCCGGGGAAATAGCGGCTGCGAAATCGGAAAAAGGTCTGAAATGGAGGGCGAAACTTCCCGGCTGAGTTTGCCTTTCTTTTCTCTCTCTTTCCTAATTTCTTTGTTTCCTTCGCTCTCTGTCCCTTTCCCCTGCCGCTGCCCCTCTCTCCCCCTCCCCGCGCGATGCCGGTACCGGGGGCCGGGAAGCGGCGAGCCCGGACGGCCGCCCCGCCGCCCCCTACCCCCCCCAAATCCGGCGGGTGACAGCCCTTCCCCCTCCAGCCCCGCTGCTCGGGCCGGGGGGTGCTTTTTGCCGGATAATCCGATATTTGGTTTGTCCCAGATAAGTAGCGGAACCAGAAAACCGATCCGAATGAAATTAAAAAGAAAAAAAAAAAAAGTTTTAAAGACGAGAAAAAAAAAAGACGGAAAAAAAAAAAAAAAAACACAACCTAAAAAACACAACGAAAAACCGCAAAACCAAAAACCCACAAATGTTTAAAGAAAGTCTGTGGGCCTTTCGGCAGGGACAGCTTGAAGACCGGCAAGTCAGAAAACCCAGGCTCCAAATCACTTAAAACGCAGGAAAAATACCTCGAAAAATATACTAAATACGCGGAGGTCATCTTTACTCCTTCGCTCGTTTTCTTTCCTTCTTTTTTCCCCTTTTTTCTTTCCCTCTTTCCTTTTTTCTTTTCCTTTCCTTCTTCACCCTCCCTTTCTGGCCGTCTATTTTTTTTTTTTTTCCCAAAGAATTGGTTTACGATTATCTATTTTCACCCACTGATACTCCCAGTAACTCATTCCCGGGACGGCTGATGTTAGAACTCGCAGCAGGTTGCAGTAGTTAGATAGAAACGGTAAAATTTCGTATTAAAAAAAAAAAAAAAAAACAATAACAAAACCCACCAAACAACAACAACAACAACAGAAACGCACTAATAAGTGGGAAATTAATTGCAAACGTGAAAAAAGAAATAGAAAATCTAATACCACGAAAAAGGAGAAAGACATCGATGGGGATTTTATCCGCAGCACAGACGAGTTGGGATTTTTAAAACGAAACCGGCTACCGAGGAAACAGCGCTTCCAGCAACGGGCCGCGATAATTAGCAGGAGGTGAAAGAAACGTCCCAATTAACGGCCTCCAGCACGTGAACCCCATGTGATTCTCATCGAGAATTTGGCTGTGTGTCCCCCCCCACCCCACGGCGGGGTGTTCCGATGCTGATAGCGGCTGGGGGAGACCTGTGCCTTTCTGCGGGGGTTGTTAATTATTCGGAGGAGCCGGGGAAAAGCCCCTCGCCCTACCCCGCCGCCCCCCGCAAATTCCGCCGAGAAAACCACCTCTGCCGAGGGAGGGGGGAATGAAAACGCAGGGTTCTCCCCAAATCTTCCCACTTCCCTGGGCGCTGCCAGCCCAAACGTCGAAGAAAAAATTATTTTCAGTTCATAATCCCATCGTGCCGGCTGAGGCCGGGCGGGAAGGCGCTGGGGTGGGGGGTTTTGGATCGAGACCCACCGAATACTGCGGCGGGGGGCACCGAGAGGGCTCAGAGCCCCCGGTGGGAGCGGGGAGGGGGGGACAGAGCGGACCGGGTTTGCCCGAGGTGCGGGCAGCGGCAGGGCAAACCCCGGGGACCGCAGCCGCAGCCCCCCTGACGGTGCGGGGGGGGGGGGAATATTGATAATATCTAAAATATTCAGCGAGGTAACCTCTGCCTGAAGGTGGGGAGACCCGCACCGAGGCCCTCACCTCCCCGCCTCGTTCCTCTCCCGCTTGCCGAGCCGCCCCCCCGCCCCTCTCCGGGGGTGCCCCCGCCGCCCCCCCCCAGGCTCACCTTCCCTCCCGGGCTGCTTGAACGCCATCGCCGCGGCCAGGTCGCCTCCGGTCACCGCCACGCCGGGCCCGTGGTGGGCCAAGGGGCTACCCTGCGGCTGCCAGGGGTGGCCCGGGGGGATGTAGCCGCCGGCCGGGCCGCCGTAGACGCCGTGCTGGTTGGAGGGGGGGTAGGCGCAGGCCGGGAGGAAGCCGCCCACCGAGGAGAGCCCCGGGGCGGGCTGGGGACAGGCACAAAGAGACACGTAGGGTACGAGGGAGAAGCTCGGCTGGGCTGGGGAGGGGGCACCGCCGAACGACGGCGGGGGCTGAGAACGACCCGCCCGGCTCTGGGTGTCGAGGCTGCGCCCTCGAGGGGGTGGGATGCCGAGCCCGGGCGGACGGGGAATGGGAGCAAAGGAACATCGCCCTCCCCCGCCTTGTCCCCTCCTGCCCCCCTCTTCTCCCCTCCTGCTTCCCCCTTGTCCTCTCTTCCCATCAGTTACCTGCGGGTATTTGATGTCTCCTTCCATGGCAGCCTTGTCGATGCCGTTGACTGCCTGCGCTGGGGGGAAGGCCGTCCTGTTCACGCTGGGCCAGTCTTCCATTTTGGGGGGGTAGGCAGACCCCTCTGTGCCAGCCAGAGCCCCTGGGGAGGAGAGCGCGGCGGCTCCGTTAGCGTCACCCCTCGCCCCCCACCCCCGGACCCGACCCCAGCAGGTTTTGTCCCCCGGAGCAGGGATTGGCGTGAAACGGGGGGAAAGCCCGAGTTTGCAAGTGCCTGTTGGCATAAACCCAATGGGGTGGGGGTGGCGCACAGATCCGCCTCGCCTCCCTCTCTCCGCCAGCATCCCGGGAATACAGCCCGCTCCGCCGGGGCAGGCTCGCTCCCGACGGACGAAATTAGGTGTACTCCGGTTTGACACCCCCCCTCCCCGGGCGGAGAGGCTGCTCGCTCCCCTCCAAACCCCCTCTGCCCGGCTCCCCGCGCCCCTCCGTCACTTCCACGCTCCCGATAATTTAAGAGGCCCCAATTTCTCTTCTGACGACGGAGATTTATAAAAGTGACATCGGAATTTTAAAGATAAATGATTGCACGGAGGGAAACGCATGCGGTTGATTTACTCGGGCTTTTGGAAGGATAAAAGGACTCGCACCCCGCCTCTCGCCATGTGTCCCCCCGGGAACCGGCGGGGCAGCCGGGCCGGGGCGCGGGACTGGGCGCTCCCCTCGCCTCCCGGGATGCCCGGAGCCCTCCTCGGTTCCTCCGCCTCGGCTTCGTTCTGAAGAAAACCGGGGCGACTTCTCCGGGGGACCCCAGAGAGCGCCGTGCCCACGTTCCCAACTGGTTTGCCTACCTTTCTTTTTATTTTTCCCCTTTTTCCTCTCTCCTGGATGTTCCCCCCCCCTCCCCCTTTTTAAGCCCCTTACATATATATATATATTTTTTTTTCATTCGCAAAGACAAATTCAGGGCTCCGAATTTGCGGTCGGCAATCTATCATCCCTGCGAAAATATTTTCCATATTTTTCCATAAAAAGTTCAAGATGTCTGAGCCTCGCCGCATCTGGCCCCGCCGCTCCGGCCTGCCGGCGCGGGGTTAGGCGATCCAAAAAACACCCCTCTTCCAAAAACGAAAACAAAACACCGAAACGAAACCCGGGCGAAAGAAACTGCCCTCCAGGAGGGGAAGGGGCGATCCCGGCGGTGGGAGGGGGTGGCCGGTGCGCGGTACCCACCCGTCTGCTCCACGAAGGTGCGGATGCCCAGGATGTTGGTGACGGAGTGCGCCGAGGGCCAGGAGCGGGGCAGCCCGACGGGGGCCGCCGGCACCGGGGCGGCGGGGTGGGCTCCCACCTTGGCGGCCGGCGAGGCCACGGGGCCGGGGTAGGGGTACTGGTAGATGTGGTTGTAGGGCAGGGCGGGCGGCGGGGGGGGCTGCTTGCCGCCCTCGTAGGGGCCGGGCTGCGAGAGGCCGCCGATCTTGTTGCGCAGGATCCTGCTGATGGAGCTGACCGACGGCACGTTGTACTTGTCGCAGACGCCGTCGGCGAGCAGCCGGTCGCGGATCTCCCAGGCGAAGATGCCGGGGTCGCCCTGCTTGTAGTCACGGATGTGCTTGACCACGTTGGGGGTGGTGACCCGCGGCTTGCTGCCGCCGATGGCCCCGGGCAGGATGGAGCCGGTCTCGTTGTACCGGGCCAGGATCTTGCTGACGCAGCCGTGCGAGACGCGGAGCTGGCGGCTGATGTCGCAGGGCCGGATGCCGAGCTGGGCCAGCTCCACGATCCGCAGCCGGATGGCGTTGGGCAGCGGCCGCCCGTTGACGAAGACGCCGCCCAGTTGGTTCACCTCCCCGTAGGTGTGCTCTGCGGCGGGCCGAGCCGTTACCGGCGGAGGGAAGGACGGGCGGCCCCGCCGGCAGCCCGGCCGCCGCACGTCTAACCGGTCAAGCGGTCGTGGGAGGGAGACGGGGCTGCCGTGGGGAGAGGGAGAGGGGAACGGGAAAGAGGGAAGGGAGAGGAGAACGGGAAAGAGGGGAGAAATGAAAGGAGAGGAGAACGGGGAAAAGAGAGAAAGAGAGGGGAAAGAGGGGGAAAAGGAGAGAAAGAGGGGGGAAAAGGAGAGAAAGAGGGGGGAAAAGGAGAGAAAGAGGGGGGAAAAGGAGCGAAAGAGGGGGGAAAAGGAGAGAAAGAGGGGGGAAAAGGAGAGAAAGAGGGGGGAAAAGGAGAGAAAGAGGGGGGAAAAGGAGAGAAAGAGGGGGGAAAAGGAGAGAAAGAGGGGGGAAAAGGAGCGAAAGAGGGGGGGAAAAGGAGCGAAAGAGGGGGGAAAAGGAGCGAAAGAGGGGGGAAAAGGAGCGAAAGAGGGGGAAAGAGAGAAAGAAAGAGAGAAAGAAAAGGTGAAAGGTAAGGGTAAAAACGAGAAAGAAAGACGATAAAAAAAAAAAGACAAGGAGGGAAAAAATAAGAGAGAAACAACGAGAGCGAGAGAAAGAACCGAAGGAAGCGAGCAGTGCGAAAGAGAAGGGAGCGGGGAGGAAGCGGGGAGCCGAGAGCCCTCCCAGCCGGGCACGTCGTGCCAGACACCGGCCCGCCGCCACCACGGCCCGGAGTGCCGCGCCGCAGCCCGGGCCGCTCGGCGGGGCCGCAGCGACGGGGCCGGGGGTCCGTCCCGGCTCCCCCCCACACACACCTCTCCCCCCCAGCCCGGCGTCCCCCCTTCCCCCTACTCCTCCGCGAAGCGACGTCGCAGAGCCCGTCCCGGAGCCCTCCCCGCGACCGCCCGCGCTTACCCATCGCCCGGCGCCGGGGCAGCGCCGCTCCGCCCGGGGAGGGGGCACCGCCTGCCCGCCGCGCCGCAGCCCGGGCCCGGGCGCCGCTGGCCCGGCATAGAGGGCCCGGGGAGCGGCGGAGGGCGGGCTGGCTGGGCGGGAGCCGGCGGCGGGGGTGTCCTGGAGGCGCCGGGCCCGTTCCCCGCTCGCGGGGAGCCCCCGCCGCTACCCGGGATCAATTTGACGTGGGAAACACGTCAATCCCGGCCGTCACGGTGGAGGCGCCGCCGCGGGCCGCCCATTGGCTCCCGCGCCGCTCCTAAATGGCCGCGGCAGCCGCTCCCCGCCGCCGGTGGGGGGGGTGGAACGGAGGCGGGGGGGGGGGGGACACGACACCCTCCGCCCGCCCCCGTGGGGCCAGCGCCTCGCCGCCGTTCCCAGCCCGGGGATGCTCCACGGGACGCCCCCCCCCACACTCACGGCCCCCCCCCCCCCCCGACTGGTGCTAGGGCTGCGGGAAGGCGGAGCGGGGTGAACCATGGGGGTCCCCACACTCCCCCCCTCCCCATCTTGAGCCCCTCCCCGGCCCCCTCCCCTCGCTTGTTCCCACGCGGGACGCGGACACGCGGGCCGTGGCGCAGCCCGGGCACCTGTCCCACCTCCAGCCCCGACGGCCGCGGCGGTGCCGGGACCCACGGGCGGGGACATCGCCAGGGGCTCCGGGAGGGGGGGCGAGGGGGGGGCGGCTTGTGCTTTCGGAGGGAGCCACCGGCTGCCGGTGCGGCCCGGCGGCAAGGGGCCGCGCTCGGGAGCGGGGATCTGCTCCGAGCCGGGGCCGGTCACCTTCCCCCCCGCCCCCGGCTTCCCGTGCCAACCTGCCGGGGTTTGCGAAATCCACGCGTTTCTTACCCAAACAACAACGCACGCAGGCAGCCTCGTCCGACGTGGACGAGGCGAGTTTTGGGCGATTTTTTTTGTGGATTTTTCTTTTCCCCTCCAAGAAGGGTCGATGGGAAGATCGTGAGTGTTTCTCCGCGAACGACTGAAAGGTGGGGCGGGGGAGAGGGGGCAAAACCGCCTCGCAGCCAACCGCGGGCATCGTCTTTGCAGCCGCATCGAAAACCCGCTCCTCCTCGGGTTTTAAACTGGGGGTGCCGGGGGCAGCGGCGGCGGGCAGTGCCCACCGCCCCGGGGACCGGTCTCCCCGCCGGCTGCGCGGGCAGCCCCGGGCAGGAGGGGCAAACGGCGTCCCCTGCCAGGGCACGGCAGCCGTGCGGGGACGGGCACGGGGGAGAAGCCCCCCACGCCGTGCCCACCCGGCCGCCCCCTCCTCTCCCCCCCGAGGCCCTGCCGGGGCCGGGGCAGACGGTGCAGCCTGGGCGCTGGAAGTCGGTCGTCGGGAAAAAGAGAGCGGATCGATTAAAAAGCAGCTGAGAATCGCAAAAGGATGGGTGCCCCGAGTTTGCCTTCCCCCCGCCGGCTCCGGGCGACCGCCGTGGCGATGAGTTTGCCGCCCTCGGCCCCCGGCGGAGCGGAGCGGGAGCGGCTGCCGGCAGCCTGCGGGAAGGAGGCAATCGAAAGACGGCCGAGGAAACCAGGTGTTCTTCTCCCTGCCCTGGTAATCCAACGGGACGATTTTTTCGGGGCACGTGGGGGTCCATTCCCACCCGCGGAAGAACCTTTTCCCCCGGGGTTCGTGCCCAGCCCGCAGCCGGGCTCGCCCGGCGCCGCCGCCGCCCGCCCGGGGCCGGGAGAGAGCTGCCCGCAGCCGGGGTGAGGCGGAGGCCTGCCGGGGGGCTGCTCCTGAAGCCCCTCCGGTCCTCCCCGGCGGCTGTTTGCTGCTCGGAGGAGCCCCGGCGGAGCAGCATCCCCGACGGCGCGGCAGGGCCGGCCGGCAGCGCTGCCGGGGCAGCAGCCCGGAGGTCGCCGCGCCTGCCGGAGACCCCCAGCCCGGGCTCTCCCGAGCCACCCGCGCCTCCTCGGCTGAGCCAATCTTTTGTCTCCCTCTGTTGGGAAGCGCGGAGAAATCCGCTGGCTGCGGGCCGGGCCCGCGGTGAGGGGCAGAGGGGAGGGCAGGGGCCGGGGGAGCCGTGGGCAGGGGGTGCTGGGCACGAACCGCTCGGGAAAAGCCGCGGAACGAGCCTGGGCCGTGCGGGCCCCGGCGCTGAGCTCCCCACCGCGCCCGCGGTAATTACCGCGCACGAGTGGGCCCGCGGTCTGTGCGCGCTCCTTCTCCTCCCTCCACGCACACCCGTGACCACAGCCAGCTGGCAGCCCTGCCCCATGGGGATGGGGGGTGCCCGGGGGGGACTTCCCCGAGGTGTTTAGAGGAAGAAATACACCCACCGGCAGCAGAAGCAACCCCCCGGCCAGCCCCTCCGCCGGGCACCTGCTGCGGGAGAGCATCGCGCACGGCGAGCAGCTCCCGCCGCGTCCCCCCGTGGCTCTTCCCCGCTCCCGCTGGGCCGGGGGGAGCGGGCCGGGGGCTGCCCCGGCGGTGTCTGGCCCCGCAGGGTTGGAGCCAGAACGAACAAGGGAATTTCGGCCTCGTTAGAGGGGTCAGTTAGACGGGGCTGCGCGGCTGCCTGGTACCGGCGGGAGGGTGTGTGTCCTCGCCCGGGCGGGGAAATGGCGGGGAAGGAAAGGAAGAAGAAGAAAAGGAGAAGAAAACGAAGTGGGAAAAGGAGAAAAAAAAAAGAAGTGAAAAGAGAAAAAAAAATGAAGAGGCAAAAGGAGTGGGAAAGGAAGAACGAAAAGAAGGATAAAAAATAAGTAAAGAAGAAGGAGAAGGAAAGAAGAATAAAAAGAAAACGAAGGAGGAAAATAAGTAGAAAATGAAGAGGGAAAAGAATGAAAAAGAAAAAGGACAAAGAAAAGAATAAAAAGGAAAAAAGAAACAATAAATAGAGGAAAAAATAAAAATAATAAAAAAACGAAAATAGAAAAGAAAAATATTTTAAAAGAAAGAAAAAAGGAAAAAGAAAACAGGAAACAAGAAAAAAAAAAAAATAATAAAAAGAAAAAGATAAAAAAGAAAAAAAAAACAAAAAGGAAAAGAGAAAAAGAGGAAGGGGGGGGGGGGGGGGGGGGCAGGCAGCCGGCGGGCTGGCGCAGGTAGGGATGCGGGTGGGGGGTGTTTCTCCGCTCCCTCTCGCCGAGGCCGCTCAGAGAGGGGGGAAATGAGCCCCCGGGGCGGGCGGGCCCCAGGTGCGGCCGAGCCGCCCCCGCATCCCACCGCCCGCGGGATAAAGCCGTTAATCCCGCACCCCAGACGCCCTTCGTGGTGCTCAGCCCCCTGCGGACAGGTGGGGGCAGCGCCCGGGGGCTTCTCGGCACCCCTGAACACGCTGCCCCCCGGCCTCGCTCCGAGATGGTTTGAATTTGCTCCGGCTCCTTTTTTCCCCTTCCACCCCCCCCCCCCCCCCCCTTTCCCCGCTCCTCTCTCGGCCCGTCGGTTTGTCCGCGCTCCCTCCCGCCTCCGGTTTTGATGTAGCGTCGTGAGCTCGTGGTCCGGCATGGAAAATATTAGGCTGGGGCTTAAGCGTGGGGTTTTTTTGTTGTTTTTGTTTTTTTGGGGGCGGCGGTGTGCCTGTCCCCTCGGGATGAGGGACACTCTGCCCCGGGCCGGGAAAGGAGCGCTTCGCTCAGGAATCTCCTTCCTGCCGCACCTCCCTCGGCTCTGAGACAGCTAAATACCCTTTTTCCCCCTTTTTTAAAAATTTTCTTTTCTTGCCGCTGCTGTGATGAAAAGCTCAGGAAAAGCCCCTTATTTTAATTACATTTGCAACGACTGTTTTGTGCCGAGGAGCTGAGCTTCTCGGGACAGAGGCACAATTTTGCGTTATTAGTTTTGCCGAATAAAACCACGTATCGGCAGCGAAGCAGGGAGCTCTGAAAGCTGCTTGAATTTTCACGTAGGAACGTCGAGAGCATTGCTCTGCTGCAGCAGCTGGCCATTAGTAGAGTTAAAGGTAGGGGTTCCACGTATTTCCCCATTTTTTATTCTATATTTGTTAATGACTCAGAAGCCTTGTGGCTCTCCGAGGGGGATATGTAGTTTAGCCAAGGTCATGGAGCTTATTTTCTGTCACGATCAATCCAAACTGGAAAATCCTGCTGCAGCGGGTCCAAAAACGAGCTCCTGTTCACACAGCCACGCTGCAAACCATAATATTTCTCCCTTGCAAAGCGGAGTGCAATACTACCTGGGTGCGGGTGCTTTTTGGTTCAGAAGGATCACAAAATTACTTCTGACAGTTTTTTTTCCTTGAGCGTTTTGACACCGGCTAAATGAAGAGTCGAACGATCCCGGTGCCAGGACCGAAAAACGCTTTCTGTTTTCTGAAGAAAAGGCTTTGAGAGCTCAAAAAATAAAATCGTTCTTCAAAGCTTAATGTGCTGTCTGAGCCATTTTGTTTAATCGTATATTTTGGTTTGGTAAAGGCCACAGGTTGAGTAATTAACGACAACTTGGTTTCATTTGTCAAAAGCAATTCAGCTGCATAAAATATATCCCACTGCAAGGCAGCGGGCTCCTCCATTCCACATGGAGAGGAAAAAAAAAAAATCCACCCCTCCCCTAGGATTTTTAGGTTTGGATTATTTTTTTTCCTCAAGATTAAATTTTGATCACAGTGCTACTCAGATTCTTACAGTGAAAATGAGAGTGGGATCCTGCATCCTTAATACTGTGTAAGACATTGCGGAGCTGAGGACAGTACAGATCACTTAAAATCATTGCCTTTGCTTAAATCAATAGTGGTGGATACATCCTGCTTTTCTTTTTACTGATGCTATCATCGTTTTCTTCTCCTTTTCTGCCTGTAAACCATTTCAGATGACTCATAAGTCACCACGAGTGGATTTGAAATCTCTTTTCCTGCCCTGAGAAGCACACGGGCAGCTGGAGGGGGGGGGGGGGGGGAGTTAACTACAGCCCTCCCCCCACCTGTCTCCCATCACCTTCAGAGGCCACAGGCCATCACCTTCGCTTACCAGATACGAGTTTTTAAAACCCACGAAGGGATCTGAGAACAATATTGAACAACTCTCAGCGGCGGCGGCTTAATTCTGCGAGAAAGACATCTGCCAGGCGTACGCGAGGGGGCCTGGCTCGCAGGAGCCGCTCCGTTGGGCACTGGGGTCTGCGTTGAAATTCAGCTCAGCTGCCTGGGGATGGAGCAGGCTGGGCTGCCCCGGCAGCTCCGGGCTCTCTTCCCAGCAGAGGAGTTCAGGGAGGACAGAAGTGTGCTCCCATCCTTTAAAAAGCGGGTATGAAACCCTAATTTTGCGGAGGACGGCACCGCTCTCCTAGCGTCTGGCACTGCTGGCTGTGGCAGCGTGGCATCAGGGGCAAAAATCCCTGGGTTGACAACTGAGCATCTCTTTTTTTGGCTTTTTTAAGGCTTAGATTCAAACCATCGTGGAAGCCGCTCACGGACACGTAACGTCGTTGCATGGGCCCTGGGCAGGTGCCGTAGCTGCTGGCAGGCGGCGAGTTTGTCCCCGGGATGGATGGCAGCTCCTGCCCTCCTTCCGTGGGTGGGAAACGAGGTCTCGCGCTGCAGCCACGCTGGCTGCGGGCCAGGAGGCAGATGCCCAGCCTCTTGCCTTACACAGCCTTCGCGGGGGAATGCAGAGCTGAGAGCGTCACTCAGGTTTCCGGTTTCCTCGGTTTGCCAAGCCCGTTGCAAAAAGGCACCTCTGGACTTCTGCCTTCAGGTTTTTCCTTTTCATCTTGCCCATACAACACCCTCCCGTGCTCTCCGCATCCATCTCTCTCCTGCCGACGCTCATCCAGCCCCAGGGCTGCGCGGCGCTGAGAATCCACAATCCTTGTGACCTTGGTGGGAGCTGTAGGTGCTGTGAGAGGCCACCAGCACCTTCTCAGATGGAGTCGGTATCTCCTGGCCGGCCAGCTGCCCCCAAGACCGCTGCAGTCAGCATCCGCCTCTCCCTTCACTTTGGAGAACATTTCTTTGGTCCTACAGTGCGCTGAAAGAGAAACAAAATAAACCCAAATATTTTCCTTTAGATTAAGCTCCCGCTTAACGTTAAGCCCATATGGAAGTCTCTGCCCGAGTGTAAATCTCTGCGAGATCAGCTTATTAGCTTACGCCCGACTTTGCAAACAAACGCCGCACGCGCTGGCCAACAGAAGGGCTGGAGGGCTGCTCAACCCATTCCTTTGTTTTCCTATTGAAACGGTTTTCTCCTGACCATAACGAAGTGGGAAGGCCGCACGCTTGGCAAAGAGACAGACGTGAAGCTGCGCCGGTGGAAAAACACCCCGCGTGGGCTGAAACAGCGCCGGGGCGGCGTGTTGCGTTTGGCACGGCGGCTGCGCGCCGAGCGGCGTGTGCGCGGCCCCAGGGGCAGAGCTGGGAATCTCCTCCTCGGGGAAAATATTCCGGATGAGGTTTGGATACCTTTACTCAGGCTTAAGTCAGCCAGGCTTTATGGCATGGATCCACCCTGCTCTTGGAGATGGTTCTCCATCAGTTTTGTGCGGGATCTTCTCACTCCTCAGGAGTCCCGGAGAAGGACCATGGGGGGGAAAAAAGTGGGGGGATGCACATCAAGGTGACCCGAGTCGACGGTTTGGGAGAAAGGCAAGATAAATAATCCATCCAGATCGCCCAGAGGAACCACCGCCCTGCCTTTCAGACAGCGATGGACTCTGCGAACCTGGAAACAAGTCTCACGTGAGGCCAGACTCTCCTCCCGGCACGAGGGCCTGCGGCCAGTCGAGGGGTTGCTTTGGGGGGCAACCCTGGCCCTTACCTCGCAAGTCACCGGCTGTGAAGATGTACCCCACGGGCCACTGGCTGGCAGCTGTGGCAAAACCAGGGACCCTCCAGGTGAGATTTCCTCGTGCGCTTCGCTCCGTGTCTGGCTTGGCATCAGGGGTGGCAACAGGTTAAACTTTATGGAGCTGGACTGTGGATGTGACTTATTCACAGGGGGATGTAAAATGGGATTTACAGCAGGTAAAGCTGTGAAAAGCTGCCTCGTCTGCTCTAGCCAGCTCCTTCAGCCCCGAAACACCGCTCCGGTGCTGCTCCCTTTGCTTCTCATTCCTGCTGTCACATGCTGGCAGCATGCTCCTCCCACAAAGCCCTCAAAATTAAAGATAAGGAGGAAAAATTACCTTGTCTTCACTGTTCTGGAGACCGAGCAAAGGCTGAGAGAAGTTATTATGAGCAGCAGCCTGCCCTGCATGAAGGCACAGCCCTTCCTCCTCCTCCTGCACAGAGCTGCAGGGCCACTGCACTCACAGTCCTGTAGTATTTCCTTCACTCATCCTTAATTAAAAATCACCAGCTACTAGAGCTCATTTGCCCGTACTCTCCATCCCTGCTGTCTGGCCACGATGCTTTCGGGGGCAGCAGGATTTTTCTCAAGGCTTCATCTGAGCCAGGAGTTCTCCATCAAGTCATTTAGTGCATCTGGAACACTGAAACCATGGCATGGCCGGAGAGATGAGCTGCAGGTGGTGGGATGGAGACCTAGACCCTCTGATGGGAGGAAGGACCATCAGCTCGTCCCATTGCCCAGAGAAGTCGTGGCTGCCCCATCCCTGGAAGTGTTCCAGGCCAGGTTGGATGAGGCTTTGAGCAACCTGGTCTAGCGAAAGGTGTCCCTGCCCATGGCAGGGGGGTTGGAACTGGATGATCTTTGAGGTCCCTTCCAATCCAACTCATTCCATGATTCTGTGATTCCCTTGGCTCCAAGGGTCATGCAGTGCCTTGTGGTCCTTGGCTGAAGATGGGGATGGTGGTACGACCGCAGTCCTTTTCCCTGCCGTAGGAAAGAGGGGAAGCTGTGACATAGGTGGTGATGCTTCTTTGGGAGAACTGCTTCAAACATGATGGGCAACAGCTGGAGCCCAATATCAGAGGATGAGCCTGTGTCAGACACTTCCCCACCCTTCCCAGTGAAGCCAGTGTTTGCCCCTGGCTGGTACTGGCTTTATGCTGTAAAAGCACCCACAGATAGCTACGGGCGCTGCACAGCATTGATATCAAACGGCATCCTACTTGGGCATGAATTATTTTGGAATTCGAAGCAGCTGTTCAGTTCCCCTTGTCTCCCTAAATCTACAGGGCTGGCAAGAGATGATGAAAATAACCCAAAAACTAGTTATTTTTGTCTCTGTAAATTGTTTTCATCGAAGACTTTCTCCAGGGGAAAAAAAAAAAGCACCTTTGAGCAAAATGGGTCTCTTTTTTTGCAGGGGTATGGGCTTGAGTAGAAATGTTTAGAGATGCAGAAGATGGTTTTCTAACTGTTTTGTTGGCAGATGAGATAAGAGAAAGTGACTAGTCCTGTATGGCTGGAAAAGGGAGAAGCCAAAATATTTTTTGATCTCTCTGGTTTGGTATTGGAGGGGGGTGCTCTGCTAGTTTGCTCTGAAAGAGGGAAAAAAAAAACCCTCCCAGCTTGTTTTGTTTCAGGTATTTCCTGGAAAACAGACACAACATTTCGCAATGTTTGTAAGCTCTGGTAAAAAAAAAATATATATATTCCTGAGTCTGCAGCCGCGAGGACACAAGGAGCAGGAGAAGAGCTGCCGAATAACATGATAGTGTTTGCACAGCCCGAAACCTTCCATCTCCCCCTGGTTCTCTTCACCTCCGCCTCGGTGCCCATCCCTGCCAGGCAGAACCCGACCTCGGAGCTGGTTTCTCTGGAAAACACTGGGATATAACGAACACTGACATCATTTGAAATCAGATGTTGCATGAAGCTGGTTGCATCAGGTCAGGTCAAAGATGACCAAAGCCCCCCTGTCCCCAGAAATGGGCACAAAAAGACCCTTTCTTGCTCTGTACCCTCCTGAGAAGCTCCAGAATAGACGGACTCACCTATTTTTTTTTTTTTTTGCATAACACACCAATGGTTTTAACCTACATAAATCTGTCTAAACCCAGGGTGGTGGAGCTGGGATATGGAAGCAGACCTGGCCAGGAGCTGATCGGGACTTGCAGCAATTTCGTTGTGCAGGAATCCAGGCACCTTCCAGGGAGCCCGCACGGACCTGGCAGCTCCCTCCTTCCCTTGAACCCGCGCCCGTGCTGTCGGCTCCTAAAGAGTTTTAAATAGCAAATGGAGCGTGTTGGACGTTGGGCGGATGCTGCTGCCAATTTCCAGTAGTTTTTGTGGAGAAGCAGCAAGCCTTGGAATGGGAACATCTGCATCACTGGCCACCGCGGTGGGGATGGGGACCACGGCCTGAAAACGAAGAGCGACTCCTTTCTGGAATTCCCTCTTTAAATCAAATGCTGCTGCTGTAGGGAAAGCGTACGGGTTATTTGAGTTATTGCACATTATAGGACATACGTGACGCCTTTGCTGCTCCCAAATCCAACCTGAGCAGCTCCACTCTCCTTGTCAAGATTTATTTTCATGGTGGGTACGGTCCTGTCTCCTGGCACAAACCTTATTTCCCTCCGCCTCTGTTCAATCCTTCTCCAACAAGGATTTGGAGGGTTCGCAGTGCCCATCGCCCAGGGCTGGGCAAAGCCACCCCCCATGACGGGCACCGAGTCCCAAATCCTGAGGAACCCTCTCCTCCCCACCCTGAGGAACTCAGCGTTGCCATCGCAGAGCCCAGGACTGGGTGAGTGAGATCCTCGTGGACGGCTGGGCCAGCAATTCGGATAAAATGTGAGTGAAACAATGTAAGAGGAAAATGTAAGTACAATTTGTAAAGGCTGCGCACAAACAATGCTTCCTGCTATTAATTCCAAGGCATCCATAGCTGAGTGCTTTCGGGGCACAGTATCTATTCTGTTTCCCATTTGTATTCGAGAATTGTGGTACATGTCAGTTGAATTTAATACACATGATGTAGGCATATGAATGAGCTGGATCCTTTTCTGGGAACAAGTATTCATAAGTCTCCATGTGGTTCCGCATCTACAAAGGACGTGGGTATTTATTTCATGAGATCTGGACTCCATTTCAGGCAGGAAAAATCCCACTGAAGCCAATGGGGAATCTTTCAGTTCACGTCAATGGATCTCAGAGCCCCAGTTCAGGAATGCACTTAAAACACATGCTTAACTCTAAAGCCAGGCTTAAGTCCCACCGAGGTCCATGAGATGCTTTTGCTGAAAGATGAGGAATTGAACCAAGCATTCCCGCGCTTACCTGAGTCGGAGCTTGGCTGGTGCTCGCAGCAGAGCTGAGGCTCGTAAAGGAAACACGACAGAAATAGCACCCATTTGAAGTTTTAGGGGTCCAGGCTGTCGGTCTGAGGTACCCGGCCAGCGTGGGGGGAACAGCTCTTTTGTGGATGCTGGCAGGCTCTGGCACACGTTGCCATCTGCTCTGATTTCCCAGGATCGCTTGGATGAACCTCACCGATTCACACAGTGAGCGCCTCTGTGCCTGGTCCCGGGGGGACGAGCCAGCAGCCCAGCCGGTTTTTGGGGAGCCTGCCCTGCCCTTCTCCACCATCGTTTCCCCCTTGTGAGTGAGGCTCGGGGGGTGATTTCCAGGACTCCCACTACAGCTGCCCTTCTCTTGCCTTCAGGGTCTGTCCACACTCTTCCATCAAAAGAGAGACATTTGTCCAAATACATGCACTCCCCCACAAAACAATGGGTTTTTTTGAGGGGAAAAGGCCCTGCTGACCCACGGCTGAGTGGGGGCTCCCAGCCCGCTGGGGGCTTGTGCCTCCCAGATGTCCTGAGTCACCCCTCACCAGTGTGAAAGCACCGATTCCCCCCCAAAATCCTTCCTGCAAAGCAGCCTGGCTTTGCCCAGGGGGGCTGGAGGAAGCCCCAGCAGGTGCCACAGCCCCCCTGGGAAAACGGTCCAGGCCAGGTTCTTGCCCCCCACTCCCACGCACCCAATGTATTTCTGAGCGAGCAAACACGGGTCCCATGGGAGCCCCATGGCTCTGCATCCCACCGCGAGAAAGGACACGTCATCACCAGCAAATAATGTCAACTGGTCCAAAAACTGAGTCTGCAGCTCAGGCAGGGAGAGGAGAGGATTCCCTGCGGAGGGGAGAGGAGAGGATTCCCTGGGCAGGAGAGGCACCAGGAGAGCACAGGGGTGGGAAACCCTCTGGAGAGATGGACATCACCTTGTCCACTGGTGCCATGTATTTTTTTTCCCTCTCCCCAGCCCTCCCACTGGCTTTTAGGAACCCGCAGCGGCAGGAGCGACCTGCTCCGGGCTCCAACATTCGACATCTGCAGTGATTAATTTCCTCGGGATTAAGTTCCTCTGATTTAAACCAACAGATAATGGCTAATAAGGGGAAACATCCCTATCATAAACACTGCTTTGGCATTTACCATTCCAAATAATTTATATTCTCTGGTCTAGTGGGTTTGTATCACCAGACTTAATGACTGTTTCTGTTTAATTTTCAGATGCTTAATTGCAGTAGAACACTTCAACACCATTAAATTAAAACAAGCTACCAGCTTCTCCTTGCCTATGCTGCTGGCCTGGCTCCAAGTGACATTTAAAGCGATCTCAGATGTTTTATTCCTGCCACACAGGCTGCTCGCTCACCAACACACAAAAAAAAAAAACCAAGCCTGTGCGCGCGTGGGGTGGGGTGGGGGTGCAGAAAGCCACGACACGGGAGCACTAAAAACAACTCCCAGGCAGAAGAGAATTGGGATGAGGCTCGGTGGCCGCAACCGCTTTCCCTTCTCCGGAGCGGATCTGCGGTACCCGGCCGTGCTGACGGCCGAGCTGTTGCCAGGAGAAGGGTTCAGGGGCACAGAAGGACGCCGAAACGGGAGCAGACCCCCCCTCTTTGGCCCAACATGAGCTCTGCTGGAAAAAGATTCTGTCCAGGGGGCTTTATCTCGGGCAATTTCACGTCTTTGAGCAAATTTTCCAATATGGAAGTACTTTGGGTTTCAGGTACCTATTAAAAAGGAGCAAGAGGAAATGGAGTTGCTCCATAAGTTAATATCCTTTGGTAATGGATGTTCAGAGTTAGTACGTGTCTTTACAACATCATTCATAGGGGCATTGTTTGCTCCTGACAGCTTTTCTTTCAAGATTAATGCGCTTATGAAAACCTCGTGCACGGCTCTACGCGGCCGGCTCGAAATCCATCAGCAATCCCATCGCCGTGACACAATGCCGGGAGAGCAAAGCAAATGACAAACAGAATCTGGTTTTTCAGAGACCAGTGTGTGTCAAGGAGAAACGATCCGGAGCGAAATCTGGCCTCTCTCCAGCCACCCCCCCGCCACCGCTCTGCCGCTGGCATCGCCAGAGACGAGGGAGAGAGTAAAAATACATGCAAGGGAGCGAAAGAAAACAAAATTAATTGGGGAGGGAAAAAAATAACTCAAACCTGCGTGCACTCGGTCTCTTTTTAGCCAACAAGCCCATGGAAAATCCATATAAACTTTAAAGACCGTTGCAGCCAAACGGTGCTCGTTGCACATCGAAATAATTTCGTCAGAGATCGGCGGAAACAATGCAATTAGCGGCGAGTTGCGTTGAGGGTGTTGGGATGGCATCCAGTTGAGATTCATCCTCGTGAAATTCAAACATCATGGACCAGGCCCTGAGATACTCTCAACTGCCAAAGCTGCCTCGAGTTTTTCTTCTTTTTTGTGTGTTTTTTTTAATGTTTGCTCACCCGACCCTGATTAGATGGGACAAGGCTCTGGCCTCACTGCTGCAGGAGACAAATCGCTGGGTAGGTAGGAGACCCATTGCTGGGAGGTGATGGTGGGACTCATCCTGCCCCAGACTGTTCAGAGGCTTTGCAGAAAGCTGGGTGAAAATAGGTGACATCTGGAGGGAAAAAAGAAAAAAAAAAAAGTTAAATTTTGCTCTTACTTGGGCAAAGGTGGCCTCATATTTGCACTTGCATCCTGTTCATCTGCAGGAAGGAGAAGACTGTCCATGTCCTATATGACCCAGGGGCTAGAGCAGCCTCAAAAATATTAATTTTCTAGCAGCGAGATGCAGGGGCTGGTGGGCTGTGCCCCCACCCCGAGGAAGGGGCTCCCCTCAGCAGCCACAAGGACACGGACAAAGCCCCCAGAACTGCTGCTTATTACTCTGATGATAGCAATGCTCATCAGACCAGGTTCAGATGACCTCCTGACCGTGGGTGCCATCACAGCCCTGCCGAGGAGAAGGCTTCACACCAAAGAGCTTGCTCTGGTCAGCAGAGGAGGGAAGATGCTCACCCTTCCTGGGAGTCTGGTCCTCTGCTCCAACGCCCCAGGATCACTTATTAGAGAGGGAAAAAATAAATACAGAGAGAAAACAGGTTAAATTCGGTTTCCATCAGCCCATTTTGTTTCTCCATGGTCAGGTGCTGCTGCCTCACACAGCACCAACACCCTTGTCTCTTGTTTAAGACACTTGATTCCCCAAATACTACTTGATGAAGCCACCAGCGCCCGTTTTTCTGGACCCCTTTCCAGGGTGGTTCAGTTGTGGTTTCTGCTCTTCGTCAACTGCCCCGTCTCTTCTCGCTGTCACCATCGTCACTCCTGGGATGAATGGTTGGAAGGCTGGACTGGAGCAGGCAGGAGAAGCATGAGGAGTTGAGAGCCACCACGTCTGCATCTCCAGCTTCTGCCCAAAAATAACCGGCAAGCAAATGCCAATTTGGTAGGAAAGGGTCTCCCGAAGGGGATATCTTTCACCTCTTTGTGACTTCTTCCGCAAACACGTCGTCCTTCAACACCTTCTTGTTGACAAAAGTCTCTGTCAATATAGCCTGAACTTCAAACTCGATACCACCTCCGTATCAAGAGGAACCGGTTGCACCAGAAGCGCTGTCGTAAGAGATGTCTGCGTGGAAACCCGCCCTCCTGCCCCCAGCCCCACAGCGGGGCTCGGCTGGTGGCTCACTCCGTGGAAGAGCATTTCCTGTTGTGTACATGTGTAGATTCCACCAGCCTGGGTGCGGGCTGTCCGAGGTTCTCAGAAGGGGCAGGTGATGTTGAGTTGCTTCTTGAGGGTTTTTCTAACACAAAATGCTCTTAAAGTACCCTTAAAGGATAGATTTCAATTAGATATCAGGAAGAAATTTTTTTACAGTGAGGGTGGTGAGGCACTGGAACAGGTTGCCTGGAAAAGTTGTGGCTGCTCCATCCCTGGAAGTGTTCGAGGTCAGGCTGGATGGGGCTTTGCGCAACCTGGTCTAGTGGAAGGTGTCTCTGTCCATGGCAGGAGGGTTGGAACTAGGTGATCTTTGAGGTCCCTTCCAACCCAAACCCTCCTATGATTCTACCCCATTTCTTCAAAATAGCAAAGCACAGAGGCTTTGAATGTCCTACAGCCATGGAGGTGCTCTGTAGGGCCCCGATGCTCAACCCACCGACAGCACCTGTAACCTTCCTTTCAGAAAGGAGAAGCCAGCAGCAACCTCAAATGCATCCATGAAAAGAAGTAGGTATCAGAAAGCTTATCCAGGGAAGAGCAGCCTTTTGTAAACCAAACATCTTGCAATACGCTCAAAAACAGGCTCTGACATGCTGCTTGAGATCTTTCTGCAGCAAAAGTAGCCATATGCTGGGTAGTTTTCAGGGAGCCACAACCCAGACTGTCCCCGCAGGAGCTGGGAAAGCCACGGCTGGCACCGGGTACGTGCCATGCATCTGCGGCATCGCGCTGACCTCAGCGCACACCACAGCCCCGTGCCCATGGAGAAGGGCTCGTGACCAGTAAAGCGCCTCTCTCGGCTGGATCCCAACCTCTTCAGCCCCACAGTATGAGAAAAACTTCCCTACCACCTGGTGACCAGGTCCAAGCGAGTAGCCAAGTGAGTAGCCACGACTTGGTGCCCAGCGCCAAGAAGGAATTTTATGGAGCAGCAGATCCCAGGTTTCCCACCCAGATTTGCCCGGGAAGCATTGCCAAGGCGCCGTGGGTGGGGTAAGGGGGGCTCGCTCTCACCCTGCCTTCATCCCAGGTGATCTCAGAGCACAGTCTGGGGACAGCTACGTGTCCGGGGAGAAGCCCACATAAGCCAGAAAACTAGTGGTGTTTATATCTTTAAACCCTCACTCACTCAAAAAAGCTCTGGAAAAAGAAAAAAAAGGATATGTATTTACATTAAAGCTTTTTTCTTTTTGGCAACGTTACTGGATTTAAGGGGAAATGAAAAAGCAGAGATGGAGGCAGCACCTTCATCTTATCAGCCATCATTTTTAGGAACGCAAAAGTCTGAAATCTGAAAATGGACAAAGTTCAGCAGGGTTTCTCTGGCAAAAGTTAGAAACGTTTATGAATCATCAGCCGCCACACGTGCATTTTCAGCAAAGCTTTACATTTTTAAAATGAGGGGGGAAAAAAGTATTTTTTCCTCAAAAAAATAATTTCTCAGGTGAAAAAAGGCTTGGGGCTGAGCTGTTGGGTTTTTTTTTAGGGGGGAGAGTCTTTGGGACGGGTACCAGCTCCAGCAGCCTGGTTGTCTCTCCACACTCACCTCTGGAGCAGGTCAAGGCACGCCGAGCCAGTTGTCAGAATCGAACGGAAAGTCTTCTGAAATGGGAAAAGAGGGGGAAAAAAAATAGAAAAGAAAGAAAGAAAAAAAAACACGGCAGAAGGGGGGTTTCAGGCGGCTGCGGCTCCCTCTAGTGCCGCTCCCCGAGAGGTGCTGGGCACCAGGGATGCTCTGGATGCTCTTCTCCCGCATCTCGGAGCAGGGAAACTTTCTTCGGGGGGGAGGTCTTCGCTTCGTGCATCCCAAGGTGGGCGCAGACATGGTTGTTATTCCCTGTTGGCATCCTGCTCCGTCCTGCAAAACACCGTTTCATTGACCATTTGCCAGCCTGTGCCACAAGGGCACCTGGACCAGAGCCCGCTCCGGCTCCTCCTGCCCACCCCAAGAAGCCGCGGGCTCTCATCTGGCATGGCCTTTCTGTGGCCATTCCAAGAAAGCATTAAAAACTGTAGGAAATAAGAGGTTGGCACCCAGGTTTACATACCTTGTTGCTTGCCAACACACCCAGAAGTGCCACGCATCACAGATTTGCCCAGGGAGCCCGACGCAGCCCGTCTGCAAAGAGGAATGGAAACAAACACACGGGGCTCGGAGACATGGTGGTTGACTCCTGCGATTCTCAAACCCCAGCACCCAGCAAAATCAAACCTTCAGCCCCATCAACCTGCCCTCCAAGAGGGAATTTTACAGCTGATGAGACCGTCGTCTTGGAGGAAGGGATGGCGTGATGCACTAAAGCACAAGCCCTCCAGGCCACGGCCAAGGTGCTTGGCTAGTGGGTCAGAGACTACTCCAGACCCTAAATCTCCTTTCCTGGGGAATGGAGGGGAAGGAAAAGGCCCTCCTGACCTCTCCCGCTGAGCCCAGGTGGCTCAAGGATGGGAGATGAAGCCCAGATGAGAAACGATGGGCATCAAGAAAGCTCCTGGCATACAGGAGGGAAGCGGGATAAATGCAACTACATGTGACAGGAGGGGAAAAAACACGACAGAGGGATGCTGAGGTCTTCTCCAACATGAGGTGGGGAAGGTGGGTCCCCCCGTGGGACCGGGGCCCTGCGAGGATGCTCCGTGTGCAGCTTCGCGGCGTGCCGGGAGATGGCAATCTTCATCTTCCCTCCTCCTCCGCCCGGGAAGGGAGCCGCAGGCCTGCTCCCGAAACACGCAGGGAATAAAGCCGTCAAACCCAACAGCCCCGCAGATAAGTCCCGCGCAGGGAAACACCCTCTTGAACATTTTTAAATGAACGGGGGTTTATTTTTGTATTTAAAGCAATAACGTGTATTTGCCCTGCGGAGCATTATCTCTCTCCATGTTCCCGAATAAACTACAGAAAATTAGAGTGTCTCCGTTATCTGTTTGCTATCTGCAGCAGGATTAGGGGCGTCATGAACTAAGCTTTGAATCAACAAGGTTTTATTGGTTCATGTCACTGATGGCTGGTTGCAACCGAGCTAAATGAGACATCAAGCCACCCTCCTCCCTCCCTCCCCCAGCTGAAGCTCCGCAGATGCTCGCACAGGCAGCCACGGCTCCTCTTTTTGGGGAAGGGAGAGGAGCAGGGGGGTTGCACCAGGGTTTCCGGTGTTCCCTCCCTTCCGTGGGGGCCAAGAGCACAGACGGTGCTGCCTCCCAGGAGAAAGGAGAAGAGGATGGCCACGGCGTGCTCGCAAGTGCCATGGTTGGACTGAAAAAGCTTTAGTTTAACCACTGCTTCGCTATCATGTTGCTAGGAATGAACTTAAATATATTAAAAAAAAAAAAAAAAAGCAACCTGGGAATCTGCAGCCCACCTTTCAGGGGTCTCACATCACGCTGGCTCCCTCTGGCTGCTGGAAGCTGGAGAGAGGTGCTGGAGAGGAGGGGTGCATCGCAGAGACAACTCCTCCGTGAGTAAATGTTCGAAGCACAGTAAAATGGGGGGCAAAGGGATGGAGTTTGTGACCTCTGGGGATCCCTCTTGACCATTAGCAATGATCAGGGCCAGGACGAGTGGGTCTGCCGAAGCCCAGGGCCACGTGGCAAGCTGGTCTCCTCACCCTGCTCAGTTCCAAGCAAGCTTTGGCCATTTTTTAAAAGGATAGTGAAAGGGTCATCCCTGGGGATGCACCAGCCCTGACCTACCCGCCCACAACCCTGGGCAGGCTCCTTTTCTCCAGGTAACGAGCTCACAGTTGGTTCTAAATCACTATTTCTAACCACACAGAAAGAGAGAAACGGCCCAAAAAGGGCAGCTGGGGCTGAGGCTGGGATGAATCCCTCGGGCAGCACCGGTGCTGCACAGACCTTGTGGTCCAGGAGCAGGGAAGTGGTAAAGCAGCGTGTTTGCTTTGTTCATCCCTGTTTGAGCAGCGGGGAGGCTTGGCTGCATGCCCCCTACCCGGCTCTCCCAACTTTCCAAGGAGAAAAGCAACCTGGAGATTTGATTTAACCATTTTCACCTCCAGCCATCAGGCTGCCTTCTCTTCCAGAAAGAGAAATGAGCAAAAAGCCTCTTAATGGGGGGGGGGGGGGAAATGTCAAATAAACTGCTTATCATAGATTTTCCAGAATTATAAAGCAAAAGCACAGGTTTTTAAAAAAGACAACACCACCTCTACAAGAGAGCCCCAAAATTCTATGGAATTCCACTCCTCTGGCAGCCACTAGCCCGTCTGCCGCCGATGCCAACTGCTACGGTGCTCTAAAAAAAATCTGATTTACAGCTGCCATGGACACAGCTCACCGCTGCGCTCACGTGAGCCAACCCAGCCGTGTGCTTGGTACCAGTTTTACTTTTCAGTTCCATTTCTCCTGGAGGGTCCCAGAGCTGACAGCTGCAGCACGGTGGGAAAAGGGACCAAGAACATTTGGGAAAGGAAAATGGGCAGACCATGACAAGAAGAAGGGAAAGAGAATGTGCTGGGTTAAAGTGATGGGGTTTTGGTAGCACGGGAGAGGCTGCAGAAATGGCCCCTGTAAGTAGCTGTGAAAAGGTTCCCCAGCTCCAAAACCGGTGTGATTCCCTTTTCCTCCTTCCTACTCATTTTTTTCATTTTAATGGCATAAAAGTAGTTCCACAACCCCCTAAGCCACCCGCTATACAAAACCCGTTGGGTTCTATCAGGCACGGGAACCGCAGTGTTACTGTTTGGGTATTTGTGCTCAGAGCATTGCGTGAGACAGAGCAGGGAGCTTTACTTTGCATCAAATAACCTTTGGTTCTGTGCATATAAGCAATGAAGTCAGGCTGTTCCCTTCAATAAGATGTCCTTACTTAGTTTTTCTATTACTGTTATCAGAGAGGATCAAAACAGACAGATGCATTTACTGTTTTCCATCAAAAGATAATAAAAAGAAACAGTTTATAAAATCAGATTATATGAAAAATTGCCTAATGATTATAATTCCTAAACCCGTTGCTGAATAATGATGTATTCAAGAGTTGTCATCGAGTGATGAAAGAAACCTAATATGAAAGATTTTCCCTATGAAGAATGGCTACAGATGAATTGCACAGAGATACAATCCTCCGATAAAGGACAATAAGAGCCTCTAGAACACTTAATAATAGACTACTCAGGATGAATTGAGTATTGCAATAAAAGCCCATAAATTAAAAAGTTTCAAAATGATTTCTGATAAAAGACATGCCAAGGTGAAAGAAAAAAAAAAAATATTTAAAAAAAAATCCTTGAAATCAACAGATACACTGGCTACAGCACATCAGGTAACGGAAAACGCGCTCCATAAACGCAAAACAACGGATTTTAAGGAGAGCGCTATCGCACCCTACGCACGGAAAGCTTTTCCTCGCGGAAAATCTTCTCTGTAAGTCAAATCCGAGCACGGACGTACGGGTGCTGGCTGCTGGGGGGGGTTGGCTGCTCCGGTGGGTGGGAGCGGATGCGTTCCTGCTGTGCTGCCGAGCTCCCAGCCCGAGCTGGGAGCTCCAGGGCTCTGCGAGGAAGAGCCCAAGGGTGAAGGTTAGAGCTGTGGGCTAGGAGGAAAGCGTGGTTTAGGCATCTACCAACCCTTGCCTGGCCCTTCTACAGCTCTAACCTACCCTCAAATGGCCAAAACCCATTGGGCTTCATTGACTTTCAACATTAAAGGGCTCCCCAGCTCCCTACGTCTTTCCAAGACCATCTCCAGCATCAGCTGGGTGGGTGGGCATGGCAGGGCCCCCTCAGCAGTGCTGGGATGCTCTCAGGCCAAGGTGAGCCCCACTCCAGGGAAAAGCCAAATATAGCTGTATCTGTGACTCCCCCCACCGATGATGGACCCTCCTGGTAGTGATGACCAAGGAGAGGACAGGAGCCCACACACTTCTGTCGTAGAGGCAAACCAACCCAAAGAATGGGGTTGAAGGTCTGCCTTTTCCTTGGGCATCTGCCAGGGTGATAGGGTGACCCCAGCATGGTGGGTCTGGGGGTCCCTGGGCTGCAACCTGGCTTGTGCACCATGCCCAGAGCCAGTGGGCCTGCCAGGATGGAGGTAGAAGATGGTTTTATGACGTTAGACATGGTCTGTAACGCAGATGGTTGTGCTTAAAATAGCCCTGCACACTCGTTGTTGCACAGGGAACTGAGATGATTTATTATAAGCTGTGCCAGCATATATTATTCATGTTGGAAGCAAGGAAAGGTCTTTGATATGTATCTGAAAAAGCTTCAAATCCATAAAAGAGATAAACTTGTATGAATAGTGTCACCCAGAGCATAGACGAAACTCTCAGGCACATCTTCATATCACATAACGTAGCGTGGGGCTACTATGCTTATACAATCTGTGCATTAATTTCACTTAGAAGAGAAACTCATTACCATATCCCTGCACACACCCGGGGAGCCTCGCTTCCCACAAACTTCCTGGTCAAACCCACTCTTTCTGGCTCAAAACCCCGTGTCATCTAGGCAGAGAGTGAGGGAATGACAGGATCCATCGAGGACTCCCTTGCTCCAGACAGTAGTTACGTTCCTGCAGGTCTCCTGCCAGCACTGGGATTAGACTGTGACTAATTACGGCTTTATTTCCTTTATTAAAGAGACACACAAGTGTTCAGCACAATTGCAGCAGAAAACAATAATCATAAAGTCTCCCACTAAATGTCTGCAATTAGAGCATTCACTATTAATTGGGCTAATTAACCTCGCGCACAGAGCAGCTGCCGGAGCGGGCGCTGGGAGAGGCAGCTCCGGGGAGTTTTCCCGGCTGGCAGGAGCCCGGCACAGCGGGGCTGGCAGCACCACCGAGCAAAGCTCCCGAAAACATCCCGTGTCCCACGGGATCGCCCCAGCCCACGGGGAGCATCTTCCCCGGACCGCGCAGAGAGGGAAGGCGGGCGGGGGGGATTGCCATGCTTGTTACGGGCAGGTGATCTTACCATCAGTAGCTGCGTGGGGAAAATGATCGATTGCCCACGATCATATGATTAAAAGCAATTATTTGTGGAAACAAACTCAGGCCTACCCACCTGGGAACAGGCTGGAGCCCTTACAGAAGCCGAGCTGCAGAGGGCACGGAGCAGGCCAGTGCATCCCTCCCAAGCTTTGCTCTTGTTCAGTTTTGCTTTGCTTTGTTTGTTTGTTTTTTTTTTTTTAATTATCTCAAATTATTTCTAACTTCCCCAACTCCAGGAAAAGCCTTTCACTTTCCTGCAGGCTCTCCAATTCTCCCAGCTCATTCCCAGAGTACACAAGGCAATAAAAAGATGACAAACAAGAGTCAGGGAGACCCAGAGCCAGCACATCTCCCAGTAAAGCAGCCACTGGGCCTCAAGTGAGAGCACAGCCCTGTTTCATTGGGCACCCAGGGTTGGAATTAGAGGAGAAGGAAAGGTTTTTGAATTTTCCCTTGCTCCAGAAGAACCCAGCTTTACGTCACCTCCTTATTGCTCCTGCCACCACTCAGCACAGCGAGTGGTAGGACAGCATGGAAAGGGAACAAGAGAGCCCATAACGTTTCCATCCCAAACTTTCTGCCCTTGCTTGTGCTGCTGGCCTTAATTCACTCCCAGCACACATCAAGCATCATTAATCCAGAGGTACCTGAGACATGGATAACCCCCCAGCCCCATGGGGCAAAGCGCTCTGCAAACGGTGCCGGGTGTGGATTTCGGCTTTCCAGCCTGTGCCAACTGCACCACATCCCTCCCGAGCCCTCGATGCTCTGGGAGAGGGGCTGCCCTCCCCAGCTCTCCGGATTCCGACCAGTCTCAGAGCCGTTTCTGGGAAAAGTTTAGTCCCTTTCTGCTTGGCTTTCTTAACCAGAATATTCATATTTTCCCATCTGTGCCCTATTTTAAGACCCTTTCTCTCCCTTCCTTCCTTTTTGACAGCAAATGTGATGCTTTTGTTCCCATTCTTTCTCTGGCCCTGATCCTGTGAAAAAAAGAAAAAAAAAAGCCACAGCATCTGAAGTGCCTGCCCAGTGGGTAAAGCCCTGGCTCCCTCGAAACCGAGAGTAAAACACCCATTCATTCCCCTCCGCCACGGCGCTCACCCCGTGACTTCAATGGGACAAACTCACAGGGCATAAAGTTGTTTGTTGTCCCTTAAATGGCTCCATTGTCCATTGTTGGGGCTTTTTCCTGGGTTTTAAATCTTCCTTTAGCTCTGCTCTCCGCCTGTCCCAGGGCCCGGAGAGGCGCGACACGCTCCCAACACAGCCAGTGCCTTCGCAGGGTCCTGAGCAAGGTGTTTATTTCCCTAAATAACACTTTCTGCCCCATCTGTCAAGGCCATTAAAGGTCTCCCCCCCCCTTTACTAATGGGTTTATGTTGTAGCAATAATGAGTAACTTCATTATTTTACTTTTTTTCCCCCCCCAATTAGAATAAGGGGTGTATTCCAGCAGCTGGCCCCATGACTCCCTACCTGCCTGGCTGGGGAGGGAATTGCTCTGCTCCCCAAGCCCCACACCAGCCAGAGCTGAGCTTTATGGTGCCAAACCCTCGCGACTGGAAGAGACTGGGGAGAAAGAGCTTTTTCTAAGAACACATGTAGCTGAATACATTAGGCACAGCTCCTCTCCGGAGGAGATAAAAGGTCCCTGTCCTTCGGAAGCCAGCTCGCTTTGCGGGAACGCGGCGCTTGTGGTTACTGCAAGAAAGAGGGGAAATAAAAATATCTCGGATCAGCTGGCGTGATCCAGGCAGGTCTTTCCGGGATGTGCCTGAACCCGATTTATTTCGGGGGACCCAGGAACCTGGTGGGGCTGTTTTCGGTAGGGTTGCAGGGGGTAGGGGGGAGAAGGGGCTCCGCACCCAGCCTCGCCCGCCCCGTCCCTGCGCTGAAAGGCGTTTGTCCGTGCCCAGGAGGGGTCTTGGCAGGGGGGGGGGTTTCAAACCCCCATTGTCGGGCGGCTGCAGCTGCCGCCAGTGCCGGGCGGAGATGCGGGGAGCGGCCACACGGTGTCAGCGGAGATCGCCGCATCCCGGCGGCCCCCGGCCCCCCCGCCACAGCCTGTGGGGATTTGGGTTTTTTTTTGCTCCTTTTCCGGCTTCATCCCTCACAAGACACCTGATGTGAGCAGTGACAGCCGGGTCCCCCCCTCTGCTGCCAGGGAGATGTTCGGAGGAGACCCCGCCAGCCAGCGCTGGCCGCCCTTTCCATCCCACTCTTGCCCAAAGAAGTAATGGAAAGCCCTGAAAAATAAGGAGTTCAGCTTCAAACATAACACGTTTTTGAAAATGCAGGAGGTTTCTCTGCACTCATCTTTAGGTGTCCGTGCCCTTTCAACGCACCCACTTCAGTTTTTCCACTACAGCAGCAGAGTTGGCAATGTTCCTCCCCCTTAAAACCTGAGCAGAGATCACAGAAGGATGGAATAGCAAGAATCCCACAAACGAGGCTCTAAAACGAACTGTGTATTCTGGGGTTTTCAACAAAAGGGATCAGTAAACCCCGAGTGTGATTCTATGGCCTGCTGGAATACAAAGCCAGATGAGCTGGGACACCTGAAGAGACACTTTGCAATCACAGAATGGTTTGGGTTGGGAGGGACCTCAAAGACCATCCAGTTCCAACCCCCCTGCCATGGGCAGGGACACCCTCCACTACACCAGGTTGCCCAAAGCCTCATCCAACCTGGCCTTGAACACTTCCAGGGATGAGGCAGCCACAACTCCTCTGGACAAATAGGCATATTAAGACATAGACAAATCATAGACAACTACTAAGAAGAATTTCAGAGATTAAGTAAAGGCAATCGCTCCCTTCAGCCAGCACTGCATCACCTCCAGCACGGCAAGGCCCCAGCTCGTCCCTGGGTCCCCAAGTACCGACAAACACAGAAGCCATTAGAGCAAACACGGTGACCAACAGCAATCAGCAGCACAACCCCTCGCTTTGCTCTTACAGGAGAGTTTCCTGACCTTTTCTTGGCAGTTTGGAGGTTTCCTCAGCCAGGGCACTCAAGGGGCGCTGGGCACAAAACGTGCTGTGTGGCATCAGACCCCATCAGCTCTGGCCCCTGCGTTACTGCCGTCCTCACCAATCTCCTGGGGAGCTCCGTGGCAAACCAAGACCCATCACGCAACCACTAAACACAGAGAGGGGCTGTGCCAACGTTTTCCTCCTGCCTACATTACTGCAGGCTGCTCTGAGCACAGGTGGGTTATCCAGGTCTCCTCCTTCCTCACTGGTGAGGATGGGAGAACGTGGCAACACTGGGTACGCAGGAGTAGCACGGGGCAGCAGCTCGGTGCTGCCAAGGGCTGGGGGAAAGAAAACCAGTTTGCTTTGAAACTGAAAGAAAAAGGTCTGTGCATCTTTCCAGAACAAAGAGCAGATGTTTTGCAGGAAACCAGTTCTATTTCGACAAGAAAATATATATATATTTTTTGGTTGGAAATGTTCTCTCCACACAAAATTTCGGTGGTCTAAATTGGAATTTCCACCTTGAGGCAGGCGAGCGTGTGGAATAGTGTGAAATGCTGGGAAGGGAGATGAGCGGAAAACTGGGCTAAGCCACAGCAGAATAATCTTTTTGTCTATCCACTGGGATTGTCTCCTCTCCGACGCCGGCATAAACGCACTTCACATAACGCCGTTCTCAGCCAGAAAATTATCAGTGCACTCACATGGGCATGAAGAGGGGGTCAGCTCCACAAGGCAGGCTGGTACCAGCATGGTAGGAGTTATGTTAAAGTGGCCATTTCCGTCCCCAAAAAAAAGCGCTCTCCGCATCAAAATTGTTATAGCGCTACAAAAGCGATATCCAGGACGTGTACCCGTTTATAGGGGGCAAGAATTAAATCAGAGCGTGCTGCCTTCGCCCTGCAGAAAGCTGCTGAGCTGCTGGAATGAAACTCAAACAATCTCCTAGGCAGTAAAACAGTATCTTCAGTCGTTAAGGAAGAATATAGCTTTATAAAGCCTATATTGTACGACAGCGTGTCGGGGCTGGGAGACAGTCAGAGCTGATGGCAGAGATTTGTGCCATGTTCACCACCCCCTGTAGCTACTTATGGAGCAGTTACATACGTTCTAGAGGGAAAAATTTCCATGGGCAGTAATTAACAGGCAGCAGGACAACCACCAGCTTCCTTCTGTCTCAACGAGCAGGTTCCCAGTCGCATGCCGTCCGTCGTCTTACTCCCAGCCCTGACCCACGTTTGAGCCCCCCACCGCCCCCTCCCCTTTTCCCCATCGCCTTCCCAGTGGCAGGGACTCACGGGGAATGTGTCAAAGCACATTTCAGAGTAATATGGCTGGAGAGCCGCATTCAGATCGGCGTGTTGTAATGTGTCTGACAACATTATATTCTGATCCAGCTCTTCACGTAACCTTCAATTTATTTCTAAGCCCCTGTGTTTATTTAACCGAATCTGCCTTCCGTCGTTCGGAGCAGTAGCACTCAACCTTTAAACAGCCCAAGAGCCACTTCAGCCTCAAACAGACGCAGAGAGCTCCCGAGTCAGGGAGTCACAAAAGACCCCGGCGCATTGTGCCGCCGGCACCCAGGCGCACCGAGCCCCACGGTATTCATCGTGCCGGCACCAGCGCCCCGGCAGAGGTTGCGAACCGCCTGGCTTTGCTCCGTGCTCGGGAGGAGAGCGGGGGGTTTCAAGGCTGGGTCGTGCCAACGGAGCAGCACACAGGGTCTCGGGTGGGCTCTGGCGCAGCGGGAGCTGGGCACAAGGCCTCTGTGGCTGGAGGGTTTGGGGCTTTGGTGCAGCACCATGGATCTTTCCTGCAGCCTTGGAGAGCCATCCCATAGTGTTTGGGCATGCTAACTCATCCTTCACACAGCGACAGCTCTGGTCCCCCCAAGGCACATGAAGTGGTGACCACCAGCAGCTGCAATCCTGGTGTGCCACCACCCACCCACGGACACCTTTTGCAGAGCTGAGCCGCAGTACCACTGCCTCTAACAGCAGAGAAGATCATAGAATGGTTTGGGTTGGAAGGGACCTTAAAGACCATCTAGTTCCAACCCTCCTGCCATGGACAGGGACACCTTCCACTACACCAGGTTGCTCAAAGCCTCCTCCAAGATCACTGCTTGCTCAATTACTTGTGAGCATCATCACATCCTTGCAATACGTTCATCTCAAGAAAGGTCCACCATACTCAAGCCTTCTCCTACCTGATACATGCCAGCTACAAGAGTTACCCAAGACAGAAATCAAACTGGTGGAAGCATCCTCAGGTCCCCATGTACCCAGCCCACTGGCAGCTGCCCCCCCGGCAGTACCTGCATCAGCACCTGGACCAAATCCTTCAGGATTTTGGTCATTTGCTGCTACATTCCCTGAGAGCACAGAGTCCCCAGGAGGCCCCAGAAAGCTGGGAACCCTCCCCAGGTTCTTTCCAAAGCCAGAGCCTTCACACTGGGATCAGCCCTTCCTTTGGCAGGGGCTGGGGAGGGGACAGGACGACTGCAGCTGCGACAAATCCATCTGCCCGTGTCTGCGCACTTGTCACCCGCAGAAAAAAACTCTGACCATTTCCCATCACCTTCTCTTTCACCTCCCCGGAGTTTTGTGCTGGCTTTGGGTTCACCATGTATCCTTTAGAAACCTAATGCAATTTATAGGAAAAAAAAAAACCTTGGCTTGCTTTTCTATTTACTGTTCCTCGGCACAATGAAAATGTTAAAACGCTAAGTCACTTGACACCTGCCACCCCAGTAATGCACTTGCTTTACTTTTTTTGTAGTTACAAGAGTTGGTGAATATATTTGAAGCTCTTCAATTCACTTAAGTCGAGAAAGACATGCTGCATATTCAACGAAATGCCACAGTTGTGACATGTTCCGTATCCTCCGCTGTGTTAAGTCTCTTCATTTATTCTTTTACAGACAGTCACAGAATTTGTTCTGTTATGAATAAAATTATCTCTGATGTCCTTCAGGAAATAATGTAAGGCTTTTGACTGAATGTTGGAAGTTCAAGGGAAATATTCCAGGTGCCCAGAACGTGAAGAACAAGTCATTGAACCTCTTTCATCCAGCTGTCATCTCCTCCTCCGGCTTGCATGCTGCACCCCCAATCCAGACAGGCTTCTGCCTTAGTGAATAATGATTAACAGCACCAAAGCCTTCAGTCTGCTGAACACCAGCCCTGAGCACTGGAGTGATATGGGCTGCTGCTTAAAAAAAATATATATAATAATGCCTGTGGCCCAAATTCCCCTCTGGAACAGCTGAAGCGAGTTGCCCAGTGAAGCCACAGGGATCGGTAACGGCAGAGAAGCCACCTCCGTTACTGCACCGCACGCGGCAGCGAACGTTTTGCACGAAAAGAGCGCTTTGGGTTGGCTCATCTCTTCCAAATCCATTCCAGAGGCAGCTTCGGCTTCCTGGCCAGGGGTGGGAGCCAGACACCTCGCAGCTTCACCCCAAATACTGCTCACCTCTAGCTGCGGCTTGGTTTTAGTGCTGGCACTGAATGAAGCATCCCGGGAACCCGAGGCCGGGGAGGCATCCCCACACTGGGAGCAAACACCCACGAAGGGATTTAGGGGGGTTTTGAAGGGTGGTTTTTGTGGGTTATTTTTTTTTTTTGGTGTTGTTGTTTTTTAAGTGAGGATCCTGATCCTGTTTATTAGTTTGGGGACAGCTAAAGAGTAGAGGAAACCCCCCCCAAACAAGCACAGACACCCCCCAGGATGTCCCTCTTTAGGATACGCTGGATGGAACAGTGCCTAAACATCTTTAAGCTTGGACCAGCTTTTTCACAACAACGTTTATCCTGATGCCCAAAGACTGCCCTCCACCTGCAGTTGAAGCCACGAGCAGCTCCAGCCTCCTGGAAGTTGGAGCAGGAGAAATGGGAAGCAAAGAGCCTGATTTTCAGTCCAGTGCTTTGGAAACAGTGACCATCTTTTCCTACACCTGAAGCATCCCCTTTCCCAGAGAAATCACATGCTTTCCCAGCCCCGGTCACAAGTCCCACGGTGCTTCCAAGTATTTAACGTGACCAGGTACTCCTGTCCTTTGTAAAAATCCAAGCAAATACAGCCCAAGCGAAAGTCGATGGTTGTATTAATTTGGAATATGGATACACAGATGCTCTCTGAACAGCAGAATAAAGATGGGGATATGGACTCATTTTTCTGTGCCTCACAATGTAATTTTTTCCTCTATTGTCAGCATCATTGTTGATCCTGAAATTATAGTGTCTGAGGAGTTATTCAACAAGAGATGTTCGACATGAAAAAAGGGAGTCTCAGAAAATAACTGCAACAAGAACATTTAAATAAACCCTGAGATTACAGAGGCAAAAATACAAAAGTGACTCCAAGAAGCTCATTTGGTTTCATTCCACTACATTTGAGTATTATCTGAGAGTGGGAGGAAAAAAAAAATCCCAGATTGGTTAGGTACAGTGAGAAAAAGCCCAGGCATCTCCCTACCTACATCACAGCCTACTAATTACCCTCAGGTGATAACGTGGGTCGGGCACTCAGCATTCAGCCAAACTGCTCCTCAAAAGCTCTACCAGCTCCCCCACATCACTGCTCCGCGGAGGAGCTTGGCTCTTGTAGAGGACTAGAGCAGAATTGCACCTGTGTAGCTCAGAGTGGTGGCAGTGGGTTTTTCTCCCCCCTTTTTCAGGTCATCTCCTCATTTTTAAGGCTTACTTGTTGATTTTCCTTGCACACTTAGTACAGGTGGGATGTAATTCCCAGTGTTCCCCCCCAACAGCTGCAGCAGACGGATTCGGTAAGCCTCAGAGATGAAGGCAGGCTCCCCTACACTGCTCCCCTCCCAAAGGCAAGAGACCAGCACAGAGCATTTGAAAAGTACCCGATTTTCTGACAAACCCCTAAACCAAAGCCTCCATCCTGTCCCATTTCTGTCACCTCTCACTTGAATCAAGTTTTTTTTTTTTTGACACCCCAGAAGACCCCACTGAGGGGGAGGAAATCATACTGCTGTTATTGGCATTAATACTATTTTGTGATAAGTAAATCTTCTGGGTTTACTTCCGATTATTTTTTTTTAAAGCATCAGGCTTTTATCTTAAAAAGAATCAACATTTATCTGCCTCTGAAGAGCAGAACCCTCCTGATATTCATTACTTGACTCAGCTGTTCACTCAGGTCTTTCCCTTTGATGAAAAACTTTGGTTTACAGGCAGTATTTAGCATCCTGATTAGCACGTAGCGTGACCTACTATTGGAATAAGCGGAGTATGTAGCACTGTCTCATAAGCAAAAGAGTTGACTTAGTTGTACTAAGAAGAAGAAAAAAAAACCACAAACCCTTGAGAATCATTATCTAACATAACTACTTAAAAAAATAAAAAGAGGAAACAATGAAAATGGGAGCTTTCTCCATCCCCTCTTACTTCAAAGAAAAGGAGGATCACATCACAACTTATCCTGTGCCTAAGACTTGCTGGCCAGTGCCTTGTCCTACTTCCTCCTGGGCTCAGAGTCCCAGATACTTCAGTCTTAAGGGGGGTGGAAACAGTGTTTATCAATAAAAGCATCTCTACAGCAAGAAAAGTCAGAATTACACCTAGGAGAAGCACCCATCAATACAATTTTTAATTATCACTGTGGCAAGCCTGTGATTAGCAACAACTACAGCAACACTACGAGTTTCAACATGTGTGTAAGCAACAACCACGGCGCAGCTCAAGCCTGAGCATCCAGAGGAAGCGGCACAAGTTCACCCAACTGCTTAATATTTGCAATTCCCCCCAAAAGGTATTGCACTTCCAAACCCTGTGGACCAGGCAGTGGCAGCCCCGAGGTCTCAAGCAGCCCAGCTGAGATGTGGGAAACAGAGATGTGCTACCAGCCGGGTTTTAGCAGGAGAAGGGAGTCAGCAGGAGCCGACTGTAGCACAGGAGCTCCCTGGGGGCCGTGTGCCCGTAAGGAAGCGCTTAGAGGGACTAGAAAAATATTTATCCGTAAAGATTGATAACACGAAACACTCTGCCCAGTACACATCACCTACCTGCACAGGCACAGCCCCCACCCCGCAGCCTAGCTACTGGGACATCCTCGGGGAAGGGAGCAGGGCATAGCTGGGATTACACATTAGCCAGAGCAGCCGTGCCAAGGTCCCCAGCAGTAAGAACGGTCACGAGACAGAAGGAAAAAGCAGTCGGTCGCACTGTTAATGTGTAACAGTCATGCCACCTTCACCTCACCTTCTGCTTGCCTGCTTTTGGGTGTCAGCATCTGCCAGGAACCCCAGGGAGAGAGCAGCCAAGGCAGCAAAGCCTGAACCAGCCGCCAGGCAAGGGCTTATGTACCTCTGGGGGTGGGCAGGTGGTGAGGGAGGGCTGGGCAGTCTCGTTTGGCACCTGGAGAACCCTTTCCCTGGGTTCAGGAGGGGCCTTGATGAGGAAAACCTGGTGAAGTTTGGTCTCAGAAGAGGGCCTTGCTCCAACTGCGCAAACTCGTGCCGGGACCGTCGCAGAGCTCGGAGCCTCCTCGCTCCCTCCCGGCCCCGTTTACAGACCCTTCTGCTCCCCGTCCCCTCCCCACATCAGCTTTCCCAGTGTCGGGCTCCAAGGTGTGGAGCTGTGGGGAGCAGGGTTTGCCCGTCCCCCCACCTCGGCAGCCCCCACAATAGTTGCGCTGTTCCACTGGGGACGGAGCTCAACTTCTCTTATCGCTGGATTTGTATCCCGTTTCCATGGAAACAAAAGAAACCAGGCAGTAAGCCCCCTCCCAGCCCAAGGTGGAACAAGCCTTGCAGTATTCCCTGCGCCGCTGACACTTTGGACACATCACATTTTTCCCAGGGAAGTCCTTGGAGCACTTGGCACTGTTGATCTGCTCCGGCCGGGGGTTCAGCACTGCCGTGCCGAGCTCCAGACATACCTGGGAGGGTCGGCAGTCGGTGCTTCCGCTGTCCCTGGGGTCTTGGGTAGGGAAGCCCAAGTGACACCAATAGTGATGGCGTGAAAAGTGACAAAAACAGATGAAAAGTGAGATAAGCAGACTTCATTTCTGCTCCCGGAACTCCCAGAGTAGCCCTGTAGCCAATGGATCCCATCTCCATCAGTGTCTGGGGGCTGATATGAGGCCAAATCCTGGCTGGGCACTTCCCAGAAAGCCACCGGAACAGGTTGATGCCATCCCCACGTTACCAGTCACTCCTGCAATTTCTCCTTTTATGCCAGCCAGCACCACAACCTGCCTCAGCAGTGTCCCCACCAGCATCCTTCCTGATCCCTGCTGACAGTGATGCCGCAGCCACCCTCCCACCCACTCCTGCCGCGCCGGGGTCTGGGCGCCTGGAGATGGACGAGTGATTGATGGGGCGCCCGCGATACGCCGCAACGCGCTCCTTATCTGTGGCTTCCCAGTTGGTTCCCATGTCGCTCCTGGGGTTTATGGCATCAATGTCACTTTCTTTCCTTCAGTTTTCTTTTTTTTTTTAAAAAAAACAAACTGCTTTGGTTCTCTCGCACCTATTCGTGTATCCCAATGACTCTGTTCCGTGTTCAGGGTTAGTCAAATCGGACGAACTCTCCTAGGCAAGGCTCACCTTTCCCAGCTGTGCATGGGAGACAGCTGAGTTTGAACAGGTACCACCTGTTTTTCATGGCAAGTCCGCTGAGAACAAAATCCATCTAAAGCAACTTCCATAGGAATTCTTAGTCAAGCGTCGCGATGGTGAATAACACACAAAAACTTGGGTGCGCATAGAAAGACCAAGGTTAGCTATGGAGAAAGAGAAGTGGATGGATGGGCTTCGTTAACAGGGGAGAAGAAAATCAGCCTGAGTGGGAGCATCATTGGTGCCAGCAGGAGATCCCTCCCTCTCCCCCTGTCTGGGCGGACACGGACCTTCACCTGAAAACACTGGGAAACTTCCCCCCTGTATGTGCCATCAGCAGGGCTGGCTTCGCCAGGCGAGTGAGATCGGGACAAGCCCACAGCATCCCCCAGGAGTCCCCGCGGCTTGTGCAAAGCTGCTGGTGCCACAGGACCCGTCTGCTCCCCACCGACCCACAGTTTCCCCTGGGCAAGGGCTGGTGTCTGAGCACAGACGTCATAACTTGAGGCTGTGTGTCCCCATCGGCCCCCAATACCGGCCCCTGTGCCCCACCAGCTCCCACCAACACTTGTTCCTGCTCCTCCCCATTGCCACTCCCAGGAAAAAGCGACAAAATAAAATGGATGTGGCTGCCCCATCCATGGAAGTGTTCAAGGCCGGGTTGGATGGGGCTTTGAGCAACCTGGTGTAGTGGAAGGTGTCCCTGCCCGTGGCAGGGGAGTTGGAACTGGATGATCTTGAAGGTCCCTTCCAACCCAAACCATTCCATGAAAGCAAGAAAACAAAGAATGGATGCCCACTTCCAAACCAAACCCGGCTGACGGGGGCAATTCACACCTACCTCTCCATAAGCTTCATCTTTGCCCTCCCCTCTTCCAGCGACACTACCAAGAGCCCGAGCGGTCGCCGGTCGGGGCGCGCGGGCTTTGCCGCTGCCAGATTGCGCTGTGTGCTCAGAGCCACGGGGCCAGCCCGCGGCCATCTGTCAGCCCCAGGTGTGTACAGGGCACACACCTTCCCAGCTCCTCAAACACACCGGTTGCCCGACCTGGCATGCGTGGGGGTTGTTAAAGCAGCGTGCGGATGTGCTCCTCCATCCCCTCTCCCGTCTCTTCCGTCGCTGTCCCCCGGCACCTTCGGGTTCTCCGGGGACTGTGGTTAAAGGCTTAGGTGGTGAATGGGTCGTCTTTTTTATTTGTCATAAAAACCAGGCTGGAACAAGGGACAGCTCAGTCCAGACTTCACAGAAACTGTTCCAGCTCCTCACTGAAACCCAGCATCTCCCGACAGACGGTGCCGAAAATGCACCTTCCCCGAGCTCTTGTCCTCTCCACAGGGAAGGTCCTTCTGGTCCTTCTGAATTCCTTCACATTTGGGAAAAGGAGTGAGCATGGGTGTGTATGAAAAGTGGAAATCTATTCCTTCAGCCAGGGAAAGCTCGGGTTTATCTCACCTTACCTGGTCCACCCTGAGCCCCCCAAGCCCAGGCACTGGCCCTTAGCGTTTCCCTTTGATTTGCGAGGAAAGGTTTGTCCCCAGATTTAGGGACTTCTCAGGAATGCTTGGGCTCACACCTGCCCCAGCTTGTGCAGCCAGCCCAGGCTCCGGATCTGATCGTAACGGGCACAGACATCCACGTTCTCTGGGGATGGCAGCCTAAACCTCAGCTCCTGCGGAGGGGTCCCCCTGGAGCGCCTCTGGACAGGCCAAAGCAACACTGGCTGGCTCCAAAATGCCCGCAGGAGTACAAGCCCATCCTGTGTGTTGTGCTGGTGCCACGGCCCCACTGCTTCAACCCAGCCTCCAGGCATGGCTTCCCTGGAAGCACCAGGATAGGGCGCGTGAAATACTGGGAGTTATTAACAGGGCCAAGGTAGCCTGAACCGGCTCAAAATCATCAGCAGCGATGGCCAAGGGTTGTCACCTAACCCTTCGAGCAACGAGCAGGAGGAGAGCGATGGGGAGGGATGGAGGAGCAGACATCTGCTGTCCCACAGAGCTGCTGAAGGAGGAGGGGATGGGGAGGGCACCAGGCCAGGGGTGATCCAGCATATCGCTGGATCAAAGTTATTTATTCTCTCCCTGGAGCTGGGAGAGATCTAGTAGCTCTTCCCAAAGCATCCTCACAGTTTGATAGTCCAGTCTTCTCCGACAAAACCGTTAGAATTATTGGGGCTGTCTGAGGAAGAGAGACCAAACCCCTGCAGAAGAGGTAACCTGACCTCTTCTCTTCCACCTTTGTTCCCGAAGCAACATTTCCTGATGATCCTACAGACAAACAAATGCCTAAAAAGCCTCTCCCACCTGTGAAACACACCCCAGGAGTTTGGTGTGGAAAGCCACATCGTCCGCTGTACTGTCCTTCCGGGGCCCCGGCTGTCTGGTTGTCAGCAGCTCCAGGAGATGGTGGGACACACGCGTCAGGCGCCAGAAAGCCCTCCAAAAAGATTTGCTTTCAGTAATGAATACGAAATGGGTTTATTAATGAAACAGTAACAGCTTTGCCTCTGGAGAACCACCAGTACAGCAGGTCCTGGGTCCCCCAGCACTGAGCCGTACCTCGCCCGGAGGTTCTAGCTTGCTGCTCCTGTAGCTATGGACCAGCCCCATCTCTTCATCCAGCTGCTCCCAGCCTCCTTCTCCCTCCACATCCCAGCTTGCTCCCCTCTGACTCTCCCTCCCTTGCCCCAAATCCAGCTGTTGCATCCTTGCCTTCCTCCCGCACTCCTCCTCCTACTCCTCCTCCTGTGCTGAGTGGATGCCAGGGAGTCAGGAGCCGCAGCCGGGACGGTGGTGGGACCCGGTCCCGCAGCCTGGGGCACAGCAGGCTCCACCGCGGGGGGACCCGCAGGCGCAGGGGGTCCCCCAGCTCTCGCCTCTCATATTTGGTTTATAACCCAACGCATGGAGAGAAGAGCTCGCTCCCATCCCCCGGCACTGCGTTACCTGGGCCCATCGTCAAGGCACATCCCGGACATCCAGGCTGAATTTCTTGTTATGAAAGACGAAGACTCCGCAGGTACGTAGATAAAGAGCTAAATATTTAGATTTGTATTTTTCAGTGAGCAACAGGATATATTTTTTTCCCTAATTTCACTGCCTTAGTCAGGAATCTGGGCGCTTTTTTGTCCAAACAAAACAAGCTTGGCAAAGTTATTAATTGCCCAGAACAAGATCTTTATTGATTACCATAAGGATCAATCACTTTATCTGCAGGCAGCTCTGTGAGAGCTGCCTGTGACCAGGGTATTTAGCTACGAGTTATCTGTCCTGGGCCCTGGGGAGTTTCACAGAGGAGTCCAAGGTCTCTCCAGCGCTTTTAAAAATATGCCAGGTGATGGAGAGAATTCAGATGGAGTGAGACGGAGAAGGATCCCTGTGACCTTCCCTCTAGCCCCAAGAGTCACCAGCGACACCCCTTCAAGAGGACTTCGTGCTTCCTCCTGGAGAGATGGGGTGGCTGGGGGACTTACCTGAAAATGTCTGAGACGTGCCCCAAGGGTTGCGCTGTTCGCAGCCTTTGGAAGGGAGATGGACTACCAAGAAAGCCCTTCTGGCCAGCTGTAACCTCCTCATCTCTCTGCCTGTATTATCGGGGGGTCGAACCTTTTGCGGGGAGCCTCTCGCAACTGGGTACCACTTTTCATCGCCAGCTTCAGGAGAGTCGGGCAGCGACGCTCTCCCCCTCCCCAACTCCATCACCTTGTCTTCGCCTCCCCCTTAAAAAAAAAAAAAAAAAAATTAAAAAAAGAAAAAAAAAAGAAAAAAGAGAACCAAAAAGGGGCAGGGGAGGGGGGGCTGCAGCTGGAGCCGTCTCTGGCAACCCAGCTCTAATCTCTCGCAAACCCCCGCTATCAAAGCTTGGATCAGCATATCTAATGTAAACGAGCTTTCACACATAAATAACGTGCCACATCTGGCTATTTGGTTTTTATAGCGTCTTGGCTACCGAGCGATTTACAGCGGGCGAGATTGTTAAAGAGCAGCCCGGGCTCGGCCGGGGGAAGTTGCGGGCTGCCCCGGGGCGCAGCGGGGTGGGAGGTGTGAAGAAGCGCGGTGGGAGCGGTGGGCGAGGGAGGATTTTGGCAGCGCCGGGGGGTGGAGGGCGGGAGGGGGGGGCGGTGGGGAGCCGGAGTCCCCCGCGCCGGCAGAAAGCGCCTTCTCCGCATCTTTGGGGAAGGGGGGGGGCCGGGGGGAGGGCTCTGCCCCCCGGGGGAAGAGGGGGCCGGCTCAGCGGCAGGGCCGGGGCAGGCTTAAAAGAGCCATCCAGGAACCGGCGTGTTTGCGCTTATAACCAATTTATTACCGCCGAACATATGGCCAGTATTTCGCCTGGCGTCACCCGCCGGGGAGGAAAGCAAACAGACCGCGCGATGTAAAGCCGGAGGAAGGAGCGGCCGCCCTGCACACGGCGGAGACAATGCGAGAGCCGCGGAGCCGCCGCCGCCGCCGCGCTCAGCCCCCGCCCGCTTAGGGACCCCCGGCCCCAGGTGAGCCCCGCCGCGACGGGCAGAGGGGCGGCGGGGCGGCCGCCGAGCGGCGGGGACCCGCGGCACCGACAGCGCGGGGGGGGGGGGGGGGGGGGGGGGGGGAAACCCGGCGGAGAGACGGGGATGGGGAGCAGCAGGTGGGAAGGGGGGTCCGCGGAGGGCGCGGGTCGGGCGGCGGGGCAGGTAGAAGTTGATGCGGAGCGGCCGCCGGAGGAGCGGGGAGAAGGAGGGCGGCGGGGCGCGTCCCCTTGCCCCGACGGCGGGGCTCCGCCGCCCCAGCCCGCCCACGCCCCCGGCCCCGGGGAGGGGGGAGCCGGGGGCGCTCCCCCCCGCTGCCCCAGCGGCGGGACACTTCTCGGCTGCGACGGCAGAGTACGCCAGAGGACCGGGAATGGCCCCGGCCCCCCGCCCGGCCCCGGCTCTGCCCGCCGCGTCGCTCCCTCCGCCTTCACTTGCCCGGTGCTGGCCCACGCCGCGCGTGTGCGCTCCGACTCGGGCCCGAGCCCTTGGGTCGGCTCGCCCCGGGTGGACCCTTCCCCATCCTTCTCCCGAAAAGCGCCTGATCCACCACCCCCACCCCGCCCTGCTCAGGGCGTTCGGGCGCCGGAGTCTTCCTCGGAGGCTTAACGTGGAGCCCCGGCATCCCCACTCGCGACGCGCACCCACCAGCCACCTGAGCGCACACCCGAGCTCCCCGCTGAGCCCCCCCGAGTTGCGGGTGCGAGAAGTAAATTCAGATAAGAAAGTGCTCTCGGCCGTAAATCCCCCCCCCCCACCCGCCGCGTTCCCATCGCCCCCGGCGAAACGGGTCGGGCTTTCCTTCCCGAGGAGAAACATTTGGGACGAAGCCTAATCTCATCGGGACACGTTTAATCATTAGAGGGACGGGGACAAATCCAGCCGGGGGGCTGGCTGCGGGAGCCGGGGGGCGGCGGAACGTTCGCCCGGTAAATAAAACAGTTTATAATAGCCTGGGAAGGGGAAGGAAAGCCCCAGGCCGGGCTTACAGCTTTCCCCCGAGGGTGGGGGGAATTAAATAAGGCAAACAAATAGCTGGGTCGGGGGGCTGCGGGCTCCCGGCTTTGTGCTCGCACGCACGGCCTCGGCAAACTGCCTCCGTCACTATTGGCAATATTTTCAAAGATCTCATTAAAGTGCATTTATCAAAGCCCTAACATGTGCCCTCCGGCTCTGACATAACCCCGTGAGCCCCCAGGGAGGAGGAGGGGGGAAAAAAAATCCCAATTTCTATTACAATTCGCCACCTCGGGAGGTTGGTTGGAGGGCAGGCTAGATCGGGATCTACAAATTTATAAGTAATATCGGTGAATTGGAAGGATTTCTCCGCCTTTGAAGCTTCGGGGGGAAGGAGATAGAGGAATCGTGAGAATAGGAAAGCTCATTTAGATTCCTATGTCCTGGAGAAGATTTAATTGTCTGCGGCAGAAAGGCAGGCCGGCGCCGGGATTTTGAGGGGTGGCAGGGGCTTTCTCTCGAGCCTCGATAGGGACGGCTGGTGCGACCTCCCCTTCTGTGTGCGGGGGAATCTTTCCCCTTTTTTTCTCCTTCTTTCCCCCCTCCCCTCTTTTTTTTTTTTTTTTTTTTTTTGTTCTTAAATTTTTCTCTTTCCCCCAAAAAATATCCTTAACGCCTTTGTTAATGCCGTTTTTCCAGCCGCGAACGGAGACGGGAATTCCGCCCCGCAGAAACTCCGAGCCCCGCACGTTACAATTAAGTTCTTGAAAGCGACGGAGGATTCAGAGGGCTCTGTTTCCCCCTGATTTCAGGAAATCCGATTTTATTTTTTTTTTTTCTCTCCCTCCTGCGGCCAGGGTGCCGGGGTGCAAGGTAACCCAGTGGCGTGGGTCCCCCGTCCCCGCTCCCTTTCCCACGGCCCGGCGCGGCCGCGTCCCCTCCTCGCAGGGGCCGCCGCAGAACCGGCAGCATCTCTGCGGAGCTGCTGCTTTATCCTTGGGAAAAACAACAACAAAAAAATAAAAACAAACAACAAAAAAAAGCAGCAATTTAAAACCCTCTGTGCGGGGCTCTCGGGGGGGATTTTTAGAAGTGATAGTTTTATTTCGGTTTTCTTCTGTTTGTTTTGGGTCTCCGACAAAAGATGTCTCCTATAACATCGCGGCTCTCCTCTCCCCCGCCGCACTTTAAAACAAAGAGGGTGTTGCTCGCAGGGGATGCTCCTGAGGTGAAGCTCCTAATAACAATTATCAGGAGCGACACGGGCTGCACTTCCCTCTCCCTATTTATTTCAAGTGCAGCTCGCTCCCGGAGCTAAAATAAACCTGTCCCCTTAACAAAGGCTTTGTGTGGGCTGCGCTAATCCGCACCGAGCGGCAAGGTGTAGTCCTTCTTGTTTGTTTGTTTGTGGTCTGGAGCGAGGGAAGACAATAGCTCCGCACCTTTGGGCTAATCAAACAATAAACTAATCCACTTGAGGGCTGTTTGCCGGAGATGCGGTGCGGGGAACGGGTTAGAGGTCGGTGCGAGCGAACCCCGCGCAGGGAGGGGAGGAATAGCGGCAGACTCCCGCCAAACACCCTTTCGTTCATTTTAATGTATATATTATATACTATTATACATAACGCAGGTATATGATATCGCCCGACAGGGAAGGGGATGAAGTCGAGGGCGTCGGGGGCTGGAAGCGGAGGGGGCGACCCTGCGCTTGGCGAGGAGCCTCGGGCCGCGGCCAAGCCAACCAAGGCCCCTCGCCGCTTAAAAACCCGACCCACGGGTCTCCCGCGGCGTGGCGAAGCCCCGCTCCTCCTGCCCGCCGGGGCTGCCCCCCCCCTCGCTCCCCGGGTCTCCCCTTCGCTCCGCGGGGCCGGGCCACGCGTGACCGGGGAGCGCCCCGCACACGCCGCCGCCTCCGCGGGCACGGCAGCCGCGGAGGGCTGCCCAGAAGGGCTCTTTCCCCCTCTTATCCCCCTCCGAGGGTCTTTTCTCCCCCTCTTCAAAAAGAAAAAAGAAACAAACACGACAAACGACGAGCTTTAGCGCCGCTAAAATCAGCACCCGCCGCCCGTGGGGTGGGGGGGGCCGCTGCCCACGCAGCTCGAGGCGGGGGGGGGAACAAACAGGGGAGGGGGAGCGGAGGCGAATGGCGGGTGTTTGAGCTACCTGCGAAAATAAACAGGTAAACACCCCCCCGCGAGCGGAGGCACTTGTCCTGAAGTGCGGCCACTCAGCCTGTGTACACGCACTGCGCCGCCGGCCTCCTGCGGGCTTGTGCAAATAGCCCCGCCGGGGCCAGCCCCCCCCCCCCGCAGGCTCTACGGGCTCCCCCCTGCCCTGTCCCCCCCTCGCCTTAGCGCGGCAGCGGCCCCCCACCCGCATGGTCCCACGCGTGGGGAGGGCCGGGCCGCCGCGGGGTGCGGGCAGCGCGGCCGGTGGGCTTCAGCGGGGTGTTGGGAGGGGGGACACAGCGTGGGGAAGGCGCGGAGGGTGGCGGGAGCGCCCCCCGGCTCTGTCGCGATAGCCGCCGGGCTGCCGTCGGGGTTTCCCCCCACGCAGCGCGGCTGCGGGCACGGGCGGCGCGGGGGCCGCGTTCCGGCCCCGCGACCCCTCCTGACGTCAAAGCGCCCGAGTGGCTCTTACGTCAAGCCCCGCCAGTGACGTCACGGCGGCCCAGGCCGCTCGCTCGGTGCGGAGGGAGAGCGGCCTCGCCCCGCAGCCTTGCCCACGCGTGGGACCCCCAGCCGCGCTGCGGGAACGCGTGGGTAGGGGGCTGCGGCCCCCGAGGCCGTTGCTCCCCGCACCTCTCCGGCGGTGCCGGGGCCCGGCCAAAGCCCCCCGGGCCGAGGTGCGGGGCCGGGGCGGGTCGGCCCGCGGCGACCCCCGGGCCGCATCCGCCTTCACGCGGCTGAACGTCGCGAGGGGTCTGCAGGGCGCTCTGCCTGTGTCGCGACATTTGCATGTCTGTTCGGGTTTGCCTGGGGGGGTTGTATTAGTATTAGTATTAGTATTAGTATTAGTATTAGTATTAGTATTAGTATTAGTATTAGTATTAGTATTAGTATTAGTATTAGTATTAGTATTAGTATTATTAAAGCCTGGCTCTTCCTCCCGGCCCGAGGAGCGGGCCACCAGTCCGGCCGCCGCTGGCACCCGCCGCCCCGGGGATGCTCTGCCCGCCCCTCCCCGGCTTGGCTTCTGCCGGAGTTCTTTAATTCGGAACGTTGTATCGTCGTCCTGTCGCGATAGTCACTGTTATTACGGGTATTTTTTTTTTTTTTTTTCCCCCTTCGCTTGCCGCGGCGGGAAAGAATTAAAACCCCATCGGAGCGAACCGCCGCCGCCTCCCCCGCTCCGGGCAGGTCGAGCCGGGGGTGGCCTGCCGGGGGTCGAGGGGGGGGGGGGCTTTGGGGGGGAGGGAGGGAATAAATCGATCGATAAAGCCGCGATTTGCTGGAAATCCAGGCTACATGTCTGGTGCGCGTCCCAGGCCCCTCCCCCCGGGGAAAGGGAAGCGGAGCGGGGGAGCGCCCGCCCGAAGGGGTTCCCTCGATATCGAGGAAGGACTCCGAAATGGATGGATGAAGAGATAGCCATTGAGTGCGGTTGAATACCATGACAACTAGGAACAACCTCAGATTTATTCCCAACAGTTAGGACACATTGAAAGAGGGCGTCAATCACGTATTATTTCGCCACTGAAATAAATGCAAAAACTGCGCCGAGACAAAGGGTTCCAACAGAAGCCGGACATTTGTCTACATTGCGGACATTGTTTCCAGCTTAGCCATAGGGTTGTATTTGTGTTTGCGCGGGTCCGACCACCCAGGATGTGCTCAGGGGCTCGCTTAAAAAAAAAAAAAAAAAAAAAAAAGGGGGAAAAAAAAATCCCTGGGCATTGTCAGCCACATCACATACTTTATGGGAGGCAGGCTGGGGGCTGGGGGAGGAAAGATGGGGGGAGCGGGGAGGGAGAGGAGGGGAAGGTGCGGATACACTGATCGGCAAGAAGGAGGATGTCTGAGGGTCCATCTTCCTCCTCTTCCCACCACCAGCAGCCCCGTTCCCGCTCCCTCCTCCTGGAAGAGAAACCCGGTCAACTTTTCTTTCCCAGAAATAAAGGTGGCGGCGAGAAACCCCTCCCCAGACTGTAGCCCGCACCCCCCGCACGCCACCACCATCCCCGCGCACAAGCCAGTCCCGGGCCGGGGTCCGGCTGCCGGACGGGTCAGGGAAGGGAAAGGGAAAAGGAAAGGGAAAAGGAAGGAGAAAGGAAAGGGGAAGGAAAAGAGGAAGGAGAAAGGAAGGGAAAGGGAAGAAAAGGGGAGAAAAGGGGAAGCAGAAGGTCCGGGCAGTGCCCGGCGAGGGAGCGCACGGCCAAGGGTCCTCGGCGGGTGCGGGAAAGGGAAGGAAGGAGGAAAATGAAAACAAAAGTTGGTGGCAGAGAGATAGAGAGGGAAGAAGTTGGGGAGGGGGAAGGCCTCCAGCCCCGGGCCGGGCAGGGGGAGCCCCCGGGGCCGCTCCGCTCCGCCGGGACGCGAGCCGGGGATGCTGCGGGGCTCCGCGGCTGCCGGCGCCGTGTCTGTCTGTCTGTCTGTGTCTGTGTGTGTGTGAGAGGCACCTGGAGATCCGGCCTTTTGGAAAGCGGCCCTTCCTCGTCCCCCTTCTTCCTCGGGCCCTGAAAAAAAAAAAAAGAAAGAAAAAAAAAGAAAGAATAAAAAGAAAAGACGACCGCAGGCAGGCATGTTTGGAAGTCCGCTGGGCTCCAGCCCGTTAAATGAACCCAACGGGCTTTATTCCCCTGGAAGAAGGAGGCAAAATCAATGAGACCTCTTCAAATAAAGCCCCCCCCCCCACCCCCTCAAGTAATCACATCCCGGATCTCCCCGGGTCGTGACTGACGATCGCGTTTTGCCAGTTCGGTTAATTTCGGAGCAAACTAGAATCAATTACTTGCTGTTTAATTTCCAGCGTTCATCCCTAAGCCTCAACCAAAATATTGACCCAGGCGGTTTAGATAAGTTGGGCTCTTGCCATCTGAGCCGCCTCTCCTGTCGGTCCCCGCGCGGGGCTCGGAGCGCGTCCCCGCGCAAACGCGCTGCCCCCGGCTTTGCGTGGGCGCGCAGGCTGCGCGGGAGGGGTGGGAAACCGCGCACGCAGCCTCCCTCGCTCCTTATCACACACACACCACCGCCACCCCCCTAATTTTGTGGTTTTTTTCCTCGCTGCTTTTCACGACAATCGGTGGAAAACACACTTTGGAGCGTGCGGAATATGGGGCTGGTGCGAGGCTCTTTGTATGTAAATACCGTGTTTAAAAAAAGGAAAATCACACCCTCCCTCTCTGGCTGACACACACACGCGCGGAAGGGCCCTCCCCACGCCGGTAATTAACTGACACGTTATACCACTCATCACCAATGGTGGAAGCTCGGAGCTCGCCCAAAACCCGCAATTTCACATCTGCAAACACTGTCTTCATCCACTTGACTTCCAAGACCCGCCCACACGTGGCCAACCTTTCCCGGGTTTAATGTATTTTTTTTTCTCCCTCCTCTCGGCAGGTTCATGTGTGGGGACCAGCCTTATATGGACTGTTCGCTCCAGCAATGGCTCGGGTTTTTCACGCGGCAGGCACGGGTTCGGGGTGTTTAAGCAAGATCCAGAAGTGATCTTTTTTTTTTTTTCCTTCTTTTTTTTTTTTTTTTTCCTTTTGTTTTCCTTTTTTTTTTTTTTCTTTTTTTTTTTTGGCGTGTCTTTCCCCCTTTCCCCTGGAGTTACAAACTATTTCCGAAGCCAGCTGCTGCTCCCGCTCTCTGAATTTCCCCCGTGGCAGAACAAGCCCGTAGAAACCAGCACCGCAGAGATCCAGCGCTGCGGCCGGGGCTCCGCTTCTTCTTTTGCACGAAACTCTCCGGCTGTTTTTTGTTTTCCTCTATACGTCTATATATATTCTATACCTTTTTCTCCCTCCTCCACGCGTGCCGCCGCCCCGCAGCATCCTCCTCCCCCGGCCGCCGCTTGCGTGTGCGCCGGTGGTGCCGCCGCTCCGCTCCGCTCCGCGTGTGCGCCCGCGGCACGGCGGCTCGCCGCAGCCGCTCCTCCAACTTTCCTGCCTAAATTTGGCCGGAACATGTCTCTGACCAACACAAAGACGGGTTTTTCGGTGAAGGACATTTTGGACCTCCCCGACACCAACGATGAGGACGGCTCCGCCGCGGAGGGCGGCGAGGAAGAGAGCGAAGCGCCGGAGCCGCCCAAGAAAGCGGGAGTTTTGGGACAAACCCCCTTGGACACTGTTCAGACGCTGCCTTTGAAGAACCCTTTCTACGATAATAGCGATAATCCCTACACGCGCTGGCTGGCGAGCGCCGAGGGCATCCAATACTCCCGTGAGTACCGCGCAGCGCGGACGGGGACCGCGCAGAGCTGCCCCGCGCCCGCGGGGGCTTCTCCCGGCGGCGGGGCGAGGGGAGGGGGGGGCTGTTACGGCTTCGCCACGGCTGGCTGAGCCCCGATGCCTCCATCCCCCCCCCCCCCCAATCCCCCCCTTCACCCTCCCCTCCCCACGGCGGGGGAAGATGCGGGGCCAGGCGGCGGGAGGGATGCGGGGGGCGGCGGGGGGGTCGCGCAGCGCGGAGCAATTCCCCACCACCACCACCACCCCCACACACACCTTCCCCCGCTGACGGGACGCTCTCGGCCGGACTCTCCGCAGTGCACGGGCTGGCGGGGGGCGGCCAGGACCCCTCCGCCAAGTCGCCGGAGCCGTCGGCCGACGAGTCGCCCGACAACGAGAAGGAGACGGCGGGCGGCGGGGACGCGGGGAAGAAGAGGAAGAGGAGGGTGCTCTTCTCCAAGGCGCAGACCTACGAGCTGGAGCGGCGGTTCCGGCAGCAGCGGTACCTGTCGGCGCCGGAGCGGGAGCACCTGGCCAGCCTGATCCGCCTCACCCCCACCCAGGTGAAGATCTGGTTCCAGAACCACCGCTACAAGATGAAGCGGGCCCGGGCCGAGAAAGGTATGGAAGTGACTCCTCTTCCCTCCCCGCGGCGGGTGGCCGTGCCGGTCTTAGTCAGGGACGGCAAGCCCTGCCACACGCTCAAAGCTCAGGACTTGGCAGCCGCGACTTTCCAGACGGGAATCCCCTTCTCCGCCTATAGCGCCCAGTCTCTACAGCATATGCAATACAACGCCCAGTACAGCGCTACCAGCAACCCCCAGTACCCCACGGCACACCATTTGGTACAAGCTCAGCAATGGACTTGGTGAAGGCTGGAGGGGAGCGCGCGCACAGGCACACACTACCCACACCCGCACACACACACACACACACAAAAAAAAAAAAAGGAGGAAAAACAAAAATAATAAAGAGAGAGAGAGAGACTGATGCTCCAAAATAAATCAAAACTGCGGGGGAAGGAATGGAGAGGGAAACGCTATTATTATTATTATTATTACTATTATTATTGCTATTATTATTATTATTATGATTTTTTTTTCCCTCTCCCGTTTCTTTTCCCCTCCATTTTTTGGGGGGGCTCGGTTTCATATCGGGGGGGAGGCGGGGGGGAAGGGAGGGGAGGTGTTTTTGTGCGTCATTGTTTACAGAAATTTTTGCGCCATTCAGAGTGGTCCTGTCTACCTACAACTAAATAAAACGGGGGAAGCGGGGGGGGGGGAGGGGATCGTCAGAATTAAAAAAGAAAAAAAAAAAATAAAGAATAAAACCCCCCGCTGCTCCTGTGGTTTTCTGAGGAACGTGCGTGCGCCCGGAGCGCGGCCGCCCTAACGCCGTGCGGGGCACCCCGAGATGGAGATCTCGGCTGCTCCCCTCCCAGGACAATTTTTGGCCGCGCATAACCCCCCGACAACTATTAGTGGGCGTATTTTTAATATCTCGTTGCGATTGCCGTTGCCGTGAGTAGCAGCCAGCCTTTTAATTTTGTTTTTATCTTATTGGGGGTTCGCGCATAACTAATTCCCGAGTAACCACGAGCAGAGGAAAAAAGAAACGCGGATTTAAACCCTCCCTGCTCCCCGCCGCAGGAAAGAGGACCCACTGCGTACAAACCCAGGCTTTCAATATTTTAGTAAGAATTTTAATTAAAACAAACAAACAAACCCACCTGTGTTTCGAGGAAGAAAAAAAAAAAAAAAGAGAGAGAGAGAAGAAACCAGTAACAACGACGAACCGGTTTGTTTCGACTTCTCGGTGCGGCCGGTGCCCGCGGCCGCCTCCCCGCATCCCTCGGCGACCGGCGGCGTTTCGGCCGGGCTCAGCCCGGCGTGGCACCGGAGAGGCCGGGCGGGCACCCGTGGCGGGAGACGCGGCCGAGCAGGGCCCCCCCCCCCGGCCCGCCGCCCCCGGGCCTGAAATGTCTTTTTTTTTTAGGGGAAAGCGGCTTTTTTCGGGGCAATCGGCTTCAGCCCGGCTTCTCGGCAACACCCAGAGCTGGCGAAAAACGACGAAGGGAGGGGGGGGGAAGAGAATTATTTGATATCTGTGATTGTGCTTTTATACACCCCAGTGCCCCCCATGCTGGTGGGGTCCCCCGGCTGCGGAGTTTCGGACGCCAGCATCACCTCGATGCCCCCCTCCTCGGGCCGTTTGCACGGGGGGGAACGCGGAAACTTCGGGTTCAGTCCTCGGGGATGCGCCGGCAGGTCGGGGAAAAGGGTAAACCCCCCCCAAAAAACCCCAGGGGAGGGGGGATAAGGGAGAAGAGAGAGGCGAAGCGGAGCTGGGACGGGCTGGGCGTCTCAGCCGGGGTGAAGTCGGGGACCCCGGACCGGGTGAAGTTACAGCCGGTCTCGGGCAGGCGCAGCCCCCGGCTCGGAGCGGGTTTGGGCACAGGCGGGGCAGCTGTGGGCTCCCTCACCCTCCCCAGCCGTTTTAGGATGGTAAAAGTGCTTAGAAAATATTTTAAAAAGAGCTTCTCTGGTGCGATGGGGCCGGGGCAGCGCTCGCCCCGTCCCGCCGGGGCTGAGCAGGGCCGGGCCGAGCCGAGCCGGTTCAGTTCACCGCCCAAAGCGAAGAGACGATCGGTACCGGGCCCGCAGCGCTCCTGCGCGCCTCTCCGCCCCGGCGCAGCCTCCGCCGGCCACAAAGCCCCGGGCGCAGCCTTCGCGCTCAGCTTGGGCTTTTTCCCTTTTCCTCTTTTTTTTTTTTTTAAAAAATCCCTCTTTTCTTGTCCCTCCTTCCCCGCGCCGGGTGAGCCTCTACCCAAACCACCCGAGGCCGGGAGATGCTCGGCTTCTCGGCGGGCACGGCGCCGGCAACCTGCCTGCGCACCGGCGGAGCGAAGCCCTGCGGATGGACCGGGGCAGGGCCGGCCAAGCAAGCGGCCGACCCGGCTTTCCAGCCCGGGGAGGCTCCGCCGGGACCCCGGACCCGCGCCCCCGCTGCGGACATGTGCAGGTTTCCCCCTCCCCAGCTCCAGCGTGCGAGCCAGGAGCGGGAGAGAAGGAAAATTGTCACTTTTTTCTTCTTTTTTTTTTTTTTTTTTCCTCCTCCCCCCTCCAGGCTCTGCTCAGTCTATAAAACCAGTTGTGTGGCCCTAACCTCCGTGGCCTTATATCTCCCATGCTGCCGGGCCAGCTCCGGGCAGTCTATCTTTGCACAATATACAGTAGACTTCACAAAACAGCACAATGGGGGAGGCAGGGAGGTGAGCATGTTAGAGGCGTGCATATTAAAGAGACGGAGGCAAAGGCAGCCAGGGCTGGGCCGGGCCGGGGACGAGGGAAAAAAGGAGAGACAGTTTGGGGAGGGAGGTGGGCCCCTTCCCTGTGTCTTCTCCACCCCCCCCCATCCTTCTTTTTAGGGCCATTCAATTCATTTATGGGAGGCAGTCCATCCCGGAGTCAGGGAGCAGTGTCCTTTGCGTTTTGTTAGGGCTGTCACTCGTGCTCATTGTTAGGCGTGTTCTACATGTTGTATCCCATATGGCCAGCTGGGCCGGGGGACCCCTCACAAAACCCAAATTGTACCCAGCTTTCAAAACCAGCATTGTTGTCTGTGAAAGGAAGACGAATTAAAAATTCGTGCTATATCTATTCTGGAAAAAAAAAAAAAAAAAAAAAAAGAAAAGGAGGGGGGGAAAGAAGGAAAAAGAATCCCTCTCTCTTTCTCTCCCTCTACTCCTCTCTCTCCCTCTCTCTTTGAAGACTAACAGAGGCCCTCCTCTTCTCCCAGTTCCCGCTGACAACTTTCTCTCTCATTTCACAGGAAATTAGACTCCCCCCCCCCCCCGCAAACACCCGAGCGCGTCTCCCCGTAAAACACAAGGCGATGCCCGCTCCCGCGGCTCCAGCCCAGCCCCGCTGCCCGCGCTGCGCGGAGGCTGCGGCCGCAGCAGAACAAGGCTGCATTGAGCGGCCGGTAATGTTATGCGGCCGCCTCCCGCCCGGCCCGGCCGTACCGCGCGGCCGGCTGGCACGTCCCGCTTCTCCCCCGGAGAAACGGCTCTTTCTTGTCGTGGCTCCTCGTTGTGCAAGGCAGGACGCCGGGGGATGTGGGGGGAAGGGAGAGAGAAAGGGAGGGCAAAATTAAAAAAAAAAAACACAAAAAAAACCCCACCAAAAAGTAAAAAAAAAACCCAAACCAAACACAACACAAACAAAAAAAAAGGAAAAATTAAACGAGTAAAAAGTAAAAGAAAAAAGGGTAAAAAAAAAAGGGTAAAAGAAAAAGGGTAAAAGAAAAAGGAAAAAAGAAAAAAAGGAAAAAAGGAAGAAAAAGAAACAATTAAAAAGAAAACATAAAAAAGAAAAAGCAAAAAGAAACAACGAAAAATAAAAAAAAAAAAGAGGGGAGGGAAAAAAGAGGAAAAAATAAAAAGAAAAAAAGAAAAAAAAAAAAGGCGGGGAAACCCTCCAACCCAACCACCCTTGGCAGGTTCAGCACCCTAGGCAGAGGCGGAGGGGATGCGCGGCGCTGCGCGGGGGCGGTGAGCGGCGCTGGAGTTGCCGTGGTGTCGGAGCGGGCTCGCAGCGCGGAGATGAGGCTTCATCTGGGGGGAGGAGGGGGTCCCGGTACCCCCGTTCCCGGCCGACACCCCTCCCGCCTGCCGTTCTGGCAGCAGCCCCCCAGTTTGCCCCGCTGCCCCTCTCCTCCGCCTCGGGAGCTGCGCGTCGCGACAGTCGCCCATCGGGTTTGAATCGCGACGCGCTCCGCGGGTCGGGCACAACCAGGTGCTCGCTCAGGGAGAGTGAGAAGCCGAGCGCGGGCTCCAGGCCCGCTCCCGGCGCTCCGTTCCCTTCCCTTTTTATTTTTTTTTCATATTTTTTCCCCTATTTCCCCCTCCTTTTTCCCCTTCCTCCAGCCTCTCGCAGGGGAGCGGCGCCCGGGCCGCGCCAGTGCCCCGCCAGTAACTTACTGGTCCCCTATTGACCGTCGGGCTTAGCTCGGGCCCCGGGTGGGTTTTTCGGGTCCGTTTCAAGAGATCCGCTCAATGCGAAGCTAATCCAATATTTACCAAGTACAAGGGCAATTCTCGGCGGTGCTTAGGAAGGGGCCGGGGGGGCGCGGGGGGGGGCCCGGGGTACGGTCCCGGGCGGCACTGGAGGAAACGGCCGCTTGTGCCTTCGGGAGCGCGGTGCTCCCCCCGCCAACCCCCCCATCTCCCCGAAAAGGAAACAGTTTAGGGGTTTATCGCTTTCCTGTAACGTCTTCTGGATGTGTCGGGTGTTCCCCGCAGTTGGGGGGGGGGGGACGGCCGGGCGGCGGCAGCAGAGCCGCCCGCAGCCCAGCGGGGGCCCAGGTGGAGACCCCCAGCCCCTCCGCGCTCCCCAGGGAAACGCGGGGCACCGAGGCGGTGGGCACCGGCCCCTGACCGCCCCCCCATCACCCTCTCCCCGTCGGGGCGGGGCCGCGGGTGGCCGCACGGCGGCGCTGCCGGATAAGGGACGCGCCGTCGGGGCCGCCCCCGCCGCTTCCCCCGGACCGCCCCCCCGCCCCGGTTCCCCCCGGCCCCGGAGGGGAGGAGAAGCCTCGCCCGCCGCCAGGAGCCCGCTCACAGCGTCACCCCCGGGGGGATGGGGCCCTCGAGCCCGCCCGGTGACACGGCGGCGGCACGGACGGGGCGGGGGATGGATGGGGAAGCACTGCGGAGGTGGGGGGTCCCGCCAGCACACCCTTCCTCTCCCCGCTGTCAGAGGGGGCATCTTTGGGCTTGCAGCAATGGGCCCCCAAGCCATCACTTTGAAATGCAGCACAGAGCTCAAGGTGTGAAGTCATGATGTGAAAATATCTATCCCATAATCTTTATGTGGGCAAGAGACCATAGAAACAGGGACTCCTGCTACCTACACTGGGAGTACTGCTGCCCCCTCTGCCCCAGGAGTCAAGCAGACCCTTCAAGAACCAGAAACCCATCTCTGGGGCAAACACTGCGTCTCCAAGTCCTAGGCAGGGTTCGATGCAAAGCATTTACCTGTTTCATATGAGTGTCAACCACACCAGAAGACCAAACCAACCCAGAGGTGAGGATAGCGCGGCATTCCGGGGAGCTGACGATGAAGCGACAGCACATGCACAGTTTCCTCCTGTCACTCCATCTCTTCTCACCCCTGCATGAAGTCAGAATGGTGGCTGCCTTACTGGTTTTGAACCTTCTAGGGGCACCAACAGCTCGCACGCACAAAGGTAGTGAGGCACCTAAGCATGGCAGGTAGGTGTTTAAGAACATCCCTTTTTTTGAATGATCCAACTTGGGAAAGGCTGAGGAAAAGGGTAGCCACTGGCTGCCCATGCTGTGCCTCTTGCAAGCCTGCCCACCACCAGCAGGTAGCCGCAGGGATGCTCAGCTGAGCTTTTGCCTCCCTGCGCTCTTCAGTTTGTTGCGTCAGCCAAAACCAGCTTTAAAAGAATGTTGATACTCACTTTTTGTGTCAAAAACAGGAGTCCTAGCTATGGTTTTGCCCCCACTTCTGGCCTCTGAAAGCATCCGAGTAGCAGGTTAAAGCTCAAAGCAAGTTAGGACACCTTTGTAACAACAAAAAAATTCAATTTTGGGAAATGTCAACACTCATTCCCAAGAGCAGCATTGCGTGCTCACCCCTTCTTAGAGTGACCTCAGGAAATGCTTCAGGAGAAACAGCTACAGCCCTCGCTAAAACAGACTGCGAGGCCGAAGGCTTGGCACCTCTCACCTCGGGGCCGTAGCCCTGCTGGGGCATGGCCAGGGCTGCCCAGCCATTCTCTCTGGGGTGGAGCATGGCAAGTGCTCTCCAAAACAGAGATCTCCATTTCTTCCACAAAAGATAACCCGTTTCCAGCTTATTTCTCACCAGGTGATGCAACGCTAAATTTTGCATTTAATTCAGTAAACAGCAAGACTTTCCTTCAGCAGAGTCACCATCCAGTGATGGTGAATTTCTAAAAAAAATTGTTACCTAATGATGCTTTATTTATAAAAAGAGCCAACAATTCTGGCTCTCTTCATTTTTTGGTATGTATATGCCCACACGCATATAAAAATACCTAGAAACAAACACAACACTGGGGACACTGAGGTGAAGACCTCCACATCCAGCTGCCCCTTGGAGATGCACCCACCCATGCACCCTTCCCACCCAGCACTGCTCCCACCTCGCTTTGGCTTTGCTGGCCTGGCAGCCGTCACTCACCTGGGGTGACACTCGAGCCGTGTGTTCTTCTGCTGCTCCTGGGTGCTCGGACCTTACCTGAGGGGTGGCTGTCACCCCACGTCCCAACACAAACACCTTCAGACGCAGCTTCCAGCACCAGCTCACTGTCCCAGGTCTCTCCATGCTGCCCACACCAGCTGGCCCAGGGAGTTGGACAGGAGACCCTCCTCTACTTTCGGCTCCCCCATGGCCCTCCCAGGCAGCAGCCCCCCTTCTCCCTCCCCTCCTGGCTATACTCATGCTGGGACAGGTTGATCCTCCCAAAAATTTTGAATGACTAGGGGGGTTCAGAGCAGCTGGGGTGCTCCAGGTGCAAAGGACAAGCGTTTGGTTGGGAAACAAAGGATTTAAAGCCTGAAGAGTGGGTTACAGCCAGGGTGCAGCATCCTTCCCTCCTGCAGATTCCCAGGCTGACCACATGCTCCACAGGGCTCTGCAACCTGTCCCACAGAAAAAACACACGAGCACTGACATGCAGAACCCCTCAAGGTGCCGCAATGCCATACGGGCATGCAAATCTGACAATAAAATTCTTGAAAAAAAAGGATTTTCACATCAGGCAAAAATAATTTAAAACATGAGTTATCACATCTCCATTTTAATGTTTAACGTATTTCATTGTTTCACACAAATAAGGTCTGAGCAGTTTGAGGTAAGCGGGGTGCATATCATCGGCCCTAGTTACACTTACAACTTTGAGATTTAACTGCTAGGAATCACCTCAGTGCTTTTCAACAGAAAACATTCAAAATGTGAAGTAAAAACCCAAGAGCCTGGAGAAACTTGCCTTGAGTCATTGGAGATTCACTTAAACAGAGCCCCTTGGTTCTGCGCAGAGATCTGCTGTATTCCCTGGGGTTTGGCACCATTTCAGGGAGAAAGTTATCCAGGAGATAAAAACTGCAAGCAAAGCTGCTCAGAATAAACTGTGTAAAATCGTGTTATCACCACCACAGCCCCGTCTGGTCAAACAGGCTGAACTGTTTCAGCCATTCAAGGCAAGAGGAGTTGAAATAAACCAGTGTGCGTCTGTTTTGGTTATTATGATTATTTTTTTCAAGTGCAAAGAACACAAACCAGAAGTATATCAAACTCTGAGAAACAAACATACAGAGAATCCAAGCACCTGAACACAGCAAAACCCCCTCTGACCACATGGAATATATGGGATGGGGGCGGTTTGGGGGACTGAAAACACAGGATCCTTTCAGCATCCAAGGTTGTATCTCTACTGGTAAACCAAGCGGTACTGGTGATCATTCCTTGGAACGGTGTCCTCTACAGCACCAAAGTGCCAGGAGAGTCCCTGCCTCTTCCCCAGGTTACAGAGCATCGTTTCAGAGCCATCGCTGAGGTGGTGGCAGGGGCTGTCCCCCGCAGCACCCTGCCCTGCGGTCCCACCGCCCACCTGGGCGCTCATCACGGCTGATGGAGACCCTCAGGCTGCAAACAGTGCACAGGAGAGCTTCTCCATGCCCATCACCTGTGGGATGTGTTGTATGCATCTTGTGGGAGTCATTTGCAGGAAAACAGTTCATTGCCTGTTGTACAAGACTGTAAAAAGAATCCCTGAAACTTCCGCAGCTGTAGAGCTTCCCAACTATTTTCTTATTCAGGCATTTTTTCCCCCTCTCTGCAAGTTAAAGTTGTCCCACAAAAGCCTGAAAGTCACCGACTCCTAAAAAAAAAAAAAAGATAAAAACCATACATGATTTGTTACCCAAGATCACACCAAGTAATCCAGCTTCAATATACTTTAATAAAAATGGCCTTAACTCCCCCACATCCTCTATCCAAGGCTCAGCCCGGTCTCCATCCTTGGAGATATCTGGGGGGAAACCCTGCCAGAAACCAGCCCAAGTGTCGCAGAGCTGAGATCTCCTCCTTCCCTCAACCCATCACCCGGGTGTGCGTAACAGCCAGTGTCCTCCTCCCACTGGCTGGCATTGTCACTACATTGTCACCCTACATCACCACGCTCAACTCGCATCATCAGCAGTGGCCAGAAGCCCCCCAAGAGCCAAGCACGCCCTCCTGGGTAGGAGGTGGGAAAGGGGGGTCCTCAAACCCGCCAGTTGGGCTGAGAAAGGGGAAAATGGTGCAGGATGTTCCTCGTTGTCCATTCCACCCTCACTGGTCCTTTGCCCCACTGATGCTGCCTCCACACGCTCATCCGTCATGACCACCAATAGTCCAAACCTTCCATGATATGGAAGATACATGAATTTACATATTGCCTTTAGGAAAAGCAAGGGAAGTGCTGCTACGGCAGCGCTAAACATCTCGTTAATTTACTCCAGCCACAGCAGCGTTTCGGCCAGGATGAAAACATGTTATGTTCATGCAGTTCCTACTGCTGATTTCCAAAGACAAAGGTTTTAAAGGTCGAAAGCAAGACTCACTCATGGCTTACACGACCCTTTTTGAAGTGACGGATAAACACAGAACTTGCCTTTGATGGTCCCTTTCCGAGTTAGGTAACAGCTGGATGAAAATCCACTACAAAAGAGGATTCAGTGTTATCATTAGCAGTGACTTTGGATAGCAGCTGTTTGCTGGGTTTTTCAGCAGCCTACTTGATTTGTCCCTCTCAAGTGAGGCCACTTAAAACTCCGTATTATAGAAAAAACAGCAACTAAAACGTCCCCAGCTTTTTCTGTTTTGGCTCTCTCAAGGTAAGTGTTTCAGAATGAGACAAAAATAAGACTGGAGCCAGAGTCAACAAAGAACAAATCAAGCTGATTAAGATGAGAAGGGAAGGAGAAGCGAAGAAGGTATGGTCACCCAGTCTGCACCAGCAGGCATCCCATCACTCCGCTCGTTTTGGGCTGGGTACTGCCCATATACAGTAACTATGACATTCCCCCCTCACCCAGTACACAGACTTGGGAAAAACAGATCAACGAATTTAGAAGGATTTCAAAATTAATCTAAAATGACAGAGGAATGGTAATATTGAAGATAATTTTGCCTTTTTGCAGTCCAGGACATTCAGGATTATTTTTTCTTCTTCTCCACTCTTCTTGAATCAAGCCCTTTTGTGTCTGCAGCCTGCAAACAACAACTTGACTATTAAACTGCAGCCTCACTGCTGGCTGGTCCAATTCGACAGAAACCTGGTTAAAACTTGATCTGTCCAAACTCACTGTGGACCAAGTTAGTAGCAAACTTGTGATTGCCAGCTGGTACACACGATCACAAAGCAGTGACCTTATTGTCTTCAGTGTGAGCCTAAGTTTTCAGAAGGGATTTACAGAAGGAAAGGATTATGGCAGAAGTGTATCAGCTCTGGGAAAATGCTTCAGCAAAAAGCACATGAACATCAAGCTCCATCTATGCTGATACAGGTCCATCTTCTGCCCACCGAAGTCTGCAGGCACCTATTAACCTTATTAAAGAATTCTTCTCCCTTTGGAGGACTGAGACTTTGGAAATTTTTTTTTTTTCTGGACACCCCAGCATCTGTAAAGGAATAAATCATCTCCATGACATGTTTTAAGCCATCTGGGCTAACATATCATCAAGGTGTTTTTTACCACTAGCATAAAAACCCTAAATTGATCGAGACTTTCCATTCAGCTAAAGCCATTGTGCAGGTATTCAAATAGGAGCCTAAAAGTAATCACTGGTAAACTTTACCCCCTTTCCAGCAAAAACATAAAGCTGGAGCGTGGCAGTAAACAAGACAAGACCGTTTTTCCATAACCAGTCGATTTCATTTGGCTTAAACTAAAATTCTAGGACTGCCTTTTCGTTTATAGCCACGCTTTGTATCTGGGTTAAGGACTTTAGAGTATGCTAAAGACAGGCTGTTGTTCTCCACCTGCGTGCTTTTACCTCTCAGTTACTACTGAGGTCAGATCTTCAGCTAGTGGAGCCCAGCGTCTCTCCATTAGAGCCCGTGGGGTGTAACACTTGCTTCAGCTGAGAGCAAACTGCTACGAACGTGCTCTCTCCTTCACAAATCACCACAGGTCACCGCTCCGGAGGAGCTCCCGGACAACTTTCTGTATAATTCATGACTGCTTCCTGGAGTAAATAAAGCTTTCTGCCCTCCCCATGCGCCTTTGGTTATTGTGCTCCTTCAAAGGCCCAGACAAATAAAAGTTTGATGTTTATTTTATCTTAAGAATGACTATTTACCCATCTTCCCTGTTCTGCCTTTATCTTGTTGACTACCTCTTACAATAGCGAGAAGTCACTGCCGGGTAACCCCTTCCATTTCAGCCCTCTCCTTGGCGAGGAAGGACACGCAGCCTTCGGCCGCGCCGTTTGCTCTCGCTGCAGGAAAAACACGCCACGCTTTCTTCAGGTCTTCAGGGAGAGTGCTGACATCCGACCCTCATCACGTCTCCAGCCTTCCATTGGGTCCGGTCCACCTTCTTACCCTTAAATCACATCCACTGCTCCACCACTCGGGACTCGTTATTTGCCAAACACCCTTTGTGGCTGGCCAGGGGCTGGCTTTGTGCTGGTGGTGGAGGCGACCCACCACCTGCGACGTAGGGCTGGAGGTGCTGGTTGGGGACCCGGGACCAGCTCAGACTAAGAGCAGCTCATGAGGGGAGTGCAGCTCCACCACCACGGCTCTCGCTCACACGGTCATTATTTGGGTGTGTTTCAGGTGAGATAAATATTAATGTAATTCAGAGATTGAAGATCCAGAAACTGAAGTAACCAGGTCTTTGCATGTATTTGAAATAAAGGTTTTGGAAAGGTGAAGGACCTGGCTTTCAATAGCACCACCAATAACATTTAGGTCATTGCATCCTCTGAAGAAACACTTGGCTATGCAAAACATGAGAAGTAGTTTAGCCCCACTGTTGTCCTCTGCTCACACTCTGGTTACAGTACGTAAATGCAGAAAGCAGCACCTTACCTGGGTTTTGGGAGGTTCCCATTCCACCTCAGCCAAAGAAGAGCTAAAGAACTTTGTTGTTCCTCCTCCAGAGCAATGGCAAAGGAGAGCAGGCCTTGGGTTCACCCCCAAGAGCGGGAATCTTGGCTGTCGCTGCACTGGCGTGGCCATGGCTCTCACCGTGTCCCTTGGCATCACAAGAACAGGACAAGCATCCTTCTCAGGATAAAGATTATCTGTGTATGTTCACCCCCCTCACTCATACTCGGCTTCCAAACATTTTCCTTCAAGCCTGTAGAGCACATTAAAAAGCAATCAGGAAAAAGAGCCCACACCTTGATGAGAAGCATCTTAGTCAATCCCACTGCAGGAGAAAACCCCTATACCCTAAACCCCTTGCTAGAAACATGAACAAAACAGTTTTCCTCCCCTTCAAGAATCGGTAGCAGAGGGGGCTAACCAACTCTATCAATCTCCTTTTGTTCCCAGTAGATGACTGTTCCGAGTTCACTGGATGGGATGCAAGCGTTCACCAGCATTTTGGCAGGACGCAGCCCTCCACAGCTTCCAGACAGGTATCACTACAGGTGGCAAAGCTGCCACATCCCCTTAGATTGGCTGCTAGAGCCCACATGGAGGGGCTGGAGGATCCAGTCAGCAGTTTGTGCTGCCTTCTGAAACAGGTCCTGGGGCTTCACGAGTTACCCAGCCTGCAGACACATCCCCAGGAGCGTGAGAGTCAGTTATTTACAGAACTTGGCTAGACTGAATGTGAGTATCCTTACTCAATTTGTGATAAACATTGAGGGAGCCAGGCTGTAGGAGATCCCACATCAGCTCCTGCTACCAGTCACCCAGGGACAGTGGGAGGCTGCGGGGACCTCTCACGTGACACTTGCAAACAGTAATTATGTTCCCAAATATTCAGTTTCTACTTTCTTCAGCTTGATTTTAAAGGCAAACAACAGCTTTTCTAGTTTTCATCAATTATTCATGGGCCACTTCAGATAGCCATCAAATATATAATCAAATTAAATTAACGTATCTTGAGTTTTGTAACCCAAGATTTCCTATTTCAGCCCACAGGACGCCTGCTTCTGTTTGGGTTGCCACTTAATCACTGCATAATATTTGTTTTGGCTTCGTTGTGTGTAAGAAGAGATTTATACCATTCCATCTGGCTGCAGCATGTTAGTCATCGGAGGATAAAAGCTGCCCTTAACTCCTCTGCAGTCAGTGTTAGCGTAACGCCGCGCTGCAAAGCTTTGGGAACCAACACCAGAATGGAGTAACTGAAAATACAGATGACGATCTAGTTTGCCACACTGTTTATCAACCTTAGTCTTTACTAAATGATACACACCACTTAAGTCTTCTCCCACCTCCTAAACTGCCGACACAAAACCACGCAGGCAGGCACGCGCCCTACACAGCTCTCAAAGAGGTTCTTTGTAGTTATAGTAATCCCAGTTTTGTCCACGCCCCTCCAAAAACAAAATACAAGATGTGGTGTGACACAAGAGTTTCATCTGAATTTATTTAGGATGATTTCCCTGTCATTGTTAGAACAGCTCTTAGGGGCATCCCAAGGTGAAAAGGGTCCCATCGTACTATACAACGCTCAACGCCGATTCAAAGACAACACCTGCCATCCCAGCCTAAAGAAGAGCTTGATTTGACATCCACTGGAATCAATGGAAAGACTCACATTGACTTCAGGAGACGCTGAATCAGGCTCTTGAAGGAAGACAAGCTACAAGAAGTGACTGATGGATATAGGCTTCACATTTATCGGCACTTGGAGATGTAAAAAGGAGTTCTGACAAGTCACAGATGTAAAAAAACCCACAACCAACAATAAAACTCTACTACATCATCTATAATCAAGTGTAACTAAGTGGAAACAGCAGCAGTTGCAGCACAAAGTACTTCCAGTGGTACTTGTTGGAGATCTGCTGTCAGCAGTTGAGGTCGCAGGGGATAAGAGCAGAGACATTCACACAACAGAGGTGGATTTGCAATGATTCAGTCATTTGCAACAGCTCTTCCAGGAAGGGGAAAAAAAAATAATCAAAGGGAACATGCCTTCCCATTAATCCTACCTGTCACTCCTGACTGATGCCCTGCAGCCATCTCCCCAGCATGGCTGACTCGCTACTAACCCCCCGACAGCCACCTGGCACTGGTGCCACTGAGAGGCTCTTCCAAAGACATCCTTTGCAAGGTCCTTCAAACCCAGCATGACCTGAGAGCGAGGAGTACACCTCCCTGCTTTTAGCAGAGCCATTTTTCCCTGTGTACCCATCATCAGTAGATTCCAGCCACAGTTGTGACACAGGGGAGAGGACAGACACCCAGAAGACATTTCAGCATGGTGTCCCTTCAAGCCAGTTCTCCTCTGACCGGTGGCAGCACTTACCATGTCTCTGATACCAGCACAGGGCACTTGCAGGATACTTTCCTCCACCACCGTAACACACTCATGACTGCAACTGACCCACCTGTGACAGCTCACTAGTGCCATTTGAAGGCATCACATCACCCTCTCCTGTTGCTGGCCAGAGAACCGGGGTGCTTGCCATCATGTTTGGAACAGCACAGGTTTATCTCCTCTCCAACTCCTGCAGAGGTGGGCTTGTAGGCAGGCCCCTCCTGCTGCTACCTGCTAGCAGCAAAGTTGTGTAGTACTTTGGATAGCATCTTCCTCCCAGCATTGGCTCCACCTTCCACCAAAAAGGCTCCTTGATTGTGAAGTCGAGCCTGGGACTTTGACCTCAGCCACCCACAGAGGTTAGGACCCATCCTAGCAGATGGCTGTCAGACTCCAAGATGAACACGTGAGCTTTCCATGCAGCAAGTCAACCCCCTCACATGCCAGAGCAGTCCAGCCTTTCCAAAACCACAGGCTGGTGGGAGGCACCACACAGACCTTCAAGGGCCACAAGCAGGCTCTGCATCCTTCACTGTGCGATCTGGGGGTGGGTTCAAGGATTGCTGGGCTCCAGTGGTGGGCAATAGCAACCACTCTTTACCTGTGCTCCCAGCAAAAGACTGTGGATCAGGGGGCTGCACCCACCCAAGCTTTCCCTTCCAACATCTCAGCACCATATGGATGGAGATTTGGTTTCTTCACCCTCCCATGTCACTGGCTTGGACCATCACGTTGGCTGTCATGTTGCATGGATGTACACCTGGTAAAAGGGGGAGAAAGTCACTCCTATCCACCTCTTGGGTGAAGCACAGATGATGAACCAGCCTCCAAACAAGGAGTGCAAACAAACAGCAGGGCAGGTACCCTGGTGCCTTCTCCTGCAGGACCACCAACACCTTCCCTGGGGGCTTTGCACATCGGCTCTGCGGTCGGCATTGCAGCTACGTGCAGATAGAAGAGTTCCTGGAAAACCTCTTACCCTTGATGTGCTTGCACAGGTCCTTCCAACCAGCACTTTGTTTCCTGGGGGAGGAAGAAGAGTCAATTCCAAATGTTATTTTAAAGAAGGGAGAGCAGATACCATCAGACAGCAATTTGCTGAGCTGAGTAACAGCTGAACTGGAGAAGCTGTTTTACTCATTGAGTGGCATTTTAGGCACAATGGTTTACATTTTAGATAAATCAGTGTATCAACTGTGCAACAAAAGTAATTCAATGATACCAGCTTCAGCCTTTGAGCAGAACGGATCTTAATTGCCAGAGACATTTTCCTTCATATCTCCGGATCTGTGCTTCACCATTTCTGTACTTTGAGCCTCAGAAAATTGCCGCTCTCTGCTGATTAAGTGCCTAATTGTGGTCAGTGCTTTTCAAAGTATTTTCAGCAGTTAGCTGAAGTTCCACTTCAGACGCACGCCGCTATCGACTTCTTTATCAACTCGCACAATTTCCCCGCATCAAATGCTTTCTGAAGCATCCTTGGTGGGCCTTGATCGCAGCCCTGTTTTGCAGGGACTCCCGTGGAGAGCCAGCTGCCCGGAGAGCCGGACAGCACTCGCTGGCTCGGGCTCCAGCCAGACCTTTTCCTACCTTCTTTCAAGGCTCTTCCTCATCTGAAGCAGAGGAGTTGAACTCCAGCCCAGGAAGCAGCCTGGATTGCTGCCTGCCTGGCACCCACCGCAGGATCACACCACACATGGACCCCCCACCTGCCCTCTGCACCCAGAGCGGCGGCAGCTGAACCCCAACCATTTAGCTGGATTTGCCAGGAAACCAAAGGAATTTGACCATGACTTTAAACCAGGAAACCCAGGCTGACATGAGATGTGCTGGACAGCAGCTAAAGCATCATCCCTCTGGTTTTAAGACCTTGCTCTAAACTAAGTATAAGGGCTAAAAAACCCCTTTTTTTTTCCTCCTCAATTCTGAATCAGGTGACCAGTTAATACTGTCAGTTCCTCATGGTGTGGGAGCTTTTGCAGATGCCCGGCAAGTCCATCTCCAGCTGCCTGCTTGGGCTGGGAGCATCCTTTGGACAAGGGTATGGGTAACCCTCACCTGAGAACCCCTCCCAACATAACCAATTGTATGTTTTTTTCCTAGGGATTTTCATTTTAGACTAATGGAAGGAAATAGAGCAGGTGGCATTTGCCTCAGTATGAAGAGGCAACTGCCCCTTTGGCCAGGGTGCTGCTCCTGGGACCACTTGTCCCCGTAATACTTACAGCCCTGCTGTCACCACCTTCCTTGTGATGGTCCAGCTGCAGCTGAGGATGATCTAGAGCTGCCCAAGCAGCTTCTTCCAACTGATACTTGAAGTGCCAGCTGGACCACAATAGGCTGGGCTGCATCAATATCATTCCTTCTTCCTCCATGGAAGAGGACAAACCACAGGTGCTTATTGAACAGCACCCAAGGGCAGCACCCACTGCACGCTCAGCAAGCACCAAAGCAGTGTCCTGTTGGTGGAGCAGACCTAATCTACCACTGTGCATCTGTAGGTGTCAACAAGGACGCACAGCTTTATCCCCACCTCTCATGAGACCGTGGGAACACGTTGATGGAGGGTTTGAATTTCTAACTTCACCGTACTGGGAAATTCAACATGATGTTTGGAGTCTTTTTGAGAAACCTTGTGATAGGTCTCCACCAATCACTCGCATTTTTAAAAGCCTATCATGTGTTGTACCACTGGACTATCCAGTGTAGATTCCTGTTGGGGGTGAAACCCTTAAAAGATTCCCACTCTTGTAATTTTCAGCTACATGGTAAAAACCACATTGGCTGAAACACGCTGGACCTTGAAAACAAAGAATATCTCAGCACAGTTTGTTTGGCCAAACATACCACAAATGAGCCCGGATCCTTACCTCCGGATATTTGAGTAATCCTCTTGCAACTGAAAAGTAAGAACTCCTCCTTATCTCCCCTGAGTAACTCTCAGGAAACAGGACATCTTTGGCAAGAAAAAAATCAGGGTTATTTATCCGCCATGGAAGCCAGCAGCCACATCTATTTCAAACATGACACAAAGCCTGAGAGCTTTTCCCTTTCACCCAGCGTGAAAGCCACCAACACCCAGGAACACACGAGGGGGTCAAGTCTCACATGGCCAGAACTTACACCCTTGTTTACACTCAGTCCTGCGCCTCTGGTTTGCACAAGCAACAACTGATCACCAACATAAACGGAACACTTGCCCATGGAAGTGGCCAGCAAGGACCAGGGACAGATTTTCTGCTCGTTTAGACAGGCTTTGGCTTGGGAACTAAAGTGTTGTTAATATGTGGGAACACAACAGCTACTCTCAGCCCCAAGTCATCCTCTGGGCACTCCAGGGTGTCTCGAGGGGGTCAGTTCAGCTGCACAGCTCTGGAAAGTTCTCCATAAATTAGGTGTCAGGAACGGCACTGACTGGACCTCAGCTACATCTTCAGACATGGAGTCCTGAAGAGCCTCATTGCTTCATGAACTCTTCATGATGCTTCAGCCAACCATCACCTGCTAGGAAGAGCTGTGCATCTGGTATGTTCCTGAATCAGAATCACCCACAGCTCCCCAAAAAGTTTCTGGCTGTCAGAAAACTGGTGAGGTTTAAGTCTACAGAAGCAGTGAATGATATTGCAAGTGGTGCCACTGGCTGACGTTCAGACAATAGAGCTGCTAATGGTTAATATAATATTTTCATTTCGTGGTACATGAGAAAAGATAATTACTTTCAGGGTTTAAGAACTGAATGTGTTGATCCAAATGTAATCTCTGTATTTTAGCATTTGATTATTATGTTAGAAACACAAATGTCAATGGGCTGTAGTAACCTAAGTTATCAGAAGAAAAAAAAAAAGATGTGTTACTTAAATTACAGTACAGAGGGAAGAACAGAAGCCAACAAGACACTTGTAACTTTTGTTAATTAAAAAAATGTTACTTCTGAAGAGCATTTCGGGAGCCCAGAGTTTTCGTTTTGCCAAAGTGATCCTTTTGCTACACCCAGAACAAGTGAAGGGCAGGAAACGATGCAACCAGAGGGGAGAACTGTGGATCATTTCCATTTCTTGATCACCTAAACGAGAGACAGGAAGACCTGAACGGCTCACCTTCCCCGGCGAGGAAGACCCAAGTTTTGTAGCCATTTCATGACAGTGGAGCTGTAGGCACCTACTCATCTGTCATGAGTTAATATGCGAATCCCAAAACACACTCTTGGAGATCAAGCTTCATCAACGCTTCTCGTGCACTCAAGGACTGAAGATGCTTTTGTGTTTCCATTTCTTATCTTTTTTTTTTTGCAATCCAGCTGGCATCTTGCTCTGGCATCTTCCTTCATCTTTGTAAGCCCAGATGGGCTTGTTTGTCTCTCTTATCCTAAACCTGCTCTAACAAACGTGGCACGCAGAGTTTTCTGTATGCCCCAGCCCAATTCAATGCAAAAAACTGATGCAGAGTCTAACCAGCAGCCCCAAGAGAGCAAAGCCCATCTATTAACTAGTTTAGAAATGAAGCATTTGTCCTCCAGGAAGAGATTCCTATTCTGAACTCCTTACTAAAAGCCTCTAATGCAAACTGGAAGCCAAGATTGCGTGTGATAGTTACTAAGAAGAGCGTGCTGCCAAGAATTGATTCAAATTGTTATGATTTGCTGTTGAACAAGCTATTGCCTTGATTTCTCCGCAAAGTTCAAGTTTACAGCAGACTGATTAGTCCCACTGACATCCCTGAAGCACCTACCGTTGTATGAAATTTTATTAAATTGTCAGCATCGACAGCTGTTCAAAGTTTGTGCGCCTTATTGCAATTGATGACAGCAAAATAAGGAAATAAAGAAAGGGGGAGGGAGGGGAACTCTGTTTGTTAAGGTTTTCTCTTTTTCCTTTTCAATAAAATGTCAACTCCATTATATAGATGTCAACTCCATTACTGTGATGCTCCTTCTGTAACCCCAACACGTAACTACCCGCTAATAAAACAAGTTTCTCAAAGGCAGTGCTGAGGGCAAGCACGCCCGCCGTAGGTTTCAATCTGTTTAAGAAAATGCCTGTTTATCCCTGCAGGCACAAATACCGTTTCCATTATTCTGTTTTCCTGGTCGTCTTTGTCACCCAAAAATAAAACCTGCTCCTCATCCCAAGGAGGCTGCAGTGGTCGCAGACCTCTTCTTGTTATAGAAAAGCCAGAAAACATGAAGAGCAATGCCCAGCATGCTGGCAGGCCATAAAAACCTGCACTGGACAGCAGCAAAGATGGGAGAAACAGAGGAGCAGCTGCCCCAGGGTCCTGCTCCAGGCAGGAGACCCTCAATATGCTGCCAAACCCCCTGAGGGACCTGCCCAGGCAAACACCTCCCAAAAGCGGCAATATCCGAAAGCCTGGGCAACCCTACGGGCACGACACACCGTAACCATCAGCCCACAAGCACTCGAGGGGCTCAGACAGGTTCGTGCACTCCTGAGCTCAGGATACATTTGGGAGTCGATGTTGGACGTATGAAGCGAGGGGCTGCTTGTAATCACCATTCCCCCACAGCTGTTTTTTTAAAAATTCTGCTTTTAAAGCAAAAAACACCATGGGGAAGCAGCTCACCCTTTCCCAGACTATAGCTGGGAGAAGCCCACAGGAGGACAGATCAGTTTCCTCAATCTCAGGTTTGTCAGCCGTACACATTGATAGGAAGACAAAGATGAGTACATATTTTAAAAAGAATAAAAGAAATCCATTCCAGAGCAGGAGTTGTTTAGATAATTGATTTCCCTTGGACTTACAAGCACTAAATAACACCCCCTGAACCACATCTCTGAGATAACCTTTTCCTTCAAATCTCTCTTCCCAAGGATTGGCCTTTGACAGAGGCATCTTTCAAAGTGCAAATCTCACAAGCTTTAAGCCAGCTCATAGGTAAGACCTTTCTGAAAGAACATGATGATGATTCCTCAAGCAATTATTTTTCCTTAGTATCCTTTGCATAGAGAGAGCTAATTAACTGCCTGCCGGGTTCTGCAGATTCACAGTGAAAAATGAAGTAGTACAAATGTCATAATTAATTAGCAGTTTAATGCTAGAATGAACATAGCAAAGGTGCTATAAATATTCAAGCAACAGGACCTCCACACCAGCGTGCACTTGCTGGGCAAGCCTGCCCTGCCAAGGATGCTCTTGGGGATTTCGTACACCGGGGACCACACAAGGGGGTCCCCAAATCCCACCCCTTAGCGGTAAGATCAGTCAGAACCACGGAGGAATGAGAAATAACCCATCATCTCCCCACCTTTGTGCTGTTGACCGTCTTCCCCCGAGGTGCCATGCAGGGGAACTCACGCCAGGCAGCGATCTCCATGGCTTGGACCACCCCCAACCTCACCAGAGGCCCCACTGTGGTGGGTCCCAGGGGTTGGGGTGGTTTGCACAGTCCAAAACCCCACTGCCTTTCAGAGAGATAAGGTCAGTCCTACCTTCCCCCCATCCTGGCTGTCAGGACGTTTTGTTTCTCTATTTTTCATGAGCACGATGGTGATGGTGGACATCAACCAGCTTCCCAGGGACTCTCAACATAGTTCCCACCTTGCATGGGGTAGATACGAAGGCACAGTCACTTTTGGAACGTAGACCTGAAGCCTTCAAAAACCCCTCGTGGGGAGCAGCCCCATCCCCCAGACAGAAGAGGACCACAGCAGCACACAGTTACCAGCTTCCCCATGGACCACCAGAGATGAGGTGGGGTTCAGACTCGGGTGGAACCCAGTGCCTTACACCAGACATGCAGTGCGAATTAAACATTTAAAAAACGACAGGATGGGTTTTTGCTATTGCCAAGAGCCAAAGAACCCCCCTGAGAAGACACTCAGGTTGCCCCTCGAGCTGATATGCCCAGTGCTTGCAATTCTGGGGAATGGACTCACCCCCACTCAGAGCCTGGCACAGGACAGCTCTGCACTGGACATCCCATCCTGCCATGGGCTCTGGACCAGCCCTCATAAGCCTACAAGGCACAATGGAGCAGCCCCAGCACTGCTCCCACCCTGAATGGTCCAAGGGCTCTGGAGCAGAGCAGGATCCTGCAGTAAAAAAATAAAACACCACCACAAGAGGAGGGAGCTTACAGGTGTCCACAGCTCCTTTCACACATGGTCCCAGGCACCCACAGCTCCTCCTCTCCCCCATCCATCTGCACAAGAGCTTCAGGGGTAAAGAGCAATCAGATAAACGAAGCCACTCTGCCAGGCACCCGTCTCCAGAGCATCCCAGGCAGCGGTGCCACGGGCTCTGCTTCGCTGGTTATGGAAGGCAATGCTGCTTTTTAACTCTTTTTTTTTTTCTTTTTTTAAAATATCACTATGGCTTCGCAGACTGCAACTCCATGGTGACAAGCACCACGGGGAACCTGTGACACTGGCGGGTCAGAGCCGGCACGGAACGCGCGGCAGCAAGAGAAGGAAACAATGGACTGGGGCAGTAACCCGGGGTACGGCGAAGAGGAAAGCCTTGAGGATGAGAAAACACACGGCAGAGAAGAGAAGGTCCTTAACTCGAGTTTCCTCTTTTTTTAACCTAATGAAATCTTTTACTAACACAACCTGGCAGAGGCCAGCACCTCTTCAACACCTGCGTGGATGCTTTGTTCAAGTACCAAAACTTCTCTCCTCCTCCTCTGCTGTTTCAGCACACCTGGCCTGGCAACGGCATATTTCAGTGCTTCAAAAATGATGTTTTCAGACTCTTTTTCCCCAAAGTGCTGCCTCCTGCAGGTGTGAGCTGTGAAATAATGGCTTGGTTACATTCTGCAGCGATGGGGTACCCCACACCACGGGGTTCAGCTGGTGAACGTCATTCCTTGGGATGTGGCAGCCTATTCCAGAAGGTGGGAAGGCATCAGCAGGGCACTGCCCCCACCCCCGCCGCCAGCAGCCTTCCAAACCCCAAGGTTTGGGGTGAAACAGCTCTGGATCCAGGCAAATGTGGCCACAGCAGCAGGGATTTCCATGGAGGGAATCTGCAAGATGTCTTTCTCAGGCTCACTTGAGCACAGAACCAGCCTCCTCCAGGTCCTCATCATTCCCAAAACCAGTCTAATCAACTCTTCCTGGCACAGTCCTGACCTGTGCCGTTATTCCCAGCTCCAGCTCTTCGTTGCACTGCTCTGCTCTCCTGGGTTGGGATCACCCCCACGCTCGGCTGTGCCACAAACTTCCATCTGCTTTGGGAGCCACGAGATGCCTCGCTGGATGCTGGATACTGAAATCAGTTTTAAAGAGCATCTACGTGGCCTTCCCCAGCACAAGAGGGGACGGTGAGGTGGTAACGTGGCTGCCCAGTGCTCAAACTGGAGCTGGCTTCACCAGGATTCATAAAGCTATTTCAGCATCCGGAGGCTGTGGCTGGCACCCAAGGAGGCAAAGGCGAGTGGGTACCAGTGGCAGAGCGCACAGATGCTCTGGGTGCATCAGAGCAGTCCAGCAGCACTAAGCACCTGACGCCCTTGCAGGACCAACCTCCCAGTTAGAAGCATGATCCCCACTTTTTTTTCACTGGGGTTTATGGCCCCTCGTGAGGTCTGAAAACCCCCACTCACATCACAAAGTGTCAGACAGCCTGGACAGCCCTGGGGTAGCCTAAAGGGAAACCTCCCCCTGCACAAAGCAGCAGGGAAATGAAGCAACCAGGGCACAGAGGATCCCCCTCCCAGCCAAAGACCCCCTTGCACCCACCGCCCGCCCAGCTTGGGCCGTGTGGCAGCATTAGACCCGAGCGCACTTCAGCTAATTAATTTCAAGTGCTGCCACTTGATTCCTGATAGCCAATACTGTAAGTCAGCTCATGTGCATTGGCTTCCCTCAACGAAATCTAATTAAAAGAAAAAAACTCAGACATGATTTCTTCTTTAGAAAAAACTCTCTTTCTGGTGGTTCCATTATCCCCTTCTGATTTCTTAAGAATATTTGTTCTTTCATTCTGCATATTCCAGTCCTCCCATCACAGGGAGTGTTACCACTGGTAATTGCCCAGCACCAGCAACCCCAGAGACCTACACAGAGAAACCAGGGGCAGCTGAGCTGGAAAAGCTGCCCGGGGTGCCAGCACACCCAGCAAGGTCCTGGCTTGAGGAGACCCAGCAGCAGAGCTGGCTGTCATGTCACAGTTCCCACAGGTCTGTTCCAGTGAGAAAGCTCTGCCATGCCTGGTTCATGGCTCCTTCCACACCAGGGGACAGGGGACTGAGCCCCAGAGCTGCCATGGTGGTACAGTACTACTCTCCTGCACGCAGACCCCACCCCAGACCGCTCTAGGGCAAGCACACACCATGGGAAGGAAGAGATGACAGATTCTATTCTTTTATCCACTGCTTTTGGTGGTCAGCGAGGACCCTGTTATCATCCTCATCTCCCAAACCAGCCCAGTCCCCACTGCCACCAGGGAGGCAGCCCCACCTCGCTCACACTGCTCCAGGGAAACAGTCATGTCTTCCTCTCCTGGATGGGACAAGCAGGAGCTGCTCCTCAACTCCACTTCATCAGCCCAAACAAGCTGAGCCCTCCCTCCAGAGGGGGATAAACACCCTTATATCCCAGCTTCACAGCTGAGAGCCATCATCACCCACATCTGCACCAGTGATGATGGGAGTCCCATGGACCAGCTTCCCCTACTCCCCACATCACTGGGAAACAACCCATTTCTCCGTGCCCCAGCCTGTGCTGGCTCTTGCACATCAGGCACGTTCCTACTCGGCAGGGCTTGCACGGAAACTCTCGCTCCAAAACTCTCCCAGCCAGGCTCAGCCTCTTCCATCAGGATTTGTTCACTCAGCCTCTTCCTTCAAAATTTGTTCTCTTCCCTTTTCCCATCAGGATTTGTTCTCTCCCCTCCCTGGTTGCCACCTTGCTCTGCTCAGCCTCCCGGAGCCAGGGCTCTGAGTAACTATGGTTACTTCTAATTGTACAGGGACTATTATTCTGACTTCAAAGGTAAAGGAGAGGATCCTTCAGAAAGTCTCTCTACTTTACCATTTCCTCACCCCGTATCTAAATCCAACCCAAAAAGCCACCTTGACCACGTGCTGACATAAGGATGCCAACAAAAGACAGCAAATGAATATGGAGGTTTTTTCATCCTTTTCTTTTTTTTCCCCCCTTTCCAAAGAAAGCCCGTGTGTTGCTAAACGCCGGCCAAGGGTTCTGCGCAGAGCCAGCTCTGTGTCTGAAGACAATCTAAGTTCTCAACCTGCTCTCCAGGCTGGAGGTGGGCAGCCTTTGACTCTTTCATCCTCCCTGTTAACATAGAACGTTTTGCACAGTTTGCAAAGCAAAACAGAGACCTGTGTCTGGGGGCCTTCTGGCACCCTGGAAAATTTTGGGTTTGGGTAACCTCCATGTCAGCAGAAAGATGTGTCCTGGGTGAGAGAGCAGGACAGGAGAGATCAAAACTCAGAAGTAGCAGCGATGCCCGGCGTCCTGCGGGCACAGCTGATCAAGCTGCCAAGGAGGATGTGGCATTTGATGAGCCCAGCGCTACGCCCAGGCCAGGTGCCACACGTGGACAGGGAAACAGGCACGTCCCGTGGGAAAGGGCTCCTATTCCAAAGGCAGAAGCGGGTATGAGCAACACGCACCGGGAGGACACTTTAAACAGTGACAGCAAATAACCCGAGCGGTAACTCGGGAGCCCGGATTTCACTGGCGTTCCCTCGCGGAAAAATCATGGAGCCCCACGCCCTGCAGTGATGGGCAAAGCCAGCCTCGTTATTCAGCCCTGCTAATTAAAAAGGAAGGGAAAACAATGCGGAATAAAAGAGAGAAGGGGAAGCTGGCCGGGAGGCTGCGGCACAGCACGAAGGAGCCAAGAGCGGGACAAGCGCACCGCTGGCAGGGAGAGTGCGGGGCATCGGGAGCCTGGCAGGAAGGCTGGCACGCCAGAGAAACAGTTACCTTCTGTGGTTCGATGAAAAGCTGGACGAGATGCCACTGTCACACGGCATTGGAGTGTTTTCCACTGCATCAATAATTAGGGAAACATTAAAAGCAGCTCTTGGATATTTCCTTGAACTGGCAAGACCAACGTTGCCAACACCTGGGAGCCCACAGGAGACGGCTCCGTTCACTGCACCGCTCACCGCCGCGTGCCTCTTCCCAGAAGCTTTTCCCAGATGGATCTGAGGACACGGGACGTTTACCTGGGATCTCTGTAGCTGGAAGCATCCTCTTCCACAGGCAGGAGGAAAACCAGCTTGCACTCCCACAAAAGCTGCCACCAAATCCCCTCTCCAGGCAAAGAAGCAGCGGGGCAGAGCCCGTGGCAGCTCCTGGGAGCACCTCACCTGTCCGGAAGAAAATCCGAAAGGACCACTAGTGTTTTCAGCCACCCTCCGAACGAACAGCGTGGGAATGGGCTGCAGGAACAGTCTAATTCCAACAGGTGACGGGAGCCGTGCGGTGCCCAGCGTGGGTTTAAGGCACCCAAAAGCGGCACCCGTGTGCCTGGGCACCGAGAGATGGAGCCTCGTGGGGTCTCCGGAGGGCACAGCCAGCACCCACCTGGGTGACGGAACAGGCAGCGGATAAGCACATCCTCGCAGATGATGGGATGGATAACAGAGGGCTCGGGAGGCAATTCCAGCCCAACGTGCAGCAGACACGCTGCCCGCTGCGGCTGCTGGGAAAGGGGCGAGAAAGGGGGAAAAAAGCCCCAGGAGGAAATAAAATCCATCTAGCGAGCGGGACTTTCAGGGAAGGATTCGAGAAGTCCAGTATCTTTAGTGTTTTTTTTTTTTTTTCCCCAAAAGATAAGGAAAACCTACAGCGACAAGGGAAAATACTGTAAATGGTAACTGTCTGACAGTAATGGTCTTCACGCGGAGAGAAGCAGCGTGCAGGGAATGCTCAGGGTGGCTGGATGTCAGGTGCAGTGAGAATAACCCCCCCCAGGCCTGTCATTGACCTTGGTATAGCAAACCCCCCCAGTCTGCCCCACCACCCCCCACAGTGGCCCTGGCCCCGACGGGGGCAGGACCAGGCGTTGGGGCTGGGGAGCACCATGCCCCGGGCACCAATTCGTGCCCACAATGACTTTTTAAGCACTTGGTTTCCCCTGGAACGGGAGACACGCACCCTCCCCGGTGCAGGCAGCGAGAACAACATCTGCAGCAGGAGCAGAGATCTCTCCATGCCGCATAAATATCTTCCTTTCCCCGTGAACGGGCCATTTAGTGACACTTAAAACTACTAAATCTGGGGTTTATGTGGAAATGATTTTAGAGTGCGTTGGAAACCCCAGGTTCCTTTTTCAATCTAACAACATCTTTAGAAAGCAATTCTTCAAGCCTCCATTTCCAAGACCCTTTTAATCTCTGCAAATTATTGGTAAGAGCTGAATCAAGGCAAACTGCCATCAACTGCGATGACAAAACCGCAACCGGGCGATGAGCGACTGTCGCTGATTGTTTAGAAGAAACTATTGCTTTTAGGCAAGCTGCCACAGAAATAAATTAGCATTTATACTGGATTATTGAAAAACGCCCCCCCAAAAAAACCTCCAGCCTCTATCTATATGTCAATTGTGTCTTGCCAAGGTCGATATCTTTACAGTAATAGGCACAGTCTCAAATAGCAAGAACAACTTACGTGTGGAAATAGGCACCGTACGGCCAAAATATGTCATTACTATCAGAAAGACAAACTGATCTGTGAAATAACATCTGCACTCCCACAGCTTTAAATAAAGATGACCTTCTGCAGAAGGCGTGCCGTTGAGAAGCCAGGAAAATAATTCAAAAAAATTAAAACCTAATAGTCTGCTTCTCGGTAGGTTCTTTCCTATCACTTATATTGCATTTGTTTCCTATCACTTATTGCATTTGTTTTTTTTTTAAATCTTCTTTTGAAACTACTTTGCTTGAAATCTGCAGCTTGATCTTCCCAGGCTACGGAAGGGCACAGTCTAATTTTTGCCTGGCACTCCCAGGTAATGACTGCTTAAGTTAGAAAAATACACATTCTGTAAATGAGGATGATTTTAAAGGATTTTTTTTTGTGAAACATTTGCCCTAGCAATAGGATTTTCTTTACCTCAAGTTCAGCACATTCTAATGAAACTGAAACGTCTTCTCCCCATCAGAAAATCCAGTTCCCGTCGCTGAACTGGAACAAAGGAGTGTGTTGGGTTTCTGCTAGAGGGAAACAGCAAAGGAAAAATCACCTTGATCCTTCCTTTCGACGGGGACCAAACGGTTGGCACTGACCCTGCCGAAAGGCTCCAGTTCAGGGGAGTTACAGCCCCCGGGTTAAGGAATGCTGAAAGCCTCCATTACAATGTTATGCTTTTTATAAAAAAATAATTAAAAAAAATCATGCTACCACCGTGGGAAAAATTCCAGGGTGTTTTCAGCGTGAAACAAACAGGAGGAATTTTGACGGCTGCGTTTCTTCCAGCTCCCCCCAGGCTGCGCTTCCCCTTCGGCTTCCTAAGGGGACGCGGGGAGGAGCAGCCACTGCTCCCAGGGAACGGGGGCGAGGGGTGTCAGTCCCTGCTGTGCCCCCCGGGACCCGCTGCCAACCTCAAGAGCCCATCCCAACCCCGTCACTGGTGAAACACCCCACGTCGCTCCTCTAGCAGGAGTTTGGCCGTGGCTGTCGTCTCCAGGGTGGTTTTCCTACCGGCTCACCCTTCCTGGGCTGCTCTCCCGCTGGGCAGACCCGTTTTATTTCACTCCTGGGGCACGAGGTCCCCAGTTAAACGTCTCGGTGCGTAAGCCGAGGCCGCAGGTGCTGGAACCGTGTCCGTCATCGCTCGAGTCCTTATGGACCCCCTCCTTTGTGCCAGATCCCAAAAACCCAGGTGACACCCGCTGAGCTCATGTGCACGGGGCCAGTCCTGCCCATCCCTTCACCCTGTTTTTATCTGGGTTGTTACTTGCAGGGAATTGTCCCCAGGGCACCAGGAGCAGCCTCTCCCCTGCCCGGAGAGGAGCAGGAACCCCGCTCTCCGCCTCTCCCGGCCGATCCCCATCCATCCGCATCCCAGGGTCTCACCTGCACGGAGCCGGGGCTGCTGCGGGGTCCTTGGTTTGCCAAGCTGCAGGTTAACCCCAGGGCTTTTTCCAGGGCTGACCGGGGTCCCCCTCCCTCCTCCCGCCTGGCTGGGGGAGGGTCAGGCCTGATCCCCATCTGCAGGGGTGATGCCACCTGCCCCAACAACAAACGGGCACCTCTAAGTCCGGGGAGGATGGAGTTTCCAGCAGCTCCAAAAGGGACAGAAAACTCTCCTCAGGAATAAAATGCAAAATAAAATAAAATATAAAATAAAACAAAATATAAAATGAAACAAAATATAAAATAAAACAAAATATAAAGCAAAATATAAAATAAAATATAAACTAAAACAAAATGTAAAACAAAATATAAAGCAAAATATAAATAAAATATAAAATAAAACAAAATGTAAAACAAAATATAAAGCAAAATATAAAATAAAATATAAAATAAAACAAAATGTAAAACAAAATATAAAGCAAAATATAAAATAAAATAAAATAAAATAAAATAAAATAAAATAAAATAAAATAAAATAAATATAACTGTCAGTCTTTTGAGGAAGACTCTCGTGAAGTAAGAGCAGCGTAGCTCTACCGCTGGCACCTGGAAATGCCCGGGGTGGTGGGCACGACAGCGGGGGCTCTGCTGCAGGGCCCCCTCCCTCAGGGCGAGCGAGCAGACCGGTGTGTCCCCTCCTTGACGGGCAGGTGGGTCTCACTGGTGGGTCACCCCCAGCCGCAGGGGCAGAGCGCTGGGGGGGGGGCAGCAGGCCCTCTGCCCTGCTCCCAACCCCGGCAGTGATGGAGGGGGGGGGTTGAACGGTTTTATGAAGTGGGAGGTGGAAAACGGGTGCAGGAAAAAATAAGGTGGGTGCCAGGAATTGTGCGTGGGCTGTGGGAAGCTTGCACCCGGATAAAGCGGAGCAGGTGAAACTGGTGGGGAGCGGGAGCTGGGGAGAGGTGGGCAGCAAGAGCAGCAGCACGTGCAGGGGGCTGAGCGCGTTTACGGCCCTGCGCCGGGGGTCTGCAGAGCTTAAGGAGGGGGGGAGCACAAACTTTTGAGAGGCAGAACCGCCCTCTTCCTGGTGTTTTCTCCTTTATTTTGCCCTGACAATCCCCCCAGTGCCGGAGGCGCCTTGCCCAGCGATTCTCACCGAAGGGATCAGGGCAAGGATGAGTTTGGGAAGGGGAAGGGAAGGGTCCGGTCCCGAGGTGCGGGGCACCCCCGGCTCAGCCCCTCCCGGAGCGGGGCACGGAGAGGGCGGCCAGTGCCTCCCGAGCCGGCCCGGGGACAGACACCGGGAGCGGACGGGCGCCCTCGGCCGTGGTGGAGGGGAGGGTGGTCAGCGCAGATGCCGCTGATCGCACTCCCCGAGGTTCCGCTATTCCCGTGGGAACGGCAGCTCCACTGGCCCCCACCCGCAAGGGCCGGGCACGAGTGGGTGCTGCAGCCGGGCACCCCGGCCCGGACGGGCGCCGAGCGGGCAGCGCCGGAGGGTGCGGGCAGCGGCTGCGGGCAGGTCGGGAGCAGCGAGGCAAACCCGCGGGGTTTGCGCGGCACCCGCTGCGCCCGGGCGCGCACACATATAGCGGTGTATAGGCGGAGCGCGTGTGTCCGCGCAGAGATGCGCGGAGCTCCGGCCGCCGCCCACAGCTCGGCACCTCGCGGCCGCCCCGTCGCATCGCTCCGGGGCAGAGAGAGCAGAGACCGCCCGCAGCAGCCCACGGCCCTCCGCACAGCCCCGGGGGGGAGAAATTTGGCCGCGGGGTGCGGGGCGCCCCGTCCTCTCGGCCTGCAAAGGGCCGCCGAAGAGACCCCTCAGCTCGCTCCTGCCCGCCGGGAGCGGGAGGGGTCGGGCAGGAGGCACCCACGGCCGCTGCCCCCCGACGGGCGCCGGGTCCCGCCGCAAGAATCTCCGCAGCCGCAGCCCGGGGCGGGGGGAGCGCGTCCCGCGTCCGCCCCGGCCCCCAGCCGGGGGCACGGGCAGCTCCGAGCGGGTATTTCGTTGTCGCGAAACCAACGAACAAACGAAAAACGCCAAAAAAAAAAATCAAAAAACAAAAAAATCAAAACAACTAAAACCCCAAACCGCAAACGAAGCGTCATCCCTCAAAGGGCACGCGGCGTTGCGCGGGTCCGCGCCCGCACCCCGGCGGGAGCGGCTCCGGGGAGCGGCGGCCGCGGGGCTCCGTCCTGCCGCCCCGAAGGGCCGGGGCCAGCCCGCTGCCCTGCCCCGGCCCGGAGCCGCCCGCCCCCGCGGATCTGGGCCGGGAGAGCGGTTTTCCCCGGCTCCCGCCGTCGGGTCCGCGCCGTCGGGTTCGGGTCCGCGGCGCTGCCCCGGAGCGCTTTATTGAGGGACACACACGCGGCCAGAGGTGCGGTCCGTGCCCCCCGCCCGCACCGCGCAGCGCACCGCGGGGAGGGGGAGCGGGCAGGTACTTACGGGCGACGGCCGCGGGGCTCGGCCCGGCCCGGGGCCGCTCGGAGCCGCTCCGGCGCTGCCCCGGGGCCGCGGGGCTTAAGAGCCGTCCGGCGGGCGCAGGACAATGGCCGGGGAGGAGGGGGCCGCGGAGGGCGGCGGGAGGCGGGGAGGGGACGGGGCCGCCCGCCGCCGCTCTCCCCCGCCGGGCGCGCTCGCTCCGCCCCCCCGCGTCTGGCGTAAACCCGGCGCCGGGCTAAAAGAAACGGCGAGCTACCGGCGGCCGGGGCTGGTGGCCGCCGCGCCGCGCCTCGCCCGCGCACGGCTCGCCGGTGCCGGCGGCAGCGCCCGGCCCGGCCCGGCCCGTCCTGTCCCCCCCCCCCCCCCGCCGCGCCATGTCGCTGAGCCCCAAGCACACGACGCCCTTCTCGGTCACCGACATCCTCAGCCCGATGGAGGAGAGCTACAAGAAGTTCGGCGGCATGGACGGGGCGGGCGGGCTGGGCGCGCCCCTCGGGCCCTACCGCCAGCCGCCGGTGCCCGCCGCCGCCGCCGTCCCGCAACACGTCGTGGCGGGTCCCACCGGGGCGGCCGCCTACCACATGCCCCACGGCGTCTCCCAGTTCCCGCACGGCGCCGTCGGGGGCTACTGCAACGGCGGGCTGGGCAACATGGGCGAGCTGCCCGCCTACCCCGAGGGGATGCGGAGCGGCGCGGCGGCGGGCGGCGGCTGGTACGGGGCCGGCGGCGACCCCCGCTACTCCAGCAGTAAGTGCGGGCGCGGGGCGGCTGCGGGCGGGCGGGCGAGCGGGCGAGCGGGCGGGGGGGAGCCGCAGCTCCCGACGGGGCGGCCGCCGGCGCTGAGCCGCCTGTCCCGCTCAGTCTCCAGGTTCATGGGCCCGTCGGCGGGGATGAACGTGGCCGGGATGGGCGGCCTGAGCGGCATCGCCGAGGGCGCCAAGGCCATCGTGCCGCTCCACGCGGCCCCGCGGAGGAAGAGGAGGGTGCTCTTCTCCCAGGCGCAGGTCTACGAGCTGGAGCGGCGCTTCAAGCAGCAGAAGTACCTGTCGGCGCCGGAGCGGGAGCACCTGGCCAGCCTGATCCACCTTACCCCCACCCAGGTGAAGATCTGGTTCCAGAACCACCGCTACAAGATGAAGCGCCAGGCCAAGGACAAGGCGGCCGCCCAGCAGCTGCACCCCGACGGCGGCGGCGGCGGCCTCTGCCAGCAGCACTCGCCGCGCCGCGTCGCCGTGCCCGTGCTGGTGAAGGACGGCAAGCCCTGCCCGCCCCCGGGCAGCGGCACCCCGGCCCCCGGGCAGCCCGCCCCCCCCGCCCCCCGCCGCCTCCTCCGCGGCACTCGCCGCCGCCGCCGCCCCCGCCGCCCACCCGCACCCCGGCTCGCTGGGGCAGGCGGCCGACCTGGAGGAGCTCTCGCCCAGCCCGCCGGTGCCCGCCTTGGCCCCCATGGACTCGGCCGGCGTCGACTACAGCGGCGGCATGGTCAGCCCCAACCTGCTCTACGGCAGGACGTGGTAATCCGCGCCCCCCCCCCCCGCCCCGTCCCGCCCCGCCCCGCCCCGGCCTCGCCCCCGCCCTCCGGGACCGGACCCTCCCGGCCCCGACGGCCGCCCCGGCCCGGCGGCACCGGCCTGCGGGAAGCCCCGACGGCCGCCCGCGGGCCCCCGCGTCGTGCGCGCGCACCCCCGGCCCTCCGGCCTCGCTGCGGTTTTTGGGTTTTTTTTTAGACTTTCCGGGTTTTTGGGAACTTGGAGCCGAAAGGCGGAGCCGCAGCGGGGCGGGCGGCCGGGCGCGGGCACACGCGTGGGCGCGGGGCCGCGGGCGTGGGTCTGCGCGGCTACTTGCGTGTGTGTCTGTGTGTGCGTGTGCGTGTGCGCGCGTGTCCGTGGCTCCGTGTCCCGGGCCGGCGTGCGCGGCCGCCGGGGGCCCGCCCGGGAGAGACGCCCCGACGGGGCGCCCGGCCGGCGGGAGGGGGAGCCGGGGGGCGGCCGGTGGGCCGCGGGGCTCCGCTCCCGGCCCGGCCCCGCTCCCCCGCGGCCGGGCACCGGCAGCCAAACCCCAACGCGCCCGGGAGCCCGCGCCGGTGCGCGTATACCTTTTACAGACCCATTGAGCGCGAACAATAAATCTTCTGAAGTGCAACTTATCTCGGCAGAATTAATTTTATAAGGGTGCCCCCGACGTGCAATTTCGTTGTTATTCGATGGAAAGTAAATTGAATTGTGACTCGAGGCCGAGGAGGCGGCGAGCGGGGCGAGCGGCGGGCGGCCGCCGCCTTTCGGAGGACGGGGAGCGGCTGGAGCACGAAAATAAAACAAATCCAAGCCTGGCAGCGGCGGAGGGAGTTTTGGCAGAAGAGCTCTGGAGCGCCGGTGCTCAGATTTCAGGGGGAAAAACGTTTTTATCGTTGTTGTTAAATATCGCTTAGCGAACGAGCGTCCGCGCGTGGGCACGGTGCGCGCCCCGGGCAGCCGCCGCCAAGACGGCACCGCAAACCCCGGCGTTTCGCCGAACTTCCGACGAGCTGCAAGAGGTCACGGAGACCCCGGTAATCCCCGGGGCTGGACACCGCTTCCCCTCCGGGAGAGGGGGGATCGGGCCCCGCAGCGACCGGGGCCGCCGGGGCTGGAGGAGGAACGGCGGGCAGCGGCGGGACGGATCGGGGCCGCGGGGTTGGTCCCCTCGCCCCTTCCCCGAGGAAACCCAGCACACCGGGAAACGCTTCTCGGAAGTTTCCGGCAGTTTTTAATTTTTTTTTTTTCTCTCTTTTTTTTTTTTTTAAAAAAAAAAAACAAACAATAAAAGGAAACGTTCTCAAGAGTTGGCTGCTTCCTTCTCGATGTACGTACGGATGCAGTTTGACCGCTCCTGGACAGCTCCAAAACTCCTTTTTTTTCCCACCTCCCTCCCAGCCGCTAAGAAGATTTCGTTCCGCACCCCCCCCCCCCGCTTCTTCCCGGCTCCGAAATCCTCGGGGGATCCGCTGAACCCCCCCCAGCCCCTCCGGGGCTTCCCCAGCCTCGGGGACCGCCGGGGCTGCGCCGTGAAGGAGCGATTCTGGGGCGGAAAAAAAAAACGGATTTGGGTCTCTGCGAGCCCACGGACCTGCTCCCGACTCCCTTCCCGAGAGCATCCCAAGGGCCAGGAGGTGAAACGGGGGATCCTCGCCGTTCCCCACCCGGGATCCCGGGAAAAGTATCCCCCCTTTCCCCTCCCGGCTGCTGCTGTACGGGACCCCCGAGGCTCTCCCCCCTTCCTTGCAGGAGGGGGATGGCCCTTGGGAAGGGGATGGATCTGAGGCCGGTGGGGTGAGGCTTCAGGCTCAGCTCCAGCTTGGAAAACATTCTATATAGAGAGGTAGAGCAGTTTCAGGACTGTTACAGGCACCTTGTCCCCAAGGGCCGTCCCCACATATTCCAGTGGCTCCGGGTCCTGGAGAGCGCTGGGATAGAGCAGGGCTGCACGCCTGTGTGGGGGATGCAGGCAGCTGAGGGGTGATGCTCCACGGTGGTGCCCCACGACCCACCCCTGCGCGATGGTGCAGGGGAACCGAAGCCCCTGGCCAAGTGTGTTGCTCCGGGCACCGCTCCGAGGGTCCGGGTGGGCACCGCATCTCCCAGGGCCAAGGGCACGCTCCGCTCAGGAACACCCGCCAGCTCCGAGACTCCAAAGGGGTCTTCACCAAAGGGGTGAAGAGCTGGGCAAGGGGGAACTTGCAAGGACAAGCCCTCCCCAAAGAGACCTCCCCCGAATGTTCATCCAGCTCCATTTTCATATCTCCCATTCCCAAACACAGGGAGCGAGGGACAAAGGCCCACTCGCACCCCGGGATCATCACTGGGAGCAGGGGGGCACCCTGGGCGACGCGAGGATGAGCCACCCCGCTCCTTCCTCCAGCCTCCCCATTTGCATGAAAACTCACGTTCGCCGCTGGTTTTGTTCCGCTCGAAAAAAGCAAAATTACTTATTTGAGACCCAAATATTTCCCTGGCAAAGAGAGGCAGCCATTGGCGAGGGCTGAGGGCAGCTCTTGCATGACAATGAAGGATTCCGCTCCACCCTCAATCACTTGAAAATAATGAACCCAGTTTCATGATTTCTTCCTCCCAAGGTTACGCTGGTCCAGTCTTTTTCCTCGTTGCCGGTGATTAACAGCCGGGCCCTAAAGGAAGGGGCTGGAAAACGACTGGCAGGAGCGCCGGGGCGACAGCAGAGCTTTGAAGTTTACTGATGCAAACGATACATGGGTTTCATGGAAAAGTGCAAGCCTGGCACAAGGGAAAGGTGTCGTGTTAGTGTTAATGCTGCTCGCTTAGCTGGATGGTCTCATCATTTTTTGGGTTTTTTTTTTGGATTAAACAAAAATTTTAAGTGCTGCGTGGAATTATTTTCCAACAAACTAAAATAAACGCGCGCACGGAGGTAGAGGTGAAAGACACAAACACGTTCTGGAAGGGGCTGGAAATAAACCACTCGATACCGCTCAGAATTTCAAAAGCCACTTTATAAAGCAAATAAAAATATTTACTGATTTGGTACACTCACACGGAAAAATCCCTAGAAAGAGTGCTAAAAATGAATGGAAACTCTGTACTTTGCAGCTATTTTAAATTATATATCAAAACGGACAAATACACCTTCCGTGCTTGTTTATGTTACAATAGCAAAGTCAAAAACAGGCACAAGTTGTAAAAGTTGAAATGTTTTTACTTCCAAGTCCCAAAAAATTTCCTCTCTCTGTGAGAAATTCAAGGAAGCATCCGACAAGGAATACTGGCAGACGTGTCTTTACACCGCCGTGCTCCGCAGGCTGCCCGCCGTGTCCTCCCAGGAGTTAATAAAATCCGATGTCAAAAATTCTTTGCAACTCCGCGTCCGTTTTCAGGCTCTTACGTGTGAAGTAAAGGATTTTGGAGCTGGGAGCGACAGGCACAGCTAAGCACAGCTTGGAGATGTAATAGAGATGGAACAGCGCTCCTGCCCCATCAAACGTCCCACAGGACATCAGCAAGTCGAGCAGTTTACTCCCAGTTTGCAACACGCTATTTCCAAGCGACATAGCCCTCCCCCGAAAGAAAAGATAAAAATCATCAGTTCGGTAAGAAATGTGCACATCTAAAACAAATATCGTAGTTTAAAAAGTACAGGGATGTTTCTTAAGGATTCCATTCTCCCCCACCCCCCCCAATTAACAAAAGAACAAAAACCCCAGACATTTTCTATACTTTAAAAAAAAAAAAAAAAAGGGTCAAGAGCTAATTCCAGCTGTATCTTCCTGAGGGAGGTGGCAGCGGGTAGGGCCTCCCGGGGCCGTACGCCTACAAACAAACAAACAAACAAAAGCAAGCGTTTATTTTTGGGATTAACCCCAGCAAACAAGCCGGCTGAGCTCCGGGCACCCCCCCGAGAACGAAACAAAAATCCTCTGCATGGAAAGGTACCGCGGGCAGAGCCGAACGTCCCTCCGCGGCGCCCACGGATGCTCCCCGGGAAACGGGAGCGCGGCTCCGGCCTCCGGCTGCACCGCGCTGGCCGAACGGCGACGAGCCGCTGCCGTCGCTCTTCGCTCTCCATCCCGCTGGAAGCAGAAAGGCACCGAACGGCAAAGCCACACACACATCCCACACCTGAGGGGCAGATCCCAAGCCCTCGTTTGGAATTCCTTGGGAAGCGGGGGCTCTGCCGTACGTACGGCTGAGGCTGCACACGGAGCGTACTCGCGGTGTAAACGTCGGTTTCGCGGACGGTCGATGCGAGACGCGCGATGCCTGGATGCTGTTTGTTAGCAGGATTAGTCAGGTTTCTTTTTTTTTTTTTTAGAGGAAAACAAAATAATTTCCCTCGACTAGCAGCTTTGTGTTGCAGTTGAAAGCAATTTTATGCCGAAGCAAGGCACGCGTTTTTACAGATAAGTATTTTAAGGAAAAAAAAAAAACCAACGTATTTGTTACAGAAGCAGCATTTTTCAGCGCTCGTTCATTTTAAATAATGATGCCTGAATCCCACCTCGGAAATCACTAGAGATCAGACATATTTTTGTATTTAAATTTAGATGAGGCATTCTGTACATCGACTGTCCAGCAAAAAAAAAAAAAAATTACAGGAAAGTTTCATAAAAAGTCCCCTTGAAACATTTAAAATTATTTCACAACCTGACATATTGCAGAGACCAGAAAGTTTAACTAAATGTGATGCACTAACGACAGCTACAGGGCTTTGTTTAGTTGTTTTTAACTCCATATAGAGGTTTTTTTGGTGGGGAGGGGCAGAGGGGCTTCCTTTCCTTTCTTTAAGAGACAAATCCATCTTTACCCCGTGCTCCAGGGCTCAGAGGGAACCACGGGAACTGGAGAGACGGCGAGCAAACCTGTGATGGGAGGCTGGCATCCACCCACTTGTGCCAGGCAACCAAAAACGCCTTTCTGGGCAGAAAACGATTTGTTACACCCTGTTTTTAAAGGGCTCTGAAGGAGACGAGCAGAATACTCTGCTTCCACTACCAGGAAGGCTTTTGGGTTTGACTGTAATTAATTAAAAAAGGAAACAAGTTGACTACAACCCTCGAAAAATCCTCCCAGTTACACAAGCAGCAGCAATCGCCATACAGAACATTAAATTTAGAGGTCTTGCAAGAACTGCACGAGGTGTTTATCTGGACGTTCAGTTGTGTACTATTGCAGACGAAAATAAAACCATCCAACACCTGCACAACACCATCGAGTTTATTCTATCGTTTTCTGGAACAGCTGGAAGATGCCAACAAACACCCACTACCGCAGAGCAACCCATATCCATGGCAGTTGCATTAATTTTGTAAGCACTTTGCAGCAGCGCGTTTATTAACCTCTTCAGACCATGTTCTGTACGCTGTAAAAAAGAATTCAGAGGTGAAAGGGACCAAAGATAATTATTTATGCTGCTATGTGTCACCACTTCCACTTGAATCCCTTTTCAAGGCTTTAAAGCTTTGAAATCTACAGGCAGCAACGCTGGATTCAATTATTGGTTTTGCACCCTAAACCCTTTAAGGTAGCTTCTAATTTTACTGCAGTGCTGTCAAGCCTGGAGGAAATAATGACATCTGAAAGTTCGTTTAAAAAATAACAAAAAAAAAAAAAAAAAGGCCACAAAAATTTAAAAGGCGATAAAATTCAGCTGGGAAGCAGCACGACTGCAAAGGAAATTTTTTAAGGAAGCGAGTTTACTTGAGCTGCAAGTATTGGTCCTTGATAGCCACCACGTATGTGAGCACAAACCAAACCGCTGCCACCACCCAGTTCCAACTTCGTCCCACCACCCAGTGGACACGTCCCACGCTGGCCACAGGTGAGTGAGGTTTCGGGCAAGGCTCCGCTGTCACCAACCCGGAATATGTCTCCTATGGAACCATTCTGGTGGCACACAGCTGGAGAGCCACGGGGGCAGAGGTGCTCCGAGACCCCCCCGTTACGAGACAGCTTGCCCAAGGTGAGCTGCCAGGGGATGCCCTCCCCGAGCCCAACGCTGCAGCCAGACAATTCCTGCTCGCCTTTGTGCTTCCAGCTGCAGCTGTTACGCTGGGGAGTTAAGGTTGGGAACAAACTCCTTTAAGCACTGATTCCTTCTGCAAACACACCCACCTACGCCCCCCAGGACACAGGGTAGAGCAGAGCATGGCGTAGCAGACGGACTTTTTTCAAGTATCTATTTTCCAGCCCTAATTAAATACCACCCAGGCTCCACCAGCACCAAAATCCTCCACTGATTTTTTTCTACGTTATTACAGCAGCCCCTGTGACGGATTAGAGCAATTATGCATTTATTCCTTTTGTCTCCAGTGTTTTGGGTAAACCTGTGTAACACAAAATGGAAGATTTTTCAAAACTGATCCTGTCAATACACCTCACCCAATCTGAAATATACTTAAAAAAAAACAAACCACCAACACTGGGGACTAGTTGGGCAGCACAGCCAGGATTCAAGCCTCACGCTTTCCCCATTAGGCTTAATGTGATCATAACCCACACTGCCCAGTTTTGCTTATAGCCAAAACCAGTCCTGGAAGGATTTGTGCTGGTCATGCCTCCCTACTACACTTGGAGCAAGAGCGCACGGTAGCACGCTTGCCTCTCTTTTTCCCCTGTTTCTTGCTGCAACACCCATATGACAACCAAACCAGCTAAAGCCAATTCTTACTCCAGTCTCAAAAGCTCTCTCTGCACCAGAAATCCTCAGGGGAAGAGTTGGGGGGAGAAGGGAACCTCACTGCTGCTAACAAGGGAATAGCGCCATGGAATCCCGCGCTCGGCAGACAATGCGGAGAGCGGAATTAGCAGCTCACAGGCTGCTTCTGCTGGGCTTCCGTCCCAACAAGCTGAACCAGACAGAGAAGCACATGGCACTCTGCAAAAACCTTCCCCACAAAGGCCAAAGGCTCTCGGAAGCCCTTAGAAACTTGGTTTGACAACGTGTGGTTTTACTGTATCAGCTGCCCCAACGCCCCCACAGCGTTACCAACGTCACGGTGCAAAAGTGGCTGTGACAGACAGCGCTACCTGAGGCTCCCAACCAGAACAGAACAGAAAAACAAAGCAGACAAAGAGTCAGAGAAGTGGCAAAAACGCTGTAAGACAACTTCCACGCACGCTGTGTGGCGTTACGATTCCGATGCGTTGTGCCTGCAGTCCCTGCTGCATCAGCCAAGGAGATGGGGGTGTCATTCAACACACACACTGCAGGACAGAATTTACACCTACGTGAAATTCTGGGACTGTTTCTCCAACAGCATGGAGAAACAGTCCCAGAAATCCAACACCAGACCTGGCTGTGCTGGCGCTGGACCATGTTAACACAAGTGTTTGCACACTGGGAGACGGGCAGACTGGGAAGAAGAAAAGAAAAACTAAGAGCATAAGCTAAGAAGTCTTGAGCACCTTTATGAGAGGTCTCTGAGGTAGGTTCCAGCAGGAGGCAAATTTCAAACAGTTTGAACCTTAGTCTCAGTATAAAGGACTGGGAAATAGTGCTATTACTGAGCAGCTGGGCACTCCTCCTCCTTTCCCATTACTGGTCAGCAACCTTCCCACAGCTGAGTAACAGTTCTGACTTACCAAAACGGCCACAGAACTTAAAAGTTTAATACAGATCCCTGAAATTTATTTGAAACTAGCAGGCAGCATTGTAAATAGTCACATTTCCAGTACAAGAGTATATGCAGATGATGTTTTTACTGGGAACACACACACACTAAAAAAAAAAAAAAAATCACATAAGTGAAATCACCTGCTGCTTTCAAGAAGCATTTTCATTCTGTGGCATTTTCATAAACTGATGACAAAGTCACTTATAATTTTGGATGAGGTTCTCCTGTCACATTCACTTGTTTTCATTTAACCACACAAAGCCATTCTCACGTGGACTTTCACAGACACGTTTATTCCTCCGGCTACTAGAATCTAACGTTTGCATTCAAGTAGTTTTTCAGGGAAGAGAAAGCCAATAAACATTCGAGGGGAAAAATCATGTAGATAAACACTGAGGATAAACCCTTCTATCCCCAAAACGTGTAGCTGATAGATTTCCTTACAGGAGATGAAAATCTGGTTGAAATCCTTGCCTTCAGACTACGTTTCCCCAGGCTGCAAGAAGCGTGCGACTCGGTAGCACGACGGATCTACTTTTAATGCAAAGCAGTGGCAGCACGGTCACGGCACGGGCCTTTGCCAGGGGGGGCTGGACAAGACTGGGAAGCTTACCTGTCCCCCTGCTTTCACTGGTGACACCGCTCCTGGGCTACAACCAGCTCAGGAACGCCCACCGACGCCGCAACCACGCGCGAGGGAAGCCTCGCTCAGCCGGAGAGCAGAACGTGCAGAACGGGGCCACGCTTCCATACCTGTCTTCCCCTGTCCATCCGATCCTCGGGTCTCTGCGGGTAACTCATCGGGCCGCCCAGCCCCTGGTACTGACCCGGCGGGTACTGGTTTTGGGATTGCAGCATGCGGTTCCAGGCAAGGAGAGGAGCAGCCCCAGCGGTTCTGTGTAAAGAAGAAACGCACCGCAGCATGAACTGAGCTGCCAGAGAGAGTTCCGCACCACAAAAATCCCAGTTTCTCCAGACTCCTATGACAAATGGTTCAGTTTGCCTCCCAGTTAAGCACTGTCGCATCCAGCTGTGCCTGCAGTGGTACTGCAGGTGGCCAAGTCGTTCAGAGACAAATGAGGGGGGGCGGGGGGAAAAATAACAGAATCTTCCAAGATTCTCCTATCAAAAGGCCACATTTGCTTCACCACAGCCCGAAAGCTACAGAACCAGGTACTAACGCAAGCAACAAATTCGCTTTACAAATCAGAGATTTTTCTCAAATTCCCTGGAAAGATTCTGTCCATCTTTTACTTTCGGGGCGAATTCGCCCGTTCATCCGCACCGGTCTTGAAGGTAGATGAAACCCCAGATATCACCGAGTGAGCTAAACGTAACGCACCATCCAAAGAGCAAACATGTGCGATACGGGAGAATGAAGCTTTCTTTTCTAAATGTCCAGACTCTTTCTGGGAGTCCATTCTTTCCAGTTAATTGCAGGTTGCAAATGAATTCTTACTGCGAGTATTCTGAATCTAGGGTAGGGGCCTTGGCTGCTTTTTCCCATCCATTATTCTGCTCAATATGTCAGAAGGTCTGATCGGGAAGAAACCTTTTCAAGTTCTATTGATGCCGTTTTCAATTGACCACGGTGACCTAGCAACATAAGCACTAATTGGCACGGACTGACTGACATTTGGTGTACAGTTTATATGGGAACGCAAATTCAACATCCATTACAAGCTAGTTTGCCATCCTAGATTACTAACAGCAAGAAATGTTTTAATTGCCTTCAAGTAGCTATTCTAACATTACAATTATATAGCAACAGGTATAATGCATCGAATCATTGTTTGATTAAAAATATTTAGAAAAATATAAAGAGCCATGATATAGTCTTTAAAGCTGAGCATGGGTAAGGGTGTGACTCCTCACTGAACTCAGAGCAGTTATGTTTTGCAGTTGTAAAGGGAAAAATATCGGGCAGTTGAGGCAGTTAATCTTTTCTGACCCCTGCTTGAGAGAGAGCCAGCTGAACAGCGTGCGGCCAGCCGGCTGCGAGGCAGGGCTAGCGGAGAGCACGAGCTCTGCATTTCACATCTACCTGCTGCACCGCTGAACCGAACGTTATTTTGTACGTCTTCGAAGAGCCTCTGCCTAGATCTGCTCGACTAATCTGGCAGGACTTCAGCCTTCGAGGAGGAACCCTACCCAGAGGCTGAATCCAAGATATTCTCTCAAAGGTACGGGCGGTTCAGGAGGAGGTTTGACTATCAGGACCGAGGGAGGATGCACAGCCAGCTGTACCACATTGGGAAAACTGAGCTCTGAGCAACTGAGGAAGCGATGCTGGGGGAGGAAGGACTTTGAAACACCCATTTCACCAGCTGGAACAGTGTTGGAATCAAGAGAGGTAAACATAAGATTAAAACGAATGAAAACAGGCGTTTCGAACGTGAAGACTTTCTGCTTTTGGATGCAAATTGCTTTTGGGTTCACACCAGAGCCTGCATGAGGGCTGCTCTACCTGGTCAGATTAAGACCTGAATTTTACAAAGGCAAGAGAAACTCCTACCATCTCCAGAAATTAAAATAACTTGATTCCTGTTTACAAAAGCGTGAGTCTTGCCTGATAAAAACGCAACTGGTAAATACGATGTGCAATCCGTGCAGCAAAAAATGAACATGCACAACAGCTAAATGGCAACACTGAACGTTGCAGGTTTATTTTTAGCTTCAGAGGAATGTCTAGGAACACACAACGTTATCCGGATGATTCATCAGAAGGAGCAATACTGCCTTCGAAGTTAATAGCACATTACACTTTCAGGGACTAAACACTCTAAAGCACTATTCTAAGTATGATATTCCTTCTGATTAAGTGTTTTGAACACTAACTTTTTTTTTTTTCCCCCCCATTATTCCTAGAAACCAGCAGACTCTCCAGGAAGAATACAGGGCTCAGCCTTAAGGAAAACTACAGGGAATTACCTACATAGCCCCAGCGCTAGGACTTCCATCGCCAGTCACTCTGCCTCTACAACTCTGCTAACGTGCTTGTGGCAAATACCTTCAGCGACTGATGGTCACAGGCCAACACTTGCTACATGCCTGGAACGGGAAAGTTTGGCACAAATCCCATTTGACATTAATATGTATTTGGCACAGAGTTCCAACTTTTTATTCTAATAAGGCGCTGCTTAGTGAAAAGGTGGGATATTTAACAAATGAAACACATTAATACTAATATCACTATTATGTCAGGGCATTTTTGCTTCGAGGCCATCTGAAAGAATGAAATTGGTGATTTTTAGTTAGAACCATCACATGTTCTAGAGGATAAACTTAGTAGGAAAAGAGGAAAAAAAAATAGCCGCAATGCATTTTCTGATCTTAAAGCCAGAAAAGCAGCTTACACCTTTTTGCTCCTCTTAATTCACAGAACTACGTGTTATTTTTAAAACTCAGAATTTCATATTTTTGTCTGATAAACAGAAATCAGGAAATCACAGTCCTCCCAGCACTTGACTGCATGTTCGTTTAGCGGATGTACTGGCTGGTGACTGAAGTTACCCGAGGGTGGAGATTTGTAGGCAGCAAAGCTGTGCCTCACGGGTAGCACAAAAAAGAATTGTGCCACTTGGAGTATCATATGAGTCCGCCTTGGCAGAGCTGCTCAAATGCATTATCCACAGTTATGTCAACTTACAACTCAACTAAAGCATCTACATACAGGACAGCTGAAATATAACTTTGGGAAACTTTATACACTAAAACATTTCTGTGTTCCAAGCTCAGCCTCTTTGGAAATCTCCTCTGGGGGGGAGGGGAACCAAAGGGTTTGAAGGCAAGAGCATGAAATAATCATCTGCAACCTCCAGTAACGCAGCCCAGTCAGACCAGGGCCTGAGGAGGACACGCTGAAAGGTGTCCTGTTCAGTGGCAACTCGCCGGTTTTGTTTTCCTCGTTGCACACTGAATGGCATCACTAAATTCACGTTAAGAAACCTTACACAGGAAACGAGATCATCTGCACTATGAAGCAGCAGCTTTACACTCATGTTTTTTTTTTCCCCCACCCAGGCCTGTGAAGCAAGAGCTAGTTTAGCCCCCACTGCAACATCCACCCTGAAACAGCACAAAGGCTCAAAGCTTTCCTGGCAGGGACAGGGCTCCTCGCTTATCCTTTGCTTGATGTCACAAATGAAGGATATCGTAGCCTCCTGCCAGCCCACTTCAGCTGAAAAGGCTGGAGCAGGGGCTGGCCTCTCTCTCAATTACTCTCTTCCTGGGAGCAGAGGGGATGGAGAACAGAAATTCCTCGATGGAGAACAGAAATTCCTCGCCGCCCTCCCTGGCGGCACCTCGTTGCTCCTGGAGCACCTGAAGCCGCAGCAGCACGCGGGGCCAGCGGCATGGGCACAGCAGCCTTCCTTCCTCCTGGGAATCCACTGGGAAACTGAAAACCTCTCGGGGGGGTTTCAGTTTGGGAGGTTCAGCCAATTTTTTCCTGCACCAAGCCTATCTATCTTTATGCTTCTGTTTAAACTTAATTAAGTCTCCATGCTTATCTTGGTATGGCAACTAATTCAACATCAGCCCTAACCATCTGCCGGAACGCTCTCCTTTCCCAAACCAAACACCTTCCAGGAACGTGGCAGAATCACCTATCTCAGCACTGAAACTGGTGACTTAGGGATTTCCATAAACCCTCAGAGGTGTAACAAAGCACCGCCGGGGAGGGAAAGCATCGTAAATATGCTGTTGCCACTCGAAAGCTGGAACAACATTCTCCAAGCTTCTCTAAAGCTTGATTTCTAGGTGAAGATGATACATCTTCAATTTAAAGTCACCTCAGGGGACAACAGCTGCCTCAAGTTTGGGAACTGAATAGCGAGGTCAATGCTGCCACACTAGAAGCACGCCAGACAGGTTCGCAGATCGAATCATGAACTCTCTCTGTAAAAATGCTCTGAAGTACCTGGGCAGTGCGTGGTCACTTCAAAAAATAATAGCACAGACCAAGCACAGCAGCCTTGTGACAGAAATCTGGTTAGAGAGACGGTCGATTATCACGATTGTAGTAATCAAGTGTATTTCAAGTGAGAAACAAACAGAATTTCTGGCTGAAAGAAGTTACTTTTATGTGAATTGAGAAACTCTTCCACTTTGCAAAAAATAAACAGCCTGGTAAAATGACAAAAATATAGCATTATAAAAGTAGCGCCAAGTTACACACCTGTAGCGATAGTTCACAAAATGGTACTATATAAATTGGATTTAATTAAGGTGTGGGAATAGCAACTCCCATGGATAAAGTAATATTAAAGTTTGTAATGCAAGATTAATTTATAATGCAATATTACACATTGACGTGGCACAGGACAAGGGAGCCGGACTTATTTCAATGGGGATCAAAGTGGTTGCCATGGAAAGTGTGACTGTGGAGAGCTCAAGAAATTCTCCCAAAAGCTGATATTTTCCATGGTTAACATTTGCAAACAAAACCACGAAAAAAAAAAGTTGTGCTTCCGAGCAGAAACTTCAAAGATCTCACACACCCCCTCATCCCTCCATAAATACAAATAAACGTCATCATTCATCGCTTTCACAGGTACGCTGGAGTTTATAAAGTCCATCTGACTTAAGGACAGACAACCTACCAACGAAGGAACGCACGTAAAACATCCCTTATTATCAAACCATGTCACATTCCTTCTATTCGATGGCACTTATTGGACTGCAGATTCCATAATCCTTCCCTGAGTCCCTTCTGCATTTAATTCAGTTCAGTCTTAAGTAGTTAAAGAAACTGTTTTCAGTGGCAACTAATAACTACTGACCTACAGTGACACTGCCCTACAATGGGCTTGTCAGGCCTGAAAAACTTGTACCAAAGAAGCTGATTAGGACTTCAAGAGGTTTGTAGCAAGAATCAATGGCCGGTCTGTGCTAATGCTGAGGTTGCGGCACAGAAATGATAAAAGTGGAACACCATTAGTTATGCCTCATTAAGCTCCACAGCCCTCCTAAAAAGAAATTTGTTTAGCCTGTCCAAAATCTAATGCAGTTTTAAGCTCTCTGTGTTCAATTTCATAGTATCTCAAAAGCTTCAATAAGATAAAGGCCAAAGAACCAAGAACGGTACCAAAGCACCAACAGTAAAGTTAATTTTGAAGTCTGAGTTTTAATGGAAAGTGTTTTTGCCTTTTTTTTTTTTTAATACAAAGTACTCAAGCCTTTTAAAGGATGAACACCGCGCAGCGCACTCACAAAATATAAATAAATCATGGGCATTAATTAACTTTAAAACACCTGCTGTACAGCACGGTATCAACAAATTTAAACACCAAGGTTCGAAACAGGGGAAAAAAAACACCGTGAAGCACCTGGCAGAACCAAGTACATCCTCCCAGCCCCATTTTACAAAACTTCAGTCCCTCCTGCCTTACCTCTGCGGTGCCTGCTGAAACAAGGGCGTAGGACCTCGCCAAGACTCCTGGGGTCTGAGATCTGGAGGGTAAAACAAAATGTTGCAATAAAAAAGAGCAAATATACTCCGACAACTGTGCTCTGCTCGCTCTTACACACGCCTGAGAACTTGCTTTGAGTCAAACAGAAAAGCTCACGCTGGATATACCACCAAAGACATCCCACCAAGTCGTGGGTTTTGATAGAGCCCTTCTGTCCATCAGTGGCAAGCTTAGGATTAATGAAAGGCAACTTTTTTTGTTTGTTTTTATCGTGTCCAATAAGCTTCAGTTATAAGAAGAATGAATTTTAATTCCTAGAACTAGCGTTGGTTAGCACTTGGGACACTTCACAAGTATCTTCTCTTGAATTTTTAAAAATGCAAACCCATGTCTGTTACCATAACAACTGAAGATTTCATTTACTGTTTACATTTCTTACAAGTACATTCACCACGACACTATGTGAGAAAAACAGAGATACATACAGACGCCTGCACACCGCTGTGTCATCGTCACGACACACCATGTTCGCGAGCAACAAACAGTTAATACTCAAAATATGTGCAGGTTTCCCTTTAATTAGGCTGACTTATTCTCAAAGTAAATTAAGAGAACGACCAGAGCATGTAGTAAAGCAGTTACACTTTATTCAGAGAGAGAGTGTGTTACATTTAGAATATGTTTAAGGATAGTAAAAATATATTTAAAAGTTAACCTAGACAACGATAATATAATAATAATAAAAAAATGTATTAATGATCCCTCAGATAATGTAATCAGACGGAATTAAAGCTTTTTGGGTAAAAACTTGGCCAGAGACCTAGCGCTGCAGTTGTAAGAAACTGCAGGGAAAAAGACCACCCACTTCTCAATTGTTTCTTCTACCCAAACTCACTCTTTGTAAAGACGTAGCAGTAACAACATTGCTTTAACAGGACACGCAATTAAACGGTGGTTGTTCCTCTAAATAAACTGGTCGGTAAACAGGATAAAAGCAGCAGCTAATCAATAGCTCCCCGGTCAGCTCACGACACTCGAGTTGTGCATCAATCAAAAGCTTCAGTTTCAGTGACACCTTTGATTATTTTCAATGGTGTTTAAGTCTGACCTAATTTCAACAGCTGGTTCCAGAAGTTGTCTAATGGACGCACTGCGACGGGACAGCCGTGCCCTGTTAAACTGCCAGTGTTCAAGTACACTAAAGCTTTGCAATCATTTGAAAGAAAAGGGGGGGGAAAAGGGAAAATAGAGAAAAAAAATTACATGTACACACACACACACATCAATCAAAACATACACCTCTCTCTATATATATACACACACAAACATATATACTGTTATCAGCTGATGCTCATGATCAGGTATAATTAGTTATTTTATGTGAACTGTAACCAAACCTGCCTACAGCATCCCGAGGACTAAAGATGGATACGTGGCACTTCTGTACTGATCTGCCCGTGAACGACAAGGACTTTTACGTGCATAAAAAGGCTGTAACTACACGATGCTGTAGTGATGCTGTGTTTGCTTTTGCACAGAAGATTAGTGAAACACAGAAAGCCCAGGCCCATAGTGGTGTTGTCAGCTACTTTGGGGGAAACGAGCAATTAAGACACCATGTTAAACAGAAAGCTTTTTTTAAAAAAAAGCCCCAACAACCAAAAAACCAAAAAAAAAAAGGTACAAAGATGAAATTGCTAAAAAACTCAGCCAAACCCACAAATATTTGGTAAAGCCAAAGAGTGTCACTATTTTCAATCAAAAAATATCCCAAGATGACTTTATTTCTAATAATTTCCAAGTGTCACAGAGAGAAATCCATGCAATACTGAAGAACTAGGCTCTGAAGACATGCCCAGAGCACAAAGCCCCTCTCTCTGCAGTTACTCACATCTGCAGCTCTCTGCCTGCAGCCCCCAGGACGAGGGTCAGGTTTTGGCTCTGCCACCTCAACCAGACCTGCAGGTCTCCTAGGCTCAATTCTCCTTTTGCTTGCTGGGAGACACAAACTTCCAGGAAAAAAAAATAAATCCTATATTCCAGGAAGAATAATGGCCATGTTTCCCCCTCCTGTGCCCTCTGTGCAGGCTGAGCTAGGCAAGATCAACAAGTATTTGGACAATTGTACAGATTAATACAGTTTCTCCCTCTCTGACCCTCCCTGGTCAGTGCTTCACATTTTAATTGCAGTTTATTAACACATTTTCCATCCCCCTGCCAAACGGTGTCCTAGGGAGAAGCCCAGTGCTGGTCTTGCCCTGGCAGAGTGTTTCCCGTTCGGATAGACCCCTGCTTAAGGGCCAGTTAAAAACACGTGTCCTATTTAATCACTTTCTTTCCATTGGAAAAAGGAAGGACCCAGCTCTCCTGCTGTAACCACATCTCTCTGCAGCTCTAGGGAACAGTTTAAGAAAGAGTTTAATGAAATCATCACAAAAACATTTAAAGCCACCTTATCACTGTTCATTTGTATGGCTGACAGAGAACAATCTTTGAGGGGAAAAAGCTTGGAGCAGTGAACTGCACTTCAAAAAGGCACAAAATCGGAGAAGAAACGACAATTAATATTTTCTTTAGTCTTCGAAACTTAGGCATTTCCTAGAGCTATAAGGCCAAATAAACTGCCTTCTCCAGCAGCTCCTCAAGTAACAATTTATCTAATCAGCGCGGCAATCAAAGACGAGATTTTGTGTTTACTGATTGCACTAATCAAAATCACTTTTCACGCGCAGCTAATTGACAAGTTTGCTGACTGAAATGAAAGTCCTACATCAGATACCCTGCGCTGCGGAAGCCAAACGTGCCATTCACAGAGCGCTGCCACGCTGCACTTGACTCCCCAAGTTATCAGCACAGACAATTATTCATCAGCTGAAAATTGGCACATTGAAGTCAAATCAGAGCCCAACGGTGAGGAACACCCACAGCAGCTCTCCAGGAAGGGGTGGCACTTGGGTTGACCGCATTGCCCTTCTAGAGTCTGATTTTACTTCATCATGTGTATAAAAACATAATACATACAATCAAAAGTTGCTCTGCATCAATCCCACAATATGTGGGAATTTTAACACATCGGCTCTGTTTTTTCAGGCTCGTGTGGGTTCAGGGCATTTCCCAATCCAACTACGTCACAGCACACAGCTGTTCTCTCCCAATTACAAAGCTGACGAACGCGACTTTGACACAAGATCTAACCTGCCCCATCCAGAAGATTCAGCACATGCCTTTCCGTTCCTTCTGATTTGATTTTCTAGCTGAAGATACCTGTGCTTTAACAGAGACACTTGTGCTTGACCTGAAGGAGGTGGCTGCAAAAGGCAAGAAGATAGCTGTGCTGTCAGATCTAGGAACACCTTTTGGTACTCCTAGGCAGAATGCTGTCTGGGTGAAATTGGCCCACGTCCTCAATCCTGCCCACGAATTTCCACCATCCATGCAGACTGTTCCTGCTCAACAAGACGACCACCACCTACTGCAGTGAGGTTCAGAGAGTTGCCGACGTGCTCCCACCTTGACAGGTTTGCTTCTCGCTCAACCCACACAATCCAGAATCCAGGATGTGTCACAGTGTCTGGGTGTGGTCCCACTTGCAAGAGCATCCTTCAGTGTGAATGTCAGAAGGGCTGATTTCAGCAGAAATTTTGGGCTACGATGCTTGGAGGTGTTCTTCTAACGAGGGTTTAAGCAACGGTTTAATTAGAATCATAGAATCATAGAATGGTTAGGGCTGGAAGGGACCTTCAAAGGTCATCTAGTCCAACCCCCCTGCAAGGAACAGGGATATCTCCAACTAGATCAGGTTGCTCAGGGCCTTGTCCAACCTGGCCTTGAACGTCTCCAGGGATGGAGCATCCACCACCTCTCTGGGCAACCTGTTCCAGTGTTCTACCACTCTCATAGTAAAAAATTTTTTCCTAATATCCAACCTGAACCTACCTCCCTCTATTTTAAAACCATTACCCCTTGTCCTATCATAACTGGCCCTCCTGAACAGCCTCTCCCCATCTTTCCTGTAGGCCCCCTTGAGGTACTGGAAGACCGCTATAAGGTCACCCCGGAGCCTCCTCTTCTCCAGGCTGAACAGCCCCAACTCTTTCAGCCTGTCCTCATAGGAAAGGTGCTCCAGCCCTCTTATCATCTTCGTGGCCCTCCTCTGGACCCTCTCCAACTGGTCCATGTCCTTCTTATGTTGGGGGCTCCAGAACTGGACGCAGTACTCCAAGTGAGGTCTCACAAGGGCAGAGTAGAGGGGGAGAATCACCTCTCTCGACCTGCTGGCCACGCTCCTCTTGATGCAGCCCAGGACGCGGTTGGCCTTCTGGGCCGCAAGAGCACATTGCCGGCTCATATTGAGCTTCTCGTCCACCAGTACTCCCAAGTCCTTCTCCTCAGGGCTGCTCTCGATCCAATCACCACCCAGTCTGTATTTATGCCTGGGATTGCCACGACCCAGATGTAGGACCTTGCATTTGGCCTGGTTAAACTTCATGAGGTTGGTACGGGCCCATCTCTCCAGCCTGTCAAGGTCCCTCTGGATGGCATCCCTCCCTTCCAGCGTGTCAACGGCACCACACAGCTTGGTGTCATCGGCGAACTTGCTGAGGGAAGCAAGGGTAAAAATCTGAGGGTAAAAATTCTTTTTACCAGGGTCTTTACCTGGTAAAAGAGGAGTCAAGACACATGCGGCCACCTGGCATAGATTAAGCCAACCACTGCTGTAGTTACTTAGAAAGACTTCACATTCCAGTCAAAGTCAGAAGTTAATCAGAATTTAAGACTAATCTCCTAGGACAGCTTGGTATCCTTTGTAGAGGAGGGGGAGAAACACAACAAAATTAACCGACAAAGAATCTGTTTGCAGCACGTTGCACTGTGGTCTCCCACAAAAACAGAGAGTGCCAGGAACCAGCTTCTCGACCCCGGGATGAAGAGCCCCGGAGAGCCCCGGCAGGCGCACAACCCTGCTTTGTGAAAGAGCCTTTGTAGGACGACTGGCGGCGGCGGCGCGCGAAGCAGCGTGCTGCAACGGCGGCTGCTGGCACTGGCAGATTGACCTGGCACCTCTTCTTGCTGCTCGAGCAGGAGGGCACAAGATCAACCTCTGCCTAATGGAAAAAGCAGCATTAAGGGAAGTGGCACAACTGAGAGAAAGGGGGGGAAAAAAAAAAAGCACCTTGCTCTCGTATTTGCCAGGCACACCTGCAGAACAGCAACTGGGGATGCCTGAAGCAATCTGAGGGTGAGGAAGGGGCAGGAGACGAGAGGAGGAAGGGACATATGAAAGAAAGCCACGAGACGCTTTCTCTGAGGCCAACAGATGGACTGGGATTTTGTATCGATCACTGGATTCAAGCCCCCTCAGTTGGAAAGAACGCTGGCACTGGGGCACGTTTGCATGTGGAGTGCTTCCTACACAACACAAGGTGCACAGGTGCCACGAGGACGAGAGCTTCAGAAGTACCTAACTGGTTTGAAAGAAGTATTTCCCACGAAGCGTCAAGACTTGAGCTTCAGAAGACTTGAACAGTATAGGGACTGATGGGCTCACAAATACTTTCTCTCTCCACAAAACCACACAGACTTTCTCTTTTTGGAGACTAACACAGAAACGTGATACCTGTCTAGTAGATCTGCCTTCTGATTCCCCACGTTCTTCTTTTTAGATCACTTTTCTTGCTTGTTTAAAAACCCCACTTCTTTTCCTTTAATCATAGTTAACAGCTCCAGGCTCTCACATTCAATCTCTCTCCACTTAAGCCGATCTGATTCCTCACACAAGAAAGCTTCTGCACCCATTACTCAACTGTGCTTCATCTGCTTTGGGACTGGACAATAAGTTCAATTCAGAGTGGCTATAAACATTATTTATTTGCTGTTTCATATCCAGCAAAAATGCAAGTCAAGTATAAAAAGGCTGACAGCCTCACTACGCAGTAATCTGGTCTGCTATACGTGACAAAATGTTGGGAGTTCAAACTTTATCTGTCAGCTGTTTAAACTTCAAACACTTGCATAATTTGATAGTGCAAGAATTCAGCTCAACAGTGAGAACTTCTTCCTTTGAAGCACCTTTCTAGGCAGTTTAGCCATGTCTCCTCCTGTCTCAATCCCACCATTACAGAAACGCAGCTCCTAATCGCAGGCGAAGAGACAGGACTCTTAACTAGTGTCCTTTTTGGGAGCCTTTTGTGCAAACAATTCCTTCCCAGGATGAAGAACTTGGCTTTACGTAACATTGGATTTATCTTACCACTCCCAGTGACCCACCTGTTCGCAAAGCCAACAGCAGCAGCATCCCTGACCTCCTGACCATCTCCTACCACCTCTCTGCCAGAAACTGCAACCCCTACCGCAGGCAGGAGCAGCCAATACAGGGCTGTGAACTGGCAATTTTGGTTCAGTCTGGCACCTCAACACCAACCACAGCTCTTCTGTCAGTCCTACCATCACGCCTTGTGTGTTAATTATTTTCTGTGGCCAGCATCCCCCTCTTGTTGTTCTCGTCAGACGCGAAGCACCAAGCTTCTACTGAGTCTGCAGGTGCTGGTGATGCTGAGGTTCAGCCACATACTGAATGTGTTCTGGATAACAGACACTAGGAACCCTTCGTAGACAAAGTGCTGTTTTTCCTACTGCATTTTAATACTGGGCCCAGTATGTGAAACGGGATCCCACTTACAGGCACGTTTCACTACAGCAGTTCCATAAAGGAAGAGCAACAGAGCAGAGCAACACGAGGTTAATGAAGACAGATGCCTGAATCCATTTTTTTATTTGCAATAGTGCAACAGAGCAAACCAAAACTGTAGTATTTTTCAAACTCTGAAATAAACAGAAAGCAGAACCCACTTACTTGACAACAATTTAGGAATCTGCTGCTGCCCACTCAGAAGCGGTCTGGCGTAGGGGCTCCCGTAAGTTCCAAGAGGTACCGCGTTGGCATACATTCCTGGCATCCCTCTTTCCCTTGGCATCGTATGGCTATTCCGCGTAGGAAATGGAAAGGAGAAAGAAAAGGATGTTTTTATGAAGGCCCAGCTGCTCCCCAGCCCATCAGACGCCCCGGCTCTCTCCAGCGCGCCGGTGGAGATGCGCGCGAGCGCGGCGCAGTGACTCGCCTACAGATCAGGGTCCCAGGCACACCACCAACAAAGCACGCGCTGTGCGAGCTGGTCCCAGCACAGATTCTGGAGTTTCCATAGCAAGCCACGATAAGCAGAAAAACACGTATTTCTGGCAAACCGTGTAAGAGTTCAGTAGAACTGAACTGCTGTCACGTTTCCCAAGAAATGAGAGTTGACAGAGATTTGCAAATATCCGTGTGCCAACGTTTGCCAGGCCTTCGCTGTTCTTCCTGTGCAGAACTACGTTTGCATTAAGACTTTGGTACTTGCAGTATCTGCCACCCTGGAGAGCGATTTAACGAGACATTGTATGTGATCAGCAATGCAGCTATCACTTTTTTTTGTAACTACGACATGGAAGAACAGAAGGTGGTTCACAAGTGCAGCACTGGAACAATTACGCTTTCCAACACACGAATGGAGGGAAGGGTGCTTTTTCTCTTCTTCCTTCTCCTCCAGAGCCATAAGATGAAGAAGGTATTTTCTCTCTCTAAAGAGACACTCCTGTTCAGTTGCTCACAGAGTTCAATTTTATTTGCTAGTACTACAATCTCCTTTAAAACATTCTCTTTTCTGGCTCCGATAAGCATATGGCTCCTTGCACTCCCCAGCAACAAAAACCATTTTGTTTTAACTGTAATACATAACCCCAGCTCACTCTCCCATCCTGTGCTCAGAAATGTTCTTGTACTACACTGCAGCACCTGAGAAAGTTACTTGGACTTTTGGAGAACTAATAAAAACTGACTGTGGCCATGTCTTGAAAAATGACAATCAAACAGATTGTATGGTGTAGTACATGTGCTTCAAACGAGGGTTTTTAAAACCCATTTTTAAAAGCATAAGAGACATTACTGTCTTCATAATAATCTTAATTATCACCTGTGTGCAATATTCTCACTGTACCTTCTGTACTTCAAGCGAGTATACTAAATAAGTTGAAAAAACCCAATGGGAAAGTTAGTTGGAAATACTTAGTAGAAAAGAAAACAAGCCCCAAAATTAAGAAGAATGCAAGACTTTACAGCAAAATAATTGTAATAGTTTTCTTTGATACTGAATTAAAATATCACATGCCAAAGTTTCCAACACGGAACACCAGCACCCAATCTCTGACAGTTCATCCCCACACCCTTTGTTTCTTATTTTGTTATTATTTAAATTAAAAAAGCAATAAAGGGGTACAGTCAACTCAGCAAGATGGTCAATAACAGTGCTGACAGTCTTACCCTAAGGTTCTGAATGCTGACTGGTCCAAATGCACTGGTTTTCTGTCTCGGTTAAAACCAAGCTGTGGTCTCCAAGGCCTGCCGTCATTGTTGGTTTTTTCCCAGTCTCCCGGTTTCAGAACTGGAGCAGGTTTCCTTAATATTAAAAATAGTTCCATAAACACTTATCAGAACAAATACCCAGATTAATGAAAGAAAATGGAATGATTTGAAAACTGACAACTGATACTTACTTTGCACCAGGTAACACTATTGCCTTGAAAACAAAGTCTTCATCGAATTGTGGATCTTTGAAAGAGATACTAGGACAAAGTATTCGAGGATTAGGTTTACATGATAATTAAGACAAGCAAGATTAAAAACTAATTGCTGCTTTATTAACAGTGATGCTCACAACAGAAACTGTAAGATTCGAGAACCCACGACTTAAACTGCAAAATGCACTTCTTCCATATGGATACACTGACTGTCTCAGAGCTGGACGTCTCGCTTATTTTACACAGGGTGATCTTTTCCCTCCTCTGTGTCGATAACCAGTCTAAAAGAAAGTTGCATGGCTAGAAAACAGTTAGTCCTACGTATGGTAATGAAAGCACCTTCTGCAGACCCTTGAGTACAAATCCTCTAGTCAAAGCACTGATTGTACTTGATCAAGTTCGAAGGCTGCCACAGTACAGACAGGAAGGACATCAGCTTGGCATGCAGCCTAGTCAAAAGTGTACGAATCCCACGAAAGTGGGATTTCCCGGGAGCTTTCATCCTGAAAGGCAGCTATGCAGTTGCAGGCAGGCTCCGTGGAGGGATATGCACCTATTTTCAGTGACACCAAGCAGACTTTGAGCAGTGGTGTCTAGTGTTAGGTCTAGTTAGGTGTCTAGTATTAGACAAACTAACAGCAATAGAGAAAAAAGTGGCTGGAAGTTTAATTTCTGCTGGTACGAGGCATTATATAGCAGTTTGGATGTGTTCTAGGAAAACTGACCCACACTCCCAGCAATTCCTGACTCCTGGTGTAACGTCAAGTAGGTCCCACCAGAGACATGTTTGAAGCACACAGCACCAATCTGCTTCCTGTTCTCTCACTACCTTCCATTTGATATAGAAGAATGCTCGGGATGCCAAGAAAGATAAAAGCAAACAGCTAAGCAAAATAATCTCACTCTTCCAGCTGAAATACATCTGGTTTTCAGCACAGAGAACGGATGAGACTCCAAAGAAAGAGAATAATGGTCCCTTGGAAAATTCAGTCAAAGTCAGAAGAACTGAAGAACAGAATCATGACTGCTCATACTATCTCAAAAGACAGGAAGAAAAATCCTTGCAATAAAGAAACGGACAGAAGCGTAAAACAATTCAAACCTCCTGACAGTGGCAGATGGAAAGCCAAAAACTACCTTTAACTCATCACTCAAAGTAACTAAATCCCCATTTCAGAACATCCTTTCTACAATATCCTGACAAGTGACAACTTAGCATTTCTTACTGCCTGTAGACAGTTGTTCTAGTTGAGCCGGGTTATGCCTTCTTGGAGGAAAAAATTACGCAGACAGATCACAAGTGATTTTCAGGGTCTCAAGCATCTTATGTGGCTCAGGAAGTGAAAGGTTATAGGCTCGAGCATTGCATACCTATTACACTGTGCCAAATTAAGTGAGAAGGACATACAACTCACTACATCTACAGAAATTTGCGGGCAAGTGCAAGAGTAATTAAAATCTTCCGTGACCACAAGATTTACTCTTGGAAACTCCGCACTGGTTTTTATTCGTTCTGAAGTTTCTTATTATTCTCCCAAACATCAGGTTCAGGCAAAGTTAGCATTACTCCTTTACTCCTGAAAGATATGAAGCTTCTATTCTCAGGCATCCTCTGGGAATTGCTAAGAATAAAAATGGATAAAAATCCAAAAGGCAAAAAAATCAAGAGTTGGAGGGCTTTCAATCAACACCCAATTCCATCTCGGAGGCTTGCTCTCATGAATGTTTGGTTTTCTTCAATTTAAAAGGCTTGACACAGACTATCGAGTTCTACAGGTGCTGCTCTTTGCTTGCCAAAGACCCAGGAGTCCCAACGGAGAGCAATCGGAAAAGCAACAGCAGGAAAGACGAGGTACTTCCGAAGGGATGCAGCACACCGGGTCTGATGTGCTGACAAACGACCACTTTGGACATCTCTGGAGGGCACCCCACTATGCCCTCTGCTTAACCACCCCAGCCCGAGCCCACGGGGTCCCCACATGGCATCTTGGATTCAGTTCTCACAGAAAGCCAGAAACGTTTAAAGCAAAAGCTCCGATTTTATTAAGAGATGGATTCTGTTGCAAATTCAACCACGCAAACCAGCAGAACAAACTGAGTTTTGGTGGCTGTATTCTCTATGTCCCACTGTTTACTTACCTGACTGCAGAGTTTTGTGCAAGATCACGCAGCATTGGAACAGGAGACTCCACCGTCCTGGTAAAGAGAAAACCTCTGTCAAAACATCATGTCACATATTCCTCACCATTTGTTCCACTTTCTCCACTGCTGCTGTTCCTCAACTAGGCATGTGACACAACAGGGATTTCAAAATTAAACTTACCTTTCCCCTAAATCGAATACTTCTATGAGCAACGGAATTACTGAATTCTTATTTCTTAGTGTAAATACTTTTGCAGTTGCTCTGTGTGGATTCCCTAGTGTCTGGCAGTGGGTTCACACACTTCCCACTACCCAGTGGCCTCTTTACAAACCTTAGTGCTATTCTGCACCTTGGAAACCTCCAGGTACTGCACCAGTACCTCCAGGTACTGCCAGGGTTTGCTTATAACAAGCAACAGGTTCTAAGAAGGCAGGAGAACGCCAGAGAGACAGACAGGCACACAAACCTGCTTCACTAGGAAGAAAAAGGCTTTGAAGTAAAAAAAAAAAAACCATAATAAAAAACTTAGCAGCTGCTTTCCACAGCACTTAGAGAGTCTCCTTTCTAACTGAGATTTAACAGGCTGACATGCAGTTGCATGCAGCAAAAAAAACCCCAAAAAACCCATTTCTCATGCCCTGCCTAGGGAAGACAATGCCAGAAGAGTTTTCTTTTTCCTGCATTGCTATTCCCTCCAAGAACAGCTCCGACTTGCTCGTGTTCTTTGCAAGCCATGACAAGAATTGAGAAATGTATATTAGTGAGTGTGACCCAGGATACATTATCTGTCCGACAATACCAGAGTGTTTGTGCATTCAATGCAAATGAGTCACTGAACACCTGCTTATGCCTCTAAGCAAAGTTGGATAAATGAATGCACACCCTACAACGTGAAGATTACACTGATCGTTTCTCAAACTAAATGCATTATCTACAAAACAAAAAATACTAGCATTTTTTTCTGCATGTAGCTGGTATCAGTCCTGAATTTAGTGCCATAGCCTAAATGGAAAATGGCAAAATATATCTCAATCTGGATTTTTTCTTTAATGTAATTAAGATTAGCACACAAAAAGCAGAGTTGGTGGGGTTTTTTTCAAACAGCGTGCGCTATTAGAAGTTCCATCAGACCACATTAAATTGACGTTTCTACAAAAGCACAGAGGCCAAACCAACAGGACCTTACTGAATAAGGCCACTGTTCACTACTGCCTTTATTATATACTTCCTGTTTACCAATTAAAAAGTTCAAACGTTATTAAGTACATAAAAATCAGACTTCCATAGCTGAAATGACAAAAAAAAGATTCACCAGCAATTAAATACATGCATTACAGTACTTTAAAGATTTCTGATGCTGCTTTAAAAGCCTAGTTCTGAAATAAAAAAACATAAGATCACCGAGTGAAAGTTTTACTTGCCTAGTTTGTTTTTTTGTTTTTTTTTTTTTCTTTTTTTTACATATGCTGATAACAACACACCCTTACTATGAAACCTAGCAGAAAGCATGTTTAGCCTCAGAACTAAATGCATTGCCTTGCCAGGAGTTTTAGGTTTCTTCTTGTGGGCACGAAGAGATTTTGATTTAAATGCAGACATAACTGAAGGAAACGTCCTTTAGCATCAAACAACCCACACCAAAAGCTATACTCACTGATCTGGAAGGACAGCATTTTCATTCAGTGTAAGCTTTCCCTGGATTCCATGGCACAGCTCTGGGGGCATATCCACTGGCTACGGAAAAAAGTTTTCCAGCTGAAGCACTTTATTAGACCTCCACTCCCACCACTTACACGAGCCCTTAAGAACAAGTACAACCTACCTCTGTATTTTTGGTCTTGTACTGCTCTACAATAAAGTCACAAAGTGGATGGTGTTTTCCAACAAAGAGAACATCACCACCAAGGCTGTTTCTTCTGCCTAGAAAAGATGAAGACAATGGGCAAGAGTTCAGAGGAAAGAGGGAAGGAAGGAATACAGCAGACCAGCACACCATCCTGTCGACATCTCCATGAAAGGAAAGCTCTGTTGAGATTTAGGAGAAAGCTTTGAACATTCCTTGAGAGCATTGGAAAGGCAGCGTCTCTGCCCAGAAAGGGAAGTCTCTGGTCACAAGGGTAGTTGGCAGATAGTAAAACAATAAGAATCTTGCGTTCAATGGGAGGAATGTTGAATGTAGCACGGAGTAACGTTGAAGATACAGACAGGCTGTAACAACAAAAAACACCAAACCAAAACCCCCACACCTCCCAAGCAGTTTGCCTACAAGAACCAGCTATTATATTTTTGTACAATGGAGAAACATTTGTCTATACAAGCTAAACACGAAGCTTCACATCTCATAACCAGACATAGCAGCCCACTGGTCACAGAACAGCCCACACACCTGCCAAGTTTTACCATCAACTTGAGCCCTGGAAACAGAGTTTATTCTTTTGATTGCAGCACATTCACCTAACAAGTACTCTGACAGTGTATACTGGTAGAAGCTTTTAATACAATTAGGCAGCATCCTACCTTTCAGGTCAAGTCTTCTGCAGGTCTACTGCAGTAACACAGGAGTAAGAGAAAGCTACAAAACCAACCCCCTTGAGGACCACTCTCATTATCAGCACTATCCACGGAGAAGAAGCTACAGCCTGTTGTAATTCAATCCAAGCAAATGTCTATTACATTTTGCTCATTTAGGGTGAAACACAGTATTAATAACAAGTTGTAACAAAGTGTCACAATTCTTACTTTCTTCAGGAGTGAGGTCAGGGTAGACTTCTTCTAGGGCAGCTCGAAGACGTCGCTCATCAACAAATGGCAATAATGCAACACCTAGTAAAACCGAATATTTTATTTATTTTTTAAACGAGTGTGAAAAAATAACAAGAAAAAAAAGAGATGACACTAGCATGGAAAGCTCCAATAGATTCTTTACCCAAGAAACAATTGTTGCATCAGTAACAGAAAAGAAAATCCTACATTTTCAGAGACTGTGACTCTGCAGGCTGTTTAGAAAGAAAAAAACAACACACAGTTCAGTAGTAGTGCAGGTCAGAAAGGTAAGCTCATCTCCAAGCTCCTCTCCATCCTCTCCCCAGTCCTGTGCAGGCACTGGGAAGCAGTAACCTCTACCCACGCCTGCCTGCATCAGCAACAAGATGAGCTCAGTAAGACAGTCATTATTTGTCTCATTTGCTAGAGATACTCCCCTGACAGAACTCAATGCTACTTTATTCAAATTAATTTATTAAGAGACAACAACGAAAGAAATCACTCTAAGTTCAGTAACAAGGTGATACAGATATTATCCATTAGGGACTATTCATCCCAGCTATTAATTTCACTCCGAGATAACATGGAGGCTCCTCTCAGGATCAAAATCCCTCACTAAGCAGCACATCTCGGAGCCCACTCAATCATACTGGATGAAATAACCTCCCCTGGTACGCTCCAGTATATGTTTTCTTCTATTATAAAATCAAAAAAGCACTAAGAAATTTACTCTGAAAATTCTTCAAAGACTTACTTCTGCAATCCTTATTATCAGTTGGAATCTGGAGTAACTATTTTAGTTTTTATTTCCCTTACCATGAACACCAGAGCCTTTCCTGACCACGATGACAGCACAGGCTTTCTACTAAACCGATATTCGTAGTTTCCTTTGGGTGCCTGTAGCAGATGTACTGGCAGGCAGATCTTGGACACGTTTGTCGTCTAAGGTACAACATCCAAAGAGACTGTGGACTTCCACAGACTTAGATTCCTGATCTAAAAACTTGGACTGCCTGCAACACTTTTGCTTCAGAAGTTGGATCTTTACGTGGCTTTATTAAAACAAATGCTGTTGTCCTGGAGCTGGAGGAAGGGGGACAACCTAAAATTTACCTGAGGTGTAATGACACCAGAAGCTCATACCCTCTCCTAACGAAACCAGTTTGGAACAGGCCACGAATAAAGTGTTAAATACGTCAGAAGTTTAACTGAATCAGAATATTCTTTAGCCTGCTGTAAAATAACGAGGAGCAGAGCTGCACAGCCTGCTGGAGCCAACCACACCGGACAAGAAATCTGCAGGACCTGCTCACAAAGTACGAGGACAAGCTCCGTGCAGACTGACTACTGCTTTATCAAAGACTGCACCAGACCTCAGTCATGTTCAAATTTTAGCTGGAACATAACTGCTTGTAAGGGGAAACAGTGACAACGCCTGCCCTGGAAAACAAACAATTTATTTTCAACTTCGTAACACACTGGTGGAATGACAACAAAATGAGAAGTGTTCACAACCCTGGAGGCTGCAAAAAGGATCAATGCTGAGCTTTCAGAAGCATAATCCCATCTCTAAAATGAAGATCTTCAAACATTTCATTAAGAGGACAAGGTACACCAGATGCTTTTTAACAGAGATAGTCTGTACTTCCAGTTCGGAAAATATTTCTTGTTTCACAGCTGCCTTTTAAGCAGGAGAATTCCAGATGTCAATCCAGAACAAAGAGTTTATAATGCAACTAAGCATCAAATTAATCAAAAGTAACGTTACAGGCTGCTGAAAGCACGTGGCAGCCACTTAAACCATCACCACTTTGGACTGTGGATTTGATAACTGGAAAAAAGTACTATGGAAAGTTGCAGAATTACAAGAGAGGTAAGAAAGGGTTACAGAGGGAAAACCTGCTATGCGACATGTCTCATGATTCCTAGGAATATTCTCTTAGGTTTTGGAACGCTGTCCCGAGTAAGATACTAACTGATGTCTAACTGTGGCTATTTCAAAACATATGTGAGCTGCCTTGGGGGAAGAATCACAGAATCATTAACGTCAGCAGGAACCTCTGGAGATCCCTCTGCTCCAGCACAGTCATGGGCTGCTCAGGTTGCCCAGGACTGTGTCCAGCCGGGTATGGAATATCTCCAAGGATGGAGACTCCACAACCTCTCCAGGCAACATGTCCCAGTGTCTGACCATCCTCACAGTAAAAACGTGCTTTCTTCTGCTCAGATGGAATTTCATGTGTTTCGTTTTGTGCCCAGATAATTATCTGTACCTATAATTGAGATGTTACGCTATTGGCTGAATAGTGTAACCAGCCACAAAATTTGGCACGCTTTCAAAATTAATATTCTCTGAAGAGGGAAGAAGCTGCATTAAATACTGTAACTCTCTTTTCATTCTTTGTATGCATCCGAATATTCCTATATTCCCCGGAGTATTTTTCGCGAGGTACTAATGAGCCACTGATTGAAAGGAACGAGATCCATTAATTAAATGCAAAGGAGACAAAAGACAATTACACAGTAAGGCTGATAAAAATAGAAAAATGATTAATCTAGTTCGAGACAAATTAACAAATCTAGAATAACTGCTGAAATTACTACTAATCATTGCCAATCCTGAATCAGTTACTGAACCATAATTTGTTCTTCATACTAATTTCTTTTCAAAAATATACCTGCTGCAAAATACTTCTCCCCCTCACCAAGTAACACGAGTTACCTGTGTGACTTGGTGTGTCATTATCTTACAAAGATAATTTTCCATTTTCTTCCTATTTTTACATAGATTCTTAAGGCTAAGGTCAGTATACTATAGCTCAAAAAAAAAAAGAAAATTGAAATTTTACCTTGCCAAGCATATTTCTTCCCATTCAAATCAATGGCAAAATCTTCTGGGTAGAAGTCAATTATACTTGATTCCTGTATTTGAGAAAACAATGATAAAAAAATCATTAAAGTCAATTATGAAATGGATTCGGAATGCCATGTACTTCTCAGAGGGCGAGCAAACACAAAGCTAAGGAGGATGCAAAGAACTCTGACTAACAGAAATACCTTTTATTAAATGCCATTTAGACACAAAGCGTGGTAGGGCACTTCCATTGCTTAGAGTAGCAAACCCAGAAATTAAGCAGGATAGAACAATTCCAGATAACCTAAGTTTTGTAAGGTTTCTGTAAGAAAGTAAACAACCTTGCTAAAGTGTAAGAGAGTCAGGAAATAATTTTTCTCACTGAAACATCTGAATTCGAAGAGTCCCTTTCAAGGATCTCTGAAGAATCTCTGCAATCTACCAAACCCATTCCTTCCTGGTCTCCATTATTCCTCTCCCTGAAGAAAGCAGCTGCAAGTCCTGCTCGCACAACTGCAAGACGACATAACCTTACGGGGAGGAACACAAGGATTCTTACCGGATCTGTCATCAGCTTCCTCCACGATGGTGGCAGGAAATTTCCACTCGCGGCTGGAAACACTCCCATAAGTTGTTCGAGAGGCTTGAACTGTTGAAATTAAAGCAGCAGACGTGAGACGCTTCTAACGAGCTGTTAAATCATAAAGAAATAAAAGAAAGATGCCTCACCGGTTTCGAGCCTTTCTCAAAATCTGAAGGCATGTCTGCAATGCCCTCAAAGTCAGAAGCAAACGGAGCGTAGTGAAAAGGGTAATACCAGTTCCAGGACGCGCAGCCCTACGGCAGAGAAGTACCAGAAACAAAAAATCAGACAAATCAAAAAAGAAAAAAACAAAAACAAACACAAAAACCCCTCACGTAGCCCGGTCACTGAAGATGACAAAATTTAGCCCAGCATGAAGCGGGAGAAAGAGGAGCCCCCATGATCAGAAAAGAAGGAGCTCTTGCCTCCAAAGGACTTCAGGTTGGGACTGAACTTTTCCTAGGCAGACTAGAGCGAGAGAGTTCGCTGGGCAGGGAATGGAGACCTTGGGCATCTCCTTGGCAGCCAGAACGGCAGAGACACTTCTATGCCCAAGTGCTCCTGCCATGGGCTAGGTCTGAGCCACTAAGGGAGACAGCCAGAGGGACAGGACCTAGTAGCACCAGAACACCACCAGAGCCCTTACAGCAGAATCTTCACCTTCGCTTCAGGACACTGTAACATACCTCACACCTTTTTCCTCCCCCTCGAGAAAAAAAACCACATGAGCATGTGCACAAAGCCCAATAAAAGCAAGCACAACAGAATTTCTTGCCCAGAGTAAGGAACCACACTCTGTCCATAGAGTTAACCAGCCCCTGGGGCTAAGCTGAGGAGCCTGTAAGAACCAGACCCGTTTTCAACTTGCGTAGAGCTGCTCCCACATCTCTAACGGGGAAACACACACCGATGACACAGAGGAGGAATTTCTTCATAGCTGGATAAACAGCAGAGTCATGATGGTCAGAAAGCCATCACAGAGGTCTCGACAGGAACAGAAGTATTTTTCTGGCAACACACAGTTTGTACTACTGTTTTTCAGTGCAAAATCCCACTGCTAAGTTGGGAACGGGGGACCGGAGAGCCCTCATATGATATACTCCACAAGGTGTGAAAATGTGAACAATATTTGTTGCGGGTTGAAAAGTTTGAACTGTTACTTTTCCTTCAGTACAAGCACTAACACACACTTTCCTTCTCCCCTCTTATTCTTCTGTCTTGAATACTGGGAAATGTAAAGTGCATTCACTTGGAAGAGGCAAAATAATCCTCAAAAAGGAGAAAATAAAGTAAACTCAAAACACATCAGAACACGGCGCACTTTGTAAAGGAAACGCAGCTCTAGAAGGTCTAAGTCAAGTTTTCACCTCCTCAGCTTATTTTCTTGGCAGTATCACTTGAAACAAAAGCCTCCTATTTTGACTTCCAGTTCTGAGTAAGTAAATGTCAATGAGGCTCCTCCAGTGATATTTTCGGTATAAAATTACAGAGACTGTAATTATTTGATGCAATTCTTCAGATGGCTTCAGCATGTTTCAAAAGCCAGGTGGACTCGTTTCTGCCCCTCGCCTTTTTTTCTTCCCCTCTCCAAACAGATGTTCTCACTAGTGGGACATGCTCTGCATGATTAGCTTTTTGTGAGAACAGAAAAGCACATAACGTATCGCCAGAAGTTTTATGGACCACAAGCAGTAGTTATTGGAAGTAATTCTTGTTATGGTAAAAAGAAAAAAAATAAACCACCACAAACAAAAAATCCTCAAGCAAAACAATTTTGAAATTCCCTCAGTCCAATGGTTTCCTAATGTAACTTCCATATGGGCAGAAAGTGATTTGACCGCTGCTCCACACCAACCCAACCGCTGGCCCAGGGACACCAGGTTGCACTATTGTGCCCACACGTAGTCCTGTTATGCAGGTATAAACAGCAGCATGTGCAAGTATCCCATTATTGCACTATTTTAAATCTGCAAGGTAATTTTTATAAGGTCTAGAGACTTGCCTTCTTTTCAAGTAATCTGAATACAAAGCAAAACTGCAAAACCGAAGCCAAACATTCATGTACTTCCATCAAGTTTTCCTTTGGAACGCTTCTAAACCAGAAAATATCTTCTGTACAGTCACTTTTCCTTGAGGTCTTATTGGCGCTCCCCCTCAATTTTCTCGAGAGCACTATGGTCCTGCCTGAAGCCTCAAGTTGTTGTCAACCCCATTGATTTATTTTCTTTGCAACTGTAATCATCCATCACTTCTATACACTCAGTCACTTCAGCCAGAACATCTACGAACGCAGAAGGACGAGGAGTCACCTACACACATCTCAGTCACTAAATTGGTTTCACCAGCAAACCAGTGAGTGTTGCATAGGGACTTGCCTGTATTAAGTTGGGTTTATGCCCATCTTCCTGCTCCTGCACATTTAAAGCCACAAATCTCCCAACAGCACACGTGCAAATGCGACCCCGGTTTGAACAGCTGCAAAGCCCGCTGTGGTGTCTGCACAAGGTCATGGATCCCAAAGCGACAAACACACCCCCCCAGGCACACTTCTTGGAATAAAACAAACTTAATTTTTCCATCTTGAAAGGAGTATAACTATTATGGTCACCTCGTAAATACGATCTCAGTTTTGCCATGCGCTCCCTTCCTCTAAGCCCTTCAGCTCCCCCCAAAATCCAGGCTGCCTTCTGCAGTGCTTTTGTACCACTGCACCACTGAGGGTCATGCTGACAGCTTCCCAGCAAGCAGACATCTATGGCTAATTTGAAGATTTATTTACACACTTTAGAGACATATAGGAACACACAGAGTTCTAGGAATGTATCTTGCCACAGTTGGTTTGCTTTCAGCAAACCTTAACTGTGCTCAGGATCATTGGAATTTCCACCTATGAAGGTGTCCAGGTGACATTTGTCCTTTGCAAAAGGAGCTACTCCAGGGTGCAGACAGCTCACCTCTCCTGCAGATCAACTGCAACAGACTTGCAAACTTTAACCTGTAGGAGTTTCATCCACCATGACGTGCAAGTCAGAGCACAAACTCGACTAATTAACACAGTGAAGGGAAGGGAACACACTCCCTTTTTGTTCCCAGGAGTAGGGGGGAAAGGACTACATGTTAAAATAAACTAATTTGAAGACTGCACAGTTTTTTGCAGGCATGCAAGGTACTGCCCTGCCTGTGCTCTAAGTTGGCCAAGTGCTAGCCAACTCTGAAAAACGTGCAGTTTTATCACCACGGCACTATGTTCAAGCTACGAAGCCACGCCGAGACGGATAAACTTCATCGGCTCGAGCACATTCTGCTCCCAGGTCACACACAAAATATAACTCACTTTGTCTGCAGGGCACGAAGCTAGTTATTAACCACTGGTGCAACAAGCCCCAATATGTCTAACTAATCTCTTGCCAATCTGACATCTCAATTATCAAAAGATTTAAAGCAGATACAGATTACTTCAATCACCATGCACTCCATAGAACATCATTACACTCTATGGAGGAGACTGACAACTCTGTTCCTTTCGAATTCTTACCAGCATCTCACAGGCTTTGTCCTTTGTTCACTCATTTGCAGTTTCACTATGCATGGCTACGTATTGCAAAGGAAAAACATGCACCAGTTCTTAATAAACTAACTGTGCCGATACTGTATGGGAGAAACAAAAACTGCATTCAAACCTCAAGTGTCAAATAGAATGGGAACCTATTTGGTTTATATCTTCAAAAAAAGCACTGCTTTTCAAAAACGAGCGATGGATAATTATTATTATTTCCTGAAACGAAGGAGAGTGTAGACACAAAAGACGACTGAGGTTTCAGAGAGGAACTTTTGAAGTACCTGATAATAGTATCTGAGCACCCAGCAAAGCCCTTCCACATAGGACTGTACAACTTTACGACGGAATTTCTCATCAGATGCATCAACATCAAATTTGTTTTTATAGTACCGTTGCTTCCAACCAGTTTCCCACAACCTGCATAACAAACACAAAGAGATGTCAATACATGTTGATATCTACACATTTACATATCTGAATTAAAATATAAGCCAAAGTCACTTGCTACTTCAATTCCCATTTCATACAATTTAAATGAAAGCAGAAAAGCTGATACTCAACAGCAAGAGAACGAAATTTGATGGTTGGGATCACGGAAAATCCAGATGAAACTCTGAAGCTACAAACACATCTTCAAAGTACTTGTTAGGAGCAGGGCAGATTTTCAAACACACGCTTGCTGCTCTCAGGATTTCTCAACACAGTATTTTTCCTCGTCGGCAATTTAATCTTTCTTATCAGAAATCTACTACCAAAACTGCTGTTTGAACTTCATTCTTTGACTCTTCCAACCACTAGAAAGAGAACAAACTCTTTCCCTTCCTATTTTGTTTCATCTACCCTCGGCCAAAATTTTTATCTTACTGGAGTATCTTCTCACATCAAACTCATTCCTCTGTTCTTAATATCCCTCTGAAGCAGGAAAATGATATCGTTTCCTTGCTACTCAAAAGAGGCATCTCAGACACCATTTATCCTTCCTTCACACAGCTCCCCCTCACGCCTGCCTACAGATGGGGCAGGGGAAAACAAGCCCTTGCTCATCTTTGAGAGACGAGCACCCGAATCCCCCAGTCCTAACGTGCAGTGCTCAGTAAAAACTGTACAGTGCGCTACAGTGGCACGTTTCACGCACGAATATTCTGTGAAGATTAACCGTAAACACAGATCTAAAAACCTTAAAAGTCAGGGGAATGCTGTTGTTGTGGGCATGGGCAGCAAGAGGAATCGCTGCCTACAGACCCCAGAGCTTTTCTTCCTTGGATGTTTTATCCACTCGCTGCATCCATGTTCCCTGCCATTCGATGGGTGACACGTCAGTTTGGAGAGAAGAGCTGTGCCACAAGCAAGGGGCTATGAACATGCACGTACAACTCCACGTTGTTAGTCCTTGCAGACACGATGGAATCTTGGGGGAAACTCCAGGGCAATTCAGAGACTGCCATCCAAAAAGGTATCCTGAGTCAGTGTTAACTACAGAACATTTGGCTCAATCGTAATATCACGCTTCAGAACTGACCTCCTTTGCAGAACTACCTCACTTGTTTGTGTTTTTTCATAGAATCATAGAATGGTTAGGGCTGGAAGGGACCTTCAAAGGTCATCTAAGTCCAACTCCCCTGCAAGGAACAGGGATATCTCCAACTAGATCAGGTTGCTCAGGGCCTTGTCCAACCTGGCCTTGAACGTCTCCAGGGATGGAGCATCCACCACCTCTCTGGGCAACCTGTTCCAGTGTTCTACAACTCTCATGGTAAAAAATTTTTTCCTAATATCCAACCTGAATCTACCTCCCTCTATTTTAAAACCATTACCCCTTGTCCTATCACAACAGGCCCTCCTGAACAGCCTCTCCCCATCTTTCCTGTAGGCCCCCTTGAGGTACTGGAAGACTGCTATAAGGTCACCCCGGAGCCTCCTCTTCTCCAGGCTGAACAGCCCCAACTCTTTCAGCCTGTCCTCATAGGAAAGGTGCTCCAGCCCTCTTATCATCTTCGTGGCCCTCCTCTGGACCCTCTCCAACCGGTCCATGTCCTTCTTATGTTGGGGGCTCCAGAACTGGACGCAGTACTCCAGGTGAGGTCTCACAAGGGCAGAGTAGAGGGGAAGAATCACCTCTCTCGATTTTTTTTTTTAATTTGTTTTGTTGTTTGTTTCTGGGTTTGGTTTTCTTTTTAAGTTTAAAACTATTATTCACCATAGTGCATGTTTTACATAACTCAAAGTTCACATGAACTTCGGTGTTCAAGCGAACTAGAGTAAAGCAAATTACAAACCTGATTTAGAAACGGCTTAAATCATATAATCCCTTAAAAATGATTTATTTTTTTTTAAATATATATAATTTTATTCTCAACAATTCAAAACTTGGCATTGATTGTCATGTCTGAAAGTCATCATGCACGATCCCTTTCCACACAGGCTGTGAGCGCTTCAAGTTACGTACGGAACCTGAAGCACACAAGTAGCCTGTGAGGTCAACTCAGACTGCACTGTCAGAATCTCAGTGCAAGAAATACAAAATACGGCAGAGCAAAGACCTGTTTGTGCTTCTCTACATGACATATATCCTTTTAGTTTTGCAAAAAGGATCTTCCCTTGCTTCTGTTTCAAGTTGGTTGACTGGTACAGGGATTTTAAAAATCTGGTTTTGCAAAAAGGATTCCTCTTGCTTCTGTTTCAAGCTGGCTGACACCCCGTACAAGGACGCTTTTTAAAATCTGACCTGAGCTAGTTCAAAGATGATTCAAACTGATGAAGAGGTGGAGAAATCAAGAGATGTTTTCAAGAGTTTAAGCAAGCCAGCTGAGCAAGGACAGAGCTACTTGTGCTAAAGTCTTGAAGGACAGAGTCAAGAACATCTGCAGTCTATAAGCATCTGATCCTAGGAGCTCCCTGGCAGCTAAACACTGGCATAAACTTCAAAAACCTTTTCCATAAGATAACAAAAGCCAATCTGCTAGCTGATTAGAACTATTTTTTCTAGTTTTAAAGTAATTCTAAACACAAAATATATTTCTGTAAACAACTTTGTTGCCATTAGTCCATTTATGCATTTGTTTTACTTACAATGAAAAGCACAAACCTATTTTCCACTCAGAAAAGGATCTGAACAAATATTTTGAGCTACAAAAGAGCTTAAACAACTGTGGACGACTGCAGTGTACCCTTTTGCTTGACAGTATCAACCTTGTCAAGACTATTGATACCTGTCAATCACCATGGTTCATTCACACTAGTTGCTATAAAACTCTTAAAGCTTCTTTCAGAATCTCCACTAAAATTAAAATGGAAAGCAACATTAAAATTCATCCTCATTTTAGACAGAAATCTTGCTTGATTCATTAAAAATAAAATAAACGAAAAACAAAATAATCAATCCATTCAGACCTGCACATACAGGAAAGAAAGCAAGAATGAGAGCTTGATAGGACAAGGGGTAACGGTTTTAAAATAGAGGGAGGTAGATTCAGGTTGGATATTAGGAAAAAAATTTTTACCATGAGAGTTGTAGAACACTGGAACAGGTTGCCCAGAGAGGTGGTGGATGCTCCATCCCTGGAGACGTTCAAGGCCAGGTTGGACGAGGCCCTGAGCAACCTGATCTAGCTGGAGATATCCCTGTTCCTTGCAGGGGGGTTGGACTAGATGACCTTTGAAGGTCCCTTCCAGCCCTAACCATTCTATGATTCTATGATTCTAAAATACCTGGTATTGGAAGATCTGATGGGCTAGATGTCACGAATACGTCACGACAACAGTGCTGGACACTAGTGATGACTACTTCACAATGAAGTAACCCTTTCTTTTTTTCCCCATGTCCACCTACATCCCATGACTCCATGGAAAACAAAAACCTCCTGGTTGAGGAGGACAGAACCTTCAACGAAAAATAAGGGCCTTCACCCTCTACTTAAAGGACGATAGCCTGATTTAAACCTTTGATAAATGCACACTCACTGGTAATTCACTGTCAGTTAATTCTCAAAAAATCCCTCTCTCTTAATCATGGAGGGATCAGCCAGCCTAAGACCTCTGAAGAACTCGTCATAGACAAAACAGGGCCTGCTGCAAATCAAAGGTGGAGGAAAACATATCGTGGTAGTCGAGATAAATAACGCTGCACACGCGAACGTAACTGAATTTTATGGGTTAAAGAGCTCCAAAATTCAACTGCAAAACAGTGGCATTCAGCTCACATAATCCGAGCTGACAGTGAACGTCAAGCCCATCTAGTGCTTGGTCTCAAAGGGAGCAGTGGCTTGGAGGATGAAAACCTGCACGCATACTAATCTAGATACTCAGATTTAACAGCTAGAGCTTACACATCTCGCTGGAATTTACTGAATATTCTGACCCTCCACATTAATTACCAGTGGATAAAAAGATCATAGAAAAGCATCTGAAGGCACTGCTTCTCTAAGCTAAAAGGCATTAATTAGACTGCATCTATTTCAGCAATTTGCTAACAAAGTGCTACAAAAAATGGCTTCACCTGATATTATCCTCTGGCTCAGGTTCACTGTCACTATCTTCAGCTTTTCGCTTAATTCCTCCTGCCAGGGATGGGCTGCCATCAGAAGTGAGGCTGGTATTTGGAGATGATGAAGTTGTCTGGGGTCAGAATTAATACAGATAAATAGAGGGAGGGAAAAAGGATTTATTAGGCATTTTAAATTCAAGTTAAAATTAACAGCTTTGCGATAATCGCATGCATTACTTTTCATTCCCCAAAAACTCCAGGCAAAAGCTACACAATCCTTAAACTATTAAGTCAAGTAGCAAAAGAAGAGAACACCACATCTTTGTATTAGAAGAGGCAGGCGTCGATGCACGCAGGCAAAAAGTTCAGTATATTTGAGAAAGAAAAAGACGCAATAAACAAGACAGTATAAATTGATAAAACATGCCATTTTTGATATATTCCAATTTTGGAACACAACTGTTTTCTCTAGTCCTACAGCTTATGTTGCAATTTCATTTTACAGCAACAGTGAAAAATGCATATGCAGACTACTGTAAAAATGCGGCTTGTAATTCAGAACTGGCAAAAATACTCCGTGTTTCTTCCAAACTCCTTTCAAATTTATCTACTTTAATATTAGAGTCTAAAAGCAACTTCTCCCATTCCATTAAAAGACTGATTTGCTTAACCCATGTGCAAAAGTTTCAAGATTAAATGGGAAAAACAGCAGAAATTATACTTTGAAAAAGCCTATTTTATTTATTTAGACTTAAGAAACAGAACACACATCTTTATGACGAAAAGGACCTTTAATTAAAAATTAGTTCACTGTTTGGATGAAGATCTATGCCCAGAAAGAAAATATTTGTCATAATTGTTACTTAAAGTTAACAATCTAGACTTCTAAGAGACCACTCAACTTGTTTCCAGTCTTCCCTCACTTTCTAATACCTTTCCAAAATTTCCATATAAATTTCTCCTCTTCCCATGGAAAAGCAATGCTTTGGAAGGCAAAAGCAGCCAAAGAGCACGTAGCTACGAGAACCACAAATTTCCAAAGTGCAGATACCCATGTCTCCGTGCGGACACGGATTCCAAAAAGAATATTAAAAGACCTCCAGCTCAGGTGTTCAGTTTGTGTCTCACAAACCTACTGAGGAAGTTCCTAAACATGTACTCACAAAGAGGTTTGACTCCAGAGTGACGAGCAAGTTTGGGGAGAAGAGCCACCAGATTTAACTTGGATACACTCACCTCACACTTGCCCCCCTTGAACTACTTAACGAGCAGTATCATACCAAACATTAAAGCAAAGAACACCATTTTATTCAAGCAGTCTCACAAAAAATTGGTTATTAAAAGCCACATCCTTGAAAAAAATAGATTTTTTTCGTGTCTGCTTTTCAAGAAAGCTTGATGGGCTAGAGAAAAAGGTGTCCAGACTACTGCAGGATGTGATGACTTCCCCTTCCAGGTGTAAACACCTTTGAATGCCTACTCACAGAGTTCTGGCGGTCGTGCATCCTCATCTCAAAGGCAGCTTGTCTAGGGTTACTGATTGCCTGAGGGCTAGATCGACTTCCCAGAGCTTGAGGAGAAAACTGTCCACCAGGAATAAAGGAAGGCTGATCCCTCTAAAAGATAAACACACAGAGGCACACCGGCAAAGATGTAATCTCCGTGCGTGTGACAACGTGCTCTCACAACTTGGAGGTTAATGTGTTACCTAAAATCAGCGTAATTTACTCATTCACTCAGTTCAGCTTAAATTAGTTACGTTTAACCATCTCAACCAGACATGACACTCACAAGTGAGACTCTTGTATTCCTATAATTTATTAAGCTCCATCAAAAAAACCCCAAACAAACCCTGCGTTTTGTGCCCGTGTTCTTGCTACGTGGGCTGAACAGCAGCTTTTGGGGGAAGCGGGACATCACCTAACTGACTGAGAAGAATGTACTCTTTGTAAGCAAAGCGAGCAACTTCTTCCACTCTGACAGGGATAATCACAAACTACGTAGTTTAAAAAACAAACACAAGATGTACTCAGAGTGGGAATATCACACACCTTCAAAGTTTTGGAAGCTACACTTATCTGAACGTCCTAACCAAGAACACAGCTACGTAGAAATGGACATAGAAGAGTCCCATTTTTTTTAAACAAAACATTTTGCAAATAGATGAAAACTCAACATCCTTCCAATAACATAATTTTAAAGAATTTGGCTTACATGGGTCAGAAAGGGCCAACGTTCCCACAACAGCCAATGCTCCTCTAGTACAGTTGAGAGATATTTGGGAATGCTGACTATGGTTTGGGGAAAGCCTTCCTTGCTTTTTTTAGAAACATGCCTCTAATCAAGCAAACCCATTTAATGCCAACTGGGATACGTATTTAAGCCTGAACTCTTAATGCTAAACCCCACTGCTCTCAGCAATGCAATTGCTGAAAAGACTTGTGTGAATGCATGGAAAGGCAATTCCTATACAGTGCCCACACTGAAACATCCCTAAATAATCATGATGCTGCAGATCTGTGTAGACTTGAAGGACACAACATACAGATTTCATTCAGCACGTTCAGCACCCTCCCTCCTTTCCCTTTTATGAAGCCTTTAATACAAAATTCCTTCTTTCGAAGCTCCAGTCTACGAAAAGCCATGAAAAAGCTCATTAGAATAGTTTACACACGGGCCAGAAAGTGCCACGATTACAACTGCAGCTTCCATCAACACATCTGCTGAAAGCTGCAGCACACATTTTAATTCTTGCTAGTTTTTGCATTGTGAAAGGAATTAATTTACCTTCATTCTTTTTCTTTTTTCTTTTTGCCGTCTTTTAAAGTTATCCTAAATAGAGAATAAATAGAAATAGTGTCAGTCAAGCACACAGATTTCTTAGAAAGGTTTTTCACCATAATCCTCTACCGACCAGAAGGCCATAAGGTTTTCACGTAATCTTCTGAATAACACATAGGTCAACTCTTGTGGCTCTAAATCCAGCAGAAATGGGATAGAAATTCCTACACTACCCTGAAAACTTATGGGGGTGGGGGGGGAAGTAGCTGTGTGTTCAAAGCCCCACAATTTTGGCAATGGCTTATATCATCTATGAAGTTTAGCTATAGCCTTACTCCAAGGTGACATCAGTGTCAAAGGACACAAGCTCCTTGCCCGCACAGGAACAGTCAGAAAAAAAAAAAAGGGACATTAAACTCCTGGAAACAGGCAATGAAGAGGCTCAAGGAAAGATATTTCTTACTCTCGGGACAAGGAAACTGAAAACTTCATCAAATTGGCATTTCCACTTTAAGAGAAGTGCAGGCTGAGGTGATCATAAAAAAAAAAGTGTTTTGCCAGCACTGGCACAGTATTTTTTCACTGGAAAGTAAATACAATTCTACTCTTTCATTCACAAGGTGTTCTCTCTCTTGTACTTAATGAATTAACCGGAACATGTCTGCAAAAAACTGCACCAACTGCAGAGACAGACCAGAAGAACAACAATTCATGGACACATTTCAAATGGCAGGAGGTCCTGCAAGGCAAGAATACACCTGGAATTCAAATTTAGTATTCCACTCCTGCTCGTGGCTTGCACTTCCACAGGTTGCAGTAAATTACAAACCAATTCCTTCTTCAGTTTTAATAGTGGCTATTCAAAAAGCTGTAGGCAGTCACAGAACTCACACACAATTTTCATTTTGCTGTTACTTGGGATAACAATCAGAAAAAACAGGCCTTGCAGTCCAGGAAAAGAAATTCAACTGGAAGCACTCAATTAGTTTTCGAATACGGAGGACTTCACTAGAAATTACAACAAAAAAATATAAAGTTTGTTTTTTTTCTTATTCTGCTAAAGGCATGTCAGTGTCTAACAGTAACACAAGTAATTAAAATCAAACTCCAAGAGTGTAATAAAAAAATTACATCGTCATCTTTTCTCTTTTTGAAAATACTATCTTCAACTTCTCCAACCGCTAACATGATCATCTGGACTCGCTGTAGGTTGACAAACCCACTTTCTGTGAGGTACCCCTGCAAATTAGAAAACAGCATTGTTGAAAAACAAACCTATGTTTGTAGCAAACACCCAGATATTTTTAAAGAAAAAGTAAAAAATTTTACCCCAGTTTTGTGCACAACGTTTTTGTATATGTTAACCAAGCGATCAATTGCTCCCTCCCTAAAAACAAACAAACAACAGCATGAGACTCTCATAATTTAAAACCACAGGAGCTATCCTTGCAGGAAATGAAAACAGGTATTCTCAGCTACCTGATCTCCAAAGATGGCAGATGAGGAAGGAAGTCATTTCCCACAAAGAAGCACATAAAGACCCAGTCATCAACACTTCTTTCAAAATCAAACGTGAAAGGCAAACTGGCCATAGTGAGTTCCCTTTCCAAATACTGCAACACACACACAAAAGCAAAGGGACATCAGCAAACTCTGCGTACAGAGTTTAAAAAAAAATTACTTTACATAAAGCAGAAACAGTAACTGCCTCGACATACCTCTCGCAAAACACATAATCGGATGAAGATAAACTCTTGTTCAGCAACAGGAAGACTGTCTGCAAACTGATCGTGCTAAAACAAAAGGAAAGAGTTGTGTTACATCCAAGCTCACCTTAAAGTTCCTCCAGCTCAATTTTAGAGGCTTACTCTGGGAGCAGGTAAGAGGTACACCAGCACAGTTCCTCATGTTTACGCCAAGCATGCGATCTGCTGCTTTGCATGCCTGTTCAGTTACTGATCATTTGCTCTCACCAGTGAAAAAGAAAAACAAGACACCATAAGTGAGGATGTCAGGTCTGGCATAATATTTTGTGTTACAGAAGTACAATTTTTACTTATTGCTAGGAAGGCTAGGTAATTCCAGTAACGTAATTTGCGTTGTGTTTCAGCCAAAACCAACAGCAAGAACAATTGGAGGATCTCATTAAAACACAAATTAGCTTACAGATCAAAAGAACTTCTAGAAATAGCAAAATTCTTACCTTGCCTTGTTTTTCTCTGGGCAAACCTTGGCAATCCTTAACCTCATGACCCATCTGGTTACAAAGAGCACATGGCTTGGGTTTATTTGGTTTAAACTCTTCCCTAATTATAGTGAAGTTTGGTTCGTGTGTAGCTAGCCCAAGCATAATCAGATCAGCTATGAATCAAAAGAGAAGAATTAAATATAATGAAGGACAACCATTATTAAAGTGTTTTTTTAAAAGTTAAAAAGCAAAGTACATTCTACCTTAAGCCAGTGTGAACACACAGACGTGCTCACCCACAAACTACCCAGATAGCACAACCATGTCCAAGTTAGCCCTTCAGCTACGGACAGTGTGAGATCTTTCCATGTACATTACACAGGGCTCTCAAAAACTAACAAATACACTGGATTATTTACACAAAGACAAGTTAGAGCCTAAGAACTGCAGCCCAACTCTATCACAAAACAGCACAAGAAAATGCAGCAGGACGTACTGCTTGCACAGGAGAACTCACCGTCAGCCCCACACAGACAATGATGAGTGTTTGGGTCATGGTTTGGTTGAGCTGTACGAAAGAAAATTACATTTGGTCGCGTAAAATAAATTATTACTGACCATACCTTAATTTAAAACAAAATGTTCACAGTCATCATGTTTATTTGAATTTTACCTCTTTGTCTTCTAATGTAATCCATGATTTTATGTTCACCTTCCCCAGGAGCACTAGCATCGGACAAAATAACCTGCAAAATATTTACAGATTACATCAACAATTTACGCCGCCACTGTGAAAAAAACCTAATAACTTATGTAGTTCATATACTGAATTCTTGAAATCTTAATTTGTACGTTTCAACTAGAATATTATGATTCAAAACGAAGTTGTTTAAGAGTTTAGAACCAATAAATTGACCTTCATTTTCCTCTACCAATTCTAGGATGAGGCTGACATATTGATTCAAATACCACTGAAATTATGGCCTCATTAACATATCTGAAGTTTTCTAATAAATTATGAGGGCGATGGAAATACGCACTAGAGAACTAATGGATAAAGCAGACACATGCCTGCTCCCCTTTGGATCCTCTAACTCACAGACACAAGGATACATTATCACATTACACACTTCCTTACGCTGATGTCCAGATGAGCATTAGCATTTATAAAACTCATGTCTGACGGAGGGAATTAAGCAGAGTCAACTGCCCTCTAATTACACCACTTTAACAGTCAACTCATGGAAAATAAAACAGACAGCTGCATCTGAGAAGACTGACTATTCTGCCCTCTCGTACCGAGCAAACACGGGGTTGTCAGAAACAAAACTCAGTGGGAGTGGAGTGGTTGAGGAACAGGAGGAGAGAATTTCAAAGTGCAGAAAGGCAGGAAAGCTGATATGTGTTATTTTTGTTGCCTGTGATCTATTGTCATCCAACACGAGAAGAACGGAGAAAACGCAGCCTACCTAAGGCAGCAAACGAGTTAAAAAAGAAATAGTGAAAAGAAAACATACACAATGTATCTTGACACTTTTCCCAAAAAGAAGAAAAAGTATTCCTAAACCCTGTCTCCCATTATTTCAAATTGTGGCTTCTACTACCAAATCTTTTCATTGCTCTCAAACGAAATCAAACAAATGGTGCTGTTGGACTGTGTTATTGGGATGAAACGTATCTCTGCAGTCCCAGCAGAACACGGAGGCTGGTCGTTAATAATAATAGCACAGTGCCTGAAGGTGAGACGGATCTGTTCAATTTACACTCTTCAATCACACCCCAACCCAGCCTAACAGATCACCTTCATTTTCCTGAAGTATGAAACTGTGAAACTTACTGTCAAATTTTTCCACCCTGGGTCGCTGTTCAAACGGTCAGCAATGTAATAACGGAGACATTTAGCAAGATTGTCCATAAACTCAGTTCCCTAAAAAGCGACGGAAGAAAAGAAATTAAACCTTCACTCAGACACTGGCAATTGCTACTTAGAGGGCAAGATTACTTACTGGGGTAATACAATTGCTGTCAAATCTCTCTTTCACTTCTTCTGGAGGAAGAATGCCACCTAGAGCAATAAAAACATTTAACAGAAGAAGTCAATCAATATGGAACATTGAAAACATTTTTGCACGACAACAACCCAGATGGCTCCCCTGATAACAATTAATACTTACTGAAAGTTAGTTTCTTTTAAAAAATAAATAAATCACAACACAAACAACAAAAAAGCCCTAAACCAGCTCTTACCATTATATTATCTCCAACTTAAAATAAAGTATCAGTACATTTACAAACGTTGTTGTTACTTCAGAAAAGTGATTTCACTATCTGTTCTATCAAAAGACTGTGAAAGAAATCTCTAAGAAACTAAGCTTGCTAAATGAGATAAAACATTAGGAAATAATTATTTTCTTACATATTCTCCCCTATGTTTCCACTATCTATTCACTTGGGCTCACAAACAGGGTTACACCAACTTCTCTCATCTCTGAGCTTCATAAAGGATCTTCGTAGTCTAGAAATGCTACAGGAAGAAATGTTAAAAAAGTCTTTGTCCTCCCTTTTTAACCTCCACCTAGGTTACACAATGGCCTCTCATTTGAGCCATGGCACTCATTCCACTTCCCAGTCACCTGCAGGAATTGCTCCAGCTGCACACACTCCTTCCACTCCACTCAGATCACTGTCACACTCGGGAAGTTGCGCTGACTTTGTTTCCTCGCTGAGTTTAGAGTTTCCACTGTCGAGTAACTACCCTTGCTTGCAGGTCACTATTCCTGTGCAGCAGTATTTTCATTTGATCCCTGCTTTTAAGCCTCAGCTCTCCTTTCATCAAGCCCTACAAATCTGTACTTCCTCCCGTAAGAGTTTCGGTTAGTTTCCCACTACTACCTTTATCCCTGCTCTTCTGTCCAATTTTTTTCTACAGGAATTAAGAGTACTCAATACAAATCCATTTCAAGCAGGACACAGAAGGAAAAAAAAACAGTGACATTTTGTTTTATCTTAGTTTTAACTTTGAAAACACAGATCTATCCTTCTGCAGGCTTGCTATCCCCTCCTTCTCCTAGTGATGTACAGACAAACATCCACTAAGCAAGACACCCCTTTTCCAAACCGTACTGAAGCTTTCTAAACAATCGAGGTGACTCTCACTTGAAAAAAAAACACTCAGATATGGCCACAGTTCTACCTTTTGCCAGAATTTCTTGTCGTATTTTTTGCTTCTCTTCAGCAGCTTCCATGCCCTCCTTTGATGCTCTGAATCTTCTTGACCGCTGTTGATTCATTTTGGCACGTGGAGCCTAAAAAAGGCATCATAATGCTTGGCTCACTTATTGCACCTGGACACAATTTCCTATTCCTATCTGGGAACCATTATTTATTACATACCCTTCCTCCAACAAGAAACTCCTACAACTGTACTCATAACTCTTTTGAAAATATAAAGACTATGGCAGACAGGAGTTAGCTATTACTTACGGCAGGTATGTTGGGTTTCTAAAAGGATACGCCAACATTTAGTTGGGCTGACTTTATATAGACACAGGCATCAGGAATTCCTGCACTTGGATTCAGTTTAAAAATCTTTTTACTTAATGATACTCGTTTTACCTTTGAGAAATTGAAAAGCCTAGAAAAACAGCCAAAGCTTAAAAGGCTGCTACTGGCAGTCTGCTAGGCCATTCTGGCACCTCTCAGTGAGACTACGCAATCTGGATAGAAAAATCACAGAATCACAGAACGATAGGGATTGGAAGGGACCTCAAAGGATCAAAATACTCAGCAAAGCAAAGTTATTAAGAAAAGGTGGTATCTTCCAGCAGAGTAACTGATGTACCATGAGGAGATAAGGATCAGGTATGCAGAAAGACAAGCTTTCAGCTCCAAACGTGCCTTAAGGCTAGCCTGTGAAATATTCCACAGCACAATTCAGCTACTGCCCATTTTAAGTGATCTGCTTAAACTGTTTTCTGGTCTTTCCCAGCCTGTGGCACAAATTATTACTAAAGCCACAGCACAGAGGAACACAAGTCATTTCAGAGTGTTAGAAGTTTCCTGCTTTTCAGAAGCAAAGTTCAGACTGCAACAGATTGCATTAGCCAGCTCAAATAACCCCATGGGCAACAAAACCCATGAATACTATTAATCACCCTCACCAAAATGAAATTAACAGTACGTTTTACCTGTAGCTGTTCATTTAGAAAGCTATTTCCCAAAGGATCTTACAAGAGTGGATGGCACCTACCCTGGTTTTACAGAGAGCTGTCACCAGGAACTGACTGTACCAATACTTACTACTCCATCTATGGCCATGTAAAGGAGTCGCCTTGGTCTTACAATGTTGAAGATCCTGTCAATGTACTCAAAAATCGCAACCATCATTTCATCTTCATTTTTGGGCGCTGGCCTAAAACGTAGAGCATTCAATTTAATATCTGGAATGCTACCAACAAGTCCTGCTTGTAAAGAGACAAAAAAACTGCCTTACTTGTCTTCTGGATGCGTGCAAGGGTGAATGATACCATTCATGTCCAAATAGAGGTTGTCGAACTCCACCTCGTTGGGGTTTGGCTTGCTTGTGTCGATCGGAGCCTTGATGCCATTGCACTCTTTAGCCTGGGAACACAGTGAAAATATTTCAGTACTTGGTTAGAGAAGTAGCACAAATAACCAACAGAAGTATTAGTGTACAGACTGCTAAAAGTTTTTTTTTTTCAGGGACAGTAGAAGAAAAGATAGGAACAAGCTACGCACATAATTACCTGAAGATGCATGCTTACACTGAAAAAAGAGGCACTATTAAAAAAGAAGTTTATAAACTAGCAGAACTAGAAGATACTATGATGAGTTACAGCAGAGCCATTTCATTTCTGTATCATTAACAAGAAGCTTCCACACCTCACACTACTCAAGAAAGTAGTTCCTTCTATTGCCTGGACCATACTGACTCCCTCGAAATTTAGCAGCCAGACTTCAGAGTTTATAATATGATGCTGTAACTAACATGCTAACCAAGAAGCACCAAACTCTTTCCACTTTAAACACCTAGCTCCCCAGATGGACACATCCAAACAAACTTGCACCGCTGCCTTTTCTCACTGCCCAGCTGATGACGTGACAAACTTCCCAAAGTGTATCAGCACATCCCGGTGAGCAAAGGACGATGAGGTTTAACTGGAAAGAGGACTTTTCCCAGATTCCTCTACACAAAGAAAGGAGATCCTTTCGGATCCCACCAGCCAGTCTCCAATTTGGGTATATATGCCTACTTTTCTTGCTGACTATCAAATGCACTGGGATGCTCACACCCCATGGCTCTTCAACTCCTGCCTCTGAGTTTGTCTGTGGATATACCTGAGATGCGAAATAAAATCCAGTCCTTACATTCCACTTCCGAAAATAAGGAAATGCTTTACTCATGAGTGCAAAGCATTAGAACACTTACAACAGGCTACACAAGGTAAACCTAGGAGTACAGAGAAAACAAAACTCAGCTGAATTGGAATAAACAACCCCAGGTTATTCCGTGCACGCTGTCATGCCACTGACAAGGAACTGTCTGGGCGAAGGGAACAGACTCTAATCAGCCCCAGAGCAGAGCCTGGAGCTGGCAAAATGACATCCCTCCAAAAACCCACCTCGGCCCCTTCTTCTCACGCACCCAAGTAAGCGGTTTTGAAACACTGGTGAGTGTTTCCAAGGGTGGCTCCTCTACTTGGGGCATTAGCAACCACGTTCCGTTCGGTTCCGTTTCCTCATCATAAGTTTGGGCGGTTTTGTTTGGGGTTTTGTTGTTGTTGGCATTTTTTAATTGAGTTTGGTCAAAAGGCAATTGGCGACACTCAGAGGCACTGTGAGCAACCCAGCACTCTCCTGTTCAAACCAGTACCACCAGCCAAACACACAAACCACTGAATTAAACACTGACAGCATCAGTGACGGAAGAGACACGAGCTGATCGCGGAAAAGTCAAACGAGAAATGATGACAGGAAAGGGTTGTAACAGATCACAAAGCTGGAATGAAGTGTACTCTTGAACAGCCTGGCATAAAGTGAACCTAAAAAAATTAACGCCGTGTTGTTACGTAAAGGCTACGGTTGCAGGACTGCACGAGACAGGAGGGAAAATGTCACACGCTGGTTCTCATCCACATGGAATTTATCGGTAGCGGAGGAGCCAACACCAAGCACTTCCTCTGAACTTCTAGCTGCAGGCTTGCTGCCCACAACTCGTTAAATGAGCTTCCCACGTCTCCAACACAGGGCTCAAACGATCAGACTCAAAAGGAAAAAAAAAACCAAACACAACAACAAACTTACAGATCGTACCATCGACTTTCTTACAATTTTCCTGCCCAGAGTAGCAGCAGAACTGGTTGAACTTATCCCAGTCTTAAAAGGCAACAACCTCTAAAGCAAAACAAGCCTTTATCCAGTATTTACATTTTTCACAGTTACAGGTGCACGGAATTCTTTCAAGGCAGTTTTGTGGAGTCATTTTCAAGTAACTGAACACCAAGCCCCTCTATTTCATTTCTTTAAAACATATGAAATTTCTGCAAACTCACATCTATCTTGGACTGTTCACCCAAACTAGTCAAATCATGGCAGATGACATCTGGACCACTGTTTGCTCCCTTTATCACCCTTTCTAGAACACAAACACACAAAACCCACATGGTTTTAGCAGAAACTAATCGCCAGGTGCAAACACTGTACTGTAGCTTGAGGTTCTAATACAGCTCCTGTGGGCAACCAAGACCCCAGTTACAAAAGAAGAGTATTCATTCTGGTTTGCATCAGATAACGGCACGAGAAGCTTGCCTGGTGTTCTACAGATCTTCCATCAAACCTCTTCCCAGAGCTATGCCTCAAGATATCAAAGGCTTACAGCTATGTGATATGGAAAATAAAACTGCCCCAGCCACTGATTATTGTCAGTCTTGAAGGTAAAGCTAAATAAGTCTGATCTCTTTCAGACGGCTTGGAAAGCCATCCCGTTTCCATTAGCATACTGCTGTGTCAGCAGCTTCCCCACTACGTCCTCGTAAACCCACCAGATTGTTAATGTAACAGCCCTGCAGAAGGTTTAAGTATCTGGGAGCGATATCTCTTGTGATAGAAAGGAACTGTTCACTTTTAATCTACGGCCTCTTTTGAAACCATTGAAAATAGATCTTCAAATATGATACTTTAGTTGCAGCTTTATTAATTTGTATGAATTTGATTAAGAACATTCTCTCCTGGATTTTATATTATCTTCAAGATCTTCCTCTTATTCTTCCTGCTCATCTTAAGAAGACGATTAATCAGATTTAAGAAAAAGAAATAATCTAGCAAGGTAAGAGAACAAGGATCAACTTTTTAATATTTCAAAGAGACGAGCTACAGGGAGATACAAAATTTCTGATTAGAGAGATTTATAAGCAATCCTAAAACACACATAGAGCTGATTACATCGTGAGAGAAGTTTAAATTCATCTACGGTAAGACAAACTACAGCTTCTCACTACTGTCCTCATCCGCTCTCAAATTTATGACCAGATTTTAATATAAAAAACTGTAATGAATATGATTTATCTGTGTAATGTCCTTACTGGAACTGCAACGTGCTCTTAAGTTGGAAGAAAGCAACGTGGATGAGGACATCAGGATCTGACCCTGCAGTTTCGTGTGTCGATTCTTCCTTTTCTTTTAATAAAGAACATTTGTTATTACAAGCTCAACTTTAAAAAAAAAAAAGACATACAATCTCAGTAAAAGCAAGACTATGCAAGCCTTTATTTTACCTAAACACTAGAGCAGTTTTGATTAAATGAAGATTAATCTAAATGTTTACAAACGTGATGAAAATGATAAGTCTCCCGCTCTTGGAGAAAACTGTACTTGTTACAGACTGTAGATACACTTGCCGTTTAAATTGTGACTGCTTTTAAACAGACATTCCTTAAAGCATTATCCAGAAACAGCTGGACAAGCTGGTAGGACAAAACTGGAACACACTCTTTACAGTGAGGACAAAGCTGGAAAAGAATCTACTTTCCACTGCTAAAACTCTGTTTGCGCCCTTTGGATCCAAAGAGCACTGCTTCAGAACATGACAACTGAACGTCCCCTCGCAGGCGCTCTGCTGCTCCCGAGCGCCGATGCCATCCTGCCCGGTCACAAACACCACGGATAACTGACGGAGCTGCCGTCTCTACAGCCCAACGTCACTGCTGGAATGGAGGTCCAGTCAACCTTTGAAGTAACGAAGGAAAGGAGGAGCTGGCAAAGGAAAGGCTCGGATCCTGCAGCCAGTTGTGAGGCTGACCATAAGTAAAAGACCGAACTGTTCATCCCTGCGAGTTCCCACTGAAGACAACGGGCAGGATATGTGCACACTGCTCCAGACATCAGCTCTCTGGAGATCCACAGCCCCGGCTGGGAGAAGGCGAACGCCATGTCCTCAGTCAGACGTTCGATAGGTGCAGCTGGTACAGACACATCGCTCTCCAGTTCCCCCCAGTACCCTCAGCACCCACTTGCCCTTGGCAGACGCGATCGTGACACAGCGTCCCTGAGAGCCCTCTAAGCTGAGGGCTACCCAGATCCTCAGAACAGATCCCATCAGTGACACAAGAGTTTGGCAAAGCGACCAGAACGACCACTGCTAGCTGCCACCAGCTCACTCCAGAGTAAGCATTCATGTGAGTAGCTAGTAAGCCACACTTGTAAGCCCACAAACTGCCTTTTTCTATAACAGTTCCCCAAATTTCATCTAGCCACTGGAGTAAAAAATTCAGTTCTTGCAGCTACAGGTAAAACAAACTTCTCCCTTCCCTCATGCTGAGAGGCTAACTGAAACCACAACGGTAACAAACGCAAAAGAGTAACTCACAGCTTTAACTGTGCAACATTCCGTTAATCCAGATGGACAATTCTGTTGTTGTTGTCCACCTGAATTTGAAACACAAAACCACCCTGACTGTAACAAGAACTGAACACTAAACCTGATCTGCCTACCACCCGCACACACTGAAACCTTGCCGAAGGCAGGCAGGTAATACACACAGTCAAAAAAAGCCAGTGTCAGCACATAATTTCATCACTTCACTCTGGTTTCCCTTATCTTCTCTACTCTGCTCACTCATTTCGACCTCCTTCACAGCACAGAGTTTCCCAAACGTGAGACGTGTCTCTCCCAGGGAAGCCACAGCAGGAGGTGAATCCTCAAAAACAGTGTTACGAAGAAGGGCAGAACCCACCTAGTACAACCTGACAAAAGATGATACAAACTATTTTGGAAAACATACAGGAAAAACAGTCTGGGAAGTATCAACTCAGGAGTTTGTCTTCTCAGAAAAGCTTTGTCTAAGATAGCCCTGGCCAGAATAACTCGCCACGTTCACTGCACCGTGAAGCTCCCACAGCACAGCGATTCAAAACGAATGTCGCCAAAGGGAGACACCCTCATCATCCTCCCTGTCACCCTCCCACCTCCTGCCGTGTCCCTTAGGACGGCACCAGCATTCCCGTGGTGGCAGCGAAGTGCACAAAGGAACAGCCTGAGCACCTGCCTAGCAAAGGCACACAAGCAAACATTCCTTCCGCTGCGTGACTTCCCAGAAAGGGCTCCCAGAAAGCCACAGGGACCTTGGTGCTGGTGCAAGGGAGAGGATAAACACAAGCCATCGGCTGCAGGCAGTGAGCAGCCAGCTTAAAGCAATCGATAAACCGGATCGACTATGAGTTGCAGGTTAGTGAAGACCACCCGTGGAGTCCAGCAGCTAGGCTGGGACTAGCTTCACCAAAACCCACCTTCTGTTGCTATGGGAAGCCAAATTTTAGAGGATGTCTTTGGAAAAACCTGCTCCCTGCTTGGACAGGAGATATTGCTCCTATGCTAGAAAACACCAGCAATGAGCAAAAAAAGCTGAAGCTGCTCAAGGGTAGAGCACAACCACAGCCTTGCTTTAAGTCTTGGATGCATGATATCCCATGTTGGCGGACACACAAAAACAAAGCAACACAAAGTCAGAGTAAAGTACAATGCTCCAGAAAGACTAATACAGCAAAGACTGACAAAAATAATCAGTCAGATCCGAAAATGACACAACTGAGAAGTATTCAAATGCTATGAGAACGAGAGCCCAAGGTATGACCGTACATACGCCAAGACACCACTTTAACCTTACGCAGACCGAGCAGCTACTGCGGCCAGCAGAGCTCCTTCTCAAACACCCCACTCCTGCTGGCACTGGTTTTCCAGAGCCCACAGCACGAGCAGCATCACGGAACTGATCCACGTGCACACCGGGTGGTCTCACGGAGACAGAGGAGCTTCCTCACCCACAAGCTGGTTTCAAACACGTCCACTTGTGCTTTCTTACTCTTTTCAAGGCGGGCGGCTTCCCTTTGATTCCCGACGAGCCCTAAACCTCGCAGTTTACAAAGAGAGCTGCTGCAAAGGACGGTGAACGACACACACAGGAACTACCCAGGAAACACCAAAAAGCGGCCCCATCGCTTCCCTCCCACCCACCCCCAGTTTTACCAAACACTTCCACAACCCCACTCTCCCTGCCCCGAGCACCGCCCCTCCACCCAACTGGGAAGGGCTCGCGCTGCGACGAACCGTCCCAAAACTCCAAAGTTTCCGTCGAAACGCGACTGCTGCTCCCAAACCCCGTTCTGCCGAGCCGCAGCACCGCTCGGGCACAACTGAGCACCAGGCAGGCGCTTGAACTCCTCCTCCGCACCCTCGCGGGGGTTAAAGGCATCCGGTTAAACAGGAACTTCCCAAACAAACACACAAATCCCCCAAAGCCTCCGGAAAAGGCACCCGCAGCGCCCCGGAGAGCGAAGAGGCGGCCGAGTCGGGGAAGGCGCTAATTACCAGCGGGTAACGCCTCCCGAAGCGCCCCGACCCTGATCCCCTCCCCGCGGCCGCCCCCCGGCCCACAGCGCTCCCGTAGCGCCGCCGGAGGGCCCGTCCCGGGCCCGGCGTCCCGCGGGGCGTCCCGCCTCACCCTCTCCTCCACGCAGTTGACGATGATGGAGGGGTACTTGCGGCTGAGCCAGCGGAAGAAGGCCGGCACTCCCATGGCGGCCGCGGCGCGGCTTTCTGCGGCGGCGGCGGCGGCGCCGGCACCGGGACGAGCGGCGCTTCCGGGGGCGGAGGGCAGCGCGGGGCACCATGGGGCAGCGCGCGCGCCCGCGGCGGCGGGCGTGAGGGGGTCACGTGAGGCGCGCCCGCGGCGGAGCCGCCATCTTAGAGGCGGGCGCGTCACAGTGCGCAGGCGCGGGGCTGGGCGGGGCGGGGAGCGGGGTGGCGGCGTGGGGCGGGCTGTGCTCGGCCCTTCTGGGAGGGGAGAGCGGGCGGCGGGGCGGGAGCGGGGCGTCCTCTGCCCTTCTATGAGGGGAGGGCGGACGGGCGGCAGAGCGGGTCTGGGTCCCCTCGGCCTTTCCGTGAGGGGAGAGCGGGCGGCAGAGGCAGCTTTCCTCGGCCGTTCCGTGAGGGGCCCGCGGCGCCAGCTCGCCCCCGGACGTGTCGGGCGGCTCCGTGGGTGCAGAGATGGCAGCCTGAGGGCCGGCAAGAGGCAGAGGGGAACATCCTGAGGCCGCACTGGCGTCTGAGGCAGCACTGGATACGCTCCTTCCTCAGACAGGGCTCTGTGTGAAAACCTTACTTCGAGTAACAGAAAACCTTGTGGTTTTTGTTTTTTTAAATAAGTGGCTTGCCAACGAGGGGCAGTGTCCCACTTACGTGGCGTGGTTTAGGCAGAAGACACGACCAAAGCAATTCAGGGCATGGCCGCTCTCAAAGCCAGCGGTGTGAGGCCGCTTCCCGCCCCAGGAGCCTGTCTCCGCAGCAGGGACACCAGACTGAAGGGGGAGGCTCTGGCACAGGCCTTTTCCCCTTGGGAAGGAGAGGTGGCTCGGGCGCAGGGGCAGCGAAGCCGAGCGGGCGCTGCCAGAAGCCGCAATCCTAAAACGGCTCGGTGCAACTGTGACGGTCGCGGGAGGCAACGTGCCCCATCGCTTCGCCCGCAGCATAAGCAAACACTATTAGTTGGCCGTTTGACGATGCTCAAACGGAACTAAACCGTCAGGAATTAAACGGGATTAACACGGGGAAGATTTTCTGTCCTGTCGCTATACGCCAGCTCCGTTAGGAGGGCAGTGGCGGGGGCAAGGACATGGAAAAGCGGCCCGGGAATCTTTAACAAAAATAACAAAATCTCAGCGGTGCTTATTGAGTCAACGTGGCGGACTTGGGGAGGGGAGGGGAACCTTGCTGCCTGGCTAATTTGCTGTAGAACAAATTAACCCAATATTGTATTTCTCATTATTCTTAGCCTCACTTAGCTGTTGTTAAGCCATTGTCTCTTGTCGCTCCTCGTAATAAAAGCTGTGACTTGAATAAATTTCCCCAGCAACTTTGTATCAGCAGCACATCTGCGGTATCAGCTCGAGATTGTCCTTTATCTGTTCCTGACAAAACGTACCCTGATTGAAGTTTCCAACGTTAGTGCTTCTCCTCCTGGAATTCAGCGTGGAGCAGCTTAGTGCGAATGTTTTGTGTGTATCCATGGGCAATCAGTTGTTTTTCTGATAATGCTGAAGAAAACAGAAGGCAGCAGCACTAGCAAATGAAACATGATCATCTTATCTTATAATTACTTGCGTAAGCAAGAGCTGAAAAAATTAATACTGCGACAAACGTTTCCTTGAAAAGTCCATCTCCATGGTGCTAAAAAAACCCCACCAAACCACAAACCAAACCCAAACCCTTCCAAATATCCTAGAGCAAAACTCACGCTGCAGGAGCTCAGGATCTGGCGCCCTCAGCGAAGCGGCGAACCCGGTCCTTGCTCATGAAGGAACAGCTTTTTAAGGATGAGCCGAGCAGGAGCGCTGCTGTCGTGCCAGCTGTGCGCCAGCAAACCAAAAATAGGGAATCTTGGGCGAGAAGCAGCGGCAGAGTCTGCCGCTGGAGGAAAATAACCTTGCTGGCAAACAGCAGTGGCAGTTTCTGCCCGACGCCCGCTTTGGAGCAGGGACAAGGTCCTTCCGCAGCGGTTCTCCGCTTCCCAAGCTCTCCCGAGTGCGGCCGCTGCTTCTGCGTGTCACACTTCGCTCCGCAGGGTCTCGGAGTCAGGGCTGTGTGCCCACACCAGCTCCGTTGTGGCGCACGGGATACCGGCACTTAACCGGTGGGTTTTTGCCAGCCCCTCTGTGCTAACTTGTTCTGAGCAGACGAACAGGGGCACGAGCCGAAGTTTCGCCTCACGGCATGATACGTGCAGGAAGGACTTCATAGAATCATGGAATGGTTTGGGTTGGGAGGGACCTCAAAGATCATCCAGTTCCAACCCCCCTGCCATGGGCAGGGACACCCTCCACTACACCAGGTTGCCCAAAGCCCCATCCAACCTGGCCTTGAACACTTCCAGGGATGGGGCAGCCACAGCTGCTCTGGGCAACCTGTCCCAGCGCCTCACCACCCTGAGAGGGAAGAATTTCTTCCTTATATCCAATCTAAATCTGCCCTCTTTCAGTTTAAATCCATTGCCCCTTGTCCTGTCACTGCACGCCCTTGTAAAAAGTCCCTCCCCAGCTTTCCTGTACTTCGCGCCCAGCCGTTGCACGTACACGGCAGGAACAGGCGAAGCCTTTCCGTTGCGGTGTTTTCCATAGATGAGTGGCATGCTGATTTAAATCTGTTAAGGCTGTATTGATTACGGTCCCCCTGTCCATCAGCATCATCCGTCATCATCTCCGGGCTGCCAGCGTGACAGCTGTGAAGGAGCAGAATAAAGTTGACTGGCAGGATGTTTTGCATCTAATGAGCCTGTGCACAATAAGAGTATAATAAATAACGCTCCGGAGGAACTCGGCTATCGCTTCAGCTCCGAAAGAGCGATATTGCCAGAGCAGAAGCTCCCAAAGCCATCCGTCACCTGTCACGGGTTGCATGCCTGTGGCTGAGCTGGACTGAGGGAATGGAAAGCACCACAGACTGGTGACGGGCGCCTTGTATCACGCAGGGAGATATAAACCGGGCTGACATCAAGAACCCGGAATCACTCAGGAAGAGCTTAAAACTACAAAGGCACCGCGGATTTGACGCGGTGTTACTTAGCAGCGCAGGCTGCTGGGGAGGCTTTTTCCAGATGAACCTTGGTCTGACATTCACTGAAAAAATCACGTAGCGAGAGCCTGTCTGTGGTGTGACACACATTTAGCAGATGGCTGGGACCCTCAGGAATGAATTACCACAGCTTAGGGACGATCAGGAAAAAGCAGCAAAGGGGCAACGGCCCAGGCACCAGCCCTCGGGTGGTGGGTTCAGACGTTGGTTCTGATACAGGTCTCCTGGGTGACATTGAGCCCATGCTACACACAGGACAATAAGCCTCCAACATGCTGCCAGGAGAAGACTACTGAGAAGCCCCTCAGCCTACCCGGAGGTCCACCAAGAGCAGCAGCGTGATGGGGTGCTCGCCCTTCTGGTCATACTGCTGTTGCATCCCAGAATTTGTTTTGAAGCATCACGAGTTGCAGGACAGTCCTGCCATTTCCCTGATCCCCCTCCCCGAGGCTTTGATGTCCAAGTGCTGACTGAGGTCGGCCGTAGCGGTGAAGAGTCGGGAGCTGTGCCACCTTCTCCAGCAGCCTGGCACGGCCCATGCCCTCACCTGGCACACAGGAACTGCTGCTCTGGGAAGCAGGAGACCTCCTGTGGTCCCCATGGGCTGCCTCCTCCTCTCTGCACACCCCGCCTCCCTTGACCAAGTTGCCTCTAGTGGTCTCACAGGATGTGGGGAGCCAGCATGGTAAAAATTGGGAAGGGCAGAGAGATCTTTGCTGTTTCTCTGGCCGAGGCTGTATCAGCCTGCTGGCCTCCGAAGGGAGGGAACACAGGAGCCTTAATCCAAAATAGCCTGTGGTTGAACGGGCACGGAAACCCCGGCACCGTGGGGGAGGACATGAAAGCCTTCGGTAAAGCCCAGTGTTGGTCGAGTCCAGCTGTCTCACGTGACATCAGCCCTGATCGTACACTCACCCAGCAGCTGAGTTTTCCCAATTGTTGGAACATCCAACACTGCACCATTGCCAACGTTGGGCTGAAAACCCCGAGATCAAGCCGGCCAGCAGATGTCTGTGCTACAGCTTGCTTCCTTCTCATTTCCGACCCTTCCCCGAGCCTTTATTTCAGATTCTCGAGCTTGTCCCAGACTACATGCTCCTTTTATTAAATGGAATATTGTTACCATCTTGAAATTGTTTTTGATGGACTGGGCCTGAAGACTGGTGCCTGCATTCAAAGACGCAGGACTGCTTTGCTGCGGAGTTTAATTGGGGTGCTGTTTTTTCCTTTTGAACTTACCGTAATTATGAACAGATTTTTTTTCTAATATGTCCTCTGGTTTCTCCCTTCGAAAGAAAATCTCGTATTTAATGAACTTAATTTTAGATAAAAGGAATTAAAAGAAGAAAATTAAAAATGCATGAAGCTCCTAGAGTCATCCAATTACTGTGATGTCCACACAGCAACGCCGGCATGGATTTTACAAAGCAAGTAAGAACAGAAAATCGCTGGGGCTGCCACATGTAAATGCTGCTCCGTGCCCAAACGTGCTGAATTAGAAATGTACATTTTATGCATTTCTTCTTCTTGATCTGTTGCAGAAGGAGATGGAGATCAAACACACCAGCCCGCCCCGCGCAGCATATGTATGCGTAGCCAGAACGCTCGCTTGCTTTTTTCAAAGCCACGTCTCGCTCCGTAGCCGGAATGCCGGAACACATAGGAGGATCAGCAGAGGACGGTCTCTGCACTCACACTGCAACAAAAGCAGCGGCCGGGCCGGCGGAGGGAGCATCCCTCCCGAGCAGCTTCCAGCAAAACGGAGGAAAGGCTGATCCGGCTGTCACGCACCGCCGCCAATTCCGGATCGCTCCCGATTGACTCCGCGCCCGCGACAGCCTCCTCGCCTCCGCCGCGCACAAGCGTGGCCTGGCACGTGGCTGCGTCCTGCACCCTTCCTGCTGGCACAGGGCTCGCTGGGACCGGAGGACCACGGACAAGGAGCTCCCAGCCCCAGTAACAAAGGAACGGGATGCTCTCCGGAGGGACCCAGCTCCCTCCCTCGGGAGGAGGTTGTTTTATAGACAGCCCCAACCTCCGGGGTGATAACGCTCAGAGACAAGCGCTGTGCAAGTGTCTCAGAGCAGGTGGGCATCTCGGGACATATCTTCATTTATTCCCCAAACACACCACAAAAAGGCTCAGTGTCCCGGGGCAGGATTGCCATCGAATCAGGAAAACATGTAGTAAAAAGAAAGCACATGTACAAGGAGGCCGTGTATAGTGCCAAGTAATATTTACTTTGTATTTAAATTTTCTTTGACTATAACATGACGAGCTGCACTCTAGGCAGCGGCGGTCTCCACACGTACAAGGTGATATTGTTTATTTCTTCCCAAAAGCCAGCGGGGGAATCTTAATGGTAGAAGTCATCAAAGTCGTCTGCTTCTGTGCTGTGAGTCTGTGGCCGCAAAGCAGCCTCAATCTCGGAGCTGCTGTCGTCAGATTCGCCCCAGAAAGCTGAGAGTGAGGAGAAAAAAAAAAAAAAAGATAAAATCTTTTCCATGTTTATGTCACTTATGTCACAGACGTGATCATTTTACAGCTCTCGGGAGGCAGACAGACATGGGTCAGAGTTTTGAAGACCGCAAGACCCAGGTGTGTGTTTCCGATGCAGCGCGCCGCCAACACATCGTGGTCTCCGCTGACGGAGCCGCGGTGGCCAGACAGTGGGCTCATTCAGAGGTCCCACTTCATTGTTCCTCAAGGTAGCTTGAGAGAACATTTCCACTCCAAGCAATATACTTGACCAGCTGCTGCCTGAATTACAGCTTTGTCTATTATGCTCCACTTTCTGCCTCTGCTTGACCCTGCGGTGAAGTCACAATTGGGCCATGACATCACAGAGTTGGCATAAAAATAGCAATGATGTCACAAACGCAAAATCACCACTTTGTGACAGGATCAAATACAGACAAGACCGACTTCCAAGAAGTGCACGGCTTTAACAAACAGCTCTGGGAATTAGCAAACAATTCGACTGAAACAAACAGCATCCCATTGAAATGGTGATTTGAGTGCCTGGGAGATTCCTCAGCACGTCAATTCGTTTGGCCCACGGAAAACAAGCGACCAGCAGGGCACCTGGGGAAGTGTTCCTTACAGAGCTGTGCTGTCTGCCTGTTCCTGACGGCTCTCGGAGGCCGCTGTTTGTCCAAAGTCGATGCCCCAAACGAGGCATCAGGCTCAGGAACAGGGATCCGGGTGGCAGGAGGGAGGAAGGCTCTCACACCTCACACAGCGACTCCAGCTCACGTTTGTCTGAGGCACCGTTAATGCCTCCAGCACTTCTGATGGCACAAGCCATACAAACATCTTATCTACAAATGCAGCAGCTGCATCTTTCATCCCACATCCCCAGCCCCTCGGACTGCAGGTCCGCGCTCGGCCGGGAACATCAGAGCGGTGCCGGCTGCACCCGGCGCTCGCTCCCGCACCGAACGCGTGAGAAGAGGCTGAACACGCTGAAAGGCTCCAAAACACAAACTCCCAAGTGGAGAAGGAAACGGGCTGGGCACGTAGAGACGCCTTTCAAACGGCACCAGAGCGGCCGTTGTTTGTGGCATCCTTACGCCAGCTCCGGTGCCACACGTGCCCTGCACCGTTCGGGGCGGCGGAGCGCCTAGAGCTGAGCTCCGGGCAAAGAGCTCCCGCTCCCAGTGCTGGCTTTGCTGATGGGAGGCTCCATTAGAGGTGACCTCAGACACCAGCGGTCCTTGTGGTGGTTAAAAGAGGAAAACAAAATGCAGAGAAGGATGACAACACGCAGGGCCCGAACACCAATTTCAAAGAAAGCCTGCTTGCTCGTGGAAAAAAAATCCTTCTGGATTTTTTGTTCCAGGTGCACAGGCACCTTTGAGCGCCCGCCTGTTGTAACTGTGCCAACACACCTACTTGTGCACGCTGTGCGTCACAGGGAAGATCAAGAAAACGTCAGGTTTTTCCTTCTCTAGGTTTTCTCCTACCTGCTACTCGCTTCCGTTCGATTCGAACCCCGAAACAGAGACCGCTACTCCTTCCGCGCCACGCGCCCCACCAAACGCGTCCTCTCTGGGCTGGAATTCGTCATTGCCAACCGTGTGCTGGCTCCTGAGTCGAGACAGGGAAATCCCACCTTTTCCCACCTCCTTATGCCCGTACTGATATGGTTCCACAGTGTTGTCCTTAGAGGTTTTCTACAGTATAAATCACCCTGAAGGCGACGCCTGTTTTAAACAGCGTAACCTTGGTTCTTACCTTTGGACTTTATGGCAGTTACCATTCTCTTCTTGGTTTCAGCCCTGTAAAAGAGAAAGATTTCAAATAATCAGTGCCGTGTCACAAAATTAAAAGAATATAAGTTGACTTTTTTTAAAAAAACTGTAAGGTTTTTAAAAAAACCACAAAACTAACGAGAGTAACTTCTGTAACTACTTTTTTTTTTTTTTTTTTAAAATAACTATTTTCTCAAGGGTTTCGTGACCTTTGTGTCTTCTAAAAGGTGGAGAAATTCACATGCAGCAGAGACACTGGTCCAGATGTTCCGGCAGCCTGAACGGGAGTTGTTCCTTGGTCAGAGCACCCATTTACACCAGTAGTGAATTAAGGCTACAAAGGACGAGAGCTCCGTCTATCTTTTGTGGCCTTTCAGATAATGCAGTGAAAGTAGAGGGAAAAAAAAAAACAAACAAACAAAAATAAAAGCACCCTGCACTGCTGCTCACTCCTTACTCCAGCCCAGCTCCTGGGTTCCCATCGCATCCTCCCGTCCCTATGGAAATGTGCCATCTCCCGGCTGCCTTTGATCTACCTTGATGTAGATGCAGCCGCGGTCCTGTTCCGTTCAACGGCTGCTCCTGTGTCTCCAGCATCACGGGCCCTTTTGAATCCCTCAGACAAGCTGGAATCACTTTGATCTTTTGTGTGTAGCACGTGTGTTGTGTCGGTGCCGCGAAATCGTCGCGCGGGGGCAACGATGGAGGAGAACCGACTGTTGTGTTAACAATCCTGCAATAAGCTCTCAAAGTGAGGCTGCAGCTGATTTTGGTAAGGAGGTCTTTGCCACATTACGGTGCCAACTAGGGAAACGGAAGCAAACGTCCAGCTGCGATTTGAAGCTGTTGCCGCCGCCACAACCGGACTCGATCAGCTGTCAAAAATTTCATACGTTTCATTTAAAGACACAGCAGCTCATATCTAATTGCTTGAAGCAGGGAGTTAATTCCAACTGCTATTGTGGAGGTATTTGTGAAGGAGATACAGAAAAAAAAAAAGCCAAGATGATTCACTGCTTGTTTTATCCCACTGTATTCAGGAAGAATTTGTGCTTGCAGCTGGAAAGCTGGACTTAAAGTGGGGGAAGTTGCACTGGGTTACAGCTCCCTGTGTTACGGACACTCTTCCTCTTAAAGAACAGAAATTCACTGTTTAAATCGTATTCCTTTTCCACAAGCTGTGAATGCCGTTAGCACACAATCTCCCTCTTTGCAGATACGCAAAAATTCCCAGAAATAGAATATTAAACGCAGCCAAAGTTCAACCAGGATACCAAACCGAGGCTTAAGTACTAGTAACAAGTAAAGTCCTAGTCGAGTATCAAGAGTGTGACGTAATTAATTAGTAACTTTTAAAGTGAAAACCTGAAAAATGTTAGCCTTCCAGCGTTTATGGCATTTTGCTAGCACGCCATCCCAACGCCTTTCCGTTTCACTCCGAGCCAAACCCCACGCTGCGTTACGCTTCAGCTTCTCGTTCAAGCACATTTACTCGGCAGTACTTCCAGCCAGTATTTTAAGTCAAAGCCTCTGGGTTGAGCCCCGCAACACGCTGAACGCCCTTAACCCTTGCTCGCTTTGGTGAGGTTTCGTGACCCTCGGCGTTTCCCAGGAGGTGCTCCACGTATCCCAGGCTTAGCCCATAAAAATGTGCTCAAGAGGCTGCAGCTCTGGCGGCTGCATCGTTTTTCTCCCCCTGGGTGCAGAGCGAGAAACCACTTGTTGCTGAGCTACAAATTGAGAGGTGACTTCTGTGGCAGGCTGCACAAGAACCGTTTTATCTTCAAGTAGTTCAGTAAAACGAGACGAGGCAGCTGGCAGCCACCGCTTCCGCTGCCTGCTGCGCGTCTCCCATCCCCGAGGAGGGAGGCCTGCGGGGTTTCGTTACTCAGCCATGCTAGGAGGGCCCTAAAAATGACCTTTTTGCTCTGCTTCTCTCCGCAGTTCCAGCCCAGATCAAAGGGTTGGTCATTTGGGCCACCAAGGACCACCACGCACAACGTGGAGCATGGGACGACCCATGGACTGCCAGGTCTTGGCTGGCTTGGTCCTCCTGCACAACTCAAAGCACCACCAGGTCTTCCAGGTCCAGCTGAAGGCCAGTGGTTTCATGGAGAAGTGGTGGTGGACAAGGAGCACCACGGCTGTAGGAAGGTCTGGAAACCTTCGTTCTTCTGCCCCAGCTTGACGTTGACAGGACAGAGAGGAAGACAGATGTTTGTATTCTACCAAAACCCATCCATGTGCCGGGGTTCATCCTCCCGGGGCTAAGTCACCGTGCCCAAAAGCAGGATTCACTCCCAGAACGGCACCGAGCCGTAGCGCTGCGTGCCGGGAGCTGGGCGTTGGTGTGATGCAGCAGCCAACAAAGAAAAAGAGATGTAGAAAAGGACATCAGCAAAGGTTTGGCATGAAAGCTGTGGGCACACAGAGAAACGCCTGGGGAGAGACGGAAAATGGAACGAGGACATCAGAAAGGCCAGATCAGAAATCGCAGCTCCGCCAAACCAGGCCTGGAAAATGCTGCAAGATAGCTTTGTAACAGGGGATAAAATTCCTGAATTACGTCTGAAGCGTTAGTCAGGGCCGATAAGATGCAAGACGACCTCTACGTTGCAAAACATTCGTATTCAGAAATCGGCACATTCAATCATGAACGTTATCATCTGGTATCCTGAGCACACAATAACCACCCAGACCTCCGCGGAGAAATTTTAGGAGTATAAATGAAGTAAGGCCAGCTCCACTGCCTCGACTAATCCCCCGTCGTGACCCTCCGATATCCATTTACACATTTGCTTCTTCCCTAAAATAATTCCAAACTGAACCCAGGCTCTAACAAAGAAAAAACCCAAACCAGTTCAACTTCAAAGGGCCTTTTAATCTCTCCTTTACTCTGATGAAACAGGCTTTTTGTATTGAAGATGCTGCAACAATAAGAAATGAAAAAGCTCCAAGGAAATATTTTTCCCCTCCATGAAGAGAAAATAACATTAAGAGGAAAATACCAGACCAACAAGAGCCAAGTTGATTGAGGCAGCTCACTGAAAAACAGGCTAAAGTAAACATTTTCTGCTAAGTATCTCTTTGCTATAGCACCTGTTGAAGCTCTATGTTTCAGTGTTAAGTGAAAAAAGACACCCAAACTCCAATGGGGAAAAAAAAAAAAAGACACCCAATTGCCAAGAAAAAAAAAAGACACAAAGAAAACTATCAATACATCAAGGGGAAAAAAAAAAAACAACCAAAAATAATGAAAACCACCCAATTTCCAAGAGGGAAAACCACCAGCTGAATACCAAGTTTTATGAGAAAACCAAACAAAACGAAGCGCAGCGGCCTCGGGAGCACCGACACTCCGGCTCATCTCGCCGAGGCTCCAAGCCCGCGCGCCTCCATCCCACCGGAAACAAATCCAGGGTTTCTTTTTCACGGGGTAGTGCTTCACAACCCCCAGCGGTACACGAGGACGCAGAGTCACAGATCCATCTTTAAAAATTCTTTTTCCAAGACATCTACCAGCCTCTCGGCAGCAGGCGAGCCGGGCTGCGCGGCGCGGTGCCTCCGATGGGACGGTCTCCGTGGCGGACCGCTGCGACCGTACGCTTTCCTGCCGGCTCCTGCAGAAGCAGGAGTCATTTTCTGCTCATCGTTCACCAGAAATGGGGCATCACAGAAGTATCCCCCGCCCTGGAAAGTCAGTATAGACTAACCAATCCGCTCATCACCCCAGAACTGGAGTAATAATGTTGAATTTAAGTAATTCCCGCTGCAAATAGGATGACCTTTATTTTAGGAGACAAAGACCTACATCGAGCTACCTTTAAGGCAGTTCTCTGTTTAGATATACCACGCTGAAGGAAAAAAAAATAAAAATTCTTGCCTAGAGAAACTGCTAACATCACAGCGCCGTGGTGAAACTATCAGCAGAGCACAGGGCATCGCCACGAAAATAAACTCCGTTTCCTCCGTGCTGCAACAGCGACGTATTTAGACGGACGCCGTTGCCCGTTACCGTTCCTCACCGGTCCTCGTAGAGTGCCGCCGCTGCGACGTCACCGTTTCTGCCACAGCTGGCTGTTAGGATTTAGGAGCTCACGGAAACATCTGCAACATCAGAACAACGTGCCCGAATTCGCAGCTGGCTTCTCACAGGAGCGATGTGACCACTGGAAGTCCGGCAGGAGGACGGAACGCTCAGAGAGGGGCTGGTTTCGGGGTGCACCTCCGGGGAGCCTGGAAAGGCGCTATGCATGTTCCATGGGTTTCCTGGTAAACGCCTCTCCTGAACGCTCCCAGCCCCAAAACTCCGGAGTCTCTCCTCCAAACCGGGCGCGTTCCCCTGACTCAGCCGAGCAACCTCGGGGCCAGTTTTGAGGGGGGACACAGGGGTGGGTTGTGCGGGGCCAGAGTGCCCCCAGCAGTGGTCCCGGGGTGAAACATCGCCCCTGAGAATAACTCAGAGGATGAATTATGATCTGCCAACTTTTATTTGCGCATCATTACATGCGTGTTTGGTAAAGGCAGCTTTCGACTGAAAACCAGCCTTCCGAGAGCAGAGCGGATTCCTTCCGGAAGACAGATTAACCAAAGTTTAAAATATTTTACGCCGTGTTTACGCCCCGACAAATTAAAACTGTTGTTTGGCTCTCGTTTGATAACGCGGCTTTAATGTCCAGATGATTTTTGAAACGAGACAGCGCAAACGAGTCGGAGAAGAAAATGAACTGCTCGCATCGAAAACTGGGAATTACTCGGAAAGCTGGTGACCTCCACTGGCTGCATCCATCGCTACAGCGCGGCGGAATGCCACACACATCGCCCGCGGCCCGCGCTGGCGGAGAGACTCGGCCCTGACTTCTGATACCTTTCCCCCGAGTAATTGTGTGATTTAACGCCCTCTTTTCCGCCGCAAAACACGGACTCTCCCAACCAAAGCCGCATCTCCGTGCCTGCAAATATTCTCTCGGCGAAGCAGGCGAAGCCGGGAAAAAGCAGTTTTGTAGCTGGAGGCAGAGCAGGACGGCGTTTGCGGGAGAAGAGGAAGCTCCGGCATGCACCTCCGAACAAAAGGGAACAAGTGGTCTTTACTCGGAGAGCAGCTTCCCATTAAGACTCACTCCTTCGTACATTATGCCTTTCATCCCCACTCAACCACAAAATGATTTTGCTGTAGGAAATACAATGGCAGAAAAAGATTTACACTGAAAGAATCTTTAATAATAAACTGTTGCAGATCTGCCCACTTCCCCGTGATTTATAATACAATAAACATCGGATTCTATTAAGTCTCATGCACTGAAGACACGCACTGAAAAACCGAATATGAAAGCCCTCAATTCTTCCCGTCTCCAGTACCATAATGGTGAAGCGAGCATGTATAAATGTGCTAAGAGTATCTCTTTGCATCTTTTCGAGCTTGTGTGTATTAATCTGTAAAGCTTATTAAGAAAGTCATTGCTATGCAAAGCAGCACCCAATCCCTTTCTCTGGCTTTTCAACAGAGCGCAGTGTTTGGCCAATGGGACCCGGCCCCGGCCCCTCATTCCGCATTCATCACATGCCACCCTGGCACAATGTATCTCTCAAAGGCTGCTGAATAGAAAGCCTTAATACTCATGTAAACAACTGCAAACCAATTACTTAATGAATCAGGCCCACACATAATGAGGTGCCAGACAAAGAGCTATAAATGCATTTTTGCGCCCGAGCCTCTGCTTTAAAGCGAAATCCCTCAGCTGTAGTCCGGGCTTAACTGGCACATCGCGATTATTGTCTGGGGGACATCAGAGGAAGCCATGTTTTTTTGTGGAGGTCCGGCAGGGTCTGCGGCGAGGTCACTCATCAGCTCAGTGACAAAACAGGGCGCAGGAGAATTGGTAAAAAAGCGCCCCGGCCGCGCCGCGCCGTCGCGTTGGTCCTCGAGTAGCGGGTTTCGAGACCACTTGTGAAGGCAATAAAGCCCGAGAAGTGACTGCGGTAAGTGGAGCGCTCCGGCGGGAGCGGCGAAGGCATCGCCCGCGTCCCGGTGCCCTTCCCGCTCCGCCGTCCCTCCCACGGGGCGCCCAGTAAACCTCACGTTCAGGAGGTGCGTTAGTTCTGACTCGTTTTAGGAAAAACTTAACTTTAAGCCGCCGTAAGAGGTTGGTTTTTTTTTTTTTAAAGCAGCATCATCGCGTGCCAGCGCCTGAAGCACATGTGCTTCTCAGCACTGAAAGGCAGGAAATTATAGGGCAGGGTGAATTATTTTAAAACCTGTCACAAATAAGGATTTGAAACAAAAAAAAAAAGTTCAAAAAAACGTACGCCATATGAACAGCATCTGAAGAACGCAGAAGTTGCTGAACACATTAATAGCAATCAGTGCCAAAGGGGCAAAAAGCTTGGAGACTTTTTTTTTAAATAAAAAACAAGTTTGTTTTAAATTATACATATTTTATTCAGATGCCTAACAGTGATCTCGTCAGCAAGTTCTGCAGGGCCAAATCCTTCTCTCCTCCTGTCCCGGGCCTTCAGTGAATGACTAAAATTTAACATTTCAAAATGCATATATAGGAGCACCCTGCATTTGATAGCGTTAGGTGGTACGATTTGGAACGCCAAACAAAGTTCCGGATAATAAATTAAAAAAAACAAAACAACAGGAAAAAAGAAAAAGAGTTTGAACTTAAGACTGTAAGAATTAATCCTAAACAAAAGCCAGAACGTCATTCATCAATGTGGTACCACGACTTGTCTTTAGTTCCTGTCCTTGAAGAATTACAGAAATACCGCGACTGTAACACAAAACGCAGAACAACGTTTGCAAAACTGGAGTTGCGTCCCGTATCCGAACTGACCTCACCAGTAACAGCACAAATAAAAGCTGCGGAACGACAGCGATGCCGTAACGGACCGAGCTCAAGGTTTAGCAAAAGGCTCCAACGCCTTTTCCCGAGCGCTGCCGTGGCGGTTTTCCGAGCAGCAGCACCCGCTCGCTGGGCTGTTCCAACAGGAGCAGACACGGATCTAAAGCCCACCCGATACTCCACGAGACGCCAGTGTTGGATCCTACTTTCTGTTGCTTCTTGACCACTAATTCGATTGCTGCTGTTCGATTCCCGTTACATGCCGAGGAAGAGCACACGGAACATCCAACAGAACCGCTCCGGGACCCAAAGGGAACCGTGGCAGTTTAAAAAAAAAAAAAAAAACACACGCAAAAAGGCCCCAGTATTTTTTTTTCTTTCCTTCTTTTTTAAAAACAACAGACCAAACTGTGCCCTTTAGGTACGAGTAAGGCCATTAATTAAGCACGCTGGGTTTGAAAGCGAGCGAGATGTGTTACAGATACCCCAGTATTTCTATTATCAAATATAACCCCCCAAATCCTGAGCCCACGGAGAGCGTTACCCAGTTACAGCCAGTTTACATCCCGGATACATGGAGAAGAAACCCAGCACTTTATTTCTTGAAGACTTTCTGTTTTCTGCCTGCCCCTCTCCTGACAACTCCCATTGTCTGGCCCCTGAGCAGCCCTACTGAGAGCAGCTGGACACGCTAATTTGTGGTTCACTGAGATGTCAATTGAGTCTTAAAATGAGAAAACAACAGCTGCAAAACAATGCTTGGCTTTGGCACAAATATTTTCTGAGGTGTACCAAAGTTTAAGATGTTCTATTAGATAAACATAAATACGAACCTTCACCCTGGCTCAAGTGAAAAATAAAATCCGCGGAGCTTCAGCCGTTTTTTTTCTCCGTGTTTCTCATTCTGCAGAAGCGTTTCCAACGCTAAAGGGTTCCACGACTTTACCTTGAGGAGGGAGGGCTTCTCTCATTCCATGAAGAACTCGTTTCCGAACGCGTTTCTTGGTGTTCTTTTGCTTGGCAACTCTCATCGCCAACATCCCAACCTGCGAAGTAAAAGCAGGAAATATAAATTTTCAGGGAATGGCAGCCGCCGGCAGCAACACGCTCCGATTTTCCGACAGACGCGCGCTCCGGAGAGGAGCAGGTACGGCACCTGCCTCCTTGGCTGCTCCTGGTTAGGTGGAAATCAGTTAAAACCACAAGAAAAAGAGACTCCCTCACTATCGGGCAAGTTACCTGATGATGATTTCTTGTGAAGAGTGAAATTTTTGCACATTTTACCTCCTTTTAGAAAAAAGGAAAACACTGAGATTCTCTTAAGAGCAGTATTGCATCATGGCAGCTTTAAGCAAAACTTTAAGGGGTCGTCTTCCTCTTTTTTTTTTTCTTTTTTTTTTTAATCTGTGAGTTCACATTTACCTTAGTTAACCAGGAAGCCAGGTTATTTTTATTCTCCTTCCTCTTCAATGTAAACTATTTTTGATAGTTACAGTTCTCTTAATATTATTTGATACATCAGTATTTTCAATCATTCTCTTGAAATCCAGAGCTGTGTTGGGGAGACACAAATCTTGGGGTTTTTACGACTTAAACAGCCAAACACCCAACTATTTAACAATCTTTTTTATCCATGCTTTTCTTTCCTGCCCTCTCTGCTCCGTGTATCTCATTTCCATTCCATAGAGATTAATTTAAAAAAAAAAAAAGAGGTAAATGAATTCATTCACTGGAATTGCACAATTGCTCATCTTTGTACTCATTTCCAAAGAACATGATGCTCGAGTACAAATCCCACTTTAAAAGGCTGCTTTGCATATATATACACATATATATAAAGTAGGGAAATTATAAACAAGCCCTGATTGTTCCCAGCTTCATTCCAACGCGGGACCATTTAGTGTTTCCGTACATCTCGGACACTCTACTTCCTAACTGGCCGTGATGTTACCAGTTGGCTCCGGTGGATCACACCACTCTGCGCGTGGATTTCAGCGGCACAAAACCTGCTTGGTCTCGAGCACTTCCCACGAAGAGGTGGTGGGTGCCCGCCTGGCACAGAAGCTGGCAGAGCTCGGGCACAGGCGCTGCCGCGGCAGCAGCGCGCTGCTCTGCAGAGCAAAGTCTGATCGCTTCCCAGAGAACGCACGGAGGAAAAAAAGAAAAATAAATCAAGAATGGAGGGGAAAAGAGAAAAGAAGGGGAAAAAACAGGGAAAGCACCTGCCCCCCTTCCCCGAGATGTGCACGTGCAGAGGAGCAGGGAGCTGTGGGGGGGAGGGAGGACTCCTGGATGGAAGACTGAGGGCAGCTCGGAGCCGCAGACCCAGCGATGCGGGCAGGCACCGAGGAACCCCTGGCCGCACAGGGACGAGGATTTACGCTTGTTTGTTTGTGACTTTGGGAAATAAACCAAACTAATTCAGTCTGACCAAGCCAGAACTCCCGGAAGCTGCTGTTCACGCCGGCAGCAAAGCACACTTCACACGAGTGTGTTTTCCAGGGCTCCTCGGGCAGAGATCCCAACTGCAACACGACGTGGCTGAGGTTGTGTGCTCACTTCTTGCCTGGGGACCGCGCAGGCGCTGCTTCGGGAGAGCATCCCTCTGCCTCGGGAAAGCCTTGCGGCAAGCGAGACGTGCCAACCTTCAAAGTCCAGTTACGTGTGCCCTCGGACGTGGCTCCGGCATGCCCGTGGCTCGCTCCTCCTGCGAAGGAAGACGCGATGCAAACGGCCTCTGCACGAATTTTCAGGTCTGACCAGCCAGCCCGTTTCAGCCCCGCACGTGCAGAGGGACACATCCTCCTCGGCACAGTCCGTTAACGAACCACACGCTTTTCCTCCTTCCCAAGGGTAACAGGAAGAGAGTTTCCAGAGCGGATGGCAGCTTCGGCGGGTGTTGGCACACTGGTGCAGCAGCGGCATCCGACGTGTGCCCCGAAGCGCTCCATGTCTCAGGCTCAGCCTGGGAGCCCCATCCCATTCCGAGCTCGCTCTGACGGGGTCCCCTGCAGCAGGAATGTATCCATAGACTCAGGGAAGCCCTTCTGCCTGTGCATGAGTAACTCTGTGTTGCTGCCAAGTGCTCTTCCCGTCCCTCGGGGCAGTGAGGGAAGCCTGTCCTTGCTCCAGGCATACCCATCACACCTTCCCAGCTGGCACTCCAAAGCCCAGGTCTTTGCCAGCTCTATCGGAACTCGAGCCACGCCACTGCTGTCGTGGAGCTCTCCTTACTGCTTTTGCACCCGTACCAGCCTTCCCCCTCATGCATCTTTGTGCTGGCTTACAGCCTACGTGTCCTACCGAAGTGGAAGATCTTCAGGAACTTGGAAGCCCACCAGCTCCCCTCCCGGGAAAGCCTGCCGTGGCGATTCATCCGGGCTGTGGCACCCACGAAGCGTCTGACAGCGCGTAAGCACCTGGCTCCTACCTCCTCTTACCCCACTCACCCGCTTAACCCCTGTGCCTCCAAGAACACGTCCGCATTGTAATCGGGGGGGAAGGAAGGGTTTTGGTTATGGATGTGCCACGCTGACAACAAAGCCAGCCCGACCTGGGCACAGCCATACTCGCTTCACCACTGAGGAAGCACAAGCGACTGGTGCAACGTAGGGGGCAGGAAAGACAAGATACAAGGAATACACTGCGAGGAGAGAAAGCCCTTGAGCATTCCTCTTCCCTCTGGATAGGAAAGCATCGTGCCACACACCCCTCTGTAGGTGAGGGTATCTCCTTCATCGTTCGAGCAATACTGCAGGGGAACGGGCACTGGCGTGTCCCGGGCGACGCAGCTCTCCGCGCATCTTTTCCCCTATGCATTGTTCCCTCCGCTCAGAGATACCACTATTAATTAAAAACACCCCACACTTTTCAACTTTGAATTAATTGTGCAGTCAGTATGGGTCAAAGCAGCTTTCATATCAGTTTTTACAATTTTGTTCTGAACAAAACGAGTGTAGTTTTCTTCATTGGCCATCAATTCCAGAAAAAACCCCGCCGTTGTTGCATAATGAACCACTATTATTTTGTTCAGTCGAACAGTTAAAATGATCTTTGACCCAGAACATACTGTACCAGCACAGAACTGAACAGAAGATGTTTTCTCCATGTTTTCCCCCTGTGGTTTAGGTGGCAGCATCTATCCATTCATAGCTGACCGTCTTGGTGGCAAGAGAAGTGACGTGATGCAGTTTTCTGCAAATGAAGAGATGAGACTATTGGCCCTGTACTCACAACATTTATATCTCACTAATTGTGTCACCTCTCTCACAGAGCAAGCAGCCCATGCTTTTTAAACACCAAACCCACCGTTCAAGCCCTTCACTGCAGTGTCCCAGCCCAGATAAGTCATCTGCAGACACCAGGTCACCCATGAACAATCTCCGAGTGCTTCACTCTGCATGTCTGGAAACAGGAAAGGTTTTCAACATGCAGACTGGGAAAACAGCAGTACCTCTGTGCTCATCACAGGGTTCACGTGTGGCCCACACAGTTTGTGAGCAAAACTGCAATGAGCAAAACTGCAATCTTTGACCAAAGCGACAAAGCGTGGAAGCCAGCCGTAGAAGTCATAGGTGCTGCTCCACCAGGAGAGAACAAGAGCACTTCGTATGCCACTCAGAAGCTATAAAGAGCTATTGTTCATTTTTTCCAATACCAATCAATGATCCCGTATGCAAAGAGAGGTGGCTGGGGGCAGAAGACCCCAGTGCTTTCACAGACTCAACCCAGACACGTATCTGCATCCTCCTGCCGCACGCAAGCGAGAGCCCACACCAAAAGGAACTTTGCTTTTTCTGCGTGCTTTTATCATCAATAAAATAGTTAGCAGCTGGGGTATTTCAGCTGCCAGTAGACTTCAAAGTCAATAATGCCTTGAAAGGAACATTATCGGGTCAGCCGAGCTGCACGCTGTGGGGTTCTGCAGTTACCTTGGCAATAGTTACGGCACTCGCGCTCAGAACTCCGGGTAGGTCCGGGCTGCCACACTGCTGGGTCCTGCACCAAACTGGAAAACTGACAATAGCTCCAGCCCGGAGGAACTTGAAATCTGAACGAGCTCCTCCACCACGTCAGCGCTAATTACTGCACTTGCTGATAAACTACAAGAACTCTGTGGGATTCAAGGTGGGCTGTCAGCTGCCGTGCCACCGCGGGCACACCAACACCCGCTGCACGCCCCTGCCTTGGGGCGGAGGTGCGAGTGCCAGACGGGCATATCTGGGCTCTTACACACGCTGAATTCCCTTGCAATAAAGCAAAAAACTTGCCCACAGAGAGAGGAGAAAGGCTACCTGCAAATCTGATGGAAGGATGTGCTCTTTGGGGAGCAAACAGATGGAAAAAAATCTCAAATTAAAACCTGAGCGGAACACTGCAGTAACCAGTATCCAGAAGTGGGTCAAATACCAACGAATATCTCCCCCCTTCCGTTAAATTAAAAAGGATAAAACACTCTTATCATGACACACCAATGTACGATGCCCTCCTCTCAAGAGCAGACACTGGGATGACCAGTGGACTTGGGATTTCCCAGTGGAGCCACCCACCCAGTGAGAATACGGCCAGAAGCTGCTGCCTCCGTTTAAAGATTGAAGAAAAATTTCCAGCCAGAATTCCTAACTACAAAAAGACGCTGAGGTCTGTCGGGAACTTAAGTCGAGCAGCACAAACTACCACCTCCTGGAGTACGGAATCCAAACAAATTTAGGTAAAACGTACAACCTGACGCTGTCCCGAGGAAGCCCCGCGAGACCGCGGCAGCAGCAGCGATTAATCGCGGACGTTTTTCGTAACAGCAGTTGCAAGAGGGTCGATATCAAACGAAGCGAAAAGTTCGGTGGGCTTATTAATGCCTCTATTAGTGCACTCCACGCGGAACCTGGGGAACCTTTTAACTTCCAGCTCAAAGGACGACCTCACCGGGAAGGACGTGTGGGTGTGGGAAAAGCCTTGGCAGGATTATCGGCTCATTAAAGGTGACCTCAAAAGGGAGGCAGGATGGGATTTGTGCCCTTTCATGTTCCATACATGAAGAAAAGCTAATTTTTTTCCTCTTCTTAAGAGGGTTTTTCCTCCTTATTTCTACATTAGAGGTTCGACACCTGGAGAGTAGATGGAAGGTGACATTCAAGGTGTGGTGAAGGCGAAGGCTGATGAGTGGAGAAGTAACTAACACCATTTGTATTCAAATGCTTTATAGTTCTACCCTCTATTTAAATCAAAGACGTAAGCGAAGGGTAAGGAGAGAAACTGGTTTTGTTAAAGATTTAACAAACCTGCCCCTTCAATAAAATCAGCAGCTTCCTACTCATAAATGAGACTCTTAAACAGTCATCCAACAAAACAAAAAACAATGGATTTTATCCTTTCTTTTTAATCTCGCATTATTCGCCTACCTCAGGAGCAGCAAGAAAGCTGAACAATTTCTTTCGCGTGTCTTCCCAAGATAAAAAACAAAGCACCCATGAAGAAAGTGAGACTGAGTCCACACACCCTCCTGTATCCTCACGTCACCTGGTAGAAAACGAGATAGCTATTAACAGCTGACTCCTCCCCGGGGAGACCATCCACAAAAATCATCCTTTTCAAGTCGACTGTCACAACGTGGCCTTCCGCAAGCTCAGGACAAGGCTCCGGGAAAGCCACCATCTTCAGGCTGTCAGCTACAGCACCCCATGCCCCTCGTGGACTATGGGCTTGAAAAGCTCACGTGTCCCAGAGAAGAGCTGACCTGAGAATGGCTCAGCAGATGTTTCAGTCCAAGGCTGTTTAGAAGAGCTCTGGGTGAAGGCAGTCCTTGCACGAGCGTTTCAGGTACCAGCACGGGCTGTCTAAGGGACATCCAACGCCACGCCAGCTATGGCTCAAGCAGCTCTTTTTCCCCAAGCCACGCAGCTATCTCCTTTCTCCTTGACAGGCATTAAAGAAAAAAACTCAAATACTTCTGCAACATTTATGGAATATTAAAATAAATAAATGCTTTGGTTCTTTTTTCTGTTCCAGAAAAAAGAAAAACAGTAGAAAAAAAATAAAGCAAAACTAGAGAAGCATTTGTGAAGTGCCATCACCCAGCTCTCACAATGAGGTCCATCAAAACCCCAAAGCCCCAAAGCTTCCAGTGTTTCAAACCAACACTTCCAGCCCTTCAGGTATGCAGCAAGTACTAAAGAAACCCAAAATTTGTATCCCTTAAAAAAGCTGTATGGCAAAATGGTCATGTCTAGAATGGACATTACGTACCAGCTCATCTAGAAACACAAAGCCAAACCCTCAAACAAGTCATGTGAGCCCAAAAGACAACACAGAGATGCTGCCTTCATGTTAGGTACTGAACAATGTCAGTGCCCCAGGGCCAGTCTGCAGCGAATAATGATGAGCAAAAAGGAAAAAAGCGACAGGCTGGAAGGGCGAGGAGCCAGAAGAGAACAAGAAGCCCGGAGAAGATCATGGGCTGAAGATGAATCGCATCCGAAAGGAGCAACTTTGCTTTCAAGTGAGATATGAAAAGCCTCACTCCTAGGGACAAGGCAGCCGCTGGCTACTGGAAACACGCTGCGACAGAACAGTAAATAAAGCAGATTCAGAAAGAACGGATTTTAAACTGAAGTTACTGGGTTTGGTGTTGAGGTTGGGGAGAGTTTTTCAGCATTTTTACAGACAGGAAGTACTAGTATTTGCATGTCTGTTCAGAAGAGAGCTATGGCAGAAGGGGGACGTCCATCACGGCTTGGCTTTTGACCAACTGACACCCAACCCAGGCACCGTCCGCACAGACTGCCAGGGCCCCCAGCAGGAAAAACTGCAAGAGAGAATTCCCTGACAAATCCGTGCAAAATCTTAGCTAAAATCAGTACTGTTAAGTCATAAAATTCAGAGTGGGGAGAAGCAAACCAAAAGCATTGGCAGCTACAGGAATCCAAACTCAAGAGCCAGCATTCTCCTTAAAAGAAATAAAACCAGTATTGGTGATGGCATTAGTGGGAGGGAGGCACCATTCCGGATGTCGCTCTTGGTGGCACTGTCTGCAGTTTAGAGAGCTTAAACCCCCGTCCTCAAATTTGGGCCCTCTTAAATCACAAACAGAATCGAACCAATCCCAAGACTTGCAAAATTTTAGATCAATTTTCAAACTACAAGTCTGTTTTGTTCCATGAAAGAGATTTAAGAGGCTTTTAATTCCTCTGAAAATCCATGCAATTCATGTTTTGAAATACGTTGCCATGTGTGACTGAAGGACATTTTAAGAAGCAGGAAAATGGAAAGCATTCTACTCCAGAAAAAAAAAAATTCCAAGTTTTATTGGGCTAGCGTAGGAATATTACTGCTGCGGTATAATTCAGGAATACGAGAAGCACGTTTTTATATTTCAGCTGCCAATGGGGCTCAAAAAGGAGCAGAGGAAAACCCCTGTAGAGCAATGAATTGCTTGCTGAAAGATGGGCTGTCCTGACGCCGAGAAAGCGCGGCGAAGGCACGGCGAGCGCTGCGCATGCAGCCGCCCTCGCACACTCCTGCACGGGCACAGAGGCAGCCAAACCCCCACGGTCACAAGGAAGCAGCCCACCACTGGCCAAACCTGTGCAAAAGCCAAGTGAGGCTCATGGCAGAGTCCTGCCCTGAACACTGTGTTACCGATACCCCGCGCCGGAAAAGTGGCGACGCCTCGGGATCCTGCGCGAGCCTCGTGCCGGTCCCTTCCCATCCCTAACATTCCGTGATTCCGTGATCTGCGTGGTCAGGGAGGACCTGACCACGTCCTGACAAAACCTTGTTGCTGAAAACGTGGTGTGGTCAGGCAGCTTTGGTGGCACAGGCACGGCTCCGCGGCCAGCGGGGTTTGTCCCCGCGCTTATTCTAATGACACACATTCAATTACTGGAGGAAAGAAAAGAATCAAATCAGAAACATCTGTAGTTTGCCATGTAATTACTGGATCTTCCCCACGGAGAATGACCTTTGTAACACTGATACCGGGACCCGAAAGGCTAAATGACAGGATATTCACACGGTTTAAATGTGTAACATGATTACAAGGAATTAACCAGGCGCCGTTATTTTCCGGCGTGGTTCATGTTCACGTGAGCGTGGACTTTCTGATCTGACGTTTAATCTCTGCGCTCAGTGTGCAGTAGCTGAATTTACTCACTATTAGTGGCCCCACAGCACCAAAATGTCATGTTTTGATTAAATAATAGAGTTGAATACTGGATTCGAGGTTAATATGCAGCCGTTACTTCCACCTGTAATAGGAATCTTTTCGACCGCGCTTTCTTCCCTGCTCTCATCTTCACGCCCGCTTGTGACTTCGGGATGCGAACACACCATAATGAAACCCATTTCAAAGTCACAGTGATCAGACTGGTTTGTTTGCTTTCAAGCCCTACTCCCTTTAATTTCTCACTTTTGTTATCTCTTGTTTATTGATCTAAGCTATCCATTACCGTTCTTAAAAGAGGCGCCTACTGTGAACTTTCCTGGCACGCCAGGCTACCCTGCCTCTCTGTAGCTTCCAGAGAAAAGGACAAGCTAACCAAATGTCTTAAATAATTTAGGGCCCGATGGGATTTAGGAAACAAACAACCCACAGTAACTCTGCGATCTCGTCCGGCAGCAGCAGCATATATCACACCGACCGCGGAAAATGAGTTTAAATCAAAGTCTCCGTCTCCTCCACGGATAAAAGTCGCGTGAATTTAGGAGGCCCAAAGCAGCGTGTTTACATTTGCTGTGTAAAGAGCGTTGCAACCTAATTGCCTGCCTCTTCCGGACTTTGATGTCAGGGATGCTCTGAGAGCAGACCGAGCAAGTCGAGGTTGCCAGTTATCACCCCGGGCTAATCTATTACTTCCTTATCCAAAGAAATTAACGGGGCTTGCACAAACGCCTTCACCTTCTACGCTCTGAAACGGCACCGCACACCTTTCTCAGCACGAGCCCTTTTATTTTTGAAAACGCGTTCTGCGGTCCGGCTCTACAAGAAAAGGCAACGAAGACATCCCACGATTCCTACACGGTAGACATTTTTTAAATAGGTGCACACCTATAGATGGGTTTTTAGGAGCTGCCACAAGGCTTGCTTTGCTGCTGCAGGAAAAAACAGTCGCAAGAGGTATCGCTCGTTTTGAGAAGTAACAAGAACGACAAACGACACTGAGAGACTCAGGAAAATCCCCCAAAGCTCTTCCCAAATCCACATTAATCTGCCAGTTGCCATAACACAGTCCCCTGCAGATCTGGATAGAAAACACACACATACAGAGAAGGACAGTAACTCTGAGCGCACGGCCGGAGCTTTTCACACTTGTTACCTTGTTCTCCGGTGCCGGCGAGCGGGGCAGCGTGTTTCGCCTGCTGCACTTCCCTGCCCTCCCTGGGGATCGACGGCGAGCTGCAAGATGAGTCAATGCTCTCAGCAGATGACCTATCCCCACGCTCTTCTGGAAGGACCTCTCTCGACACCGGTAGAGCCTGCAGCATTAAAAAAAATAAAAATAACCACAGCCCTGTTATCCTTTGTCTCGAGCGTTTTCCAACATACGTTTAGGCTAATCTATACTTCACGGTGTAATGTGTTTCCAGGGTGTTTGTGTTAGATGTTAAGTTACCTCGGAGTTAAATCGGTGCTGGCTCAGGAATGGTATTCCACCTTGAAGTAACACAAACTTTGAATGATTCTTTTAATCACTAGGTTTCCTGGGAATTTTCAGTATTCCTCAGGGTAAACGAAACAGAATGGTGCACCAAATACACCGCAGCAGCAACAGACGGAAAAGAAATCCCTCCGTTTCAGGCACGCGGCAATAACCGACGGCGTCAGCAGGAACTGCAGCTCAGAACACCCCTGAGATGGATGGCCCTGAAGGCAGAGAACCTGATGCACAGTTTGCCCGAGGCAGCCTCGGCCAGGCGAGGGTCCCGCTTTAATCCGCACGTTCCCGAAGTTTGTTCTCTCCTGCCTGCGCGCAGCTCTGCGGCAGCACCGTCCCCACCGCCGTAGTGGAGCTGGAAGCCGGTACCTCCACTGGGAGCTGACCATGCCCTAAACACAGCCGAGCTAGAAGCTGGCTCAGAACAAAGCCAACGCTCTCAGGTTATCACCCACCTGCCTTGAAGTACTGCGTGGGGCTTCACGACGCTCCGAGAGCCGCAGAGATCACCCTTCCTGGCGTCTGTTATTTCACAAAGAGCAGCAAAGGCTTTTTGGGCATCCTTCCTACCCTTTATTTGTAGGGTGCTCCTCTGGGGTTTATTTTTGTAACATAAAATAGATCTGAGTCTTTAAAACCCACGAGATTTTCTGCTCTAATCATCTAATTGTTTAATAAAACAAGCCTTCTGCGATGAGGGCCAACACCTCCGAGCCCTCTGGGTTTTGTAAATTATTTTGTATGTACTGACCTGAGGGTATGGAACAGCTTCAGGCCAAAACATTTTGTCTTGTTTTCTGAACATAAAGAATGCCTTAAATTACAGGCAGGATTGGGAAACCCTTACTAGTGAGAGAAATTAATTCCCATTAGCAGCTTATCTCAGCGTGGCTTTCTCACACCAGAAGTACTTCGTTTACCTGTTTGCAGTTCCATTTAGCACCCAAACTGGCATGAACCACCACCACCAGACACAAGCAGCCAACGTAAACTCTAACATCATAATCCATCCCGGCAGAAGGGAGGGTGCCACCAGGAGAACCGAAGCTCCATGTTCAGAGTCACAGGACACAAGATGAGTCTGGGGTGGCCAACATCTCCATCAGGGTGTGAAGACATCTAACACACTGCACGAGCCACACGGCTCAATTCTTACAGAGCATAACCTGGCTGAAAAGGGCACTGGATTCCACAGCTTCCACAGCCAAGAGATCACCTCACTGCCCAGAAAAGGTGCTCCTACCATGCCAGTTCCCTACAGCTGTCCCATTTCCACAGGTACAATACCCAGTTTTCTTAACAGGAATAATAGGAGAGACGCCTGAGAGAAGAGAAAAACTGACAGCGAGATGTAAGAGAATAGAAGACACAAAATTTAATGATAAGAGGTGAGGAGAAGACAACAGACTCTGTGACCACTGGAATGGGTGAGATGCTGAAGGCACTGGAGGATAAGGTGGATCTCCTGCTGGTCATCACCAAACCTCCATGGACCACATGTGCTGATGGGGATGGAGCTGGCAGACTTGCCAGGTCTATTTGTACAGTCAGGAGCTCGAAGCCCCATCCTGCACCCTCACCGTCCTGCCTGGCTGTACAGTACCTCCGTCCAGGGGGGTTCTTGACAGATCTTTAAACCCTCAGAGAAAGAAGTCACCCACACGGGCCAAAAGTTCAAGCTTTGGAGTCGTAAATATTCAAGATCCTTAGGTGCAGGTCACTTATGAGTTCACTACTACGTTACATACATCTTTATGGTATGGCAACTGTTCCTGCACAGGCACGTTTTGCGACTTATATTGATCCTGCTCAGCGCAACCTGCTTAGAAATAAAGTGTTTCCAAGTAGAGGATGCATCCTGGCATGGTGTTTAATTGACTGGATCCACTTAACAGGTCATATAAATGTTAAATGCATATGTGTGGCCCACAGTAACGTGTGGCAATAAACAGATTATTACTGCATATATTCACCCATAAAGCTCGTGTTACTGAGCTTTGACTTTGTGAAAGTTTTTACATGCAATTATAAATTTGTGTATGGTATTTGCTTACCTGTCACCAGTGCAATGATACATTCCTTGCTCATCTCCTACTTGACTGAATGTTTTAAGGACAGAATACAAATTACTTACCCACACGCAGAAAAAGAGGTTACCCTGGCTACAACTGAAAGTGTACAACTGACTAAAATATTACATCTTCATTATTTGTTTCAAATGCCACTAAAACTAGAACACAGCAAAGCAGTTCAAATTGCTTTTTAATTTCTCACTAAAAATTAAAGGAAAAGTATTTTTTGTATGTATTTTTCTGGGGAAGAGCACGGGACCAGCTCCTTACTGGTGGGCTGCCTGGCAGACCCCTCCAATCCCACCGCAGGGGGGTGCAGAAGCAGCAGGACACCACCCCTGTGCCAGAGTCCCGGCTCTCCTGGCACAGCATAGCCAGAGGCAGCGGGAATCGGAGCCCTGCCCTCTCCACACAGCTGGCTGCTCTGGGTTTGCAACAAAACAGCTCAGGGCACTCGTGGGTGCCAGCTTTTTTTTTTTTGTTTTGTTTGAAAGAGTCAGTTTATAATATTTTGTGTTGATGTTTAAAAAATGAGGACGGTATGATTTGTAAAACACTCTGCGTACTCAGTGTACCAAACATAACTCTGTTTTGAAAAAAAATTAAAATACATCATTCGTGATAAAAAAGCCACTAAGCCACCGAGAAAGACAGATGATACCAGCCTTGTGATAAATTTGCGCCACAGCAAATGCGTGAGCTTGTTTAAATAAATAACTGGTTTGAAGGGCGAAAAACAGACACCCTCCTGGAGACCTTAAAGAGATTGTTTTCTTTGTTGCACCAAGTGCTGCCCGTGTTTGCCCTGAGCCAACTGAAGAACTCGTGTTCTCTCCGTACCCACCTCCTAATCGCCTCCGAGGCTGATTACCGAACCCAGACTGCTCGTCCTTCCCCTCGAAGCCCACACAGCAGATCGTGCCAGCAGCACAGGGCCCGTCTCACCATAGAGGTGCAAATTAGTCTCTAGGTGTCATTGATTTAGATGTTATTAGATGTTATTAGATGTTATTAGATGTTATTAGATGCAAGTGCCAACCTGGCTGTCCCGCGCCTTCCTGCCGGAAACCAGCAGGCTTTCAAACATCTCCGCCACTTCTTCCGTCAGCTGAACTCGGTGCTTCTTCAGGAACAAGGCATGGTTGGTCAAGTAAGTCTGCAGCATGTCCGTGTCCCACTGCTGGTCTGGCCTGAGAGAAAAAACCAGCACGGTTAGTGGGATGCCCCACGTACGTGAGACTCAGGGTGCCACGTTACCCATTTATCTGGACAGTCAACATGCAGTGGGAAAAGCCATCACATGTTTCGTCCCTAATTCACACTTTTTCTTCTAACAATGTCCAAAGTGGAAAATGTAAGAAGTCAGTTGTGACTTCTGCAAGCGTGGGGAGGACGGGCTGGGGAAATCATCATCACGTCTGTGCCCCGGGTCCATCCTGAGACTCGGGTCAGGAGAAATGACACCTTTTCTGCAGCCCCTGGTCTCTGCCTCAGGCAGACCTCACTTTCTCCATCAGGCACCCCCTAGGCATCACTTCCCCAGCCTTGTCTTTTTTTTTTTTTTTGTTCTCAGAATTCTTTTTATTATTTTTGAGCAAAAGTGCCTTTTCTTTTAAAGCAGAAAATATAAATACTGCAATCTTGTTTGCCAAAGATGTTTGTTTTTTCCAGCTGCTCTAATGAAGTTTCACAAACAGAGGAGTGAATTCCAATTAACTCCACAAGTGTTTGTCCCTAAGAAACCATTCAGGAAATACAACGACGTAGTAGTGCTCGCAGGCATATCAGCCTGGAAAGGAGAACCAGGTACAGTTAAATAGACCATTCTTCAGCGCTCACAAGTGCCCCGATCCTGCTAACACTTGAGCGCTGCTGAGCCTGTAACAGGGAAGAAGGTCTAGACAGAAGCTAAGTAAGAAAGAATGGAAATTGTTTTCATTACTGCATTAAAGAGATCTAAAAAAAAAATAAAATAAAATAAACCAATTCTCACTTGTCCTTGTGGCATACGCAGAGCAAAGAAAAAAACCCATTTTGAGTAACTGCGGCTTATTGTTTTTAAAGGCTATACGCATCTCCTGCTTCACAGAAAAATAATTTGCTTCTCAGAATGACATTCCCCATCCTTGCGTGCCTGAGACTCGTGTTGAAGATCACAAATTACTGGCTAAGAGGTCTCTGAAGTTAATACGTTTCCCTCCCTGCCAGAGCAGCCTGGGGTGGGAGACGCGGCGGACTGGGCGAGACGGGAGGACCCGGCCCGAAGGCTGCCTGGCGGAATGAGATTCCCCCTTGGCGAGTGACACGGAAAACAAATGAATTTGCTTAATGTCCTCATTTCCAGTCGCACGGCTGCTGCCAGGATGCGTAACGATCAGCACTCGGACGTCTTTATTTTCCCGTGCGAGCGGAGGCCTGGCCCCGGGTCCGCGTTCCCCGCGCCGCAGAGGCAGAGCGGACCCGGGGAGGGAAGAAAAGGGCGTTAATCGCGCCCAAACGCTCGTTTCGTGCCTGCGGTACCTGGTCTGCTCTTCCCCCGCCGCTCGGCCTCCAGCATCGAGGGCTTTCTCGGGTCGGAGGCTCCCGTTCCACGTGCTCCGCGACAGAGCCCGAAGCTGGTGAAGGATGACTGCCTGGCATGCTTCAAGGTCGTCTTCTTTCAGACTGCCGGCCCGATTACAAAAGCTACAAAATAAAGCAGGTAGTACAGGCGAGGTTTCCTTACAGCCCAGCCAGCCAGCAGGGGTTTGGAGGCAGAATCCGTAACGCTTCCTTGGGATAACGGGATAATGGGAGGGACAGCCCAGAGGGACAAACACCCGTGATGCTCTCCACGAAAGATGCAGGACAGGGAGGTCAAACCTGATGCTCAGAAAACACCAGGTTCCATCTCAGACCTTTGCATTCCGACAGGGAGAGAGGAACCCGCACACATCCGCTTGGTTAAACCGCCTCTCGGCCACGCAGCCCCGGCCATGCCGCGGCCAAAGCGGTTACGTCGCAGGAACTGTCTCCAGCATTTCCAGTTCGGGAACCCTTCCTCCTAATTCCCTAGAAATCCTCACGGGAATTCTCGTTTATGGAAGCTGGCAGATAATTTTAAATAAAATGACAAAGCTATTCCCAGTTCCTGTAATTAAAAGCTGGTGGAGCAGAGGGACAGTGAGGGCACTCTGACCCCGTTTTTGTTAACACGTGGGTTTTGGTGATTCTCTTTGCTCTTTTACCTCAAAGAAGAAAATATTTTTCTGGTTATTGTCTACCTCAGTAAACCATATTAGCATTACTAGCTAAGAGGATGCTCTCATTCTTGGAAACAAGCATTTACTTCACCTAAGGGATCTCTGGAGCAAGGCTGCAAAAAGCGCTACATTTAGGAAAGAGTATTTGTCGGAGTAATTTGCGTACGTGCTTCTAAGTGCCATATTTCAGCTCCCCCATGACACTAAAACAGTGGAAGGGGAGGGAGGCCTCTTAGCAACTGGCAACGTTTGTTTGCAGGAGCCTGCTTGCTCTTTGCACCGGCCATTTGTCACCGCAGGAGCGAGGAGCCCCTGGCTCAAATCTCAACAGGCTCCTGCAAAGCTGCTCGGTAACAGCCCCTCGCCGTTGCTCACCTGAAGGCAATTAGAAGCGTGTAAGCAATCAACAACAAAATTACTACAGGCGTTACGCTGGGTGTACAGCAGCAAACTAGAATACAGGAGATACCTGAGCAGCTCCGCCGTCCCCACCGTCCCCGTGTGCTCGCCCTGGTACAGCGCCCGGTGCCGGGGGCTCGTCCTCATCACCGCGTCTTCCGTCAGCTGCAGCGCACGGGAGAGTCCTGGCAGCATCCCGTGGCACCTGTGGATGGACAGCAGACAGGGCTTGAAGTGACTTACGGACAGCAGACAGGGCTTGAAGCCACTTGAGTGGCGACAGGAGTCACGACAGGTATTTTACATGCGTTCCCATCGCACCAGTTGGAAAAACAAACACCCTCGTTTTAGCTTTGCAAAGCAAACACCAGCAAAAACCACATCGCTTGAGCTCTGTAGAAAGGAAAAATAAAAAGCACATGAGCAAACAAACCATCCAAAACAATCAGCCAGGGCCTGAGATGCTGCATTGAAATCACCCAGCCCCGAGTGGTTTAATTCCTTCACCTCCACAATCGGAATAAATCTGGTGACCACCTACAGGTATGGGGACATAACTGGGACCTCAGAGGGGTTTTGATGAAGCTGCACCTCTATAATGATGCAAATCAGGACTTAAACATTGAAACAATGCGGCGGGCTAATCCTCGCACAGAGGTGTAAATGGCTATTCAGGCTTTGTGGGGGCCCTTCCAGGCCAGGTCTCCTCCAGCAACATCCCAGCTGGGCCGGCGCCCGCAGAGCCCCACAGGCAAAATAAAGATTTTTTTTTGTTATTATTTATTATTTTTTTTCCTGTATGTAGAAGCTGATTATTTACAGAGTTAACCTTGGTTTACCATGTCTCAAGTGAAAAGCTCCGCGCACAAAAACTCGCATCGTTTTTGCGGCCGCGTCAAGCTACGCTGAAAGTTGTGTTTTCTGTCAGGCTGTTGGGCAACAGTGAACAATTAAGTGGGAGCTGTCGAGCATTTAGTCGAGTTTCCAAGACGTTTAATAAGCAAAACAATACCAGGGGGATCACATATGCAGTTAAACAGTGCTTTTTCTTTTCCCCCAGTCTTACAAACGCTGTATTTCAGCGGCCGGCTCGTTTCCCATTGTTTTCCTCCCGCTGGGTGGTCCTTCCAGGGTGCCACTCGAGAGGGATACAATAATAAAAAGGGAAGGGGAAGGAAGGGACACCAACATAAAGAAAAACAAAATGTATGACAATCTGCAGCAGGCTACGGATCAGAGGTCAGCAAACAAGAGGTCCTTCTCTTTTACAGGTTGCTTCCTGGAAACAGTCTGATTAAGCTGACAGCTTGAATTATGTGTTACATTTTGTAATGCACAATCCATCTGTGCTAAGTCCTCTTCAATGCAGCTGAAGCAGCACAGGCATAAGCTCTGCCTTTTTCCACCCCCTCAGCACAGGCCTTAAAATAGTCATCATCTTTCTCTGCACTAATTCTCTGAGACCCTCTCCCCCATCCCGCTCCCGGGCTTAAGCCCCTAAAGAAAGGGCCGGGTGCTGTAAGGAATGGTAAGAGGATACGGAGCCTTTCGCCTCCGGTTCAGCAGCTCAGACCGACACAACGGGCCGAGGACCGGAGCCGTCGGGTGGCTTCACCTGGCAGGAGGGGAAATCGGGCGCCCTTAGGTGCTGCCCAGCCAAGCCAGGCAAGCCCCCTGCTCACCAGTGGGCTCCTGGGCTGCAACCTGCATGGAAAACACATGGATTTGGCTCCCGCCCGGGTCTGAGCTGGAGGGATGAGCCTGAAGAGGCGTGTGTACCACCTCTGATCAACGCATCCGCCCAGCGGTGCTCCGAAACACGGAATTTAGATATTAAAAACTGTAATTTTAGAGAATAAGGCAGCAAAATTGCAGCACCCCACTGCGGGCTGCGACCAAGGCGCAAAGCTTATGCTAAACAACCTTTCACAGAAACATCACCTTTCTCTGATTAGTAACCTGATGAGGTTATCGTGATAACCACTCCTCTAACTGGGAAAAGCAATTTGAAACTAGGCTGAGCTCACCCAGAGGTAAAATATGACCTGCAAACACTTACTGTGGGGGAAAAAAACCCAAACTTTTTTTTAAAAGACAGACAACGGCATTTCTGCAGTAAGGCAGGAAAGGCATTTTCTCCAAAAATAGAAACTTGTGCCTTCCTGACACGCAACAAGGATTTTGTTTTGCTTTCCAAGCGAGCCACGATCCCGGCACACGAGAGCTCCTTTCCCCTCCCTCACTCGTACCAATTCCAAATGAGACACCAGAAGCGTATGGACGGCCCAAAGATGACAGCTGGAGAACGTTACTTCATCTGAATGCCACAGCAGCGACACCGCCGCACTGGGAAAGTCCAAGCTACAGGTATTTTATTTTAGGACACCAAACATAAATCGTTTTGCAAAATTCCTGTGTATTTCTTCAGCCAGCATAGGAATTTCCTAAGAGAAAAACACACGGATTGAAGGGACATCACAAGACCTGTGGTATTATTCATTCTGGGAATCCGTGGCATGATATACTCAGACCAAAAAAAGTTGCATTCTCATCGTTTGTGTAATTTGTATAATTGAAATCAATGTGCTTGGAAACTTTTCCCCAGGATTTTCAGCTCATGAGCTATTTTGCAAGACTGGAGTGTGCACGCTGCATTTCATGTGCGTTGGAAAGACGGACTTGGAAAGCTCACAATGGAAAAGGCCACGAGACCTTCCGTGCCTGCCGGTTTTGAAATTTTATCTGCCTTTTAATTTTCAGGTGAAACAAATTAAAATTTGTGTCTTTTCTGCAGCAACAGCTAACGGCGGCGATGCCACTTCCGTGGCCTTGAGAAACGGAGGCATTCAGCTTGGCACAATGTGAGAGGAAAGCTCCACGTTCTGGTTTCAATCGTGCTCCGGAGATAATGCGAGCAGTGAAACCTTTCGTATAATTTAGCTGGGCTTCAAGAGCGTTGCACAATATTTTCATCAGTTGATGAACAGCCAGGCATCACCAGCATTGACAGGGAGAGGACAAAAGGTTAAATTACCATCGCTCAGCTCTGACTTCTCTAGCAAAGGCAGGCACTCCATGCAACTTCCCTACAAAGTGTTATGATTAACAGGTGTTACACAAAAGAAAAACCGGGTGAAAGCTATTTAGATGTAAATCAGATGATGTTTCCATAGCAAGCAACAGACTGATGCAAATGTGAAATGATAAAGTTACAGAAGTGTATATTGATGGCCAGCAGTCTCTGCTCAACTGTCATCTATCAAAATACAAACAAATGCTGAAATCAGTACCTAAGACGACATGACCATGAATGTAGGAAGAACAGACACGTTAAGTAGATTTAAAAGCTGAAAATAACCAAAAAGGGAAGAAAAAAACAACTGGCAAAAGAGTACTCCTCATTCTCCAGGGGTACATAACACTGGTTTCTTCCGGACGTGGTCTCTCCGGACGTACAGCCACCAGCGAACCACCCCGTAACTGCTCCAACTAGGAGTGTTTTGCACGTGAACAGCACCCACACAAGGTAGGGAGACCCGAGGGGAGCAGCACCTGCTGGAACACTGCACGTGCCTGCAGAAAAGGCTTTCTTCAACATCTCTGCTGTGCCTGAGGGCAAGAAAACGCTGGTGAGGAGGGAGAAGGGTGTTGAGGATACAGAGGACACGGAAACAGAAGCGTGTCGCTAAGGGAGAGTGGGCAGGAGAAAGGCAGCAGTCGTAAGTCACAAAATTGTGGGGTCAGGCAGTGGCAGGACGGCCAGGGTGAAGTGGGACGTGGACACGAAGCACCGCAGAGGGAACCAGCAACAAAGAGACTTTCAAAACTAAGAGACAGGAGATAAAAGCAGGAGGGATGTTCCCACAGCAACGCGGCACGACAAGGTGGGGACCCAGGAAGGGATGACGGCAGTTGGCACGGGGCTGTTGGAACCCTGAGGGAGCAAAGCCAGCCCTCCCACACGACCCGGGCAAACCCCCTGGACCATCTCCTGGTGGGTACTGCCCCGCCGGGATGGGGATGTGCTTCCCTGTCTTACAAGGGTGTTGCAAGGCCGGAAATCCAGCTGTGATTGACATTACAGCTGATACTCTGGTATTGCAGTTGTTGGCAACAAAACCCCACCACTTTCACATGGTAGCAGAGGACAAGCCTCACATCTGTGTTGCGTTTTCCTCATCCTCTCTCTTGTTCTCTCTCTGCTGTTTCCAAAAGAAATACTCAAGAAATTTAACCAATCGGAAATTGGAATCCACACAAAACCCGCTGTTTAGTAAACTGTAGGTACTATTATATAAACTTGTTGAAATAAGATTTGTGTACCATTAAAGAACATCTATTGCATCTTAACAACAAACACACTCAACTTGTCCAAGTATGACCTGAGCGAGTGACCGAAGGTGTTTAACCACTAGCACAGAGGTAGTGAGAGACTAAATAAATAGGTAAGAAGTTTGCCCACCTGCCCATGAGTTTGTGCCACGCAAACTGTGACAACAGCCAAGCTGTGACAACAGCCTCCAGGGCACACGCTAAGGGACGAGTACTGGCAGAGAGAAAATACACCAGGACGTACCCATCCGGTGCTGAGCTGACCGAGGGCTCCTCCGGCACCGCGGGAGGGTCTGGTGGTTGCAGCGGGGAGCCCTCGGTGGCGTGGGCATCCCTGCCCCGCTCCCCGCCGTCTGCTGGTGAGGCCGTTCCTGGTGGCGTTCCGGGAGCGCGCGGCGTCACCTCGGCGGTGCTGGTGGGGACTGGGAGCTCAACGCTGCTCTCCCCAGTCGCCGCTTTACAAGTCCGCTGGTTACTCCGGTGACGTTTTGGTCCTGTGAAAATATAATAAAAAATTATTCCCAAACATTAGCAGGACCAAGGTGCACATCATAGTGTAGGGAATTAAACTAAGATTACCCGTGCTGTTTGCTCACCTCTTTCACCTAACAGGCGCGAAGGAGCATCCATCCCCCTGCCCGCCCCTCGCTTTGGCTTTCCCAGCCCACCGCCCCGTGTCCTTCCGCGCTCCTCTCGCAAGAGGGAGTCCAGGGAGGCTCCGGGCCTCCCGCTCAGCCTTTTGGGTTTGCAGCTCCCAGCTGCTGGGAAACAAACCAGGCACTCCTCAAAAACCACCACTGGCGTGAAGACCTGCTACTTAAATCATCTCCGGAGGAGCAACGAAACAGAAAAGCTGGGAAAAACTTTTCCTAGGGAGAAAAAGGTAGATCTGAAGAGGCTACGGTCATACTCACTTTTTAAACCTTGCAGAAGAAACACATGCCTGGAGGCTTTAAACTCTGTATGTCGATTGCCTTCTCTAAAAGAGGAGGCTACAGGCTTGAATAATGCTTCCAAGACAACTGGCACACGCTACTTATCTTTTTATAGAATGCCAAAAGTTAATGGACCAGCTAGTGCTGTAACAAATCAGTATGGCTACAGAAATTCCCAGTTTTCCGTAAAATTCACCATGCATTTAAACTAACCAGTATTCGCACACCTGCTAACGCTACAGCACCAGCATTTCTGCTTGTCCTGGTCACGGAGTTTTGCTGGAACCAAATCACTTAAGGTTTATGCCAAACAGTGGCCGGTGCCAGGATGCGCTCTCAGCCTTGTTTCCAAATTTGTGAAGCAACAGAAATGTCACTATTGCCCTTGCTGGGAAATGAGGATGGAAAGGAACGGAGTTTTTTTCTCCTCCAGTTTGAAGGGTGTGGAGAAATGGGCCGTTTTCTTGCTTCGTTAGCCTGGGGAAAACGGGATTTGTTCTTTCTTACATCTTGTGCTGTTGCTGCTGAGCAGCAGATAGGCAGCAGCAGGAGAGGCTGGCGAGCAGAGCGGGCAGCAGAGTGGGCAGCAGAGCACCTGCTTGCTCCAGGTGCGGCACAGCCAAGCATCTTCATCAGCTGCCATCACCTGCTTGCAGCATGGAAGGCCAGGCTTAGGAGAGCTGGAACAAGCCCATCCCCACGTTCGAACCTGGCCCGCACGGGCCTGTTCTCTCCGCAACGTGCGTTTGGCAGCAGACAGACACAAAAAGGCCCCCGGGCGGTGTGAGGTGATCACAGTGCCGTTTGACAAAAAGCTCATTTTGATTTTGAGCCCAACTGTACAGTTTCTCTGAAGGCAGAGATGCCACATTCCCGAAATGAAATGGGTCTTTCTTCCCCAGACACAGCACTGGCCACATCAGCCCTCCCCACGGGGAGGAACCGGCGCTCTGCAGAGCCGCAGGCGGAGCCCAAGGCTGACATTAGCCCGGCTGGACTGGTCTCCTTCCAGTGCCAGCAAGGACAGGCTTTCGTTAAAACAGAAAAGTGGCAAATGCACCAGATGAAAGAAAACGTGGGGCAAAAATCCCTTAGAGAAAGAAAAAAGAATGGAAAAAACCCTCAAGAAAGAGGATGCCAGACAATCCCCAAGAAGTAGCCCAGAAGCCCATCAGGTGGGGATGCCAGCTTTCCTCTGTAAAGAAAACCACGACCATTACAGGGAAGCAGGAGTTGGCATCATTAGGGTTGCCACCAGTTTCCATTGTAAATAAGTCCATTTCAGCAACTGTTAGGGGGCTTGGAAAACTGGCTTAAGTTGAAAATTGCTATGTTAACTGGCAAGGCAGGGAAAAGTACTTCTGCAAGGCCTTAAAAAAAGGAACAAACTGTTACTTAGCGACTAATCTTTGCCACTGCGACTTCAAAACCACATTCATTAGCTTACTTCAAAGTAACCAACCATGCCAGTAAAACAGGAGAGAACATGTTTTGCCAAGACAGGGCAAAAAAGGAAAAGGAAGGGAAAAAAAAAAAAAAAAGGCTGAGAAGTTGGGATGCAGCATACAAAGGACGTGCACCTTCTCCCAGAGCAAGAGCATCTCGGCTGGAAGGTCTGCACTGCCTTTCTCAGGAAAGCTGGGAATAAGGCAGAGAACCACCACCAAGTAGGAGTCGATCCAGCCTCATATCGGGACATATCAACCCTCAGCCTGCCTTGTCAAATCCCCTTTTCAGAAACGGATGAACTATTGTGCACAAGCGTTTAAGGGGGAAGGAAATCAATCGGAAACAGGAGTGAAGTACTCAGCCAGTGAAGCAGATTCACATTAAACCTCTTAAAATGAGGCTCAGACCACTTCGGGACAACCATGGGCACAGCAGTGAAGAGATCTTCACTTTCTAATAGTGAACCCGAACAGGCTCAGACCCCAGCAAGCCCTTGTCCATGCAGCTGAGTGGCCTGGGAGGAAACTGAGTCAAAAGAAAAAAAGAGGAAGAAAACCAGAGTGTCACACGCACAGGGGAAACCAGTAGCTGTGGGCATCACACTGGCTGGGATGAGTGTGCCCCAGCACCGGGCAGAGGCAGACAGGCAGGCACCCCGCTGTACCTGGGACACTTCCCCGCGGCCGTTCCTCCTCGGAAGCAGCTGCTTCGGGATCAGACGCTGAGGAGGTGAGTTGCTTGGAGCCTTCCTCACTGGCTGCTAGGCCCCTGCCTCTCCCTGCTCCCTCCACTGATGCATCACTCTCTACATCAGCGCTTCTGCTCTCTGGACCAAGTCCTTCGAGTGATGGAGAGCACGAGGGCGAGCCAGGCGCTGTGCAGCTCTCTGTGGGCTCAGGGGGCTTCTGCCACACGCCCAAATCTCCGTCGGCCAAGACAGCTGGTGTGTGGCAGCCCATCAAGACTGTTGCTGGATGATACAGTCCTCTTGGCATGGCTGTCCCGGTGCTAATTCCTGTCTGTCTTCCAGCCCACGGCATCTGAAAAACACAGGAGGGAGATGGCTTAAAGGAAAAAAAAACCCAACAGGCAGTGTGCTGCAAATGGAGCTTCTAGAGGATCAGATGTTGGTTTCTGCAGAGAAAAGTGTCACAGAACTCAAGTGTTTTGTATAGTATTACTATTACACAAACCCTCGGCATGCATTTCTGCCATCCTAGTGAGAAAATGAGGACCCGGACCTCAACTGAAGCTCCGTGAGCCAAAACAACCCCTGGCAAAAGTGCACTGCACCCCTAACCCGACTGAAAGGGACTGAGATATGCAAAGGACTCAAACTAATCTAAACAGCAACTGGTTTTTACAAACAAGCAAACTTTTAAGGTTAGATTCCTGCAAAGGCTTTTCAGACCCTGGGCCACAGCACGACATTTAGATCGACCCACTAAAGCCACTGAGAACACCTTGAAGTTCCTGACTCGAGTGGAACCCTTGTGCTCTACTTGTGCTCTACTTGTGCACGCCTCCGCACGGCCGCTGGGAGCCTGCGGTTTGGGTATCGCAGCATCCTGAAGCCAAGGCATGATCATCAGGACCTTGTGGCAGTGCCCCTGGCACAGCTGGCCTTTCTGGAGCCACCTGCAGCAGCTGCTCTGAGCAGCCTTCTCCTGCTGTTCTCATGGTCTTCTCTAGAAGTCCACGGGATGAGGAAGGGTCCCCAGGGAGCCTGAAATGTGTATCTGCCATCGTTTACTTGTCTATATACCCAGTTTTGCTCATAGCATGTCAACAAAGCAAACAAGAATGAGGCAAAAATCACCGTATTTATTGTCATCTTCTGCTCTTCCTGCCTGTTAAACCACACCAGAGGAAGAAGGACCACTCAGCTAAAACCATGCAGGTGAAATCGCGTTTTCCACAAGGCAACTTTGGGCAGCGAGCAGAAACATTTTAAATGGCGCTTTCCTCCAAGAACTGTTGAACTTGCACAAAACCAGTTCCAACAGTATAACCACTCTGCTTCTAAATCCCAGTGTTTTAACACTTGCCTTTTCTTTCTTTGTAAACCTACTCAATCAGAACAATTTAGGAGGAGTGGCTACTGCCACCACTACTACTAAAAGGTCACTGCCAGTTTATGCAAAGCCAAAATTAGCTATCGTAATACCATTGTTCATACTAAGCAGGGCTTACTTTTCAGCCCCAAATCACAGCCAGATAATTTACAGTCACCTCCACACCTCTCTCCTCTCTTTCATTGCCTGACCTCTTCCTACCATACAAAGTCAGCTGCCAAGCCCAGCTTAAAGGAAACAAAGGCATCTTGTCTAGTCTGTGACCAAGTTTCATTAAAAAAGCTCAAATTCCACGTAACAAGAAGCAGAACAAAAAGCCATGAAGTTATTTTAAGAAGGAGTAAAGGTTTGCTACTCAGATTAAGTTCACAGCTTATTCCATCACCACTGTTCTCGGGTTCCTCCTAATTACTTCTCGGGTCTTGGATTTGCTGCTTTAAAACGCATCTAGCAAGTACTTCATGGATTTGGCAGCTCCTGGATGTAGTGTTCCAAAGCAAATGCAATTCAGACAGGTACAAGTGCTTGGCAGAGTCACAGCAGACGCACATCTCCAACGAGCTCCTCTTCGATTGCAGAAAATAAATACTCTCTTCACCGCCTTTGCATTCTCAAAGCAAAAGTATGACAGATCACGATGGTCTAGGTGCTGTTTTCCCACTAAAAACAAAGCAGTAAAAACCTGTAGGTGACTGACTTAAAACAGTCAACAAAATCACTGAACTTCATGCCACTCCAGCTGGGAGTTAAATGAAGTCTCTGCACAAAGCACACTTAACAATCCTCTTTTTGGTTGTGGAGTGCAGGCTCCCCGCTCCTTCCTCCGGTAACAAATACCATCCCTTTTTATTATCATTAAAGTGTTTCGGAGAGAACAAAGATAAGAAAAAATCCCTTCTGTTCGGACTCACCAACGGGCCCAGGGGACCACCAGGTGAAAGGCAGGGGGGTGAAGTCGAGCCAGAGGCCAGTCTCTTCCAGACGCCAGGCGTTGCTCTTGCCTGCTGACACCCCCTTTCTCGGGGAAGGATGCTCTGCCACCCACAGCTGCTCCTGTGCCCCACGTCCAACGGACACGAAGTGCCAAGATGCACAAGTCCAAAACCTTCAGAAGACTGCAAGAAAGTGCTCTGAAGTTGAAGAAGCCAGATTTCATTGCGCAAAGGTTTCGGAAGCCCGGGTTACGCAGCTCTGCCAGCTGAGAAGGACCTCTTTGGTACAGGACCTCTCCTCCAACCCTCAACTGGCATTACACTGGGCTTCAAAAGACTGGTGCTCAAGTCCTTTCCATGGAGAATCATGGTTTTCTAAACAAACGCTGCTTGGGTATATAATTTCTGAGCTTAAGGACTCCCATAAAAATTAGGAGTCCAAAAGGGTGCGTATCCCATGGCTCAGAGAAGTACCAGACATTCACACTGGTGTTTCAGGGGCACTGGGATACTGACCATCTCTAGAAGATTGCTCCTATGACTGTCCTTCTTGCTCTCCAAGATGCATCTCTGACGAGGTTATCACACGATCACTGGCATTCTGACTAGCCTAAAGGAAACCACTATGATACCAGTGCTGGTAAATAAAACCAGTTCCAAGCTGTGATGATTTGCATCCTGGACAGAGCAGCTGCTAAACGCACATACTATGACTGACTTGGTGCCACATCACTGAGGATAAACTCTCGTATTTCGGACATAAGAATAAGCAGCTTTTAAGTGAGGTGAAAGTGGTGAGCAACAGGCACAATCGGCCCGAAAAAAATATCGGAGTTAGAGAATAAAGGCTTGAGACACAGCACACAGGCAAGGCAAAAGGATGCACAATTTAACTGAAGTTACCTTTGCATTCATGGAGGGAGATGAGAAAGAGAAGGAAGGGACAGAGGAGGAAAGAGACCACAATCAAGCTATGAACTGTAATTCAACATAAAGTGACATATTTGGGTAAGCACCAAGGTCTTGTACTGTCCAAAAAAAACAGATTAAAAAAAAAAAAAAATCTAAGTCACACCGTGAGCCTTTGATGTTCTAGTATTTACGTAAACTTTTCCATAGGTTGGAAATCACGTCTCCTGCACCTACTGCTTTTAACTGAAGAATCTCGGGTTCAAACAGAATCTCACCTTTTCACGTACGTCTGAATTAAAAATGTAATTCGCAGCTGCTGGAGGCCTGCTCATATAGGTCAAGGTTGCTCGGGTTCATTGCTTTGTATATTACAGTTTAAAGAATGCTCTAAATTCAAGGTTTTTAACTTTTTAATCTACGGGGGAAACTTCCTATAAACTCAGATTAACAGCTGCTAATGCACTGAAGAAAGAAAACCAAAAACCTTCCTCCTACTATAAAAACAAAATAGCGTGGCCTCTGTTTCTTTTCTGATAAGAGTCTTAAATACCAAACATTTAACTGCATAATAACATTTACTGGCAGCCAGGCAGCCTGCTTAGCAGATATATAAAGCAGGTAAAAGGAGAAAAAGTTAATTTCTTGGCTGAATGATTCCATCGGTAGCTATAGGGCAAACTAGAAAGTCTTTTCGTAAAGTAGCAGTTGATTCTTCTATCAATCTGCAGCACACATACTCTTCCAAGGAATGCATTAAATATGAAAATCATATCCCGTTATCATCTGTTTCCAGCTTTCAGCCCAGTAAGCTTTTCTTAATGAATGCTGTAGCCTAAGGGACAAGCACGCTGTTGGCTTTTCTGAATAATGGAGTGATGCCACCAGTTTTGCTTATTACAAAATCGACTGGCTGAGGGGGTTTCACACATAGTCACAAGTGACTACTCTTGCCAGCATGCTCCAAGTTATTACAAGATGTTTTTAGACATTTCATCTGAAAGAGCTTTACTGCTTTTAGTGAAGAAAACAGCTATGGTCTTGAACTGTATCATTTATATGGAGATAGGAGGAGGGATTAGAAGCCTGCATTACAGCAGATATATGGCAGAATATATTTAAGTATTCCTTGTCAGTCTTTTTGTCTGTTACTTAGATAGGCAATCTCCTCCTGCTTCTTCTGAGAAAAGGTCCAAGCGCACCAAATTACGAACACGCCGTACGAACCGACCGCTGCATTTCTAAAAATATCGTTCATTAAGAATAAGAACGTTTCTTCCTCGGTCAAGATCATTTTCACAGTACTCGGCACAGGAATTACAAAACCCAACAAGATGATGGATATAAACAGTTACAGGTTCTCTCCCCTCTTTAATTCCGGTCCTTTGGCTGAAATAATTGCACTTTTTACCCAGGTTATCCTACCTCACTCAGGCACTAAACGCTATTTCACACTACGGATGCCCCCACAAGATGCCCACGCGTGGACTGGGCAGCGATGCCCGCCCTTCACGCAGCAGCTGGGGGCAGAGCAGCGCAGTGTAACCACCCATCTCCCTCCCCGCTTCCCTCCCGTTACCTGCTCGTCGGATCCTGCTCCCTTGTCACCTTCTGCTGACAAGTTACCCTCTCCAAGTGATAACACGCTTTTAATTTCTCTTCCACGCCATGCCTAAATGCGAACAAATCCGTTATGTAAAATTGAAGGCCAAAAAAAAAAAACAACCCCCGCCACGAATCAGCAAATATTACTTTGCAAATTGTGCACTTTTAAACGCAATGTCCTAGCAGCATTTTCCCTTGGACCGCGTTCAAAAAGCCAGAGATCCCACTTCCTCCCGATTCTTCTGCTCCCCTGAGCAACCGACGTGGCCTGTACAGTCTTCTGCAGGTTTTTAATACACATTTACTCATTCACACAATTTAGAATCCTACACAACAGTAACAACTTGTTGACTCAAATTTATTTCACCCCAACTAGTATTTGTTAACGCCAAATTACTTCTGCTGTACCCAGGCGATGACTGCGCTGCTGTGGGATGAAATGAGCTTCAGAATTTGTTTTACAGACATCATCTTACAACTCACTGAGCTGTTGCAGGGAAAAACACACGGCAGATGTTAGGAAGAGCCACCCAGCATGACAGGCAACTTGCTGTGGTGTTCCTAAAACAACTGCCCAAGCCGCCCGCGCCTCCACTCCATTGTTTAATTGACCAGAGGTAACGCATTCACGTGGGGCTGCTGCTCAACAGCCAAGCACACAGCACCTGTAATTAATCCTGTTCGTTAGTAATTGCAAGCCCCAGTAACGAGTTACACCGGCTCCGAGCGAAAGCACTTCAGGACCTGTTCTGCATCAGGTAACGTGCAGGAAAATAAATCTTTCAAACAATTAACTTAACCAGCTCTGCACTTCGCTCCAGCGGTGCATCCGGCAAGTCTGCTATTTCCAGAAGCTGCTCCTAAAATCCTAAACATTAAATTTTAAGAAACAAAAACTATCCACACGAGAATTAAAGATGCTCAAAATAAACTCACGCATAACTACTGTATTTTCCTGAAAGGTCAAGTGAATTTACTTACACTCCCCAAAATTACTGAACAAATCGCAGACTCTAAAACACAAGGGGAAAAGAAGTGAATCTTTCAGAAACAAAAGAAGTTTTGTCAGCTACAGCCACACACAAACTGTGCACATAGTCATGATAAAGCACTCCTTAAGGGTGTTCTCTCTCTATGAAAAAAAGGGGGAAATAGTAATAATTTCTTTCTGTGTACTTCCATGACAGATTAAACGATTACATGCTCCATAATTCTTATGCAATCCACAACAAGGGGGCTTTTCATAGCTGTAGCATGGAGGACGTGGAATCTGTGCTTTGCTCAACAGCTCAGAAAAAAATAAGTCTAACCTGGCAAAAATAAAATGGATGGCACAGAAACACCAACATGGAAGTAATGAACAAAAACAGCACACGCAGATCCACCCGTGGCACAACTAGGACTCACACCAGTAGGCTGGAACAACCTCTCACCAAACTGGGGTGCATTAGGGTTGCTAAGAATAAAAATCCTTAAAACCAACACGGGAAACCTAGCATCACAACATACCCCCAGTCCTGCTCTGCTTCAAATACAAATAAAAATTAAAAAAAAAAGAACAAAAGGGGAGGAATCGTGCACACACTCCCAGGCACAGCCTTTACACTGCACATACTGAGCCGAAGCAGGAAAAGATGCTCCGTGAATGCCACCAGACCCAACAGGCTTCAAAGAACGACCAGGCACTGGCTGGGCTGTAGCTACACAAGGGATGTTAGCCAGCCCGTTGGCTTATTAGAGTGGGAAGCAACTGCCCAAAATGCAATTGCATTTCAGAGAAATAAAAAACAACCACAACGGAGTACTAGACAGCCACACAAAGATACGTGTTTTGTCAGCACCACGTCGCAGGGGCTTAAAATGCTTCAACTAATTTGTTTCCTCCTCTCCTTTCTTCCAGCAAGTTCAAAAGATGCAGTGGCAGAGGGACAGATGTAGCCCCTGCCGAGTATTTCTGGAGAATGTGACTGCTCTTGGAAAGCAGACACGCACATTTCCCTCCCAGTTTCTACCTCCTCGACAATCTGACTCCAGATACTAGTGGCGTGACCACACCTCACAATTTTATTTTTTAAAATCCAAGCTCATCACCAGTCTGTATCACTTTGCAGCATCCCAAATTGTTGTTCAGTGAACAGCAAGACAACATAACGACACGACTCAAAAATCCTCAGGGCTCGGCTGTTTCTCATAGCAGCCCATTAAACGGAGTGCTTCGGTCACGAGTTGGGGAACAAAAATCCTGGCTGTTGTACCACCTTAAATACGGATCCTGATCGAGTTTGTTTCAAACATGAAGATAAGACATGCAAAAAATCTCTTTACTAGCACAGAAGAGTTTCATCCTGTTTCTGCATTAATCACAAAAAAAGCAACACATCTAACTGTCCAACCTACAGACAGCATTACTGATACATAACCCTACGGACAAGACCAAAGCCATTTACCCCAACAGGGCTAAACGGGAAAAGCAAAAAGTCTGTTCACGTTTGCAAATGAGGGTGTGAGGCTGGGAAAATTGAGAGAATCATCAAATTCTACTTCAGTGTTAAAAAAAAACCAACACCCACCATAGCAATTCAGGTCTAACGGTAACACGTCTTTTTATCTCAACACAAATGGAATGACTATCAATGCTTTTTTTACTTCCACATCATCTTTTTTTTCCTCCCATGCTATTTTAAGAGATTAAGGTAGACTGACTACACATTGTAGGTACAGAAATCCCCATCTCGTTATGAGTTCCACTCATCATGGGGAGAGAGAGTCCAGTAAGGGCTTGCCAGAAGACACATACTTTTCCCCAAAAAGAAAACAGAATCGAGCTGACTTTGGACAACTGTTTCTGCAACGAGAATTTCAGCCCAAACCCAACTGAAACAGGAGAACCAACAGCAGAGGGTGGCTAATGTAGCTGTTGAAGGGTCACTTTCAGTGTCCTCCTGAGAGCTTTTGTTCTTCCTTTTCATATGCAATGACCACCCATGTTTTCTACCTGTTGTGGTCATTTTTAAGAAACCAGTCATCAAAAACCAGAACAGGCACGTGTTAGCTCGTCAGCCTCTTTCATGAGGATAACTCTTCCCAGCACGAGTTCTCAAACTGATTCTTCATCCAGCCAAGTCAGCAATAAGACCCCCTTGGCAAACGCAGACCTTTGAGCTGACGGCGGTCAAGGCTATGAGCGGGGAACGGAAAAGCAGCGCGTCTGCGGTCGTCCTTGCTAACGAAGGTGCTGCAAAGGCAGCAAGAAGTATATTCTGTCGGGTGGTGGCTGTTCTGAAGGAGTCACTTGGTGCTACCACGCTCCCACCGTGTCAGCTGTGGCGCACAATTCGAGTACACAAGGTGAAGAAACGCTCCCTGGGCCTGGCTCTGCCAGTCCAGAAGGAAAGTTCAAAGTTTCCGTCTCTGAAGGCACATGGATCAAACCTCTGAGTGCATGCAGAAACGTTACCAAAAGCGAACATCCGAGTGATACAACTGGGATACTGGAGGACTGGTTTTCTCCCTTACCACTGTTCAAGTATTGCTAGTTGACTGTTTAGTAACAGAACTAAGTGTGACCTCATTTAACTCAGCTTTAGCCCAGATAGTTAAAATACAATAATTTGTTGCAACAGAAGTTATTTACTCTTACAACTTCCTCTGCAGATGGAGACAGAGCAAGAAGCAAGGGGAGGACCAACTGTGGCTATTTAGGGAGTTCACTCCCACAAAACTAAAAATATGTCCTGAAACAACTTCCATGAAATACATGTGGATACTTTTAAGCATTAAAAGCCTTGCTGAAATAGTTTTATAACAAAGCCTTTATGAAAATATTACAACTCAAGTCGTCTTTTTGTCCTAACCTGGATACTGCTGGCTTATTATCTTATCGCTCACACTTCAACACATGATCCTTTTCCACATTTTCCTGATCTCAGCTCTCCCTCGCTTCCCAGAGACTCAGAAGCACAGGGCACCAAACGCAGAGTCCTGTGAAGTGCTGCTGACTACCTCTGCAGCTACAGCAGGGTCAACTACACCATGTATCAGCAGAGTTTGGGTTCATCCCAAATTCCCAAACATTACCGCTTTCAGCACTCCAAAACATATGATGAGGTTGCACCAACACCTGAAGTCCTGATGTGTATAATACCCCGACAAAACCAACTTAGCAACCCTGTAGTAACAGTAAACACTAACGTTTTAAGTCTTATAGAAAGTTACCTCCATCTTCTGAATCATCTCTGAACCCAAAGTCTTCATGTAAGCTTCAAATTGGGCAAATTCCTTTAAAAGGGCCTGGTTTCGCAGAAGAGCTCTTTTCCGTCGTTCATCTACTTCTTTCAAGTACTTTTTCAGCTTCATGTATTTTAGTTTCGTTCTACAGGGGAAAATGAAACCGTACTTAAAGAGCATGAAATTAAAACAAACGCGTCTACTACAGACACGTACGTGCTAACCCTTGAGTAGGAGTTGCCCCCCACCCCTCCCAGAAGGAGCAGACACGTTCTTCTGCACGGCTGCCCAAAGCTACAGGACGTCTGCCACGTCCCTTCAGGTTTAAACAGGGGGTTTGGCGTTCGAAAGGGTAAGTTTATTTAAACACTCTTGTAAATTTGTCATGGATGGACCTTTCAGACACCTCTAGGACACCAAATCAAAATGAAAATTGTATTTAGGAGAACGTGCTCTGCGAGTAGCACCAACGGTGACATTCAGGCTGTGGTTCCACAACTGCTTTAAGCCCACCTAAACCCACGCTGCCACCAAAAGGGGCACCTTGCTCCAAGCCTTTCCTTTTTGTGCCAACACGACCGGCTATGTGGCCACGTGGCAAATTAGGCCAAAAGTAATGCAGCTGAAATTCCATCTAAACCAGTTCTCGCCCACCCAAAAACACAGACTCACTTGAGCCAGGCCTGTTTGCTCATCTGATCACAGGGCAGCCCCGCGAGCACGAGCGCCACAGGGAAAACGTGAGCCGGGGCACCCAGGAGCATCTTTGGGTCTCAGCCTGCCTACAGGTCTGCTTCCACCACTTGTAAACTCGCAACCTAAACCCCCGAGCAGCCTATATTTTCAGAGAAACTTCAGTTCAAAACCTGTCAGATTAAACGAAAACAAATAAAAATAGAAAGGAAAGTACATGTGCTGTTTCCCCACCTGTTCAGACTTTGTTTCTCTTTAATTTACACCTTCATTTTCTAATCTAAGGGCCCGGCCATTCCCGCCCCGCGCCCTCCGTTCCTTGAGCCCCGAGAGAAAAGGCGCCTCTGAGCTTTGCAAAGCACGTGGGAGGAAAGGGACACGGGCTGAGACACGTCCCAGCCCTCTGGTGTGGTCGTGTTGCTGGTGTTGGTTGGGGGGGTGGTCTAGGGGGGGGGGTTGGTGGGGGTGTGTGCTGTTGTGGGTTTGTACTATTGTGGTTGGTGGTTTCATGCTTTGTACTATTGGGGTTTCTACTAATGTGGTTTGTGGTTTCTACTACTGTCGTTTGTGGTTTTGTGGTTTGTGGTTTCTACTACTGTCGTTTGTGGGTTTGTGGTTTGTGGTTTTGTGGTTTGTGGTTTCTACTACTGTGGTTTCTACTACTGTGGTCTGTGGTTTTGTGGTTTCTACTACTGTGGTCTGTGGTTTTGTGGATTGTGGTTTCTACTACTGTCGTTTGTGGGTTTGTGGTTTGTGGTTTTGTGGTTTGTGGTTTCTACTACTGTGGTTTCTACTACTGTGGTCTGTGGTTTTGTGGTTTCTACTACTGTGGTCTGTGGTTTTGTGGTTTCTACTTTTGTGGTCTGTGGTTTTGTGGTCTGTGGTTTCTACTATTGTGGCCTGTAGTTTTGTGGTTTCTACTATAGTGGTTTGTGGTTTTGTGCTTTCTACTAGTGTGTTTTGTGGTTTTGTGGTTTCTACTATTGTGGTTTGTGGTTTTGTGGTTTCTACAATTCTGGTTTGTGGTTTCTACTACTGTGGTTTGTGGTTTTGTGGTTTGTGGTTTCTACTACTGTCGTTTGTGGGTTTGTGGTTTGTGGTTTGTACTATTGTGGTTTGTGGTTTCTACTACTGTCGTTTGTGGGTTTGTGGTTTGTACTATTGTGGTTTGTGGTTTTGTGGTCTGTGGTTTCTACTACTGTGGTTTCTACTACTGTGGTTTCTACTACTGTGGTTTGTGGTTTTGTGGTTTGTGGTTTCTACTACTGTGGTTTGTGGTTCTGTGGTTTCTACTATTGTGGTTTGTGGTATCTACTACTGTGGTTTCTGCTTTTGTCGTTTCTACTATTGTGGTTTGTGGTTTTGTGGTTTGTGGTTTCTACTGTTGTGGTTTCGACTAGTGTGGTTTCTACTATTGTGGTATTGTGGTTTGTGGTTTTGCGGTTTGTGGTTTTGTGGTTTTTGGTTTCTACTATTCTGGTTTCTACTATTATGGTTCGTGGTTTTGTGGTTTGTGGTTTTGTGGTTTCTGGTTTCTACTGTGGTTTGTGCTTTGTGGTTTCTACTACTGTGGTCTGTGGTTTTGTAGTTTCTACTACTGTTATCTGTGGTTTGTGGTTTTGTGGTTTGTGGTTTTGTGGTCCGTGGTTTTGTGGTCCGTGGTTTCTACTTCTGTGGTTTGTGGTTTCTACTACCGTAGTTTGTGGTTTTGTGGTTTCTACTTTTATGGTTTGTGGTATTGTGGTTTGCGGTTTTGTGGTTTGTGGTATTGTGGTTTGTGGTTTTGTGGTTTGTGGTTTCTACTACTGTGGTTTCTACTATTGTGGTTTGTGGTTTTGTGGTTTCTACTATTGTGGTTTTGTGGTTTGTGGTTTTGTGGTTTGTGGTTTTGTGGTTTCTACTATTGTGGTTTGTGGTTTTGTGGTTTGTGGTTTTGTGGTTTGTGGTTTCTACTATTGTGGTTTTGTGGTTTTGTGGTTTCTACTATTGTGGTTTGTGGTTTTGTGGTTTGTGGTTTTGTGGTTTGTGGTTTTGTGGTTTGTGGTTTCTACTATTGTGGTTTTGTGGTTTGTGGTTTCTACTATCGTGGTTTCTACTATTGTGGTTTGTGGTTTCTGGTTTCTACTATTGTGGTTTCTAGTATTGTGGTTTTGTGGTTTGTGGTTTCTACTATTGTGGTTTCTACTATTGTGGTTTGTGGTTTTGTGGTTTGTGGTTTCTACTATTGTGGCTTGTGGTTTTCTGGCTTGTGGTTTTGTGGTTTGTGGTTTCTACTATTGTGGTTTCTACTATTGTGGTTTCTACTATTGTGGTTTCTAATATTGTGGTTTGTGGTTTTGTGGTTTGTGGTTTCTACTATTGTGGTTTTGTGGTTTGTGGTTTCTACTATTGTGGTTTTGTGGTTTGTGGTTTTGTGGTTTCTACTATTGTGGTTTTGTGGTTTCTACTATTGTGGTTTGTGGTTTTGTGGTTTGTGGTTTTGTGGTTTGTGGTTTCTACTATTGTGGTTTTGTGGTTTGTGGTTTCTACTATCGTGGTTTCTACTATTGTGGTTTGTGGTTTTGTGGTTTCTGGTTTCTACTATTGTGGTTTCTAGTATTGTGGTTTTGTGGTTTGTGGTTTCTACTATTGTGGTTTCTACTATTGTGGTTTGTGGTTTTGTGGTTTGTGGTTTCTACTATTGTGGTTTTGTGGTTTGTGGTTTTGTGGTTTTGTGGTTTGTGGTTTTGTGATTTCTACTGTTGTGGTTTCTACCATTGTGGTTTCTACTATTGTGGTTTGTGGGTTTGTGGTTTCTACTATTGTGGTTTGTGGTTTTGTGATTTGTGGTTTCTACTATTGTGGTTTGTGGTTTTGTGGCTTGTGGTTTTCTGGCTTGTGGTTTTGTGGTTTGTGGTTTCTACTATTGTGGTTTTGTGGTTTGTGGTTTTGTGGTTTGTGGTTTTGTGGTTTCTACTATTGTGGTTTGTGGTTTTGTGGTTTCTGGTTTTGTGGTTTGTGGTTTTGTGGCTTGTGGTTTTCTGGCTTGTGGTTTTGTGGTTTGTGGTTTTGTGGTTTGTGGTTTCTACTATTGTGGTTTTGTGGTTTGTGGTTTTGTGGTTTGTGGTTTTGTGGTTTCTACTATTGTGGTTTGTGGTTTTGTGGTTTCTGGTTTTGTGGTTTGTGGTTTTGTGGCTTGTGGTTTTCTGGCTTGTGGTTTTGTGGTTTGTGGTTTTGTGGTTTGTGGTTTCTACTATTGTGGTTTTGTGGTTTGTGGTTTTGTGGTTTCTACTATTGTGGTTTGTGGTTTTGTGGTTTGTGGTTTTGTGGTTTCTACTATTGTGGTTTGTGGTTTCTACTATTGTGGCTTGTGGTTTTCTGGCTTGTGGTTTTGTGGTTTGTGGTTTCTACTATTGTGGTTTCTACTATTGTGGTTTCTACTATTGTGGTTTCTACTACTGTGGTTTCTAATATTGTGGTTTGTGGTTTTGTGGTTTGTGGTTTCTACTATTGTGGTTTGTGGTTTCTACTATTGTGGTTTGTGGTTTGTGGTTTTGTGGTTTGTGGTTTTGTGGTTTCTACTATTGTGGTTTTGTGGTTTTGTGGTTTGTGGTTTTGTGGTTTCTACTTTTGTGGTTTGTGGTTTTGTGGTTTTTGGTTTCTACTATTGTGGTTTTGTGGTTTGTGGTTTCTACTATTGTGGTTTTGTGGTTTGTGGTTTTGTGGTTTCTACTATTGTGGTTTGTGGTTATGTGGTTTGTGGTTTCTACTATTGTGGTTTGTGGTTTCTACTATTGTGGTTTTGTGGTTTGTGGTTTCTACTATTGTGGTTTCTACTTTTGTGGTTTGTGATTTCTACTATTGTGGTTTGTGGTTTCTACTATTGTGGTTTGTGGTTTTGTGGTTTCTACTATTGTGGTTTTGTGGTTTGTGGTTTTGTGGTTTGTGGTTTTGTGGTTTCTACTATTGTGGTTTGTGGTTTTGTGGTTTGTGGTTTTGTGGTTTGTGGTTTCTACTATTGTGGTTTTGTGGTTTTGTGGTTTCTACTATTGTGGTTTGTGGTTTTGTGGTTTGTGGTTTTGTGGTTTGTGGTTTCTACTATTGTGGTTTTGTGGTTTGTGGTTTCTACTATCGTGGTTTCTACTATTGTGGTTTGTGGTTTTGTGGTTTCTGGTTTCTACTATTGTGGTTTCTACTATTGTGGTTTGTGGTTTTGTGGTTTGTGGTTTCTACTATTGTGGTTTTGTGGTTTGTGGTTTGTGGTTTTGTGGTTTGTGGTTTTGTGATTTCTACTGTTGTGGTTTCTACTATTGTGGTTTCTACTATTGTGGTTTGTGGGTTTGTGGTTTCTACTATTGTGGTTTGTGGTTTTGTGGTTTGTGGTTTCTACTATTGTGGCTTGTGGTTTTCTGGCTTGTGGTTTTGTGGTTTGTGGTTTCTACTATTGTGGTTTCTACTATTGTGGTTTGTGGTTTTGTGGTTTGTGGTTTTGTGGTTTCTACTATTGTGGTTTTGTGGTTTGTGGTTTTGTGGTTTGTGGTTTCTACTATTGTGGTTTTGTGGTTTTGTGGTTTCTACTATTGTGGTTTGTGGTTTTGTGGTTTGTGGTTTCTACTATTGTGGTTTTGTGGTTTGTGGTTTCTACTATCATGGTTTCTACTATTGTGGTTTGTGGTTTTGTGGTTTCTGGTTTCTACTATTGTGGTTTCTACTATTGTGGTTTGTGGTTTTGTGGTTTCTACTATTGTGGTTTTGTGGTTTGTGGTTTTGTGGTTTCTACTATTGTGGTTTGTGGTTATGTGGTTTCTGGTTTCTACTATTGTGGTTTGTGGTTTCTACTATTGTGGTTTTGTGGTTTGTGGTTTCTACTATTGTGGTTTCTACTTTTGTGGTTTGTGATTTCTACTATTGTGGTTTGTGGTTTCTACTATTGTGGTTTGTGGTTTTGTGGTTTCTACTATTGTGGTTTTGTGGTTTGTGGTTTTGTGGTTTGTGGTTTTGTGGTTTCTACTATTGTGGTTTTGTGGTTTGTGGTTTTGTGGTTTGTGGTTTCTACTATTGTGGTTTTGTGGTTTTGTGGTTTCTACTATTGTGGTTTGTGGTTTTGTGGTTTGTGGTTTTGTGGTTTGTGGTTTCTACTATTGTGGTTTTGTGGTTTGTGGTTTCTACTATCGTGGTTTCTACTATTGTGGTTTGTGGTTTTGTGGTTTCTGGTTTCTACTATTGTGGTTTCTACTATTGTGGTTTGTGGTTTTGTGGTTTGTGGTTTCTACTATTGTGGTTTTGTGGTTTGTGGTTTTGTGGTTTTGTGGTTTGTGGTTTTGTGATTTCTACTGTTGTGGTTTCTACTATTGTGGTTTCTACTATTGTATTTTGTGGGTTTGTGGTTTCTACTATTGTGGTTTGTGGTTTTGTGGTTTGTGGTTTCTACTATTGTGGCTTGTGGTTTTCTGGCTTGTGGTTTTGTGGTTTGTGGTTTCTACTATTGTGGTTTCTACTATTGTGGTTTGTGGTTTTGTGGTTTGTGGTTTTGTGATTTGTGGTTTCTACTATTGTGGTTTGTGGTTTTGTGGCTTGTGGTTTTCTGGCTTGTGGTTTTGTGGTTTGTGGTTTCTACTATTGTGGTTTTGTGGTTTGTGGTTTTGTGGTTTGTGGTTTTGTGGTTTCTACTATTGTGGTTTTGTGGTTTCTGGTTTTGTGGTTTGTGGTTTTGTGGCTTGTGGTTTTCTGGCTTGTGGTTTTGTGGTTTGTGGTTTCTACTATTGTGGTTTTGTGGTTTGTGGTTTTGTGGTTTCTACTATTGTGGTTTGTGGTTTTGTGGTTTCTACTATTGTGGTTTTGTGGTTTGTGGTTTTGTGGTTTGTGGTTTCTACTATTGTGGTTTGTGGTTTCTACTATTGTGGTTTTGTGGTTTGTGGTTTTGTGGTTTGTGGTTTTGTGGTTTCTACTATTGTGGTTTGTGGTTTTGTGGTTTGTGGTTTTGTGGCTTGTGGTTTTCTGGCTTGTGGTTTTCTGGCTTGTGGTTTGTGGTTTCTACTATTGTGGTTTTGTGGTTTGTGGTTTTGTGGTTTCTACTATTGTGGTTTGTGGTTTTGTGGTTTGTGGTTTCTACTATTGTGGTTTTGTGGTTTGTGGTTTCTACTATTGTGGTTTCTACTTTTGTGGTTTGTGATTTCTACTATTGTGGTTTGTGGTTTTGTGGTTTCTACTATTGTGGTTTGTGGTTTCTACTACTGTGGTTTCTACTATTGTGGTTTGTGGTTTTGTGGTTTGTGGTTTCTACTATTGTGGTTTTGTGGTTTGTGGTTTCTATTATTGTGGTTTCGTGGTTGTGGTTTCTACTATTGTGGTTTCTACTATCGTGGTTTCTACTATCGTGGTTTCTACTATCGTGGTTTCTACTATCGTGGTTTTGTGGTTTCTACTACTGTGGTTTCTACTATTGTGGTTTGTGGTTTTGTGGTTTGTGGTTTCTACTATTGTGGTTTGTGGTTTCTACTATTGTGGTTTTGTGGTTTGTGGTTTCTACGTTTGTGCTTTTGTGGTTTGTGGTTTCTACGTTTGTGCTTTTGTGGTTTCTACTGTTGTGGTTTGTGGTTTTGTGGGTTGTGGTTTTGTGGGTTGTGGTTTCTACTGTTATGGGTTGTGGTTTTGTGGGTTGTGGTTTTGTGGGTTGTGGTTTCTACTGTTGTGGTTTGTGGTTTGTACTACTGTGGTCTGTGGTTTCGTGGTTTGTGGCTTTGTGGTTTCTACTATAGTGGTTTGTGGTTTTGTGGTTTCTGGTTTCTACTATTGTGGTTTTGTGGTTTCTGGTTTCTACTGTTGTGGTTTCTACTGTTGTGGTTTCTACTGTTGTGGGTTGTGGTGTTGTGGTTTCTACTATAGTGGTCTGTGGTTTTGTGGTTTGTGGTTTCTAGTATTGTGGTTTTGTGGTTTTTGGCTTGTGTTTTTGTGGCTTGTGTTTTTGTGGCTTCTACTATTGTGGTTTGTGGTTTTGTGGTTTGTGGTTTCTACTATAGTGGGTTGTGGTTTGTGGTGCTGTGGTTTGTGGTGCTGTGGTTTGTGGTGCTGTGGTTTTGTGCTACTGCGGTCTGTGGTTTTGTGGTTTGTGGTTTTGTGGTTTGTGGCTTCTACTATTGTGGTTTTGTGGTTTGCGATTTTGTGGTTTGTGGTGTTGTGGTTTCTACTGTTGTGCTTTCCACTGTTGTGGTTTCTACTATTGTGGTTTGTGGTTTGTTGTACTGCAGTCTGTGGTTTTGTGGTTTGCGGTTTCTACTATAGTGGTTTGTGGTTTTGTGGTTTGTGGTTTCTACTATTGTGGTTTGTGGTTTGTCGTTTTGTGGTTTGTACTACTGCGGTCTGTGGTTTTGTGGTTTGTACTACTGCGGTCTGTGGTTTTGTGGTTTGTGGTTTCTACTATTGTGGTTTTGTGGTTTGTCGGTTTGTGGTTTGTCGGTTTGTACTACTGCGGTCTGTGGTTTGTGGTTTCTACTATTGTGGTGTTGTGGTTTGTGGTTTTGTGGCTTGTGGTTTCTACTATCGTGGTTTTGTGGTTTGCCGTTTTGTGGTTTGCCGTTTGTACTACTGTGGTCTGTGGTTTTGTGGTTTGTGGTTTCTACTATTGTGGTGTTGTGGTTTGTGGTTTGTACTACTGCGGTCTGTGGTTTCTACTATTGTGGTTTCTGCTACTGTGGTTTGTGGTTTCTGCTACTGTGGTTTGTGGTTTCTGCTACTGTGGTTTGTGGTTTCTGCTACTGTGGTTTGTGGTTTCTGCTACTGTGGTTTGTGGTTTCTGCTACTGTGGTCTCTACTGCTGTGGTCGGGGGTTTCGTGGTTTCTACCGCGGGGGTTTTGTGGTTCGGGGGTTTTGTGGTTCGGGGGTTTTGTGGTTCGGGGGTTTTGTGGTTCGGGGGTTTTGTGCAGACTATATACACAATTTACATTAAATAGACAATGCAGAAACAACCCAAGGAGCAGGACCTGGCCTTAGAATATCTTCTAGGACTTCCTAAAACTTTCAGACTCTCCAAGCCCCTGGGACTTTCTAGCACAAACTATGCTACAGCGAGTTTGTAAAAGTTGCACAAAATCAAGTTGCATGTTAGTTATTACTAACTACTATTACTACTAACTATTACTACTGACTATAATAAATTTCACTATAAGGTAATTATATAATTATAATTATTATAAGAGTAAGGTAGTTATGTTATTGCTGAAGTTATTTCACCAATAACTTGGAGGCATGAATCTTACATTTATATTCATATGTTAAGCACAATGTATTGTTCTAAAATAACTTTAAGATAACCTTCTAAAAGCTTTCCATGATCCCTAAGACCTTAACTAAACCAAAGTAACCTATAAGAAGCTTTTAAGTAGACTTACAGGTATGCATCGGACTTCCTGTATTCCATCAGCTTCCTTTCCAATTCCAGCCTTTTGACTTCACTGGAAGAAAACAAACAACGTAGAGTAAGATGAAAGCATTTCACAACTTCAACTCTCGAAACACAAGAAATAAAGTGTTTTACAGAGCACAACCTTTTCAGAGCAGAGCGCACGACTTTGCTGGATCGGTCGTGTTACAGATCGATCTGCCGGCTGAGCTTACCACAAAAAACCCAACCCTCAAAGCTTTTCCTTCTCTCTGTTCCTCACTGGCACAAGAGCTAAGCTGTTCCAAAGGGAAACGATGCCTGAACACGTCTATACCCACACGAGACCCACCGCAACAGCCACAGAGTTGTGCCCAGCTTAAGCTGGTGCTCCAGGTGCCCTCTCCAGCAGCCCCAGCACGGGCTCTAAACCCCGGCACTGGCAGCTCGTGCGCTCAGCTCCCTCTCTTCCCCACTCCCAGTCCCACTCCCAGTCCCGACCACTTTCAACGCAGGAAACACGGCGCTGAACTCGTCTGAACAGACAGCTCCCCAGAACTTCTCGTAGGAATTTACCCACACATTAAAATAGTTTTCCAAAAAATCCCAACTCTTTCCCAGCTTACAGTCCCAATGCGCTCTCCAGGTATTTTATTTCACCTTTTGAACTTCAAATCAAGTCCTTATTTCACACGTGTGCGTTAATGCCAAGTGCATCCAGAGGTTCCCTTCAGGAAGGGAGCCCTGGCAGGCAGTGCTGGCATAGCAGATGCCAGTAATCACCAAAACTGTTGATGGCTGTGACAACGCTGCGGGGCCCTCCGTGTCTGTCAGAGGCAACACAAGAGTACAGGCCCACGGGGGTGACCAGACTGCTGAAGAACAAACCCCATACCTCACCTACAGCCTACTTCAAAGAGAATCTATTTTCGGGAAGAGAAAACAGCAAAGCTGATATTATTTAACAATTACAAATCGCACCTGAAGATGAGCAACCACCCCATGAGCAAAAAAAACAATTAAAATAATCGATTGATGAGACAGAGGCTTCCAGTAGATTCACGTTACGAACCCTGCGACAATCAAAGCGAGTACCCCAAGTTGCTTATTAAAACCATAATCTTAATTTCTCGTTAGCCAGGAAGGCTGGAGGCAGGCACGTGAGACTGCACGCACCCCTTCGGGCGGGCACGCTCACCCACGGATTGGAGCACTCCCCCCCAAACGTGTCCGTGTCGTCGCCACACACAGCCGCCCCCTCCCAGCTGCCCTGCACAGAGGAAAGCAAGGAAAAAAATCCCTTCCGGCTTCTTAGCCGGAGAGATCAAGGCATCCATTTTACCCATCTGATCCTGCCTCTGTCTGAAACAAGATTAGGTTTTCATGTCATGTATGCAATTTAAAAGCCACGCTTCATCTGGGATCTCATCCTTTCAATTTCCTTTTACATGACGGACAGCTAAGCAAAAGCAGATTTCAAGATCTTGTTTTTACACTTCTAGAAGTAATTTTCGTGACTCCATGAAGAACGCTGATATCCTGACGGATGGAAAAGCCGCTGGACGCGAGCAGCCCTTGGCTCCAATCCCATTTCTCACTCTCTGATACCCCAGGTAGCACATCACGCTCCTCAGCTCCTGAACAACCGCTTCCTTTCTGCCAGCGTGGGTTTTCAGTACCCCCTTCGTTCGTCTGCTACAGCTATTTGGACAGCACGAGAATATACAGGTGAGGTCTTCCAGGCAAGACAAAACAGTATAAAAACCCCCAAACCACCAGGTAAGAGCCTCTCAGCATTTGGGTGTCATCACTAACGATGCCTAAAACCATCACCACGCAGCTCAGGGTGTTTGGCAGCACAGCTCTGCCCCAGCACTGGATCACTACTTCACTTGCAGATTCGCTTGCCCAGGTTCTGGCAATCACTCTGGCCGCTCCGTTGCACCAGCACATCCTCCTTTACATGAAAACATCAAAGCTCGTGGCCCGAAAATTTTATTTGTTCCTGTAGTTTTGCGTTTGTTTGCACCGTTTTAACCTGTTATCAACTTTTTTCTTACGTGGGCAAAACCAGCACACTTCAGAACTTTTTAAGGATCCAGGTGGCTCATTTTCAAACAGCCCTGAATCTTCAGTCTACAGAGGAGGAGCGTTAGTTTGGGATTGGAGCACAGAATTAAATTCCCTGGTCAGCCACAAGCTCTCTCTAATCTCTGGCATTTCACCAGGCATCGATCTGTAGTGATATCTGATCCCTCACCTCCCATTTAAACCAGCATGACTAAGATGCCTCAACGTTTTTGGAGATACCAGGCCTTAGTCTCTTTGTGCTCCAGCTCCGCATCCGTAATGTAGCAATAACAGTACTCCTGTCACGAAACCCTGTTGAGATAAGTACACAGAAAATTGCACAACACTTGGGCACAAAGCAATCTTCCCATAAAAGTAAGAAATGTTATTTTTACGGTTGTTTTGCTACACCAATCTGACATTAAATCAACTTTGGGCACTGAGCTGCATCCACCTTACTAGCCAGAGCCTGCTCGAGCCTTAGCCAATGGTGCTGGGCCCCTGGGCGGGTTAGAGGGGGCCTGTTGAGCACCAGCTTCTACGTACAACTGGTGCCAGCAGATATTTCTGAGGCTAATAGCCCTACCCGGTTTACATTCTCTGCCCAGGACACATCACTATTTGTGTTTACTGCAAGCCTCCCTTAGGGTGAAGCATCTGGCCTCCCTGTCTGAAGAGCCAGGCTAATTGCAAAGTGGGTCACAGCGTTAAGGACAGCACTTAACCACATCATCTATTTACCTCATCGCCCACACGGCTCAAACGCTGCCTTTCTCACCAGCAGCCACTGAAGATTAAGTGCTGAGTAATCACAACGTGGTCAGGTCTGCATAAAACACAGGAGGTAAGCTGCCCCGTTTCACCCATCATCTCAGACACCTCGAACCTAATTCTTCATAAAATTTTGCACGCACCACAGATAACACTGACCTGCATATGCATTTTTTTTTATATTCAGACTGGACAAAGTACCACCATTGGGAAATGAAATATGGCCAATCATAAAGCCTAACAGGTAATTTAAGGTACGGTTATGAGGTTTTTTGCACAAGTCTCCAGGCAGTCCATGCTATTTATCAGAAGCTTAATAACTGATGGCTAACATCTCAAGCACTTCATAATTCGAGCATTTAAAGAAAAATCAGGTTTATGAGAACAGGTGGAAAAAATACTCGAGAAAACTCCCTTCTGGTTGAGCAGGAGTCAGACCAGGGACATAACCAGCCCATGTAGCCCACCTGCTGCCAGGAGTGAAGCAGCTGTGGGCACTTCAGGTCTTAGAACAGGCAACTTGGAATTAGATTGGTGCAGAACTCCAGAGCAGGACTTAAAAAGCTGAAATGCTCCAGTGATTCAATGAAAGCTTTTGTATTATCTAAGCAACTTTTCAAAGTGTAAAAAAGGTATCGCTTTGAGAAACTCTGAAGAGGCAACTGCCTCTGCACCACCATTCCCAGAGGCAAGGGCAGCATACAACTTGCAGTCTGGCGTAAGAATTACTCCTTGTTTGTCAACACCACCAGGTAGAAATACGTCTTTTACTTTATATTTTAAAGTGCATACCACAGCAGTGTGTGAGACAGAAAAGTCTATTTACTGCCACAAGACCTGTCCAGCTGGGTCTCCAAAGGAACCACAGTTTACACAATCATGCTGTCTGCCTGCCTGCAATTCCCTTTCCCCAAATAACTCCCGAATCTTTCGGTGCCGCTGAATTAGACGGCAGAGCTGACGTCTGAAGCGTACCACGTTCCCAGAGGTGTCGCAGGAGCTGGAGAGGGGGTGGTCCATTTGTGCAGCGTGAGCTCAGCCCCAGATGGGACAACAGAGAAGCCACAAAAGGGGCGACCAAACTTCAGGCAGAGCGAGCTCTCGGGAAGCACAAGACATCTCTGCTCCTAACACGAGCGATATCTGCACGCAAAGACATAGTTTAAATCAGCACACGGTCTGGAACACTCAAGATTTTCATCTGCCCTCTCTTCGTTTTCAAACACCGTGATTTAGATGAAGTGTGTTTTCTGTCTAGGGCCCATATCTTTAATAATTTCCATACAATAAAAGTATGATTTGCACATCCTTATCCAGTCTGTTAAGCAGCAAGTTATTCCTGTTTGGCCTGCCAGAGCAGAAGAGGATACTAGCAAAGACACACACGGCATTTTTGCAAAAGCGCCACCACCACACAAGTCTCGACTCGCCCAGCCGTGGGGGTCTTACCTCTGCCGATTCCACGTGTTTGAGACGGGAGCAGGACACCAGAGACCGGTCTGCTGCGTCAGACAGACAACAGGTCCTGCCCAAAAAGCAACTTCCTACCAGTATACCATAAAGGATCTCAGGAGACTTCCTCCGGCCGGAAATCCAGCACTAATTGACACCAATTCCCGCGGTTTTGCCGCGCTACCACTAACCGCACACCGCTGCGGGGATGGCCCAGGCGCGGAGCTCCCACCACCGGACACCTTCTTCCCGAGCCAGGCCCCCCTGGAGCACCCAGACACGGAAACGCCCCAAAAATAACTTTTTTGAAAGAATAAGAAGATGACGACGGCGGGAGAAACGCCTGCACGTGCCCGCTCGCCAACCGGCCAGCGGCAAAACGCCAGCACCGGCGGGATCTGCTTAAAGCAGCCGGGAATTTGGCAATCGGTGCCCCGAGCGGGTCACTCAGAGCACGGGCACCGGCAGTGGGGGGTACCGGCGAGCCGGCCGCCAGGGCCGGCCCCAGTTCGGGCCACCCGGCAGCCGGTAAAGCGGAGGGAGGGGACGGAAGTCCGGCACGCTGCCGGGCGCCCCGCGCACGGAAAAGCCCCGGTGACAACGTCCCGGCAGCGCCTCACGGGCCGCGCGAACTTTTCCCGGCGCCCGCTGCGGACAGAGACCCGGGAGCGGCCCCGTCTCCGGCGGGAACGCGACGTGCTCACCTGTGGCGGCGGCGGCAGCGCTCGCAGGAGGCCGCCGTGGCCGTGCCCGGCGCGGGGGGAGCGGGAAGCCGCCGGGCCGGGCCTGCTCCCGCCGCCCTGTTTACGCCGGCGGCTCGCGCCGGCCCCGCCCCGGAAGCCCCGCCCCGCGCGCGCGTTGCCATGGGGACGGGGCGGGCGCGGAGCCGCCATGGAGCTGCCCCGCCGCTTCTGTACGTGAGCGCGGCCTTCGCGGCGTTTTTAAGCCTTTAAGGGCCGAGGGGCGGCGGGCGCGCAGCTGGGAGCTGCGGGAAACCTGCGGGCGCGGAGATTTTACAGCGCGCGCTGCCGAATTATGGCTCCGTCGGCTCATCCGGGGTTAAATCTGGTCATTCGGCTGCTGCTGCTGCTGCTGCTGCTGCTGCAGAGAACGTGGCCGCACTGCCCTGCCGGGTCTCAGACTGGTGCTGAGAACTGGGGCCCACTCGGGAACTGGGGGCCGGGCAGGCATCGGTGCGTCTGGAAACGGGAAACTGGGACTTGGCAAGGCGCTGGGACGTTAATTCCAAAAATAATTGGGAGCAGCTGAACAGCTACAGTAACATGGCCCCCTTTAACGGTTTGTTTTACCGAGTTTATTGTCCACCATGTTTTCAGGAAAAGACTAATGCAAGTGTCGTCTTTCCACTGGCACAGAAATCCAGCACCTCCGTCAGGTTCCGGGTTCCTCCTCCTCTGAATTGCCTGTCTGCTCTCACCAACACCCAGCGGGCAGTGGAAAACACCACACCACCTAAGTGAGCTCTGGGTCAGCGTCTACATCGCCAGCTGGTAAACGAAGCAGCAAAGAAACCCACTTTTTCCTCACTTTCAGACAAAAACTTAGGTCCCTTTGAAAGGGAGTCACCAAATTAGTGCATAAATTCCAGCGCCCCGATAAACAAAGTTCAAATAGCGCAAGAGTGTTCGAATTTAAGGAGAAGAAATGCTACATCGACAGACAAAATCGTGGATAGCTATGAAACGCTTTCGCGTAATTAGAACAGCAATCAGTATACAATTAGCATGAGATCATCATCGTAATTACCCTTCATTAGAACTTCTGTCTGCCAACTGCCACATGAAAGCCTCAGTTGTAGCGAGGAGGTAATAACAGCGCGGCTGAGGACACGGCTCAAGCCACGTGCCGGTGCCAGTGCCTGTGCTGGGGGGTTCGGGAGGCTCAAGAGCACCCAGACGAGCTTTTGGGCTCTTTCAGGGCGGTCCCGTCCTGTGTGTTGGGGTTACTCTGCCAGGTTTTGGTGCCATGGGACACTGCTCCTAGTGTTTTTCAACACCTTCAGCCTCAAACTCGGATAAACCGAATTTAAATGTAAAGTAAAAAGCTTCACTGAATGGATGTTTGTCTCAACAGTCGCCAAATTAGCTTCTGGCACTTGAGTAACCATAGCTGCTGCTGGCTGAGCCTTTGCACATCCGCTCCAAATAAACGGCTCCATGAGATACGGAAGGCTTTAGCTCATGGAAGAGCTCACGTACTCCAGAAAACACACAGGCAACGGATTTGCAGCTTTGGGAGCCTTTTATTGTTGAAATCACGTAAAACGTGCTCATAATAAAAGACGTACGGTTCTTTCCCGCTCGTCTGTTCACGGAAAGCAAGGACGTGTTGTGGAGACCTCCATCACAGCGCCAGCTCCCACCTTCACAAAAACCAACTGGTGAAACGTGGGCCTGAGCTCGCCCAAGTTCCCAAAGTTGGGCATTTTTCCCCCAGATCCTGACTTTGCAACCCAGACCCACCACAGCTTGCCCCTTCCTTTAAAAATATGTTGGGGAAAAACTGGGGCTTTGGCATCTCAGCTGCGGACACGATCCCCTGCCCTCCTTGAGAGTTACCTAGAATCATAGAATCGTTAGGGTTGGAAGGGACCTCAAAGATCATCTAGTTCCAACCCCCCTGCCATGGGCAGGGACACCCTCCACTACACCAGGTTGCCCAAAGCCTCATCCAACCTTGAACACTTCCAGGGATGGGGCAGCCACAACTTCTCTGGGCAACCTGTTCCACTGCCTCACCACCCTCAGAGTGAAAAATTTCTTTCTTAGATCTAATCTAAATCTGCCCTTTTTCAGTTTAAATCCATTGCCCCTTGTCCTATCACTACACACCCTTGGAAAAAGTCCCTCTCCAGCTTTCCTGTAGGCCCCCTTTAGGTACAGGAAAGCTGCTATAAGATCACCCCGGATCTTACTACCTGTAGCAGTAAGACTTCTCCGGAGCCTTTGCATCAACACGATGTTCCTGCTCAGGCATGGGGGCAGATAAAACAGAAAGAAAAAGGTTTTGATGGTTGCTCCAGTTAAACGGCTTTTTTTTTCCCCCCCAGAAGGTCCCTTACAACGGCTCTCATTGCCATCATCTACGTCAAAATAAACAGCCTCCCCTTCGACGCGGAGGGGAGACACTCAAACCTGTCATTTCGGAACGCCGGCCGTGACACGCGCGCTGCCGGGCTGGCGCACGGCGCGAGTGCCTCACTGACGGTCAGCGCAGCAGAGTGTCAAATGCCGTAGGTGCCTGGACAAGAAAACACTTCCATGTGCGACAATCTTGTTGTTTTTCAAAACAGGCAAAGAATCTGGCTTTCTGGAGCCCGTGCCCGTGACGTACCAGGTCTGGTTCTGGAAGACTGAACTGCTTCCAAAAATATTTGCGCTTGCTAAAATGATACCGCAACTTTTGAAGGCTTCTGGCGCTATCTAAAATTATGAGCATACATTATATTTACATACTGGAAAACCTTATTCCCAAACAGAGATTTCCAAGTTTGAGCTGAAAGGGGCTGATCTCCACCTGACAGCTCAGGGCAGGAGGTGAGATCCCTGGGTCTGCACAGTTTATTTCCTTAGGGGACCTTTCCAACCCTGGGAGGTTTCTGTGATTGTGGACCACGGGGGAGGGAATGTGTGGGGCAGGGGTCTCCAGGGGCTGAGTGCTGCTCAGGAGGAGGTGGGATGCTCAGCATCTCCCTGCCGAGGTGCCTGCTTGGGGGGGCTGCCCACCTCCCCGCAGCATCTCTCGCTCCAAACCTGGGAGAAGAAAGCTGGGGAAAGGGTCGGCAGAGCGTCCTCTAATTGGGGAGGAGCTGGGAGGGAGCGTTAGGGGTCATGGTGACAAACTGAGGGGATGGTGGCAAAACGGTCCTGGTGGAGACGAGAGGCCAGGAGGGGCTGGGGGAACTGGGAGGAAGAGGGGGAAGGGGGTGTAACACTAACGGGGATGGTGCTGACCTGACCTCACCAGTCCCAGCGCTGCGGGCAGTATAAAGGAGAAGAAAAAAAAGTGGAAGAAAGAAAAGCAGAGAGGGTTAAACAGCCTGATGTTTCATTACACAAAAAATAAGGCAGTAAGGAGCATCAGCCTGGTCCTCCCCATGTTTGTCCCATCCTGTTCCTTGTCCCGGTGCAGCTCACCCTCTGCAGCCCCAGCCTGGCGATGGCATCCCCCTCGCCGACACTGCTGGGCTCACAACTGACTCAAGAATAATCTTATTACTCACATCCCCGACAGCCTACCAAGAGTGTTCTGTTTGTATTCTCCCTTCAGTACTTAAACACTTCTTTTTGATTGTTTTAATTTAATTTCAATGTGATCTGATAAGAGCTGTACAACTGTCAAAGAAATCTGTCTCCTTTTGTCTGATTAAATGCACTTTGAATGAAGTTATATTTTTTTTCCCCCAATAGCTGCCAAGCGAAAGTACCTTTGATTCAAATGCCAGGGCTGATGTGCACTGATCTTAACAGCTTTACACACTCTTTTTCATTTAGGGAGAAAACCATGTGTGCTTTCAGCGTCCTGCTTCCCTCTGGAGGTGTAACAGTGTCCCGGGAGGTGCAGGACTGGCCTCCCTGTGATGAGCATCTGGCCGCAGGGCGCTCACCTGCAGGAGAAAAAAGGGGCGAGAGAAAGAGAAGAAAGTGAAAAAGAATCTTTGTAGGGGAAGACGAGGGGGCAAGAGGCTGACGACGTGTGCCTCCGCTGAAGGACCCGCTGCCTGCGGTGGGCCGGAGAGGAACACGTTGGGGCTCGATGGCACGGCCGCACCTAGAAAAACTGGAGGGAACGATCTTGCATTTCTGCCTTTTCCACTACTGGGGTCTTGCCAAGGATCTCTGCCGTAGTTTTTTTCCTGCCCTGCTGGTCTCTGCTCCCTGCTGTTTCTTGCCAGGTGCTGCAGCTCGCCTGTCTGTCTCCCCCGTGGCCTCTCCCCGGCCCTTGGCTACATCTCTCCGAGATCGCCGTCCCGAGGAGTGCCCGTGTTCCAGATCCACACGCAGGACATGCCGGCCGCAGCCTCTGATCTAACGCCGGAAAATGGAGGGGATGCCACTTGGTCCTGGGAAGATGGGAAACTCTTTATATCAAGCAGAAATTGTCGGTGTCCTCCCGCAGGGTGCCATGGGACAAAGCCTCCCCGGAGCACCCCCCGCCTCGCGCTGCTGCCCTAACCGTAACGACGAGCTTTCCGGGCGCAGGATTTGAGCGGAGTTCCACTTATGGGGAGAAATACAAATACTGCCTGGCAACGGCCGGATTGGAACGCACCAAATCACGACTCCAACAGCACTGAAGAGAAATCGCCGATTAAACCCAAAAGGGGCGACGAGCTGCGAGCCCCGACGCGCGCAGCGGCCGCGCGGAGGAGAGTGGAGAGAGCCGGAATGTTTCGTGGCCACCGTCGGTCTCCTTCTGCCCCAATGCACCGGCTGGGGTTTGTCACGGGTCCTCTGGGCAGGGATGTGCAGAAACGTGGCTGCGATGTACCGGAAAGAGGCTTTTCCTCTCGGCAATTATTTGATTCCTGACAGTGTCCGTACATCCAGCCAGAGCTCCACACGCCAGGACAGAACTGAACACGTTTTCTTTCTTCCTTTCTTTTTTTCCCCCCTTTTCAATTAGATTCATAACACAGGCCCTGGTAGCTATGTAACAGACATACAGAAAATTTACATAATGCCCATATAAGTCTTTTTGTTAATGAATCGAGTCCCAGATGAAGAGCACTAATAATACATTAGTAATCAAAGAGCAAATAACACCAGTGAAGGTATCTCAGCGGAGCAGTTGTGTGGATCCATTTCCAACTGTCAGTGTCAACGCGTGGAAGGAAACAGCAATTAACGTGTTGAATTCAGCGTTTCAATTTTAATAAATTTAAATGCAATAAAATGCTTTTATTAAACGTTGCAGTTGCAGTTCCTTGAAACCTATCATTACTCGTTTCTGATGCATAAATAGAAAATACATATTCTTACTGAAGAAGGCGGCTGTCGCTGCCGACAGGACAGGTGGAATGAGTTCCTGCAGCAAGAAGGTGTCAAGGCAGAAGCCAGCGATAATGGCTGATTAAATAAAAAACTTCAGAACAAGACTACGGCATTTAAAACTATATAATGTTTATTAAGGATGTAAGGGCCTTGTCCAGAGCCTGCTGGCATAATTGAAAAGTCTCTGCTAATGTCATCGTCAACGAATTTTGAATTAATCCTGGAGAATTTAGATACAAGCACGTGCCATTGTTTACAGCTCCCTGTTGTTCGTGAGCAACAGAAATGCCATAGCACAGGGAAGAGACCGGTTTAGAGGGCCGTTTTCCAGGAAGTATCCCTCCTCTTCTGCCATCTCAAAGTGCTTGTCCAGTCTCCTACGCAGCACATGAGGCTCCAAGAGCAGAAGGGATTGGCTACGACCTGGCTCAGGCTTTTCCAAGGCCAAGGATGTGGAGAGGATGTCTGGGAGATTTCGGGTCTCTCTCCTTTCCCAATAATTCACAGTCACTTCTGTTTCTAAGATGTAGACACGAGGAATTAACCAGTCTCCGTTGAAGTGCCTGCTGTTGTCTGAAGAGGAAAGAGGAGATTGACGGTGTTGAGTTTCCCCCTCCCTGGGGAAACGAGAACTGAATTTAGGGTTTCTGAGATGCGAGACGAGAGGCTGAATTTGAACGAGACCACTCACAGCAGACCATCAAAAGGCTTTATTCCTGTCTCCTCTGAAATCATCTGTGCCTTAGGCTCCGGAGTGCCCTGCACGGCCACTGCTTGAATTTCTGCTACTCAATCTGAAATGGTTCTGACGTACAGGCTGTGCAGGGAAGACTACTTTGTGCTGGTTTGGATCGTTACGGAATGTCTCTTTCAGGCCTGCAGTAACCAAAAAGAGAGCAGGAGGATGAGGACAGCTCACAAATACGTAGCCAAAATCGATCCCACACCTGCCCGTGCGGGTCCCGTGGCAGAGCCCGCCACGCGTCGCGGACCACAACCACAGGGTTCAACGTCGTTACAAATCGTGGGCTGCCCAGTCCACTCCATCTTTCTTGACCTCAACACTTGCTGCTGCTGCTGCTGTTCGAAGGACAGAGATCTGTCGGGCTCTTTCATTAGTATTTTAACAAATGAGTAGTGGATTCATCTCATGTACTGACTGAAATACTGGAAAAGTTTTGTTCTACGAATCTTCATGACTCGTAGCCATTAAAATGAAATTTTAGTGAAATTAAAGGGCAAATATAAAATAACTGGGCATTTCTTTTAACCGAATTAGATAATGCTTTCCTTTTAGCTCCACATTTTACAGCGATCTGTTTTGAAGAGTTGCTTCCTGCATTGACAGGGACAAGGCATTTAGACACGGTAAAAAGCCTGGAAGATCCAAACCCCCGGACTCAAAGGGAGAGCGCCTGCCCTATTGTCTGTTTTGATTAATGAAGCCTTTTGCGTCGCGAGATAACGTGATGTTTACTGAGCAGGGGATGCTGCTGCGAGCAGAAGTATCAGAAGTGTGAATAATATTCGATACGATAACGACATCAATACGCTCATCTAGGCGTTGCTGGATTCTGCTCAAATATGCCTCCGACGATATTTGTTTATTTCGTAATTGTCAGCCACTTTGATGCACTTGTCGTCAGGTTCAACAAGTGCTCCAGGCGACAAGGGTTTGAAACAAAGGGAGGGACTGGGGCCAGCCTGGCAGTTCCGTGCTGGCTGGGGCAAAGGAAACGGGACCCGCCGGCTGCTCCTAACCCTTGGCACGGGGAGCGAGATGCTGCTCTCTGGAGAGACGCTGACGGAGGGTCTCCCGAGAACCCCTCGCTGTCGTACACCGAGATATTTAAACCCTGTTAAGGGCGGTTGTATTTCAGCGCGAATGTTTGCAAAGTCATCAGTGACTTCCAAACAAAAGCGAGCAAATCGGCAAAACGGCAGCGGGAAATAAACGCCTCCCCCTGCACCAGAATTATGTGTAACCCTGAACTAAATTCTGGTCACTGTGTGGTTTTGTCTCCGTTTTATTCTTACTTCTGCCTGGGGTGTGGAGTTGCACATCCGGACCCTACGCGGTGCCGGAGAAGCTGGCTTGTTTTTCAGCACGCGCTGTCGGCAGAGTCAGGCCAAATTTCACGCGGGGTAATAGCTACACACGGCTTTTCTGAACTCGCCGTCTCTTTGAAATCCAGCTTCGAGTGGACAGGTGTCCCAAACCACCCCGCTGGTTTTCTGTGATTTATTAAGCATCTTCCCCGCTCTGCTGGGCAGGAGGCTGTTGTGCTGATGAACGAAAAGAATCCATATGCACAACCCCATCCTTCATTTGCAAAGCAGGAGAACGAGCCTGAGACTGTTAAATTAACTGAACTGTGTCTGCTCCGAGCGCGGCATCCCCGGGCCCTGCCCTCCGCGCTCCGTTCGGCGTACGCAACAGCAAACAGCCGTGCCAAGCATGAACAGGAGCCTGAAGCAGAAGCTGGCAAAAAGGCTTGAGAAGAGACGGGAAAATATTCCGGCAGTGCATTTAGGCAGTGCTCGAGAGTTCCTTCCAGGTCTCCTTTGGAGGCGATACTCGTGCGGGTGGGATCTGGGAACAGCGCAGGTCTGGGCTGGCTCACGGGCTTGATGGCCAAAGCGTTCCGGCTGTTTGCAGACGCACGGACCCCCCCCGGGAGCAGGGTGCTGGCCAGGAGGGTGCCCTGCTCCCCCCATTCGGAGGGGGCCAGACCCTGGGGGGCTCTCGAGCATCTCAACGTGGCCCTCGGCCTGTCCCGTCCCCCCCCCCGCCCCGTGCAGCCGTGCCGTGCCCTGAGTAGCTGCGGGGGTTCCATACCGAGGGGCAAGCCCTTCCTCCCCCGCAAATCGCAACCATCCAGTGAACTTTTTAACGAGCGAGCCTTGATTCGCGCTCAATTAATACACTCCGCTCGCTCTTTTTTTTAAATTATTATTATTTTTAATTTTTTTTTTTTTTAATTTTTTTTTTTTTTTCCGCAGAAGTGCATTTCTTTGCTGCGCCCCGAAGCGCCCGGGGCCGCGCTGCCAGCCCGCCCGGCCCTTCAATGGCAATTACGCCGCAATTAGCCAGAGGCCAGGGCGAAATCCGGGCTCGCCGCTCCGCGCCCCGGCAGCCGGGGCTACCCTGACCCCTCTCGCCGCTAGCCTGGGCGAGGGGGCTTAAAAGGAAAAAAAAAAAAAAAAGGCAAAAAGCGGGCAACCCAGCACCCCTCAGCTCCACGGAGGAAAATCCGCTCCAGCGGGACGGCGCCGTGGGCAAAGCGCCGGTGCCGCTTCTCGCCCCCCGGGGTAACGCGGCCAGGAGCGCTCAGCCCCCGCCGGTGCGACGGCAATTCCCGGGAAGCGGCGAGCCCTGCGGCCGCTCCGCGCCGCCGGATGGCACCGGAGCGGGCGAGCGGTGCCCGCCGCGGCCGCGGCCCGGCCGGGCTCGGGGAGCGCCTGCCCCGCCGGCGCGGCTGCCGCGGCGGGGGCGGACTCAGGTAGGTCCCGCTTGCTTCGCCTCTTCCTCCCGCTCACCGCCTTCGCTTCTCTTTTTTTTTCCCCCGTCGTTTCCCTCGAGCGGTTTAATTCTGGCGATTTTATCATTTCGGCAGCGCGGGCGCATCGGAGGCAGCGGAAGGGACGCTCGCTTTCAGAAATCAGGGTGTTTTTTCCCCAAAAGAAGACGCAGCGGCGCTCGGGGGACGGGAGAGTTTTGCCAGACGCTGCCCCGTTTGGGCTGATCCCCGGCGGGTGAACGCGACCGGCGATAACATCAGTAACGGAAGGCAGCGGCGACCCGTCGGCCGGCCGTGTGCTGCGGGGCTTGGAACTCGGGTGGGTGCGAGGGCAGCGGGGGTCAGAGCGCCCCGAAAGCTGCTCGGTGAGGGGGGCGGACGCCCGACGGGCTCAAAGGATGGAGAGTCGGTCCCCGGGCAGGGACCGGCTTTTCCCTCGGAGGGGGCCGGCCGCGGCGAGGGGGATCGCGGCTCCGGGGGTCCCCGAGGCGGCCCGGCGCGGGGGCGGGCAGCTCCGCCAGCTCCTGCCTGACCCCCTGCCGCCCCCACCCCGCTCCCCCGAGGCTCCCCCCGCCGCGGGCAGGATCCCGCCGCGCTCCTTACCTCGGCTCCGGCGCGACGGCTGCTCCGCACCGAGATGCCGCCGGCGGGGACGGCGTCAGCCCGCACGGCGGGCCCCGGCCCCGGGCTGCGGCTCCCCGGGCAGCCGGCACGGCCGGCGAACCACCGCTCCGCCGGGCTCGGGGGGAAAAAATACCAGTAAAGAGTTAGGATGTTGCCAGAGCCCTCCGGCAAAGGGCGCGGGGTGTCAGCTTGGGGATGCTCCCCCGCACCGGCCCCGGGACCCCCCCTCCCTCCTCCCCAGCGGGGCGAGGCGGCAGAGCCCGTCCGTCCCCCCGGATCGATGTCAGCCGGGCGCTGGTGGCGTTCAGGCCGGGACTGGGGTATAATGGAAATATCATCAGGAGACAATTACCTTTTCAGAGCATTCACTTCTCCTCCCAGACACTGTTATTTGAGAAATAGGATCATTTGATTTCATATTGCACTAAATAACACCCAGCCGTCTCAAATTGCCAGCTTCTTAAAAGCCACCCATCGGAATAAATTGCAGAGCGACTCTTTTGGCTCTGCATTTTTTTTTTTTTTTTTTCCTTTTTTCCCCCCCTTCCCCTTCTCCTCCTTTGCCGAGCGACACCGGGAGAACCGGGAGGAGCGCGGCCGGGCGAGGCTCAGCAAAGCGCCGGCGCTTAAGCCGCCAAACCCGACCTGCGCGGGTTCCGCTCATCTTTTTTCTCCCCCTCTCCGCTTTTTTTTTTTTTTTTTTTTTTTTTTTTTTAAATTCCTCCTCTTTTAAAGCAAGATTTTTCCCCCCCCCGTTGCCGCCCGGATGCCAAGGTGCGATGTGCCTTTAAGGCTATCAGTGCGCGCCTGCTAATCTGGTCATCGCAGGCTTCATTATATCGGTATTAATGTCATCCGCGGATTACTAATTAGATTTGCGGGATAAATGAAATTACCCGAATGGGCTGCGTGGGAGGGGGAGCGGAGTCTCCCGGCGCTTCCCGGGATTTACGGGGAAAAAAAGGAAAAAAAAAAAAAAAAAAAAGGGAAAAAAAATCCTTTTATTTCCCCTCCTTTTTATTTTCACCCCGTCGCCCCCCCCCCGGCCCAGGCCGCCCCAGTGGCCGCGGCCGGGCTGGGACTCGCGTCCCAACCGCGTTCTCCTCCGGCAGACACTAATCAAGTAATTTCCCCATCCCAGCCCCATCAAATTGCTCTTTAGCTGTTGAACTGTGGAGTTTTGCTCCTCTTTTCTCATGCTAATCAGGCCCATTCAGCGCCTCTCTGTGAGGCTATTTGTAGTGGAATAAATCTCCTTGTTTGCCTGCTGCATGATTAATTGATATTGTTGTATGGCCTTTGTTTGGGCTGCGCGGAGCTGAAAGGCAGCGCATATTGGATGTGACGAAAGGAGCTTGAAACATCATTTCGCTGCTGAGGTCTTGCAGAGGTCGAGGGATAGACCGATCGCATTATTCATCCTATTTATTTATCCTTATTAGAAAATATGATGAAAGAATAAGGCCCGGAGTCTTTTTTAAACATTGACTGAGCAGCGCATACACAACCCCAATTAAAAAAAGTGCCCAAGATGAGGCCTTTTCTCCATATTAGAAAAACAGCTCTTTTTAACGAGGACCAATTAAATCCTCCTTCATTTTACCTGGGATCTCACAATGGACTTGACAACAAATTGCCTTTCTTCCGCACCGTTAATTACTGGCAGAACCAGCCACGCTCCCAGCGCGACGCCCTCCCCAGATAACCCACCCGGACCCCCGGCCGGACCCTGGTGGCAGCAGAGTGAGGGGCCCCCACCTGCCCCCGGCACCCAAAATCCAGCCGAGATGGGCGCAGGGCTCCCGCCAGCTCCCACCCCAAGCGCAGGCGACGGGAGCTGAGCCGGGCCCCCTCCGTCGCCTGTGGAGCTATTCCAGCCTGGCCCGGGCCCCCATTCCCAGGCCTCCCCCGTGCCCCCCCGTCCCCCCCCCCCTATTTTAAAAACTGTGCCCGGACTCCCAGGGGACATCGCTGCAACCAGGAGATTCAATTAAATAATCCCGGTCCTTTGCTTCTCCCACAAATGGCTTTTTTCCTCCCCCAAATATTTCCAAGTTCCTTTTCAAAAAGGGGGTAAGGGGGGAAAAAAGAAACAAAAAACCAAACTGAAGAACAACAGGAAAAAAAGAAGGGGGGGAGTGAGGAGAAAAGAAAGAAACTGTTCTCCTTTCTTTTCCCTGTACGCAGGGTAATTGATAGGCTCTATCAGAGGTCAGGATTTGCATAAGAATTAAGAGCAGTAAATTAATTTAATATTCCATGCACATCTCCAATTATTCCTGCAGACCTTTGTCTCCACGGCTGGCAGAGAGAAGGTTCAGCTGCTCTTCAACCAAACAACATCTGTGCAGTTAATAATTTGATAAACAGCTCATACAAATAGTTTCTGAATTATCTGCCAACCCGACGACTATTCAGTTTGGAAGCCCTTGGCGAGGGCCGCGCCGCGGCTTCGGAGCCTCGTCCCAGGGATTTCGCTGCCGGGGCAGACATTTTCCCTCCTTATCTCTGGAAGAGAATCAGCTACTTGCAACAAAAAAACATCAATAACAATACAGAAAAGTAATTACCAGTAATTAATAACACCCCCCCCCCCCAAGTCCCACTGCAGAGGAGGCGCAGGGGTGCCGGTGTGCCGGAGGGGGCCGCAGCCCCCTGTGCCCCGAGTCCCCATCGTCTCCGGTCGGGTGGTGTGGGTGGCACGGTGCCGGCACAAACGGGATGGGCGGCTCTTGCTGGGTTTCGGCGTGGGCCCCGTCCCTGGCCACAGGATTTACAGCCCCTTGGTCACCTCCTTTCCCACACAACGCACCGGAAAGGGGCCGTGTTCTTCTGGAAGTCCAGGCTGTGCCCTGCCCGGGCCTCAAAGGAGGAATGGCTGAAGGTGGCCCTGCCAAACCCAGACCGCAGCCCACGGAGGGCATCTGGGTTTCCACCTGTTGGTTTCCAGGGGAAATCCGCTCTTAGGAAATCGAGGTGGCTCCTTCATCCACGCCAGCGCGGCTGTAGAGGTCCGACGCCACGCTGGCCAACCACCACGCCTTCCGATACAACCGGCGGGCATGAACCGAACCGCTGCGATGGCGCGAGACCCGCCTGATTTATTTTTCATTTATTTTTAAACGCACGCGTTTAATGCACAGCCACCACCGCCAACCACGGGGGTAACGCCCCAAGGCTCCGCTCTCCGCGGCGCAATCGGGCCGATAACCTCGCGCAGACACGGGCGCCCCTCGCTAATTCCCCCTCCCGCACGGCTCGTACGTCCAGCGTTGCCTCTGGTACCTACTGACGGACGGGAGCGAGGAGGCGGAGGAAGAGAAGGATTTACACAGATATTTGGGACCCACTTGTGGTGAGCCCGGACCCAGTGAAACCGCGCGGCTAATGAAGATGAACAGAAGGGCTAATTTGTTCCGGCGGATTGCAATCTGGCGCTGGCATCCGGCAGGATCCTTCCCACCCCGCCGCCCGTCGTTTGCACAAATTGACTTCCCGGTGCGGCGGCCGGGCCGCATTTCAAATTGCTGCTCCAGCGCCCGCCTTCGTGGGGCTACACTGGACGCACAGAAGGATTCCTTGTCCTGGTTAATGCAACACGTGCGGCAAAAGCGCTCGGAGCAACCGAAAACTACAGGGAAGTTTTGCGTGGGCTCGATAAACAGCCGGCTGCGTGACGGGGCCGTGAGGGCACCGCGGCAGGGAGGGCTGGGGGTCACCACCCAAACCCCGCGCGGGTTCCTCCGAGGTGGGTTTGCTCGGGAAGGGCTGTGCCACCTCGCCAGTTGGCTTTCTGGCCATGCGCCGCCAAAGGGGATCGACCCTGTGCGGGATCACGGGGAGCGCGTTCCCAGCGCGTGCTCCGGGAGCGCGGGGGATTTCAACGGAGGGCGAGACGCAGCCCGGGAACGCGGTTTCCAAACCTCTTCCCAGAGCTACGTGTAATTGTATTTGCCAGACAAATAACCGACCTTGTCCTTTGTCCCCGCCCTGGACTCTGCGTCCAATTACTCTGCTGGAGTGCAATAAGAAGGAAAATCAAATTTGTGCACTGGGTGCTGTTAATAAATCCAGTGGCCACCTCATTTTCCTGCTAACGAGCCTCCTGGCAAGGCCACCAAGGGCTGGCGCTGCGGCATCTCCTGATGTTGCTCAGCTTCTCCGCTCCGCATCCCGAGGGAAGCCTTGTCCCACCATCAGAGCTGCAGCACCCAGTCCCCAAAATGTGGCCGTGCTGCCCACCCAGCGGGCACTGCCCGCACAGGCAGGCACTGCTGAGTTTCTAAAGGGAAAAAAACTCCTGAAGGTGGGACGTGGGGGGCTGCAAACGCGCCGGTTCGGATCCTGCTGAAGGCTTCAGCGTGCCAGTGCAGGGAGACAACACTGCGATCCCCACAGCACCCACAGGTTCGGCGTGGCCTGGGATTATACACTGGGAAGTGGCAGAGTTCCCCGAATGATGCCGCTGTTTCTCGCTTCCACCACGCATTAAGCATTGCTGCAAAATTAACAAAAAGTTGATTTAAAAAAGATTATGAAGTTCTTCAGGCTGAAGGAAAGGTCAAGGCTCCTCCTCATACTCGTGCCACTGTCCCCTTTGCTGTCATGAAGAGCTCTTTTTTTCTCCCTTTTAAAGAGAAAATGTACAGGATGAACAGGAATCTGGGAACAGTGACATAAAGAGGAGCGAAAGGACCAAGTGCCAAGGTTGGACGGGTGTCTGGGGCTTGATAAACCTCTGCAGGCTTATCCCAGCGTGCATAACGCCAGAGCCAACTTCCCATGGGACAGGTCAAGCGGTGACACCGGAACGGGCTGGTACTGCACCGGGGGGGGATCTCAGCGCCGCGGTGGAGACCCCGCGGTGAGATCCAGTGGCCGCAGGCTCCGTCCCCGCTGCCGACAGCCCGCGCCGGGGCACGGCGTCGCCCGACTGCTCGGCAGCACCGCGGCACAAACCCCAGAGCTCACCGGGTCAGTCGGCCCTTTCAATATTCAACACCGGCAGCTCCAGGGCTGCCCACACCCAGGGACTTCCCAGGAAATGGACTTTTTTTTTTCTTTCTTTTTCTCTCCCCTTTCCAAAAATTCAGATTCAGCTCAACCCACTGTGCTGTCTCCAGAGCCTGAGGCTGCTCTGACGCGAGACTGGGTTTTGCCCCAGCTCCAATTAAGAAAAACCACCCGCAAACCCAGGGGGTTTAGTCTGGAAGCTAAAGGAGCTGCTTTCGGAAACCCACATCCCCCTTCCGCAGCCCCCACGCCCCAACGCTCCGTGCCGTAAGGAGGGAACGGGCCCCTGGCTGCTTTTGGTCGCCCCAGCAAGAGGCACCCCCGGCTCCTCGCGCGCTCCCCGCCGCGCCGGCGAGCTCGGAGGCAGCCGGGGGCCGGGCGCGGTGGCTTTTACCCGCCGGAAGGTGCAAGGCTGGTTCTGGAGAGACCTCGCACCTTCGCCGCCGTCGGTCCGCCCTCGGAGCGCTTAAGCCCCTTCGGTCCCCCAGTTTAACCACAGCCAGGGCGTTTCGACGCCAACACCCGCCAAGCGGTGTCAGGCAACTTAATTAATGTTTGCGGAGCTTTGGGCAGACAGGCTACACGCGCATAAATTCCCTCTTATTCCAGCCAGGCCACAGAACCCCTGGAAATCCCGGCACCAGCCCGCTCTGCGGCTGCACTGCCTCTGCCAGGAGCCTCCTCCAGCCTCTCCGGGCCCCGGAGCTCAGGCTCCAGGAGCACAACTGCCCCCCAGCTCCTCCAGAAACCCCCCGAGAGGCACCAGCGTGCCGGCAGCCCCCGTGCCTCTGCCCTGGTTCGGGTAACGGAGCAGAAACTGACTTTGATCCGTTGGTCAAACACGTTCCGTCACAGCTCTTGCACCATGGCTCATAAAAATAAGAAATACTTTCTAAAGAAAACCAGCTGGAAGGTGTAGATGCAGAATGAACACGTTACCCAACAGCTTCAGGTGCTGCTGGATTTGTTTTTTGGTAGATTTCTTTCTTTTTTTTTTTTAAACCGGTCCTCCTACCCTGTAAAGGCGGGATAGGATGCTGCTTGCTATGGGATGAGGTACCGTGGGGCCATACTGCCCCTCTCTCACACGGCTCCATCGTTCTGCACCAGCAAAAAAAAACAAAACGGGTGTACGGTCACTGCGGGTCTGGTTCACACCCAGGAGAGTGTCCCCGGGCAGGCAAACACCGAGTGGCTCTTCTGCGTAGCTTTGAGGTCACTCTCAAATATTTCATAGAATCATGGAATCACAGAAGGGTTTGGGTTGGAAGGGACCTCAAAGATCATCCAGTTCCAACCCCCCCTGCCATGGGCAGAGACACCCTCCACTACACCAGGTTGCCCAAAGCCTCATCCAACCTGGCCTTGAACACTTCCAGGGATGGGGCAGCCACAGCTTCTCTGGGCAACCCATTCCATTGCCCCACCACCCTCACTGTAAAAAATTTCTTCCTTAGATCTCATCGAATTCTCCCCTCTTTCAGTTTAAACCCATTGCCCCGTGTCCTGTCACTACATGCCCTTGTCAAAAGTCCCCCGAAATTTCCCCCAAACAGAGACAAATTGAAGCAAACGTCCATCTCCTTTGTGTTTAAGGCATCGGAGCGTGCCCTTCGCCCGCCCTGCCAAGGGCTGCCCACGACCAGCAGCAGAGCTGGCGAGAAGCACCTCAAATCCGTGCCGACGGGCGCGCGCCAGCCGCTTTCTGGAGCCATCTCTCTTTACAGACTTGCTAATCAAGTTGCCGTGCCACTCTTTTTTTTTCCTTCTTTTTTTTTTTTTTTTTTATTGAGCCCTAGAAGTGCCTGTAACGAGAGATTAAAATAGTAGTCGTGCCCCGTGATTTATTTTTTAAATTCTCGTGTAAACCACAGCGAGTCGCCCGGCTGCAGACCGAGGATGAAAAACGCGCCGCAATATATTAAGCGAACGCGAATGCAAAGCACAGAAAAATATGTAGAAGAGGAAAAGGCATTTGCTGGGTGGCAAGTTATCGGAGCTTCGGAGGGAGGGCAGGGAGAGGCTGCGGAGCGGGGGGGTCGCTCCTGCCTTCCCTCCTGCAAATAAATCACCGGGCTCGCCGTGCCTGCGCCTGAATAAAATATGACAGGTCTCCCTGGCAGGGCCGGCACGCGGCTCCGTAACAAGCCGCCCCGCTCGCCACGCACGCTGACTGCAAATCGGGTGGGTTATCAGACGCTGCCATAAAGGGAAAAAAAAAAAAAAACCAACAACCCACAACCCACTCTCTTCCCCCAACTGCTGATGAACCTCATGCATAGCAAATGACAGAGCAATAACGCTGGCGTCGCCGGCGGCGGAGGTAAAAAAAAAATAAATAAATAAAAATCCCCAATATTTACAGACTGACAGGCTAATGGACACTTTCCCAAAGAGCGGTTAGGAAGAAGTAGTAAATGGGCCCGTGCGGATGCGGGGCAGCGGGCCCGGTCAGGGATCAAGACACGCGGCACCATATCGGATAACACATAATTGGCAGGTCACATCCAAATGAGTGTAGTCATGCATCATCCGGAAGGCTTTGGCTGGTTATAAAGACACTTGTAAACAATTCAGCCGCTGAACATGGCAATAATATGTTGATCCGGCATGTAATGAGGTGTTCCTGGAATCAATAAACTAGTCATGAAGAGCAGGGAGCAAGGTCAGCGCCTGCCTTTTTGATGACCTTTCCTGGCTGCTGAGGACATCATATACTCTGAAGAGGACTTTTCTCATATTGCAGAAGGCGCCGAGTGTCAGAACTTCCATTCGCAGCAAGCAAATGAACAGCCGGGCTCTGCATGCTAATGAAGTCCAGGCTATTTTCCACCTTTTCATCTGCACATTATGCTCTTGACTTTGGAGAAGGTGGGAATTAGGTTGGACCCTCGTGTCAGACTGCCTGATGGCTCGGCTCCGGAAAACTGGTAATTGAAGCTGATGACTGATGCGGAGGAGGCCTGAATTTGGAAATAAACAGTTTCAAGCACTGCATGTCATTTCTAGAGAGACTGCTGAGTGAATGGAAATGAGCTCCGCTTCTCCAATCTAATGCAGTTTCTCAGCAGGAAAAACACCGTCTTTGAGGCAGCAATGCCAGTCATTAAGATTTAAATGTCCTGGCGATAATGTAAGGAATAGCACCTGCCTTCCCAAACAGCACTTATGGAAATGCCACCCCAGCCAGGCTCTGCGCCTCATCTCCGGCCCCCAGCACCCACCGGTCCCGCAGGAGGCGGGAGGCTCGGAAGGCCGGCGGTGGGAGGGCACCCGCAGAGCTCAGCTGGGTCAAAACACCGGGAAAAAGGGCCAGCGAGAGCGACAGCGCGTGCCTGGAGAACCCGTGTCTAAACGCGACACTTGTCGTGCCGCATCCGCACCGGTAATCGCTCCTCCCGAGCGCATCCCGCGGAAAGCCGCTGCCGCTCGCCGGGATGGCCTTAACCGCGCCGGCCCAGCTGCCCGCCCCGCAGAGATTAAAAAAATGGAGTTTCTAGACAAGGCCAATGTTTTCAGACTCGAACGTGGACTCTCTGCCACCCTAGCTGTTGGGAAACAACATCAGAAACGTTCTAAGCCTTTCCAAAATCCTACCTGGCGGTGTGAAAGCGAGCAGAGCAGCTCGTTTGCTGGGGCAGAGGCAGAGGTTTTTGGGGCTTTGAAGTGTTCCTGTTGGGACACGACCCTTGGTTAAGGACGGACCTGAATGGGCAGCAGAGGATGCTCAGCACCCACCGCTCCCGTTCGACACCACCGCGAAGCCCTCGCTTCTATCCAGAATGGTTCATCGCAACGTGGAAAATAAGGGCTACTTATGCTTTGGATTTTATTTTATTTTTTTTTTAAATAATATTTCCATTTGTTTCACACCCAAGCGCTCTGCCCAAGAGCAGAGCTCACTGGCAGCTCAGCCCCCGTTAGCTGCCGCCTTTCCCCTCGGAGGAGGCTGCATCCCAGGAGTGGGTCTGTTTGTGTAATAGTTTGCAGCCCTTCAACATGAAAGGATACAGAAGGATGCGAGTTATTATTATGAAAATGAACCAAGCGACAGACAAAAATATTCCGAAGATGTAATCTGCCATCCCTACAATGGGCTGGCGGAGAAGAGCACTTGGCAGGCAGGAGAGTAGTCGCGGAGACGTCGCCTTCTGCTAAATTGCTTTGGCTCCGACAATGCCTTCTAAAACCACACGCAATCTTCATTTAAAACACCCAATACCTAAAGGTACAGGGGCCCAGCGCTGGTCTCCGGTTTGGGATTTGTCCAAAGCAATTCCGCCGGCTTAATACCACTCTTCCTCATTTTAATCACGCGGCAAAGGCGGGAGGCTGAATTCCGCCTGCGGAAACGGCGGACCGGATCCAAACATCACGAAAAATCAATTGAGCAAAGATTTAGTTCTTTAAAGAACTGCAGCCTGCCCGCCACCTCTCTTCTGTCCCCACCTTTGTCACGGCCAGCGGAGAAGCGAGGTCCTCTCCCGACGTGGTCGGTTTTATCGGGCAAGATGGGGGCAAACGGGAAATTCAGCTTTTTCCGTTTATTCACCGTCTTAGAAGACAGTGAAACGTAAGGAACGGCTGAACGCAGCAGTGCAACAAACTACCACGGTTTTATTTTCCAAAGACTGAGTAGGAAACCCCTCCCTCCCCCAAAAAAACAAGCTTTCCCATCAGCTGGCCCTTCTCCATCTTGCCGTAGCTGGCGCGCGGCGCTCCCGACCCTGCGCCGGCACACGGAGCCCAAGCTCTCCACAGCCCGGAGCTTTGGGCGCGGGAGCCGGTTCCGCACCCCTTAACCGGGCGCTTCCTAACGCAGCCCCCGGCCCTGGGACGGGCCGGTTTTACCCTCCGAGCACCCCAAGGGAGCCCAGAGACCCGGGGCGAGGGGCGGCACCGCCGGCGCCCATCGGCACTGAGCGCGGGCGCGCATCCAGGCGGGGTGCGGCGATGCCATGCGGGGGCTCACCCCATCTGCCCGCACTCCCGGCTCCATCAATAACCTCCTTCCCTATGCTAATACCATCGGAAAATTATGCAGGCTGTTTATATTTCTTTACAGCCAGAACAGGCTGCTGACACGAATCACCCATTAGCGATTCACATTGAGGAGCCTCCGCTAATTGTGCGGAATGTAATTAGTGATTATGTAATATCTAAGCTCTTGCAACTGTCATTAATGTCCACTATTCACCAGAGATAGTTCTTACTGAATTAGAGAACGATTACCGCATGGTAAATCTACTTAATCCTAAATATGCTAATTAACACTGTACGCACTTTAGACAGTGGTTAAAAGCACTGGTAACCTCCAAAAAGGGTGCGCTACACCCGGATCTCAATTGCTCGCAGTGGATTTTCCTTCAAAAGGTAAATTTGCTTAATTAAACGGTGTAGCAAACCGTTAGGCGCAGCTATTGATTAGTGCAACCCAAGGAAGGGTTTTCTGTAACGGATCTAGTGAGGTGCTGCCGCAGGGCAGGGATGCTCCCGCAGCATCCTTGTCCCCCCTCCTGCAGCATCCCCATCCTCCTTCCTGCAGCATCCTCATCCTCCTTCCTGCAGCATCCCTGTCCCCCCATCCTGCAGCATCTCTGTCCCCCCCATCCTGCAGCATCCCTGTTCCCCCTCCTGCAGGATCCTCATCCTCCTTCCTGCAGCATCCCCATCCTCCTTCCTGCAGCATCCCTGTCCCCCCTCCTGCAGCATCCCTGTCCCCTCATCCTGCATCATCCTCATCCTCCTTCCTGCAGCATCCCCATCCTCCTTCCTGCAGCATCCCTGTCCCCCCATCCTGCATCATCCTCATCCTCCTTCCTGCAGCATCCCCATCCTCCTTCCTGCAGCATCCCTGTTCCCCCTCCCGCAGCATCCCTGTCCCCCCTCCTGCAGCATCCCTGTCCCCCCATCCTGCATCATCCCTGTCCCCCCATCCTGCATCATCCTCATCCTCCTTCCTGCAGCAGCCCCATCCTCCTTCCTGCAGCATCCCTGTCCCCCCTCCTGCAGCATCCTCATCCTCCCTCCTGCAGCATCTCTGTCCCCCCTCCTGCAGCATCCCTGTTCCCCCATCCTGCATCATCCTCATCCTCCTTCCTGCAGCGTCCCCGTTCTCGCTCCTGCAGCATCCTGCATCCCAGTCCAGGCACGGCCTTGGCAGAGCCCCTGGGCAAGGGGGGCTCCGTGCGGGCCCATAAGCACGTGGATGCTCCCAAACGGGCACGAGATCGCCGGCGGAGCCTTATGTAAAATAGCTTTCTGAAAGCTCTCCCTCCAGGATTAAATATCGTATTCCTCGGGTCATAAACCATAATATTACTACAGGCAGATACAGTAGCTTCCCTCAATAAATTCTTACTTAAATCTTAATTTCGAGATTTATTTGTGCAAAACAGACTTTAGATATTAAATGCTACCAGCTAAAGGAATGGAATAAATAGAGCAATTGTACAGTTTTTGAAACGCCCCTTTGGAATGCCTGGGGTGCTTAATGTATTCTGGTTTTCTGTTAAAAAAAAAAAAAAAAGATATGGCTGTCATGAACCCCGAGGATAATAGCATTTTGTGATTTATGAAGATTCTTCCTGCTTATATATTTTATATAAATAATACTCCTGCGTGTGTCTCTGCACTCATTCATAATCAAAAGCTGCACAGGCTGTAAAAAGAGTTTGCGTAGTAACATATTTAAAATCAGCTTACAAAAATTGGATAACTCATAGATCAGACACAAAATAAGTCACTGTAGCAAGCACACCAAAAGGAAAATTAACAGCACGACGCGATCCGCGGCGCGCTTTTATCAGCAGACTGACACAACAAAGGAACACAAAACAAAAACTCCCACGAAAGAAAGTTCCTCCATAAAAAAAAAAGAGAGAAGGGAAAAGTACGATAAGAAAGGTGGTTGAATCCCCATCCCTGGATGTGTTTAAGAATAGGGTGGATGATCTACTTGGGGATATGGTTTAATGGGGATTAGGGATGGTTGGACTCGATGATCTCTAAGGTCTTTTCCAACCTAGAAATCTATGAATCTATGAAATGAACCACGCTCGGAATTCACCTGGGCGCATGCAGCGCCGGCGACCGATGAAAAGATTTGCGTGTGCTCCTGGGCAGCCGCGGCTCCGCCGAGGCGGGGGGAAATCTGGCAGGAAGCGGGGGCCGGCGCCCGCTGCCGGAGCGGGCGCTGCGGGAGGGCGAGACACCCTCCCCGCCATTTAAGGGTCTTTTTTACTGGGATCTCCGTAATACTTTTGGATTTGTTCACTTCTAGTTCATTAAAACGGCTGCGGAGCCCCGCCGACGCTGAGCTCGTGCCATGGCTGCTCCCGGGCACGCGCCCACCCAGGGTTGGGAGCCACAACGGGCACCCAGTTTAAGACGGCCCCGTTGAACGTTTATGTTCAATTTTTAAGGGCATTTTTTTAAGGCAAGGTGCAGACGGAGCAGCCTCGGTACGTCCGGGTGAGCCCGACAATCCTGCCACTTAACAGTCCGCGGGCATTTACTTTATAAAGGAGCCGTTAGAGCCTACGGCATTGGGAAGGAGACGACGCCGGCACCCAAATAAAGATTGGCACAGAAGGGCTGACCCTCGGACTGACTTGGGGGATTATTTTCAATCATCACTGTCCATACCATGGGCCCTGAGTTCAGCAAACCCTCCCTGCCCTGGCAGGGCTTCGCAGGGCCGGCTCCGTGTGATCTAAGCGCCGGCTCCCAAGTCCTGGATGAGAAAAAAGAGACAGGGGCCTGGCAGCGCGCGGGATGGTGCTCAGCGGTGCCGGAGGGGATGCTTGGAGGAAGGACACCTCGGCTGGGGCTCAGCGAGTGCCCACAGCAGCGGTGGGAGTGTGGTGGCAGCTCTCCCATTGCCTCCGCGTGCCCCTGGCGCCATCATCTCCCCGGCATGGCATCCCAGCCGGGTTCTCCGAGCCCAAGCGCTGGCAGAGGCTCCCAGGGAGGGGGTTTGTCCCTCTTTGCAGGGGATAAGCATTGCCCGGGAAGCCCATTTTCCCCCTCCGCGGGCGGGACGTCGCAGATGGCCTTACGGACAGGGCTGACCGGCGCGGGAAGAGGCGTGAAAGGCGACGCACGAGCCACGTCGCCCACCGGAAAGCACGGCACGCGCACACGGAGCTGCAGGCGCGCGCACGGCTGCACACGCGTGTGCCTACGTGCGAACGCGGGCGCTGCCGCGGCCGAGGGGACGGCTCAGGAGTAATGACAACCGCCGGCGACGGAAATGAAAGAATTAGCCACACAATAAACCCCTAATTGCCTGGCAACAGCGTTTAGGCCCCATTAGGTAGATTTGTAACTGCTTCCAGAGAAATAAACTCCTGTGTCATTAGATAACAAGGAAAGAAATAGGTTATTTCCTTTTTGAAAGGTATGAAAGCTTCCAATTGCCTGATGTATTTGCTTAGTAGATTATTTTCTGTCATCTCAGTTAATTGAATTTTATCCATTGCTCTCAGAATTCCTCCCTTTCGTGTAAGGTTAAAAAGTTCAGAGGAGTCATATTTTTGAACCTCGTCCGTTTATCGCATGAGCCAACTCCAGCCGCACAAAGAACGCCGGCGCAAAAGGACCAACAAAAACTAAGCAATAATTGCTTTTTAGCATCCGGCTGAATTGCTTTTTAGCGGCCCACGAATTGTAAACCGTCGCTTTTCCAAGCGGCGCCCAGTCGGGACGCCGTCGGGAGCAACCGGAAGATATCCGCGGTGCGGGGCAGCGTGCTGCCTTCGGGAGGGCTGTGCGATTCTCAGCTCCCTCACTTTTTTTTTCCTTTGGTACCAACACCAGCACGATGCTCAGGTTCGCTTTTAAACCTTGTCCTACCACTTCCCCTCAAGACAACAGAGGTCTTTGAGGTCCCTTCCCATCCCAACCATTCTATGATTCTAAGAGACTGGGAAATCACCTAGGCTGGAGACCACTCTTCTCAGCTGGGACCTGCCTGTGGGCACCAATGCTGCCCTGGCCCGGCAGCCGCTCCTCCTGCCTGCCCACCTCCGCTGGGGTAAAAGCCCTGGAAAAAAGCAGATGTGCACAGAAATCATCGCGCTCCCCCATAACACACCTGTAACACCACGTCAGGTGCCCACCTATGGGGCACAGACACCTATGGGATACCCCCCGAGTCGCTCCCAGGTCCTCCTGCGAGGCACCGGCACCTTTCCAGCCTCCTGCCGGCACCTCGTGCCTGGAGCTGATACCCAAAGTGGAACTGGAACGGGGTGGTGGGGGAGATCGATCCCACGTTTTGATCCCACGCAGCATTTGCTCTGCAGAACAGCACCGTCCGTAAGGAAAGGGGACGGCTCGGCCGCCGGAAGGTTACGGAAATAACCAGTTGGTGATTCCGGAGCCGCATGGTTTCAAACACTCCTGAAAAGCCAGCTCCACTTTCCGCTTTGGTGCATACCAATTCCCCACGCTGGCACACGAGAATAAACCAGCTCCGTCGGCCGGGCACTGTCGCCCGGTTCCCAACTCCTCCAACACAGTTTCTATCAGAGCAGATTTCTTTGGAGGCAGACGAGCGGCACGGTCCCTGGAAGCAGCGGTTTGCGGCAGGAGCGCGCTCGCCTTTCTGCCCCCGCGGCCCTGGCACCGCCGCGGGCACGTGAGTGCCCACACGCACGCCTTAGGAGGGCTCACGGCCGGATAACACGGACGTGGCAAGGTGCCTGGAAAGAGAGGGGGGCCTTGAAGCTCTGGGGGGAAGCAGCAGCAGCAAAGCCATGGAGAGGAGGAAACATACCCCACGTACGGCGAGATAACCAGCTTGGACGGCCGAGCTCGAGGTACCACACCTCCTGAAGGGTCTCTGGTCCTGCACGCGCGCGGGCAGCGGCGCAGAGAAGCTCCGTCCCTCGTCTGCCTCGACCGCGGCCACCCCACCCCAGGTCCCCTGCTCCTGCGCCCGGTGCCCCTCCGCCATGGCACAGGGAAACCTCCCAGTTATTACGGGTGCACTTTGGATCTCAGGAGGTTTGGGGGTCAGAGCCTTGACGTGCCGGCGGGCAGAGCAGCAGGCATTGCTCCTGCTCCCCGGGACTCTGTCTTTCAGGCTTGGGAGACCTGTTTGGGAGAGTTGGACCCCAACCTGGTCACTTCTTTGGGTGGTTTATTAAATTATTGATGTGGACAGGAGAGACCCCTTGGCACTGCCAGGCTCATGAGCATGGACATGACTCCATATGTGCATGGGGGAACCCGTTCCCCCCATTCTGGGAGAACAGGAAGGAGGTGGCAGGTCTGACCCCCCACTGGGCTGGTGCTGGTGGTCTCCAGAAACCATTCCCGGGCTGAAAAGGCAACACAGAAACCAGACAGGGGGAAAAAGTGGAAGGGCAGAGCAGGGCTGCACTTTTCCATGCCGCGTTTCTATTGTATTTGGTGTTAATTGCACCCCAGGGCGTTGTGTATTAATCAGCATCGTTAATTAAAGAGGGCAGCGAAGGGCCACGGGCGCTGGGGGAGCGGGTGGTGGCCGGACCCTGCTCTCCCCACTGGTGCGGGACGGGAGGCTGGCGTCGGACAACGTCCCTGTGCCAGCAGAGCCGTTCGTGGGGATAACCTTGTACTCTACAGAAATCTGGGAATTATTGTGGATATTATATACATCAAGCCCCCTGTGTCAATAAGAAAAAAACCACATTTTTAAAAGAAAAGCAGCTCAGAATTAACCCTGAGAGCACAGTTTTAACCCAGATCACCCTGGCAAAGGCGCCAGAGACAACGGCATGCATTCATTCCCTGTCCTTTATCATTTAAATAACGCAGCCTTCCTCAGCTTCTGATGGATCCCTTTAAAATTGCTAAAAAGGGGGTTTGTTTGTTTGTTTTCCATGCGCAGTTGCATCGATTTGGGGTTTTTCCCTCGTTTTAATAAAAGGTGAAGCAGGGTGGAACATCCTGCAGCTCCCAGTTTGTCCGTCGGCGGGGTGTTTGCCCACCGGATGGGCAGAAGTGGACTTTGCCCGCGTGCTGCCGAGGTTGGAGGGAGTTTGGGAGGTGACACAGGGCCCAGGGCAGCGAGACCCCCACGTCGGCGGCGGGTACCGAAGCACGTGGGGCTCCTGAAGTTACCCCAGAGCGGAAACGCAAAATAATCGCCGCCCGCCGCCCCATCTGCGGTCACCCACGCTGTCCTGGCTGGAGCTGCCAGCTCTGCTGACGTCTCCAAGCGGGTGGAGTTGAAGGGCATATCTGAGCCGGATCACCGGCTCGTTGCTCGTTTGGAATAACCCTCCGAGCCCGGGGCAGCGCAGCGAGGTGAGCTCACCGTGCCACGGCAGCGCTTGCTGGAGAGCCCTGCCTGCCCTGAACCCCAGTCTGTCCCAATTCCTCAGGCTGTCCCGATCCCTCTGGGCTGTCCCAATCCCTCTGGACTGTCCCAGTTCCCACTGGACTGTCCCAAACCCCACCGGACTGTCCCAATCCCTCTGGACTGTCCCAATCCCCACCAGACTGTCCCAAACCCCCCCGGATTGTCCCAATCCCACTGGGCTGTCCCAATCCCCACCAGACTGTCCCAATCCCACTGGGCTGTCCCAGTCCCACTAGGCTGTTCCAATCCTCACCAGACTGTCCCAATCCCACTGGGCTGTCCCAGTCCCACTAGGCTGTTCCAATCCTCACCAGACTGTCCCAATCCCACTGGGCTGTCCCAGTACCACTGGGCTGTCCCAAACCCCTGGGTTGTCCCAGAACCCCCAGGCTTTCCCAAAGCCCACGGCCAACATCACCTTCCCGCAGTGAAAAAGCGCATCAGAATATTAAAATTCCTTCAGCTCCTCAGCCCAGCACATGGATCTTCCCAGTAACAGGTGCTGCGGGCAGCACCAGGCTGTCGCTGCGGTGACTCGGAGCGGTAAATCCGGAGGCTGCGGTTTGGCTTCCCGCAGGAGCCTGCGTGTTCCCGGCGGAGGGCCCACCGGTGCTGGCAGCCCCTCCGGAGCGGAGCGCTCCGGACACGCTCTCCGCAACACCCTGGGAAAACCAGTGCCACGGTCTCGTCCAGGGCTGCCTTCCGGCTCCGTCCCGCGGGGCGAGGTGCACCGTGGCCGACCGGCCGCCTCCGGGTCCGGGTGCGCGGTGAGCGCACGCGGAGCCGGTGAATCCCGGCGCCCCTCTCTGCTCAGAAACCCGCACCAGGGTTTGTGCAGAAGCCATCCGGAACCTGACCCTGGAATACGCCGATTTTTTTTTAAAGGAGAAATCCCGAGTTAATTTAAAATGGATTTCTTGCACAAAAGCTCAGTTTTTGAATCCTGCTCTTCCTTCTCAGCTCATGGCTAACAAACGCCGGGCTGGTTTTGCTCCCGTTTGGGCAAAGAGCAAACCTGCAGCCTCTTCCAGCCGGCCCCGGAGGCTTCTCCAGGGTATTCCTGCCATCCCACGCAGCCCTTCCTCACCGCCCCTTCCTTCTGCATCCATCCCTCCCTGCAGCCCGGCCTCTGGGAACCACCCGGACCCTGTCCTCGCGCCGCGCGGGTCGGGAATGGCGGGATCGCTCCCGACCCCGGCAGCTGCACCTCCCGCTGACACCAGGCTCTGCCGTCCCGTACCTGCGGGTGGGAATTCCGGCCGGTCACAGCGAGGGGTGTTCCTGTGCACGACTCTGCCGTGCCGGCGTGCCGGATGCACCTCCGTCAGCGGGAATGTTGGCTCAGCCTTTGCTACGGCCCTTGGGCAGCTCTGCCCTTTGCAAGCGGGCTCCTTCGGATGCCAGCCTCTGCGGGCCGCGCACCCAGCTCGGTCTTGCAGAGAAGGTGGCGATACTACCTAAAAAAAAAATAAAATCATATATAATAAAGTAAAATAAAGCAAAATAAAATAAGTAAAATAAAGTAAAATAAAATAAAATACAATAAAGTAAAATAAAATAAAATAAAAGGAAGTAAAATAAAATAACACATCACCCTTTAATTGAAAGGGGGTCCTCCCACAAGCAGCAGGCGAGGACCTGTGCTGGCTGGGCAGGGTGTTGGCAGACGGGCGATGCCCACGCGGAGCCCCGGCCAACGCACGGTGGTAACGCCGTCCGGTCGGTGGCTGTGCACGGGGCCGGAGCGTCGGGCACGGCACCGTGATGGGGAGGGCACGGAACCCGCCTGAGTCAGCGATGCTGCTCGAGCGGGATTGCTGCCGGTGACGGACAGATCCTTATTTGTAAGTATTTAATGTTTCTTAGGAAGCACTTCTAAAAGAAATTGGTATGTAATGACAGCACTCACTGGAAAACAGGCCGATTATAAAATGCACTAACTTATCTGGTATTCATTTGAAAAGTAAATGGATGCAAGTAAAGGTGAGAGTTCACCACCAATTCAAATATTTTGCTTTAACAGGCTCTAGCACTCCTACTTTAATTCAAGCAGAAGCACAAGTATGAATAATCAAACTGGATGATGCTCATCAAAACCTTTGTGCCTTGCACCATTTCAAATGGTCATTGAAGCTTAATGGCAAAAAATTTACATTATTCCTTTAATTTGTATTCCGTTCCTTCCTTCTGAGTGATGTGATTGTGATTTTCTGTTGCCGGCTGTATTATTTTGATGCAAATGTTATGTGCTGTTACAGTCCAATTTCCTGCTCTGCCCCCACTGCCTTTCCTTCCCCCAGTAAAGAAACGACAGCTAAAATAGTTCAAAACTGGGGAGGGATTTTGAAATAGTTCCTTAACTCCTGCTCCTAATTAAAGCAAACAATGCAGAGTCTTGAAGCACTCTGAAAAGCTGAAAATTAATTATCAGCTGAAGGGGGAGGGAAGTGTCTCTGCTCCCCAGACCTTTGGGGAAAAAAAAATAAAAAAAAAAAAAAAAAAGGAGAGAAAAAGTGAGGGATCCCAATTCTGCCTACAAAAGAATTAGGAAAGAAAATTTGTAATTCAGCTAAAAACTCCTTTTGCTGGAAGATAATCGGCGAGGGATGAAGGCTTTATGGAGAGGCACGGGGCGGCAGAGCCGAGCCCGGCGAGCGGGAGGCCCCCGGGGTGCCGGCGGCACGGAATATATGCAGCGGCTAATTTATTGCGCTGCGACTAATTTCCATTCCTTGTGCTCGGAGCTGCCTCGCTAATTACAGGGATGTTTTCTTAACGCGGGTAATTGCGCCGCCCGCGCGCCGCCCCCCGGCGCGGGCTCCGAGCACCCCACGGGGCGGCTGCGGCGGGCGCTGCCCTAATTAGATCGGCTGCCTCAATTAGGGAGGTGTGGGGGTGTGGGGGGCAGCGCCGAGCGCCCCGCCACGCGGGCACCTGCGGGGCTCGGGCGTCCTGAGGCTGCCCAGAGGGTGGGTGAAGCCAGTCCTGAGCCGGACTGGCATTGCAAGGATGTACCCCAAACCAGAGGAGCCCCGTACCCCAAACACCGACGTCCACACGTCCATGTGTCCATCCCACCCATGCATCCATCCCATCCATGCGTCCATCCTGTCCAAGTGTCCATCTCGTCCAGGCATCCATCTCATTCATGCATCCATCCCATCCAAGCATCCATCTCATCCAAGTGTCCATCCCATCCAAGCATCCATCTCATCCATGCATCCATCCTATCCAAATGTCCATCCCATCCAAGCGTCCATCTCATCCATGTGTCCATCTCGTCCACACGTCCATCCGATCCAAGCGTCCATCCAACTCACACATCCATCCCTTCCACGCATCCATCCCATCCAAGTGTCTGTCCCATCCATGCGTCCATCCCATCCACACATCCATCTGTCCATGCGGCCGTCTGATCCAAGTGTTCGTCCCATCCAAGCGTCCATCCCATCCATGTGTCCATCTTGTCCACATGTCCATCCAATCCAAGCATCCATCCCATCCACACATCCATCCCATCCATGCATCCATCCCATCCACGCGCCCATCCCGTCTATGCATCCATTCCATCCACGCATCCCTTCCATCCAAGTGTCCATCCCATCCACGCATCCCTTCCATCCAAGTATCCATTCCATCCACGCATCTATCCCATCCAAGCGTCCATCCCATCCATGCATCCATCCCCACCAACTTCATCCTGCCAGGCTGATCGCAGAGGACAGGGCTCCCACCAGGAGCATTCCTAAAGCCAAAGAGCAGGCGAATGGCCCACCGCGTTGGTGTCGCCGTGCCATGCGCTGAGCCCATCTCCAACCCGCTGCCGCGGGCTGCCTTAACTTCACCCGCAGCAGTCGCTCATGCAGTTAAAGTTATTAGACAGATAATCACTTCCTTGAAATAATTTCCGCACTCATCTATAATAAAGAAGATTTCTTTCAAAGGGCCCTCAGTTAAATGGGCTCCGTGCTACTTTCCGTACCACGCAGGTCAATTTGATTCCGCTCTGCGCTCTCCACACCGCTAAACAATTGCTTTTCATAAACTGGAGAGCAGAGGGAAAGCAGCCCGTGATACCCACCCGGAGACGGCCTTGAGCGCCGTCCTTAATAACAGCTCCACGTCTGGAATTCCACTTCTTTCCTCCTCCCTTACCAAAGACTTGGGCAAGATTGCAGAAAATTAGTGTCCTATTAATAAACACGACTAACCCGGCAGCGAAGGCCAGGAGGAAGATGAGGAAGAAGAGCTCCGGGTTGTGTACGGCATTCCCTCACCCGGTGCAGGGGCACCGCGCCCCGGCTGGGCTGGCAGCCGCGGGATCGGGCCACGTCCACGTTGCCCACATGCCACAGGACCTTGGCAGCGGGATCCCCCCGGGAGAGGCCATCCGGAGGCAGCCCTGGCACCACGCAGGGACCCCGAGTTTCGCCCCAGCCATGGAATTCCAGCCGTGGGCCCCGGCGGAGCCAGCGCTTCTCCAGGATGACTTTAACCCCCGTTTGGCATGGAGACGCGTTCCTCCGTGAATTTGGGACCTCCGACAGCTCGAAGAAACGTAGTTATTCTCCTTTTACGCTAAAATAAATAATTTCAGCTCACATTTGAAGGGGAGGATGAGAGCTGGTTTCAGGCACCACTGACATCGGAGACGCAGATGCTGGAGAAGGGAAGAAATTCAGTTTCTCTGCCACAAAATTAATGGAAAACAAGGCAGAGGCAGCGATCGCTCATGGAACCCTCTCCGCCGCTGCCCAGCCCGCCTCCGGCTGTGGCTCCCACCGCCCTGGCAGCACAGCAGCTCACTTCCCCAGTTACCAACCGGGCCTGGGAGCGGACCGGAGGGACCAGAGGTTTTGGTGCTCAGTTTTGGCTCTGCAGAGCTGTGCCGGCGCGCTCTGCGTCCCCGGGGCTGGGCACAAAGGGGTTCTTCCACCTGGGAGCCCGTTCCCATCTCTGCGGTCCGTGATGGATCACAGTCCGAGGGAGGGGAAGTTGCCCTGAGCCGGAATTTTTGCCGAAGCAGCTGATGCTCCATGCGACGGCCCGTCCGTGGCTTGCTCGGCTGCTCCAGCAGCGCCCCGAGCCAGCGGCCCTGCCCCAGCTCCCTCCGCAGCGCTTCCCGTCTGCCCGTGGGGAAGAGAGAGAAAAATATGTCAAAACCCACACCGTTCCTACCCAGCGATGCCGAGAGCCTGGTGCCCGGAGGGTTTTCCTGCAGGCGAAGCCAGCAGAAGCCACGCTAAACACGCTTAACGTGACGTACAGATCGCACGCGGGAGCGACTGCTGGCACCAAACTGGTGGCACGCTGCCACGGCTGACCACTGCCAGCACGCGCCGGGCTTTGCCCCGCCAGACCGGGGGGACCCGCACCTGCGCCCACTCCGCCATCGCATCCCGCTTCACCCGGCACGACGCCAAGGACCGAGCCGCGTGCGTGGCACGGCGCTGTCGGGGCCGGGGATGCGCCTGCGCCCGTCCTGGGGCAGCAGCCTCGCGACTGGCGCTGGAAAAGTGCCCGGAGCACCCGGGATACCGCAGGGCGCCCGTGCCGGGGACCACGCGTGCCTGAAGCATCTTCTCAGGCTCACGCTTTGCTGCGGAAAAGGGAATAAAAAGAGCCTCCTTCCCCCCGCGACGCTGCCTCCGGCGCCTCCTAATAACTCGGCGCGTTCACTTAATACAGCCCGGCTCCTTCCAAGTCGTTAGCGGCGGCGGGAGACACAGCCGGAACGCTGACCTGGTTTGCTTGCCAAGCCAGAGCAAAGAGAAACCTTCACATAATCATTTCCAAACATTAAAATGGCTCCATTGTCATTACAGCCGAGAGATTGAATTCGCCTCATCAAAGCGGCGTGTGACAGGTGACTCAATAGGACGGTGCCAAGCGCGGAGGCAAGGAGATTAGCAGGGCACTGATATCATTATTTCCGCCTATCACGGATTCGGCAGGGAGGCAATTGTAATTTCTGGGCTTATTAGTCTGCATTCGCAGGAAAAACCCGAGTGATAAAGCTCAGTGTGACAGCCAGGCATTTGTGCAGCAAGTGCTGTCACAGTGACACTCGGAAAATGCCAATGTGGATACGGCCCCCTAATCCCCCCTAATAGAGGTTAAGGCACGGCACAAAGGCACTCTTATCGATGGTCGGGACGCTAATAACATTTGCATTTTTAAGTTAAATATAGTAAGTAAAGAGTAAGTCTCCTCTTCGCCGCGCCGGCAATTAACGCGGCATCGGAGGAACGAAAGCCAGGCGGAAACCTCGGCCGGCCTCCGTCTCCTCCGCGGCGGGCGAGGATGCTCCGCGGGTCAGCGTTCCCGGGATGGCCAGCTGCCACCTTGGCTGCCCATGCTCCGCGGCAGATGCTGAGGGTGGGGATGGGAGCGGGCAGAGGGGGGGCACAGCAGCTGGCAGGGGTCTGCGGAGGGGCTGGCCCGCCTTCCCCCAGGGAGGGGGAATTATTCGGGTGTTTTTACAGACTGCTACAAGTGGTTTTGCTTCGGAAGGACAAAACTTTTGGGGAGGGGTTTCCTTCCCGCGGTGCACGCCGGGCTCGGGTTTTCCGTGGTAATTTCCCCCCCTCGGACGAAGCCCCGGCACACGCACACGCACACACGTGCTCACCGCAGGAATTTCTTAAGGAAAGAGAAAAAAAAAAAAATTACAGGTGGTAAACTGTTACTTTTCCACATTTAAATAAGAGACCAATTAGGAAGACTATGTAATTCAATTCTGGAGTGAGTGCCACTGAATTCAATTTGTTTCAGGTCAATGGATGTAATGTGAAGTTATTAACAAAAAGGTCAGGGACTGCATATAAAATATACACGCATGACACAGGCAGGAGTAATTAGTACACATTTCACATGTTCTGTTGCTCAGACATATGGTGTAGAAAATCTTAACAGGATTAGATGTTAATAAACGTTCCCCTCTCCCCCCTGCCCCCCCCCCACTCCCTATTTAAATGGGGTTTGGAGCTATTCCCGCCGGTGTTCCCGGGATCTGCTGGAGGTTAAGCCCCCGCGGCTTCACGCCAGCGCCGCTGCCAGGGTCCTTAGCCACGGGAACGCACCCGCCTCACCGATCCCGCGGCTCTTTGGGATCTGCCCTGGGCACCGTCTCCGAGAAGGCAGTTGACGGCGTCTCCCAGGCGTGGGGGGGCGAGTGGGGGGTCCCACAGCACCCACGGGCTGCCGCTGGCAGCTCCTCCGACTCCCGCGCAGCCGGCGGGGGCAAAACTTTAGAAGAGAAACAGTTAAGAAGAGCAGCACCGTGGCTTTAACAACTGCTATTATTTTGCTTCCTAGAAACGCAGGTTATTTGCCTTTTCCACCCTCCCCTCGGCACAGTGGGAGATAAGCCCAAGGAAGGGACGCGGGTTTGCACCAGCAAATCGCTCGGGGCTGGACCCGAAGCGCGACTTAATGCGAAATTATTACAAACATAATAAAAATAAATTCAGATTATTACATAAATGCTGTGTTTAAGCAGTGGTTGAATTAAAAGAAGTCGACAACACATGAAAAAAAATAAAAATCAAAGGAATATGAAGCCCTAAACGTCTTTGTGAGTCTAAGCCTAAGTATGGAGCGCCTAGATCCTCTCTTGGGTAAGGGGGCACTTTAACAGGGGAAGAAAACGAGGTTTTGGGCAAAACTAAAAATAGACAAGGACAGAAAATGCTGGAAAGACGCTGCTTTGTGGCGGTGCCAGCCCTGGCCCCGCAGCGCGGGAGGAACGAGCCCCACTTTTGGTTTCGGACCGAGCCAGCGAGGCGCTGTCCTACGCCGCGGCACGGAGCCGAGTTTCCTTCCCAGCACCCATGACCCAAACAAACGCCTTCCGCTGGCGTTGTGCGCGGACTGGGCGAACTGGCGTCTTCCGGCTGGGCGTTCCGCCACCAAGGAAGACGTTTCTATGGAATGTAGCTAATAAGAAGTCTCGTTACTGATGACCGCCTTCTCCCTGCCAAGGGGCCACGAGCACATCCCTACGGAAGCCCTTCCGAACACCCGCCCAGCTGCATCCACGTGTGGATGTGTTAACAGCAAAAATCCCCAATCTCAGAGGCATTCCGGGCCACACGCACACCCTACAACACGGAGCAAGAGGAGCCTTCCCAGCCAACAGCACGCTCCCCGTGTCCATCAAACACCCCCACGTACACCAGATATACCGTACGTGCCCTTATTTTTCCCCACTGGACAGATTCCTCCATTTAAGCCAACGTTCATCCTAAGTCAGTAACGTAACTATTTTTTGACTTACAAAGTTCCTGTTTTTTCACTGGATGCCAGAAGACTAACCCGTGCCTGATGCCAGGGCCAGGTCTGGGAAGCAGGATGTACTTGGGACTGTGGAAACTTCTTCCCATGTGAATCGCTCCAACGTTTCTGGAAGTAGCAGCGAGAGGAACGTCGCAGAGGACAGGCTAACCGATGCCTGGCGGCTTCCCCGGCACTTGCTGCGGGGAGTAAAATCTGATTTATTGAGACGCTCTGGTGTCCATTCAAATCTGCTTGAGATTCTTTACTGGGGAAAGATAATCACATTAATGAGCCAGATGTGTTTGCTTGCTCCGACATTTTTCTTCACATCTTCTGTTCAGGATGAAATACGTGGCCCATTTCCCAAGTTATACTTTATCTCCAGTGCTGCCCGATGTGTTAAAAGAATTAAGCCATCCGTATATATTGACTAATAATTGTCATTTATTACTGAACTTGTTAACATCATCTCCAACTGGAGATACGTGTTTATTTTGCCCGTGGATCGTTGCACTGGTTTTGTAAAACCAATCGCAGAACGCCAGAGGAGAACACACGATTAGATATAAGGAAGAAATTCTTCCCTCTGAGGGTGGTGAGGCACTGGGACAGGTTGCCCAGGGAAGCTGTGGCTGCCCCATCCCTGGAAGTGTCCAAGGCCAGGTTGGATGGGGCTTTGGGCAACCTGGTGTAGTGGAGGGTGTCCCTGCCCATGGCAGGGGGGTTGGAACTGGATGATCTTTGAGGTCCCTTCCAACCCAAACCGTTCTACGTTCTACGACCAGGAACGAAGAGCTTCGATAACGGATACGAAACACGGGACCACGTGGGCACAACCCCAAACACACACATGGGTTTAACATCTGCCTGTAAAGAACGACCTTCCAAGGGAGGTTGGCGCACAAGGGTTCAAGGGTGAACCACGGCTGAGATGAGCGCGCTAATGAACGTTGCCCTGGCCAGCTATCCAAGAGAGGAGCCCACCTCCAGAGCCAGCCGCAGAACTCCGTGGGTCCGCTCGGCGGAGAGCCAAACCAGCGCTGTCGGGATACCCTGTCTTTCACCCAGCGGGGAAAGGCGCATCGCTGGGGCTGGGACGGCTAAACTGCACTTCTTTGGCTTCCCAGGCACCGCTTCCCGGACCCCGCTCCCACGGACACCCCGGGAGAGCGGCTGCCCGCCTTCGCCCCGGGACGCCCGCCACGCGTCAGCCTCACGGCACGGCGGGACGTACGGCGCGTTGTTGGGGCAGGACGAGGTTTTGACTGGTGCTACCAAAACCGATGGATTTCTCCCCGCTTCCAAAGCCTGCCGCATCACGTACTCACCGCTGAGAACAGAAGTGGACAGAGGAAGGGCCAGCTCAGCAGTTTGCTGAATATACCAGGTGGAGAGGCAAAAAAAAAAAGCAAACAAATAAAAAAAATGGTTTATTTTTAATTAAAAGTGATTTCCTCCCCCTCAAGTGGCCCATTTTCTCTCCCTATGATTTCCTGGTTTTATAAAAAAACAAAGCAATTTACTTTGAATTTTACTGTTTGGCTTGCACTTCGGAAGAAGATGAATAATAAAAAGGGAAATATTGATACGAAGCCTTTGATTTTGATTCCCCCCCGCCCCCTTTTCTTTTGTGTTCTCTCTTCTCACCGAAAAACACGACTGGCTTCCCACGAACTTACGTCACGGCTCCCAAAGCCCCTCCAGGACTCGGGTGAACCCCGGAGGACATCCCCGACCCTCGCTGACAGCCCGACGCCTCGAGCTGGAATTTTTAGTCGACGCCACTGGGATTTGCTCGGCGTTTCTGCAAACCGCCCTGAAAAACGCCCGGGGAAGCCACCGCCGGGCACCCGCCGGAGGAGCGGGGTGGGAGCAGACCCCCCACGCTTCGGCCACCGCCGCGGTGGGCGCCGGTGCCGGCGGGGCTCCTGCCGCCGCTGCCGCTCCTAAGCCCCTTGGGCAGCTCCGCCGGCACGTGCACTGGGATCCGGGGGGGCCGGAGGGTGGGAGCGCCGAGCTCCGGCAGCCGCGGGGTCAGCGCCTCCCAGCTCGGCAGGCTCTTACCGCTCCTCTTCCCCGGCGTTTTCATTAACCGGAGATTGCGAATGGGTCAGCAGATCTATACACTTTTTGTATTCCCTCTGCTCGGTTTATTTATTTCTTTTTTTCGCAGGATGCTGAATAACTAACCTTTTCTTCAATAGACAGATTTAAAAAAAAAATAGGATCCATCACACAGCAGCAGGATAGCCTTGCTCTGTTTTGACCTTTCTGAAATTAATTTCCCAATCTTAGCTTTCAAAATCAGAGATTGAAAAGACCTATTAGATCAGCCAATCCATCTTATCGCCAGTACGGCAGCGAGCGGAGACCCGGCTAAGTGCTCCTCTACGCGGGGAAAATATTCTGGATCAAGACGGGGCATGAATTTAAAGTGAAATACCTGTTCCAGAACATTCTGCACGTGGACACGTCCTCTGGAGTAACCGCGGCTGTTCCTGAGTTTGCTCAGTCGACACGGAGCCAATCGCCGTAACAGAGGGAGGGGGACAAAATAATCCCATTTTAGGCTAAGAGTACCTACACCGGGGCTTTTTTCTGGGGTGGCTGTGGGGAATGGTTCACCCTGATGCTTTTTTCCCACGCAGGGCTGCTGCTCCCAGGGCAGCGCCCACCCGGGGAGCCGAGGGAAAGTGCTAACCCAACTGCCCCGGGGCAGAGCTGCCCCCAGCCCCTGCAGGATCCATCACTGCCTTAAAGGATTTGGGCCAGAGGGATGAAATCCCACTCTGCAGCTACTTGGGGAGCCTGTGACGTGCGAACACACCTCTCCCAAACTGCAATTTAGCACCTTTGCCAGGTGGCCCAGGTCTTCCCTGCGGGATCGGTCCTTTTCCATATAGCTTTGGTTTGGGTAAAACCCCAAAGCTCCAGGCTCTGCCCCACATGTCCCTGGTGTCAGGAGCCCAGGGGCACGACCAGGTCCCGCTGCCCTGACCAGCACTCCGGGCCCGTGGTGGGGGTCCCCAGGGGGGACCCCGAGGGCAGGGGAGGGCTCCTGGTGCCCAGTGCCCCCCTCCTCGTGGTCACGTTGCTTTTATTCAATACCTTGTGACGCTGTTTTTGTGGTTTTCCTCGTTCTGCAGCCAGCATTGCCCTGTCCGAGCCCGGGGCTGGGGCTGCGTGTTACTGCCAGCACTGCCCACCCTGGGGGAGCTCCTCGGGGGGACCCCAAAACACTGCTCTGAGCTGGCGAGGGCAGGGGCGAGGGCCCCCCTGCGAAAGCACCTGCCAGAACAGGCGGTAAGAGAAAGCGGTAACAGATTTCATAAGGGACAATTGCAAAACAAGGCACCTGAAGGAGGTTCTTGGCTGGTTGACTGCCAGAACAATGAGGTTTTAGAACGCTTTTAACCGTATCTAATACAACAATCTAATCCCTTTTTTTTTTTTTTTTAAATCCTACAAACTCTGCTCCAGCGACACTGCCTGAGCATCACCGGCGAATCGCAGCGGTGCAGAACAGCGTTTTCCTTCGAATCCTCGTGTGTCAGGTCGGTTGTGACATCCCACACAGCAGTGCCCGTCGGCGGGGTCAGACTGGGAGGGATGGAACCACAGGACCTCCTGGGGTCAGGCTGGGAAGAACCACCACCCACCCCGCAGTGGCACGGGGCTGTTGCCGTTTGAGGGTGCCAAACCTCCGGAGGGGACGGGTCACCCTCCGCAGACCTCGGTCTCTGTCTCCGGGCTCCACAGACCCGGACGGCTGCAGCGGACAAGAATCCTGCCCTTTGCTGCCAGGCTCAGACGTTTAAGACGTGGTGTTCCCAGCCTACCTCCCTTGGCTCTCCCTGGGATTTTGAGGGCATTGCAGCCGAGCCGTGCCCAGGGCAAAGAGCAAAAGGAACGAGGCCAACACAGCCTTGTAGTAAACCAGGTCTGTCTAAACCAACCTGCTTTCCTACTTTGATGATGCTACAAGTGCAGTCAATTAATTAAAAAACAAAACCAACCAAACAAACAAAAAAACCAAAATTAAAAATAGCCCCTTCCAGCCCGGAGCAGGTTCACATGAAACATTTCACAGCAGCCTCGGGGGAACATCTGCGCTATAACGAAGCGGTACGACGTGTGCCACGCTGATTAGAAACCAGATACCTACTAGACCTTGAAAAGTCATCGAGGGGAGGAAATTGTTAGCAGGTCAGTGCTTTCTGGAGGGTCCCCGGGGACCAGCACGAAGGCTGATGCCGGGGCGGCTTTGCCCAGGCTGGAGGCGAATCCTCTGGTGCAGGTGGCAGAGTAGGTCCCTCCCGCGGTACCGCTCCGAGCCCCGGTACGGCATCTCCTCATCGGAGGGATGCCACGGACGTGCCCGTAGGGAGCCACCAGCGACACCGATTTATGCTGCTTGTGGTAAATCATGTCAATGCCAGGACGGGCTTCGGTCCGGCAGCGGGAAGAACGCAGTCAAAAGTACCCAAAACTGAGTTTATTGCTGCCGAGTTCGACGGGAACGAGCCGCTGCCTAGACCTGCAGCAAGTGTGTGCACAAAGAAGCTGTGAATTCATAGAAACGCGCGTATCAGTTTAAAGCCCTTTCACGTTTTCTATCAAGTGTCGCAGTTCGGTCGACGACTGCGAGTCTTTTTCCATTAAAATGCCTCTATTGTGCCGCCGCAGCCGGTGCCCTCCTTAAACACGGTTCCGTTGCGAGGAGCCGCCTCTGCGTCCCACAAAGGGGGAATCGAGAGCACACAGATAAACCCCAGCTGCAAACTTTGCACACTCAACAAGTCCTCTCCGCAGACAATTAGGGCCAAAAGATAAATATTGACACATTAGACTATTTTCCTCAATTTGTTTTTTTTTTTTGTTGTTGTTGTTGATCGTCTGAGCGATCCGATGGGGCGAAATTCCACTTTTCCGATATCTGGGATTCTGGGCTAATAGAAACAAATAAAGTGAAAGCTTCTGTCCACAATGGGCGAGGAGCATCTATTGTTGGCAGGCACTAATCGGATTAAATTGGCTCCTGGCTCTATTGCCAGGAGGCGAACCCATTCCTCATTTTTCCCCATCTCAAGGGGATGTGTCATTGTCGCTTTTTTTTTTTTGGTGGTTTATTTATTTATTTTTTTTCCCCCTGCTATTTAAATCTGATGGATAGAAAGAAAGGAGGAAGGGCTCGAGACGACGGCGGTGCCCGGCGAACAAAGAGCGGGGCCGGTAGAGCGGAGCGGCGGTCGGCACCGGCCGGAGCGGGCTGCGTTGGCTCCCGCGAGCCCCGGCCCTGCTCCGGCATCGCCGCCGCCGCCGCTCCTTCTGGAAACGCCACTGGAACCCAACCGCTAAGTTGGAAGACCCTCCGGCTGCGCCCGGGTCGGTGCCGTTAGCATGTTAATCCGTACGCCGGCACCGGCACCGGCCCGCCGGGCGGCACACGCGCTTCTGCGGGCGGCCGGAAAAAACGGCCTTAAATAACGGCGCCTTCGGAGGGATGCCCGCGCGCCGCCGGCGACGTTCTTTGCCCACAGTCTGATAATTTTCAAAGCTATTGGCAACCTGGGAATTTTGCTGCCTTATCGCCCGGGCTCAGCTAACTTCGCCAGCACTAATCAGCGCCGGCATCATTCATTCAAGGATTGCACGATCATGTTTTTCTTCAGCGGTGACAGCTGCCTGAGCCGCATTAGCAATGCAGATGAGGCAGCCTAATAGGTTAATGCAGAACACGCGAAAATTAGGTTTAATCCCCAGTGAAATAATCTAACATTTTCACATTTCTTGATGTTGGGATAGAGACATTGGTGGTGACTCAATTAGGTGTAATGTAGATCAAAGCAAATTTACCTTCTGGCTGAACCTTCCCCATAGTTTAGATAGAGGAATATGAGGGTTCTCTGCTAATTGGCCAACGGCTGCGGGGAGAACCGCGCGACACGCGCGCGTACCGCAAGAACCACGTCGTGGTTCGGACCGGGGAACGGCCGGGCTCTGCACACCCCCAGGCACCCCATTCTGCCACAAACCAGCGCTCTGTGCTCAGCACCTGCCCGCTCGCAGCCCTTCTCAATGCAACGCTTACAAATGAAGACATTTGGGTTTTTTGTCAGTTTTATTTTTTTTTTTTTTTTTTACTCTGTTCATTTTTAATGTCCCGTACTGAAATATCCCCACCGAGGTTTGAAAGAGCTTGTATTATAAAAGAAGCATAAAGGAGAAAAAAAAAAACAGCAAACCACCCACCAGTGTGTGTCTATCTAATGTTTTCATTCTTGGGGAATAACATATCAAACAGCAATCGCTTTCAGTCATAAAGGGAAGGAAACAAAAAATTACATGCCCTCAGTTGCCAAATTATTTTTTGCCTTGACATCTTAATTCTTAATCCTTGTGTGTGGTCAAATCAGTCTACTATAGACAACCAATCAAGCAATTATTCCTAAATTATATTTGCCCAACTCACATTGATTGGTTATTCTTTTCTTATTGGGTAAGCTCATTAATTCTGAGCAGCTTGCTTATTATGCTTTCCACATCATTTTCTTTCTGAGCCTATCTACTCACACCAGCCTGCTGATGTTTCAAGATGCCATACAGAAAAAAAGGGCCGAGTGATCTATTGCATTGTCTCTTCCAGCAATTACAATTCACATTGCTGATTAACTTTGATGTGAAAACTAATGAGATAAGGCAAGTTATCAAGGCGGACCTGATCGTCATCTCATTTATAGAGCATTTGCCATCGGTGAATGACAAAAACTAATGAAGATGTATCTGACAGCAGGCTGAGCCGAGGCAGAATTTCGTTTCTCATCAGCAAGTGCTCTGCTTCCAACTCATCAGTCTATCTGAAACATGTGGAAATTAGCTTAATAATGAAAACACTTCATCCAAATAGACAAATGTTTACATTAAAACAGCTACATGATAAATAGATGTTAAAGATTTTATGCCTTCTTGAGTCTAAACAATGGAGCACAAAATATGTTCTCATATTCACTAAATCATCCCTGTAAACCTCCACACGTGCTGCCGTACCTGCGCGTTCCCCGCTTCACGGCTCAAACACGCGTCCGGGCTGCGGGTCCTCCTTTCGGAAACGCACCGTTTGGGCTGGAATTAATTAACGCCCGTGCGGCGGTGGCGGGCAGGAAAAAGGCAGAGGGACCCCGCGACGACGGCGCAGGGAAATCGTCCCCGGTGGGAAGGGACTGGGACCAGGCTCGGGTGCGCAGGGCTCCCAAAAGCAGGTTTTAACAGCTCCACCAGAGAAGGAAAATTCACCGACGCGCGTTGTGCCTCGGGAACAACTTTAGGCAGCGTATGGAAGGGAGGACCCGTTTTTCCCCCAGACAAAAAATATAAAGTACAATTTGTGCAAATACATCGGCGTTTGTCGCCTGAGCCGCAGCTGCCGAAAACTCTCCGATAACACCAGTCTGGTTGGGAACTGGCCCTGGCACACGGGAGGCGGGCAGAGCTACTGCCCGTTCTGACACTGTGCCTTCGGCGTCTCTATTTATGAGAGACGATTTCGGATTTGTCGTGCGTTATTCCACATGCTTCTACTATGTCCGAACATGTCCCTGATACGTTTTTGTGGCTGGAATAAAATATTCATTAATCACTTGGGATAAAAAAAACGCTATTTTGAATAAAAAAAGAGAAAGGCGTGCATCTGTAAGGCAGAAAGGAGAAACTCTCGCTTTCAAAATCGTTTTTAAAAATTGTGTATAGTTCAATTAAAAAGAAAGGGTTAGTAAAAGATTCTTTTCTATTATCATGATGCTTCCCCTCTCTGAAAAGAAAAGAAAAAAAATAATGAAAAAAAAAAAAAAAATCTATATCCACAGCTTATACCACTACCTCCTCCAGGGAAAAAAAAAAAAAACAACTAACAGTGAGGTAAGAGGAATTTAAAAAATTATTTAAAATATTATTATCCCAGTGGACTGAAAAAAATGACAGACTTTCCAGAAAAGCTGCAGGAGCTCCTAATAAATCACGTACACCGATGGCTCCGTGCACGCACGTGGAAAAAGCTCAGATCCTGACCAGGTTACGAGCGGAACGCCCGTGGTGACGGGAATCCCGGCGGTGCCGGGGCTTTCCGAGCCGCCCCCCGACCCCCCCCCCAGCCGCACACCAGACAATTCCCACCTCACCGTGCCCACCGCCACGCACCCGCCAACGCGCGTTCCCCGCATCCCGAGGTCCGGCCGCGCGATCCGCCGGGGGCACGGCGATCGGCCGCACGCGGAGCCCGCGGGCGCGGAGAGAAAAGCCCGGCGTAAAGCGCGAGCAACAAATTACTACTTCAACGCTGGATTAAATTTAAAAGCTCTTCACAGAGCTGCGGATAAATCCCGTATATTAGAAGAAGCCATAAAAGTACTTGTCCAAGAGCTAAAGGCACAAGTGGAAAGCTGACCCCGAAGATTTTTTTTTCCCTTTTTTAACAGCCTGCCAAGTTTCTAACGTGCCTCGGGATGCGGCGAGGAGGCTGCGCGGCTCCAGCACACCGGTAACGCGCGCCGGGCTGGCCGGTTCGTGGAGTCAGACCGATCTGCAGCAACCACAGCAACCCATTAAACAAAGCCACAGCAGCTTTGCTTTTTGGGGTTTTTTTGTTTGGTTGGGCTGTGGGGTTTCGTTTGGGGTTTTCCTGTTTGTTGGTTTGTTTTTTCCCTTTACCCAGGGATGTAGCAGGATGGTTTCTCTTTCACCACTCAGGCGCACACTGGGGAAAACACGGAGCCCATCCTTGTTTCCCTTTCCCCACGGAGCCCCGAGCACAGGTACACAACCACATTCCTCCCAACCACATTGACACGGAAATCCCCGGCAGCTGCGCCGAAGGGCGAGGATGCTCCCCGAGCCTTTTCCTTTCCGTTCCTAGGGACACCTGCGATCTGTTCACCTTTTCTCTCTCCTTTCTGCGCACCCGTTATTTTATATTTCTGAAATCCAGGGCTCGGGCACCGCTGGCGCCTCTCTCCGTCGCTGGATACGTATACATCCATACATCCGCACGGAGGGACGTACAGAGAAAGGGACGCTGCTCCTCCCTCCCCCTCTCCATCCTTTATCCCGGTAGCCTATTTTAATAAATAATTATAGGCAGCTAAAGGATTTGTTCGTTCCAAAAGGTCTCCCCTTCACATTTCTCAGAGGTTCAGCTCAAGGAGACACCATGATAATAAGGCTGACTCGGGATCCCTACTTCACAATGTCATTACGAGCTAGCATTTAAAATGAAAAAAAAATATGTATATTATACCTAAAAGCGTTACAAGGTTACAGGCTCGTCTCCGAGAATATTTAATGCTGCCGGGGAAGCAGCACTGCTACGCTGAGGAGGAGAAAAACAGGAGAGAAAAATCCTTTCTGAAACACAAGCCTAGGGAAAAAAAAAAGATGTTAGGAGCAAGCGTGGAGTTCATTTGCATTTCCAATGACTGGGACTAATCCTCTGCTACCACGTTTATATTTTCTTACTACTTTTCCCCATTATCTTCTTTTTTTGGCTCGTAGCTTCTCCTCCTCTCCCCATTCCCTCCTCCTCCTCCCCGTCTCCGAACGCCCGCCGTGTCGCCGTCCGGCTGGGCACCGGCGGGTCCCTACAGCCCCTTCGGAAGGCGGGTGCACCCCCGGGGCCACTGCCCCCCGCTCCCCAGCCCCAGCCTGGGTCCCCGCCGCAGCCGCAGCCCACTCTGCATCACCAGGGTCCGACAAGGAACGTTTCTGGGGCCGAGGAAGAGCAGAGCACTTTTGGCCAGGTCCTGGGGGCACGGTCCAGGTGGTGTGCCCCATCCCAGTGGGGCTGCGGGGTGTTGCCCCCCCCCCCCAGCGAGGGGTATATGCAGGGCTCCCCGGGACGAGGGAGGCTGCACCTGCCCCGCAGCCCCTCGTTGCCCCCCGAAAGCCACCGCTGCCCCGGGAGCTGCCCCCGTAACGGCGGGTGGCACCGCCGGCCGCGGAACACAATGGACCCAGCGCCGGCACAAAGGAGACAGCCACCCAGGGTGGCTCTCGGGGACAAACCCGGCTCCGTCGCCGTCCGGAGACCTTGCTCAAAACGCAGGCGCTTTAATCTGCAGAGCCCTATTCAGCACGGCGCTCGGCGGAGCGGGAGGCACGGAGCTGGAGCTATATCCTAACGTTAATACCCATCCCCTATCTTTGACAAGGAAATTACATTACTAAACGCCTGTTTGAGACCAGCTACTAAACTGCTATTTCGACATTATCCTAAAATTTGCTAATAGCGGCTCTTTCAAATAAATTAAGCGATAATGCAGAAAAGTCCTGCTTTGAATTTATATATATTTCAGCAGAGAATAACGTTTTATTTAAAATAGTTACAGCGCGCCTTTTGATTTAGAGTTTAAAGTAAATAATATTTGTACATCTAAAACATACTCAAGACAAATGAAAAGCCTCTAGATGCTTTTGTATGAGATGCTGAAGAGCTCTACAAACTTAAAAGCACAACCTCAATTAAGCCCATCTTCATCTGGAAAAAAAAATTAGCAACTGAAAGCTGAATATATTAGATAATGCACACTTGCAGAAGAGCATTCTCTTAGCAAAAAATTCGTGATAACCAACCTAAAGCTGGCCTTAGAGTTGCTCGATGCTAATTTTGTTTGAAACTGTTTAACTAACTCTGAATAGATATCCATATTCAACAAAGACGTAATTAATGGCAACCTTTTCTTCTGCTTAGAAGACATCATAACAAGCAGAAAAGTACAAAAAGATTTTTATAGTAACTAATTTAAGGACAAAGGGTTGACCTCTAGCATTTCATTAAATAAACTGAGCGAATAAAAGAAGAGTGACAGTATTCATCCTCGTTCAATTCAAGCAGCCAATTTCAAAATGCAAATCATAATCTGCAGATGTTGGAGCCTGATATATTTTTTTAAAATATCATTTGTTCAATTTAAGAACATCAGACATTTGAATTTTAAATAAAAATCAAACCCAATTCCCAGCTTCAGTTTTAGGAGGGAGCCGGGGCTCCCCTCCCTCGCCAGCCGCACCCTGCATTTCAGATGTTATTTCCAGAACCTTTTAATGGAGAACTTCTCCGGAGCCGCACGTTATTTCCAATTAGCACAGCTGGTGAGCGCTGCGGCATTTACAGCCCGGGTACGGAGGACGAGCGCAGCCTCCGGCTGAGCCCACCGGCTCCTCCGTCCTTCCCCCGCGGAGAAGGGTGTCCGTGCTCCGGTCCCCACCGGCAGCACGATCCCGGAGCCCCTGACCAGGGCACGGGTGGGAAAAAAACAACAGGAGAGGAATTTACTCTGGATTTGGCAACGCAACCCCAGGTCTGAGCCGCCCCGGTTGTCCGCGGGGTGCCAGGGGAGCGGGCGTGCTGGGAAGGATGGAGATTTGGGGTGGACTGGGGATGATCTGCCATCTTGTGCCTCGGGAGGAACCGAGCCTCCATGGAGCTCGACCCTTGGCGCACGCTCGCCTTCCGCGTGGATTTGGGGGAAGCTGACCCCGTATCGCGCTTCGGCCCAGCAGAGGCACCTCCGGCTTGGTAGACGTGACGCGCTTTGCCGACCACGGATGGACAGCTTAGAGACCCTCACACTCACATCCACTGGGGGGTTTCTTCTTCATTCCCACGCTTTAATCAGGCTATCTCGGCGTTTCTCACCTCGGCACCCCGCAGTCACAGAAGAGATGCTCGGGGATGCTCGTAACGCGTTACGGAGCCCAGCAGGCGCCGCGCCGCGTCCCACGCAACGGCGACACGAGCTCCTCGCTGCCCCGTTCCCACACCAAATCCCACGGCCGCTTACGAGTCCGCGGAGGATAACCCCCAGGGCCTGCAGAAACACAGAATTTCTCTTAGGGAGTTGCTTTGGGGTGTCTGGCCGGGTTTTGGGGGAAGAGAGAGATTTTGTGTGTTTATTTTGACCGTTTAAATACAAAGACCCACGGGATGAATTTTTGGCTTTGCTGAACTCGGCTGTGGGCTACAGCGGACCAACGCTGAAGTCTCCCCGGCGAGTAATTTCCTTCTTTCTTTACTTACAGCACGACATCCCAGGTAGCCATGGCACGGAGCTTATCACTGCTAAGTGACAAAGAACAACATGGATAAAGCATACGCATTAATTAAGTTGCGATTAGAACTCATCAGCGATTCACGGCGCCCAGAGCAGAACCGAACCCCGCGGCCGGGAGCGCCGCCGGGGAGCGGAGCGCGGAACAGCGTGGTCGGTGCCGTTTCACCCCGAGCAGAGCAAAACGCCTGTTTCTGACGTCGAGAGGGCACTTTTCTTGCGAGACCCTTCCGAAAGTGCCACCGGTGCCGGGCACGGGTGGCGAGGAAGGGCCGGGGGTCTTGCCAAGCGCCCGCGAGCCTCCTACACAAACAGACCCCGCAGCTGTCGCGGGGCGAAACAAACGACTTCCGGAGGCGACGGAGAATAAACAAACTCATTCATGCAAAAGTGAAGGGGACATTGTTTTCCTCCTTGGGGAGGAAAAAAAGAAAATAAAAAAAAATCCCCAACAACCTATATATTAAGGTATCAATGAACAACAAATTCATTCTGTTATGACACAGGAAATCTAAAACAGAACGGGCTGTAAAACAAACTCGATTTATCTTTGCCACACATGCAAAAAAAAAAAAAAGAAGAAAAAAATTTCCCTTGTTAGCTGTTCCGATTAGAGAAGTCTCTGCCCGGCGGCGTTGGCTCACACGCCTCCTGGCCAGCGCGGAGGATCCGAGCCACACACGGAGAGTTGCGTGCCGGCGCTTCGGCGGTTGATGCTAACTTCTCAGATTAAGGTTGTTTCCTCGGGTTTACCCTCTTCAGCGACGACGTGCACACAACACGCCGCCAGAGCGTGTTCCAAATCAGGCTGCGGATGCCTGGAATCTCTGCCTTCCTGCATCACAGACAGGAGACAGGGAGGTTTGGGTTTTTTTTTCTGGAAAGGGAGAGGAATTATTCACTCAAAGGAAAACAGAGCCTTTCGTTTTCACTTTGGAGACCTTCATTTTTATATTAAAAAGAGAAAAAAAAAAGAAGGCAAAACTGAAATTGGAAATGTAAACGCATCCAGGCACCCGTTTAGCCGGAGCGGACGTGGCACCCCCGCGCCCGACCCCAGGAGGGACAGAGGTGCTTCTCTGGACCCGCTGATTTTCTGTTCAACGCCATAAACCCAAAGCGTGGCCGAGAAACAACGGCCCTATGGCTCTGATTTCTAAAACACTTACACTTGGCCATTTTCCCCGAGTAACGTTAAAAAACGTCTTAAAAATGAGCGTAACGGGTCAATCCCGCTACAGTGCACACTTCACACCGCTGCAAGGAGCGCTCGGCTTGCAGGAGAATAGTCCAACTGCCTTCAATTAGGGAAAGCAACAATAAATAAAAGAATTGGAGCTCGGATGAGGACACTTGACAGTAAAAACAGCTCGGAAAGATGAGACAGGTTTGTGCTCCGAGAGGAGCTCTCCCTGCAGAAGGGCAGACGTGAGCGTTTTCCGCCCTGCCTGGCAGCCCCGAAAGAAGACACGGAGCCCTCCCTGGCGCCAGCGTGCCCCTCCCAATCCAAGGGGCTCCTCAGGAGAGCGAGCCCTGGCTGTGCCCAGCGCAGGAACGTGGAGCACATCTCCGAAGCCGTGTCCGGCCATTCCCTCCGCTGGGGACTTCCTAAGTGTCCCGGGCAGCTGCACCTCTGTCTGTGGCACCCCGAGACACCTTGTCCTGCCCAGATTTCTCGGGAAGGGGGTCCCCGCCAAAGGCAGGATGCACCCCCAGCACCATGCGGGATGCGGCCGGGCTCGGGGGCCGGGGCCAGGCGGCGCGGTCCTCCCCGGCGGCTTCTTTAAACCCATGTCACGCTCCCGCGACAACTGCTCCTCTGTGCTTGTTTGAACTGTCCCTCCCAATTAGCGGTAATAAGTGACTGGGTAAAGATGAGCAAACACGGCGCATTCATTAGCCCCGGCGGGGTGGCCCCCTCCCTCCCGCCCGGCAGCCCCGGGAGATCCCCAGGGCACCGCTCCGCCGATCCTGCGCCCCGAGGATGCTGAGCGCATCCCGCCCGGCCTCAGCCAGCGCCGGCAAAAGGCAAATTAATGACAAGTTGTTGGGAGAGTTTGCCTGAAATTATTTCATTCTGCCCACCTACCCGAGCATTGATTACTCTCGGCCTGGAAATATGTCCAAATCAATACGCTAAAGCGAAGAGCAAAAAAGACATGCTCGAGCCCCATTTATTTAATCCACTTTTTTGAGGAATGGCACATAATTTACCGCGGAGGAATCGCTAAGCCTTTCCAGAGAGAGGACTAATGACAAGCGGTGGGAGACCTGTGCCTCCATCCATCTCCCGGGCCCGCCGCGGGTCCCTGCGCCCGCCGGTGACGACGTTGGTGGTGCCAAAGACGCCCACGGTGCCAGGACGTGCCCTCAGGCCACCTGGCTGCCCTTGCCGGGCAGACAGGTGTGGAGGCGAAGCACGTTGCTCAAGGTGCTGACCAAGAAAATGATTTCAAACCTTCCCTTTAGATGAATGTTCTTAAAACAAGAAAAAAAACCCCAACCAACAAACAAACCACCAAAAGGACGACTGGCTGCCCAGGTGGCACACCCTGGTTTACTCATATTTGTGCATCTCAGATCGTTTTCTATGGATAACGTAGCCTACAGACAAATACTCACTTCCAGGCTATTAAAGCACAAAATAAATACACAAAAGCCACCTAGAAACAGCCTCGGATGCTGTTTTATGGCAGCAAACTCTAGGAAAAAGAACAACCCTGCAACCGTCGCACACCCAGGTAGGGCAAGTGTCCCGCTCCGGACAACTCCCATCAGGCATCCAAAAAGTGAGGTACCTTCTCAGAAGAGCAGGAGCATCCACCAGCACTAAAACGATACGGAATGACCACCCAGGAGAGGGCTCGGGGTCCCTCCAGGGCCAGCGGTGAAGGGCTCCCATGCGACTAGACCCAGGATGAATGCGGGGAACCCGGCTCGCGTGCGGCGAGCTGAAACGATCTTGAAGTGAACACTGGGTAGGAGGTGAGCTAAACCCGAGGCTGGACGTACGCAACGGGAACGCTGGAATCACTGGAGCGACATTTGCGGCTGGGCTCAGCGTCAGCACGAAGACGCACGTGTTCCCCAGAGCGCCTCAACTCCGCTCCCAGGAATAAACGGCACGAAGGGCGCTCGGGAGGATGACGATGATGCCACCTCGTCACGGGGCTGGGACAATCCCAGCACCACGTGCTGCTTTCCGCAGGAAACGCTCCAAACCCACCTCGCGGATGATGCACGACCCGCTCGCTGACCGCGGCGACAGCGGCTGTGACGCGCCCCATTTGCCGATCCTCTGCATGCTCCGCAGGGTCCGGGATTTTTCCAGGGCATTAAACTCTATCCCCCCCTTCAAAAAGCTTCGTGGCAGCTGTCATCCTCCTCGAGGGGGGTGGATGGATGGGCTTCTCGCTGGAGACCATCAGTGTCACTCTCGAGCGGAGCCGTCAGCAGGTGACGGATGAGGGGGCACCACCGCGGCCCCAGCAGCGCCGCCGTGCCCAGGAGGGCAGAGCGGTGAGCGGGAGCACTGCCAGCCTGTGCCCGCCAGTTTGTTGTTACCTGCCTCGAACCGAGGTGCCAGAGCAGCAGCTGTCACCACCGCGCAGTGGTCCAGCAGCACATCTGCATGTACACACATCTGTACGGGCTCACACGTGGCTTCCTGCGCACTCTGGGAAAATTCCAGGGAAGGAGAGCCCGGACTGCTCTAACACGAGTGAACTCCAGCCTTCCTGCGTGCCACGGTCCCTTACAGCTAAATATCTTTATGCAAAACAAAGAGATAAAGCAGCAGAGTGCTGCAAATTCAAAGCCCCGCTCCTGCGCAGAGGCATCGCCCCACAGCCTCCGGGCAGAGAAACGTGCCCGTTCCATCCGGGGGCTTCCGATGAGTGCCCCCCAGCTGCTGCGCGCAGCCCCTCGAGGGCATCACACCCTCGGGGAGAGTCGCTGTTGGCCTCGTCCTGCAGAGGAGAACGTGACGTGGGGAAGAAGCCGGGGCAGGAGCGGGAGCCCCTGGAAAGGGCGAACCGACGTGGGGCTGGAAGCGCGGCTTGTGGAACCCCAACCCTGCTCCGAGGCATTGGGGGAAGTAAAAAAAACCAAAAAACCAACCAAACAACTTTCTATTCTGAGAGGGGCCGTCCGTGCTCTGCGTTCCGGGCAGCGCGGCAAGGCCGGGGAGCAGCACGAGGGCTGCGCCGAGGCGGGATGCTGCGGATGCAGTGCCTTCGGCTGCGCCCGGCTTCGCTCGCGGGGGACTCTGCCAGGCTAAAAATGCTGCTTCCCTCCCCTTCAGAGCAGGAGCATCGTGAAAAGGGGTCATTCACCATAAATTTGAGTGCTGGGTAGGAAAAAAAAAAAAAATCAGCCCAGAAAACAACATCGCTTTTATTTTTTGGCACTGCCCACGGAGTCCCCAGGAGCTCCCCCACAGGTGATGGGGCTCCTGCCAGGGCTCGGCACAGCCCACCCCACAGCCAGCCTTCCTGCTGGCGTTGGCATCGCGCTCCGGGCACGGGGCAGGGAGGGCAGGGCCACGAAGCTGGGGTACCCGTGTCCCTGCCATCTCCCTTACGCGTTAACAGGCACAAATCCCACGCGCAGCAGCAACGTAAACTAGTTTTATTACTCAATAAAACGTTTGAAACAAAATAAATGGTTTTGCCAAACACTATATCTCCTCAAATAATAATGCACCAGCTTAGAAAGAAAAACAACCGACATTCATATTCTGTCGCAAAGTTTTATTTCCCCTCCCAGAGGAGAGGGAAGCGGGCGTCTCCATTTCGAATTCCAGTACTGTATGGGAATACAGTAACTATCGTTCTCAGAGGGTTTGCGCGAATGCCAGCAAAACAAACCCCAAATCAAATTTATTAGCTGGTGGAGATCTCTAACAATTTTACGCAGTGACTGACAACGCCGCCTGGGAATTCCTTTCAACATTAAGTGATTTAAGGCCCCTACAGAAACTTCGTTGCCTGGCACGACATAGAAAGAGTTTCTCAGTACCGAGTAACGCCACAACCACAGCGACCCAGTTGTTTATTCTTGCCACTGTGTGTTGTCTTTAATCCGCAAAGCTCACCAGGAATGCCAACAGCCAGGGTCCTGCACAGGGAGGCAGGGAAAATGAATTAGGAACGGCAGCCTGTGTTTTACGGGAACTGGCCGTGGTTTGGTTGCGAGGCCGAGACGCTCGCTTCCGCCGTAAGCGCCCGTGGAAAACGGTACGTGTCTTATTCCCCCGTTAGGATCGGCCGTTGAACGCCCACGATCTGCTCGGCGTGGGGCATGTGGGCACCAGGAGGATGCCCGGACGCCGCGGGGTTGGGACACGGCCAACTCCCACCAAAACAAACCGGTGCCAGAACCCGGCTGGTCTCGCGCTGCTGCCGTGCCGAGCTGCGTTCTTGGGGAACGCGATGGCGAAGGGGAGTGGGCTGCTGCTCCGGGACGAGGAACGCCGCTCCCGAGGGTGCCCAGACCGGCTCCTTCGGAACACCGTTCCCAAGGGTGCCCAGACTGGCTCCTTCAGAACGCCATTCCCAAGGGTGCCCGGGGCTGCCCAGACCGGCTCCTTCAGAACACCGTACCCGAGGGTGCCCGGGGCTGCCCAGACACACTCCTTCGGAACGCCATTCCCAAGGGTGCCCAGGGCTGCCCAGACTGGCTCCTTCAGAAAACCGTACCCGAGGGTGCCTGGGGCTGCTCAGACACACTCCTTCGGAACGCCGTTCCCAAGGGTGCCCAGGGCTGCCCATCCCAGCTCCTTCGTTACCCTTTTCCGAAGCAAAGCCAGAAAGGCGCGACTCTAATTGCCGGATTTTTGCCACGCGCGTCCGTAACCGCGCCGTTTGCATTTTTGTTGTTACAAATAACCGCACACCCCCCGGTATTTCGTCGCGGCTCACGGAGCCCTAAGTGAGAGAACCTTTTTTGATTGTCTCTGCCGGTACCCAAACATTTCACAGACCCGACAGACAGTTCTTCATTTCAATTAGGGGGATGCTGATCGTTAGCTAACTAATAAGGACCAATTTGCTGTCACAACTATTTCCTAATTAAATTCAAAACAGAGATTTCTAACCCAGATGGTCAGTGATGCTACAGATTTGTTTAAATTTGGTATCACAGTAACAAACTACTAATTAGGGTTTGTAAATACACCAATTCCCCCGTGACTTAGTCGTTAGTAATGCATACAACTGGTTTATTAAAGCACTAATTGTGTCTGGCTTTGCTTAGGCCTAACACATAATCCACTTATCACATACTGGTACCAACTCATTTTGAAGGGATTATGAATGAAATCATAAATGAGGTCCCGCATCCCTTCCCTGGTATCGCTAATAAAGGTTTGGTGTCATATTTAGATGATTTTTCTGCTCCTGATGGAGAGTGGCCCTGCAGTGCTGCCAGTCCTCCCTTCTCCAAAGGGTATTTAATGAAAAAAGTTCTGGATACCGCCTCCAGTGCCTCAAGCAGGGGTTCCTGCCCCAGCTCTGCTGGTCAGCAGCTCATCCCATCAGCCAAGCTCCTCAGGAGGAGCCCTGGTGTTTCCCAGAGAAAGAATAAAATCAACATCTAATCATAGAATCACAGAATGGGTTGGAAGGGACCTCCAAGACCATCCAGTTCCAACCCCCCTGCCGCGGGCAGGGACACCCTCCACTACACCAGGTTGCCCAAAGCCCCATCCAACCTGGCCTTGAACACTTCCAGGGACGGGGCAGCCACAGCTCCTCTGGGCAACCTGTCCCCGTGCCTCACCACCCTCAGAGGGAAGAATTTCTTCCTAATATCCAATCTAAATCTCTCCTCTTTCAGTTTAAAGCCATTGCCCTGTGTCCTGTCACTACACACCCTTGTAAAAAGTCCCTCTCCAGCTTTCCTGTAGGCCCCTTCTAACCCCCGTTTATTTCCTATTAAAGCCAAGCGTAGCACCGCCGTGGGCCTGGGTTTTCCACAGGGGGCTCACAAGCCCCCAGTCCCTGCCCGAAGGCCAACCAGAGACCTTCACGAGCACGAGAGCCTGGATCAACCTTCTTGCAGAGGGATGGAGATCTCCTGATGCCACCGAACCCCACCTGCCACGAGAGCTGGCTTGCCTCTCGCCCTCGCAGAGGGACAGCCCTCCCCAAGAGACACCCCGAATTCGATTTCATGGAAATGGTCGTTATGAAGAACACGAATTGGCGAGATGCTGCCGCTGGTCTGCGCGGGCTGGACGCCCCCCGGCTTCATCGAGTACGTGTAAAGTAGGAAATAAATGACAGATAACTGGGAATTGCAAGGTTATGTAAACATGGAGGGGGTTTTAGAAGAATCCTATTAAAGCATAAAAGAAAAGCATGGATGGTTTATCACATCACTAAGACCCAAGAATGCATTAATAAATAGAATAATAGATAATGAACCACGGAGTACAAGGCTAAACTATCAGCTATTGTGAGGATCTGGTGACAGCATAAACAATGAAGGGGAAGAAAAAGCTTTGTTGGTCTGTCACCAGAACCTTGTAGTGTATCTTTTATGGCCTATTTTTAATGAATTCACAGCACCTATCAGTTATTCTCCACCCAAATCCCTCATTTTCCTCCCTCTTGAATGTAAATTCCCATGCTCCGCTCTTCCTTCACCATGACTTCCCACGTTAAACTTTGGGTTTCTGGGGGTTTCAATAGCCTTTCAGCCACGGCAAAAACAGATTTCTGCTTTCATATTTCCACAGGGTTACTAGGATATCAACAAAAGTGTTTTTTAATGCAAAGCAGGAGCACCTCCCAGCCCCGCCACATCCCTCGCTGCTTCCCCACCAGGAGCACAAATAATCAGACGGTCTAATTCAGCCCCAAGTGACGATGCCCACGGACATGCCTGCAAGGAAAAAAGCCACACCAAAGCTGCTGCTGCTGCTCTGAGTGTTTTCCAGCCTTCTGCAAACAACACTGAGAATTGGTGGAGGGGGCTTAAAATTGATTCAAGAGATAGAGCTCTTAGTAGACAGTACCACGACTCACTAACACTCCATTTTCATTGCACTGAGGTGCTTTTACCACGAGACAGGTACCCAGGACACATTTACTGTAGATTACTTTTATTTTTACTGCAGCGTCGTTGGGTACGGAGGACCGAGGAGACAGGGGTGACCGCAACAAGCTCAGCCGCAGTAAAACCCCTCGGTCCTGCCCCCAGTGGAGTCTGAAACACTGATATGATTTCCATGGGAAAAATGCAAAAGGCTTTTTGCTGCTATGCTGGCAGCTCCCTGGGACACGGCTACACGCAGGGCTGTTGGAGGCAGAGGAGGGTCCATATTAGAGAGGCAGGAACCAGGCACAAAAATCCAAAATTGAGGTGGCAAATCCTACCTGAAGCAAAAGGTCACCCAAGGAGCCTGCGCTGGACCCAGGCTTCGAGGTTTGTGTTGGTCACTGCTTTTACCGCATTATCTTCAGAAAGATGCTGCAAGTAGCCATGGAAAGCCATTGCACTAACAAAAAAAGTGAATTAGAGACTTGAACAAAACCAAAGCAGCAATCAGGAATCTGGATTTGCTTCTTTTAGACTCCTTGCACCCGAGCTTGCAGCAACATCCGATGCCTGTCCCAAGGGCATCCCAATTTGCTCACAGGGTCTCTGACAGGACGGCAGCACCAGGGTCTCTGCCCACAGGGATGGGATGGGTGACCACCTCTGCAGGGTGCCAGAGGCCAGGAGCAGGCAGGGAGGCGGCTGCCCTCGCTTGCAGGCTGGAGATCCCGGAGGAGCCCTTCTCCTGCCCATGGAGAAGGCAGCCAGCAGGCAGCCGCTCCACTGGGAACGCACTTCACGCCGGTGAGGAACACAGCCATGTGCTCAACAGGCTCTGGAAATAAGTGGAAGTCAAATAAGTTTGCCACTCTTTGTCCCCCCTTTCAATATCTAGCTTTGATCAAAATCCTTGGATACTCAAGTGGTTGTTGACTTAATGTAGTAATGAGACATAGCCTTAAGTGAGGCTATTTCCGTGCCCATTCAGCCTCTCCGGCAGCAGGAGATGCAGGAGGAAAAGCCTCTCCTGGTCCCCGCGAGCCGGAGACAGCGCAGCAGAGCCCGGAGCAGAGGCCTCGCTCCAACCACCACGAGATGCAGCAGGACCAGTGTGGAGCAGCTACATGAGACACACTTAAGTCATCTTTTTTACGTAATTCAGCCTTACTGGAACAGTGCTGGGTAACACCAAGAAATAAACTAAAAACACCCCCTCAAAGCTGCAGCGTGCCGTTCATCCCCAGAGCACCTCCAGAGACGGCCTGGGAGAAACCCATGTAGAAATCCAGTCAGTGCCTTCCAGACCTCAAACACACGATGCCACACCATCAAGAGAGCAACGTCCTGCGGGGTTTGGGCAGGGAGGGTGCCCAGGCTGAAGCCAGGGCTGTCGGCTTCCAACAGCACGTTCGGTCTGGAACAAGTTGTGCAACACCAGTTGTTCACCCAACAACGCACAGAAACTGCTTTTTCAGCGGGCACCTACGAGCGTTCGCTGGCACAGAGAGGACAACCCCATGCTTTGTCCCCTGCAGCCAACAGGGACACGTGCTCCGGGCCACGGGAGCAGTGCCCGGACAGGGGCACAGCCCTCCGTGTGCTGCCTCGGCAAAAGCCCACAGGAAGGTTTTTAGGTCTGGAGTTTCGAAAGTCAAACTCGTTCTCTCCTTCCATGTACACAGCTGGAAAAAGGATGCAGAAATCAGCACAGGTGAGGTCTCTCCGGGGAGGCGCTTAATGAGCCTGCTTTATCAAAAGGAAAGCTATTCCGGTGCCTTCAGAGCGTCGCAGCTTGCAGCACAGAGGACTGAAGCCTCAATTGCACGTTGTCTTCCAGGCGAGTTCCCTTTTCCTGCCTCCTTAACGCAGCAAACAAGCTCCAGCGTCGCGCTGGCAGTGGGAAGCACAGCAAAGTTTCTTCTGGAAGGGAGAGCGTGCTCCAGCCTGGGCAGGGGGATGTACCACTGCTGGGACCTGCCTCCTGCCCCAGGAGGTGACCCGGGAAGCGGCTCCGCACTCCACACCTCTCCAACTCCCTTCCCTTGCAGGGCATCCCACCTTTTGCCCGCCAAGCTCCCCCGGGCTCTGCACACCGGGCACCACGGACACCATCACTCTCTCCCAGAGACCACCAGTGAGGAGGGCGGCATCACCCTGAGAAGATGGGCAGACTCCTGCCCAGTCCCAGCTCCGAGACATAAAACAGAAGCAGAAGAGCGAGGCGGGAGGAGGGGAGAGTCCAGGAACCGTGATAAAAACACAAATCCCTGAGAAAAGTACAAACCCTCAACCTGACGGGAGCAGCTCCGCCAATTAGGTTTTTAATTCCCCTGGTGATGCACAGCCAGTCAATAAATTCTGCACCAAGCAGCTGCTCTAATTCTTAAGCCCATTAAGCCCTACATCTGATGGGGGGAGGGAGGGGCTGCCGGGGGGCACAGACGGCGCTCCTCGAGATATGAAACATTTCCTCTTGTGCATCTGGGTCACCCCCACCCAGCCCTGCTCCTAACGGGTGTTTTATGAAGCTGGCAAATACGAATTTGTATAAATATACATGGCAGAGGCACACACAACACATATGGAGAGAATAAATAGGTGACTGAGTCGGAGGCGCTGCGGGATTCTCACTGGCACTGTAATAAAGTGGAAGAACCCTTTTCCATCCTTCCACAGCCAAGGGCAGTGGGGGTAACCCATCACCTGCAGCCATGTCAGGAGGGATGTCCCACCAACAAGTCCTTCCCCACATGTCCCACGCGGTCCCCACTCTGCCCACTGCCAGGAGCCATCTCAGCGGTGCGCTCTCACCACAACGCTGCCTGGCACAAGCGGGTATCTCGCCTCGGAGCCCAAAGGCAGATAGATGGAGAGACCATCTGAAGACACTCTTTGTCAGCTTTGCTGGTGCCTGTGACTCAGAGAACCCTCTCTACTGCTATCAGAGGGCAGAAGGACATGGCCATATCCATCTTCAGCTCCTTTTCATGCTTCAAGCCAAGCTTTGGTGAAGCCATTCTTCACTTTGGGCTGCAGACGAGGCTTTTGCATGTCCACAGCAATACAGCCTTCTGGGGATGGGACAGTTAACCTGCCCCCTTGCTCCCCAACCCACCTCCATAGAGCTGAAGCCCCATCCCTTCTCAGCAATACAGGAACCTCCTCCTCACCCCACCCACCCACCAGACCTGCACTGGAATCAGCCACCACCTGACCTACTAGAAAAACGTCCAAGAGCCAGGAATGCCTTTAGAGCAACAGGAGAAGACATGAGACCCATCTTGACCACCAGCACAGCATGGGAGGCTGCTTAAGAAAGTCAGCAAGGGGAGAGCTGGGGATGGAGCAACAGGATTTTGGCGTCTGACACAGAGGGAAAGGATCCCAAAGAGCTAGACAGGCAGCCAGGATGAGAAACGGAGGGAGGAAGGAGAAAACCACGAAGCAGCAAGGCGAGCCCAGAGAGGGCTGATCTGACACAGTACGGGGCCAGACACTGCGACAGCAATTCCCAGCGCGAAGGGGCAGATGGCTTCAGCAGTGGTATCCGACTGACTGCGGAGATGAAAGGCAGGAAAGAAAGAGGGAATGTATTGGGAGTGGAAGAGCATTCAGCAGCCGAGCCAACTCTGCCTGTTAATTGGCAACCAGCTAACATGTTAATTACAAAGTTACTGTACGGTCAAGAAAAAAAGAGAACTGGCAGCGGAATGATTTGTATTCCTCCGGAAACATGCTCCTCGCCGAACAGGCTTTGCTTTTGCTGCCATTAACATTCAGCACATCAGATGGCCCAGGTCCTGGGAGCCATCACAAAACCCAACTATGACAGCAGCCACGTCCGAGTGAACCCGACGAGCAGCCCAAGCCACAGACTTCTCTTCCACGCTCTGAATTAAGCCACAGCCACCCAAAGCTTTCATCAAAACCACGTCTCTTTCTGAACAGGGGGTGGCCGTGCCAGCCCCATCACCCCTCGTGCGCTCTTGGCTACAGCAACCTGCCCATGGCTGCTGTGGCAGCCTGGCTCCTGGCAGGGCTTTGGCTAACGGCAGCAGGTTTTATTACACAGCAGGAAAAGCACTGGCGAAGTCATTTGCTGGCTACTCGCGACCCAGAGCCGCGAAAGTGTTTTCGCACTTGGCATCCATCGATAGGAACGGGGACCTAAATGTTTTCAGAGTTCGGAGCTGGCTTGTGGGATTAAAAGCAGCGGTCCCAATTCCAGCTGTTGAGCCTTTACTAAACTCGGATTAGCTTGAAAAATTAATTGCAAGACATGCATCTAGCCAAAAATATATTCTTTACTCATCTCTTAGGTAAGAATACAAAAATAAGCCACCCAGCTGTGAACTGCAGCCCCACTGCACAGCAGGAAGACAACAGTCCTTCTGCACGGAGCAGAAATGAAAGTTTGCTCGACTTCTGTGGAAACACAGGCTGCAAAGAGGCCGTTCCTATAATCCTACCCAGCCTAAAAATGCTATTTCCTCCCTTCGAAGGCTGGTTGGAGCTGCTATTCATGTCCCAGCCCACAGCCAAAGCCCCATCTCTCACCAAAGGCAGTTTCCAGACTGTAAGTCAAACACAGGTTTTATTGTTGGGCATCAAACGGAACCATCGGCACGCGCTGAAAGTGGCGGTGATCAAAGCCTGCCCTGCCTGTGGCGCCACGCTATCTTGTGCCCGGCACCTGGAGGGCATCTGCTGCTGCACTTCAGTTTTAGTTAAAAACCCAGTTCTTGCAGCTGCCTTCCTAAAACCCCCTCAAGTTTTACAAAGGCTGAAAAAACTTGATTTCTTTTTCCCCACTGCTTAAGAACAAGACTCAGAAACAGACCTCTGAACTTCTGCTTCACTTTCCACCCCAAGGAAGGTGATCTGCAACTGGCACTGCAGAAAGCTGCCAGGCAGGGCAGGGGTGCACCTCCATCACAGCAAGCCCAGTTTGAGAATCACTGTGACAATGGGGCTCTGGCACATGTACAGCTCTTTCGGTCAAGACATAGAACAGATAACTCCTAAAAATTAAATATTTACATGTCAGAGCTTCGATCTACCCTCTCCCTCCCACAGGATTAGCACAGTCACCGTACGATGGAAAGGATCCTGACAACTCAAGCACTGCTGAGACCCTCCTCATTCTGCAGGCACCTCCTTCCCCCAAGCTTTGGGGAGGGATGCACTACGGGGTACCCTCTGCTGCAGGGAGAAGCAAAGGAGGGTGCTGCTGCAGGCACTGCAGGCTGGGGGGCTCTACAGGTCTGCAGTGGTGCAAGCAGCCACCTCTGACCCCCACACCAGCACAGGTGACTTCCAGTTGCTGTGAGCGACACCAGCACACTTTGCAGGCAGCCGTTTGGGAATGACAGCAAAATAATCTCAGATTCATTCGGGATGCCACACTGGTGCTGCTTTGGCCTTAAAGTGTTATTTGTTCTTTGGGAAGGGGGAACAGCTACACGAGCACACGGAATCCACCCGACGGGACCACCAGAGCTTTACGCCTTCACCGCCGAGCGCCGAAAGGGACCGTGTGAACCGGCAGCGAGCCTGTTGCCTGGGGAAATCAGGGCTTCTCGGCGGTCGCTGCCAGCGCAGAGATGCTAAGCCCACGGCAGCAGCCCGCCGCGGGAAAGCCGCTCTCCAGCCCGCTCCATGCGGCTAATGAGATTCTCCGTAATTAGCTCTAAGAGATGCGAAACTAATGAAAGGAACTAGCCGCTGAATCAGTAAATCATTATTTTATGTTTTCCTCCTTTCGGTTCTCCTATTGCTGGAGTAAGCACCGACTTTATGCTTGCAGTGACGTGGCGTGCGCCTGCCCGGGAAGGCGCGGGGCCGGGAGCAGCCGGCAGCCCACGCAGGGCAGGGGGTGGGCAGGGGGTCCCACGGCACCGCAGGGTCCGCACCCGATGCACGGCCAAGCAAATGGAGCCCAGAGAGCCTCAGAAGGGACCTTGTGGGGTGGGAGCTCCTTGCAGCGTTTTGCACTTGGCTGGTCAATTTGCTGCCCAGATGCATCAGAGGGTGAATCCACCCTACCAACGACAGGGGCAGTAATTATGGGAACTGACCCCTGTGCAGCCAGACTGGCAGCCCTGGAGCCCCTTGGCCACAGCGGGCACACACCAGCCTCTCGGAGCTGATGCCTGGCTGGAGACAGGGGTGCCCACATCCCTTTGTGCAGTTTTGGGAAGCCGAGGGGCTCCCGCAGTGCCACGCTCCAGCGCTTTCAGCGGGGATCACATCCAGCCTCCACCCCAGGGCACCCTGCCCACCCTGCACAGGCAGGTTTTTCCCTATTTATTGCAACTCCTGTAAACAGCATAAGCTCACTAATAAGGGACAGATCAGCAGTCGCTGCTCAAAGTAAATTAATTAGAAATGGCATTACTCTAACAACATTAGTTGCCATCCCTCCGCCTCGTAGATTGAGACAGATTTTTGTTACCAACCTGGCCAGGTTGGCCTGCTTGTTTCTCATGTTCCATGAGAAACACACTCCAAGTTTATACAGAAGGGAGGATCTGCAGAGCTAGGTACATGTTGTTCGGGACTGGTGGCAGAGGCCATTTCTCTTTAAGAGGTCACACCACAAGGGTTAATTACAAAAAATTAACAAGTCTCCTCCCCTGCCTCACCCATTTCCTCCACAAGTGAGCTGACAGTACGGTGCCCTCCTGCAGAGCCATCTCCATACCGTGGCCCGAGAATGGGATCAGCCTTTCCCCTCCCAAACCATGGCATCCGCTGAAAATTAATGATTGCATGGGCTGGCTTCTCTCACTCACCTTCCGGGGTTTTAACTTGAAGCTCTCCATTTCTTCTCAACTGTGAGAATGGGCAATTAGGCAAAAGCCTGAATTCCAGGCCAAGATCACTCAACAGACCTATGGCTGTAGTTACAGGAGTCAGAACTCCCAATCTTGAACTGCAACGCTCACCATTTCACTGGTGGTAGCAACACAGATTCGAGCATGGAAGTATCTCTATCAATTCAGATTATGAAAGTTCATAATTTAGCAGGAAATCAGGTTCCTGGTGGTCATTAGCATTAATTACTCTGAAATGCCCCACCCCTGCGAGGAGGTGAATAAAGACGCTGTGATACACCAAGCAGCTCACTGACACAGAATCCGCCTATCAATTAGCTATCTGCAGCAGAGAGCATTTTGATTAAATAGAACCAAAAAACTCTTTTGAAGTTCTAAGAAAACAGCCGGCAAACCATCGTGGAGGAGAGTTCAAATGCATCTGTGCACTCGCTGCGTAACATTCATGTGGCATCACACTGTTGTTGATTACGATAAACGAAGGTGGAGATCAAAAGGAACAATAGTCTGTAATCAAGGATATCTGCATAATAGTTTTCCTGAAGGATGTTTGTGCAGGTGAGAAAGGAGTAAAGCGTTGTTTCATCAAATGGTAATTTCCCTGTATCTCAGGGAACAAATCCCATTTGCTAGTTGGGGCATAATTCAATTAAAGAGCAGACTCCTACGAGCGGGAATGAAATCTCTGTTTGACTGGGATGCTGCAAATCACACCAAGAAAGAAAATGGCATTTGGTCCTGACATTATGATTTATTTCCTACTCGGTATCTTATAATTCCTACAAGATAAGGCAAGACTAGAAATTACCATGGGTACAGGGGGTTGTGTCTGATCCTCTTCGTTTTCTCTTCTCAGCTGCAGGACTGCATGTTTCAACCTTATCTGGTAAGAGGCCAGTAAAATAAATGGTAATATTCTCATGGAGGCAAAGCCACTCTTGCTCCGCACCCACAGCAAGAGCAGCGGGCATGAGCCCATCCCATGCACTGATTACAGTCCCATGGATTGATTACAGGGCTGCTCAGAGCCATGCCAAGGACATCCTGCCCAGCACTGCCCATGCCCCTGCCCACCTCACAGCTTGGGGGCACCTGGGGAGCTCTGCCAGCTTCACCCCAGGCTCCTCCTGCTGCCTGCTCCAGCAACCCCACTGGAAACAGTGACCCTGGGCCAGACCCAAGGCTTCCAAGCTCTGGGCTGAGCTCGTTACCACGAGGCTGCACTTGAACCCCTAAATTCCCTCTGAGCAACCTGAACAGGGACAGGTTTCTAACAGTCCAGCACAAGACCCCAACCCAGTGCCCAAAATTCATGCAGTGATTGGGAGCAGCCCCACCTCCGCTCTTGCAGCCGATGAGCAGTGAGTTGGCAAATCGGGATTACAGCAGAGACCCCGTTTTTGCCACCACCCATAAATCCACGGATAACCAAGTATGCCACGCTGCCACCATCCCTCCTGCTCCTAACCCCCACAGGTGGAAGCCAAACAAAGAGCCAACATATCAACCCAATCTCCGTCAAAAAACAAGTTCAAGTGAGTATTTGGCAGCGCAGAGCAAGGGGAGTCCGACAGCTGCAGCGGGGCCGCAGCCGTCCAAGGACTGTGCCCAGCAGCAGTGCTGGAGCTCACTGAGCTCCAAGAGAAAAGATCAGCAGGAAAACTCCAACACCAGCTGCCACTGACTCAAGGCCACCATCACCTACTGAGGTTCGAAAAGGACCCGTGGTCCTCCGAAGACTTCCCAGAACTGCACTCGGGCTCGGATAAGGAATCAAAGCCCCCAGTTAATGACTGCGCACAGCTGATGGATGGGTAAGGCGGCACGTGCCATGGGGCTGCCCCGCTGGAGACTGCCCACACCCCTGCACACCAGCAACCAGGGGAAAGGAGGCACACGGATGCTGGGATGGGGCAGCTGGTACCCAACGCAACACCCAACACGTCCCCAAGCCTGGCACGGGGCTGCATGGAGACAGCCCCTCTAGAAGCACCCACTCCAGCCAGAAGAGCAGGAAAAGTGTATCCCAGGCTGCCCTGCCCCTCCGGCAGCACCGCCTGCCAGCCCACCACCCCTGCCCACATTTTTCTCTCCTCCCTCGGCACCGGCCCATAGGGACCCTGGGCTCATCTCCCTGGCCACCGGCAGGAATGCCCAGGAGGGGACATGTCTCCGTGCCTCTGCCCTCCCCGGGGGGGATGTCAGGCACCCCTGCTCCGCTGATAATTTGCGAATTCATTAGCCAGGCTGATGTAGCTCATTTCTTTCGCTGCTTATTTCACAGCCACGGGGAGAAGCCACGCGCAGTATTCCCAGCAACACTCCGTTACCTTTGGACAGATTTTTTTAGCTAATTGACCCTCTTCCTCCTCCTGCTCCCAATTTGCTTTAAGGATCTTAAAATCTCCCTCTTCTTGCCATCAGAGAAGCATCTTTTCCTCTCCAGGCCCTTGCTCACACTCCAAATTCCCAAGCACAGGTAAACAGGCATTGATTCCAGCCTGTCGGCAGGCAGAAAAAGCTAATTAAAATATCTGTAGCACTGCTGTATGGTATCGTAATTACCTGCAATGGGGCCACACAGCCATTTGGCCAAGAATAAGTTGTATTTTAATTTATCCTATTTTCTGTTTCATGCGGCTCCCTTCACCGTTACTCCCCATAACATCTCTAACTATAAAAACATCACCGCTCCGCATCAGCCTGAGGCAACAAGGAAAGAGGCTTTCCCACAGAGCTGGGCACCCGTACGGACTGCCCGCTTTGCAGAGCCCTCTTCTCAAAGCCCCTTTTCTGCCAGGGGCACTGAGAAATTTATCCAGTGCTGCTCCCAGCCTTGCTCGGGGCAGAGGAAGAGCCACTCCAACACCCACAGGAGGAAGAGACAAATTTCAAAAACCATCTTGTGCTCCAGCCTTCGTCCCCCTGCCCCACTTGCCATCTGCTCATGCTGCTCCATGTCCACCTTGGTCAGAAATCCTTTAGGAACTCAGGTTTTAGGAATCTGAATTATTTTGGGTGGGTGCTGCTTCTCCAACAACCCGAGAACGTACAGCTCAGATGAAGCCGCCATCCAGCATCGTTATCTCGGAGGGAAGGAAAAACAGTTTGTTGTTTAAACCTCCAGCAGAGGAATCCAGTGTTATCTCCCGGCTGACACAAGGAAATCTGAACGCAGCTATTATCTGAGAGCAAACTGGTTCTGTAGTTTGCAAAATTAATAGTATTTAGCCTGCCAGTTTCCGTAGTAACCAGCCCGCCATCCGTCCCTGCCTGCGGCAAGGTCCCTGAAGCGTTCCGCGCGGCACTTATCCATTTTCTTGCTCTCACCTCGCTCTCACCTTTACTTTCAGCACAGAAGGCAACACAATCCGCTGCCACTAAAGACCAGGCTGAGAGTCAGATTAAAATTATCCCTGTTTGCCCTGACCTCTTTTCTCTGCAGGTGAGAGTGTCCCCATTCAGCGGCTAAATGAAGCAGAAATGATGGAGTGTTTGTTTTCCCTGACTTTTCCTCAGCTTGCCAGTAAATTTACAGCCACGAATATGAAGTGTTAATTTAATGTTCCCACTGAGCACCTCATTGTCAACAAAGGCTTCAAACCGTACGAGAGGAAAAGGTTAGCTCATGCAGAAAATGACCCTTATGGCTTGATTGTCTTCTGGTCCAGACTAGCAGCCAGCAGAAAGCGAAGGGCTTTGACTTCCAGCTTAATGCGTTTGATGGCAATAAATGGAACCTCTCTACCTCCGCGCCGAGGAAGAATCACCTGTAATGCTCACTTATTTGTCCGCCCAGGCAATCTCCGCCGAGCCAAAAAGGGGAGCGGGCCCCTCTCCTCGCTCCCACCGCTAATTTGACAGGACCGAAAAGTTAAACCCTTCATTATCCCGAACTTAAAACGGAAGGGGTTTGCTGGCTGGAGATTACAACGGAGCATTAAGGGTGGCACGAACCATGAAATTGCTTTCTTCACCTGGTGCTTCAAAACTTTAAGGCCTTGGCGCTGGTGACACACAAAAAAGTTTTTCCAGCAAGAAGTCATGGAAGGAAGAAAAAAAAAATTAAGGTTTAAATAATCAAAAGCCTTCTTGGATGTTTTGTGGCAGAGTTACACATGCAGAAGGCTTTATTCCCAGCACATTCAGTTCCTTTATCTGGTAAAAGGAGCTTAATTCTTGCTGTAAGTAACATTTACAGACTAATTTACGGACCAACCAGAGCATGAGAGCCACAGTAGGCTTTTTACTAAACTAACCCTGTTTGGAATGTTTAGGGGAAAAAACCCAGAATCCTGATGGTGGTGTGGAACAGTACATAAAAATTAAGAGAAAACTCAAATATCAGAATTTTTTTTCTGACAGTTAAAACTAAACTTGAAAGCAAGATGGAAATAAAACACAGTTACACATATGGAGTTGGACCATTCAGTGAGAAGACAAGTTAATTCAGCAACTTCTGTCCCCTTGCGAAACCCACTAATCGAACTGGCAATTTCACAGGCCGCTCGCGTTCACTCTGAGCGTGACCACGCTGCTGTTTTTCAAAACAATTAATAAGAATTATTCCAATACATTAAAGGCATCCGTCACATGACATTAACTGGTCATTTACTTCTCAAGAACCCGTGGGGTCTGCGTGACCAGCAGAACACGCTGCCCGAGGCCACCTGCCCTGGCTCTGCATATGGATGCGGAGCATCTCCCAGCGGCACACAGCGCTCCGCGCACCGGGCACTTTAATGCACTTTAACGCGTCCAGCGGAGCATCGCAGTTGACTGAACCAGAAAAGCCTGAAAGCAAATCGGGGCGTACAGCAACAGCACCATCATGCTTTTTGTTCTTCTCCCCATCATGCAGCGCTCCCGTCCCTTCAGCAAATAACCCCCTTCCTATGCATGTCAGGTGTGGGCCTGAGCCAAAACACCCAGAGGTTATGGAACCTACATGCCAAGCTGAGACCCAAACGGGACAGGACAACAGCAGCCGCCAAGTGGGATCCAGGTAAATACTTCAGGTCCAAAACAACAGTTTGAAAACCCAGATGATGCGCTGCCCCAGCCTGCCTTCTGAAAGCAAGTTCCTTCTCAAAAAGCCAGCTTTGCAACATCTGCATTTCTAAAACTAAGCAAAAACCTCTATTAGCAGCCAAAATGTAAAAAAGAAACATCCCAACCCCATCCAGAAGCTATTGGCTTAAAAACCACAAAAAGGTTTTCCCATGAGTGCAGAACACAGGTATCTTTCAAAAGCCCTGTGTTCAGACACAACTTAATTTGGGGTAAAGCCTTTCGAACCGCTCCTGTTTTAACTTCCAAGTCCCACTTGTATACAAATACGTAAGTAGAAGGAAATTCCACAAAACATCAAAGCAGCATTTCCAGTCCATCTCTCACCTGCACCAAGGCAGACAGGTATTTCAGAGGTCAGAGCTGAAGCACTGGGCTTTCAAGAAGGACCTAAATTACCTAAAGGAGTTTCTCTAACTCATCCCACTGACTGTTCCACTACTGGGAAGCGGCCCTTTGTGTCCCACGTGAACATCACCGAATCCCTGCCCCAGGAAAGCCCAGCTGCTTAAGCAGGTGAAGCTGACGGGTCTCACAGGGACATAAAAACCTTCACAAATAACAGTGGAAACTGAATTCAAAAAGTCCCTTTTGATTGTATCTCCTTCAGCAACACTCGGACACAGAATCAGGCACGGCGAACGCGTCCCTTTTTTAAGGCACCTGCAAGGAACACAGGCGTGCTTGAAGAGAGTTGCTTTTAGTTGGAAATGCATTATTCAGCACGTGCCAAGCCGTGCTCAGGAACACCATGCTAGAGCTCCCTAACGTTACACACAAGCCCACCCTGCCTTCGGTAACCATTTGCCAGTCATCGTCAGCAACCAGAGCTGCTCTGAAAGCAGCAATTCATTCCCTACAGTCCTTTCTTCACACAATTTTCAGCCTGCAATTTAGATGATAGGAAAATTACAACCCTGCTGCACTGTATTATGTGATATAAATGTTATTGCAATTAAGCGGATGAGGAAAAATTCAAGAAAACAATGATGTTTAGTTCATGTTTTCTCCTTATTCTTCCCCCAAAACTCAAGCAGTTGTCAAAGGGTGGAAAAGAGGAAGAAGTGTTTCCACCAGTAGAAGGCACCTGCAAACAGCAGGAGCTCAGGAGCAACACAAACCCATGGTGGGTCTAAAATTCTTTGCCTACAGCATGCCTGAGTGAGAACAGGCATTACTGGAATAACAAGGTATAGCCAAAAGTGGTCCAGATATTCCATGGCCAGGAGGAGGCCTGGATAAGATGTGTCATGATATCCCAGTGGGTATTTCCCACCAACTGCACCTGAGATTTTTTCACTCCTCGCATTCCCACCATCCACCCAAGGTTTCCTTCTTCCAGCCACAGCTCCAAACACCTCTGAACTTTGTGCCCTGGAGGGTTTTTATGTATCTGGAATGCATAAGGCCAGGTAGCAAGGCAACACCTCCATGTCCAGAGCAGGAAAGGGGTGCATATATACACCAGGAGTAGAGGCATATGGCAGTTAAATTACACTTTCAGTTTTGGCTCCCTTGCTTTTTCCCACCCCCCAGCCATAGATAAATAGGATGCATGTTCTCAAGTGCCCTCCGCCTCGAAGTCAGTCAACTATTTTTAACCATTCCTGGCCAACAAGCTGTGAGTCTTGCAAGGAAGACACCTGCAAATTATTTTGCCACTTCTAAAGTCATGGTACATATCTGGACAATATTTTTATAACAGGTTATAAAAGGTTAAAAGTCTAACTGATACTAAACCATATATGGGGACAATTTAATGGCCACAGCAGCTCAGGCAAGTGAGCTGGATTGCACTGGGAGCACACAAAAAACAGACAGATTTGGGATTAAGATGCTCGCCTGAAGAAGCCACAAGTTTGTGCTGAAAAAGAGGTCTAATTAGCCCCAGAAGGCTGAAACATCCCAACTGGCACCAGGAGCCAGTGGTCACAGGAATTGAGAAAAATCAACGTTTTCTTCCAGGCTCCAGCTATTGGGACAAGGCACCAGGGACACAAGGCTGTTATGCTCCCAGCTTCACAAAACCCCAGCCAAAATAAATACAGATCTCACTGAAATTCTTATCAATAAGAGTGCTAAAGAAAAAAATGAACATGTCCCAGACAAATTTCTTCCCCCAGACCATGACACAACACAATTAGAAGACAGACCTACACAAACCCGTGGGTGGATGCAGCCTCCCAGTTTTGCACGTAACATACACGCAGTGCTGCTGGTTTGGACAGGCTCAGGAAAAAAAAAAGCTTGTTTGTGACACCAGGTTTGCTTTGCAAACACCTTCCACCTTTTCCTTAGCGATCTCAGCTGGGTGTCAGCAAATGTTCAGTCACAGAAGTGTCAGCCATATCAAACTACTCCTCTTGCACTGTTTCTGAAGAGGAAAAAAAATAAGAAAAAAGTCCTCACATTCATCATTTACTCCAAGGTGCTGTAACCAGGTGGAAACTTGTCTTTTATATGCTGAACTGTGTCCATGAAAACACATTATCTTTAAGTGGGCACTGGAGGAACCACACACAACATTGACTTCTTCATGCCATCACTAAGACTGGATACTTCAATCATTTGACGATTTAAGTGGAGATTAGCAGAGACCTCACTGCATCTTTCTCTGCCAGTTCACGGTGTCTTGGACATGCTCTGCAGCAGCAAAGCTCCTTAAAGGCAAAGCCACAAAGAAGCCCTGAACTGTCTTTATAGTTTTATCCCATTAAATCAGAGCTAGGACAGGCTGTTGCTGGTGCCCTTCACGAAACCGAAGCAGCTGCTCAGATGTTCCCAGTGAGCCCCCAAAAAGTCACCAGTGGGGATATCCCAGGAAGGCTGGTTTTGCCTGTTGGAGAGAACAGGCCATCTGATGAGTCTTCACCCTGGGCACATCCCTGGAAATGCAGCAACATCAGCCGAGCTTCCTACAAAACAGCACACAAGCTACGCAGGTCAGCCTGTGCCATCTGTGTCCACACCATCACACAGAGGCCAGCTGGTGAGATGCCAACGGGAGGCTTTTGTCCCATTTGTAGTCCCAGGCCCATGCCAAGACTCTTGCAGAAGCTGCTTCTCAGCCCAGAACCCACCTGTCCCGCACTCCAACATGCTACAGACCACCTCACACTTGCCCTTAAATTAATCTCTTCTCATATACCTCAGCATTTTGCAGGACAACATTTCTCTCATAACCCCCATCCCAGACAATACCAGAGGCCTGGAGAGGTACCTGCCAGATCCTGGGGCAGAGCAGCAGCTGCTCAGGTGGCTTCCAAAGGGCACCAAGCTCTCCCTCTCCACACTGCAGATGCAAAGCCCGGGCAGCACCTGAGCAGAAATGCCATTTCCTCTGCAGTCAATGGGCCCAAACGCTTTAAAGAAAGTGCCTGAGCAACTCTGCCATGCAGGAGAACTGAGAAGCCAGACAGTTATTTCTTTTGTTCTTTTTTTGGGCTCCCAGGCCTGGGCATGGGAGGATTTCAAAGAGGTTGATACAAGGTCTGGCTGCTTTGAGCTTCCCCGAGCTTCCAGGACGGCAGACAGCTGTGAAAACCATTGCCCACAAGTATTTTTGAGTGACAGGCACGAGGACCTCGAGGAAGGTCCCTTACAACCCAAACTATTCTATGATTCGACACGGTCTCCATGACTCCAGCTGCTCCGGAGATGGAGAAAGCCTCTTGCAGAAGCTGGAAGGGAAGACTGGGTGCTTACCATGGGTGCCACTCCGGAGCAGGGCCGCCCGCCCGTGTCCCGCATGGCGCTGCCCGGGCACGCCGCGCGCACAGCCCTAACGGCGCTCTCCCATGTGCCGCCACGTTCCGCTGATGAGCTGCAGGTGATCCGAAATGTCAGACGATTAGCCTTGGCAACGACTGCCACGGTTACCATCAGCTGAAGACGCCTTTTTAATAACGTAACTGTGTGTGCGGAAAAGGTGATGCTTAAAATCCGGAGCGGTAATAAGCACGAATTACTGAAACCAACCCGAGAAAAGCCTTTTGTTTTTAGCCAGCCTCTGCGAGGCGTGTCCCGCCTGGCTCTGGAAGGGATCATGTCCTTGCAAGGCAATTTGCAATATCATATCTAAGACAGCAGAACCATTAAAGACAATAAAACGCCTCCTACCAGCGAGTCCTCCCATCACACCTCTGATGCACGGGTACCTGTGCTACGGTCTGGAACCTCTACGCATACAGACACCCCCGTGCCCAGCCAGGGGTGGGAATAGCTGGAAGGAAAATACCCCCTCCCACATTGGGAAAGGGGGACAGGCCTCTTCACAGCACCTGCAGCCAGCTCAGTGCTGAAAGAAATACCCACCCTCATCCAGGAGGGGACAAACCCACCAGCTCCCTCCTCAGACACGTTTTATCCGAGTGGTTTCCTCTGAAACACGGCTGGTTTTGCTAAAATGGGTACATTTCCCCTCACTATTAGCCACCCTGGAACAGACAATTTGAAAATATTCCCAGCCAAAAAGAAACCCAAATAATGCCGCATTTAGCTACGGTTATGCTTGACATTTCTTACGATTTCTTGTAAGAAAAACATTAATTTATTTGAAACATTTTTATACTTCATGCCAGCGCCACAGCAGGGAATAATCACCATATTTCAAGCTCAGAGCAAGACTCAGATATGGAGAAAAAAATTAAACAAGAGCAAGAAACTGTTAATGATCAAAAATATTTTCCTGCAGGTTCAACAACAAAGTCTGGAGGAGATAAGTCTGTGTGTGTACTAACATTTTAGAGAAAGTGATTATTCAGCCATTCATGGGAACAGAGCTATTGATTCAAGTAACAAAGGACACTATATAAACTGCAGTGCTTTTGCTCTTTTTAGCCTGGGAAAATTGATTTTCTTAAACTTTTCCTTGAACCTGCAGTAGGGTTTAATCTGAACCTAAAGGAGCCTTTTAAGAATTCCCATAAATTAAAGATATATCTCTTCATTTTGCACATTTTTTTTTGTTCCTGCTGTTACAGCCAAAACCCAAGAAACATTGGAGGAAGTGAAAATTGCATTTTGTTAGTGTTACCAGTACGGGTTTGTTTACATCCATTTAAAATAACATGTAAACATTGAAGGTAAGCGAAGCAAAACCAGACAGCTTAGCACTACTGCAGGACTTAAAGATGGAAATTGAGCCGGAAAAGAGAAAGATAAAAGCTGTAAGAGATAAGAGGCTCATCACAGCCGATCTGCGAGCAAACAGAAGATGCAGAGTGGCCAGCAAGCCATCTCCCTGTCCTCCTGGCATGCTCCGCCAACCAGGCGGGGACACCAAGATGCCCACCACAGCCAACACCAAACCCTTCGCACTCATTCTGCTACGAGCAGGTTGCAGATGGAAGCAGCATCTGTGGTGGAGGTGCTACACAAAGCAGCAGTCCCACTGGAAGAGCAACAGGCAATGCCAGGAGCTGGATATAAGCTCCAGGCTGCCCTGGGGCTGTGATCCCACCCTGGAGCCCATCCCCAGGGACCTCCACCTGCCCCAGCGGTGTGAAGCCCTGGGCCTGAGCAGAGTGTCAGGAGGAGGCTTGCACCCAGGCAGCAGGATACCCCAGGTGACAGGCAGGGGTTGAAGGGAACATCTGGGGTGGCGAACACCCTCTGCTTTAGCAGTCACTACTACCCAGTCTCAGCCAGTGCATTTAACAAGGATGAGCCTTGGTAAACATGCAGGTTAAATATCAGAAGAGCATGTGGAGAGGTCTTTGGTTAGAGCACCCAGCCATCATTGCTCCAGTGACAGCCAGTCTGACCAGGCTGGTGAAGACCCAGGCCATTCCCAAGGCTTTCAGGGAACCAATTGCCTTTGGAACCACCAACAGTTAAAGGTGAGATGGTTGCCCAGCCTGACCACAACCAGCAATCACCAGTTTTGCAAGCTATAGTATGAATGAGGCCCTTGCCAGCATACCCTGTTGGAGTCAAAAAGCAAAATAACCTCACCCTCCTGACTCATCAGCCCCATCCCTAGCTCCAAGCATATGTCACATCCCAGTGACAATGGCATCTGCACCTTGCTAACTGGAGACCAAGCACTTGGCACCCGCTAGAACTGAGCCCCCTGGGGCAAGAGAAGCTAAATACAGCAGCACTAGCACCAAAGCCAGGGCAGGATGCCCACTGCCTGCAGAGTGGCAGCTCCCCTGCTCACCTGCCTCTGCAGTGCTGGGTCTCATGAAGGTGCTGAGCACCCCATACCTCCACCCACCTCAGTGCCAGGTCCTGTGAAGGTGCTGAGCACCCCACCCACCTCAGTGCCGGGTCCCACCAAGGTGCTGAGCACCCCAGGCACCCTGCCCAGCACCCCGGGCTGACAGCCGCGCGCTCACACGTGGTGTGCCGGGCTGTTTACAGCTCCCGCACACCGCCTCCTTTGTGGACCCGCTGAAAACCCCCAGTGTGCAGTACACCACTGCACATTTACACTGTTGTTTTTCCCCCTCAATAAAGGCAGTAAATGACCTTTTATTCCAACAACAATTCCTAAACCAAAACCAGAACCCGCCGCCGTCAGAAGGTCCGCGAGCAGAGGGGGAGGATGTTGTTTAAGCAGCAGCCAGCCCTGTGTGCTATGCAAACAAAACCCACGCTCTGTGTTCTCACAAGCCTCCTGCTGACTTTGCAACTAATTTTGTCAGCAAGGAGAACACACTGGGCTGACATCAATGCATCAAGGAGACCAGAGACGTTTGTTCATAACTTTATAACAAACATTGATCAATCGATTTTTTACCCATGTGGGGAAGGAAAAGCCCACAAACAAAACAAAACACATATGGGGAGATTTTTTTAATGGCACAAAGGGCAACGAGGCACCCAACCTCCCCGTGAAATTAGGTTCCTTACAGTCCTCTATGCTTTTCAAAGTCTCCCCCTTATGCTCAATGGAAACAAAACCTACTGTCAAGCCTCCAGAGGAGGGAAAAAAATCAGCTGCAACCAAGAGAATGGTTAGTGGGCCTTCAAACAGCATTTCTGAATGCAGCAGAACAAAAAAAGACAGGTAAAGGCTCCTTCCAAAGCAAAGGAAACCCTATCCCCCACAAACTGTCTTTTGTAGCACGTATTGTATTGAAGATGTCAAAATGGAGACAACACTAATTAGTTATCAAAAACAATTAAGTGTTTCGTAAACAGTAGCACATAGGCACATTTGCTCAGATACCTCTCCTTAATGCCAATGCCCATTCCCTTCGCTGTCAGCACTACAGCAACGTTGGCAGGCCATGTCTGAGACCTTGCGAGGCGTAACAGGGACCACCCACGAGGCAGACCATGCCCCAGGGGGGCTGAAGTCCAAGCACACAGGGGAAAAAAGGCACAAGGTGAACAGAGAGGATTTCGTCAGGGTGAATTGTGCAACAGCCAAACCAAGGAGAAGCGCTCGAGTCCGTGGTTCCAAGTCCAACATCCCACCCGGAGGCTGAGGCTGCCGAGATCTCCTCCGCTGCGCACCAGCCCAGCGGGACGAGCTGCGCAAGCGAAGCTCTGCCGCTCTTCGGATGCTTGTGGAAGAGAGATGCTCATTTATAAAGCTCGCCAATTAACTGCCAGAACCAGCCACCAAGGGATGACTTCACACCACTCTCGAAGGCCTCTTGGAAGCACAGTCCAGAAAAGCATCAGAGGGCCAGAGACTGTGAAACTGTCCTGTACCACAGCCCAGGCTGGGCCAGTGGTCCCTTCTCACCCTCAGTTCATTTTCTGGAAAGTAATATAATACACATTCCCGACGTGAAACACCAACGCCAGTGCTGGAATTCCTGGCTGCAAGCTGTTGAGATGATGGCTACTAACAGTGTACTCACTGCTGCGTTGGGACTCGCAGCTGTGATTTTCCCCAGAGGGCTTCCCGTGAAGACCTCCTCATCTCACCAGCCTTGTGAAAAAAGACGGGAAAGTTGCAGATCAAGTTATGGAGCCAGAGTCTTCCAGCTAGTCCTTTCCAACACTTTGTTACACAGAGCAACCTGGTGCTTAGGTCCTTCCCTGCTCACTGACTGCTGCAGAGAAACACCCCGATTAGTGCAACACGTGGACACAAAACGCAGTCTGTGGAAGCCAACACATGCAAACTCAAGTGGAAGGAGTACTTGCACAGCTAACTTGAGAGGGCACAGAAACAGCTCAACTGAATACGCAGAAAAGTGTATTTTTATTCAGAGAGAACTAACCCATATTCCTCTTTCAGGCTGTGGAACCCATCTCTATTTTTGAACATACTTACCTGCCACACAGCTGTATGGCAGAACAGCCCAGAGGAAGCACCTCAGCCCCACAGCAAGATTCACCATGGCACAGCTGATTCAGTTTGTTACTTGTGATGCCAACGTGCCCTTAGGTGTGCAAAACGAGTTGCTCACCTGAGCAGCCAGGTGTTTCTGCAGACTCCCAGCTGCTGACATTTTGGTTCTGTTCAAAGGGACCTACAGGACACATTTTGATCACAGGTCTAAGCAAAATTTTATCTAAGTGTGTTCCACCTGAGCTCCAGCATTCGGCTTCTGCCAGCACCATCAGATGCAATTCCCATGCCCAGAACTGCTGCCTGACCCCAGGCAGTTCCCTGGGATCCTCCTTGCCCTTTGCCTAATGAGTTCATCAGCGCTTTGGAGACAGATTCCCCGTGCCACATGTCTACACAGCACCTTGGGCTGCAATGTAGTTGTCCTGATGTCTTTAGAAGCAAGGATGCCGCAAAAAACCACAACCATCTTTAAGGTGAGCTCACATATGAGGTATGCTGACCTCTTCAGCAAGAGAACAGCTGTAAAGCAGAACAGCTCAAACACAGCATGACCCAGCAAAAGCAGCCCCTGCACAGAAGAGGCCAAGACTGCCAGAAACAGCCCCAAAGATGGTGGCATTTTGATTTTAGGGCTATACAACAGCAGCCAAACAGAGAAGAGAGCCAAAGCACATCTTTCGAAGTTTACTTTTGCAGCTCAACTAATAGTTCATAACAATGTTTACTTGGCAAGTATTTGTGACCTTTTCTTTTTTTTCCTTTGGGAAGAACATGCTCTGAGGTTGCACTGCAACAGCCAGCCACCTGCTCATTAGTTGGCTCCCTGAGCAGGGAAATGCCACACAAAATGATGTCAGCACTACCCACCTGCTCCCCGTGCACAGCACACCACTTGGAGAAGGTGGGCTGCGTCCCTCCCACAGCCAGGTGACCTTCAGCTGGTCCCAGCACACCACACAGCTGGAGAACATCTCCCACAGTCCATCTCCAGGGGCTTGCAAGAGGCAAGCTCACAGCAGTTCTCCCCTCAGCACCCACTGACCATCTCCTTCAGCTGCCTGTTTCCACAAAACCAGCAGAGCTCCTTCACTTTGAGACCAGCTCTGCTGCCAGCTTCACCTGGAACTGGCTGGGAGGAGGACAAGGAGGTGGCACAGGCTGCAGGCAGAGCAAGATTTTACAGTTCTTGGTCAAGTAGGTTCTCCCTGCAGTTCTGAACATTTATACAATTACAAATATTCACATTTTTATTTATAAGAATCAACATAGCTGAAAAAATATCTGGAGGGAGCTGACAGGAGAAAGCACGAATGTTCCATAGACTAACTAGACAAGCGCTTGCATCCTGTCTTGATTGCACCGCATCAGGTGCCAGCTCCAGTGAACCAGCGCACCCCCAGGACCACACTAGGGCTATTCTGGCTCGCACAAGCCCAGGATCGAGTCACCACAGCACTAAGCAGGATCATTCATCCCAAAGCGAGGGTCTCTGGGAGCCCCACGGGCGCGTTCACTCCGGACAGAGGCAGCACAGTTCACGCCGTCGTCTGGCCCCCCCCCCACCCGCCTGGCTGCTCCAGCAGGAGCACAATATGCATTCTCCCCTGATGCTATTTACTCACAGCTACAGATGTTGACACAACAAAGAGCTAAAGACAGACAGAGGGGAACAGTGTTGCAGCGCAGACACTGAGGGCTCTATTCTTCAGAAAAGCGCCTCTGACTTCCCCACCCATTCACTGGAAAATCATCTGGGCTGCTGAAGCTTGCTTTCCTCTCCTGCGGGACGCAGATGAATGTGAGTGAACATCAGCTTGGCTGTTTGTTTCTGGGCTGAACTGAGCCCTTCTACAGCCACAGAAAACGCAATTGTTCCCCAGCGAGTGGCTGAAGCTCGTGGCTGCGTTGGGCAGCGCGCGGCTTCGCCTCCTGGTGACCTGCCCCTGCTGAGGAGCTGTGCTGGGAAGAGTGTAGCTTTTCACTAATATCAGCTTTAGAGAGCCAGATTTAAAGGGCTGACTTTTTCCACAGGAAAAAAAACAAACACTGAATGCTTTCAGAGAGACAACACCTTGCATTTTCAAAGCTTTGAGGCTACACAAAAAAGCTCAAACAGCAAAAGAATATAAACATTTTGAAAAACACAACCAGAATAGCTGGGAAAGATGAGAGCAGGGCTAGTTTGGGGCTGAGCAGGACAGGTTTCAGCAGCCTGTCCTGCTGTCACGCTGCCCAGCACAGCCCAGTCCTGGGCACCGCATCTCCCCTCGTGCTGCCGGGACATTGCTGCTGATCAAGGCTCGAGAACCCAGAGCTGCTCTGAGTGTTTCCCAGCAGATTTGGAGAGAGCTTTTTGGAATAGGCTGGTAGTATTCTAGCTGCAGGACCCCAACGTGATGCCTGCACAACCAGAGGAGTGGAAACACCCACGGAAGTGGCCAGTGCTGGATGGCCAAAGGTGTGCTCAGTCCTGCTCTGCAGGTGGCCAAGATGTATTCCTGTGCCTTTGAAGCTCTGCTCGTCTCACGCTGTTCATGATGTGGGCAGCGACCCCCACATGAAGGCTGTTCAGGACAGCCCCAGGCCCACCCCAAGCCCCAGCAGGGTCAGGGAACCCACACACGCCTTTGCCCACAGCCAGCTGCCTGCTTGGCTCCGCGAGCCAGCTCTGCCCCAAGCACCATGCAAGACAGAAAAGGGATTCTGTTTTTTAAACAGTTGCTTTTTTTAAGCTTCTCATGCAAACTAAAGTTCAGATCCCTCACAACTGGTGGGAAAAGATATTATTGCCTGGAACTATGCCCAGAAAGGCTCCAGGCTGAGCTTCCTTCTGCCTGGGCTCAGCGTGGGCTCCCATCACTTGCATGCCATGCCACCTGGTGCTTGCAGGCAGAACAACCAGCCACTTCCCCGGCAGTGCCAGGGCTTCTCCTGGGCAGAGCCTGCAAGATATTCCGAGGGGAACAAGCAGCCCCCAGGTTAGCAAACATGCAATAATTCACAGCATTTGCTCTGCCAGAAGATTAACATTCCCCTTGCACCACGTTGACTCACAACCCATCAACTTGTCTTACTGCTTTAGGTTGGGCTGCAAGGAGAACACGGGTAACAGTGAAACTCTTAATTTTGCTAACGTCTCCATCGGATGGGGATCTGCAGGTTTTGGACTGCAGACAGCCCCGCTGCCAAAGAGCTGTCCTGGCACTGCACGTGGCACTGGCACAGCCTCCCACCCCAGAGCCGCACACCGCAGGTCCTGAAGGGGCTGTAAAGAGTCTTTTCAAAGAGCAAATAAATGAGTTGACTTCATAAAAAAAAAACAGAGAACCAAGTATGTGCCTTCCCTCAGAGAAAGGGACTGAGTACAAAACAGGTCTGCTTTGCAAGAATTAACAATGGTGGTTTTGTGGATAGTATTCCCCTAAAAAAAGGGCATCTCTCCTATCAGGAAGGTGATCGCCAACCTTTCGGTGGGTCATGTTCCAGCAAGCCAAAGCTGGGTCAGCTTTGCTCCATTTCTCACCCACAATCATGCAACAAGACTCGCCACTGCTGATGGATGCTTGATGGGACATCACATTTCCTCAGACCAGTCCCAGCCCTGTGTTCCCCCCCAGCACCTGGCCAGCCGCTAAGGCAGGGACTCCCCAGTCAGTCCCCAGTCTGGCCACTGCTCTGCCAGAGGGACAGGGAATTTGCCTTCCCATGCCTAACACTCCGACTGCCCCTCTGCCCTGCCACTGCCCTTGAACCCTGCCTATTTTTAGCCCACCTTGGCACATTAGCAGTCTGAGCCCCAGCAGAGCAGCTGTGGCTAACGCAGGGGATGGCCAGTGGCCAGCAGACCCCACACAAGGGAGCACGAGGACAACTGCCCACAAGTTGGCTGCTCTGACACCACATCACCCCACTGAGACCCCATAACACCACACATCTCTTCCCTGCTGCCAAGCTGGGCACATGCTGCTCCAGCCATGCCAGAATAACCCAGAAAATTGTTTTTGAGCTGCGTTCCCTTGGTTTCAGCCAGTTTAGCACTCCTTAGAGCAATGCAACAGGCAACCTCAGCACCCTTTAGGAGGAAACATCAGTCACAATTGTTTCCCAGCATCCCTGAGGATAATCCGCATCTGCAAACCCACTTACACTGGATAAACCCAGTTTGTCTCAATCACCAGTACACTACTGCTTAAATACACAGTGTATCAGTGGGTCCTGCCGCACCCAAGAGATGTCCTTCCACTGCCGTGGGCTCCAGTCTGGAAACATTCCCCACCAAAATCAGGGGAAGGTGGAGGGGAGGGGTCAGTGGGTCAAAAGCTGCAGTGCTGTTTCCACATCCCATACCCAGAGCGAGCACCAGTGATGCTACAAGTACATAAACAGGCTGTGCTGGGACAGAGTTCCCAGTGGGACATTGGCAACACAAGAAAATATTTTTCAAATATTCAATGGGGAGCACTTGAACCTAAAGCAAACAAGTACAAATTCACTGAAGATATCCACCAGCATGAAAGCAAGCAGTAAGATGCTCATCCTTACAGGTTTTGGGTTTTTTTTGTCATGGAAAAAAAGAATTTACTTTCTTATACCTACAAAATCTTTCGAAAACAGAAGAGATGCTTGCAATCTTGCACTCACACCTGCAACAGGACAGGTGCCAATGCAGCTGAATCATCCCACCCCCGAGGAGCACTGCTGCTCCGGGACCGTGTGCCAGGGCTCCGATTTCCTTGCGCACATTGCCACCTCGTGGTGGTCCTTCCCGCGACCAGCGGAGGCCCCAAAGTCCACAGGTGCAGCCAGAGCACACGGGAAGCTATCGGGAAACATTTCCACTTGCTCCATCACAGCCTGCAGCTGGGGAAGCGACAGGCTGTGAAATAACAGCACAGAAACAGCCTTACCAGCCTTCAATCCCACAGTTTTTCCCAGTGCCAGTTCGTAGCATCTAACACTGTGGTAGCCAAAGAAATCAGGGAACCAAGGAGTTCTGCACACGGGATTCTTTCTAAAAGCAGCAAGTTCATTTTTTACATTTCACCCGTTTCCCTGCTCCTTGCTGTTGAAGTCGAACAGGTATGTCAGCTGCATAATTACTTGTTTGCAGATGAGGTTGACACTGGTTTAGAGAGTACAGACAACCATGTAATTCCTCTGGAGCTACATGGTAATTATTGCACTATTATAGAGTAATTAAACATTCAAATAAACACTGAAATGAGCATTCTGTATGGGAGCTGCCAGCAACCACAGGACAGAAAACCAAATAGTAATTCAAATTATAGTGCACAATAGCAGTACCAACTAAAGCAGGTAGATAAGAGTCATCTCTTACACTGCAAACAATTTTTGAAGCTTTTCTGGCTGCACAAGTGTCTGGCCTCGTGACCAAGAGACCTAATTTTCCAAGTTCTCTACGTGGGTTAATCATTCTGGCAGCCAGTTATGCCTTTCCTTTTCTTAAGGACAGAAGCAAATACGTTATTTACACTGAAAACAGAACAATCACTCCAGAGAAGCACTCTGCAGAAGACCTTTCCCCATAGATGTCTTAGCCTTCCACAAAGCAAAGCCAGAACTGCTGCTGTCACCCACGCCAGGTATCTGTTCAGCTGCCAGTTAACTGCCCTGAGCAAGGCCCAAACAAGTATTTTGTTACATGCCAAAGTCAAACTATTAAAAACAACATTTAAGCCCATGCTGAAGCAAGACCTCAGGACAGTTTCATGTCTAAGGATAGTACCTGACCAAACTCAAAACTCAGATTTATTTCCCCCCCTAGAGACTTTTCCCATGCTTTTTTTTATTTTTTCTGATGCTGCAGTGAACACCCTCGGTAAGAAAACAGCTCTGCTCAGGAGCAGCCCGAACGCTGCAGCTCCTGCCAAGTGCCACAAGTGAGCCCCGAGACAAAGCCCAGCACATCCCAGCTCCTTCCCTGCAGCAGAGCAGGTATGAGCTCACAAATCTGTTACAGGCACACTTCAAACTGCCCAGGCTCTCCAGGTGAACGTCAGGCTACAGAAAGCAAACTCATGGACAAGTTCTGTTCAACTCCATTGCTGCTGATGGATGGATGCAGCTTAAAACACTCCCAGCTCATCCCTAAGGATCTTCTGGCACCTGATTCTCAGATCTCAAGAAACAGCTGCCATCAGCAAGACCAACTATAGTCCAGCCTACAGGGTGAGGTAGCTGTTTGGTTGAGGCATTCTTGGTTCATGGTAACCAGTGAGCTCAACAAGCAGAAGGAAAACCCTGTACCGAATTTAAGCAGGGATCCTTCGAGCAGAGAGGTATGTTTGAGAACAATCGATCCCTTTTGGGAAAGCGTCTCTAAAATTGCATGAGTGTGTGTAAAAGCAAGCTCCCATCAGCTGGGGAACGAGGGGACCATGAGCACACGGGTAGCAAAGGCTGCAGGGTAACACCGCATGGAACAGAACTGCATCTGCAGGAGATCACCACACCTATGGGATCGATAACCTCCCACAAGCAAACAAGTTCTGTTTTCACTCCAAGTTCCCATCCAAGCCAGCCCAGCAGCAGGACCCACACCATCCACATCCCTTCGGAAGGAGGGCTGCACCACGTGACGCATTAGGTATTAGGGATCTCTGCCCTGTCATCATGCCTCAGGAAAGGAACACCTGCCCCAAAATAGCAGCTCTCTTAATTTAGTCAGTAACTTTGACTGCAGAAGCATTTCTGTCATGCCCTGGCTTCTGGCGATGACACGACTTCTACGCTAGTCCAAGAAGATGCACAAAAAGCTGATTTGGGGCGAGCTCACGTTATTTGTGGTAAAAGCATTTTCCACAACGATTTAACACTCACACAGCACTTTTCCAGCCGTGGATCTTAACCTTTGCTGGGGAAAGACAAATATCATTAAGCCAAAGGTCACAGGGTAAATAACTGAAGACAAGGACCAGAGCACAGCAGTTCCCTTTTCCCTCCCAGTCTCCTCCAGCAAGCACTTGGCACAGGCTCGGTCCTGTGCCCGCTGTGCTCAGAGGGAACCTCTGCCCCCACCTCGGGGCAGACTGGACCAGGGCCCATGCACTCAATGTAAAGATTAACAAAAGCAATTTTGCTTGCCCTGCCTGCCCAGCAATTAGCTGTTCCTCATACCAGTTCCCCCTTCTGATGGCATGCTGCTGTTACCGAAGCACGGGCACCCCTCTACACCTGGCAAAGAAGAACCCCTGCATATTTATAGAGGGGCAATGACCTTCCTAGTGCAGCAGAAATAAACAGTTTTATTTTCACCACGGACAGATTGCCTCCAGAACACATACCAAGGCTTTACTCACCCTTGGTTCCCTTACTCTGTTTACAAAGGAAGAAATCTGTGTGACACTGGAAAGCTGCATAGCTTTAAAAGTATAATTTTATTACCTTTAATGACTATTATTGGTTAAGGTAGCAATAATAATCACAGCTACTGTTATCCTTTTCTTGCTCTGCCCCCGCACTTAGCAACCAGTTTGGGTGCTGGTGCCAGCATTATTCTTGGCTTGCCAAGGAAGCTATTTCTGTTCCCTGAATTTAATTTCCTAGCAGAGTTTAATTTATATTTTGTTGCTTTATGGTTGTTATGAAAACCCTCCTTTCCCTGCTAATTACAAGGGGTGCTGAAATCCCCCCCTCCCACTCAGCAGCTGTCAAAGGGGTTGGGCACCACCTCCACCCCCGGGACAGCACTCACATTTTGTTGATGACTGCTTCCTTGTAAGTATTTATCAAAAAACAACATCTTTCCAGATTTTGTTCATCAGTGTCTTGGAAGAGACTTCTCAGGAGAAAGGGATTTCTCTACCTCTGCACTGAAGATAATAAATCCCTAGGGATGAAGTCGGAACTCCCTGCAGAGGGAGCAGGCTCACCACCCATCCCGTCCCAGGGACAGGAGTCATCTCACCAGCTGTGAGTGGAAGTGACACGTTCCACAGAAGCAGGTGACATCCATCATCTCCCTCCTGTGCTGGACCTGGCCAGCCCCACCAGGGTACCTTGTTCTTGGAGTGAGAACTAAACAAATTTGCCAACTCAGCTCCATGTTTCCTTGCTCAGCAGTACTAGCAGAAAGCACACCTGCAGACATGTCCCAGCACATGGAATTAGGAAACAGCTTTCCCACACTTTCCTAGAATATCATTAAGGAGTGCTGGAACCAAGAGCATCAGGCTGAGGGACTCGGAGGGGGTCAGGCTGTCTCATAGCCCCTCCAAGGGCATCCTGCTCCACAACCAGCCAATTCACCTGGACAGATACTGATTTTACATCTCACACACTGTCCCCCACCCCAAGCCTGTGCAGCACTGCCGAGCCCCTCACCAAGCCTCACCAGAGGTGCAGGTGAGGTTCACCTGTGTCGTGGTCTCCAGAGCTCACAGAGCATTGCTGCCAGATAAAGACAAGACCATGCCAGCAGCATCACTGCTAAAGCCAAGTGGGTGTCAAGAGGATTTATACCTTTTCAGCTGCCAGGAGACATGGAAACACCTCAGTAACATGAGCCCAGAGCCACCAGCACAAGCCAGACACAGGCACTCACCACCAGCACTGCAGACAGGAGCAACTTGCACAGGGGGTACAAACACATGTGTCCAGCATCTACTTTTAAACACCAAAACAACTCCTTGCAGAGGCTCCCAAGGAGCTCAAGGGCCTTCTCCAGCCAGCCTAGGCTTTAAGGTCCTTCAGAGCACCAAAACCTGCCCACACACACTTCAAGGGAATCGCAGGAGGTCACTACAGCATTTGGCAGGTCTGGGGGTCATTCTTCCTCCCAGCCTCACCAGCCAGCACACACCAGGAGGGATACATGGCTCACACAAAGCCAGAGGTGCAAGCAGGGCACCCCCACCCCACAGCAATTAGGGCACCCACCCCTACCCAGGCAGGGCCAGAGCCCAGGCCAGAGGTTGGTCTGGGTCCAGGGGAGCACACGGCAGGCACAGCCCAGGGACCAAGAGAGCAGCTACCTGCAGCACGGGTCAAGGTCCAGCATGAGAAGTGGCAGCAGCAGCAAGCACAGGAACACCCCAGCACAGCTCGAGGAAGAGACAAGAATAGGGGCTGGGCCCTCAGCTGAAATGGAGCTCGGGAACCAACGGGCAGGGGCTGCGTGGGTGGGGGCCCAGGTGATGCTCGTCAGGGCAGCTCAGGCTCATAGTGCCCGCAGTGCTCCCATAGGACAGAAACATGGAATCATTTAGATGGGAACAGACCTTTAAGATCATCGAGTCCAACCATTAACCCCAGCACTGCCAAGTCCCCACACACCATGTCCACCTGTTCCAACGCCCGACAGCCCTTCTGGTGAAGATGTTTGTTCTAATATCCCATCGAAACCTCCCCTGGCACAACTTGAGGCTGTTTCCTCTTGTCCTACTGCTTGTTACCTGGGAAAAGAGACTGATCCCCACCTCCCTACAACCCCTTTCTTGTAGTTGTGGGGAGCGATAAGGTCTCCCCTGACCCCCCTTTTCTCCAGGCTGAACAGCCCCAGGTCCCTCAGCTGCTCCTCGTAGGAACTGTGCTCCAGACCCTTCACCCTTCGTTGGACATGCTCCAGCATCTCCTTCCACTCTGGGCTTTACAAACCTCTGCCTCCTCTCCAGGCTACATAAAATGCGGACCAAGCTGGTGGAGGGGAAGGTGGAAATGTAGCCTTTTCCCCCAAATCACAGCTCTCCCTATATGAGGTGCATCTGGGATGTACATGCTAATAATTTGTCAAACGCTGAACGGAAATTGTGGATAAGAATCACGCTTTTTGTCCAGAAAATGGTTTGAAAATGAAATAGTGTCTAAAACTGCAGCTATTACACAGCACATTATCTTGAAGGGTTTTGGTATAATTTAGATAAAACACCATATCTCTTATTTCAGAAATGTCAACATCATTCTAAATGTACATGTGATTTTCCATCAGTTTTCTACAAGGACTTACAACTCCACAAGCCTCTTTCTCTCGTTCTCTCCATTTTCTTTTTAAATTGGCAAATGAGTGTTCAATCTTTCAAAATTTCAGGTACATTTTTACATGTGGGAAAAGTGCACGTTCAGAGATGCCCCTGAACGGCTCCGTTATGTACGTTATCAGCTGTGACACACTGCCAGGAATAAAATCTACGCATCTGAATGAAACAGCATAAATTAATACCGAGCTCCAGAACAAGGATGAAACGGTTCACCTCGCTCCTGGTATTTATGCTGCACTTCGTCCCTACTGCTCTGTATGTGGTGGGCTGTGGATTGGTGCCCCAAGCATGGGGTCCTCAGCCTCGCTCCAGGATCCCGGCTGGCTTCAGCTCATCCCTAAGGATCCTCCGTGCACACCTGGTGCTATATGGCAACCTCAGGGTCTGAGCGCGGGGGTCCAGTGGCATGTAGGAGTTTGGCACCACAGAGCCCTTAGACCTTCAGCCCCCAGCACATCCAGACCGACCCTGAGCGTGTTGAGAGCAGGGCACAACCATTGCCCCCGAACAACTGCAGTGGCACGGCACAGGCCCACGCACATCCGCACCCACGGACACCCAGGCAGGACGGACCGGGGCAGGAGCAAATGTCTTCTTGTCCTGCGTCAGCCAACCTAAACCCTTCTTCTTGGAGGGGCTGGGTTCCAAGCAGCCCCCCAGGGCAGACCCAGCCCTTCCAGAGCAAAAGACCTCGCTGCCCACAAAGGGAGCGGAATAATGACCCGCCACGTCTCACGCACTCTTTGTTCCCCCAGCTGCGTTTGAGTTTGAGAGAGGCTCTCACCCAAGAGCCTGGGATACCCCTGTTACCCTTCTTCCCATCACCACAACTTTTTCTTCAAACTCTGGAAAAGAGGAATTTACACAAACTGAAGTCGGGACACTCCAGTTAAGCATACACCCCCGCTTTTTTCGGTGGTCAGACACTGGCCCAGGTTGCCTGGAGAGGCTGTGCAGTCTCCATCCTCGGACATGCTCAAAAGCCAGACAGGCAGCGTGCTGAGCAACCCGCCCTGGGTGACCCTGCTCGAGCAGAGGATGGACTAGATGATCCCCAGAGGTGCCCGCCAACATCGACCGCTGTGCGCGTTTCAGTTTCCTTGTTAGTTCATAGGAGAACGTGTACAATTAACACGAATTCTATCCATGTTTTGCCATCGCCAACCTCTGATCAGGTTTCAGACCCCCTGCTAACGGCCCTTCAACGGTTTCATAAAAGCCCTCGGGTGATAGGAAGGGGAAAACAAGGTGTTGGCACAAAACACCCTGGGGATGTGCCTCCTGGCAAACGCCGGCAAGCCAAGAAAGAGGGACGAAGGATCACGCAAGCAGGGCTTATCTGCAGCTGCACCAGTCTGCCCGGGTACCTGCTCCCCAGCGCGGAACGCCCGTGCGTGCGCGCAGCCGGACGCGTGCTGCCGCTGCCGTAGCCGGCGGGCTTGGCGCACGGCTGGGTTTGGCTCTGTTTGCTTTGCCCCTGCCTCAGCAGTTGGACAAAAAGAACATGGTTTTTCCCCCAGCACATTTACATTCACGTTTACTTCTACGCAGGCTCTCCCCTCCCTGACCTGGGAGCTGGGGCTCATCACGCACAGCCACCGCTGTCGGAAACCACCAAGTCCTACGGAGGGAGGCCGTGGTAGCCATTTATCCTAATTAAACCCCCTTAGAACATATGAAGGTGCAGATTTACACGACCTGGGTGTTTGCTGTCATGAGCAAAGATGCGGTCACCCTCCAAAGCTCACCTGTGACTGCCTACAGTTCTTAACAGTGTACAAACAGCGGTTCCTAGTTAGATGGAGACTGATCAAAAACGCATCACGAGTTACCATTCTTCTTTTTCACAAAGCCAAATATTTTGAGAGGTGAATGCCAACCTAATTCAGCTGAGCGTTCAGCAACTCCCCATCCTCCCTGCTCCCCAGCGCTCGCCTCCCTCCGCTTTATCTCAGCCCGGCTGAGTGCCAGAGCACGATCGCCCCGAGCGCGCGAGCGGGCACAGGGCAGGGTGGCACGCTCCCGCGGAGAGGAGCGCGAGCCGTTCCCCCACTCCAAAGGAAGAAGGGTTATCTGCGCGCACGCAAACGGAACCGAACTCGGGGGATCTTTATAGGGATGCAAGTCTGCAGCTGCAATTTACAAGTTCATTAACAGTGTCCCTGCAAAGATCATTTTTTTAATTGGAGCCCTAATTAGCAATGAATTCTCATTATTTTTCATTGAAATCCCCAAGCAGCTTTGGCGCATTCTCTTTGTTCTTTTGAAAACGGGGAAGTGGAGAAGCCTAGGGGAGATAAAGAAGCAGCTGATGATATACGAGGGGGGTTGTTTTCCCCTTGAGCCATTCCTCCAGTTTAATACATTTTGCAGCCATTTTACTTATTATTTATGATTTGAAGAAATAAGTATTTCCATAAAGAAGCATTAACTTCACCACGGTTGATTGCTGCTCTCTATCCTTCCCAGGAAGATGTGCCACTAGGACAGGTTGCAGCCCGTAACGAGGCCGGGTTCTTTCCACACTCGGGCAAAATCTCCGTTGACTGCAAGAGGAACTCCACAAGCGCGGGGCACAAATCCAGAGAGCGTCGGTGAGGAAAGCTCTGCCCGAGACACAGCAAAGCAGCCCCTGCAATTACGGCGCGGTGGCTCTGACGGGGAAACGTTCACCAGAGGGGGAGGTTTGCCAAAACCTTCATTAGCACCAAGAAGGTCGGGTCCCAGAGCGAGCATCTGGCGCCGGAAACCGACCTCGGCACCGGGGGGCTGTTCCACGTGAGCCGCAGGGACCGGCTGCCAGCAAAAGCTGCTGTTCCTAGAGCCACGGGCGAGATGCTCGGCGTCGCCGGGGGCTCTCCCCGAAGACGAAGGCTCTTTTGCAGAGAGCCAGTGTTCCAGCCGTGCTGTGCCAGCTGCCAGGCGAGAGCACGGGCTGAACTGGCGGAGAGGGGCTCCCGGGCAGCCTGGGGGTATGGCATCCCAACGCGCCCCCGAGCACTGGCTTGACCCATTAAAAGGAGTGTCTGACTGCTGCCGTGTGCAGGGCGGCAGAGTGAAATCTCTCCATCACCTTGGAATTCATGTTTCGGCCTCACCTCGGTCAAACGAGGTTTTCCCTTCCTACCGAAAGCCCGCAACGCGACGACACCGGGACGGCAGCATGCCCTGCGAGTCAGAGAGGCATTGACACTATTTTTTCTCAGATGAGCAAACACACGGGCCAAGAGGTTACTTAAGGATGGAGCAGCAGCAGCACCCACATCCTCGGGCATCCTCCCGTTCCCTCGGGATTTGCCGTGTCTTTTGCCAGGTCTATCACAAATTACTCCATTCACGTTCCTGCGGCTGTATCGGCCTCTCTGGCTGTACAGACCCAGCTCCAGGAGGCTGAGCTGTGCCCGGCTCCTTCCCGAGTCACCCCCTCAGATTCACCAGGCTGTGCCTATCTGTCCCTCACGCTGCCAACTCTTCAAGAGATGTAAAAGTGAAAAGGAGCCCTTCAAGCAGATACAAATGCAATTTTTCCTTGGTTTTGGCCCCTTTTCATGGCCTGAGTGCCTCAGAATAGCCACAGTAGAGACAAGAATCATCTCTAATAAATTTAATCACTCAGTTTTATTGCAGCTCATCTCGCCCAACCCTGCTAAGAAGCAAATAATGAAAGAAAAAGAGATTTGCTTTCCCAGCAGAAGAACAGCGCAGGGCCCCATGGCATCTCTCCTTCCCTCTGACCTGCGTGGGAATGCGCTCCCGTCTGGACGTGTGCCTGCTCCCCGCCATGGGGCAGCACAGGGATGGCACCCGCTGGCTGCCGCCGGTCAGGGCACCGCGGAAGGGAAGCACATCACGAAAGGGGTGACCTTCGTGTGCTCCAGTGATCAGTGGATGTGGCACTGGAGAAGAGCCCAGCTGTTTGGCCATACTGGTACCTGCTCCAAAACCAGAAACGCTTCGGGCTCTTGGTAAATTTTGATTTTTTTTTTTCACAGAGCAATGGATAATCATCACATTGTTTCCACAGTCCTTCTACAAATTATTTTGATAATAAAGGACCTCCTGTGACATTAAGTACATTTTAATTACAACATTGTCTGTAATGCATATATCTAATTGCAAATAATTATTTTATCATATTTTGTCTGTATGCCTGTTATATGCATCAGATATTATCTTCTGACTCAGCGGTACAGGTTAATTAAAATTTCTCTTTTAATATCGTTTCAAAGCTAACCACATAATTTCATCTGAACACCAGCTGTGTTGGTAAAAATTATTTTTTATTATTTTTTGTCATGCTTGCCCATGGAGGAAAACCTGAGCCATTTCTGAAGGCTATAATTACTGCACCGCTTTCTGGAGTCGTTTATTTGCAAAAGAAGAAAAGAAGAAAGAATCCGTGTAACATCAGTGGCCAGCGGTTGCTTTGTGTGTTTCTGGTTAATTTTTAAGGTTTTTTTGTTCTCTTCCTTATGTTAGAGGAGAACTTGAGATCTCACCTTCAGAAGGAGAATTTAACATATTACATAGCCATTAGGATCAAAGTCTAGTTTGTCAGTATAAATTGCACTCACGGTTAAGACAGTCTGCGTGGTCATTCATGATGTTAATGAAGCTCAGCTTAAGGGTGATCCCAGTCAACTGTTTCCTTCTTCATTTACTGCCCCTTGGAGTGACAAAGAGCAAACAGAAGGTGAGAGAACAATGAAAATGTGAACATACTGTTGAGGCAAATATACGGCAATATAAAAAGCCAAACAAGCAAGCTGAGCAGAGGACAAGAGAAAAAAGAAGACTCTCATACCATGTAGGAGAATACTCCATCTATAACTTTCACTAAAAAACGACCTTTACTTCTTACCCTCCGTGCATTATCCCTTAGGACCAGGAGTATTTCTGTAAGTCTGACCATCAGCATCCCCCTGCTACTTAAAGCCGTACTGCTGACATATTCTGCCTGTCTGCTCAGAGTCAGCTCCAGGGAAGACAGAGGGGCACGGGCTGGCAGGGAGAGGGTTAACAGGCATCCCCAAAAGCCAGGATACAGCTAGGCAGCCAAAGGAGGGGAGCAGGGGCTCCTGGACCTCTGCCGATGCCGGCCGGGCAGAGGTGAACGCTGCCAGGAGGAAATTGCTGGATCTCTGCCGAGGCCACGAGTGACCTTTCCTCTCGGAGAGGGGTGAAGCAAACAGCACTTCTCTGGGATTCAGTGCAGCTGAGCCAAGCAGCACTTTATCTCTGTACCGCGGCACGCCGAGCAGGGAAGCAGAGGAGCGATTTTCCCGCTTTCCCGGTGCAAGCCGTCTCCGCTTTCTCGGTCTGGAGCTGCAACACCTCCTCTCTCGGAAGGATCCCGGCCAGGGCAGCAGGTCACGGGCTTTCACAACTCGCCATAAACCTCTTCATGCAGCTCGACCTTTTGCAGCGTAGTTGGATCCCTCCTTAGTGGGTTGATTTTTACTCCATGAAATTTCCTGATTCTTCGTGCCGTTTCCTTTTGGAAGGCATCAAGGGACATGCAATCCACATTCCTTCTGTTTTGGATTTTTTTCCACGCATAGCCATAAATCCGTCTCTTTCCCTCTGTACACAGTTGGAAATTCTGGCAGAAGGAAATCTGATGCCTTTTTTTGACAGTGTTTTTTTCCTGTCAATCGTTTTTACCATACGAATGACATTTTAATGCCTCATATGCTACAGCAGTCAGAAATTTTCCATCAGACTTTTCCTAAAGAGCCCAGCACCCAGAAGCTCCATTCCCTTTTACTGCCAGATTTCCAGGGTTAGGAACTTCTGAAAACCCAGTTCCCAACCGCTGCTCCGCTCAGGGACACTCCAGCTCCCAGCTTTAAGCACGGCTGAGTTTATGGGTTTAGTTTGCAATCCTGTGCCCACTGGAAGTCGTGCTCAGAACAGGGCTGGGGCCAGATCCTGCCACCTCCCTGAAGGGCCACTGACCTTCACCCCGCCGTGCCGGGCTCCGAGCCGGGCGTCCCGCTTGCCACGTGCAGGGGCTCACCCCTGGTGCTCCAGCTGTGGCTGGGAGGGAGAATGACACAACTTTACGCTCAGGCATCTGTACCTGGTGTTCGATTCCTCCACTGTACTTGTATCTTTTGCAAGCGACCAGATACAGCAGCCAGCTCGTGCTGACCCCGTGACTGAAGGTCTCACGTACTCGCCACCTGTCCCCAGAGGAACCAGACGAAACGCTGCTGCTGGTCCCCAGTCCATGTGCTGACCTAGACCTGCGCGTTGCAGCGCAGACCACTTCCAGCCCAGACCAGAACTAAATCCCTCCAAGGAGGAAACACCTTTGTGTACCAAAGAGTCCCGTCCGCTCTTCCTAAAGTAAACATTCAACTCACGTGAAGTAAGGATTAAATAAGCAACTCCTGCTAAATAACGAACTGTTTTCTGGGAAGCCTGAGGGTGTATCGTGCTCACCTGAGAAGTCAGCACGGCTCTCCAGGAGACATCCTTCGCAGACACCGTACACCTTTGCACCGCCCTTCTCCACTAGCCAGAGAAGCCAGCCACTGGTCACACCTCTCCCGCCATCCTTCGCATCGCCAGCCCCCGGGACACTTCGGCTTCTCTGTCCTTCATTAAGTCACCTGCAATGGGCAAAGGGACAGTAAGAAACCCTTCAGTTGTGGAATGAGAGCCACGGGGGGAGACCCTTGCCAAGTGTACATGGATGAGGCACCTTTGCTGAAACAAACCCGGCAAAACTCCCGACCTTTGCAGAAGCTGATCCATGGAAAGCAGTTTGTAGGATCCAGACTTAGGAAAATTAGAAATTAAGCACTAACTGTATGGCTCCAAGTCTGAAGCAGTACCTGGGAGGCACAGGGATCCATGCCTGCACACCCTGTGGGAACACTGGTAGGAAAAGAAACCCATCAAACTTGGAGCCGGCTGGAAAAATCTTCCACATGAGCTTAGTCACATCAAGACTAAGAGAGCGGAGCCCGTTTCCATAGGCAGCACGCTGGCACAGTACCAGGGCTCTGCCCGCCTGAGCCGGGAAGCAGCCAGGGAGCCGACTCGAATGCGGGAATAAGGAGTGAGTGTGCCTTAACGGATGTGTCAGATATGCAACAGGACACAAAAAATCACTCTCTACGCAAAATGTGAAGCGTTTGTTTGAAGGACAAATAGTGAGCACCAGCATTCTGTACTAAGGAAACGTTTCTCTCACCCGTGTGTTATTTGGGAGGCAAGTTTCTTTTATTTACTTTTCCCCTACCCTTTTTTCCGGCCTCATTACAAAGCATTGTAGTGACACAAGTAAGCAGAGAAGTTCCGTAACTTAATCTCTGCCATTAAAATTTCAGACTCAACAGGAAAAGCAACCTTGCCTGTTCACCGAGCCCCGTGACATCCAGACGGCGCGTTTTCGGCTGCGGGTTTCGCCTTCCCACAAAGTCTGCAGCAAGAGGCAGAGTTTCCCACCGCTGCCCGCCCAATGCCATTTGTGTGGTCCTTCTGGTACAAAATTTCGAAAGGAAGCACGTTTTCGAGACGACGATAAGCAAAGCCCTGAGAGCCATGGCTGGCCTTCACTCCGCAGGGCCGCTGCGCTCTCACGCGACGCATCGGAAAGAAATTCAGAAATCGAACGAGGACAGTGTGAGCCATGTGCCTGTACCCTCGGGTCGGTCGCCCGTGGCGAGCCGAGTGCGTACGGCACAAAGACCATCAGGTTGTGGCTCCCAGGAGCCAGCTCCAGGCCAGCACCTGGTGCCATGGGGCATTCTCTGCAAGGATCAGCGGAGGCTGCGCCCAGGTTGCTCCTCACCCCCAGCATACAGACGGTCTCGGGGCAGGAGAAGTGTCCCTGGGCAGGCACACGGCTCTGTTTGGACTCGGGACCTCACTGGGCTTCTCCTCTGCCCTTCAGATGGTGCTCAGGCCTCGGGCACGCCTGACCTCAGGGAGAGGGGCAAGCCAGCAGATGCCTGGAGGTGCGGGAAAATGGCCCTTCTTGGAGGGTGCAGCAGTGGATCTGCAGCTTTCGTGTCTCGGAATGTTTCGGGAAGCCTTTTCCTTTCCAAGGCAAAGCTCTCTGGGGGCAGCACCGCTCAGCAGCCTCCTGTTCACGCAACCCGCGCCCAGCACAAAGCGTGCCGGGGCCGCGTCCCGCCGCCGCTCCGTGGGCTCCTGTTAGCCATGGGCAGGAAGCCCGCGCCAGCGGCAGGGACTGGCTGCGAGAAGCGGCGGGGGCAATGCCCGCTGCGGGGCCGGCGCTGTCGGCGCGGCCCCGTTACTGCCTGGAAGGAGCACGCTGCTCCCAAGAGGGGAGGAACACAATGCACGAGCCACGCAACTCAGAGGCGGCGTGCCTGCCCGTGGCGTAAACGTGTATTAATAATTTAGGCTATTCCAGGCTGGGAACGTGCTGCCCCTTACCCATACAGCCTATATGCCAGGAGTGCCTGAAACAGCAACAGAGAGCTCTCTGCAGCAACGGGACCACATACAGCCCGAGGGGCCGCGAGCAGCGGGCATGCTTTCCTCCGCGGGGCACGCACCGCAGCGGCAGGGTTTTCAAGGTCATCTCTTCCTGCTTTGCCAGTGGGGTCTTGGCTGCACTGCCACTTCCCAGAAACCTGCCTCGTCCGGCTGCGATGCTGGCCTTCCTCCACCGGAGCCAGCATGAGCCGGGGGCTGCCCACCCTGTTATCCGAACGGACACGCAGCTAAAAGGCAGATTCCCACGGGGGGGCGTGATGTGGCTACACGGACACCGGACGCACCGCACCGCGGCCATGCCGATGTCAGCACGCTCAGCTCACCTCGGGCGCCGTGTCGTGCCGTGCCCTTTAAAATCCAGTTCTGTGACACGTGGCTACTGCTTTGCCCCCGTAAACGACTGCTTTCTGCAGACATTACATCAGGTCCGGAACGCTGAGTGACCAGGTCTCTTTCAGGAAATGATTCTACCTTCAGCATCGGCTTTCGGAAACACATCGCCTGATGTTCCGGGAAATGGCAGCTGCTGTGTTGTTAGAAAACACAAGCCACAGGGTTTTACAAGCCCTTCTCTCACAGGCTGAAATCACTGCTGCGGGTTTACTGGGATTTCTGGTTTGCATTATGCTGCACCAGCTCAGAAATGAATCATTGAGAAGTTGTATTTTATGATGTTTAACCTAATGGGTCAAAGGTCAGTTCCATACAATTCAGAGTTCCTAAAGGTGTATACTCATTCAGATGTATTTGCTCACCTAAAACTCAGGGGAGAACCTGTTAAATGGGTTGGTTTTCATTGCTGCTGCGCTGACTGCTTGTTCTTAACGAAAGACACGGGAATTTTACACCACGAAGACTCGCCAACGCGTGGCGATGCGCTGACACGCAAACCAAAACGTTGCCTCACGTACTACGACACGACGTGCAAAAAAACCACGAGTTAGTTAGAACATCCACAGCTTATCATCCAGTTTGGTGCCGTGATGATTCAGCCAATGCAAAGACATATCAGAAATAAACAGGAAAACTGTCAGAAACCTTTAGGATAACTTCCATTCTTAAAAGCTTTTCTTACACTGTGTATTTCCAAGTAATATGCGCTCCAAAAACAAAAAGAAGGAACTTTTGAGAAGCGAAGTCTCTCATCACACTCTGTACTGAAGCGTCTTAATTTCTGGGAGCTTTGACAGTCTCCTCGCCGCAGCCAAGCGGCCAAAACCCCTTCTCCCTGGAACCCACTGAACGATGCCCATGTTCCCCTTACCAGCCTGCTCATTCCTTATTCCAGAGGAGCCACTAGAGACACGGAGATGGGATTTAGTCCCCGTTTATGCAGAAAGCACAGCAACACTTCAACTGCAACGGCAGCAGGGCTGAATGTGGGCCACCTGCCCTGCACCAGGCTTTCCAACGCCGCTGGAAACAAGGAGGTAGTCTCCAGATCTCCTCTGGTCGCTCACCGCTGGATATCGCGACGTGTTCGCTCACCAGTGCCAGCCCTCCCACCTCCAGGTACGGACATCCGGCCCCGCGGTGCCGGGGGGGCCATCTCCCTGCCCTCTACACGCAGCACCAGGGGCACTTGCTCACCTCTGCAGCTCAATGATGCACAAGAACTGGCTTCAAATGAACTTAATTCCGTGATTAAAGCACACAAATAAAAAAAAACCAAACCACTCTAACTACACTCATGTGAGATGATGCTGACCCACAGAGCTCTCCACGTGACCACATTTTCCAGGACCTAACAGGGAGAGAAAGGACTGTCCTCCAAGAGCCCTGGAGTGATCCAAGTCATGAAATCCATATTCTGTGGGGCTTCTCACAAGAATTTCTGGCAAACTTTAAAGCATTGGGTGCCTGAAGCGACGCAGTGAGGTGCCAAGCACCACAGTGCTTTCTGAGTTATCACCAAAGTTCTGAGACCTTAGAGCAGCTGTAGAGCCACAACTGCTTTATCTGCAATAACAATGTGTTTTTTTCTTTTAGCAAAGCAGAAAAAAACATGGCACGATCAGAAACTCCCAGAAGAGACAAGCGGAAAGCTGTTGTTTTTCTAAAACAAATAAAAGGGAAGGGGACAAAAAAAGGAGAAGGGAAAGAGCAAGCCAAGATTTCAGCCGTGTGCTTCCTCACTCAACCACACACATCCATCTGTGGCAAGGAGAGGGAAAAGCTGAAGGACCTGACTCGCTCTCCTCAGGGAGCTGCAGGTACTCAGTGTGCAACGCGAGAGCAAGGATTTGGGACGACTGCGGAAGATTTCCAGCCTCTCCAGGATGAGACGTTGTGTAACAGCGTCACGGCAAGACGATGCAGAATGAATTTCTGTGAGCCGCAGGCGGGCTGCAGAACAACACACCATCAGGCAACGACAAACCCTCTGTGTCTGACTCCAAGGTCAGGCTCCAAACCTTTTTGTGGAAGAAAAAGGATGAAAGTTTTTTTGAAAAAACGATACGGGTCAGTACTGCTCCTCCTCCTGTGACTCCAGGAAGTGAATTCTGAACGAGCAGCAGGAACGGCACAAGGTTTGGGGACTCTCTGGGGCAGCACTACGAAACACGGACAATCTGCCGGGCAGAGACAGAACCCAGCCGTGCTCCCAAGCGGGGAGAGCCGTGCCACGGCGACAACCACTCGACTGGCCACAGTGACAACCATGTCATACGGCCAGCAGCGCCCACGAGCACCCACCACAATCCCTTCCCACCACAAACTCCTGCCGCTTCCTTGTTCGTTTGGTTATTCTGCCAGGCTAATTCTCACCCAGCCCAGTCCCCCGGTCTCGCCAGCCACGTGGCCACCCCAGGGCTGGTGTCCCCGCAGCGGAGAAGCCACAGGCCATGGTCAGGGCTTGCTGAGGTGCTGCTCCAGTGGCTCCAGGCCTTTGTGGGAAAAGCGATCCCTGAGAGGGCGCAGAGGAAGCGAGGCGTGGCAGTGATATATTTTTTACAGTTCTTGTGACATTTCTTTTTCTACAATGCTTCATGGTGGCTGAAAAATAATTTCTATATAGGACACATAGATTAACTTTTAAAGCTAAGATGTATATGTGCAATTCATGTCTCCGAAACACATTGTTCGCTTTCCTACGGCCTCATCCTGCTTTGGAACTTGAAAATTCACTTTTCTACCCAGGATTTTTACTGGAGGATCCGAGGGCCTTTGACTTGGATCCCTGCTGGCTTCCAATTCTGGGGGCAAACCCTGCTTTTGCTGCGTGACTACCAACCTGCTGAGCCCTTCCCCCTTCCCACGCGTCACGGGAGCGAAGACGGCACGTGTTATTTACACGTTGTTCCAAACACGAAGGGTTTTCCCCCAAACAAAACCGAGCGTCGCTCGGTGCCAGCTCCCCACGGCGTGCCCGTTTCCAACACCTGGGCGCACTGCCCTGCCCCTGGCACTGCCCCTCGCTGACCCCAGCCCCGCACGGCCTCGGCACCGCCGCCGTGGGGAGCGGCCGCGGTGCCCGGCGAGGAAGGACGCGGGTGCTGCGGTGGCGGCCCGAAGCCGGTGCGGAGGGGCCCCGGGTGGGCCCCGGGGTGCTGACAGGCCCCGGGCGGGGCCCCGGAGGGCCCGTCAGGCCGCAGCCAGGCCCGCCCGCGGGGCTCGAGCCTTTCCAGCCTACGGAGCACCAACACGCAGCCGGGCGGCGCTGACGGTGACGTCAAGGCGACGCCAGCGTGACGTCAAAGACAGCAGCGTGTCTGTCCCCCCCACCCCGACCGGCGCGCCCCGCGCGGAGCCACCCGCCGCAAGGCACGCCGGGGCCTGTAGTCTTCCCGCGCGGTGATGGCGCGCCTGCGCGCTGCGGCGGCGCGGGCCGGGCCGGGGCGGGCCGGGCCGGGGGAGGCGGCCCGCCGGCGGCGGGGCCGGCCGGTTCCGCGCGGGCACGCCCACCCCTGCGCCGGCGGCAGCGGCGGCGAGCTCGGCAGCCCGGCGGGGACGCGCCCGCCCTCCCCTCTCCCTGCCCGCGGCCGGAGCTGTGCGCGCCCGCCTCCCGCACCTGCCGGGCCGCCGGGCCCTCAGCCGCTTCCCCGCCGCCGCCCGCCCCGCCGCCGCCGGGATGTTCTCCAGGAAGGGCCACGCCGATGTCAGGAAATCCACCCAGAAGGCGCTGGACCCCAAGCGGGACGTACTCACCCGCCTCAAGCACCTCCGGGCGCTGCTGGGTGAGTGGGCGCAGCCGCGGGGCGCCGGCCCGCTTCCCGCCGCGCCGGGTGGGGCCGGGCCGGGGCGGGGCGGGGAGGGGCGCCCCCCGCCCCCCGGGGCCCCCCCAGCGGCTCGGCGCTCTCGCCGCTGCCCCCGGACCGCCGAGACGGCGCCCGGGAGCCCCGGGCAGGGCGGCGGGGAGCCCCCGGGCAGCGCGGGACGGAGCCGCCTGTCCCCGGCTCGGGGAGCAGCTGCCGGCGGTGCCCGCCGGGGCAGACCGCGGGCGGTTCGCCGGGCACGCCGAATTCCTCACCCTTCCGCGTGCCCCGAACCGTTCCGCAGCGCGTGTTGGGGCGGCGGGGGTCAGCGCGCTCCTCCCGGGAGTAAAACCGAGCGGTCGAACCTCGAGAGACCCCGCTGTGCCCGGGGGCTCCCGCCGCCTTTTGCGGAGCTCCGTGCGCTCCCGCCGTTGGAAGGGAGCGGAGCGTGTCCCAGCAAAGTTACGGGAGCTGTTAGAGAAAGTTACTGGTGCGTTTTGCTGCTCCTGGCTTGGGAAAACGTGCGTCGCTCAGTGTGAACGCAGCGTTGCTGTTCGGGTGCAAAATAGCACGTAAACGTATTTCCTGCGGCGTTCTTTGGAAGATCCATTCATAGAAACGCTGCTCGTGTCAACAAGGCTGATTTGGGTTTTTTATTTATTTATTTCTTAAAAAAAAGTTTAAAGTGGGTCGTGTAGTGGTGTTTTGTGGTGCCCTTCCCATGTCTGTAGCAAGGTCGCACCTTTTTCTCCAACAGTTGATGCCTCAACCCTGGTCCTTCTGTTCTGAACGTTGAAACCAGTTGATGCGTTTCAGCTGTGAGCCATGATCTGCAAGGGTTTGGGTGGCCGCTCGTTCCCAGTTAGTCGGCACGCTGGGGCAGGAGAAGGCTCTCTTTAAGAGCTTTTGTGCACCGTCCTAGTTCAGGAGAATCAAAGACAGTGTTAGTATTTGTTTATCTCAGTTTAGATTGTCCTCCTGAGAAACAAGGAGGAGGAAATGATCTGCCTTGTGCTTCTCATGTACTCTAATCGTTTTTTAGTCTACCGTTTCAGTCAAGTTCGGCAGGTATGTGGGAGCTTCAAAGGTGTTGTGTTACAAGCTGTAAGGAGTAAGTAAATAGTAAGTGGATGGAGGAGAGGGCCTGAGGTCAGTGGCTCTCCCAGAGAGAGCAGGAGTTGGCTGATGTATCTTCTGCTGAGGAGCAGCTCTCTGGTCAGTCAGCATTCGTGGTGTTCCCCTCAGACCCTCTGCGTGCTGGCTCTGGGTGGTGTGCAGGATGCGTGGAGCCCAAGGTCCTGCCCGGGAAGCAGCTCCAGGCCCTGCAGAGCTGGGGTGCTCCTCTCCGGTGCTCCGCCTGGAACGTGCACCAGGCTGCAAGACTTGCACCGAGGAACCTGGCTGCGGTTTGGAGCGTGGGTTCGCTGGTGGTCCTCGAGGTTGGGTTTGAGGTTAAAGCTTTTTCCCATGACATTTCGCCGATAGGAGAAAACGTACAAAAGAAGTTTTGAACAGACTGTAGCAGAGCGAGGAGCTTTTGTGGTGAGGGCTCTGACTATGATCCTGAGCGAGAAGCGTAGCGATTAGTCTCCGGCAGGATGCTCCCCCTGGGAAGGCTGTACTCTGTGAAAGCACGGAAAACAGACGAGTAGAAGAATCTGTGATAATTAACTTGTTACAGGCATCTTGCTGATTTCTGGGGGTGTGTTTCTTACAGGTGTGAGTAACCATCACTCTGATTTAAAGACGTTACTCCCTTGTGATCCTACTGTGTTTAAGTAACTAATCTGAAAAAGAGATTTTTGTGGGTAATGGATTAGCGGAGAAGGTGCTGGACGAATCCGTACATGGTCTCGTGTCGTGCTGCAGAAGTGACCAGGTCTTGCTCATCTTTTGAGCAGTGCACCTAAGCCCGACATGCCCAGTCCGTAGGTATTGAAGCTTCACGATTTGGACTCACAGGCAGAGCAGTTCTGACTGCCGTGCCTGGCGGTGGGAGGCAAGAGGCTCACCTGAGTCCCTCAGCACCTTCCAGTCTTCCCGTTTTTTGTGAGCAGTTGCACCTTTGCTTTGGAGCTAGCTGGGAGTGAAGGGTACAGGACTGCTCTGTGCGTAAATTCTTCCTATTCTTTGTGTAAAAAATATCAATAGTTGACAATCTGATGGTCAGTTTTGGTGGGGAGCCAATGTGCACTTTTCTTGTACTGGAGGTGTATAAAATATTTTGTTTGCTTGTTTTTGTTTTGATTTTTTGTTGTGGGTTGTTTTTTTTTTTATTGTACCATGTATCCAAGTGCCTAAGCAGGAATTTGGAAAGGCAGAAGACACCTTGTCTGCATGACAATACGCCTTTTAACCGTGTATGTCTTATTGCTCGTGTGCTGTACAAACAGTATTAAAATAACGTCAAGTTTAATTGTAAAAAAATGTTGGGAAATTGTTTACAAGATGAGGCTCAGAATGTTTTGTGAAGCCAAGTCACAACCAGTTTGAGATGCAATACTGGGCTTGCTGTGGCTCTTGATGATACCTCTCTTACGGGAGCGTTACGTTTTGTGTGCCAGCGTGGCACGGAGGAGGTGGTCAGGCTCCCGTGACGGACCTGGCGGGCGGAACAAACGGCAAAACGTGCCTGCTAGTGTGACGGAATTAATTTATGTCCCAAAGCAGGTGGTACTCAAGGTAGTGTTGTCTGGCGGTGTTCTGTGAAGATACTTATCACCCAGTTGGCAGGGGAGGGGAAAATACACCTGTCACTTCTCAGAAAATACCTTTTCTTCCAAGTGTCTGTTCCGTTTGGAGATAGGGACCTGATTTGGTGATCAAACTGGTTATTGAGCATTGGGGTTAAGTGAAAATTGTGGCGTATTGGCCAAAGGGCTGCGATATGCCAGCTGGCTGTTCTCTGCTGGGCACGTTTCAGTGCAGGGACGGTGCTAGAGCAGCTCTGTGATGTTCCGGAGATGGCAGAGTAAACATTTGAGATACCGTGGGAGTGGCTTTTTTAAGAGAATATCTTCACAGATATTGTTGTTGCAAGTGTGTGTTTTATGGTGCTATTGTGCACAGAAAACGAAACAACACATGGTAAGAACCTCTCCTGTGTTTAAGGAAAACAAAGGTTTTGGTATAAAGGCTCAAAAATAGTTGGATGTTTCTTTTTTTTTTTTCCCCTCTTTTTTTCCTTTTTCTTTTCCTCCTCTGGTATGTAGCGGTCCTTGTGCTGGTCAAGGGTAGGAATGTGTGTGTCTTAGTGTTCCTCCCACCCCAGCCATTTCCCTCCCTGTCCCCAACTGCTTCACTCAGGCCATACTGGCACATGTTCTCAAAATAACTGCTCCTGGTTTTATGTTTCCTTCGGAAAAGCCATCATGTCTTCCTTTGTTAGTTTTAAATCGCAGGAATTAAATTGTAAACAAAATGACAGTTACTCTTCTGAGATGCTACTGAAGTAGGAGGATAAAAATCAGAGAAAAGATGATAATAGGGGAGGGATGAGGGAAAGGAATGTGTATTTCCATAAATAAGGGGTTGTGTGAGCACCAGGGTCAACAACAACCCAGTTTTTGGTTGCTTCAGGTATCTCAGCTGCCATGGGTGTAAGTTTGTCCAGTGCCCAAACTGAAAGAAAAGATTCCCTTTGCATTTCTGTTGCACGTAACAGCTCTCGAGTCTTTAATGCCCTGTAGGAGCTGAGTCCCTGCTTCTGTGGGACAGCCCACCTGCACGATAATACAAAACACTAACCAGAACCATAATGTTATTTTAAAGTGGGTATTCGTTTGTGTTGGGGGAATGACAAAAAAAATTCCTTTATTTTTTTTTATTGCTGTAAAGAGGTACTAACTTTCAGAACTTTCGTAAAGTCAGTAGGAACTTTTTTCCAAATACTGAGTGTGAAAGTGGTCAATAGTGTGGTGTTTTTTTAGGATAGACTTGAAAAATGATGGTGGTCTAAATGGTGGTGGTGAGGTACAAGTTTGGCTCTTTCACACTGATTTGCCATAAATTAAGCCCTCTACACTGTTTCCCAGAGTAATTTCTGTGGGACTTTTTTAGCATAAAAGTGTCTCTGCTCTTGAAGACTGTTTCTGTGGTCGTTCTTGGGAAAAAATAGTCTTTTTTTTTTTTTAAATTGAAACATCTCTTTCAGTGTTTTCTTGTCAGATACAATTGCAATGTTTAGTTGAATGTCTTTGCATGACTTAGTGTATTTGCCTTGAATTTTTCCTCTGGTTTCAAGAATTACTCTGCCATGACACAGTATCTTGTATGAATAATGATGCAATAGGAACAACAACTGCTGTCTGCTGTGGTTCTGCAGTAATCTGGATGATGTCACTCTTAGCTCGTGCATGAGATGGAATGAGGTATCACAGGATACTTTCATTTCGTGAGGGTGAGGAGCCTTTTCTTCGTGGCACTGTTATTCCTACTGATTGCAGAGTGGGATTTGCCGGAGAACTTTCTTTGTTGAAGGCTGGAAATGATAAAACCTAAATTAAGAAAAAACATGTTTTCCATTTAACTCCCTCAATGAAAAATGAGACAACAAAGGAGAGTAGTGGGGGTTTTTAGTGATGGCGCTGCCTTGGCTTACGCAGTTCTGCATGGCCAGATTAATACAATGTTAGCAGAGCTTTTCCTTTAGAGACATTCGGAAGTGAATGCTCCCAAACTTCTTGCTGAATTTAGAACAGCTGTTGTTCCTTAGATTTCGTGTGAAATTATTTTCGAAATTGTTTGAATCGGAGGGGTTTTTTTAGTTAAGTGTGTTTCCGTGCTGGCATTCCTTTGAAAAAAATGAAGGAAAATTATGTTCTAGGCTTTTATTTGGCATTTAATGTTCCAATCTGAAAAAGCGTGGAGGTGTTTTATGTTTGTGTTTTTTTAAGGTAGGTAAAAATCGTATGTAGTTTCTGGGGTGAGGCTCGTTGATCATTAACCACAATATGACTGCAAAGTTGTCTCTTCATCTCCTTAATTTTTGAAGTACTAGAGATAAAGGCAACCCCTGAGGACTGGGAGAACTTTGTATGAATAACACAAAGCCGAGTGACTCTGGAAGTTGGTGACATTCAGGGAGGATTTCTAGCTGCTGAAATGAATGCAGTGAGATTTGGTAGTAAAGAGAAAAATGAAAGGGAAGCTGGTGTGCTAAGGACTAGTGATTAATGTCCCCTCTAGATTTTTACTTTTTTTAATACGAGGAAGAGTAGTAAGAAAGAGCTTGGCAATAAACTCTGATTCTTATTAAATAGTACCCGAGTAGTTTGATTCCCTAAATTTTAAGCTTAGGTAATAAGGCAAGCAAAGGTGACTTGCAGTCATCTGGTGAACCGTTCCGTATCTTTTGTAGAAGAAATGTCTGAGTACCCTCGGGAATGCCTCGCTGTGTCCTGTATGTTGCTGGAAGAGCTGGGAAGTGTTAATCAGAAGCATTAGCCACTGGATCCCCGATCCTTGCTCGGGGAAGGGAGGTGCATTATGTGTGTTTTTGGAAAGCCACCATTACCTGATGGCTGGCAGCGTTTGCCAGCTTGCCTTAGATTTTGGTGCTCAGAGTTTGGAATCACCAGGTGGCTGTTTTCAACAGGAGCAATCTAAGAGCTATTTGTGAGTAAACACAACAATCTAAGTACAAAAATATAACCTAATGCCTGCAGTTCAGTCCCAGCCTCGCTGTTTGACTTCCTTGATGCTTCTAACACTTTTTCAGACAGTGCGATTTGCCAAAAGTCAATATTTTATCTTAGTGTCTTAAACGATAAACAGTGCATGAAACTTTCACTGGTGTTTTCCGTTTGGAAAACAGAAGAATGAGCCTTATCCTGCTCCAGGCTAGACATACATGGAGTAGTGATCCACGTTACTGTCGTAGGCTTCCTGCCCACTTTGGGTAAATCCTTTTGAGCCGCAGTCTGTGTGTTGTGGTCTCTGCCTGTGATGGTGGCGTTTTGGGGGAATGGGTGGGAGAAGCTGGGCTGTGGGGCGAGCCGGAGCGAGCGGGCAGCTTGCAGGACCGCGATGTGCTCGCCGTGGGGCTGCCTGCCTGGAGACGCTTTCCCTGCGACCCGGTGCGACGCGGAGGGGAGAGAGGCTGCTGGAAAGGGTGTCCCCAGCTTGGCTGGGCATCCTGCCCCTGCCAGCCGACGGCGTTGCCCGTCTCCCTGCACCAGCAGGGCACGGTCAGTGCTGCTTTGCACCGCTCCTCGCCGTGAGCACCTGCACGGTGAAGGAGGAGAGAAATGGTGTTTTCCTAGTGCGTGCGAAAAATAGGGAATGTCGTAGTGAAACACCCGAGGAAGCTGTGTGTCTGACCGAGCATTGCAATTACTGGGTGTGTGGCTTATTTTGCATTATTATTTTTTTTTCAAGTCAAGCGGGCCCTGGTGTTGGGATGACAACTTGCATGCAGAACTGCAAGATAATCTCATTTACAAGTGAATATCTACTCTTAAGGTAGTAGATGAGAGTATTGTTGTTGGCCTCTTTAAGGTTAGAAATGGTTTTCCTATGTATCTTGCAGAGGAATATGAGGAACAAAATGGTTCAGTAGGAAAAGGATGTAGCAGTAAGAATGCACGCTGACATCAGAATAACAGATGAGTCACCACTGAAACGCCACATTTACAGAAAAGGAGAATTTACTTTTTTTGATTAGGCAGTTCCTTTCTCCTCCTTTCACAATTTAAAGGGAAAGTTTCCTTTTTGTTTAGATTTTAATGACCTCATTCCTCCATATAAAATCCTTGTAAATGAAAGCCTTGTTTTCTCCTGGAGTTGTGTTTAACAGAACGCATTCATGGAGAGGAATAATTGCACTTAGCTTGCAAATTCAAGACCAGTCGTTTGCAGGAGACAAATATCATGTAAGAGAGTTTCCATGCACTGATTGTTTCCGTAGTACAAGCAACCAAACAGAGCCTTACTACTGAAAAGGTATTTAAAAAAACCCAAAACATTATCCAAGGCTAAAGTCATTCATTCTTCTGTAGCTGTGCGATGTTACGGGGTCGTCTTGTTGTGATCAGCTTTGTTGTCTTGATTAACCAACGGGTTTCTCCAAAGATGAAACTTGAGTGAGAAGACATGTTGTTCATAATTTTTGCCCTTCATCATCTTCATTCTGGATGGAATCATTTATCTTTTCTTGACCAAATCAGTTACTGTAAAGAGCGAACAGATGAAGTGTGTTTTGCTAGTGTTAGGTTTAGAAAATGTTAATTTTTTTTTTCTTCTTAAAAAATAAACTTATTTCAAATTTTAGACCTAAGTTAAGGCTTAGGGAAGAGATGCATGCTTGTATTTCTCTTATTTTTTCAAAAATGAATTGGAAATATGCTGTTTTCTGATTGATCTGCTTGTTAGATTGAATTAAAAACTGTATTGTAATTTGCATACAGAAGTCATTGCTGGTGTTTGTTTTTTTCCCACCAGCGCTCGCTTGTTTTGATGATATGGAAGCCAATTGGTTAGATACTTAAGACATATCCCATCTCTTTTTTTAAATTATTTTTATGGAAAACAAATGAATCTAAGCCACACTGCAAACTTTCATAAATTAAGTGAAAATGGATATTTCCCTATTTTACTTCCAAGGATGGAATCACAATTTAGAACAGACTGTTTAATGAAATCACAAAAATTGTTTCACGTTGCATTTATTTCATTCTGTAATACTAAATTTGCATGAAGACAACAATTTTCAGCTTTCTGACGCTGTGTAATAACTCTGTCTGTTCCTCTTTTCAGATATTGTGGATGGAAGTGACCTGAAGCAATTTTTTGAGAACAATTATTCTCAAGTTTATTTTATATTCTATGAAAATTTCGTAACACTGGAAAATAGCTTGAAACAAAAAGGTAAGTTTTGGAGTTTTGCTAGCAATTGAGTCAGTTTTCCGTAACTGTTCACAAAAGCGTTCTATTGGAGCTTATCTAGTGATGCTATAGTTCACAAATATCTATATTTTCATTAATAGTTTCATGGAATACAGTATTAATCGTTTTAATTTTATGGTATTAGAAGAGAAGCATGAAAATTTGCTCTCTGAAAAATAATTCTAATTACATTTTTATGGCTTTAAGTTTCATTTCAGCACAAAAATCGGTTCTTGTGCATTTGTACACTCGTTTTGGAGTGTTGAAGGCCTTCATCCTGCAGTTAAGCAGATGTCCCTTCAACTGAACCGTTGTCAGAGATCCGCAGAGCAGATGTCGATCTTGAAGATGCGTTGGCAGGAATAGCCGTTTGCTCGGAGATGAGCACGGCGGCGGCGCTTTGCAGGTCTGAGGCTCTAGGTGTCCCTCATTCAGAATCCAGAGGGAGGCACTGAAGTTTGGAAACATCTTGCTCTCTTGATATTGGTTCATTTTTCTTCATCTTTATCTAAGTGCAGCATCTTGGACCTCAGTTGTATCATGGCATAGTTTTGCTGTCTGTCTCATACTGCGTGTTTATGGCAAACAATATTGTTTTCTGTCTTGTAGGGAATAAATCACAAAGGGAGGAGCTGGACTCCATTCTCTTTCTTTTTGAAGTAAGTTTTCCATATCATGAAACTAATTTTTATTTTAAATCTCATTGTTATATGCTTACTTATACCTTTACAATGAGGAGCAAAGCCAGGTATCAGTCAACATGACAGTAGGTGTCTACGACTATACGAGGTGAAGGGCAGAGAAGAACTCAGGTATGCAGTAAGTTTTCAGATACAACAATAAAAAATTTATTATGCAATGGGAGCGTTGGTTGAATGAATAGCCACAGTTAAGAAATTTTATCAAAATTACTTAAAAATCATCCATTAATATATCTGTCCTAAGGAGCTGAGGATCAGCTCTTTGAAAACATCCTGTTGTTTTTCAGTAGCATTTGGGAGCAAGTGATCAACAGTTGCATAGCCTCTGTTAGGCTAAAGCTGTCAAAATAGTCTTTTTTTTCTTTTTTTTTCATTAAATATCTTCTTATTTCTGTATTTTATGAGGGGGTAGTTCAAAACAGCAGTACTTTTTCCTGTGCTTTGTCAGTATGCAGTTCGGTGTTATGTTATTTTGAATGCGTCCCAGCAGGAGTTTGGGCTCTACTTTCCAATGGAGGCATCTGTTATGATTGCAGCATTTGGTCTTGCAGCACAAGGAAAATGAAAGGATAAGAGTTGTCAACTACTGCATATCAGTTTGATCTGAGTGTTCAAAATGTTAATTTGTTTAACTTTTTCTTTTCTGTTTTTTTTTTAATTCAGTGGAGCATCTTTTACTTCCAGAAGCATATCCTTCCCAGCACTGGTGGTCATAGGATTTGCAGTGTCTGGGAGGAAATATTAGCTAGTTAACTTCTGCATAATCAAAGTAGGTTGTCTTTAATTTAAATAAGAATAGACGGTGATAGATCATTTTCCAAAGGACCTCTGTAATTTGTGTTATTGCCTAACTATATTGGATGTGAGAAAGTATCCCTGGACCAGATGAAAGCCTAACATACAAAAGAAGCTTTTGTAACGCACACCAGAAGTCTTAGCATAAGCTCTACCTGTCTCTGAAGTCAGAGATCAGTGTCAGTGGTGCCTTTAGTTGTTTAACAATTAATTGGATAAGTAATTGGCCTGATTTCATTCTTAAGGGTAAATACGTGCATCTTCTGTTGATTTCTCTGTGTTAATCCAACTACTAACTTTTCAGTTTGTTATTGCATCATAAAAATGTTATCTTTGTTTATATTGTGGGTTGTTTTTTTGGTAGGGGAAAAAAAAACAACTTTCAATGGGACTCTAGAAATTGAAATTAAAACAAAAGTTAAATGGAAAATAACCCCAAAACCAAACAACCCAAACCAAAAATCCAGGAAGTATATGGCTTTGTTTTTTTGCATTAATGTATAGTTTGTAGTTAGAAAAATATTAATATTGACAATAAGAATGATGCTGTTTAGCCTGACGTGCCTGGAAGATGAAAAATGGCCATCAGAATGATGACATGAAATCCTGGGGTTTTGTGGTCTCGTCTGCTGCCTTACATGATGCAGCAGGTTCATCTCCCTTTTCCTCTTCTCCCTCCCTTCGCTCCTTTAACTACAAGACTACGTTTTCAGACTGAAATCTGAAAATCAAATTGTGCTTTCAGCTACTTGTGATATTAGGAAAAGAGTCTGCTTTAGGATTTCGCATGAGGGTGGTGCCGAAGACCATGAGCTTGTGTATCCACTGGGACTGTACTGGGGGCAGAAGTTCCTCCTCCTCCTCCTCCCTCCCCACCCCCAGTGGAGAAGGTATCACCATGTTACTGAGCAAGGCTGTGCAATTGAATTGGAGCTCATTAATACGCTGACTCTGTGGTCTTGAATAAGTAATTAAATTCTGTGTCTGTGTCGTGGAATGGAAAGTAGCTAGTGCTCACTCACCCAGTGAAAGTGAATAAATACGTATTCCTGTCGTGAGAGTGGCAGCTGATAACTGCCCCTGGGATACTGCTTCAAAGCAGGTTGGACTGGATGATCCAGAGATGATGGATGATCCCAGGATGGACTGGATGATCTCTAAGGTCTTTTCCAACCTAGAAAATCTATGAAAGCAGCAGGAGAACGTGCTGGAGGAAGAAACAAAAGCCCCCAGTTACACATGGGCAGAGCGTAGCTTTGGTCCCGGTCGAGGAGAATTGTCCCACAGCCTGGTCATCGGCAGCTCTCGGGAAGGAGCTGTCGTTTAAGAAAACTGAGTGGCATTTGGAGCGATCCACTTCGTGGTGTTCATCTTCTGGGATGCCTGCAGCCCGTCTGCAGCTCTACCGCTGGATAACGTAGTGCACTGTAGGAAAACAGCTTTTTAGAGGGTCTTTTAACGGGGACACCGAGAACACGTCAGTCCGAACACACGGCAAGAAAAAACGTAAATGCCAAGTAATTAAACATTCATATTGCAAGCCACAGGACACACAACTAATTGGTTGTTAAGCTTGCCGTATTTCATCTGATGGCAGCGTGAGCCAGAGGTTTCCTCGAGTTTTTGCTAATTAGCTAAGTAGGTAATTACTTAGGATTAGCAAATCCTGAATCCAGGTGCTGAGGGTTAACAGTTTAAAAATCAATAAAAATACTTGGGAAAGGAATTGACTTCTGCCTTTCCTGGTGTAGTTTGGTGGGCGTTCTGCTGCTGGTGAGTGACACCTAGTGTGTATATTAAGCAAAACTAACAAATTTCCACAAATGTTCTGAAAACGAAGTCGACTCAGTTGTAATTTCTGGAAGTCTTAATTTTATACGTCAGCTACGTAGCTTGGCCACTCAACAACAACATCAAACAACATTTTAATGGAAGAGGAGATATTAATCAAAAGGGAGTCATATGAAAGGTTAACAGTTCATTTTGTACTTTTTTTACAATTAATATTACCAGGTTCTTATTTTGTACTCTCTACGGTGCTTTGGCCTTGTCTTCTTCCAAACAGACATTCATGAAATGATACAACAACTGTAATTATCTGTATTATTTTTCCCCGTTTCAGCTAAAAGGCCAAAATGATTGAAAAACAAATTTGCTTTTTCTCTAGTAAGGCTTAGTTATCTCCAGATTTGTCACCTGTTTTCAGAATACGTGAATATTGTTCTTACATCACTGCTCTATAGGGTTTGGGGCATTGTTTGTTACAGCTGTCAGCTGGGCACTGTGTCACAGAACTCAGGAAAGATGCACTACGTTCATGTAAGTTTTGTAGGTCCCATAAAAGTATCAGGTCATCATTTGATTGTGCAAGCTTGGATTTTATCTTTTTTTAGAATAAAGTATTTTTTTCTTGCAGCTGATTTCTTTGACACTGCAGTTTTTTTTGTGTCTGCAATGAAAGAAGAGCAGAGCGATGGTTTTGATATAATTAATACAGAGATCAATTTCTTTTCGTTCTCTATAATTACGCCTTACTAGTTAAGAACAGCCACATCTCTTACGCTGATGCTGTCATAAAATTCATTACACTGATTTAACATGTTTACTCTATGAAATATTTTATTCTTGGATTTTTTCAGACACTCTTTCTAGTGTAGTAAAGCTTCCCAAAGTCACTGAAGTAGCTGCTGTTGTTGCTAGAAGTTTTTCCCATGCTGTCAGTGAAGTTCAGGTCTCACTGCAGTTTTCAAGGGAGCTGGGAAGACGGAGTAGGTACTCCCAGCTCACACGGATGGTGCCTATGCTGAAAGCTTCTCAGTGTGGTGGTTTTTTTCTTGTTCATTTTTCACTGGTGCACACTGATATAACATATAGTGCCCTTGTATTTCACGGGCCCTTATTTATAGAAGCATACTGTGTTTTTCATATAACTTGTACAAAAAGGTTCTTTTATGCTGTAGTCTCTTAATTTCTGTAAGTCCATGTTTTGTGTGGAACTTCTGGTTTCTTGAACTTGGTGAAAAAGTGAGCAGTGTGAGTCCCTGGGTCCGGACACGGAGTAAGCACAATTTGCTTTATTTATTTTATTTAAAAAGAATCTACAGAATTGTACCTTGGGAAAGGTATCTAATGTACCTCATATTGACCTTGCTGTGATCATGCTTCTACACCCTTTTATGTGTCAAGCCTAGCCTTCCCCCGTATGCCTCCTGCCCTGCTGAAACAGGAGAGACGAGCTGTGGTTCTAACAGAAACAGAATGGTCTGTTTCCACCTTCCCTAGAAGCTCAGCCGGAAAATTTTAGTGTGTCATTCCTAGGTGTGATTTGGAGTATCCTGAGTATGGACCCAGCAGGTGGATTTAAGTATTAAGTGGGTGTAGGACAGAATGTAGATGTGCTAATAGCCTCTGCAGTTGTATTGCGCTCGAACTCGCAGTCTGCTTTGGCTTTCGTGTAACGCTAAGCGTTTTTCCAGGGATGGGAATCAATAAACTGTTGGAACTTTGAGCTCCTTGCTGTGTAGCAGTTGCTACTGGTTTTACTAAAGTATCGCTGTCCTTAGAAGTGCATCTAAATATAAACTACAAATGGTCACGCAGGCAGCAGATAAAGATAAATCCATGGAAACGTGGATCGGTCTGCTGTCGGAATGTGAGCGCAGCGGGTGCAGAAGCAGCTGTGTAGCCTAAATTTATTGCTGCAGATGTGCACAAGTCACTTGTTCTGCAAATGCTGATGGTAATTGGGCACAGGTTCCTAATGGGCTGCAGTCTGTGAGCAGCCCCTTTGGAAAGTCGGTCGCAGACGGTGCGCGGTAAATACGCCGCGTCTGTGGGAGGAGCACCTGCGGTGGTGGGCAACCAGGCAGCTCTGGGCACTGGCCCAGCTCAGGAATGTACACTTCTTTTTCAGTACTGCTGAGCAGTGCACGTAAGGGTAACTTTTAAAATGGGTAACTTTGGTTCCTTCTGGGCTAAGACTGCTGCGGGTATTTTAAACACTGAATTCTTTGCCGCATTGTAGGTTCTGCTTTATGTAGACTACTGTGGCAATTAGCAGCATTTGTTAAGCAGCTTAAAGCAGATCTCCAAGCCAGCGGTGATTTTTAGCAGATCGTTTTCAATTTCACAAAAACCTGCATCAGTGAAACTTTCAGCAGTTTTCGATTCGTAATTCTTTCAGAAGGCTTTGGCACTGCGTTGCTGTTTTTATGAATGTGCAAAAGGACATTCTTTTGTATCTGTAGCATTTTCTTAGAGTGGTTTGCTGATCTTAGGATGTTGTTCCGAGTTACTTGCTGCATTGTGAATAAAACTGAGCAAGACTGAATTCTGCAGAAATAGATTGCGTATTGAAACTGATCAAGGTGAAAAGTACTTATAAAATTCTTTACAAGGAATAATCAAGTCAAGTAATTCTTGAGTTCTTATTGTCACAGGTCCTCCTTTCTCATTTCTTGGAGTTATCCCCTTTATTTAACTGTTCCCCTTTATTTAACTTCCATTTTACTATTTGCATTTTCCTCATGTCCGTGCAGCTCAGTGGCTTAATTTCCCCATCTGCAGGTTATCTTACACTTGAAATCAAATTACCACTAAGAGTCACAGCTTTAAATTCAGGTTGTAGGTTCTGTTAGAGCTGTTCAGTGGGTTCCCTGTGCCTGCTGTGATTGCCATTCCCACTGTTGAGCCTCAAGTCTGGGCACACAGACTTGGCTGGCCAATTCTCAAGCTCAATAGAGTAAAAAGGGCTTATTTGTTGATAGCAATAAAATTGCTTATAGCTCTTCTTTTCTACAGATAGAAAATTACTTTTTGAACTATCTGCAGTTTGTTCTGCTATAATTCTGATCGGTTCATCTCTTATTGCTCTTAAAGTAACATTGATGTTATTCTTAGTGTTCTCTTGTACTTCTAATGATACGTTGCATATGTTCAACGTCAGGGACCTTACTGTTTATTGGTACACCTAGGGCAAGAATAAGTATCTTGCGTGCTTTGGGCAGATGTTTTCCCTCAACGAATAACTGTAAATAATTTATTGTTGCGATAAATGGAGTATCTCTATTTAGATTGAGCTGCTGCAGGCATACTAACTTCAGTGGGCTCTTGGCTCCACCTAAATTGGTGAGTAATAGCTGGAAAGTTTCTAAATTACTGCAGACTTCAGTAGTTGAATGCTCTGAAGCTCTTGTGGAGATACCACCAAAGAGTACTTGAACATAGAGGCGTAGGAGAGCCATTCTACATTTGACTTGGCTTAAAGTAGATCCACCTGCCCCTGACTAATAGAGACTCCTTATCATGTACAGCTTGTATCAGAAAAGCTATTTTTTGTTTTTCCTCAGAATCCATTCTCCTGGAATGACTGTTATTCTGAACTTGCCATTGGCATTGCCTCTGAGAGCATGTTCAATCAGCAAGAACGCTTTTGGCTTTGTTGTTGCTAATAGGAGACTCTGCATGGCATGTTAGAGGACAGCTTCTCGTAGCTCCGGAAGGCGCAGCAGCCACGCTTATTGTCTCACTTCTGTGCACGTGAAGCTGGAAAACGTTCAGGCCGTAGGGGTCTTCAGTGCAAGATTTGGTAACAGCTTTCTGCACGTTTTACAGCAGGGCAGCACAGCACACAGTAACAGGCACAAAGCCACCGATTGTGATGTGATTCGACAAAGCCGGCAAAAATAAAAGGCTTTTTAAAAGAAATTGCAGTATTGGTTAAGTCAGAGTGAATCTGTTGAAATACAAACCTTGGTATTTTTTATTTTACTTGGAGAAAATAGGGAGATACATCTTTCAAAAAGCAGCATTCTGTGTAAACTAAGATTTAAACTTGACATTATTCCCAGTCATGCAAGAAGTCCAGAAGAAAAAGAACTATGGATAATCAGTTAAAAGAACTGACAGATACCCTGATGTGTTGATCAGTAGTAATACCTAATTTCTATTTCAAGTGTGCTATAATGGATTACCATATAGATGCAGCAAAGCACTAAGCATTAAATAGATCTATGTGTTTTCTGAAAAAGCAATATTATTTCGCACTGTGGGGTTTCTTAAAATATTTCTTATTAGTGTACTGTGAAACTAGAAACGAGATGTCAATAGCCAGTGTGGATTCACAGCGGTATTGCTGAAAGTCTAGGCTGGAGTGGAAGAAACTGCCATTTGTTTTATAGAAATAGCAATATGTGGTTTTTGGAACACCAGGGGTTGGGAGAGCGTAGAAAACGTTGTTGGAAATGCCAAGTTGAAAGGACAACAACTGGAGCTTGTTCATGACTTACGCAGTCTGATGTCGCACTGGAACGCCGTCTTAGCCTGGGGACTCTCGCTGCACACGTGCGAAAATGACTAGTTAAAAGGCATTCTACCCGTCACTTTGAACTAACTTGGAACATTTGGAACTTTTTGTGTAGACTTTTGACCATGATAACTTATTATTGCATTGCAGGAGCAAGCGTGGGCTCTGAATTTAAATCATTTATGTTCACTCTAATCTGCTGCAAAGCTTTCGTATCTGCAAGTAGGTAGCTGTGATGGTAGCAATGTAATTTGCTTTTTTAAAAAAGACTCGTGTTTGCTGTTTGATAGTACTATGCAGGTGATTAATCACATCTTTGCATTTTTTCAAAGTGCGTCCGTGTATTTCCACCCCCCCAACTCCCCTGATTTTGAGATGCTGAAAAGCAGAACGGCATGACAAACTACTTAAGTGTCTCAATTTTTGCTATATGAAAAGATTTTGAGATATGGAAGCTTTCCTCAGATAGGAACTTCTGTCCTTTCACTATGTATTTCGACCCTTGAATTGTTTTGATTCAGTCCCCTGACAAGGGTGTTTGATTCTGTGGTTTTTTAAAAGAAAAAAATTGTAAGCGTGTTCTTTTCTTGCCCAACTCTCCCAGCTTCATGCAATTTAAAGTTTAAGCTTGCTTTTCCTGGTGGTGTTTGTACTCTGCAACAGCTTTTGTTTTCTAGATTTTCTCTGAGCATAACCTAAAATTCACTAACACTTGGATACGAGAGTCGTTACTAACTTTACTAACTTCTTTTTCGAAATGAGTCTTCGTTACGCAGCTTTGCCACCTTACCAGCTGATGCAGCTCTCACCTTGTCGTAGTTGGCCTTCTGGAAGGGAACTTGGTGTTCAAGTTGAGGTGAAATTGCAGAATGTGTCAGTACTGCCCTCCCTCCGTGTGCCACCGTGCCACTGGCCTTTCCCAAATAGCGGGTAAGGTGCTGGGCATCGTGCGGAGACGGCGGAGTAAAACCCAGCTGCCTTCGGTGCACTGCTGGGTTTTGGAGCAGCCAGCAACTGGGCTGATCCTGAATCAACTGGGATGTGTAAGCTGTGAAATTAATCTAAGAACCTTGCTGGAGCTCTTGGGAAATACATGTTGTTTCTTTTGGCAGCTAAGGAATGTGTATTTGTACTTCAGATTACTTTCACAAACTTTCACTCCTAAGACATGAGTGTGCCATGCCCGGTGTATACATCAGCCTTTCAGTGAAACAGACGTATGTTTTCTAAATATAATTTTTGTTTTATAAATAAACAGTAAAATAAAGTAGAATTTTACTGTATCATCTGAAATATACTAAGATACGTGTTTGCACTAGTAGTATTTACCAGATTTTGGCAGATTTCTAATACAACATTTTGATACAGAAGTGATGCTTGATTTTTTTTTTGAACGTTTAATACAATCGATTCTCAAAAGTTAGTGTTTTGAAACAAATGAGAGAGAATTTACATCCAAAGACAAACTGAAGGTATCTTATTAGTGTGGCCTGTAAAAGGGAATTGGTTTTGCTCTAATAGTTTACTGTACTTCTTATAATGACTTAAGCAATGGAAACAAAATATAAGTGGTTTTTGTCTGGTTTTCCATGATAAACATGAAGATGCTTGAAGATTCCTCCCTGCAGCATATTCTAATACCTGAATTCAGACCATTTCTTTTCTTGCCAGTTTGTCTTAGGGTTTTGCTTAATGGAGCCCTTCCTCGTGCGCTCTGGGCGTGCGGTACGGGATCAGCCTGACGTGTGCCTGGAGACTCTGCATGCAGTGCCACCGCTCCTGCAGTGACTTGAAGTAGTCAGGATTTAGATCAGATGCTCCTTTCTGCCCTCTGCCAAGTTAGATAAAGATTAATGTCAGAAATAGTGTTGAAAAGTGGTGGGCTGCTAGTATTTTAACGTTTAGATGGATAATGATAATTCTTTGTCTATGGATCCTGCAATCTGACTGGCAGAAACATGGTGCTTAACTAACAGGTAAAGCCCAAATGTCAATCATGGCCTCATTTTTAGCCAGTCAGATCCTTCATCCCAAGCGCATTCCTCCTGCCCATGGATGGGGAGCCAGACCTCAGGCCACCAGCCTCCTGCTCCTTTGGTCCCTGTTGCCATGGTGGCCTGGGGAGGGAGCTGTGGCATAATGCTGAAACAAAATGCCGTGAGAACATAGAAGGGATGTGCCAAATTTATATTTTTATTCTAGGGAAACTTTTAGAAATGCCAAGCACTATTTGGGGAGCGTGTGCTATGGTAAAGATGTGAAGGAAGGCCAGGCTGGCTGTGTGGCCCGAGGTCTAGTTCCCTAAGTCAAAGAACTTGTCATGACTTCCATCTTCTGCAATGGAGAAAGGAATGTTCCATTTTCAAAAGGACTCTATTTTGAGTGTTGCATATAATTTCTGAAGCACTTTATTGTCAAAAAAAAGAAGTGGTCTGTCTTATTCCATCTCTGGAGCATACTGTTTTTAACAGCAATAATGATTCATGTGTTGGCTGTCTGGAAGGATTGCCTAAAACGCCAGTTCTCGCTTTCTTGGCTGTGAGCTTTATTTCCTCTTGTGAGCTTTTATGTGCAAAAGACCAACAAATGGGTCACCGTTGCTTAAATGACTTGTCATTCATTTTGCATCCTGCATGTAGTATTTCTGAAAGCTTAGTTGTGCAGAAGTTTTTTCCAGTGATGTTTGATGACTACAAGGAACTGTTAGTCATTTATAACATTGTTTAATTTAATTTTACTTTCAAAAGTAAATGTTGCAAGCTAGTTTCTTATCTAAATATATCTTTGTAATTTCATATGTCAGTGACTGAAAAGTTACAAGATCCAGACACTTTTTTCTATGGAATCTACATGAAACCATGTTTGTTTCCTCACTTTTTTTGGGAGGCTGAGCAGCAATAAGTCAGCTGTCCTGTACTGCTGATACACCTACTGGCTGAGCCCTAGTCTATACAGCTAATAGTTTAAGGAAAAAAGGGGGGGGGGGGGGGGGGGAAGGTGTCTTGTAGCCTGTTAAAGTCCTTTTAAAAGCCATAATTACCCAAGTGAGGCTCTCCAATAGTTTTGACTTGTCCATGTAGTTTAATAGCATTACCAGCCACTAAACTGACAAAGAACGTTTGGTGGCTCCAACTGCTCTTTGCAACTGGGATTACAAGGCTCCACTTAGGAAAGCACTTAAGCACACGCTGAAATTGCTGTGCTTTGTTGGTGCCCCGTAGGGTAACAAAACTGAGGGGGAATGGGTTTGGCCACAGCCTCCCTCTGTGTGTGATCTGCCTCGGTGAGGATCAGCCCCAAGACGCAGACCGCTGCGCGTTATTCCGCGTAAGCGCTTCGTTAGCTGCGCGTGCTGGGAATGCAGCGAGTCTGGCTTCCCATGGCTTGGCTCTCCAGCTCAAAATGCAGGAAAAATCCCTGCACCGTTGGTCATCTCTGCCGTAGCTGGGAGATCCGAGCCCGTTGGCTGGTGGAAGGACAGACCTCAGCCGCGGAAGCTCAAAATCTGGGCTGGACCATTACAAGACACTTCAGAAAAACGTAACCCAAAGTGAGCAGCTTAGAAATCCAGAACTTCTTTGTTAGACGTCAGTTTATGTTCTGGAATGCTAGGGTTTTGCAAGACAGTGGGCAAGGGAAAGCAGTTCATGACAGTGTCATGATATTTATTCAGGACCGTTCCAAGTGTGTCTTTTTCCATAACAAGAGATTAAAGTAATGGGTGGGAGCCCTTTACTGTGATAGGTGTTTGCTTTCTATCATGTTCTCTGTGTATGTATTACCATTTCATTTATGTCTTGTGTATTAGTCTCTCTGTATCCTCTGAATGAGCCAGTTTATTATGGAAAATTTGACTATTTAGTTTTGTTTCCTGCAGAAAATATTGCAGCTACTACCTGAGAGGATTTTTTATCGATGGCATTTTCGCAGCATAGGTAAGAAGGAATGGTTTAAAGACATTCTAGTACAAATAAAATCAATGTTTTCTGCAGTGGCTTCCCTGGTTCTGCAAGTCCTGTTAACCACCGAATCCTTTAGTATTGCCTGTACACAAATAGTGCTTACGTGTGAGACTTGCAGCTGAAAATTCTCAAAGTGTATGGAAAATCTTTGTACCTGCTCTAACAGCTCTGTGTGTTCCTTGGTTTATGTGGTTTTGGTTGCCTGCTTCGTTTTTATTTTGCACAAATACTGTTCTAATTTTTCTGTTCCTCTTCTGCCCCCTCCCTTTCTTCTCTTTCACATGGTAGAAGCTATCAAGATGTTGGGGGTTATAAACCAGCACATCATCTAGTTAGGTCTGTCTTTGTGTCCACAGGCTTACACCAAAAATTCAGACTGGGGAGGTTCGTGGAATCTCTGTGTGACTCTCTTGCAAATTTGCATTATGATGGTCTTTTGCAAGTGGTCCTATATGAGATGTCCACAGAAATTCATAGTGCTAAATATTGCTCTGTGCCTGACGATGGGTGCCATGGTGAGCCCAGCCCTTGCTGCCTCCTGGGAATTTGTTTTGTGAAACTTGTGCTGTGGGTGGGCGGCTGTTGGGCAGTCGAGCATGTGCTAAACTGAATGCAAACCGCTGGGCTGCTGCAGTGAGCAGGAGCTGAAGCTCCTCTCTGATATCCCTGTGTTCTCTGTGCAGTTCACGTCATTAACATTTGTGAAACACCCAGTTGTCACACTGCTTGTTGGAATTAAATGAGGAATTTCTGGTTTAGAGCTGGGATAGTGAAGGAAAGAGATTAGGGACAAAACCACAAACTTCTTAGTAACTCTTCTTGATCCATTTTAATGGATAGCCCACAATTTTACTGACCTTTGTAAATGATATCACAAATACGTGGTACTTGTGCAAGTTTAGCTCCAGCTGTCTTTCACTGATCCTCGAATAATGGAGGATTTGCTGATCATCCCATTAGAATATCCCGCTGGCCGTGACAGACACAAGACACCTACGGATGGCATTCACCTGGTCAAACCGGAGACTCTCCCTTCTTTCCACATGCTCTCATGGTGTTTTCTGTACAAATTCTGGCTTCTGGAGCAAGGGAAGGAATAGGAGGAGTCCGGCAGAGAGAAATCTTGGAGTTAGTGAAGCTCTGCCTTTTTTTTTTTTTTCCTTAGTCTCCTGTCCACTCTGCCTGCTTTGTGGGGCAGGTGTTCTGCACAAAAAGGCTTCATAAGCCCTGAACTGAAGACTGTGTTGCAATACATGCATGAAAAAAGAACAAAATAAAGTTGCCAGCTTAGTTAAGGCGTGTGCTTGGAGAGCTTGGCTTAGAGCGCTCGATGTTCTTCTGCTATGGTTGTTCTCTCTTGCACATCAAGTTTGGTTTGGTTTCCAGCACTGTTTCAGCAGCTGCCACGTTTCCATCAGAGCAATGAGTTTGCTATTGCAGAAGAAATAACGGGTGGAAGTTACAGGTCGAGGAAAGGGCTGTAGTCACATTTCCAGTTAGCACCGACAAAAATAAAAGGAGACATCTGCTTGACCACTTTACTGCCATTTCATCTGAATTAGTCCAGAACAAATTGGTTTTAGTCAGTTGTCTTATAGTTAATATCCTCTTTATTTTTCTCTTGAATAGTCGTACTTGAATAATTTTTTGACTATGTCCCATAAATAAGCTACAAAATTTGGCAGTGCAGTTACTTACAGCTATACCTTGTGATTTGCTTTTTGCTTAAATGAATGTCTTTTTGCTTAATGTGCATTAATATATATTTGCTATATATGTTATAATTTCCTTTTAATGCTGTGAAAGGGTGAGGTCTTGAGGGAAGGATCATGTATCGGAGTGCTACATCATGTCTTTCTCTCAGAATTGGATGAAAACCAGTTTTTACCTGAAGCATATGAAGTTAAATCACTCTTTGATTTTTAGATCAGATGTTTGAAGTTAAGGGCAGTTAGCCTGGTATTTCTAAAACCAGAATCAAAATACTTTGCAATTTTAATAGTTATGGTTTAGAGACATGAATGCAGTATAGATTGTTAGCATCTTTTTTTGTATTGTTATCAATATTAGTGTATTTGAATGCGTTTAGTCATAGAAGTTGGACTTCTTGATTCCTCCGAGTCTAGTAAGTCAAAATTTCCTCTAGATATCTTATTTTTAATGAAAATAATTTGAGATGTTGTCATCTGACTAAAACCAAAGTACCTCACTGTAAAGATAGCTAATGTTTAATCTTGTAACACCGATGGTGATGACTGTAATTAGATTAACTTTGGGCTTTTTCACCCCATAGTTTTTTTTCTCTGGCACAGTAGCCACATAGGAAATGGCATTAAACTAGTCTTTTTTTAATATTTTTTAAAAAACATTCTGGAGGAAAGTGACCATCTTAGTATCTGATACGTGCCTGTTTAATTTTTCTAATCCAGGGTCGATTCTGAAGAAACTTTTGCACACTGGAAATTCTCTCAAGGTATTTCTCTTTGATGTATTCATTCATATTTCTTTTCACTTTAATTCTTATGAAGCATTTTACTTTATAATTTTCCAATATTAGTATTTTTCAGATCATTAGGCTTTGTAATTTTACTTAATCACCTTTTAATCATAAATGTTATTGTAATCCTAGGTTATTTTAATGTTTATCTTCAGTGATTTTGCTGTTTTGGTCACCTTGGTAAAGTTACCTGGAGAAAGTATCGATATATTTTGCTTAATACTTCATTTTTTCTGGTCTCTCTAGCACTAAGTATGCAGTATTAAACGTATTGGTTTCTTGTTTGCCAAAGAGTTTTTAATCCATTTTCTGTTTTCTAAATATATTGCTAAAATTACAATTGTATCTTGTTAATTAAAATAAAAGTGAACGAACTTAGTAAACTTCCTGAATGCCCTACCTTGGGTGCTTTTGTTGCATCTTAGTTTTCCTGAGGATCTTCATGAATCCTCTATGATCTTCTGTGCTGAGGACAATATCTTGCTTGGTCCTCTGCGGAGCCAGGATTTCAGACTTGGGGCACGAAGCGTGGCAGCTCCGCGACTGGGCGTTACACTTGCTGTTGTGCTTCCAGAGCCCCTGTTGAAATCGAGTCTTGGGACTAGCCAAGATGCATTTGGCCCCTGGAGCTGGGGGAGTGGAGCTAGAACGTTTCGGCCACTTGATGGAAGTGGTAGTGCCGTCTCCTTGGAGTGACACTGCCTTGGGTTCAGCTTGCTCCTGCCCTTCTCCGCTCATAATTAAATTAATGTGATTTACTCTTGCTGTGATGGAAGGGCTCATTGGCACGTAGCTGGGATGAAAGTACTTGTTCTGCTTTTTCTTGGCTATTTGTGTTACTGTACTTACAAGTTTGTTTGAGTATCTTCTTCTACCAACCCCCCTCGTAGATAAGATGTGAAGGAATACGACTGTTTCTTCTCTGGCTTCAAGCACTTCAGACTAACTGTGCAGAAGAGCAGATATTAATATTTGCTTGTCTCGTGCCTGGCTTTCCACCCCTTATGTCCTCACGAGGTCCCTACACGCTCGATAACCTCATTAGTCCTCCTAATGCGCCAGACGGTGAGTAGACAGACAGCGCTTCCATGATGGGTGTACATCCCCCTTCCACTGAGGTCACTGGGGAGCAGTGGAGTTTCTTGTGGGGAGATGTCCCATGGATGGTGCTATTTGTCTTTGTAATTCAGAGATTCACTGAATTTGTCAAGCTGTTGTGTTTATTGCAGCTGTAAAGCCTTCTGATCTTGTCGTTCTGAGTTCAGAACAGCTGGGTTTTGGGTTTTGGTTTGTTGTTTTAATTGGAGCACAGATATATGAACACAGTACTGCAAAACAAGCAGGTGTGTAGATTTACAGCTTACTGGTTACCTGCAGTGATTGCTTGTGTTAACCCTTCCACACTGCAGGAGATCAGAGGTTGGTGCCATCCTCGACTGTACGTGGTAGGACCTGGGGAAATATGGGAATCTGAAGCAGTTATTGGACTTTGACTTCATACAACTTAGCAGTTATTTTATTAATGATTATTTTCAAATTAATCTTTTTATAGAAAATGTGTTTTATTTCACTATTTGCAGGTTTTCTATGTTTAAAACATCTTCTTTTTATTTTAGCTAAGATTTTTCCAGAAGAAATAACGCCACTTTTGCCAGCTGTCTCTGGAGAGAAAATTACTGAAGATCAAACCTGCTATTTTCTTCAGCTGCTGTTAAAATATATGGTAATTCAGGTGCGGAGGATATACGTTTCTAACTATTGATATTTAGGAGAATGTACTTGTGGTAGACAATTAATTCTACACTGTATCTACACAGAGCTGGTTTTGCCTCTCCCCAGGAAGAAACTGTCTTCTGCACTTTCTCACTCTTGTTTTTAAAAGGGAAAAAATCATCCCAAAGGTATTCCCTTGTGCCATTTTTGGTGAAAATAAGAAGTTTTTCACACATGTGATAAGAATTAGTGAACGTTATCCAAACCTGCAGGATAACTGACTATTTTATGTGCTTGTGGTCCCATTTAGAAAATTGGTATGGGGTAAAGATGCAGTTTGTTACCTTTGGGCACATCATAGCTGAGAAGACATGTAAAGGACCGCTGGAGAAGAGATAAAAAAAGAGAGATGGCTTCTAAGATATTTTTTTTTAAAAGGATGCAAGTAACGTGCAGCAAAAATTTTAATTAGAAATAGATCAGATTAATCTGTACAGGAAAGAAATTAAGATAATGTATACATTTAAAAACTACAAATGAAACAACATTTTAAATAAAGTAGAAACTATAGACAATGAACATTAAAGAACTCAGTATTAGGAAAAAAAGATACAAGATAATGAAATGCTTTGAGATACGTTTTTTAATACCAAAAGGCAAGACCAAAATGATATTTGGAAGGGGTATTGTCATCTTGAATAAATGCTTTATTTTGAAAAGTAGCTATACGAAATTATCAGCTTCCTACACGGCACTCTTTGTTTCACATATCAGAGTCTCACAATACTTCAGTTAAAAAAAAAATATTTTCACTGTTCTTCTCGTACTTGTACTACATGTTTGAGATGTAAAAAAACTGACTACACTATAAATCCAGCTGCATTGTGGTTCATCCACGTTCACTTATTTGTGTTGCACAGCAGAGGGGACCACAGCTGGGCAGTAACCTTCTTGCTTCAGGCAAGAGATGAGATTAAAATATCTGATGCAAGTACAAAATGATCACTCAGAGCCAGAGCGTAGAGCAAATCTACATCGTCAAGAAAATTTGTGTCTGCAACTCGGTAGCATTGAATAGGAATCAGTTTATTTACATAACAAATAAAATGATACAAAACCTCAGTAGCCTTGTTTCCAAGCTCTACATGTGTATCTTGCAAAAGTAGGACGTTGCAAGTTCCACGATTTTTATAGAGATTTGGAAAAGATCTAGTGCAGATTAAAGTAAGAAAATGTGTTTAAAAGAAAATAAAGAAATAAATATCACATGACTGATGTAAACAAGTCATTTTCTTTAATTTAATTATCATCTTGGATATAGAGTCAGCAAACTTATCTGCTGTTTATAGTTGGACAAGCTTTTCTAAGTTTGCTACTTTTTGCTACTGCAAAACAAATAAGAATCCTGTAGTCTTTTGATACTGCTTTTAAAAAAGCAACACCAAACAAGCAAAAAAAACCCACAAAACAAACAGAAAAGAGAGAGATGGGCCTGAATTAAAAGTGTCTGTCAAACATAAACACTTCTAGTGCTCGCTTGGGTTTCACAGAGAAGTGATTGAAGTGATTAAAACCAAGGTAGGTTTGAGTCATCCGTGGAAAATGTGCCACATTGTTTTGTGCTAAAACCCTGCTTTTAGCTTTCTGGTTTGAAATGCTGTTGTATTTGCTTATACAAATAAAGCGAGCGCACTGCTGTAGGCTGCGTGCAGCTTACTCCAAACCGAAGGCGTTTTGATACGAAAAGAGCACCACTATCCAAATTTGGCACAGTCTTCCGAGGAATTGTAGTTCAAAAGTGTCGGTAAAGAGCAGCTCAAAGTCCGTTTGTGACTCTGGTGTCGATCCGTGCAGAAAGTGCCTCTAAAAAGGAACTTGGGTGTCAGCCTCTCCCGTGTCACTGGGGATTTATTGTGCTTTGCGTCGGTATGTCGTTATGTGTGCAACCGTATTGAACATGAGCATTGAGCGTGTTTCTGATGGCAAACATCTTTCTGATAAAAGTGTAGCGCAGAGTAAGCTCGTCTAAGCTTACAGGTAGCAATCAATTTTGTTAAAAACATTAATAAGGCATTTTCTGTGCTTCACCGTGTTAGAGCAGCACAAAGGCGCTGGCTTCTGACGAGCTTGCTTGCTTCGTGGGCTAAAGCCTTCCTGGCTTTGTCTGACATTCTCCCTGCAGTCTGTAAGGTTTTTTGGGACAGTGCTAATTTATATCTGTTGTTAAAGTGTAATCGTTTGTTTTCTGTTTGATATGGAATGATTGTCTGTATAACACGTCGACTTAAAGCTTTTTCTTTCTCTAACTCCGTGACAAAGGCTGCAAGCTTAGAGTGGAAGAATAAGGAGAACCAAGACACTGGTTTTAAGTTTCTCTTTACCTTGTTCAGAAAATACTATCTTCCTCACTTGTTCCCATCTTTTACAAAGCTAACCAACCTCTACAAACCTGTTCTTGGTAAGTAGTGAATTTTGTCTTTTGGGTAGAAAAAGAAATAATAGTGACTGTTCTCAGGAGCATCTCTGTTACCTGCTGGTGTATCACTGCACTTCTGTTGAATGAGGACTCTTCCTCCCTTGTCTAAATGGTTTTGTTTTTTCCTAGCACAACTTTTGGTTTTCTGGGATAGTCCAGGAAGCTGCTGCTGCTGCTTATCACTGCGTAAGGGCTGCCCTGATTCTCCTTCCCTAAGGACGTGTCCAGGGGCACAGCATTTACAGTGAGTGAGCGAGGGCTCTGTGACTGTGCTGTGTCACCACGTCAGAACGTGCTCCCTGATGGGCTTTTTAACGATTCTGCACGCTGCCGGGGCGTGAGGGAGTAGCCAGCTTAGTTACTCTTATTTTGCTTCGTGTTTCCTTGGAGAGAAAATGAGCGTGGAAGGCCAAGTGAAAGGAAATGGGGATGTACAGCTACAGTTGTAGGATTAAAAGCATGTTATTTCAGAAACGCTCTCATTTTTCCTAATTTTCTACTGAATTATGTCTTAGAGCCCATAGGAACAGTGGTGTTAATACTCACCTGATGTACTGCAGCCTCTTCTGCATCATCTTTGCCCCCTCTCCTCTGACCCAACTCCTGGCCTTTGCAGTTTGGTGTCTAAAATCACCTCGGTGCCATTCACAGCTACAGCCCAGGCCTTCCATGTTTTTCAGCTTATACAAATGATTTTTCCCGAAACTAAGCATCTGAATGAATTATGGCCCAACCTGTTTCCCTTCAGCAATCTTCCACTTCTTCCCATGTGTTTTCTTCCTTTTATTTCAGCTTGTGCAGTGCTCTTTGCACCTCAGTTATCTTCTTTCCAATGCACAGTGTCCTTCTTCATCCTTGCTCTATTGAGTGTTCCAGAGCCATCTTCTCTTCCTCACTGTACTTTATTAATAAAACTCTGTGAAACTTATAAAATTCATGTACATTGTAGTAGGAGTAGTTCTTAGTTTCAGATTCTGCCCTTCTTTTTGCAGCCCTTCTCTTTTGCTTTCCTTTGTTTTGTGTGATACAAATTGTAACCTTCAGGAAAGATTTGGGCTTTTATGTTCTTGTTTTTCTTTAGGAGTAATAAAATTGTGATAGAATGTAAGCATTAATGTAATTTGTCAGTCATTGCATCTGTTATTTCATGTGAAGAAAATGCTGGTGACATGTTCAATACATTTAACCAGAGTCTGGAAGCAATTACTGTTTTTTAAGATTGGATTTTCTTTGTCTTCCCTTTTTACCTCACCAGATATTCCTGATGTAAGACCAAGACCGGTATACGTTACTGCAACACGGAACAATGAAAATGTCTATAGCACAAAAATCCCATACATGGCAGCTCGAGTTGTTTTTATTAAGTGGCTTGTTACCTTCTTTCTTGAAAAGAAGTATTTAACTGCTGTTCAGCATACAAAAAATGGAGGAGAAATGATCCCTAAAATTATTCAGGTGTGCTTTAAAGTTTACCTCTCTTTCCTTACGCACATGCTAACCTCGCAGATGGTCACGATGCGCTGAAGCAAGAACGAAAAGTTACCCCTAAGTGAATAAATTATGTACTTGATTATTTGATTTGTTTTTTTTCCTTTGAAGGAGGGAATCTCCAAGGGAAACTCATTAGAGATTGACTAGAAATTTTTTTTCTCCTAGCTACTTGCCCTACCAGCTTCATCAGTGTTATGTTTAGACTTTGGAATTTAATTTGTAAACTGTCAAACTTATTTGTGCCATGGAGCATTTCCCAGCAACATCAAAGGCTGCTTTATTTTCCTATAGCAGCTGTTTACAATGAGACATTAGAAAAATATTTCACTTTCAAATTGCTGGTTGAAACTTCCTTAGGATTAGGGACTTCACAACGAATTTTATAGAAAAAGATTCTTTTTCTTTTAAGAGATCTCCAACTTCCTGTTAAAAATTTAGGATTGATGTCAACTTACAGTCTTCTCTTGAATCATAGGTCAATGTCAAACGTGGATTCATTGGAAAAGCATGCCTTCACTATTATGGTAGAACTGTATATTTTCATGTCGGTTGTGTTTGAAGTTCTTCGCTGTAGAATTCTGAAACCCTAAACCAGCTAAGTGTAGCTCACCTGCTGGAAGTGCTTTTTCAATTAATCGTTTCTTTCTCATTGGAAATTCCACCTTTTGTGTAAACTGCTGTGTCACTCCAACGGACATAGCCTGGAAAAAGATTTTTATTCTTTTCACTGAATTTTGTAGGCAGTGGACACCAAATAAATGTTTAGGTTGTATAAAGGTATTGCTGCCCTCAGAATGGAAACTGGTCAGAAGTTCTCACTTAGCTGAAGCTGTGTGCCAGCTTTTGGCACATGTTGACTCCTTAGTGGTTTTGAAGTTCACTACTGACTGTAGACCGAATTCCTTCTTGCATCCAGCAGTAGACTGAAAATTACACTTCGTGACTGCTGGGATCCCAGCGTGTTGTGTGCCAAAGAGTATCTCGAGTTCCGCGTTAAGTATTCTGGATTTTTGGTGTACACTGCTTCAGCTCTTTAATTAGATGTGCGTTTTCTTCTGTGTAGACCGTTGGTGGTGTAAACCAAGATAAAACTGCGGAGCTGGAAACTGGTGCGCCCTACGGAAGCGAGCAGGAGAGAAGCCACTCGAACAGCAGCACCTTGTCGGACAGAAGGCTCAGCAATTCCAGCCTCTGCAGCATCGACGAGCAGCACCGGACTGTCTATGAGATGGTGCAGAGGATCCTCCTGTCCACTCGAGGATACGTTAACTTTGTTAATGAGGTGTTTCGGCAGGTAAGTGCGGGTGTTGAGTTGCTGTTGTATCTTTTTGGGTTTTTAAAGGAAATGTCGTGGTTATGAGGAAGAGCACTGCAAAGGCTATTGGTCAGGTAACTGCTCAAACTCAATGTTAGTTACACCAGCACCCTTTTCGTTTGGAGTCTTTCCTAGGTCTAGTTTTCATTAGAGAATTATGAAATTTTTATAGGAACTGAAGCTTGTTGGTGATGCCAGACAGCGACGTGTCTTGTCTGAATGGGCCACTTTGTTTGTTCTTGGTATTATGGTGTGATTTAAAGGTGTGTAAAGACCTATTAGCTTGCAAATTTATTATTAGAATTAGTAAGATTCATATTCCTCCTGTCATCGTCAGTATTTAGTGTCTAATTGAACCTTGATTACTTCTACTAGTGTTTTTCATTAGTGTGACATCTTTTCAGTTGTTTGTGATAAAAATACGTGTGGACCTACTGGAGAGTACCAGTCTCTTTTTTTTGTTGTTTGTTTGGTTTCTTTTTTTGTTGGTTGGTGGTTTTTTTTTTTTTTTGGAGGGCAGAGTTTGTTTTTAGTGGGTGTTCTTTTGTTTGTTTCTGGTTTTGCTTTTTTGTCCAGTTCCAAGGTAGAACTTGATGGAAGCAGCAATTCCAGGTCACACAAATGTGCAGAAGATGCTCTCCAGCAGCTGAGTGAGCACACACACTTTGCTATGAAGTGCCCGTGTGGCAGGGGGCAGGACCTCCTTGCAGCAGTGCTTTCCAGTGGGAGGGATGGCATTTTGGCAGGATGGGGTACTTCTGTGTGTGTGCAGAGCTGCTGTGGTGTGCTGCCCTCCCCTGGGCTCTGCTCAGGGGGTGTGAGGTTAGACCAGCCCCCGGCAGCACAGGCGAACGTGATGCAGTGCTTCTGCCTTGGTTAAATATGGTCAGTGTTCAGTCATTGAAACAGGTACTGGGATTTGGATCTTGGATCCCTTTTGTGTTTATCTCTCCCTTACAGGAATCTCACTAGTCACTCGGAATTCCTCTACTCTTTTTTTTCCTTTTTTTTGTTTTTCCTACCCTACTTCCTAGCTTTTCTGCAAACATTCTGTGTAGTGCCCATTCATCCCCCTGGCAAGCTGCTGTTTCTCTGATTTTCTAGCAGTTGCCTTCTGGCTCTTTCAGTTCCTGCATCCTTAAGAACGTGACAGGGAAGACTTTTTCAGAAATTTCACAGACGCTTGCCGTGTGGCGTATTTAAACTTTCTTCTGTTCACCTTTCGATTTCTGTTGAAATCAGCTGCTGGATGTCGCACCTCCTGCTACCAGAGACCTGAAAATGTTCTGTGTGATGCAAAGATTTGCCCCTGGGCTGGGCAAGATACCTTCGTAATGTTTTTGCAGCTGTGCTGGGTATAGGAAAATACACCACGAGTGAGCGCTCTGAAATGCAATGCTATAGTTTTTGTCCCTGTTAATCATGGAGAGTGGAAAAATCTCTTCCTATTTGAAAGAACCTGTTTTTTAGTATGAAGAATTTATTTTTGTCTTTTTCAGTGGTTTTGTAATATAACGTGTATTGATACAAATATGTTTTTTATTGGCAAAATGCACTTTTTTGTACCAGATGACGTTTTCAGACGTTGGTTTCTGTGCCTGTTCACGGCAGTGCAAAGGTCTCTGTCGCTCTATGTGTTTGAGTGTAGTGGGGAGCTTAAGACCTCCAGAAACTGGGGAGGCAGCCGGTCCAGCCTTTGCAAGCTTCCAAAGGGGACGTCTTTCCAGAATGGTTCCCAAATACAAACACGGGGTAGCACGGTGAAAATCAACTCGTTGTGTCCATTTCCCGATCCATAGTGAGAAGGGATCAAGTGCCAGCCACTGTTACCTGCACCACAGCTCGCTGCCCTGTCTCCACCTACGCTCGCCGCGGCGGCGTTTCACCTCGCATGCTGCTGCTGTGCTTTGAAGTCATCTTCTGCAGAGAGTAAAAATCATGTATTCTTTTTTTTTTGAGCTATATTATTTAGGGGTGGTGTGTGAGGGTGTGTTTGTATGTACACACACATGGTAGTGGTTTTAAAATAGAGGGAGGTAGATTCAGGTTGGATATTAGGAAAAAATTTTTTACCATGAGAGTTGTAGAACACTGGAACAGGTTGCCCAGAGAGGTGGTGGATGCTCCATCCCTGGAGACGTTCAAGGCCAGGTTGGACGAGGCCCTGAGCAACCTGATCTAGTTGGAGATATCCCTGTTCCTTGCAGGGGGGTTGGACTAGATGACCTTTGAAGGTCCCTTCCAGCCCTAACGATTCTATGATTCTATGATTCTACACGCACATCTGTGTCCTATACATGGTGAAATTGGTGCACTTTTCGATTTAGGCTTTTTTGTTGCCACCTTCTGATATATCTGCAACGCGAAAAGTGGTGAAGGTCTATCGGAAGTGGATACTGCAAGAGAAACCCGTGTTCATGGAGGAGCCAGACAAAAAGGAAGACAGTCAGGATGCCGTTGTCAGCTTGGAGGATTCATCAGAGCAAACGGACAGTAAACATGTATGGTGTCAATGTTACTTTATTCTCTTCACCTACAATATATGATTTAGGTTTTAAACTCGCTGTGTAAATGAGTAACAATTTTTTGAAAGTGTGGAAAATCAAGATTAAAAAATGCTTTTATTTAAGGTGCAGAAATTTAAATAAATATTGGGTGTTCAGTAGCCCTTACTGAGTGCAGGGAAAGATTGAAGCTAGTTTAAGAAATGTGATTTGATCATTCCCTGTCTATTCAAATAGAAGTAGGAAGAACTTAACGGATGGAATACCAGTATGTTCTGCAGTGTTAAAATTTACGCTGTCTGTCGGCCTAGTGCGTGTGGGACTACCTCCTTTTGGTGGTGGTTACTTAAGAATTTGAAAATACCTGTGAATTTATATATACTGGATGAAATATTTGGATTCAGACACTGTAATTTAGGAAATTTTAGGAAATTATAGTAATATTTAATTAATATAAAATTATAATAATAAAAATTAGAATAATATTTAATATTTCCTATAATAATTTAGAAAATTAAAGTGTAGATAAAAATTCTGTACATCATCTTTTTAGTACTCCGTATTGAACCGTCAGTGAAAGTTGACTTTGACACTATTGACACTGTGAAGCTATTTAAAAGGGAGTTTTGTTGTACTGAGAAAGAGGTTCAAGTTGTAAAAACATAGTGAGAATTACAAGGTTATGACAGATTATTTTTGTAGGGGATTTGTAGTTTTGCCAGGCTTAAGTTCAACTATTGCTGCAATCAATGACTGCAAAATGTGATACAAAATATTTTAAGTAACATAGCTCTTAAAACTTTTATGAACCTTTAAATTCTGTATACTGTCTGCTTGTTCAGAGATTAAGAAATTATGGACAGGAATTCCTTGCTGGAATGAGCGTCCCTTTTTTGCTCTTGACGTGGAAATGATTTTGCATAAATGTGGACCTGTTCCTTTCTGCCTTGTCACTAACTGGGTCGTGTTTTGGACAGCTTTCCTCTGACCATTGCGGCCACAAGCGCTCCTCCAGCTGGGGGAGAACGTACTCCTTCACCAGCGCTGTGAGCAGAGGCTGCGTGCTGGAAGACGAGGACAAAAACGTTAAAGCCGGCGCTCAGGCTGCGTTACAGGTGCGGGTGTGGAAAGGGGGCCAGGCTGGGACTTACGTAGTGGTGTAACTTACACCACAAATTACAATACAGTCTCGGACATTAAGGCAAATAGCTACCAGCAGTCGATGTTTTTTGTAAGATACTATTTCAACTTCGTTTATAACTTTTTAAAAATGAATATTAAACCATATGGCCATGTCTTAGAGCCAGGTATCCATTTAGGACAAAGCTGCTTTTTTTTTTTCCTGCTGTGGGCTGTAGGAATCAGAACTGTACGTTTGCTTTCGTGTAACCTCATTTACTGGAAATATGGGTGGTTGCTCAAGCATATAATGCCAGGAAATGAGTAGCTGGAGGAATGGAACTCTTGCCTGACCAAATAGAAGAGATACCTCCAGACTCCCTAGTGTGCAGTGTGTGCCTTTGATGGGCCTGTAATGCCACCTGACTTTTAGAATGATGCAGAAAAATAAAGTTAGAGGTAAAACATGAAACTTGCTCTGAGGAAAGCAGAAGGTCTGACTAGAGGAGGACAAGTAGTTTATTTAAAGTCTTGACTTTTTTTATTCCTGACACTGTGTAAACTGATTGTAAATGCCTGTCTTGAAGGTGTTCTTGACAAACTCTGCAAACGTTTTCTTACTGGAACCGTGCACTGAGGTCCCTGTGCTTCTGAAGGAGCAAGTCGATGCTTGCAAAGCAGTTCTGAGTATCTTTAGGCACATGATAATGGAACTGTCAATGAATAAAAAGACATGGTAAGCTTAATATGTTCTGCATCGTTTTAAGAGAAAATTATCAGTGTTTAAACTTGATGGGAGAAGTATTGGGTAGGGAAAAAACTGGCTTTGTCAGGGGTAGACCTTACGACATAAGTCACACTTGTAACTGGCCTCTGAATTGATCTGTGAGATTGCAGGTTCTGTTGACTCTACATCGTGATACTATTTACCTTCAAGGTTTTGACTGGTGTTTCCATGCCTGACTTCACCACCTCAAAAATTAGTTTTTACAGTCTACAGGCAACTAATGTTATTTTCCAAGTGATCTGTGAAGTCTGAAGTGTGATCCCATTCTCAGTATGTCAGGTTTACTGGAGAATTAAGAGTGGGGTTTGGTACGTGAAAATTACCGAGTGCAATTAATAGAACATGTGAACAAAAAGTACAATTCTGTTTTGGAACCAGGGAACAGATGTTACAGATACTCCTTAGAATAACAGAAGCTGTGATGCAGAAGCCGAAAGAAAACCAAATGAGGGATACGTTCGCTCAAAGCATGTCGGGACTGCTTTTCCGAGTGAGTGCCTGGGGTTGGTTGGTTGTGGATGTTGATTTTTGGGATGGCTACCTGTAGTTTTAGTTAAGTACTGTTGCACAGTACTACGAAACCTACTTGTAAAACACAAAGAAACTCTCCTTTGCAGTAATACAAGTAGTTATTTTATAACCTGTTCCTAAGAGAGGGACACAGATTCCAGGTGCAAAAAGCAGTCGATTTGATCTGCTCTCCAGGGCTCTGTTACAAACCGTGGTGGAGTGGTCAGGCACACAGTCTCTGTGTGGGATACCTTCAGTGAGTATGTCTGAAGTGTAAGCTTGGTGTAACTGTTTTCCTGGAAGTTCAGCGGGGAAGTCAAAACTGAGTCATGTTGAATGAGACGAAAACTTTTGCAGGTGATGTTGTACTGGGCACGCTCAGCTGCAGCGCCTCGGTCTGAGTGGCGCTGGCGGAGCTCGATCGCCGCGGTCGTTCTGTAGGTGCAGGAGACAGTTCTTCATTCTATTCTTGTTATAAACTGTATTATTTCAGTTTGCCAGAGAACTTGTAGACCACCTGAAACATAACATTTCGGAATTTTTAGTTTTCCATAGTCAGTAACTTCCTCGATTATTTATCCACCAATTTCAAGGAATGTTTTCTTTGGTGAAGCATATCTACACATAGTATGTGTGCATCACAAATAATCCATGCGAGTATGCAGGTCGGTGTGTGGGTCCATGGTGGTGTGCTGAATTAATCTCGACAGAAATGCATGACCTGTCACCTGTTTCCCCTCTCTCAGACCCTCATCGTGGCTTGGATCAGAGCAAACCTGAGTGTTTACATCTCTCGGGAGCTGTGGGATGAGCTGCTCAGCGTTCTGTCTGCCCTGACGGACTGGGAGGAGCTCATAAACGAGTGGGCCAATATCATGGACTCTCTAACGGCGGTGCTAGCGAGAACCGTCTACGGGGTGGAAATGACAAACTTACCTTTGGATAAGCTCAGTGAACAAAAAGAAAAAAAGCAGAGAGGAAAAGGTTAGTCTCTGTGCTTCGCTGCTTTTTGTGTCAAACAATTTAAATGTTTAAGTTTAAACTTAAAAACTAATTTAATTTAATCTAACATTAAATATTACTTAATCTAGTGCAAGAATCTGATTAAGCAAATGTGAAGTGCTTTGGATTTATGTGTTCTCATCCTTCATTGTGGGAGGAAAGGTAATTAGGGTCAGTAGACTATAGCTATTTAGCAGGTTTTAGCACGCGCTCAAAATCAGTCTGTTCTGCGTAGTGGAAATGAAAGATGATTTCCTGTGCTGTAGTCTGGCATAGTCATCAATGTAAAAATTCTTTTCCATATGTTTTATTAAACTTTATTAATTACAGTATTTTAGCTGCATTTCTGTGCCTCCTTGCAATTGGTGCACATAGTTGAAGTAGTGATTGTTTTTTAATAACAGTAGAAATACATCAAGGTTGTTTAAAAGATTAGTATTTTTCATATTTGAGTGCTTTAAGTCCATTCATCCTTCCAGAAAAATACGTGCCAAAGCATACAACGCTAGAGAATTTTGTTTTCTTTATCTCTAAGGTGGCGTTTTGGAGCCTCAGAAGACAGCTGTAGTGGGAAGATCTTTTTCATTAAGCTGGAAAAGTCATCCTGAAGTTGTGGAGCCGATGAGATTCAGAAGTGCTACCACCTCTGGAGCCCCAGGAGTCGAGAAAGCAAGAAATATCGTGCGTCAAAGAGCAACAGGTTAGACCAGGACTGCACACTCATGTTCCCAAACACGCAGTAACACTCCAGTTCTAAATCTGCCTGTGAGTTGCAGCTGCTTCCACAGTCGTGCAATTGATAATTGAATGCCTAAACAGAGAGATTGCGTACCTGTGTCTGGATGTCCTGACCACTGCCAGTATGAATAAAGAATCCAAGGATTTTGGAAAAATCTAAATGTATGCTTTTAAATGCATTACACTTAATTGCAAGTTAGTCGTGTGGAAGTTACGTTTTTTTGTAAAGAAGTACAGTACATTCCTATTTTTATCAGTTCGTAAGAAAGCATTTATTAACCTCAGTCAGATAATACGTATCGCTTCCAAACTTCCAGAGAGGTAGCTATTTGCTGTGAGCACCAGGTAAACCAAATATTTATCTTATTCGCTTTATTTGCTTTCTTTTTATTAGCATGATGAGGTATGTATAGCATCTCCTTTTCCATTTTTTCTCTCATGTTTACTTCTGGAAAAAGGAAAACAGGAGAAGGGAGAACGGGGGAGAGGAATGATGGGGTCGGAGACCCCAGATACTGAACAGACACCTGATTTTTAAAGCCTTTCAGCAGTCTGAATTTGAGCTCTCTTTCATTTCATGGTAGCATGTTTCTGTGTTCCAATTCAACGAGCTATGGATTAAAAGTCTCCATAGAAAATCTCCTGATTTTGAATAGGAGATATTTTGCTGCACAGCTTCCTTCCTCATTCATAACAGATTAGTTGTATTTCCTACCAGGTGAATTTGAAGGTGATTTAGTATGTTTTCGTGACTACAGGCTTCATAACTAAGCCACAGTCTTCAGCTTAGATCACAAAACGTTTTGGCAGTGGAGTCAATTCATTCTTTGTGCCTGTTTTATTTTTTAATTCAGCAAGTTTCTGTTTGCACGCCAGTGGAGAAATCTTTCTTTCTTCTGCTTCAGCATTTCTCCCCTAGACTTCTCTCCAGAGCAATGGAGAGAACCTGGAAGTATTGATCAGCAAGGACTTTACTTGGTTGTGTGCCTTCAGATTAAAGAAAGTTCCTACGTTTAGTAAGAAAAGCTTATTTGGTAGGGAGCAAGTAGGTTGTCAGGTAGGAGGATGAACTTTATGTGTAAAAAGCCCTTAGTTTTGTTCTGTCTCATGGTCATATAAAAAGAGAATTGCTCTGCCTTTCGTGGAACTTGTGATGATCAGCGGCTCCCAGATCAGCAGGTGCAAAAATGTTTTATGTTTGCACAGGGGTTATAACAAGTAATAATGTCAAATATATAAAATGTGTATCCCTTCTCTAATGTAAGACATTACAGGATACTTGGGGCTTTATCCTGTCTGGAACTGGGTTCCCTAGCAAAACCAGAGGCAGCTCTATCTTTAGGTCCACTTTTGAGAGGCACACTATCCTGCTTCTCAGATGAAAATTATTTGTTTTCAGTAGAGATGGATGGACGTAAAAGGTAGCTGGTAAAGGGGAATTTGAGTAAATTTTTTCCATTCTTTATTTTTGAGCCGTATGTGCTGCTACAGATGCTTCAATGAAAAGAAAAAAAGGTAAGTCAAATTAGCCCAGAGACGGGTAGGCATCACAACTGAGAAAATGAAACATTCCGCCTTGTGGAACTGCTGCGATTCAGCAATCACCGATTATTGCACTTGCAATGTATGAGAGTTCCACATTAGTAACTTACAGCTTGTAGGAAATGCTTCCGGGCTTAATGTTGTAAAACTGTTTTTTTTTTTTCAAAAGCTTTGTGTTTCGTTTTATCATGACATTCAAAACTTGAAATATTTCATGATTTTTTTTTTCTGACATAATTATTGCTTTATTTTTTCCCGGAAGCTAAGCGAAGCCAGTCTATCAGCAACTGTGCTCATCTTTCTGAGGCTTTGCCAGCCACTAAAAGCGTTCCTCTTCTGCTTCACACTGTGAGCTCTCTCTTACCTGGTATCTCTTACACTTCTTGCTCTCACAGACTGTCAGGTACTGTACCTTAAAGTCATCTTTTATATAAATGTTCTTTATATTTTAAACTACTGTCTGTCTACTCCCTTTCTGCCCAGTTGATTATTCGTTAGTAGTGTGGAATGAGATGTCTTCACTGGTTCTGTTCCCCGTGCCTCGGATCTGTTAGAACCGTGATGTTAAGTACTATTGGTAGCCATTAAGGGAGGAGTAAGTTTAACGGGAGCATGTCTCGTCCTTCTTCAAAGGGTGGCAAAAAGTGGCTACTTGTAATGCCTTTCTTTTGTTTCTGGGTTCATTGTCAAAATAAGTAACCTTTCCAGGGAAAAGGAGGAGAGCAATAGCAGTATCTTTTCAAGGACCTGCTGTAGAGCCCAGTTGAAGGGATGAGCTAGTGTGAGCTGAATACTCAAACTCACTGGCTGGTGGGCTACTTGATTGGAAAGGAAAATCTCCTTCAGTCTGTTACACTCAGTTACAAATCAATGCATACAAAAGCAGTTTGTTGTTTTTTTTTTCCCAAAGAATTCTTCCTGTAATTATTGTTGGATGAGGCTTTGGGCAACCTGCTGTAGTGGAGGATTTCCCTGCCCATGGCAGGGGGGTTGGAACTAAATGATCTTTGAGGTCCTTTCCAACCCAAACCATTCTATGATTCTATGATGATTCTATGATTCCAGAAGCAAATCTGAAAGATTTGTCTGTGCCTCTTAGTTCTCAAATAGTGTTTGATTTCTCCCAAGATGTTTGTAGTACTGCAAGCAATGCAGTTTTTGTTCATTTTCATATTAAAGATTACCATGAACTACAATTAGATTTATATTCCCTAGTAACAAGAGTAAAATTTGTTTTAAATTCTTCATAAAAAGATCGCAGCGTTGGCTGTGCAGATTGAACACCTTGAGCAGTCTGCTGGTGGTCCTGTTGGGTCAGCTTTGATGGGGCATGTGGGCCACTGCTTTGGCTGCAGAGAGTTAGCAATGAGTTAACAATGAGCTTAAGCATGGTAGATGGCATCAATCAGTGTCCTGGCCATAACTGGCACGGCTACTGATCAATGCCATCTACCTCCTTGATCCCGAGTGTTACTGCCTTTCGCTTGCCTCCCCCAAATGCTGGGAGAAATGTGTTTCTAAAAGCACTGTGGTACTGGCTGATCTCAGGAGTTCCTGCTGCTCCCGCCCTGGGACATCAATTTACTTTCTCACTCGAATTTTCATGCCCCCCTCTCCTCTCTTTCTATTTCTCATTTGCAGTTACAGCAAAAAAGCTGCATGATTCACCTTGCCCTCACAAAGAGAGCCCGAGTCATATGTGGCTCAGATCCTTTTTTGCTGTTTGAATTGTGGCCTTCTTTGCTCTCCCCTTCCCCTCTTTACGGAGGGGCGGTCAGCAGGCACGGCCATCCTCACTGCCCTCTGCATCTGCAGTGGGTCTGCTGCCTCTGCTCTCTGCTTTCCTTCCCAGAATGAACAGGGGAACAGGGTCCAGTTTGGGTCTCCAGCACTGAAAACCACAGCTTTGTTCACGTGCCACCCTCCCACCCTCCCATGTGTACGCCGAACCCCCAGAGTCATTTCTGTCCTTTTTCTAGACTTTTTACCACTTACGCTGCTCATACATCTCTCTATAAACTTTACAATTTTTCTAAGGATATTTCGTAAAACTTATAACTTCTATAACTAGAAGTTAAATTCTAGCTTTTTAACTGGGGAGTTTTAAATATTGGAACAGGTCACTTTTTTGTATAGCTTGCTTTGGTGAGGAGATCACCGTATATAATTCTGAGGTTGTGCAAATATTTTGTGTTTTAATTAAATCAACAGAAGTTGAAGAATCGCAACAGCTGGAAAATTCAACAGGAACAGAAGCTACGGGCCTGTTTGCAGACCAAGAGCAGCAGCTAACTCGAAGTAGCAGCACATCAGATATTACAGATCAGTTTCCATCTGATTTTTTCCAAGGTGATTTTGATAAAATACAGCGAGACTGTACTTCTGAAGAAAAAGTGTTGAGGCTCGTTCGGCCTCATAAATACTGCTGTTATTTACCTTGGCTTCCAGCTCTCTTCTGAAATGGTTTTTATCTCATTTTCTCAGTAAATATGTTGTTGGTATCTTGTTGAAAGAACTGTTTTAAAGAAGTTGCTTTCATAAAGCAGGGGGGTTAAAAATGAAACCTCTGATTGTGTGCATTTTGTATGCGTTTGTAACTCTGAAACTTTTTTTTTAATCTGACTTGCATTTAAATTTTGTATATTCAAGCTGACAGTTCTGTTCCTGTCATGGAAGTATGTTATGCTTGTAAGGATTTTCCAAAACATCTTGTATTCCATTGTAGTGTTGTATTGCTTCACTTACCTATAAATATAAGAAGCATACATGTAAACATAACTGAAATTTTCATATCATTTGCTATGTAATTTGGTCTCACAAATGTCTATTTCTTGTTTACTTCCTAAAATTTCTAGGTAAAAAGGCTGGAAGTTCTCATAATTTAACTTCTTCAGACTCCAAATCAGGTCAGGAGAATAAAGGATGTACAAAGAAGGACCATGAAGCTGAGCAAGTAAGTCAAAATAGAAAGTGATTCTTGATAAGAGTCTAACTTTTTTTTCTAATCAGGTGCCTTTCAGTATTTAGAAGCTCTAGCAACTGGAAGTGGGAAAAAATCATTCATCACGTTTCTAGTATGGAGTCTGGAATTGAGCTGTAGCTGTCCATTATGCTGTTTGGTGTGATCATTCGGTGTGTCCTCATCTTGCCAGGTGCTCATGCAGGTGCATGTCACCGGCTGTATTCTAGCCTTATACAAGACCTTTGTCCTTTTTTTATATTAATCATAAATGAGAAGTTCATATGTTTTTAAATATAAATAATTAATCACTATCTTAGAGCTGTAGTACACTGGAATAAATGTTTGATGGATTAAAGTGCTGGGGAAAATGCTCTCCTTCAGCACGATTTGTATCGCCAGCTTCGTGCTGCAGCTGTTTGTGTGAGTTACCATTAGGGCAGGCAAGCTTTGTAAGTTTTTAATGCAACTGTTGGATAAACAGTAGAAATAGTAAATGGCTGAGGCTGACCATCTTTGTGGAAGTATGTGATGCCGTGGGGAGGACTTCAAGCTGAAGCTGGTCTTTGGGCCGTGGGTCTCCCATACATCTAAAGCACCATGAACACTTAGCTCTGGAAAAGCGGGACGGGACGTTTGCTGCGGAGTGCTTTCCGTAATCGCGTCGAGAATAGCTGAGTGTCTCAAAAAGGAAGAAGAGCCCAGTGCGCTTTGCACGGTGTAAGGGGGAGGGAGAGAAGTAAGCTCAGTAGTTGGAGGAATTAAAAATTAACCTGGCTCCCCGTTCTGTTTTAGTGGGCTGTGTTATAAAATATTCATGAGCGTGTGCTGCCAGGCTGTTACCAGCATTGCACTTTCACCCTTTTGCAAGTGGAACTGGGGTTTGACCATGTGTTCTCTGCATACCTTGCTGATGCACCATGGGAACCAGTTTGACTCCATATCACAACCCACTGAAGTATTGTCGTCACTGACCACCAGGAGCCACGTTTGCCAGGGAAGAGAGGCCACTCTGCAGCCTATCAGGCAGCACAAGCAAACGTGTGTTTCTTGGGAATGATTGCCAGTTCTCTCCAGTTAAATAAAAAAATAATGAAAAAAGCCATAATGTTAGATAATATAATTTCTACAAGCCGGTCGTCTCTTCGGTGGCGATCATTTGCTCTCTGATATGTGCAGAAAGAGCAAATGCATTCATGTCTGGCAGGTGGATCAGAAATTGCTTCAAGAAATTTATTTTGCAATAGTAATACTAATAATTGCAAATATAAAAAATGGAATTTCAGAAATGTTAACTGAATTGAGGTATTTTAGAGTAGAGATTTCTTCAGCAGTCAGATCTAGTGTGTTCCTAGGGATAAGGCATTGGGGCTTTTTCTTGTTTCTTGGCAGTGGAAAGCGCGATGATCTATTTTTCTGGCAGGCATTAAGTTTTGCTCTTATAGATGACATGGAGTTGCAAGAAATGTGAATTTGAAGATGATCTGCCAGATACAAAGCAAAACAATTATGCTTAGGGACAGAGCAGTAGCATCTTGGAGCAGAAAACTGGCTGAAGGGTTTTCAGCAAATGGGCTATAAATCCATTTGGTGGTAAACAAGAGACCAGGTGTCTTTGCATGAGTTGTTTTGCAACAGAGTAGTGCCCTGACATAAGAGATAACTACTGATTGCTTCCCAAAAAATTTTTTTTTTGGATGCTTTTAAAAGTATTGAATGATTTCAGGTTTGTAGAAATGCATAAATAGAGTCCTGCTTGTTGATATGAAAACTGAGCTTAAGAAAGGGAGGATGACTACTGAAATGGAAAGCATGATGTTTCCTTGAGATATTTAAACATATTTGGGTAGTCTGAATATTCGTGAAAATATTTTGACTGAGTTGTCTTTAATTTCTAATAACTGTGTGTATATCTTGAATTTGCAAAAAAATGATGTAGTTCTCAAAACTGTAATAAGCAGAAATTAATATTTTTTTCTTCTCTGAAGGTACTAGTACGAAGAAGCAGCAGTACAGCTGAATTAGATTTGAAAGCAGACTTGCAGCAATCACATGGGAATTACAGAGAGAGAGAAAAAAGTGAGTTTCAAGAAATACAGCATTTTTCTGAAGTGTGTTAATTGAAACCAGTGTCATAATTTTGTCTCGTGACGGATATATTAGACGCTGTTCTCGTCATGCTTTGCTCATGGAGCCTTTAGAAAGAGGGTTTGTGGTTTTTGTTGCTCTCCTTCTTGCTTTAGGCGAGAGCGTGAGCAGCGACACGTCCATCGGCGATGGCACCGACGTGGAGATCTCGCTGGTCCCCTGGCAGGCGGCCGAAGGCGACCACGACGTCCATGCGTCAGCAGATGTTGGTGTGGATCCCGACGCGCCTCGCTGGCTCCAGCTCAGTCCTTCGGATGCTGCAAACCTAACAGGTCCTGCAGTCCAGAAAATGTGTTTACTACTTCAGATCTTTATCTCGAAAAGGAGTTTATACAGTTCAGTTTGCTTAGGAGAAACATGTTTCATTTGACTTATGTCATGAAGTTTCGTTCATAATGTTAATTGAAAGATGAGATTTGAATGCCCAGAGTTTAAGGAATTTGGATAATCAGATTGAAGCCGACATAAACTGTGATCCAGAAAATGATCACACAGGTGAAAATAGTTGGGTTGCTTACTCTGTCAAATTACTGCTAATCAGCGAGATGTGACAGCTGATCGCTTGTGCTCTCTTAGCCTGCCCCAGTGTTCAGGTAAAATAAATTAATTTATATTTTAAGTTAATTAATATTTTAAGTTTTATTTCATAGCAGAATGATGGAAAGAAATTCCTTACTATATATTTCGACCGATAGGAAATAACTAATTTAATTCATGATAACTTCTCTGGTCTTAATCCTGTTACCCTCCTTATTCACAGTTCAAAGTCCACAATGCCTGTGCTCTAGTAGGGTGGGGTAAGTGGCATTCTCAGAAATGTTAATTCGGAAGCAAAAGGCCTTTCTTTACCTTGTCATTTTATTTATAGTATCTTCAACATATACAATGCTCATGATTATTTATTGAAACATTTTGATTCTTTGCAATTTGTGAAGGTACCTTCCTGTCTGACAATGTTATCTCAGTAACTTAATGCAGTAACGTATGAAACTCTCATAGGCTGTTTTAGCTAGCAGATACGTAGTTCCAAGGATTTTTTTTTATCATGCTCACTCTTTCTTTGAAATGTCTCTAATTTAATGAACCAGCACACCTAGTTCGGCAGTTCAGGCTGCCATTGTACGAAAGGTGAAGCGTAACACAGTACGTGGTAAGGGTTGCTAGGGATGATAAATTCGTTGCTTGCTTCATGGCTATGCTGCAAGACATTGCTCCTTTGTGTGTCCAAAGAGAGTGAATTACATAAAATAACCTGAAAGGTGATGTAGACTAAAACGAAAAAATGAGATAATAGATGTATAATTGCTCAACAGAGCCAGTGTGCCCTTACTGCATTTCTGGTTCTCACCCAAGTCACAAAACTTTGTTTTGCTGTAGAAACCTCTGTGGTGTAAGGCAAAAAAAGTGCTGTGCTGCCAGTGCTGAGCAGCGTAGATGCGATTTCTCTGATAATAGATCTGTTGAAGATCATTCTAATGTGCTTAGCAAACAATGTGTGTTTTAACACTTTGAGAATTCATAATGCTACAACAAACGAAATAAAAAAAAAAGGCAAAAAAAAAAATCCCCAAAGCTTTTCGTAAAAACAAATTCAAGAAAGCATAAACCCATCTAAAATGGCTTTTATTTTGCTAACCTTTGGGTCCTGGGAGGACAGAAGCTGTTTCCCTCTGCCTGCCTAGAGGTTTCCTGCACCTTTCCTCAAAACATCGGCTGCTGAGCCCTGCAGGGTGCCACGCTGGACCGTGGGTCTGATTCTGCCCGCAGACAGGCAGCTACGCAGCTCTGCCTGCTCGGACAGAGGGTGTAACAGCTCTTGTCATTAAAATTTGCACTTCAATATGGAATTTTTCTTCTACTGTTTAAGCATACTAACTCCACTATCCTGGCAGTCCTCACAACACCCTCGGAGCTGCCGGAGCGTATTCTTCATCACTGGTGGTGCCTGCTTTTTGGTTCCTTGTTCAGTTCCATTTCCAGGTCACTTCATACTGCGTGATCGTAGAACAGAAAGGACTCTTGGCCACAGAAATACTCCCTGTAAAAGCCAGTTATCGATTGAATAAATCCCTGAGTACATGAATGTTCCGTTTAACCGTGTGTGCCTCCCTGCTAAAAACAAAATCCCAACCCTTTCTTTGCTTGTCTGATGTCAAACTGCTCTCATGCCATCTCTGTAGGCCCTGCAGCCTACGTTTTCCACCATTTGTCTTTGAATCATGTGCCAGCTTGAGCAATGAAAGGGAGACAAGATTTGGTGGGAGAGAATACTTGTGGGATAGCAGACGGCTAGAAGGAGCAGTGTTCATTTTTTGTTGACTGAATTTGTACTGTGAGCTGCGTTTCTAATTGATGGAAATGGAACTTTTTTGCTTTACAGACAGCAGTGAGTTCCTTGCTGATGACTGCAGTATAATTGCTGGCGGAAGCCTTATCGGTTGGCATCCTGATTCGGCTGCTGTGTTATGGAGGAGGATCTTGGGAATTCTTGGAGATGTGAACAATATACAGTCACCGAAAATCCATGCAAAAGTTTTTGGATATCTTTACGAGCTGTGGTATAAACTTGCAAAGGTATTGTATGTGGTGCCTACACCAAATGATAATGACTTTTCTTTCGTTGTAAAATCATTAAATTTGCTTCAGTATTAACATCTGGAACATAAGCATGAGATTTGGAGGATTCTGTCACAGAGAAAGATAATCTTTTTTGATTTCTAGTACGTATCCCCAGTAGAGAATGTTTCTGTTCCATTGAAAGAGAATTTGGATTAGGCAATTTGAATGGGGTGAGGCAACAGCAGCAAAGCATACAGAAGTGTTGAATAGGGTACCACAAACGCTGGTGTTGGGTGTGAAAGCCCATGGTGTGACCTACAATGGTAACGTTTGCTTCGAATGTGGGAAGCACTGTAGAAAAAGCTTCCCTGGTGGTTTCCCTTATGTGTAGCATAGGGCACAGTGCCCTTAAAGTAAATAAAATAAAAAGTAAAAGTAATAATATGACATAAAGAGCATTAATAAAGTAAGCTATCAGTTTTATTAACGCTCTTCTTTTAAAAACGTTAGATACGGGACAACCTGGCGATAAGCGTGGACAATCAGTCTACTCCCTCTCCTCCTGTCTTAATTCCTCCTCTCAGAATATTTGCATCGTGGTTGTTCAAGGTAAGTTCTTTCTCAAATTTTCACACATTGGTGTTTTCTTCTATGTCAGTACTGAATTTGTGTGTGTTTGGTTGCGTCAGTTTTAGTTTTTGCAGTCACTGCTGGCTAAGACGACGAGTGCTCTCCAAAGGCTATTTGGGCTTGAATCTGTTTTACTAAATACACGGAACAGATTTGCTTTATGGAAAATCTGCTGAAGATACAGTTTTGCATTAGCTGACTACTAGGAAAAAAGGTAATGACACAAGATTTTTTTCTCTTTTCAGGCAACCACCCTGCCAAATGAGTACAAGGAAGGGAAACTTCAGGCGTACCGGCTGATCTGTGCTATGATGACAAGGCGTCAAGATGTTCTGCCAAATTCCGATTTCCTGGTCCACTTTTATTTCGTAATGCACCTTGGCTTAACGAGTGAAGACCAGGTACAAACTTTACTTGATAAAAAAATTGATTTATTCCTGTGTGCTGATGGAAATGTTTTGAGGTACCCATGTCCTGGGTCAGCCTAATTAGCGAAGCATTCAGTGGGAGAAAGACTTAATCTGTTGAGATGTGAGAAGATTATTTGGCCACAGAAGCAGCTAAGCGCTCACAAGAACGATAAGAAATACTCTTTAGACAAAATAGAGAATATCTTAAGATTTTCCACGTTTTTCTAGCTGTAGGAGAGAGTTTTCTCCTTGAAGAGAAATAGTGTAGGGCCAGCGGTGGCTGGAGCTGTGCTGCAGATGCCGGCAGAGGGCACACAGACCCCTCCGTAAATCCCAGTGCCGACACTTTGCTGCTTCTGAGTTGTTTCTGGTGCCTTCAGGGAGCCAGCGAGGAAGAGACGTGCACAGGTTTGGTTATTTCTGAGGTGAGAGAGAGAAATAATCCGTTTTTACCAGACTCCTGCCCTCTCAGTCTCAGTTCCCCTCCTGAAAACTAAAGCGTTTGGAAAATATTCCTTTTAAATAGATAAGGGGGGCAAGAAAAGAAAGGAAAGAGGTTTCTTCTGGAAAAACCTAAGAGTCCTGGCTGCTGCTGAAGCTTAGACAAAACCATAAGCATCTGCTGTTTATAAAGCACACATGGGGGGGAACAAAAAAGCGTAGTGGGAGCTCCCCGTCATGCCACTCTGTGTTACCCGAGAGTGACGAAGAGCTCGTTACTCTCTCAGTTCGTTAATGCCCTTCACATTTCAGAGAGTTCAGCACTGCTCGGTGTGCAGAGTGACTTCATTCTCCTCCAAAAAAAAAGACTGTGATGACACCCACTATGGTCAGACCCCCTGAATTTTAGAAACCACGCAGCATTAAATCCTCTCGCATAAGACACACAACTTGGGAAACTTTAAAGCCTGACGTAGAACAGATTTTAAAAAAAGTGTTCACTTTGAAAAAACAAAGATTTTTAAGTCAATATAGCAGCCACTGCTGACACAGGGCCATAGGGATGGAAAATATCAGCAATTTTAATACTTAAATTGTTTTCATCTACACATTTCCATGAAACGGCCGGATTTTCAGAGGTGTTTGGCTGTTGGCAGCTCCTTTTTTCTAAGCTAAAGGATGCTCTGTATTTTGAAATCCGATTGCTTCCTGGAGAACCAGTTCCTACACAGAAACTGGGAGATTTTTAAAATGTGGAGTTGGTTGGTTTTGAGCCCTTTTTTACTCTGTTTACTGCGTTTTGGTGTTAATAACAGTTCCGCAGATCTTCAGCTTCTTGCTGCTGTGGGGGTTGGATTTCAGTGCTTGCGCAGTTACAGCCCAGCAGTTGAAGATGAGGAGGTGAGGGCTGCGCAGCCCTCGCCTTGCCTGTCGTTCCGGGGTTTCCCTGATATTTCTCACACTGACGCTGCTCTTTGTTCTTCCTCACCTCGCTCGGTTTTGCTTGTTTTGCCTCTTGGTGGCACACTTGACCACAAGTTTGCTCTGATGGTACTGTCCTTTCAGTTTTGCTTTCCTGGGCTATGAGATGAGTTAGCTCCTCCTGCTTCGGAGCTCGGATTCTCCTGCAGCGTGTTGACGAGAAGCACCATCCTGATGCCTAGTTCTGTATGTCCAGTACGAATAGTGCCAAGGTGCTCGATGGGCGTTGAGACTAGTCGGACAACTTGCATGCTGGAGGGACATCTGCTGTAAGGACAAACGCAGGAATGTGCTGTAGGAGGCAGAAGTGCCTCCTCTGGTACCTGCCAGCAGCAGCAATGTGGCAAGCACTTTGCTGGCGTAGGGTCTCACAGCTTCCCGTAAGAAACAGGACAATATATGATCTCTGCAACACAGTACTGGTACTGATTTTGTGATTTTTTTTTTTTTTGATACTCCTCAGTAATTTTTAGTATATGCTGTTACACCTGATGAACTTCTTATGAAAGAGGGTGCGGTATCGTGGGGCACAAGGATCGCTGGAACACAGATCCTAGTTCTTTGTAGCACTGCAGAATCTTCCCCACCAAAGAATGATTTCCAGGATTCAAGTTATTGCGTACCAAAATAAGCTTTGGTGCAGATTTTTTCAGCACAGATTGTTTTAGTTTGCTAAGCACAAGCATGTATTTCACACTCTTAAGGAACATTAACAGGAGAAAGCAGAGGGTGTTCTCGTGGAGGAATTTTCTTTCTGTAAGTATGACTAGTGCAACTTCAAAATTGATGGGGGAAGGCGACAGAACGGTAGACCAACTCCAGGAAATCCCATTGGCTGCTTTAGAAGAGCTTTAAATTTTTACATAATTTAAAAAATTACAATCAGAAACCTTTTTGACCCGAATGTGATTATCAATACCTGAGCTTGAAATGTATTTCTCTTGTCACTCCTCCCTTAAGGATACGAGTATAAAAAATTTCTGCTGTATTGTGCAGATTTGAGTGTTGATAGAAAACCAAAGCAATACATTTTTGAATATGGTTATAAATTAACACAATATTATTCCCAGCAAGTGCAACCTGACTTTGCAGACTTGTCTCCTGGGGCATATAAAAGAGCAATGTAAGGGTGTATTTCATAGAAAGCTCCTGTGGCACTCCGAGTTCAAGATGTGGCAATTAGCTTAGCAGATGAGAAAGGAGATAGCGAGGTAATGAGCTGCATCTAATTTGTCCACGTGGAAGCATCTAACAACAAACAGCTCTGTACAAGGAGGTGACCAATTCTCTGCAACAATTGCATCACCTTTCCAGGTGGGAGAAGTCGTTGCACCAACGGCGCCGTGGCGTAAGTCACGGTCTGGCGTGGCAACGACTTCCAGCTTGCCAAGGGGCCCGGGCTCGGAGGGCAGGGCACCGTCCTGGGATGGTGATTCTCCTCCGGTACCGCTCGGCTCAGTGGGCGTTTTCCTGATGCTGTAGTGAGCCTGGGTTTTTTTCCTACAGCTTTTTATGAACGAAGCTCACTGAGGCTCACCACCTCCCTTCCCTCACCTCCAGTGTAAAGAAAAGTAAATTTGGACGTTCGCTGTGACATCGTGGGTTAGTTGGGGGTATTTCACCTTCAGTTGCTCCAATTCCTCGTCTGGATTATGGAAAAGCATGAAATGCTCCTGGGGTGTGATTTTGAACATATACCAGGGGATAGCCTGTTGCAGTTTGGGTAGGCATAGCTGCCTGTGCTGCTAGGTGAGACTGATGGTCGAAAAACCCCCGTTCCAGTGATTGCAACTATACGTGTCTTTCGATTTGCAAAACAAGCACAGCTTCTTAAATTAAACCAAAGTCTAACACTGCAATGCACAAATTTTACAAATACCTGAAGTAGGAAAGGAAATGTATTTTATTATTGCTACTGGCTGCTTACTGTAGCAGTCATTTTTGCTTCATGAAATTGAAAAAGTCCGTAAGCATCTCCTTGTTTCATAGCTTCCTTGGTTTTGCTGAAGAAAAAAAGTACCAAACCGCAATTCCAAAATACTAACAACACGATTCATCCTCCTTCTCAGAAAAGCAGCTATTGAGATAATTCTGATTCCTTAATTCTGGCACTTTTGGTAATTAAGTAATCCTTCTAGATTCCTGATATTTTTCTCATAAAACTTCTGTGGATTCTTGTGGCACTGTCTGATTTCTGAATTTGCCCTTAGTTTGAGAAGAGAATGCAGTGCAAGTTAGGTGCTTCCCTTGTCGTTACGCTGTCAAAGAAGAGGCAGCTTTTCAACACTTTTCAGGTTTCAAACCCCCAGCTGTTTGGTGCAGGTTTTTGCAGGCAGTCTCACCCCAGTACCAGGGCTTTGGCATCAGTTAACGTGCTTGGCATAACCTACTGCCACACGTGCCGCCGAGGTTTCGCCCGGTGGTCAGAGGTTAACAGGTTAGTTGTAGTCCTGACTTTTGAAGTGAGTTTTAATAAGTTTAATAAACGTACAATTACACTGGCTTGCCAGAGTATCTGTGGAATAGAGTGCATTTATATAAAAAGAAGATATTAAGGAATGTGATAAAAAGTATAGACTTGAGAAATTCTCTGTGGAAAGGACAATGAACAGACAAGGAAGGAGACTGTGCTGGTGGCTTTTTTCAGTTGGGTGATGTTACGGGCAGAACAAACTTTAAATATGTAAGAAGCAAAAAAAGCCCAAATCCAAATGAGTTGACAGATGTCCCTGGTGATTAGATTTCAGCACATGCAGATTGGACTGCCTGCAGAACGCAGCCCAGCTGTGGGCAGATAAGTTAACAGCTATGTTTTTAGCTCGGATCCTTTTAGGAGTGAAAGGATGACTTGGATGACACACTCTATCAATAAAGATGATGATATGCTAATGTATGTTGTGCTTGTCTGTAAGCCTCTCAGTTTGTTTAGATATGCTGTTGCTAATTGTGGAAAGGAAGCCACACCAGTTATGTAGTAAGCTTGTGTAGAAACACTGACTCTAGCTCTGTGCATGAGAAATGGCTAATTTATCATATCAGGCATTTTTTAGTGGAGTTAAAAAAAAAAAGGCACTTTTTTATAAAAGTGAGCTTTTATATCTTTCTGTTAAGTTTTTATTCAACAGTGAGGAGCGGTGTGCAAGTTCTAGAGTGCTGTTCACTGGGGCAGCATTAGCTGGGTAGAGCATTGTCTTCTGAAGGTACAATAATCGAGCAGCTTCGCTTGCGTACGCTGTGGAGTAAGTCCTCCTTGCTCAGATTTCTGCCCGGTAACGTTGCACATGAGGGCCCTTAGTTGTACAGCATTTCAGAAATCATCATGCATTTTAGATTCCTTTCCAGACTGCCATTTACAAGAAAATTATAATATAGTCTATTAAAGCTTAGATTCCTGTATTTTAGTTTCTTGTGACTTTCTTCCAATGACTACCACGGTTTCCTCCCTCTCCTAATCTCCCCCATATCTCACTTTCTGTAGAAAATTTGCCTGTGTGCCTCCATGCTGTGTTTTATGAGTGCTTTGGGAAAGCGTTAACAGAAAGCACCTTTGCAGTAGGGACAAAAATACGGATGCCAAGGTCTCCCAGGAAATCCTGCACGCCCTCTCACCCGTAGTAGGGTGAGTTGGAAGTGCTGGAGGAAAATAGCTGCTAGGATTGACTGAAAGAAATGGAGAACCAGGTAGCGCTGATTGTAGGAACCGTGTGTCGTGGAAAAATTTGGATACTTTTTGGTTTGTTTTTCTTGGTAACGCTTTTGTTCTTTCTGAATTGCTTCCATCCCACACAAATTCCTGTTTCGTAGTCGGTGCTCGGTCTGTCCCTTCTGTCATCCCAGCAGTATCTTGCTGGAGTGCCCGCTGCTTGCGAGCTCCTTTATGAGGATTTTCCGCACTCTGTCCAGAATAGAAACAGAGTTTTTGAACGAGGGGCAGCATCTCTGTCCTCTCGTTTTGCTCACACCTTCCCTTCCACCTCTCCAGTCGTCCGTGTAGCTTCGGGATCTCCTGAAGTAAGTTTTTGTTACCCTGGCCCTGCGATACAACGCTGTTCCAACATCCCTTCCCTTAGCCCTCTGCGTCACTTCCCCTCTTCCTGCTGCTTATTCCAGCCGGGCTGCACCTCCGGGATCCTGCCTTTTCCCTCCATCTTCAGCCGGGCTGCATCTCCGGGATCCTGCCTTTTCCCTCCATCTTCAGTCCTGCTTCTCCTCTTCGGACACCTTTTCCTTCAACTTCTCGCCCAGCTGTTCTCTTTTGAGCAATGGTACGTGGTGGATCCTGAGTGTGACTATTGTAACCGAATCAGGGTTTAACCATTTGCCGTTTTTTGGGATGTTCGAACAAAAACATGCAGAACAATCCCTTATCCTCTGCACGTGTTCCTCCACGCTGAAAACCCATGCAGCACGCAGGTGGAAGGGAGAAGCGTTGAGTGCTGCTAATTGCCACCCAAGGTGGGGACCCACCTTCCCGCGGGGCACCGCAGGGAGCTCCTTCGCCTCTGCTCTCCGACCAGTGCTCACCAGTGCTTCCCTAAAACCCCCCCGTCCCTCCGAGCATCCAACCTCCCGCTCCACAGGTGCTGTGGCACTGCCACTGTGGCTTCTGCCAGCCGGAGACCTGGGAGCGCTCCTGCCCCGGGCGTTTGGGAGAAATCCCTCCGGTGACACACGCAGCGCCGCGAAGTCGGGACTGTGTTCTTGGCACCCGAACCTCCGCACCTCTAGTAGCAAATGGGTGTTCAGATGTTTTCCTCTCGTTGTGCCTCATCTTAAAATATTTCTTCCGATTCGAAGTGTCGTCTTGATCCCAATGGCCTCCTGGGTTGTGAAAACTTCTGACACACTCTGAGAAGGGAGAAACTGAAAATTCTGTTTCTGAGCTCTGTTGACAGAGCACCTCTCTGGCAGCACAAGGGCTTTGGGTTTTTTTTTCTTTAATTATTGGTACAACTGTAGAAGAGAGAGTTTTCTAGTGCAGTCTGGAGGGGAAGGAGCAATTAGCAGCCAGTGATGTAGGCAGGAATCTGTCATCTGGAGTGCTTGCGAATAACCTTCTCCATGTTTTGCAAATACCACGTTGTTCTGGTTTTTAGTGTCTCTCCTTATCGCATTCCGGTCACAGGATACTTTTAGCAAATACAGCTTTTTTGGAGGTTACATTTAAATGACAGATTGAAATAGATTTTTCTGACAACCTAATCCTGTGCTTTCTGAAGGTGTCAAAATACTTCACAAATTTTTATTGGAACTTAATTTTTGACAAGTTAACTCTTGCTTAAAATGTGATGATAGCTAGGAGAACTTAGAACAAGTAAACGGAAGCTTTTGTTCCTTTAAAATTAAAAAATGAAGGATTTAACACGTCAGTCTTGTGTAAATTAATAATCTTTCCCATGCTGTAAATTTCAGCCTCTAATGAGGTGTCTCTCAGTGAAGAACAGAATGAACTTTAAGCGAAAAATCCGTGTTGTTCCTGTTGAGGGACAATTGGAAACGTGATGAAGGCAGATGGCAGGCTATTTGGTTACACCTGTAATCTGCAAAAGCTGGAACAAAAATTAGGCGAGGAATATTTTTGTAATTGAACTTTCCATGAACTTGCATAAATTTTTTTCACTTACTCAGTGGATGTTTGTGACCTTATTATTTGGATTACTAGATTAACCTATGCTGAAATATTATGCCATTTGTAGGGTTAATGCATTTGAGAAGGACATGCGTGTGATTGCCCCCTTCTCTCCCCTCCTCCCCATCTTTAACACTACCGAGCATCATTTTGAATCGAAATAGTCCATAATAGTCCTTTTTTTCACTTTTCTTTAACAACATGAACACTAAATTATAGCTGTGCAATTATGTAAACAATGGAAATGCTTCCAGAATGAATACTTCCTTTTAGATTTTCATTTTGTGTAATTGCTGAAAGGTTTGGAGCCGTAATAAACCAAAATTATTTTACACGTTTATCGTTCTAAAGGTCAATTATGAAAGAAGTAAAGAAACAACACTGTACAGAATGAGTAAACCAATTTCTATTGCCATCACCATATGTTTTTCTTATTGCTTGTGTTTTTCCAGTTACTGTGTACATAGCATTCAATTAAAGTGATTCATTTACTAGGCTGTGAGCTGCTGAACAGAGTTTACATTTCTAGAACAGCACTTTGAAGGGAAGGAAACAACTTGCCTCTGTTTGAATTACCTGATTTTTGCAGTATCGCTGATAGGACATATGTTCTCACTCGGTCGCTTTCTCATAAGCCTGAATCTTCCGATAAGCGAGCGATGCTACCGGATTACTGCGGGGAAAAAACCCGCTTTCCTTGTCAGCTGGGCTGTGCATGGCAGTGCTGCTTGGGAAGCGGGAGAGAATCTGCCCAGTTTTACCAGTAAGCACCTTCCTGGGGTGTGGGTTCGTTCCTGTCCCTGCTGTTTGGAGCAAGCTCGGGTAGAACAACAGTACTGCAGTCAGGAGATGTTCTGCCTCCTGGTAATTTGAAGCAAGTCCCTCAAACGATCCAAACGTAACTGAAACGCCTGGGATGAGAACTGGAAGCTAATGGAAAGCCAGGCTGAATGTGTTTTTGTGGGGGCCCTGGTGCACTGGCACGTGGCTGACTGTGAACAGCGAGGTGCGTGTTCCACCGCCCAGCTACGGTCCGGGCTGTGAACGCAGCAGTTGGGAGCCCGGTGACACAAAAGGGAAATCGAGGATTGCTTCATTAGCTTCTCAAAATAAGTTTTTCCAAGGTTTCTTACTATGAAAAATAACTTCATTTTTTCGGGAGTAGTGCATCTCATAAACAGCAAGTAGATCCACGCAGCCACGTTCTTGCAGCTTTTTGGCAGGCGTGCGTTGTGGCGGGAGTTGTTGGAGTTGTGTCAGTTGTGCCGTGGTGTAAACTCGCAGGCACTAACGTACTAATTTCTATTTTATCCTCGTTTTCTGAGCGTCCTGCGCCACGGTTCAGAGTCGGCGAAGCCGGATGGTCGTTACGGCGGTGTTTGACAGATGGGATTGATGGAGCGAGGACAGGAGTTCACGCGGCTGTTTGCAGCAGGGCTTTGTACTCGCCACGTTCTGTTACCTTTCAGGCCAGGTTAGCACGGGCTCTTTTATTGTGGCATATGTCAACAGGAGTGTTCTCCCATCTGCTGCTCCAGAGCTCGGTGCCAAATTATTCGGAGACCAAACACATCACGGTACCTGGCTCTGGTGGTAATTACAGGTGCGTCGTGTTGTGAGGAGCCCGGTGCATTAATCAGACCCTTAATTATGAAAAGGTGGGTCTTTTGTTCTGCTGGGAGCGTGGGTTTACCACCCGCTTTATGAGCTGCTGCATCCATCTGCTCTCTCTTTTTGAATGTTTGCATTGACTGATATTGACTTTAAAATGTATCAAAGGAAGTGATTAAAACTAGTTTAAACATTAACTCGAGTGGCATTTTAGCTTATTCAGGAAAGCGAAAGCATTATCTGCTACTATGTTAAGAACTGATATTATTGATTTAAAATATATAACACAGTTATTTCATAGGATGTTCCTGCTGTAAATACTTAGCAGAACACTAAATAGATTCTTTCCAGGTCTCTAGCAGTGAGAAAATACTGGTGTAGTTAAAGCATAACTTCGTAGAGAGAAAAATGAGTTTGGCTTTTTTAGTTTCTGATGTAGAAATCGAGCATATGAACACATTCTGGGACTAAATTTAAGCTCAAGCCTTCCTTAACACATCATAAAACCCGTAAAGATGGACATTGAAAATGGTTTTCTTTCACAAATTTTCTCTGAAGTTTTATTGAGGCGAAAAATAATTTTCTACTCGGTACAGAAATAGCATTATCTAATTCTTCAGCAAACATAATGTTGCGGGTAAGGATTATATAGATTTTATGCTGAATTTTAAACCTGCTGAAACCTCATAGGAAGGAAATCTTAACTCAAATGCAGGAACTTTGCTCTGATTTGGAGAGACCATGAAGAATTGAAATGTGGAAGGACTAACGTTGAAACGCTTGTCTCGAGTTTGTTCTGTGTCACAGGGTAATGTACTCGTACACATACAGTGCTTCCTCTTCAAAACAAAAACTCCCTCTGTTCGTTCAGAAGTTCAGCAAAACTCTTCTTCTCCCCAAGGCTTATCTCTGTTTGCTATCTTAGTCATTTAGAAGAAGAGTGACTTAGAACAATCTGCTTGGCATGGATCTGTCTGTGTGACCTTGCTGTGTGTGATCACTTCTTGCATTTGACATCCCTGTGCATCTCAACCAGTCCAGAATAACTAAAACATCCGGAGTGTGCTGGAGCAGCGTAACAGCAGTGAGCTGTCAGTGAGTGCCCCGGGCTCCTTCGGGGAAAGGCAGCAGTTGTTCGTGGCAGCTCACCTCTTATGGCTACGGAATTTTGAGTAATGTGATTTTAGGGAATACCTCGTTTGGAGTGGTGCAATGCTGCATCTTAAACTGATTAACGGTTTGAGTGGTTTGCATCCAAAGTCTTATTTAACAGGACAACAGTTCTTTTATGCTTAGACACGAGGATATGTGTGTTTGTTTTTTCTTAAATGGGAATTTAAGAGTACAAATATTACCAAAATGCACTTTTCCTACTAAATGCATCTGCAGCGCAGAGTAGTGGTGGTTATGTGACAATCAGTTACACGTAGAGCTGTGGGACTCTGTGAATTATCATCTCAATCAGTGTGGAACTGGTGAATTGCAAAGTTAAATCTTCCCAAACGCTCCCTTTTGGTTTGGGGCTTTTATTTTTTTTTTTCGGGGGGGGGGGGGGGGGGGCTTATATCTTCTCAAACGGGTAACTTCTCTTTCAGGATATCTTAAATACCATCATCAAGCACTGCCCACCTTGGTTTTTCTTCCTGGGCTTGCCTGGCTTTACGATGCTGATAGGAGACTTCATCACGGCAGCGGCCAGGGTGCTGAGCACCGACGTGCCAGAGGTGAGCATGGCAATGCCCCCCGTGCCCGGGAGCGCGCGCCGGCCAGCTGGGTTCCGATGTCTCCGCTCCAACAGGTGTTGACTCATCAGTGCAAAGGGAAGCGGGGCTCTTGGGGCGGATACCACGGCAGCTGATGTGTGAAATTGTGGGGTGAGGCGACACGCTGGTGTTGCAGAGGTGTTTCATCAAAAGGCCAAAGTGTGAGAAATCATATCCTCGCTCCGAGCGCAGTGTGCCTCTGTATGGAAGGCAGGGCTTGGAGTGCAGAATCTCATTAGCTTTTTTTTCAGGGAGAAAATATTGAAAGTACAGAAGCCTTTTAGTAATATGGAATTTCTTATTAAATATCGACACTAATAGAAATGTGATTTTAATCAATTAAATTAACGAAGGATAAGTAAAATATATCAAAGATGGGATGCCGAAATAAGGGTAAAGGTCTGGCAATCCTGGGAAAACCAGGAAAGCTGTGTTGTACATGGAACACGAGTGCAGGGGAGACCTTTCTGTCCGTTCTGGCCAAGTGCTTTCACAGCTGCTTGACGCATGTGTGGCTCTGCACAGGGCCACGGCCACTCGGATTTCGGCAGACCTGAGATGGGCAGCCTGGCCACACTTTTCCCGTCCTCCCTCAAAGAGTTTATAGCCGTTAATTTTCTGACATCTCTTTAAAAAAAACCTGATCAACTTGGTCGTTGATCTAAAGCTTAAAGTGCTAATAAGAAACGAGTACTCAGCTTTCCATGGAAAAAAAAAAAACCCACCACCACTTTCCATTTCTCCTACAAGCATAAAACTTAGCGTGCGTTGCATTTTATAATGTTGCAAGATTATATGGCAATAGCTGGTGCATTTATAGCTCTTGGCGTGTTGCCTTCGATGGTTCTGTTGGAGTGTGGAGCCCTCTGTGTGTTATATCCTGTGCACAGGCAGTTTGAGCGCGTCGTGCTGTCCTTTGGGTCACGCCATCAGCCAACAGGGCTGGGTCAGTGCCTAAAACCGGCACCCAGCGTTTCTTTGGGTTGTTCTGAAGGTCTTTATTGGCACCGAATCGCTGATGGTTGAGTTGTGTAATGACAGAGGAGGTATTAAAAATGTAGAATGCGCTTCGGAGCGGGGCCACGTCCCTGCTGGCGTTGCAGCTCAGCCTCAGCAAAAGAGCAGAGCAACGCAGCAGCCAAAAGTGTAAGCACAGTCTGTAAGTCGCAGCTTTAGTGCTGCTTTTGCTGTAATTCTGAAGGAAAAGCTACTGGGACGTGTTCCTCGGGACGCTTCCAGTGCTGCATTGCGAATGCAGCACACCTGCTATGCATGGTGAGAGACACTAGCCTCAGAGCTCGTGCCATTTTCATAGCCTTATCAAGTTTTCTTTTTTGTTCCTATTTTTGTTGACTTTTCCTTCACCAGGCTCCCCGTTCAGAAGCTCATACCATCCTTGGTTCTCTGGTTTGCTTTCCAAATATCTACCAAGAAATCCCGCTCCTGCGGCCCGCCTCGGAAGCTGGCGAGATCATCGCGGGAACTGCAGATGTGAAGGTCAAGTCACGTGTGATCAGCAAATCCTCGTGTAACCCGACGTGTTTTACTCCACCGTCCCTGCGTGTTTGCCGTGCGCTTTTTGTTCGAGAAATAAACCCCTCCCCTCAGAACCCCACAACTGCACACATTATATACACTTCATTGATAAGCATGGCTTTGCTTGACGTGGACCATAAAATTAACGATGCCTAGATACTGCAAATGACATTTTATTTTCAAGGGGAGTGACCTGGCTATGATCAAATGCGATGTTTTCCAGCCAGCTGCCTGGCAGGTCAATTCATTAAAAGATGTCGGTGATATTATTTAAAGTGCCCGTTCGTTGTATCTGTGTATGTCAGCTTGTCCTGTGAGAGATGTGGGGCGCACATAAGGGAAATATTTTTTGCCTTATTGGTATTATAGTAAAATGTTAAGAAAAGTCTGCTCTTAGACAGAACCATCAACTTACAGGAATAGTTTTTCCCTGAGAATTCATTTCAGTGGAACACCCTGTGACATGAATTTTTTTGATGGATGGAAAGCTTTGTAATTTAATGACCCTCACAGCAATACTCTTGGTGGGGGAAAAAAAAATCACACGTGCCATCCCATAAAGACCCAGTAAAGGTGTCTTGGAGCATGGCTTGCAAGTGGAACCTCTCCAAATGGTTGCCCTCACACAAACCTCCGTTGCCTTTCCCTAAGCTTGAGGCACCACGCTGTTCCACTGCACAAAGTTGGGCAAAGCCGGGGAGGAATCTCTGAACTCCTCCCGCAGCCTGAGAAGGCAGAGCCAGAGAGATTGCAGACCCCTTGGCACACTTGGCTCCCCTTCTTGCGTCCTTCATCAGGCCTCGGAGAGTCGTTGGGGCAGCATTAAAACAGTCTCAATTTTATAAGTGTCTTTTCTGTACTAGAAAATACTCTTAAAGTTTTCAAAACGTGGCTTGCTTAGAGCTTGAACGCCGTAGTTTGTGTTGTCAGGTGATCACCACTCATCGTTAGTAAATACCCCTCAACTCTGAAAATGAATTATTTCCATCTTGCTGCCTGTACATGATCTTAAGTCAATTAGATTTATCCACAAGGGCTTGTGTATTGGAGTTCTAATCAATTCTAAACTGTAATTGGAGTTCTAATCTAATTTATTTTCCTTGACAAAATAAAGTTGGTGTGTAGTAAAAACGGTTTAAGAACAGACTGAGAATTAAAGCTATTTGACTTGTAACTGTGTCAAAATTAAACAACTTTAAATACAGTGGATGTGTGAAGAAGATACTGATTCTAACTCCTTTTATTATTTTAGTGCTACCTCATAAACATTTTATTGAAGAACGCTACAGAGGAGCCAAGTGAAGCTGCAAGGTAAAATATTAAGTAACAGGAAAAACGGGAAAACCTTTTTCGCTACTGATTTTTTGGTGCTCGTACAGCTGAGTTGTTGCTACTACCTGGTGGTTTGATCCTATTTGGATGAGTTCTTCCCTTTAGCCCTGCTGAGATGAGGTTCGCTCTGCGCCATGAAGGCGTTGACCTGTTGTGTGACCAAAGAGAGATCACGTCTTTATGCATTGATTTCTTTTTCTTTTTTTTTTTTCTTTTTTTCTAAATGTTCTTCTAAAATTTCTGACAAAACTACTTTTTCTTTTGAAAAAGATGCATAGCCATTTGTGGCCTTGGAGTTTGGATATGTGAAGAACTAACACAGTGCACAAACCATCCCCAAGTGAAGGAAGCGATCAATGTCATAGGTGTGACACTGAAGGTATTACTGTGACAGTCTCTGTAATCAATAAACATTGTGTAGAAAAGGTATTTTCATTTTTTTAAAACAGTTGCTGGTCGTACAGAGCACAGTCTGCTGGTTTGTCTTTTCGTTGCTTAAAGCACTGTCAGGATGCTGGTTAACACGCAGCTGCTCAGGACTTTTTGTGTGGTCTTAGGGATACAGCGTGGGCCATTTTCAGAGAGATGTCTCCCAGTTCCGAACCTTGGCACGTACTCAGGAGCTCGTTATCTTCAGCGAGCACGGCTCGGATCCTTACGGCTCCTGGGAACTTGCTGAAGAGTGTGTGCACAGTTCTTCAGTGGGGCCAAGGTGGTACTCTATGCAAAACTGCAAAATATTTGCAGAAATAGCGTGTGATTGTGTGCCTATAGACCCTTTCCACAACAGACCACGTGAAGGTTGCGTAGGTAGCGTCAAGCCTGCTGGTTTCTAACGCTGACCGTGTGATTTCGCAACATTAACTTTTTTTTTATTGTTTGTGTAGATGCAAAATAATTTAAAATGTAGAAAAAACTACATGTATTGTATTGTATCTGGATATTTAATTTGACTTTTAATAATTTTTCTTTTCTTCCAGTTTTCTAATAAACTAGTAGCTCAGGTAGCCTGTGATGTTCTTCAGCTGCTGGTTTCTTATTGGCAAAAGCTTCAGAAGTACGAATCCTCTCTGTCCAGAAAAATTACTGAAGTACGTCAGTTTCTCTCAAATGTTTGGATGGAAATCATGTGCAAAGTTGTCTCAATTCCTTACTTGAGCTACTGGAACCGTGACTTGGTTAACTTTCTCTTTCTTCTGCAATTGTTGTTAGGAGATGTACTTGGTGTGGTCCTAGGACCAGTGTACTTCTCTCATTTGTAGTGATTTATTTCCAAAATGCTTCATAAAATGTTCTATTTCTCTTGGACATTGATTTACAAGGGCAGTTAGATGCTCCTAAGAGAATCTAACCTTTTTCATACGCTGTTCAAATGAAGTTCATGCTGTCTTGATAGCGGAAGAAATCAAATGTCTTTCTGGCATTTTGTTTGTTTCAATGCAGATCCTCGTGGCCACGATCGCGTTTCTTCTGCCGAGCGCGGAACACTCCTCAGTGGAGGCAGATAAAAAGGTACGGCACTGGAGAAGCAGCCTCGGTCCTTTGTGCTGCTCGAGATGGTTGTTGAGTGGAGACACTTGGAACCAGACTCACGTTTTGAACTGTCAAACTCCTGCCTTTAAGTTCGGGTGAATTTAATGGAACGTACCTAAATGCTGTGGCGCGTGTTTCTGTTTAGTTCATAGTTTCACTGCTGCTTTGCTTGCTGGATTGGTGTATGGCGTTACCTATGAAAATGCTCCTGGAGCCAGTGTCTGCTGGGGTTCTTGAAGATCAACATGCACCCAAAGCTCCTTTACTGGACTATATTTACAGAGTGAGTATGAGGAAGAAATGTGATTTTTTTTATTTTTTTTTTGGTGTCTAGAAGTTCAAAGGTGCCTTTCACGGGTCCTGTTAGGCACAGAAACGTTTTTCGCAAGCTGTAGAAGATCATGAATTCTTGCAGTGTGGGCAGAAGTTGTACAGATAAGAAGTTAAGAATGTGAAATGTTACGATTGTAAGACAAGGGAAGGGCTCTTAACAGTAGTGATGGGCGATAGAACAAGAGGAAATGGGTATAAGCTTAGTCAGGGGAGGTACAGGTTGGGTGTTAGAAAGAATTTCTTCTCTGAAAGGGTTGTCAGCCACTGGAATAGGCTGCCCAGGGAGGTGGTTGAGTCCCCATCCCTGGATGTGTTTAAGAAAAGGGTGGATGATCTACTTGGGGATATGGTTTAATGGGGATTAGGGACGGTTGGACTGGATGATCTCTAAGGTCTTTTCCAACCTAGAAATCTGTGAAATCTATGAAATCTATGAAATCAGAGATGTAGCATAGTCAGAGGATAGTGAAGAGAGAAAGGTAAAAAGCTCTAAAACAACAAGCCAGGGAAAATAATCTTTGCAGAAATATTTGAGTTATTTGAAATGGGCTGGTAAAGTACAAAACGAGTGCTGATGCAGATTGTTATTTTAAAACCTGTATTTAGACGTAGCTGGGTTTGTAGCACGTCTTGGCTTTCACAATGTAAAAATTGTGGTGGGTCCCTCCTTAGTGGCTGTGTTTAGGTGGGTACCGTAACGCACGCTTTGCGACTTGCTCAGTGCCATGCTTGTGTCCCTGCAGGTTCTGCACTGCTGTGTGAATGGCTCCAGCACCTACACGCAGCAAAGCCATTACGTGCTGAGTCTGGCCGATCTCTCGTCCAGTGATTATGACCCATTTTTGCCACTGGGCAACGTCAGGAGCTCTGAGCCAGCCCAGTGCCACTCCTCCACGGATTTGGGCAACCTGCTCACCGTTGCTGAAGGTAAGAGAGTTCACAGAGCGGGGTGAGGACCAGCACGTCAACGTTCGGCAGCTAGGAGATAAAGCTTTCCAGGTTGCATCTCTTCCTTGAAAATGTGCTTCTCCTTACTGCACGTAGCAACTATTCCTTGAAAACTGGGCAGCGCCCTTGTGAAAATGAATTGCAGTTGCCTCTGTAATGGGATGTTGGAGTTTGTTTGTCACACTTTATGAAGATCACAGGAGACACTAAGGTGCTGTATAGTGAGAAATTTGTACAGCAACAGTTTAGACTGAGAAGCTGGTTTTGTCTTTGGTACTACTTAAAATTTGGTATATAGGATTAAATTCAGCAGATAAGGTAAGTCCCAAATCAAACTTCTTTCAGAAGCATGCAGCTGCCCTTCTTGAATTTTTCAGGAGAAACGACTGCGTTGTCATAGATAACGTGCCTGTTCTGAGTGATTTGAGAAGAACGTGTATGATTTGGATCAAATTCTGCAACTGCATGAATGTGCCATTCCAGCAATTCAGTCTGCCTGTGCCTAAAGTGAAAAGAAATTATTTGGAACTAGGCACACTAGGTTACTAACTTTTTAAAGTCAACTTAAAACTATTCATCCAAACATATGAAATAATTTCTCTCTAAGTGATTTATCATAGACATCATCTTTGTTTCAAACATTTGCTGAAAGTAACCTTTAAGACAATGGCTGTTCAACTATGAATTAAGTCTGTTTTAAGCAATTTCCTGCATTAATATGCATTATCGTATTTTTTGCAAAAGAATTGAAAGTGGAGACGCGATATGAAGTTAAAGCCACTCTACACAAATTTCTCACCGAGCAGGACGTGTTGTGGATAGCAGAAAGATAAAGTTGTGTGTCAGGTACTTCTGTTGTTTTGGGCAGAACGAGGCGTTTCTTATCATCTTGGATATTCTAGTGCCCCACGAGCTCTTTGGTTGGCTTGTTTGCGAAAAACATTAACTCAGAGTTTTTACTACTGGGAGATTCCGGAAAAGAATAAAGAGCTTTTTTTATGAGAGGAGGCTGAGGAATTTTGGCTTTTGGGGCTAGCAAAAGGCTAGCAGGCACTGGGGGGTCAGTGTGCAGGACTGTGTGTGTGTTGTATGGAGTCATGGATGTGACTGTAGGCTAAATGTCAAAGGACACGTGGTAAAATAAAATAAAAATGTGTGACGGGTAGGATTCTTGGAAAGTGATTGGAAATGGCTTCTTGAACAGGAAGGGTTAGGAGGACAGCTAAGGCAAGCTTCTGAAATATGACAGAAATTTGCAGGTGCTCTTTTTAGTTACCTTCTGCTGCTCTTGTTGATCTGTTATCTTTTTGTTGGTCATTTTAGAAAAAAGGAGGAGGAACTTAGAATTGATACCTCTAACGGCACGGATGGTTATGACTCACCTGGTGAATCACCTGAGCCACTACCCGCTCAGCGGAGGCCCTGCCATTCTCCACAGTCTCCTTAGCGAGAACCACGACAACTCCTACGTGGAGTCCTCCGAACTGTCCTCAGAAGTCTTCCGGAGTCCCAACCTGCAGCTCTTCGTGTTTAACGACAGTACTCTCATATCTTACCTCCAGATCCCCGCAGAGAAGAAGACAGACACTGAGCCAGCAGCAGCCCCCTCGGACGTCAGGGTAATTGTCAGAGATATCTCAGGGAAGTACTCTTGGGATGGCAGAATATTGTACGGACCTCTGGAGGACTGCCTTCCACAGCAGAGCACAACGAAAGCGTTTGTGATCTCGGGCAACCCTGAGCACCACTTCATTTCCCAGACAGACATTTCTCAGGTGGAAGAAGGAGAAGACGCTCTCGACCAGTTGCTGGAAAAGATTGGTCACACCAGTCCGGAATGCCTGTTGCATCCCCAGCGAAAGCTGAATGAGCCATCGCCGCCACCCTTTGGCATGAGCTACGACCAAGAGAGTGCCATCACTGAAGCCCTGATGAGGCAGAGCGCCCAGGAAAAAGAGTACATATTTAAATGCAGCTCCAACTTCAGTATGAAGGTGGCCCGTCAAGAAGAGCCACGTCCTGCTGAACCTCAGGCGTCCTTTTATTTCTGTCGGCTCTTGCTAAATGACTTGGGGATGAACTCCTGGGACAGAAGGTAGGGAGAGAGGGTTCAGAACATGTTTATGGCACTCTTGCTCTTCTCAGTTCTACCCCCAAGCGTGTGCACTCTTAAGAAAGCAGGAATTGATTAGCTGGGGGGTAGTCAGAGCATCCTCTTGAACTTTTACATATACTTGCTTTGGTGATTGTTTTAAATAGACATCTGCAGATCGTTTATAATAAGAATATTTTTTTTTTAAATCATTTGAATCATGCTAATTTGATTCTCTTCTCTTAGGTGTTTGAATGAGAAAATAGTCTGCCTGTACTGTGTTGCAATTTCCTTCAAGTCTTTTTTTATATATTTATAGAAAAAGCTTTCATCTTCTTAAGAAAAATTCAAAATTACTGCGAGAGCTGAAAAATCTGGATTCCCGCCAATGGTAGGTAACGTTTGTTAAACACAATAATTGATAAGGTTAGTGTTCCCAAAGAAGGAGTAAGTATGTCACTAAACCAAAAAATTCATTAAAACTGCACGTGCCACCCATACAAATATTTGTATGAAAAATGGACTCTTTGTTTCCAAAGAGTTCTGTATAGCCTGACAAGCTATTTTCACTCGTGCTTTTATACACAGAATTCAAAATTAGTAGCAAATAATAAGACACAGCAACCTGTTTTCTTTAGCTGGGAGGGGAGGAAAGGAGTTCCAAAATTTTTTGTGACCTTGGCTCCACTCACCCAAAGGACTGTTTTCTGCAGGATTATCCCTGTGTCAAGAGCAGTACTTTAAGGGGTAGTTTCCATACAACTACTCTGCAGCCAGGCAGTGGCAGAATAGAGTTCTGAATATTCTGGTTTATTTTCATTACTTGACATGTAGCTGTTTGAAAAACGTCTGCAGCACTGCAGAGCTCTGATTTTCTTGTACCCCAACAATTTTCAAGCCAATCCACCCAGCTTGTTTTCAGAGAAGTTGCTGTCACTATCAGCCTTGTAAAACTCAACCCAGGATCTGAAAGTCAATAATAATGGGTTTTTCTTTCTCACGTATCATCACCCTATAATTAAAATTCTGTAGGTCAAATTAGCTCCCATTAGCACCTGGGCAATCTTACTGTCTTTGGCATTAACCCTGGAATTGGAGCTTGGGCATCAGTTCTTTTGCCGATACACGAAAGGAACAGACTCAGCTCCGCTCTCTCAACTGTGGTCATGGGGTAAAAATTGGTGAAAATACGTTTCTGCAACTGAAATCGAGTGATGTATTTTGTGCACAAAAGAAATGGACACGTAGAGTTAAACATAGTCGCCTGGTCATAGCTTTTGAGTGCAGGTCATCTAAAAGATAATTCTGAGCTAAAACTTCTTTAACTTTTGTTTCTTTTTGTTTCTACAGCCGTGAAACTCACAAGATTGCAGTGTTTTACATCGCAGAAGGGCAGGAGGACAAATGTTCGATTCTGTCCAACGCGAGGGGAAGCCAGGCATATGAAGATTTTGTTGCTGGACTGGGCTGGGAGGTAATGGTATAAATTTAGGCAAGCTAACATGCTTGATCTGAAGACCTACGGAAATCAAAGTAGGCCAGTAAAACAGTAAAAGGAAAACAAACTGCTTATATCGCTGAACGTTTAACTCTCTCTCAAAAAAGATCAATTTTAATATACTCAAATATTTAGCAGTACTTAAAAGATCACCTTTTTAACAGAATTCAGTAAATCCGCAGGCTGTTTCTGGGTGAATGCATCCTTCTTGTTTCTGATGGACAGGTGGCACTGCAGTGGCTGTTTCTGCATCATTAAGAGCTATCACAGAATTTTACCTGAATTTTAGCTGCTTTTGGCTCTCCACGTGATCAGGCCACTTCCCCAACCACGACTGCTTTACGAAGGACAAAGATGTTTGGTTTTACTTTGCGTTGTTGAAGTGGTGTGTCAGTAACCGAAATGACATGAACATTGATGGGTTTGGGAAGTGCATCGTAGCTGCATCTCGTGTTTAGGGATTTAAGGGACGTAAGATCTACAGGGAGAGGGAGCATCCTCAGTTAGACCGATGCAGCTGGGAAAACAAACGGGCTTCAGGACACAGGCTTGTCTTTGGAGAGGTGTTTCTTCTGAAACATCTTCCAGCATAGTTTCTTCTGAGGTTTTTCTTTTTGTTCAAATCTTCAGTATCTCATGCAGTTTTTCTGACTCCCTGTATTTTCTCTGTGCTTCGTAGTTAGTTCTCTCTGTGCATGCTTTGCGTGGGCTCGCTGAGCTGCGCGTAGCCCTTAGCGCAGCTGCGCGTGGCAGAACGCTTTGGCTTGCTTGCTGCTGTTTGCTGGAAGGAAGGTGGGATGGCCATGTGGGTGACGACTCAGTACCTGGTTTAGAGATGTTTACTTTTGGTAAATGCCAAATTCAGGAATGGGGAATGGACAGATCTAATGCAAAGATCACAAATGCCTAGGGCCAGACTTCTCTGTCTCTGGAATGGTAACAGGGTTCTAGAGCAGTAAGTTCACCAAGTCTTGGCATATCAATAACTACTGATTATTCATCAGTCTTTTCAGATTTCTTCTAATTATGACTTTCACTCGAACAGGTGGATCTGTCAACACACGGTGGGTTTATGGGCGGCCTGCAGCGCAACGGCAGCACGGGACAAACAGCGCCCTACTACGCCACCTCGACCGTGGAAATCATTTTTCACGTGTCTACAAGAATGCCGTCGGATTCGGACGATTCGCTGACCAAAAAGGTAACTTGCTGCCTGTGTCAAAACGTTGTCTGTAATCCTCAAGTGCTTAAATTGAAGTTTACACTGAAAACAGATCGTGCTGGCTGGCCCTAGCAGGCCAGCTTTGCTCTGCCATGTGGTGCTCTGCAGCTGGATTGTCCGAATTAAATAGCATCTAAATTCTGGATTCTGAAACACAATTAACATTTCCATGGTAGCCTCGAATACCACCATTAGTAATAATATTAGCAATAATTTCATTTGTGTGTTGACTGCTTGCCAAAACTGCTGTAGTTTGGTAGAACAAAACAACCGAAGGCAGCATAATAAAACCTTGCATATGGATCGTCAGCACGTCACAGAAAAGAAGGGAAGTGACAAGAACAGAACCAAAAGCAGACGATGTTCAAAGCCCTTATCCAATTGTTCTCAATTCTGACAAGCAGGCTCTGCTTCAAAGATGGCCAGAACCCAGCCCGAAATTGTGTTGATATCAGTACTTAATCATTTGTCTGTCCTAACAAGGAGTGATTTGAGATTATGGCGCTTGCCAACTGCTGCCTAGAGTCAAAGAAGGTTTTAGGTGCGTACCGAATCCTTGCCTTTTTCATTAGGATTGGCAACTTGTCCTACACATGTTGTTAATGTGCCTTAATAATGCTGCTACAGCCACCCAGTCTGCCACGTAGTACTGTTGTGCTCTCAAAGTTATCTTTAAATATGTCACTGGGTGGTTGTGTTTGTTGTCCAATTAGTCTCAAAATAACATGTGCTTCTCCTCAAAATAAAAAGGTGGAATTTTTAATTACCAATCCTGAAAACTTGCCCAGCGTTTAATACTAAAGCTAGATCCTTTCTTTTTTATTGTGATATGTCATTAAAAAAAAAAAAGTCAACCGAATTACATGTTTCTCTTTTTGTATGCAACGCATTATCGTTGTGTTAGTGGATTTACATGGCTATGGAAAAATACGTAATCTGAGTACATTAGGATAGAGAAGTAGGGCTGTGGTGTGTATTATTAGGAGTCTGGATAGTCTTCATCACTTCACCAAGGCAGGACTACCTGTATTTTTATTGTTCCTGGCCAGTATTTATCTAGCTGCTAGTTAAAAACTCCAGTGATGAGTGCTTTGCAGTTTCCCTGGGCAACGTATTCCTATGCTCCACTTCTTGTACCATGAGAAAATTTCTTGTAGCATCTACTTTGCTTCAATTTAAGCCCATTTATTCTTACCCTATTCCACATGGATACGGAGAACAGATCGCTTTGCAGCAGACTTATTCGTGTTTGAGAACTGCTACCACGTCTTTCCCAGTCTTATTTTGCCTACGCAAATTGGGGTCGTTTAGTCTAATCTTCCCGTGTAAATCAGAGCTCCTGGATTTTATGAAAGCATAGCAAAGGCAGTGAAATGTGTGTGTGTGTATACGTGTAGCTGTTGAGCTCCCAGTAACCTGGGAGAGGAGAGAGCACAGTCTGACAGAGCTACTACCAGGGGAAAAATGGGGTTTAATTGCAAACAGTCTATTTTACTAATTCTCCTAATTCCCACCCACATCAGGGATTAACACAGACATTGAGAGAGTCTGGCTATTCTATTTAATTGTCTTCCCTAAGTTTGCTTTGAGAGAATTTCTTCTTTGTGAGAAAGAAAAAGCAAAAGCATTTAGTAGCTGCCAGCCCCCAGGTCCTGAAGTGCTGGGAAAGCAGGCCAGCTCCAGTACGTTATCCGCAGAAATACTGCCGAGTAATTACTCCGAGACTTTGCAAAAACTCTGAAGTCTGCTATAGGAATGGAACCCTGCAGGGATCACACTGTGTGTTCCTGTAAAGCACAAAGCTCTGAGCAACCTAACGGAGCTCGGGAGCCGGCCTCGCTGGAAGCAGTGGGTCGGACCAGAGGGCTTCCAGAGGTCTGTTTTAGCATGTCATCTCCCGCGGTTCCGGGCTGCTCCACGGAACAGCTTCCTTGGATTTGTCGCAGCTCTTTCGTCAGCAAGCTTGTATTTCTGTGCAAATTCGCATAGACTTCTTCACAAATTTTACAAAACTGCAGCTGAGAGCGGAGGCAGATGCATTTCAGAAGCACTGTAAATTTTCTGGAAGATGGATAGTTCTCTAATCCCGTGAAAATTCAAATGCAAGCTAGCTCATCCATCAGCAGCCAGCGTGTTGCCATTGCTGCCGGGGTTGCAGCAGCTCTCGAGATCGTCACGAGTGTTTTAGTACTTCCAGTTGCTCACTGCACAGTTACTGCGATAGAACTGTGCGTGGTGGGAGAGGACAGCGTCACTGGGAGGAGAAAACTTTATCACGTTGCCCATCGGGATGCAGTGGTGGCCACGAGTTGTTGTCTTGCCTTCCCCTTTGCCTTCCTTGCTTTCATCAGATAAGATGGATACTGTCTGGGATCTAAGGGGTCCCCCTTATCTCTGAAATCTTGATGTCATTTCTGTGGTCCCTTCTCTGCTTGTCTTGCCTCCAGACAGGCAAAAAGAATTCAATACCCATCAGTGTGCCTGGCTCGCCGGCTCCGGAGCTGAACAGAAGGTCTTACCACCTGCTGGCCAAGGAAGTAGTACAGCAGGCCATAAATTCTGTGGGCTGGGGAATTAAGCAGATGCAGTAATTTTACTTAAATATGTTATTATAGTTCTTTTATTTTTACTGAACACAAGAGGATAAATTCGTTTCTGGTATAAATTCACAAGAATGAGTGCACTTCCGCTGAGGATGAGCTTGGACCCTCGTTTTTGTGCGGTACACTTGTAATTTGCAGTTTGTATTCTTTTATTTGAAGTATATGCTGACATATTGCTCATTCGGAGGAGGGAGGAGGAAAAAACTCTCCAAATAAGTCTTAGCCCTGAAAGAAATCTTTTCTGGTGGAATAATCAAAATTCAGCTGATATCTTTTGTTGCTGTGGGGTTCAGCATCGTCGGTTCTAAACTTCTTTTTTTTTTTTTGTCTGGCTGTCTTGTGGCAAGAGTGAAAATCAATCATAGTAACAGCATCCTACTGCTCCCTGTCTTGTTCTGCCTAAATTGTACCTAACGGTTTAAAAACGAGCTGCAGAATTTCCGAGTGATTTATTCCATCTTCTCCATTGTCATAGCAGAACTTTTTCGATTCAGAAATCTGGTTGCAACCCCATACTGAACTCTTGCTCCTTCGCTGCAGAAATTTGTTAGCTGGAGCTAGATTAGATTTTTAGCAGCTAATCTAACTGCTGTAGGGGTTTGCAAAGTGGGGACAGAGCTGTGCTATTGGATTTGTCCAATTCATTTGACTCCAGGACTATAATTGCACTTATGTCTTACAAGGCTTTTATAGCCTAGGGCTGGCGAGCAGCAGAAAAACAAATTGGCAGTGATACAGTAAGAGTGAAAGGGAATGAAAGGCACACATTATCAGTCTCCAGGCAGCGCTGTTCTGGCAGGAAGTTTCTGGGTTAATTTACAAATAAAACTTAGATTTTAGGATGGGTACACTGTCAGCCAGACAATGGGGATGTCAGGCCCGACTGTTACTTAGCAAAAGTAGCAGCCATGCCTGCCCAAAAGCAGGAATTCTTCGGTCAAACAGACGACTCCTCTCTGGAGCCAGCTGGCCGGGTAATGCAATTAGCGGGGAAAGGAGGTCAGGCCACGAGGTGTGTACCGTGACCGGTGGCGGCGGCGCCTTGCCTGGCAGGCAGCGGGCAGCCGGAGCGCGCCGCCCCGTGCGCCGTGTGCCGGGGCGGAGGGGAGCCAGCCCCCCGGAGCTGCCGCCCGCGCTGCGGCGCCCACGTCGGGGCCGAGGAGATGCGGAGCAGACGTGGGGAAGGGCGGCGTGACGCGCGGCAGGGGCTCTCCGTGGAGCAGCTCCCGGGCGCTGGGCGTAGCGCCCATCCGGCCGTGGCACGGAGAGGAGCGTGTGTTTTGTTGGCGTTGGCCAAACGGCTCCGCGCGGGCCGGCAGTCCCTGCGGCCGGCTCGCTCGGCGGGGAAGCAGTTGCCATTTCGGGAGCTGCCTTCCCTGAAGGTTTGTAGGGAGATGGCTCAAGTCGGCAATAAACCTAAACAATCTGGCCACTTGTGCTTGAGCTGTTCTGTTGTTTGCTTTTGCTTTTTCATATATATATCTCATTTCCAGGCTGCTTTGGGAATTTTTTAACATATTTTTTTCCTTCCCCCCCCCACCCCTAAACTACATGGAGAGCATAGCACAGGACCCTCACTCCAAACACATCCTCTGTGTTGCTTTGGACCTCTAAGCCAAACTTGCTTATGTCCTTCAGGGGGTACTGAGTCTGCCCCACAGTTGGGTCTGAATGAGCGATACAGGACAATAGCAGCTGGTTCATTGTCGCTGATAAGATTATTATAGTATTTTTTTATCAATGAGATGATCTTGCGAGAACAAATATTTTTTTATTAAGACTAATTTTTTATTTGTAATGTTACGTCCTATACATGCGACGATTAAGGATGTATGACATCAAAACAACGACAGGTAGGAACTCAAGCTTTAACACGAGTCACTAGCACGTGGTGAGGATGGTGGCAGAGGTAGCAATTTGTTATCACACAATGTTTGCAAGATGTTGAGCTCGCGGCCATCCCTTCCTGTCTCAAACAAGCACAGCAAGCCTCCGTTGGTCTGGCTTCTCCCTGTTCACAGAATTTTGTTCTCCTGGATGCGGTATAGGTACAGAGTGGTTTGGGATGCTTCGGTATGAAAAGCATTTGTTATTATCAGAATAGTTCCTTGTGATTTAAAAAGGGTCTCCTAATGAGTGTTTGGACATACTTTGATTCCTGTTTTACAGCAGTATGTGCTGTTTGTCACTCCAAGTGCAGGAGGAGGCAGGGCAGCACAGAGCCTTTTCTTCAGGGCTTGTTTTTGTCGCAGGAGCAGCTGTGTTGGGTTTGTGAATCGCCCTGTGCGACTGGACGACCGTATCACCTTGCAGAATCCGGGTTCCGTGTTTCTTTGGGCTTTTTAAAGCGGAGGTCGCTGGATGCCGCCGCGGTAGGCTCTCCCGGTGCTGCGAAGCCAGCGCCAGCCTTGCTCTAGGATCAGGGCACGTTGGGTCCAGCCCCATAAATCGCGGGCGCTGCGCCCAAACGCGTGGCCGTCGGGCGGCTCCGAATGCCGCCGGTGTGAGCCGGGGCTGTCGGGAGAACCGCAGCTCCGCATCGGCCGTGTGTGCGGAGCCGCGCCGCGCACCGCGTCCTCCTGGCTGTAACCTCCTGTGCACAGAGTCTCGGAGCCAGACGGAGTTTTTGGGCTTTTAAGGCTGAACTTTACATCTTGCTTTTAAGGTGACCTGGCTGCATCTGTTCCCAGAAAGTCAAGTCAGGGTTTTGTCCTGCGCCTCAATTACTGCTTAGTTTTGTAGGTATCGGTCTGTGCTGCGATACTATCAACAGAAGCATTTTCTTGGATGCTGCTTTATTTTTTACTGAGCAATTAAGAAAATACAAGAGAATGCACAGAAGTCAGGATGGCCATCAGAACAGTAGTTTTTCCTGATTTTTGTACGTGTAAGAACCGCTGGTAATAATATGACTATCTATTATATAGTAATATAATAACATCGTTAATGCTTCCATGTTTTTTATAGGACACAAATGGTTTATATTTTCTTCAAATGGATCTAAAAATGTCTTTTATTCATAGGTGTAATTAAATCCCTTTAATGTCTGTTTCATTTAAAACAAAATGAGAATCGAAGCCATTCTATGAACTTATCTTTGTTTTATTCTGCTGGGGTATAAACTGTAAGCCAAGTTCATTGTCTTTGGCTTTTTTATCCTTGTAACGTATCACGCTTTTTGCGAGCTGCCCCTTACAACCAGGGTAAGCTTTGCCACCTGGTCCTGTAGGAGTGAAATTCTTTACTGGTTCTGAAGGAGGAAAATTCAGTGGTGTAATATGGGCTGGTAGAAGGCGTGTGGCGACTGCTTCGCTGCTCTGTGCCAAGGAAAAGCACCACCTTTTCCTTTCCTCATCCCCCCACTACGCACACACACAGTGGAGAAGACAGAGCCACGTTTTGGCTTCTTTGTTAGGCCTGTTGTGCACATTGTTCCGGGGGCTAGCACCAAATTGGGGGGGTGGTCTTTTAAGCTTTAAGTGGGACTTAAATTCTCTTTATGCTTTGAGCTGGCATTCTGCATGTGGATGAAATTTTAACTTTAAAGCTTACAGTTGAAACTATTGTGAGTGGCTTGTACATGATTGCCAAACACTTTTTGCCATCTGTTAGATCACCTCCAGCTCCTCCCGTAACAAAGCAAGCACACGGGCTTTCAGATGCATTTCGTGTACGTCACATTTAAATTTTATCCATGTTTTATGCAACTCTGCTCCAAATTAAAAACTAACTCCCACAGTATTTCTCATGCTGCTCTAGTTCGCGCTGCCCAAGATATTTTGCTTACGTTTTCAAACAAAAGTCCTCCCCAGACAGAGTCAGCACAGAGATATTTGTAATATAATAAATTCAGTAACAGTGGTTCGTGATGGAAAGTTTCTTGACATCCTGAGTCAAGGCCTTTCATATTTGTGGCAGCTACATTATTTTAGCTGGAATATGATGTTCTGTTGGTTAATGTTTTGTCCTAGTAATTCAGATTGCCATCTGAAATTATTGTAGGTAAGGTGCATTTACATATTGTGCTAATGGCTAGTTTGGTAATTACTTAATTAAGCCATCAGGCAACAATGTGTTCTGAATGAAGCAAATCATTTAGCTGATCTTTTCATGAGCAACTGGAGAAAAACAATATTTTAACTTTTTCTGTGATGAAATATTTCTACTATTGAGCATTGTAATTCAATTTGTAAGCCATCACCCCTCATAAACTGTTGTTATCACTCTGATTAATAAAGAGCCAATTTGCCGTTGCAGCTTCGTCACTTGGGAAATGACGAGGTTCACATCGTCTGGTCTGAGCACACCAGGAACTACCGCAGGGGCATTATACCAACGGATTTCGGAGACGTTTTAATTGTTATTTATCCAATGAAGAATCACATGTTTTTCATTGAGATAATGAAGAAACCCGAGGTACGTTTCGACTCTTCTGTTGGATCTATCGTATGTGTTACACAAGTGACCGAGAGTTTTGTTGCTTAAAGAAAGCTCAGCGGCTTAGAGTTTAGTTTTGGGGTTTTTTTCCAGCCTTTTAGAGTTTAGTTTGTTTTTTTTTTTTCCAGCAAATGCTAAATATAGTCTGTCCATCTCAGTTTAAAAGTATACTGAGTAATGAGCTTTTATTTTAAAATTAGAATTATTAATAGCAATGGAAACGGTTAGTAATTCATTTTATATTCATGCTTAGCACTTCAAGAAATATTTCAAAATTCTCAACCCGTGGGAGCCATTGTACAATGTTTAAAATAATTGTGAGTTTCCAATGTGAGGCTGTAAAAGCAAAATAATAGATTTGAGTTCTCGTTTGCCATTAATTCACCCCACACAGCTTGGTTACTGTGGTACATATGGTGCTGGGCATAACCTCACATGTCTTTGAGACCCTCCTCGTAATCTGACTCAACGGGATCGTGTAGGCATTGGATATCCTTACATCAAACAAAGTATTTGAGGTTTCGTATTTTCTGTTTAAATTGTTGTTATACAACCACTTTTTAGACGTTTTTTGGAAATAATGGGTTGTTTTCCCTGGAAAGTGCCAGGGATGTGTATGTATGTAGATAGATATATGTGTAAGTATAAAAAAGGTGCTTCGATAAATGCTTGTCTGGTACCTCATGGATGCAAAAATGTGTATAAAATACAACTTTATGAAAGTAGTCGGTGTGATGAGTACCATTTCCCTTATATGAGGGACGATATTTGTCCAAGAGAATAACCAGCTGTGGAAAAATGCATACATCAAATGACATATTTACCAGCTGCATACAATATTTTTTCAGTTGTGAATGGCAGAGCTATTTATGTATTAACAACCAGTGGTTTGCCAGCAGACATTTCAAACTGGAAAATTTTTTATAAATTGAAATAGTGGGGTTTTTCCTACACTTGAGTTTGAGGTCTGCAATCAGCTTCTTGGGAATTTCAGCTTTTAATGTTCCATCAGGAAAATCGGAATTTAGGGTTACGAACACGCTTGAAAACTCTATGAACCAATCGAGGAAAGCGATGTCATCTTACATATTAGTCAAAAATACCCAACGGGCAGAGAGAATAACAGCTAACTGGAAATTTAGTGTTATCCCTACATTTAAAGTACAAACCATTACAATGTAATAAAATTAATCCAGACATTTCCAGGGCAAGTGTGGCTGACCTTTTGTTCACCAGCTACTGACCCCAGGGTGAATGAAAGAGGCTTGCAGAGAGAAATGTCTGTTGTTTGGCTTCAGTCCCTGGTATTTAAATTGCATTCCCTAATCAAATGAAAAGGCTGTCCTCTCTATCAGGTTACAGAATCCATGGCAACATTTGGCCTTTTATATCCATAATGTTAGCCTTTTTGTTTGCGTCTAAGTAGAGACACCTGGAGCAATGTTAACATTAACCGATTTAGCATTAATAGCTTCATTATATAAGAATTTCTGATCAGATAGCTGTTACTTTTGTTATATTGCCTCAGCTCGTATTGTTTTCATTTTTTATCTCCCTGCTTGGCAACCGGGCAATGATTTGCAAATTTTTTTTGTCTTGATTAATTAAGCAATATAATTATCAGGAACCGTGCCGCAGTCTTTGCCCGACAAAGCTTGGGAGGGAAGACAATAGTAAGTCTGTTGGTGTGAATGCATTCCACGCGTCACAGATGCACGCGGATATTCCGAACAATGAGACGGAAAGCTGCCTGCGAGAGAGGACAAAGCATGCCAGGCAGACTCGACACACTGCACATACCGCCAGGGACATGCTGCGGGTTCCCTGGGACACAGATGCCTCGTTAGATTGCAGCTAGTCATCAGAGATTAATTCTCAGCCATTTGGTACAATAATTTACCCATTCCCCACTCTTTTAACTAGTGCTGCTTGCTGCAGAGGGGAAGGCTTTGTGCTCAAAAGGTTTGTTTGACCTTGCCTACTTTTACTGCGCGCAACAGAAATAATTATTTTTTTCCTTGGAAATTGAAATGAAGCAGGTGTTTGCAGCGGGCTGAATATTAATTTTTGTTTCATGGGTAACTTGCGTTGACATTTGGAGTAGTCTAGTCAAGGAAGGGGGTATTTCCCTTTACTCTTTTTTAAGTATTTTTTTTTAATTGATTCCTGTGCAAGCATAATATATTTTTTTGTAACCATTCGAAACGCTGTTTTCCTCAAATGGGCGTTTAATACCAACTTCCAGAACAATACGGCGCGGGGAGCACGTCCCTCTGCATTCAGATGGTGCCCCCCCTGCAGCTCCTCGTTAAGGCAGAGCCCCTGTGCAGATGGAAGCTGACGATATGCGAGCCCCATTGACTTTAATGACCCTCGGCGTGGCCGGTAGCTCTGCTCAGGAATTAATAATTCCCGAGCTTTGTGTCCGGGCGGGCGCGCGGGCCGGCTGTGCGCTCCGCCTGTCGCAGCGGGCTCCGCGGACCCCGCGCCCGCCGGGCAGCCGCCCCTCGGCGGCTCTCGCGGGGTTCGCCCCGCGCGCCCCGAGGCTGCGAGCCGGCCCAGGGAAGTGCCGCTCTCGGGTCGGCCCCGCTTTTCCTTCGGTCACGCCAAAGCAGCCGCTCTTCCAAAGCCGCTTCCGTCCTTCCCGTTGTTCCCCTCGTCCATCTGCCAGCGTGTGCCGCCTTCGGGTCGTGAAAAACGTCTGCGTTGGGTAAATCGCGTGCCCAGGGCGCAGTTCTTGGACTCTGATCGGTTGGATTATTTGAAACATGCTGGGGAAAAAAGCAGGTTTCCCAATTTCATGACAGTCCCTCCGAAGAGCACCCACGGCACCCCTACCCCTGCGCTGGGGGACAGCGCCCAGGGGTGCCCGGGAGGGAGGGCTCTGCAGGGTTCACCTACTTCTCTGTTCAAAAGCACTTTTAGAGTAAAGTGTGATTTTTGGCTATTAAACTTTTAGAGAAAACAACTATTGAACTTTTTGGTTTAAAGTGGCAGAGGGACTGGAGGTCTTTTTGAAATGTTTGCTGGAGAGTGGCCACTGAAAGATTTTTTGGAATGCCAGCATATGCATATAGATGTGTATGTACTTGTGTATCGTGTACACACGTGTAAGGCGTGTAGAGTATACACACCTCATCTATATTTTGAGTATATAAATTCTGTAATACTGTGTTAAGAAAATCCACCAGGCTCCCTAGACTCCAGGTGGTTTTGAAACAGTCCTGGAAGCAAGTCCTGTGAAACCAAGTCCCGTAGGGAAAAGCTGCTTGTCCAGGAGCCTGACAGTGAGTTTCCCTGTACAGCAGTGTATGTGAGTGCTAATCTGACTTTAAATATCTGGTATTTGTATGTTCCTATAATTTTAGAACTAGTGTGTACTTAACCTCCTGATTTGTACTTACATAAAAATATAGTTTTACATTTTTTTTCTCCTTTTGTCAATACTTGTAAACAGTTATGCGTTAAAAAAATCACTTAGAAATGTCATTGCTTAAAGAGGAAAAACTTGATGCTCCAGAACATTATCACTTTGGTGGCATACATTTTCTTCCTGTCACCTTTCTTTCCAACTGCCTAGATGCTAATGCTAGCATTAAAAAAAAAAAAAGGCAAAACCACTATGGAAACATTTTACACTAATCTATTTTTTGTGAGGTGGATAATTATTTTAAGTAAAGGAATGACAAAATAACTGTGTGAAAAGACAGCTGTCATTTGCAGATGTTATATTAAAACCAAATTTCTTCTGTAATTCATTGCCACTTCTAATTAGAGGAATTCCCTAGATGCAGGGGATTTATATTATTCCCTTTGTCCAGTTATTGAATGACTGTCACAGTCACCCACAAGCAGTTGCAGAAGAATAATAGAGGGTATTTATTTATGTGATAAGCCTCTGTACAGATGGAAAAAATCCACAGCTTAAATATTGATAATTGCTGCTAGCTTCTGTTTGGGGTTTCAGTTGGGGGCTTTGGATTTTTTTTTTTTTCATTTTGAGTTTCTGAAAGGGAAACGAGTTTGACTACTTCTACGTAATAAATTTTAGTATTTACTTAAGCATTACAATTTTCTAGGTCTGACATGGCAGAATCTGTTACGTGTATGCAATTCCGGACGTTTTCCACTTTTATCAAGTGTCTCTCTTCCCTAGTGTAGCCTTTATCTGAGGAGCCACGTGTCACTAAACGACATGATATGGGGTTTCCTCTGGAGGTAGCCCTGGAGGAACAGCGTGGTAGCCCCTCACGGGCAGTGCTGGACAGACCTGTCTGTGCCTCTTCCACCATCTCCTCTGCTTTCCACAGACCTCCTCATCTTGGATCAGCTCAGTTTTTATTTTTCCTTCAGTGAAGACCATGGAAGGAGTTCACAGAGGATTATCTGAAACAAATGCTTCTTTGCAAAAACTCCTGCCAGTGTCAGATTTGGCCAGCGAGTCAGGGTCTCTTGCTGGGATGCAGGACAGAAAACAGCGCTTAATATCTGCTCAAAATGGAATGCCCATTCCAAATTTGTAGAGGAATTTTGTTCATATGCATTACAAGCTCGTGTTTACCCAGTTGAATATTCTGTGGAATGTGCATATATGTGTAAAGCATGCTGATGGCAGTTATGGAAGGTTTAAAAACTTAAAAACTGCGGGATTAATCTCACACTGGAAGTTTCAGTGTGGAAAGCAATGTGGTCATAGCATTTTATGGCAAAATAATGTACTGGTCTTCTGTAGTGGGTCTGGTGCTTGTTATTGCAGACGCCAGGGAGACGGTGCAGGACGCAGTGCGTGGTGCTGGCAGGAGCACGCTTGGACCGTGCCGACCGGGCCGGTAACGGCCCCACGGCTGCAGCCCGCGGCGGTGATTTGTTTCTGCCTTCTGCTGTACTTGGAGGAGTCTCTTTGTGCCTGTGGTCTAGAGAGGAGACCAGAGCAAGCTAACCCTTGCAATTCACCGGAATAACCTCGCTGTCCGGAGCAGGGCAGGGTGGAACTGGCCTCCTCTTGCCTCCCTGGCACCTTTCTTAGCCGCAGACACCTTGCCGCGGGAGCCCCCCGGGCGTTTGGCGTGTCGTTCCTGTTTGCGGTTTCGGAAGTCGCCCCTGTGCTCTGCACTAAGCTCTCAGCTTCCCGTGGCTCGGCTTTACACGCCCTGTTTCTGTTTTGGGGTCTGCAGGTGCCATTTTTCGGTCCTCTCTTCGATGGAGCAATCGTGACTGCAAAGCTGCTGCCAAGCCTCATATGTGCCACGTGCATCAACGCCAGCAGGGCCGTCAAGTCGCTCATCCCTCTCTACCAGAGCTTGTATCCTTTCCTGCTGCTGGGGCAAGGCTCCCCTTGGTGTAGGGCTCTTACTTCTCAACAGTCTTCTGCAGACGGGTAAGTCTTAATGAAAATCCTTCCCATTGGATTTTGCTGGAAAAGGCCAAAGCTTTCTTCACATCAAGCTCAATGTTTTCAGTCATTCACCCTTGGTTGTCATCAGTGTTTTCAAAATAAGATGGTAACATCACAAGAGTGTTCTTCTCACCAGCGGCTTCAGTCAGTCTCGCTGGTGGTGGGCCTGGATTAACACTGCTGCTTTCTGCTGTAAGGACTGATAAACGTCCATTTTCTTTCACGCTGATAGAAGTTACCTACGGTGTGTATGAGGGTAGTACGTGGAGCTCTGTGGTATCCTGCTCTTAGTCAGAGAAGCAGTCCCATTGACTTGGCTTGGCCTCATTACGTTAATGAGGCAGATGGGATTTGGCCTCAGAAACGAATGTTTCAGTTCCTGAATTCCTGCTTCATTCCAGCCGGGCCTGTATTTGGGCGTTTTCAGAACATATTTTCCAAGAGTTGCTGGAAGGTAGCTAGGTGGTGTGCTTCTGTCATGGGGATGGCAGCACAGGCTTTGATTCTTGTGTGATACACAGACTAACGACATTATTACTGGTTTTCACTTATTCTCTGGTTTTCTCGTATTGCCGTAATTATGCTAGAAACATTTTATAGCTCGTTTTGTTAATCACATCACTTATCTCAGGACCAACACTCACTGCACTTCGTTTTCTCTGGGGATCTTTTGAGTATGTTTCTAACCATATGACTTGCAGCAAGAGTTTGTAAATGAAATGTTTTGATCTTTGAAAGAACATTGATTAATTAGACTCTCTCACTTTTAAAACCCAAAATATCCTCAAAGTACTTGAACAAGTTTTTTTAAAAGGCTAAATTTTATCCAGTATGCTTTGCAAAAGTTGTCAGGAATTAAAAGTAGCATCGTGGTTAAATGAATTTGTCTTTTATTAACTTCACCGTGTGCTCGTTTTAAAACAAAGACCGTTGGTGGTTGTTGCGTAAGCGGTTGAGTGCGCTACACCAGCTGCAAAACCGCGGCAGTACCTAACAGACGATTCAAAACTTGCCCAGTTTTCCCCTTTTGCTTCATGAGACAAATCTGGCTAGTGACCAGAATTCTTCTCTGCAGAATTTAGCTTCGTCTGCCTGCTTCTCCAGTCAACTGCTTTACCCCAGTAAACCAGCAGTGCGGTAAAATGAACATGAGTAACGGTGGTTGCAGGAGTGAGGGGCTCCTGTTGCCTCTTACCACCCTGCTCATCTTTTGGCTTTCAGCGTTCGGTGAGCAAACAGTGCTCCCCAGCCTGCTGTGCTCCAGCTCTCCAGCAGGGTCGCTCCCTGGGTCCCTCCTCCTCCCCAGGGAGACACGAGCCGCACAAACATGATGGCGCATGCCGCTTCTCAGCATGTGTTTGTGGTTTAGCTGAAACAGCATCTGTTCCCGGATTCTTTTCTTCCTTTTATTGTGCCTGCTTTGCACCCACGGTATCTGTAGCGAATCATCTTGTCTGCTTGGTAAGTGAAAGTGGGCTGAGAAACTTCTGAAACTGGGCAAAGAAAACATGGTGGGAAGATCCCATCGGGATGACGCTGGAGTGGGACAGAAAGCTATCCATGACTTTTACTACAGATAATGAAACACTTTTAGATGTACTCAAATTCTCAGAGCCAGAAATAGGAATGCAAATGTATAGATGTGTGAAGGTGGTGCCTGACCTGGCCGAGGCAGTAACTCGGCTTTGGAGCTCCCGAGGGTGCACGTGCAGTGAAGGCTTTGGTGTTTGCTTTGCTAACTGCCACAAGGAGAGCAGCAGGGACGCAGGCCCAGCCATGTAAACAGTAAATGGAAGAGTTTGTTCACTTCATCAGACTGGGGATGAAACCTCAAAGGTGGAATAACGCACAAAATTTCCATAGAAGGGAGAAATAAAAAGGATAGTCCTGGAAGAGTGACGGGTGATGCTGGGCAGCGGCGTTAGATGTAACCTTGCGGTTTGGATAGGAGCAGAAGAGCTCGTGCAAGGCAGGGCTGAGGAGCAGCCTGCCCCACGTGTTGGCCCCATGCCAGTTGAACACCAGTGTCATAGAATCATAGAATCATAGAATGGTTAGGGCTGGAAGGGACCTTCAAAGGTCATCTAGTCCAACCCCCCTGCAAGGAACAGGGATATCTCCAACTAGATCAGGTTGCTCAGGGCCTCGTCCAACCTGGCCTTGAACGTCTCCAGGGATGGAGCATCCACCACCTCTCTGGGCAACCTGTTCCAGTGTTCTACCACTCTCATGGTAAAAAATTTTTTCCTAATATCCATCCTGAGCCTTCGTAGCTAAACGTTTTCTCGGTTCGAGCGTTGTTGGCAGTCGGTCGAACGCTGCTCCTGGTGTAAACGGTCCAGCGGCGATGAGCACCGCGGACTCGGTGTCTCGCGCTGGAGCAGCGGCGGGGTGTGAAATGCCTGCTGGGAGCCTGCCCAGCCCCAGCAGAGCCCTCATCCTCGCTGCAAGGTGCCAGGGGAGCGCGCCGGCCGGCGGTGCCCGCGGGAAGGGGCGCGTGCCGCGAGCTGGGGCCGCAGCTCGCCAGCAGTGACAGCTGAAGTCACTTGTTGGAAAGTCTGTAAACTCCGGTTACAGCTGCTCTTGTCAGGGGCTTTAAGGGAAGTGTAATCAGCCACAGAGATTAATTTGCATCTCAATTAGGAAAGAGTCAGGAGGAAGCATAGGGTCTGTTGCTGGAAGGTTGTGGAAGAAATCTCATCAGGCACAAAAGGCTCCCAAGTCTCGGTGCTCCAGCGAGTGGAGGACAATATCCGAGTCCGGTTTCCATGGGGACCAGGACCGCAGAGCGGCGGCCGAATCTCGCTGTGCGCTGTAATCGCTTGGTCATGATGACACAAATTCCACTGTCGTACCCAAATACATTTTTCTGTTGGAAATCTCTTTGAAAATGAGGAAGGTAACTATGGCAGACCACATCAGATTATTTTTTTTTTTTAAAGTCTATTTTTCTACGTTTATGTAGCTGTTTCTGGTTTAAGGAATTCATTAGGGTGAGAGAAATATTCATTAACTCTATTAAAACTTTAGCTTAAAGCCTTTCTGGCTGCAAGTTCGTGATGTACGTCGAGTGGCACGCGATGGTGTTACGCAGGAGCAAAACCAAGGGAGTTAACGCCCAGCTCAGTTGCCCTTTGGAAGGTGAAAGCTCGGTTGTCCCTCTCTGCTGCGATGTTTACATGGTCATGGGTGATTATACATTAGTATATGTTCCAAGTAAGCGCTTTTTTTCAGGGATGCATTCATCCTTGGTGCAATGAAGCATCGAGACCGAGCGGCTGCAGACCGTACTAATTGGTGCTCTCGCCGTCCGTCCCTAAGTCACCGCTGAGTGCAAGGGAACGTGTTTCAGCAGCTTCACCACTCTGCTCTTTCAGGCAGTAATTTTTATTTTCAGTGTGCTTGTGTATTTTACATAAATCAGAACCAATGAGGTGGCTTAAATTATGTAAGAACAAGGAAGAATAACATTTGAACTTACTAAAACCGTTGTGTAAAAATTGTCGTATATATTTATGCAGGTTTTTGAGAGCATTAAAGCCACCTTTTTACGTGCCGCAGAAAGGGAGGAACAACTGATCTCACAGAGGAATAATTACGTATCAAAACCGAGGTTCCTAGCAGAGGTTGCCAATTGTCAGTATTTAAGAGAAAGGCAAGTCTGTAAGCAGGATGCCTCAGGAGTTAGGCGCAGCGATGGAAACCAGTGCATTCCTAATGTGGTGCTTCGGTGATTGTGATCGCGTTGAGCAGGGGGCTGGTCTGGCTCCAGGAGTACTGAATATTTCAAAAAGCAGTAGGGGTGATGACATAAAACTGCGTCTTTGTGCTCTCTTCCAGCTTAGAGTGAATTAGTTGTATGCCAGAAAGGATTTTTGAACGTTTGTACACTCTGGAGTCCCAGTCGCCCTAAGCTGCAGTGGTGCCACGTCTTTGGGAGCTGCTCTTATCTGTAACGATAAATACTGGCGGGGGGGACAGTGTCTGTGTTTAAGATTTGCATCTGATTTACAGCTGCTGCTTAAGCTGACAGTTTTTAAACTCGGTGCCAATAAACCTCCAAATATGCAACTAAGTCTGCAGGTGTCAGGAGCTTTGGTTGGTCCATAATTTAATGTTGGTCTCCAAAAAGATTTTGGGATTTGGGGACAGTGATGCCTGAGCGAAAGCTCTCTTTAGATGCATAGGGAAATGCAATTTTGACTACCCAGAACACACACTGTCTTTCAAAATAGAGTAATTTCCTTACTCCCTGAATTAAATTGTTCTTGTTTAGAGATTTGTAAGCTGGTCTTGGGTTTTGCTTATGAAGTTTCATAACCAGGATGCTTATTCTTCCCTATCTCACGTGTTTCATAGTAACAATGGAGATAAACAGCCTGGATTCTTACATCTTTTATCATCTTCACAGCCAAGACAGCTGTTCTTTAGATTGCGTTGGCCGAAAGATTGTGCCAGACCTGGTTTGTTTTAGAGAAACATGGAAGTGTAAGGTGGAGCGATGTATTTGAACCTTTTCACGAGCTGCTCAACTGGAAAGAAAGGCTTCTCAGAGTTTGAAAAATGGCCACAGTGATGAAGAGGAGACTTTGGTGAATTCCTGTCATGATCTGTGAAGTGGCCCCGTGCACCTGCATGTAAACGCCCATGTCTCTGTGTGTTCACTCTTCTATTGAAAAAAAGCTTCTTTTTAATCGAAAAATTACTTTGATGTTATTTGTAGTATCTACTGCTTTTATTTCCCCCCCACCACTGCAAATAACTCTCATACTTCAGTCGTACCTTCAGTCTCGCTGACTGAATTGGAAGAAGAGTAGGAGAGATTCCGACAGGTCTGCAATTGTCACCCCACCATCGACCAGCGTTTTGTAATCTGCTCGAGGGTGTAAAATGTCCCGATGTGCAAGCACCAGATGGCTTCTGTCCTGTGCTCTTTGCTGATTTTTTGGTAGTCTTTGAATTATTTTCTGGACAGTTTAAGCTACATGTACCTTCTTGTGAATGAGTAAATAGGGAGTTAGTTCCCGTTGGGGTTTATTGAGAATTAACGTGTTTATTATAAATGTATCTTTTTAAGGATAAATTGGATAAATTAAGGTTTGGTCTGATGGAAAGAACAGGGGTTTGCTCTTATTCTGCCTGTTGATTTCCTGTGTATTTTTCACGCTCTTCCGTGGCATCTCGATGAGAGCACAGTGCCGTGTGACTCTGCGGGGAAGAAGAAATAACTGTCGGGGTGGGCATGCAGACCCCTGTCTGTCAGCCACTATTTTTGCTGTCGAAACTGTCCATTTCAGGTGGCCGTGCCAGTCTTCTTGGAGATGTCGTCCTAACAAACCTCTGACAGAAGCTGTGCTTTTTCACTAATATAAATAGATTTATGCAAGGGCTGACCTAAATATTCTTAGCCTGGTAAGAAGAAAAAAATGACCACAGCGGCAGGTTGTGGTAGTTTCCAAAGGAGTTGTTTGTTCTTCATTCAAAGAGAAAACCTGAAGGTAGAAGAGTTTTAAATTCTTCTTAAGTTTGTCATGGATGTTGCCAGCACTTTGCTGCAGTGTCATGCATCTGCGCGTTAGATCAAACGGAAACGAGCACCAGGAGGATGCACACGCTTTACATAATATCTGAGCACTGGATGTCACCATTTCCCTGCTTACAGTTTGCAATCATGTTGGTGGGCCAGAAGAAAATGCAGCCCTTACTTTGGAGAAGTAATTTGATACATGAATAACTTTTAAAGTTTTATCCGCTGTGATGAATGTGGAATTCCTACTTAACTATGCCAAACAAGTAGTTCCTTAGGATAAAATCGAAAGGCCATCTACTTACATAACCAAAAAAGATATCCATAACTTTAGTTCTTTACGTTGCATCCAGATATTAACACATCTACTATATATGAGTATGTCATGTCTGGAATCAAGAAGATTAGGTGAAGAACATGAGCTTTGAATTCTGAATTAATTCCTTTTGTTGGTTTAAGCCAATTTCTGATTAGCTTAACGTAGAGTGGCTGATCTGCTTACCTGCTTTATCGGGGACTTGGAAAGGAAGATATTTGCTGCGATGGACTTAATTTTGTGAGTGGCAGTCATACATTTTGTAGGTGCACGTAATGTCAGATGCCTGAAAACGTGTTTTGCATACCTTTTGAAATGTGCTGTGTTGAGCTTGCGTTGAGAACTCTGCTTTGGTTATAAAGGGCTGTTTGATGGTACCGCGAGAATAAAGTAAAGCCTGTTCCTCTTTTCAGAGAAGGGTTCACAATTTGTTCCTTTTATTGCATCTGAAGAAGTTATGCCCTCAAGCTATATAGATGCTGCTAGAAATGACCACGAGATTCTAAGGCACGTGTCACAGGAGCTGTGACAATTTTTGTGACATGGCACCTGACAGTTGTGTGCCGAAGCGATGGGTTCTGGCTGGCGGCTCCGCTCCGGCCGTGGGGAGCAGCCGCTCCGACTCGCTGTCCCGCGCCGCCCCACGCACGAGGGTCGGAGTCCCAGACAGGAGCGTTCGGTCCCGTTTGGTCCCGGCAGACTCCGGGGGCCGCGGCGGCGTGCAGCGGCGCTGACCTGCCCTCTGCCGCGCAGCTCCCCGCCGGCGCGGATCGATGGCCGGGCTGCCCGTCCCTGCGGCTGCGTCCCTCCTCGCAGCGAGAACCTTCTCCAGGCGGCGATCGATGCCTCTAATCTGCTCCAGCCTGTAATAAGTCATGCGAGGCAAAGCTTTTAGGTGGCATTACACGGGATTGTGGAGTCGGCTCTTCAGCTCTTATTCATCGTGCTCTTCATAGACTTGCGGGGAAATCTACTGCGTCCCACTGGTGAATGTAGGAAGAGTATATAATGCTTCTGCGGCTTTGAGCGCCACGTGCTGCTGAGCCATGTACGGGCACGGTGCTTTTAAATCTCTGGGTTTGTGCCTGCATCTGTACACACCTGTCCCTCGTTAGACGCGTGGCGTGCGCGTTACTGCAAGCTGCTGGTGGCTTGCCCGCCGTACAGAGGGCACGGGAGGCAACAGCGAAGGTCGCGTGGCAGCAGTGCCGTTTCTTTTTCTGCTGTAACGTGGGGCATCGTTGTTCTTCTCCGCGCCTGGAAGCTGTAAAGATCAGGGAAGGCTGCTGAGAAAGTCCCAAGCTAATTCTGCAGCAGCGTTTTAAACAGCACTGACTGCTGCCCCTCCTGATCTCTGGGCAGCAACTGGACTCTTCAGTAAGAGTAAATAAACCCCAGCAGGTTTAAAGGCTTTTATTTGCTAAGTGATTTAATGGGTAGTTCCAAAAATGGACCTGTGGTTAAGTGACACCGTCAATGTAACGTTTTTTTAAATGAAAAGTGATTTCACTGTGCGATGTATGTCAGAAATAGGGGGGGGGGAAACCAACCAAACTCAACTTTGGATTTGTTAAATGATGTACATGTGCACTAATTGAAAACAAGCTTCCTGAAATACACAGCCATACTTCTTTAGCCACTGCCAAAGACTGGGAAGTCATGATCTTGCTGGAAATAATATAGTACGTAAAGTATAAGTAGCAGAGCAGGATTGAGAGTTGGGAATTTGAATTCAAACTCTCCTCTGCACGGAGAAGCTGCTGCTTTAAATGAAACACTTCATTTCTTTATTCCGTTTCTTCATCAGTACTATTTTATTTGTTCATGAATAACTTTGCAGGAAGCTGAGGGTTTTATGTCAATGCTGCTTTAAACTCGTGTCCCAGCACTGAATCAAACTTGAGTTGTGCAAAAGGGTTTGTGTACCGCCGCCGCTCGTAAGATTGCTGGGGATAAATTAACATTTATCCAGCTTGAATCCGTAAGAGCACAGTATAATTCTTCATGTATTCAGACGCAACGTGCAGTAGGTTTCTGTGCCGGTCTGGGAAGAGCACGTGCGGATGCTGAGGTTGGTACCGACTGGCCCGTGGCTGGTAGGTGTCCAGGGCTGCCCGACGCTGGCCGTGTGTCTGGACTCACTGGCCGCTCCCCTCTCGCTGCCCAGCAGTCCGTCAGCTTTGGGGCATTGCTCACGAAACGCCTACGGTTTGGTGGTGCTGAGGGCGAGCAGAGTGCGTCTGTGGGTTCTGTAAAAACAAGTTTATTAAAGGTGCAGCTTTGTTAGCGTAATCATGGCCTTCCCGGGGTGCTCCCAGGAGGTCTGTGGTGGGACCTGCCTCTGTTGAGCTTGCAGTGACCAACACTGGGTCAGTGCAGGCACCAGGAGACGCGCCTCTCGTCGCCAGGTGTGACCTCAAGCTGGCACGCTCTTCCCGGGAGGTGTGCGGGGGCCCCGCTGCTCCGAGTTTCGGGTTTTGCCGTGTCAGACCAAGAACTCTGACTTGTGTTTAACGAGAGGCTCTCCTTGAAGTCCAGCAGGAGCAAAACTGACGTATTCAACTTACTGCTGCGTACTTCATTCAATCTTACAGGGTTTCTTGGTGGGTTGTTTTTGGTTTTTTTGACTTATGCACCAGACAAATTAAAGGGGTTTGGTTTTTTTTGTATTTTCAAAGTAAATTTTGGTGATTTTGCTGTTCCACCCCTATTAACTCTGAAGGGATTTGTGTAGCTAAAACACTCCGTTGTATCTTTTGGAAACTCGTTTCTGGATGCTCACTTGCAGTTTGGATTCCCTAAGGTTATTGTTGTTTGGCTTGTGTCACAAACAGGTGGGGGGGGGGGGAAAAGGCAAGCAGAGCTTTATCCGAATGGACTTTAAATTTATTTCAGGCTGTGCAACCCTCACACGGAGAAAACCCTTATGGCTTCGGCGTGTAGGGGTTGTCATCTCGGCGCTCTCGCCGCGTCGCTGGCGAGAAGAGCGATGACGCTCGTGCCCGAGGAGGGCACGGTGCCAGCCCCGAGCCCGTGCTGCGGCACGGGGAGCCCGGCGGGCGCAGGGGAGCCGCGGAGGAGGTTTGGAGGAGCGGGCTAAACCCCCCGCAACCCGGGCCGACCCCCTCTGCGGCAGGCTTTGTGCGCGCTCGCCGGCTCATTAGCATGCTGGCTGGCCGCCGCGGCGCTGGCGTTGCCGTTGCGGGCTCGGCGAGCTCCACCAGCTCTGCTGGCCTACCAGCTGTTCCTGCTGCTCGCGACAATGTCCGGCGTGTTCGGATCACCGGGTTCCTGCGCTCGCCGCCGCGCGCAGACAGCCTTTCCGCTGGGGATGCCCACGTGGCCGCCCGGCAGCAGCGGCACCGCATAAAGTAGCGGGGCCCTCGCATGGCATATGGTGTCTGGATTCATACAAGATGCAAAACTATTCTGCCGCTAATGCACAATGACTCATAGCATTGCTAATTTTTCTAACAAAAGCCCACTTCCACACCCACACTTTTAACCCCTCAGGCTAAAAAGCCTCTTCTTTAGTTTCAAAGCCTTGGAAATGTAAGGAGGTGGCTTCTGGATCAATATATGAAACCCTATATTTATTTAAAGCATATGCAAGCTCTAATGCTTATTTTCAATTTCAGTAAAAACACAGTTTTCAAATCACTGTTCTAACGTAAGGTTTTGTTTGGGTTTTTTTTGTTCCAAAGTAGATGCGCTGTCAAGTGTTGAGAATTTTAAATTTTTTGGTAGCTACGCATGACAAAACCAGTCAGAAATCAGCACAGACAATACAAAGTTTTTTTCATCTGAGAGAGAATCAGAGCAGTGTAGCTCCTAGACCTGCAGCGATGACATATTACAGCACGAGTTACCAGGCTGCTTATTGTAAGCAGCTTGTAATATCTGGCTGTCTTTCCTATGTGCCAGCTCTTTGGGGAGAAAAACCGTGCACTTTCCAACTAGAGGGAGCTGCTGGTATCGCCGATGCTGATCCTTAACCTTCCAGTCTAATCCCTTTGTGCAGAACGTGCAGCGATCGCTTCTTCGTTTTAATATAATTAAGTTAAATTACCCCAAGTAATTTAGATTAAAAGGACGCGTCTTAATTTTTCCAGCGTGATCATCAAATTAAACTGCAAAATTCGGAGAAAACTCCGGCGTATCCTGGTCGCATGGCACGCGGGCACCCTGCGTGAGGGTGGAATTATACAGGTCATGAAAAGGCTCCTTAGAAAAGAGAGTGAAAAGCTGAGCCTTGCTGACAGGGGCTGGGAGACAAAAAGCGCCCGGGACGTCGGAGCGGTAGGGACGGAGCGGGCGGCACGGCGGGAAGCTCCCGGCTCCCTCCGTCGCAACAAAGGAACAAAGGGACCCGCGGTGAGGGACGAAGGTGGCCGAGCTCGGCGGCGCGGGCTCCCCGTGAGCACCTCGTTACCGGGAGCCGCGGCCGCGCCGCCGCGGGGTTAGCGCTCCCGTGGGGATGGTTTTTAGGAAGTCCTGGCTTCAGAAAGCCTTTGCTAGGGGACAGCACCAGAGCTTTTGTGGGGCTGGTGACCCCACACCAACCTGCTGTGGGGTTCCAGCAGGGCTGGCACGCCGTGCCGCATCCTCGCCACAGCCGTAGCCCCTGTGCCAGCCTCGGAAATGGCAGTTTCGGTCCAGCGAGGCAGTGCCCGTGTACCCAAAGCCGCACGCGCTTCTGCATGGGCGGTGAGGGGGCCCAGAGGATGCAGGAGACCAGCGGGATGTGCGCGGGGGCGTTCCCGCGTGCGCGCCCCAGCGAGCCGGGCGCTCGCACTAACACACGTGTGGGGTCACCGGTACGGAATCCTAGAACGGCGCGGGTTGGAAGGCACTTTAAATAGGCTTACATATTTTTTCCAACTTTTCTTATCTTTCTCTTTCAAAGAAGAGCTGCCTTCGGTGTGTGTTTTCCCTGAACCAGACATGCTGCAATCACTTTGTTCAAAAGTTAAGAGACAGTTTTCAGAACAGGAAAAATGTTTTTAGGTTTAGATTTGAATTTCCTTAATCGCTTTGTTTCTCTCTTAGTAAAACTGAGCTTCTGAGTTCAGTGTTGACCATGCTCTACGGAGGTGAGACTAGATCACCTCCTGACATCTTCCAACCCGACTGATTCTGTGCAGCTGATACTAAGAGGATGAGGCGCGTAATTTTTGTGCCTGTTATATAAAAGCTACTTTAATGGGTGGCACAATAACCTTACATCATTCTTTAAAGAGGAAAGGCTTTCCCTCTACATGTACTTGAAAAACTTTTAAAGCCATCCTGTTACTGGGGACTTTTTTATTAAGTTGGATACATAAATGTGGAGACAACAAGAGAGAGAAGTAGGAGAAAGCTGCTTTCTCAGAGTGGGTTTATTGGCTGGCATATTTAACTTGTATTTTTTCTTTCAGCAGTGTCATACTTTGTGTGTATTTCACAGTAAGATTAACTGTCAGGGTTCTAGTGTATAAACAGGAGCAGATGGCTTTTAATGATTTCTTAAATCTAATGCTAAGTAACAATCTAGTACATGTGGAGCGTTTTCTGTTTAAAAAAAAAAAAATCTCAGTTCATTTGCTGTTTTTTAATACTTTCTCTAAATTGGCTTGAGCCAGGGTTTTTTGAGAACCTGTAGCTGTAACTTCTGCTGAACAGCTAGATTTATTGTGCCAATTTAGGGTTAGCCATCTCGTTCATTTTCACCTGTGTAACGATGTGGATGATCTTGCAAAACCTCGCTAGCCTGCAGTTGGTTGGCTTCCTTAAATAAAACAGGCGTTCAGCTGGGCAGAGCAGGGTGTTCAAGGAGCAGTTCTTTCACTGAGAAACCTTAGTGTGAGCGCTGTGACGAGCAAACTGGGGCTTAGCTCAGTTTGCACTGCTGCAAAGTCTTGATACTGGAAGTGCAGCATCATGAAAGGGAAGTCATTAAAATGTAGAAAACAGCCTCAAGCTAGCATGCCTTTTTCTTTCCTCGTGTTCCTGAAAGATCTTACCTGAGCTCGTGCCGTACCTGTGACTCTAATTTACCTTCCTGGCATTGAGAGTTGGCTGCTGGAGCTTCTAAGGGCTGTGTCTGCCCAGCTGACACCATTAAGGCCATAGAAGTGCAGCATACAGAGAAGATGATAAAAGTACAGAGCTGTTATTTTGGGGAACAAGCACTGGAGCTGATGTTCAGAGACTTCTTCATATACCATAAGTGACCTCCTCCCCTTACTCTTAATTTCTGTCTTCGTCTCACCACCTTCCTCTGCCCACCGCCAGCATCTCTTACAGCTGGGAAACTCGAGGCTCTGAAAACAGTTTCCCACAGGTGGCTCCAGTGGTAAGAAGTGGAAATGACTCGGATTATTTTTCTGTCTTTAATTTTTAAATAAACATATGCGTTGTTTTAAGGTCTGGAGCTGTAGGAGTAGCAGCTATACCCACACGTATCAGTCGGAATAACCTCAGCTTCACAGTTTTCCGTGTAGCTGCGCTTTCCAGTTGCACTGGTTTTAAACAGCCTCTGTACCTGATGCTTGACATCTCCGTTTCACTGGGAGGGTGAAAAGAAACATCAGTGCCTTTATTTTCAGCCACATCTTTAATGTGTGACAAAGGGTTCCCGTTCCGTGCACGTCTGTAACTGGTTTTCAGGTCACTGCCCTGTTTGCTGCGCTGTGGCCAGCCCTTTGGGTGCCGCAGTGCCCCGCGCTCTCCTGCGGCTCATCGGCCCTCGGGGCTGGCAGCGAGGGACAGCACAGCCCTTCCAGTTAAATCACGGGGCGTTTTTACGGGGTTGGCAGTAGGGAGGAATCCTTCCAATCCAGTTTGAATTCAGAAATGTTTTCTCTGTATGCTTTCGCAGAGCCCGCTGTGTTTGTGCTCCCATGTTCTATGACTTGTTGCTGCGATAATTCAGCTCATCTTACAGGTTTCCCTAATTGTGATTGATGTGTAATCATTCATTTTATTGAACCTCATTAAGGTCTGCGAACCTCTGTACCAACTTACAGTAATTAGAGCCCAGATAGCCATTCCATCTGTTCGCAAGCACTGTTTAATTAATGAACTTTTAACGTGTTCTTTGCCTTGTAAAAGCCCTTGGTATTCTCAAGTTGCTGAATGGGATTTGCATGCCAGCATTTCCGTTTGTTTTTAAATACCACAGCAACGTGCATTTTGGAATCCCAAAAGTCAACACACAAAGCACTGGTATCTTGGAAAGCAAGGTGGAGAGATTTTACTTTTAGTTTCAATTTTTCGTGTCAGTTACAGTATCTGTGAAACCCGTGCTTACAAATGAAAGGCTCACGTGGACTTCACTGTTCTTTTTCATGCCCAAACCAACAATTTTTCATTTTCCCTTGTATCACTGAAGAAGATACACAGAGACCAGTAAACAAACCTTATTTTTCATTTTAGCACTTATTGGAAGAACGCTAGAAATACAGTGCATGCAGACACACGTTTTCCTCCCCTTGTGTTTCATCTTTTTGTTACATTTAGAGCATCAGGGCTGAGACAGCTTTGGGGTTTTTTTCGGAGTGTTCCATATAATGAGGTTTTAGGATGGAGTGGAATCCACCAGTGCTGTTGAAGTTATCATCCAGACTATTGTAATAATAGTCCAGAATCACAAGAAAACAGTAGGAGAGAAGTTCCTAAATACTTTGAATGTTTCTGCTGCTTCACCTCTGTGCGTTTTGACTGTGCAGTAGTGTGCCGAGTCAATGATTTATGCAGAATGAGTAAATAGTTGTGGTTTTTTAGAAATGAAAGTAAATTTGTGCTCCCTGATCAGACTGAAGAGGCAATATTTCAAGAGTGTCAGGATTTTTAAGAAAATCCACCTTAGCGGGCTTCTGTATATTAAGGATGTGTAGGCAAATAGTTGTGCTGAATGTGAATGTCAAACGACTGCCACGACTGCCTTTGGAGCTGGAGAGATTAGCGAAGGAGAAGGAGGACACGTTTTCCAAGGGCGTTTTTGCACTCATCATCTGTTGCTGGTTGCTGCATGCAGCACAGTGTTGTAGTGCTGTGGTTGTGCTTTACCTAATTTGGGTTGATCTGTCTTTACCTTAAATATTCAGGACAAGAATTAAGTCATACTACTCAACTCCCTCAAAATCCTTTTCAGCATCCAAAGGCAGACCATCTGTCTGGTCCAGTCGTTCCTTCCTCCCCCAGTATGCTTTTTAGCTGGTGCTTTGAGTAAGGCCGTATCCTGGAGAAGCAAAATGCAAAGTGAAATAAAAGTCCGGGGGGCGTGGGGCTGAACCCACCGTGTTTAGAAAAGTGACGTTCTGCACGTCAGAGGCTCTGATCTTGCTCAGGTTCTTTCGATGTGTCGTTCCACTGCCTGTGATCGAGTTACACCCAAATGAATTCGGCTTTTTTAGGGACAAATTCATTCAGCACGTGCATTTAAGAAGGCTTGTCTATAAACTCGTACGATTCCTTCACAAGCTGATGGTTATGAGGACGCAGTTCTGTTCACCTGAAGAAAACTCTGGGCTGTCATTTCCGTGCAGTCCCTTTCCTGCTCTCTGCAAGCAGTTGGACTCAACGGTGCAACATGTTGTCAGCAGAAAAAAAACCGTACAGGTGATCTTGGTGAAATTCTAGCTGCAAGCAGAGCATCCTGATGAAGGAATGAGAGGAGAAACATCTTGCCCTTCACTCGTTTTCCCTCTCGTTCCTCCACGGGTAGGTGCAGGTCTGTCGGGTCACGTGGCTGGGAGTAACTACCTTGCAGCAACCCTCCAAAGGTGTTGCACCATCTTCTAGACATGTACCTGCTGCAGAAACACACCTGAAGTGTTCTGGTTACCTGCTCTCCTTTCAGCTGCTTCTTTGTAGGGTCAGAATAAAAGCTGGTTTTGCCTGAGTGGAGAAGAGGTAACCAAAAGCATCCCGTCCGTGGTGTTACCCTGCCCGAAGTAATGATTTGGTGCAGACAGCTGTATCGTTGAGGTGCTCTCGCAGCGTTCCGGGGTGTCGTGCCGTTGGCTCATGCTCCAGTTTTTGGGAAGTGCTCCTCCCTACGCCGTGCTGAGCGGAGCTGTCTGGATCAAACGGCGCAGCTCCCAAGTGTTCCCTTCTCCAGCCTGGCTGACCTGGCTCTTCTGCAATGCGAGAGGAGCCCCGTGCAGAAAGCTCTGCGCTTATCACAGCAGGATGATTAGTGGGATATGTGTCATACGCGTATTTTTGCAGTATTTTCTTTTAAACCCACAAGCACGCGTCCTATTCCACCGGTAGTTAGCTAAATAGAAGTGCTAATTAACTGAATGTCTCTTAAGGCTGTTCTGTGATGGGTAACTGATCTTAAATAATAGACATTTGGTGAAGGTTTTAATATTGCCTGTATTTTGATTACTACTAATTTCTTAATTTTTTAACTTTCAGATCAAAATATTTATAACAGTTTTTCCGTATGTTGCCCGTAAAATGATATTTACGTTTTCTGGGTTTATTAAGAGATAAGAAGGATGTAATTCTGTCAGTTGTTAAATATTATTGCATGTTAATCCATATTGTAAAAGTTCAAAGACTGTCCTAGCATGTCTTTCTCTGTTCTTTTTGCTGTTGGTAAAGATGTCCTCATATCAAGCATTCACATTTGTGTGAAAAACAGAATTCAGTTCAATCCATGCATAGATTGTCAGAAAGATTAAAGTGTGCATCATGCAATTTTTCTTCTTTCAGAAAGGGCCTTTGATGTGCTAATGTTCACTTTCTCTCTTTTCATTCACAAGTGCTGGTCATTGTTTTGAGCTGCAGAACAGTATCTGCTTCATGTAGGCAGATCCTGGTGCCCGGGCAGCCCAGCCTGGCTCGAGGTAGCATCGTGTAAACGTGCCGTCGTGTTAATGGCATCGTACGCTGGGATCAGATAGCAGTGTGCCTGCACAGATAAATACCACGGCAAAGCCAAGGCATTTATTGAAAATAGATATCGCAAAAAAGCTAAATATTTCATTTCAAATAATCCACTTACGGGTGTCGGTGTTATGCTGTTCCACCCAGTCATATAATTCAGTTTTCAAATAGAAAGCAAGCTTGGCGGTGCAACGAGCGCTGTAGTCTGTTAACATCACTCTTGAAGACAAGGCTGGAACGCATTTCCAAAGTTAATTAGCAAGTGAAATTATTTGATGGCCTCATCTTGTGTCGCAGTGGGTGTTTTCCAGCAAATGGATGAGACTTTGCAGGCTGCTGGCAGGACCAGCTCACGGCTCACGTAGCTGCGTGACGCAGGCGTAGTGAGGTTGGCACGGAGAAGGGCTGTTTGTAGCCACTCTTACCTTTGCCAAAGACACCGCTTCTCCTTGTGTTACTGACTGTGAAGAAGTAGTTCACTGGATTCCTGGTGAAGATAGGTGTGGGAAGCGTCCGTGTGTGACTGCGCAGGCGGTACGTCAGCGTCGATTGCGTTCTGTAGAAGACACTTGTCAATCGAGTGATAAAAAACCCTTCTTTTTAAAATTGGGTGAAATTTGGTGGTTGAGTTTTGAGTGAGTAAGTTAACTCACTGTGAACCAGCCTCTGGTGATGGGTGTTATAGGGAAGTGTCATCTGGTGTGCGGAACAGCTTTCTGCTCCAGACTCACAGCATGGGCCTGATGCGTTTCTCAAGCCGTAGAAGACGATAGCTTTCAAAAAGCTGTAGTTATAAAAACAGTCAGTTGCCAACTAAGCGGTGAAGTAGGACGTGTTCAAAACTCTCTTATCATTTCTTATTTTAATTAAAAGATGCTAGTTCAGAAAGCTTATACCTGGGCAGGTATTTCGTTGATAAACTTAAGACTTAACAAAAGTTGGAAGAAAACGTGAATAAAGAAAAGTCTTACCTAAGCCTGCACTCGAAACATTTCCTGGTGAGGTACGATGGCAGCAGCATTACTGCTGCGTCGCTTCTTCCCTGGGTCGCTCTCCCTATAGATTCTCCCTCTCTGCTTCCACCAACTTTGATGCTTCATTAAAAATTCATCGTCTGCTCTCCCCCTTTCTCTTCGGTTCCCATGATCTCCTTTTGTATCTGAGATGATTCTGCAGTTAAGGACTTCAAAGAACTTCAGAACTTTAGCTTAAAGGGCACCATCTTCAAGAAGCAGTGGTAACACTAAGAATTACGTGTTCCAGCGGAAGCCAAGAACGAGAAGAAAGCTTCACAGGTTTTTGCTCAGTTGGTTTCTGCGATGAGGGCTGTGCAACCCGGACACCTGGTGTGTCCCGAAACGGTGGAACAGCCGGACTCCCGGGCACCTGCAGAGGTTCGTGCACCAGGTAGTTAGGTGTTCAGCTCCTCGGCACACACCTTTTGTTAGAATCCTTCTTCCCTTCTCTAAAGCTGGAGATGCTTCAAGGCACGTGCTGGGGAAGGGTCAGCCCCTCAGGTGATCCGTGGTCATCTCCAACACGGCGCACAAAGGAGCGTTTCCTGCTGTCTGGAGAAGGAGATGTGTCAGTGGGGCCTGGCAGGAAGCAGATGGGGAGGGCTGTGCAGAGCAGAGCAGCTCTGCTCTTTCGCAGGGGGCTCCGAGGCGCTGGTTCTGATGGCCTGGGAGGAGGGGGCTGGAGCCGCACGGTGGTCACCGGCTGCCAGCCACCTCCCCTGCCCCGGGCAGGCTCCCAGCGAGCGTCAGCAGAAGGTCCTTCTGGTCTCGGGTGGGGTTTCTGCTCCGCGTCACAGCTTTCTCTAGGGCAGTTCTAGCTCGCTCCTCTGCCTCCCCAAACCAGATTAACTTTCCGTTTGAGCAAAGCGCTGCCGTTCTGCGCGTCGGCCGTAATCTCATCGCGGCGGAAGTGCGTCCTCCATAACCCAGACACCTCGGTGATGGGCTGCAGCGTAAAGCCTCTGCCAGTGCCCCGTGGCTCGTGCAGCAGAATTGCTCGCCTGCGCTTTCCCAGGTGTATTTTTTGGTGACCCCAATTTTATGAGCCCCTGGGGGGGGGGGGGGGTGTACCCCATGGGGAGAGGCTGTCCCACCTCTTCCCCCTGCGACGCGCAGCCTCAGCTCCCGCTGCCCCCGGTGCTGCAGTGCGCTTTGGCAGCTTTAAATTGGGAAACACAACCTCAATGCCCTGATCTGGAGAGGCCTCCGGTGGCGCTTCGTCCGTTGTGGCCGACCCCCTTGCTGGTTTGTCGGAGCCCTCCCCGTCCTTCCCGTAATGTCGTTTCTTCCTATAGGCAGAAGTAGTTTTTCCTGGGGCAGTTTTCAGCACTTCTGTTCTTCCTCTGTGCGTTGCATTACCTGTACACAATTGTCTGTTTTCTGATTATGTCTTATTCTCACATTTCTTTAAAGTTGATTTAAAACTGACCAGTCCTGGGCGTTGAAACAGTGACCATCAGCTCGGGCTGCGTGGCACCTCGACAGCCCTCCGTCCTCCACCCTGCTACTCTTTCTCCGTTTTCACCACAGTTTCTCTCGTGCTTGAATTTAGAACTTGATTATTTAAAAGCATATCGTACAGCTTAGTCATTAACTCACCTCTTGCCCCATAATTAAATGTGAGGATAAGACTCTGGGCAACTTGAGTTACGTAAAACCCACGGGGAAATTTTTTTAGAAATAGTAGAGCATTTAGAAGAAGTCACCAGCAGTGAAACTATTGCACTAACTTGCCTTGTTGTGAAAGAGTCACATTTTCAGTTTTGCTTCTTCCTTGTTCACCCCTCACCCCCACTTTATAATTTAAAAAAAAAAAAAAGCAGGTTTCGTAAACATGCACCAGAATTTTAATTTACTCCTTTGGGAAAACGGAGGGTCATCACAGCACGCACACCGGCTGAGCTGTGCAATGAAAGGGGAATCCATTCCCCCTACTCAGAGGTCACTCCCAGGGAAAAAAATGTTATTTTAAATGCTGGCTTAATCGTCTGCTTTTGGGGACCAAATTTTGCTGCGACGGCTGCGTGCCCACGACAATGCCGCGGGAGCGGACAGGGTGGGTACGTGCCGCTGTACCTGTTGCAGGCCCTGTGCCTGAAAGAGAATTTTAATTTAATGGACTTTAAGCAACATTGTTCAGAGATCAACAAAAGGCGTACTGTGTTATATGAATAAAAGATTTCCTCTGGATACTGGTTAACCCTACAAAGCCTAGCTAATGGAATTGAAGTGCAACCACCTGGCAGGGAGATTGCAGAGTCAGCTGCCACGGAGGGCCTGGACCGGAGTACCAGGTGCTGTGCTGCGCCGCACTGCCCGGTTGGCGCCGCGGAACAAACGGCGCGGCTGCGGCTGCGGCGCAGGGCAGGCATGGCTGCTGGCCAGGCACCCCGCTGCCAGCCAGGGTCCTGCTGCTGGCTGGGCACCCCACTGCCAGCCAGGGACCCCACTCCCACTGCACCCCAGTGGGCTCAGGTAGAGCGGGCGTTACGGGGCTCGTACGGAACGAACGGGGCGGCACGGGAGTATTGGTTTGAAATTAAGCCCCCACGAAGCTCCCGTGTTCTCAAAATCAGACCTGAGAAGATGTTTCCGAGGTGCTGTGTCTGTTACTCAGAGCCTCGTGCCCAGCAGGTCCCCTGGGCGGCCCCTGGCTCTGCTCTGCTTTAGAACGTCTACGACAGTTACGAATGTGTCAGATTATTTTAAACTTCTCCTTCTCTTTTTTTATTTTTTTTAATTTAAAACTGGGACATCCCCACCAATTTCTTGGTGGTCTTTTTTTAATTTGTTCTTCCTTCCTATCCTCTAATGCAGAGCTATTTCCCAGCCTGTATCACTGCAGCAACAAGTACATTTAGTGTTGAGCATCTTGCAAACGGTGTCACTGGTAATGGATGTGATAATAAGCACCACAGTTACCTGTCCCTGATTGTAATGAATGTAAATTATCACGTGTAATAGACCTGAAACTGAGCCATTTAGTGTTAGTCCCAGAATAATGAAAAGATCTGTAATAAAGTAGAAGGGGCAAAATTATTTTGTGTAATTATATTTTGTTCTGGTTGTAGCTGCCTGATCCTTATACTCTCATCAAACTGACAGTGATGGTTTATTAACCTTTAGGAGGTAAAAAATACGATTACAAATTCATCCAAAAAGATTTTCCCTTAACCAAAGAGTGAGAATTTGAAGGAGAGATTGCTAGTCCATCGGTTATATCCAAGGCACAAAGGTGACCTGGGTACATGTGCGATGGGAGATGAAATCTCATACTGGTAAATTCCAGGAATTTACATTTCCATGTCTGCGTGCAGCTCATCAGCAACTCGGTGCGGCCGACGTTACGCACGCACGGAGCCCTTTGGCCGTGGGGCAGCGTGTGCTCTTAGAAATCAGTGTCCTTGCACTTGTTTTGGGTGGGTGGCAATCATACATGATTAAAGGCATTTCAGTTTATTTTTTTCTAGACTGTGTGTTAAGATCCTTTATGGATATCCTCTTTCAAAAGTAAAGAATAAATATTTGTAAACATTGGTAACTGCTTCACAGTTTGTAGAATCTTGTCTTTTCAGAGAAACCAAGTTTTCCAAGGATTTACATTTGGAAAACATTTAATTTTGAAGAGCTGGAAATATCACTATCAGGAAATCAAATATATTTGTGCGAGTGATACGCTGAGTGTTATATTTTTATAAGCAATGGAGTAGCTCGTTACTTCTCATCAGGCTTACAGCACTTTTTCATTGAAGGCATAGATGCTCCCATCAACGAGATGCATGTGTGATGCAGGTCGGTTTAGTGGGCAGCCTGCTGCTCTCATTGTGGGCAAAAAGATTGCTTTAAAACTAACTGAAGTACAGTTTTTGTTTCAATTTATTTAAAATCAAAAGCGTTTCCTTTTGTTCAGGCTCACGTAGATAGAATTGTAGAATCATAGAATCACTTAGGTGGGAACAGACCTTTAAGATCATCGAGTCCAACCATTAACCCCAGCACTGCCAAGTCCCCACGCACCACATCCACATGTCTTTTCAGATGTGACTCCACCGCTCCCCGCGCAGCCTGTTCCAATGCCCGACGGCCCTTCTGGTGAAGACGTTTGTTCTAATATCCCATCGAACCCTCCCCTGGCACAACTTGAGGCTGTTTCCTCTTGTCCTACTGCTTGTTACCTGGGAAAAGAGACCGACCCCCACCTCCCTACAACCCCTTTCTTGCAGTTGTGGGGAGCGATAAGGTCTTCCCTGACCCCCCTTTTCTCCAGGCTGAACAGCCCCAGGTCCCTCAGCTGCTCCTCGTAGGAACTGTGCTCCAGACCCTTCACCCTTCGTTGGACACAGCGGTCTCCTGACTTGTCCTTGGCATATATGTGCCGTTTAAATAACACTTGTAGCATCTTGCTCAGAAACTCGAAACACAGGCTTTTACCAGCAAATTTGTAGGTGAATATAACTTCAGCTGATCTATGAGTCTGCGATTGCCAGCTCGTCCATCCCCCCCCAAGGTTTTATGTGCAAACACACAATTAAGTGTGGACTCTTCCCTGTTTAACCAGGTTTTTCTGGGTAATTGTACCCTCTGCTCCCCTGGCCGCTCTGCAGGGCTGTGTTTACCCACCCGGTAAATTCGGAAGGGACCGGGAGCGCTGCGTGTCCGTTCGGCACGCCCTGGGCGCGCTGGTTCTGCTGCCAGGAGCGCTGCGCTTTCTCCGGAGCGCGGTCAGTCGTGCAGCCGCTTCCCAGGTAGGGCAGTTCTGGTGCTCCTGTAGGGAAAAGGCCCTCCAGTTTACGGAGGGAGGTTCTGAGTGTGACGGGGGTCTGCCTGGGGGGGCTGTGCCGCCCGGCTGCCCGCCAGGGCCGGCGTGCTCTGCTCCGGTGCGTGCTGGTGCGTGGCTGGGGGAGCCAGATTCCTCTCCGCAGCTGTCTCACCTGTTTTGCCAGTGTTGTCCTGCCTTGGCGCTGCTTGTCGGCTGTAAGCTGTCAGTAATTACCTCTTTTTCCATTTCCAAAGTGCCCGGATTTCTGAAGTGAATGTGCGGGGAAATGTTTTGATAATCCCTGCTTGCTTTCCCTTATCGTTTAAATGTAACACTGAGACAAAAGTTGGCTTCTGGTTTACTGTGGGAGAATTATCTTGCAAGTTACTTGATTGCCTTGTAAGTCTGATGAACAGTTCTCGAGAATTTTGAATTATGAATCAGTCATTATCTCTCTCTTCCCCTGTCTCTGGTTGTTTAATTTTCAAAGCTGAGAGTGACTGAGAATGACTAAGTGCGTGTTCACTTGGATACTGCCGTGATGGAGCTTGAAAATACGGGCTCTTGAGGACACGCAGGGACCTGTACCCTGTCTTAAGCTGCATTTTGTGACAGAGTGGGCTGAGGAGTAAAGCTGATGTGGCATTTGAATTTTTTAAGAGGCAGTGTACCAGTTTGGTGACGTTTCTGACTTCAGGTGAATATGCCTGAATTTGGAGAAAGAGATGGCAGTAAGTGTAGCAACGTTAAAATACACTGAGAAGGGCATACAGGTGCATGTGTTTAAATAGGGACACATGTGCCTGTAAGGCTATAGGTATATATTTTTATGTTTGTGCACTTTCAAACGTGCAGTGACCAAAGTATAGCAACACATTTTCAAAAACTTCGTAAGCCTCTTTCTTATGCTTTTATGGGCTATCATTTTTTTATTATAAAATTTTAAATATAAGCGACTGCCAACAGCATTTTGTCATCGTCTGATACCATTAATGAAATAAACCCACAGACCTTTCAGGCAAGCCTGCTCCTTTCCTAAAGGTCTGAGGAGAAGGCAGGCAGATCTGGTGTAGCTGGCTGAGCATCCACCCACTCGCAGCTCCTCTGCGTTCACGGTGAGAAATCGCAGCCCGGCCCGCGCGCGGCAGAGCAGCCCTGCCAGGAGGGCCCCCGGCTGCCCGCGCTCCACCGCCGCGGGATCTGGAGGTTCGCAGGGTCCCTCTGAGTTCCCCCCGGGATCCCAGCCCGCGGAGGCGGCGCGGAGCCTGGCCAAGCGCTAGCCGTGCTCCCAGCGTGGGCGCTCGCGGGCAGCTGCGTTCTGTGTCAGCTCTGGGTCTGGGTGCCCCGAGGGCAAAGGAGCACGTACAGGGCATGGCAGCAATCTAATCGTGAGGTGCAGAGGCACAGCTCACTGGAACAAGGTCCGCAGGAGAGATTCTCCCCTTCCCTGTTGTGTCGACTGCAAAAGTAACCGCTGCGGCTGCGTGAACCTGCAGGAGCAGCCTGGCATTTCCCGAGGAGGCGCACGGCTTCCACTTGCCTAACCATGCTGCCGCCTTTATGTTCTGGTTTCGGCTCCAAGTAAACATTCCGCTGTCTGCTGCGCGTGTTTTAGGGCCAAATCGTATTATCTGGCTGTCCAGAGGAAGTTGCAGCCATAGAGGAGAGCCGTGTGATAAACAGCTCTTCCCATTCCTGCCCGCCTGCCTCACTTATCTCCATCAGGACTATTAATATTTCCAGCATGTAAGCACTTTCCAACAGCTGTCAAATGCAAACAATGAGCTGCAGAAAAAACTGTTTCTGCTTCTCCCCTGAACTTGATTCCCTGGTTAATACACGTGTACGGCCCAAAGCTAAAGATGCTGAAGTCCAGGACTAACCAAAGGTTTGGATGTTTTGCAGTCTGCTACTGCTACCAAAAATGGATGCTTTATCTGATGAGAGAGAGAGAGAATTTCTAGCTTTGCAAAAATGAAACGACTTCTGCTTAAGATTTTAAAAGGACAGAATTCCTATTCATTTAAAAAATCCCAATTAAAGTCACTTTTATGTTTCTAAAACATATCAGATAGTGGAAGTGTTTTAAAAAGCCATCATTTGACGTTTTTTAAAATTATTAAAACAGGAGAGAAGGAAATCTGTTAAGGAAAAATAAATTGAGACCTGAGTTGTTTTCTAGTTCCTTAACCACAAAGTCTTCCTGCATAGCTTCTAAATACATTTTTCTGTCTCTCTGTAGCCTAGGTCCTCTGTAACATGAAGGTAATAACACTCCCCATCTGCATGGTTTTCTCTCTTCTTAAGCATAAAATACTTGGACACAGCTATCCTGCTTTGGAAACTAGAAAAAAAACTAATAGCATGGGTGCAAAGTGCTCCGTACGAAATAGGTGACGTGCCAGAGCATTCCTCAGCATTTTTAATTTATTTGCGTGGATGAGGCATATTTGTTTCTCACTTAGCACGTTCTGGTCCTTTAGTTTCCATTAGGTCACCCAACCTACCGGCGAGGGTCTCGCACTTGGAATACGCTGAATGACACCCACGTGGCTCGGCCATCTGTAAGTGCTGAATTAATCACCCGCGCCGGTGGACAATGTCTTTATGTCGCGCATTCAGGCGGGCTATATTGTGTGATAGCACACGCCAGGCCCGGCTTTAATTAAATATTTGGTCCACACGTGCTGCAAAAATGAGTGAGTTAACCACCTCCTCCTCACCCGACCCCGCGGCGCAGCGTGCCGGCGCCCAGCGAGCGCCCGCGGTACGCAGAAGCGGATGCACGGTACGGACCCGGCCGGGGATGGCTCGGGGCTTTTGGGTGTGTAGCTCCAAGGCAGCGCTGACGTCTCCCAGACAGCCCCTTCCCCAGGGGTTCGGTCACTCGGTCGCTTTTTTGTCTGAAGAATGAGGATCACAGAGGCCGTTCCCCCAGTGCAAACAGCCTGGGGTGTTTTCTCCGCACGGTTTTGGGGAGATTTCAGTGCAGCGCAGCGTCTGTCGCCGTAAGCTGCTGCCGCAGCCGCGGGGACGATGCGTGGGAGGTGATGGCGTGTTGGGAGGGACAGCTCATGTGTGGCGTTGTGGTACTCGGCCGTTACTCGGTCCTTACAGCTCTTCTTGCAGGGCTGACGTTTCCAGAAGTTGCCAGGATTTGCCTGGCAAAGCTGTCGGGGGTTTTGCCGCCCCTCCCTGAAGGTGGTGCGGGTGACTTGTGACAGTTCGGAAAATCTGTTCACAAACAAGGAATTGTTAGTGCACTGTCTAGTGGAAAAATACTCCAGCTTTCCAAAGGAGCCTCCCCTTCTCCGTGATGCACGCTGCAACAAAGAGGACGACAGAAGTCGAAGGGGCCGTATTGCCGGTACGTGGCTGACAACGGCGGACCGAGGAGACGGCGTTATCCCTGGGTGTTCAGGCAGCCAATCTGAAGGAACCACGAGGCATAAGGAGATGACAAATAATTGAACCTTCGTACCTTTGCCCTTTTTCTAAGATGTCCAAAAGTAACAGCTCATTAGTGGAATTACTGAAATAGGTGCATTTCATTAGTGTTTGAATAAAATTAAGACCGCAACAAAGCACAGGGGAAGCATTGCTCGGTAACATGTGACCTTTCCTCCAGTTATTTATCCCCTGATGATCACCCCGTTTGCGGAACAAGCTGGATAATTGCAGAACACGAGCATCGGCAGCTGTACATACACTGATAAAACGGGACAGCCACGGCGGGATAATGATCTCTCTGAAAACGTGACCGAGGGATTTGTCTTCTGCTCCTTCCAGAGCCGAACGACGAAGGCTCCGGGATGGCAGCTCCTTTCCCGAGCTCCCGCGCAGCACACGGGCAAGGCAAGCCATGGCCAGGCTCTGCTCCTCAGGACGTTCTTCTCAAGGTCCATCTCTCCCTGCAGCCTGTGCTGCCTCTGGGACACCAGCACATCTTCCTGACCCTCCACTCTCTGGGCCTCTCCCACCCAAAATCTTTAGTTTTGCAGTCTCCAGGTCATTTCCCTGGGTGAGTAAGTACTTTGCGGGAGGAGACCAGAAGATAACTCACCCCACGGCCCTCAGGAGAGAAGACCTCTATGTCTCTCTGCTCTGGGGCACTGGGAAGGCAACTTTCAATTTGACCCAAACAGCTTCTGTCCCTTTAGAATATCTCTTGGGATTGCATAGGGGACTATATGGATACTTGTAGAGAAAATGTACATTGGGGGAATCATGCCCACTAGTTTACTGGCCAAAAACTTGTATAACTGAAGTCATGATAGTTCTTCCAATACAGCGCTCTTGGTGGTTAAATCTTTGTGTGCTCTGTGGAATGACTTACCAGCTAGGGCTTCTGCTGCATTAGCTGATAATGGGCAATTATGTCATCATTTTAATCAATTGGAATATTCTAAACAAGCCTTTTCAGTACGGTGAAGCGTGGAGCACAGAGGATGTGCAGAGGGCTGACCGTACAATGCCGTTTCTCTTGGCACATGCGTGTTTGGTGGTTTTACCACTGGTTTGGGCACCGCTGTAGCATTTCATTTCTGCTGGATTGGGAACGATCTCCATGAGAACAAAGCTAATGAAAGAGATGAGGTGCGTTTGTAACTGTTCTCTTTCCAACAGAGCAGGTGTCTGTACAAACAGGAATACCTGATGGGAGATCATCACAAGTCCTCTATGTTAGAATGCAAAAAGCTTCAGATGGGGATAAACGCGAGTGCCAATAAAGTACACAATTGTTGTATCAGGGACGTAACTCATTGTTCCTTCACTCCTCCTGTGGAATGATCCATCTGTAACGGTACAACCTATCTCCTCCCAGGGGCTTCCCACAAGAAGGAGTAGTAGTAAATTAAGATGAAAGCTTCTTTTCTGCCTTATTCATAATAAATGCAAAATTCTTCCCTGAAGCACTTGGCATGACTAATGTGCCACATATTCTCGGTGTCCCCGAGCGGCAGGCGAGGGCTTGCGCCAGACGGGTGGTCGGCGGCACACCTTGGGCACCGCGCTGCCTGCCGAGCAGCGCAGAGCGCGGCTCCGCGCAGAGGAGCACGAGCCGGAGCTTCATGCCTCAGGGCGCCTTCGGTACAATTTTGCTGTTTCGTTACTGGATTTCCACGAAGAGGGTTTGCAGCCACGTGAGACGTGTTTTGTTGTTGTGTTTCACTTTCCTCTTTAAAGCGATTAACGGCGACGGTCTTGCATGGTGCACGTTGGAGAGTGCCGTAGCACCTGCCATCTTACTCAAAGCAATTACAGGTTATTTTTTATTCTGTGTTCTGGCGGTACCTGGAGCCCCATCTCCATCAGTTCTGTTGTAATCCCGTGCAAAGACACAGGCCCCACGGGGGCAGGGAGGTGGCAGAGCTCCAGACGGGGTGCTGAGGTGCTGGGCAAAGCTCCACGAACCAGAAATCTGTTGGAAAACCTTTGTGTACCTGTCGGTCTCAGCGAGAGTCACGTCTCTTGTACACCAGGGTGTTCCGGGCTCCGGCCATCCCTCGCGGCTGGACCCCCCCCCCGACCCCCCGGCGCAGCGGTAGGAGAGGGCTGCCCGTCCGTGTGATTCTGCAGTGAGCACTGGCAGAGCAGAGGGAATTGCTCTGCGGAGAGGATGAGCTCTTGGGTTTGGCAGCAGAGGATCATCTGCCCGCTCTGGATAAGGAGGAGGAAGAGCAGCCCTGGCACTAGCCAGCCCTGCTCTGCCAAGGGAGAGCGTCCAGCCCTGCCTCCCGCGGCGGCACCGCAGACAGATGGTCTTCCTGGGGGCTGAGCGTGGGGCACAGCAGCCAACCCTGCTCCCCTCTCCCACAGAACCCTCGGTTTGAGCTGGACGGTTACGCAGAGTCAACCTCGTCCAACGCGTGTCCTACGTGTTACATCGACCAGTTTGAGACATGGTTCGCGCTGAAAAGTTTTGATCTCAGATGCTTTGGTTTAAAAAAAGCACATAAATCTGCAGTTGTTGACAGGTATAGTTTAATTGCACCTGTTCAAGGAAGGATATGTGTTACTAGAATTCCCCCAAAAGTTTCCAGTTAAATTTGTGCAGTAGTGACAGTCACCAGACCATAAATGATGGCAAGCCCCATCAAGCATATTGAGTTTCGCACCGAAATTGCCTGTCCCAACGTTTTAAAAGCACAGGAGCCCTGTCCTGTTCAGAGCTTAAGGAGGACAATTAGGTGCGTAAAGATCATCTACCGATACGTTTACGTTAACCTCAATTTTATGGTCCCCGCTTTATTCTACCTTGGTAAGTCCCAAACATTTATGTTCCTGTTTGTTTTCAAAACCGCTATCACGGTGTCAGGAGCAAGTTCTTTTTGTAGAACCGTCTTTGGTTCTTATGACACAAATTAGGAGGATACTGAAATACGTGTGATGGTCAGAAATGACTTACCAGTAGTTCTGTGGAACTGAAATCTTGCCAGGGCGACCAGTAAAACAGAAGTTCACCACAGCCCCGTTTTTCCTCTGCCTGGGATTCTGCCAGGCTGCCCAAGAAACCAGCTGTTTGCAAAACAGGCTTTCCTTCTCGTGTCCACGCGCTACCGGTGCCATCTCCTCTGTAAGCACCTGTGAGGCTGGAGAGCCCTAGTGCAGATTTGGGAAGCGTGCTTCCTTGCATTCACCAATCAGTTCAAAGGTTTGCTTTAAGTCTCTCTAGTTGGGTGGAAGAAGGAATTGGCATGTGGACATGTAGACAGCCTTGATGTCTGATGGGCTGGAAAGAGCTGTCTGCCTCTATACTTCCAGCTTCTCCACTGGCCAGATGCCCCCAAAACCCTTCTCAGGGTGGGATTCACATCACAGATGGGAATTGCAATAGGTTCATGCCAGCAGTCCGCATTAGCTTCCTTGGCAGTCCCTCTGGAGCTGGAGGAACAGTCGCTTCGGTGCGTGCACCTCATGGACCCGAGCGGTTGGGTTCCAGTCTGCAGCCCCTTGGCATGGGCACGCGGCACACACCGAGCTGTGGAGAGCAGCCAGTCAGTTCTCTCTTCGTCTGTTCACAAACCCACAAATGGTTTTGTCTTTTACTTGCACGAAAAGAGTGCTGTGTCAACAGAACACGCAGTTGTTTCCGTATGTTGGTGAGAGTATATAAATGTTGCCCAAATGCTTTTGTTTTCTGAAAGTAGCGTGGGGAAGGAATTGCTGGCCATTGCCATCAGCAGTGATGGGTAGCTGATGGTTTTGCTGGAGGTCAGCACAGAGTTAAGGTTAAAAAGCAAAGGCTCTAGATTTTTGGGATCCGTTTAAATAAGAGTCTTCTGTATTCCCCGTTTCTACTTATGTAGTTATTTGTGGTTTAACCTTGTGTGTGTGTGTGCAGAGGGGGAAACATTAGACAGATCTTGACCCCAGGATGGCTCAGTTCACCTGCAGAACCCAGGCCACGAGGCCTTTGAAGGCTCTTCAAAGGCTTTCCCTTTTAAACCGTGTGTCTGAAACCGGCTCTGCGTTGCAGCGGTTAAATATGGAAGGGATGCTCGTAGATCGGAGCTGTGCACCGGCTGCTGCCTGCATCTCTGGTGAGTTCTCAAAAAATTCCACCCTTTGTCTGGTTTCGGATTCTCCATCTGGAAGGAGGTCTTGCATGTCTTTCAGCCCAGAACTTCCCAGTTCATCCTGCTGCGTGCGATAAGAGGACACGGTTTATTGCAAATAGTGAATTTTAGCATCGTCACGTTTTTTTCAAACAGCTTGCGTTGTGTGATTGAACCATTAAAATCATTGATAAACTGATAAAACAGTTCTAAAACCTCATCATATTCAAACACTGATATTTGATTGTCGTCAAACACATATACTCATCGCCGATAATTCGCACCTTGCCATGACTCTACGTCATTTAGTGTAGGAAATAAATAAAAACGTTAGTGCCCGTTGCATCTTTGTGTCAGAGACGCTGCGCTGGGGGCCCACGGGAGAGAGGTGGCACGACTTGGTACTTCTGGTACGTGCAGATGAGTAAAACCACATCACTGGTTCATCAGGGCGAAGGCACGGCGCGTTTCCCAGGGCGGCCGCTCTGACAGGTCGGGTGTTGCACGAGAGATTCTCTGGATGAAGGCATTCCTGCCTGGTGGTAAACGTGCAGCTTCGTGAGGCTGCAGCGCTGTTCCAGACTGCGCCGTACAAACAGTCTGGAAATGCTGAGTCTTCCCCTACCCCCCATCTATCCCACACGGTTATGCTTTGGGTACGTTATGTTCTCTCGGAGCCTCAACACGTTACTGGTGCCCGGGGTACCTGGCACACGACCGACATAGTGATGCCCACTGGAGGGTCTGGCATAGACACCACGGAGTAGCTGGGCGCTGGGTTTGTTTGCGTACGAGACTTGAACAAGTTACCGAACAAAGATTTGGTGTGAGAGATCAGATGGTTTTTGGGATGTCGTGCTGCTTCCCTGACCTATGTGTACAGGCTGGAGGTGTTTTTCAAAGGGCTCTTTACCACTTGTTGTGCTCCTAATGCCTCCGTTCAAATTCTTAAACTTCGCTAAAACTTTAGTTGACTTTTTTTTTTAATGAATCCAAACCGTTTCCCCTAATATGTGAACGTATTAAAACGGAGATAGCAGAGAGTTTAATTTTCCTGCAGTGACAATGCTTTTTAGGTTGGGCTGTAAGTGGAGCGTACAGCAGGACCCCCGTGCTGCCCAGTGCTCCCAGTAGCCGTGCTCAGGGGAGCCTGGGGGAGACGTACGGAGCGCGCAGAGCGGAGAAGGGTGCTGGTGCCGCGGGGCCGGTTTGCACAGCGGTCTTCCTCGCTGAGTCCATGCTGTCTGCACCTCCTGCTTTCAGCTTTTCAGTCTGCAGGAGCAGCACTGGGTCGGGATCTTCCTCGTACGCCTCCAAAGCTGCCGATGGATCTGCACAGCTCTCTGGACCCCGGCTTAGACGGCTCAGTGCGTTATTTTTCAGATGCCTCTCCTGTAGCTACCGGGCTGTTTGGCCGAGTGGTTTGTTTCCCAGTCTTTTGTGTGGTTAGGGGCACCTCCCACCTCATAAATAAGGATTTTAGGAGATGCAGAGCTAACCCAGTCCGAGCCTCCTCGCTCTCCTTTCCCGTGCAATACTCAGCAAAACCGGTGCAAACTTCTGGTGCGGCGGCAGTCGTTCCGCGCCAGCCGCGCGAGGCCTTCCGTTAAACAGCGGGACGTTGTTGGGCAGAGCGTGAAAAGCCTTTCTGGCCTCCCGGCCGTGTGCGAGGCGGCCCACGAGCAGACCGCGGCCCCAACGGCCGCGCGCCGCCGGCCGGTCGGCAGGCTCAGGTGGCCGCCAGCCCCGCGCTGAGCCGAGCCCTTTCAGCAATTTGTCACGCCTGGGGTCTGCTCCCGCTGCGCCAGCACGTGCCAGCTCCGTGTCGGAGGGGCTGTTCGCCAGACGGCCGCGCAGCCCCCGCGTCCCGCTGTTGGCGGGGGCCGGCGCTCGCCCGGCCGCGCGCTCCGCACGGCCCTGGCAACAGCCGAGCGCGCCGCGGAATCAGGGGCTTCATAATGAGGAGTGAATGGCATCCGTCAGTCCCTTTAGAACAGGGCCCAGGCGTGTGCCTCCTCTCCGAGGAAGTTTGGCAGCCTATTCATTACCAAGAGTCATCAGGAGTTCAGCCCATAATGGGGAGGCAGCGCGGGCGCAGGCGGGCTCCTGCTCCGCTAGCAGGAATGCTCCTGCGGGGCTGGGGGAAGGAGGCAGGAGAACGAAGCAAATAAGGCTGTCAGCAGGTGCGAACTCTGAAACGCTGCGTATTGATTTTCTTTCTTCAGGCTTCCACGGGAAGTTTATAAGGAGATTTGTCACCCATCAATCGGCCTCTGCCAGCCTTAAAAGCAAAATTCTTTTTTTTTTTTTTTTTGTCTTTTTTACCACCACGCCTATAGGAACTTGCACGCAATTAAGACGCGCTTTGCTTACTCCCCCTGAGGCAGAACACTGGACCATCCTCTCCTATTTTCAGTTACCACTTTACTCTGATTTTATTGTTTAAAAAAAAACTGTTTCAAAGTGGTTTTGTTAATGTAATGAAAGTCACAAATGGCACTTCAGTATTAATTAGTAATGCTTTTCAGTTCTAAATGCTCTCACCTGCACTGTGCTGCCACTGGTGTTGTTCTCACTGCTCCTAATTTCTAAACTTAAATTGCCCTTTGCTCCCACGTAGCAGTCTCGCAGAGCCAAAATGCATTTCCCTGTAACAGGAACACAGTGAGGACCCGAAAACTTTTGTTCTAAATGAGGTGACGGAGAATGAGATGTCATACTGGCTCCTGCGAGCGTTAATTCATAAAGTCATACGTGAGGCTCTTCAGCCCGTTGTGGATTTGTTTCAGGCGTTATCCTGTTATTGGAAGTGTATGATTCACCTTCTGAGAAAACAGAAGCTGCACACAAAGGGAAAAGATTTGCTTTCTCCGCCGTGAAAAGCTGCCGCAAGCAGGGGTCCTATTAAGACAGCTGGAAAGTTGCTTCGGCTTGTTACGCTTGTAAGTTTTATTGGTGACTGGTTTTTGATTACACATCTGAATGCCGTGGGTTCCAGGTTGCCGAGTTTTAATTAAAAGGCAATAGCCCTGCGTTTAGATGGCTTTGTCGTCGGCGTTGCGCAGACCGCAGCGCCCGCGAGCTGTGCGGTGAGTTTTTTCCGATGCGCATCGTTTCTTTGGGATACGTAAGATTACAGCTTCCAGCACCTGCCTTGGACGGAGACTTCACGCTTTCAGGAATTGTGTTGATTACAGCTAATTGCCTTTGAGAAGTACAATGATCAAATAAAGATGGGGGGGGGGGGATCGCCTCTCTCCTGTTAGGTTGTTTCTCCAACCTGACAGTTTTTTCCTAGTCTGACGGGGTGATTGCAGGAGGAACGTTGGGTGATCCCACAGCCTGGCTGTTGAAGTGGGGTTCGGATTAAAGCAGCCTGCAGCCTGGGGGGTCCTTGCTGCCCTGGGTAACTTCAGCAATCGGTCAGATCTACCCAGCCACTGCTTCTCCTGCGTGCAGCTGAACGGCACTGCCCTTCTTCTCAGCCCTTCAGGTGCGTTCACTCCTTGCTGCTCACCTTCAGAACCGCTCGGCAGCACGGGGCAGCTTTGGTCCCCGCTTTCTGCGTACGGCCCGGGCGGTGCTGCTGTGCATCTGAAGAGCCGGTGGTGGTGGGTGTTGTGTAACAGCATTTAATTCTGCCCACACGTTTCCTTAACCTGGTCGTTGCAGTTACGAGGAAAGAGCTCTGTATCTCGAAGCAATAATCCAGAACCATAAAGAAGTCATGACATTTGAGGATTTTGCCGCTCAGGTCTTTTCTCCCTCTCCCAGCTACTCCCTCGGTGGAACTGGTGAGTCTCTGCACGTTATTCTTCTCTTTAGCACTAAGAAGCACTTGAGCAGCAGATGTACACCTGTTTTTTGTAGATAAATGCTTGCAAATTTAAGAAGACTATTCTTCCCCTGAATCAACTAATGAATATCAAAAGGAATGATGACATTCATTTTAATTTGTTTTGCATCAGAGCTATTCACTCTGCTCCTTTCTTCAGCTATCCTGTTAACCCCCGAATCTAGCAAGGTTAATGAACTTTCTCTCTGTAATGTGCTCGGGCTCATTCAGGAGTGCGGGTTTCTTGCTGAGCTGGGAATATGTTGTTCAAAAGCTGTGCCTGAATCGGTGCTTACTTATCGAGAAATAGTTCCTCCCAGTAGAAGCCGTTGCTGCTAATGCTAAATGGGGATTATGCTGCTGAGATACCAGGGTCAGGGATTAATGCAAAAGAAACGTCAGAACGGTGTTCTGTTAGAAAATCGTAGCAGCGTGCCGGATGCTAACGCTTCCCTTCAATGTAGACGAGCAAATCTCAGGCTTTCTTCCAACAGCTGGCCTGGAACCTGCTCGGGGTTGTTCGTGTATGGATGGGTGTACGTACGTACGTGCGTGTGCGTGCGTGCGTGCACCCCCGTGGGTGCTGGTCACCCTCCGTCAGCCCCGCTGAGCGACGAAAACGTCGCGCCGAACTCTCTGGGTTTATTCCCTCTGCGCCCTGCCGGGCTCTTCGGCTGGCGTGCGGTCGGCGAGCCACCAACCGCCGCTCCGCTGCTTCGCCCGAGTTCAAATAAACGCCTCCTGAAAGGGAGCTCTGACTCTGGCATGCGGATTTCTGGTACCCTCAGGATTTGGTTTTCCAGCCTCCAAAAAGTATATGGTCACCGTGTGTTGGCCTCTTTCACAAAGATTCCTTAATCCCTATTTTGCACTCCCAGGATGAAACTGGCACTTCCTGATTATTCCCCGCTATTCTTTCGGATTGTTTCATAGATTGTTTCAAACCTGCACAAACGTTGCAGGACATCTGCTCTATTTCTCTTTAGCCCGACTCGTTAGCAAATATCTTCCATCTAAACTGAAAAATTGAAGGAAGAAATCAAATTTACTAAAATAAATCACTTACAAATAAAATCAGCCGTGCATCATTGTTTAACGTTACTGGCTGCAATCCTGGAGCTTTCAGAGCTTTGTCAGGAGATAAGAGGTGTGCGCCTGGCCTTGCGCCGGTCGCCAGCAGCAGAAGGCTTTGGAGATAAGCGCTGGCAGGGGGAGAGGGGAGCCGGTGCTATTTACATAATCGCGCCGCCGCTTCCTGGAGAGGCGTCAAGAAACACAGGGATGGCCCCTATTGATCTTTGTTGAACTGGAATACTAAACAACATTAGAAAAGCTTATAACTTAAAGCTTTGATTAATGTTTTCTACATTAAAAAGTAGAACAGCTGTGAATTAAATTCTTTTATACGCTCTGCCAAAAGTCTGAGACAAAAAAAAATTATCAGTTTCAATGGAAATGTAGATTTCGTGCCCAGTGTTGTTGGCACTTTGAATCATTTGTCTGGTGACGTATCAGCAAGTAAAAACGGAGATATATTGATATATTTTAAATTTTTTGCTCTATGCATAACTGTATTTGGTTTTCACATTCTTATAGCACACAGTGATCTTACTATAAACGAATTTATTTTGACGAGCAAGGCCAGATTAATTTGATAATACCGTAGTTGTACTTTAAAAACTCTGTGATTTTTTGTACGCAAAATATATTTAAAATGTTTCTTAATACCTACTTAATTTTTTCAGAACACTGTTAAATCATGAGCACTTGAACACATTTGAATGGTTTCATGATTTATTTATTTTTTAAGAGTAAAACCTGCCACAGTCGGGTCCCGATTTTCGGACTGCCGAGCATCCAAGTTTCTTTCGTACTCTCAGAGGAACCAGAGGCCGGTGGCGACTTCTGGAGTCAAAGCCGTCGCTTCGAGGGTCTCCCCGCCTCACCGACCCCTTCACTCGGGCATTTAGTGAACGTTACCAGGGCTGTGCCAGCCGCTGCCGTCGGGATGTGTTTCCCACCGGAGGCCCTGGCAGTGGGCAGGGATGCTGAGCGTACCCCGCAGCCCGGCCCGCTGCCAGCCGCCGCGCGGGCGAGTCCCCGTCCCGCGAGCAGGAGCCCCGCGCGGATCGCGAGCGCCCGCCGCAGCCTTCCCGCTTCCGCGTTTTCAGCGGTGCGATGGACGGGTGCTACAAATGTGCCGGCAGCGTCCGGGAACGAGGAAGCAGCCAGCTGGGGTGCGGTGGGACAGCGTTCGCAGCCCCCGAGCCATCCCTGTCGGTGACTAGAACGGGATGAAAAGCTGTTCGGAGCCGCGGGCTCCCGCCGGGTGGGCACAGCCGGGGCGGGCAGGGCGGTCGGGGCCGGGTGGGCACAGCTGGGGCGGGCAGGGCGGTCGGGGCCGTGCGCCGCGTTCTCAGCACGCAGCCTTCCCCCCGTGCCGTGGGCAGCCTGACCTCCTCCGGGCTGAGATCGACCCGTCCTTGTCTGCAGAACCGGCTCTGTGCCGCTTAGCAGGCACAGAAGGCGTTTTTCTGTGTGTAAAAGGGGAATTTCTGTTCTGAAACAGAAAAAAATGAATCAAGGCGCAGTAAATGCCCGGAGCTGAGACAGGTCTGCGTTTCCCCCTCTCGAGTAACAAGGCAGCTGAAGCTCCTCACCCTGCCTAGCTCCAACTTCTCAGGTGAATTTCCGATGAATTCTCCTCTGATCTTCTTAATTCCGCCTAGCTGTGATCCTGCCATCACTGCACGTACGCGTGCACAAGGGTCAGTGAGTGAGAACGCTTGGTGTCGACACTAAGGTTGGTCTCAGTGCACACACTATAAGAAGGAAATCAAGATCATTAAGCGAATCGGATGTGTCGCTGTTAATGACACACGTTGTTGGTCTATTATTAACCATGATCTGTTTATTTGAACTAAAGGTTTTTATGTTCCTGATACTGTCTCTAGGGATGCTTCCCCTCGGCTCAGATGGGATATGGGTTTCCTGAAGGGTGCCCTGACTCAGGCTCACAGATAGTCTTGCAGGTGCTTCGTCTGGTGCACGAAAACGGCCCAGTTGACCTCTTGCTGCCTTCAGAAGCAGAGCCTTAAACTCCCTGTACGTAGTGCAGGTAGCCCCGTGCATCTCAGACGTTGGAAAGGCAGCCTGGTAGGCGGAACGGACATCCCTGAACTCATTTAGGGGATGTGCAGATCAGGAACAAAAGATGAGAATACGGTCCTTTGTTGTTAAACTGGTCCATTACATGCTGTATTTTAATTAGGCTGGGTACGAGAGTCAGCCCAGGAAATCCTCCGTAATCCAACGCTATTGAATTATTCTTATCCTTTCCCTCTGCAGATTTCTCTCGTTTTAGAGGACGGGCTTTTAAGCTGCGGTCTTTTTCTGCTCTTGCTCCCTCAGCCAAAAAGAAAAACAGTTATTCAACAAAGTACTTCTGCATCCTTTAAAAAAATGCTGAGAATGAAGCAGGCACAAACAGACACGAACGCGTTCCAACTTTAATTACCTCCAGAACGTTTGGGTGGGTGGTTTTCTCTTTGGAGATCAGAAGCCAGAATCGTGTTAAGGCTTGGAAAATGGAAGTGGTCAGATATTCTAGACAGGAGAAGAGATAACTGTCCCACTAGAGAAGGGTTCGTATTTGAGGTTTTCACACGCTCAAGGGCAGATTGCTACTTTCAAGAGAAGCTACAAACCCGCTTTTCAGCAGCGTCGACTCGCAGCCAGTGCTTCAAAGGGTTAATTGAAATGGGCACACTTGACTGCTGAGAGGACTGATCTAATCACTGCCATATCCAAGTGCATCTGTTCACCATGAGGTCATTCTTGTGCATGCTAATGATTTGGAAAATAAAGCATAACGCTTGACGTTATCGGGAAGGATATAGTGTAAATCTGGCTTTTTTTCTTGCGGGATGAAGCGGGGCACAAGCATCGCGGGTCGGCGCTCGCCAGTTTCATTTTTTTAAAGCATCGTTTTCAGTGGAGTGTCAGGAAAACTGTGCTGGAAAACTCTGACATGTGGTATCTGTTGATAAATGGATTCTTTAATGAATATTATAGCATTGCCCAGGAGCAACACTTGAGTTGAGGAACTATAGACGTTTTCAGCATTCCCGGGTTTGAAAGCCTTGAAGCTGTGCCTGCTTATTTACATAAAACTGAGATTTTGCAGCCTTTTTGTTGGAAAGGTGACACATGCTTTGCTTTTGTCTCCGGATTTTTACATGCATAAATTTCTTGTAGAAAATAGTCGAATGTACAACAAGCAAGATTTGGTTTATTTTTAACACTTTTTGCTAGATTCCAAGCTTTATCTTTCCCACTTTAAAGCAAAAGGAGTATTTCAAAGGGCCATGTGATTTTAAATTGTATTTTTGACAGAAACAAAACGAGACCCGGAGTAACTGTTGTCTTAAACAGGATTATATTATTTTTAAAGCTGACTGAGCAGCTTTAAACCTTTTGGCTTTGTTTAGTTTGCTTTTTCTGGAGGTTTTTTTTTTTACTTCTTTGTCTGTGCATTTTCCTTGAGAATCTGTAGGATGTTTTGTCGGTTCTGTGTACTAGGTGGAATAAAAAATATCTTTGCATATTTTTAGGGAAGCTGGATGGAGCTGAGTATTAAAAAAATACGCATCTGACCATAAGTAGCTGTGCCACGATACTGAACGCAGCACGTGCCAAGCGTCGGGTTTGACCAATATGACACTGTTGCCTGAAACCGAAAAATTAGTTCCTAGTGATTGGGATGTAGAAAATTCCAGACTACGCCAGCAGAGAGGAGCCCACTGCTCGGCTGTGCCGCTGTGAGCAGAGGCGCTGCTGGGACCATCTGGTGATGGTCACCGGCCGGACAGGGCGCCGCTGCGGAGCTGCACGCGGCGCTGTGCCCTGGGCTCGAACCGCTGTGCCGGGTCCGTCCTTTTCCAACACAGGCGCTGCCCTGGGGCATGAAGGGAAGCACCAGTTCAGCCCTAGCCCAGAGCTGCCGACGAGCTCTGCCTGAGCTTAGCTCTCAGTAGGTGGGAAGGAAAATGTGCAACCACAGGTGCCAGACGTTGCGATTGTAGGGATTCTCCAGGCAGTAAACAAAGAGGAAGAGCTCCGGGAGGTGGTGCAGAGGAGTGGGAAGAGTTAGCGGAGGAGGCAGGGCTGAAGGCGGGTGGGATTTTTTTGCCTTCCCCTGCGGAGAGTGTTGAGGAGGAGGTGCAGGGACCTGCCCTGCTCCTCTCTCCACTTAATCCCAGTGGTCCTTCCAGCTGACCTACGGCAAACCAGAGCATCTCTCAGGGCTGGCGGCTCGGGCCACCTTCGGGAGGACCCTGAGGCTGCACCAGCCGATCCAGGAGGCCCTCCTTGCCCCGATGGTCTTGGTCATCGGGGTCCCTGTGTGGCTTTCCTGCCTCTCTTCCACCAAGCCACCGCCTGCCAGAACTGTCCCCACCGCAGGACGTGTGGTGCCCAGCGGCGAGCGCCGCGCTGGGCAGCATTCAGCACCGCGCTGTCGCGTGCGTGCAAGTCCGTGCTCGGGCTCACGGGCACACGGCAGCGTCATAACCCTCTCGGTCACTGCCACCCCAGACCCCTTGGCTCAGGCACATGGACATCCCCCAGCACTGCGGTCCTCCCGTGGCAGCGCCGGGCTCGCCGGAGAGCTGGCTGAGCTCCAGCTGCAGCTCCGCAGCGCCGAGAGGCAGAGCCGGGGGCAGATGGTGCTTCCCTGCGCGGTGAAATGGTCTCTTGGCCCATGGTGGCTGCTCGATAGCAGAGAATGAAAAGGTGCCAAAACAAGTTTCCGATTGAATCAAGCGTAATTACCTGATTTAATGAAGGAGGAAAGTCAGGATGTTCTGCAGAAACCCCAAATTTACCCTTTCTCCCCAGAGATGCCTTTCAGCGAGACACACGGAATAAATCCATTTCATATTTTCCATTACTTCCTCCCTCCCTCCTGGCCTGGGGAGACCCACGTGAGCGTATTCAAGTAACACGACACAGCAATTCTGATCTACTTTCGGGATGTTTAATGGCAAACCCCAGAAATCCCAAAGGTTTCTATGGATGCTGTAAACACAATAATAATTTTGCTGAATGGGGAAGCAGCGACAGAGCAAAAGTGCGTCCCTCCTCCCACAGCAGCACTTGTTACAGTCGCAAAGCCAGCACTAAAAATCGGAAACCCTATTTTTCCTCTTTTGAACCCAGGCACCGAGTGAAAATCTTTCCCAGGCTGTGGTGTCTTCTTGAATTTGTTCACCTGCAGGTGCCTTTAGCAGTCTGAAGGGTTCAGGCACCTTGCTGGTAGCTACAGAAGAAGGAATGAAAAGGGCTCCTGCCTCCTCCGTACGCCACGGGGCCGCTCCCGTGCCTCCATCAGACCCTTTGTGGTTTTAAAGAGTCGAGGGTTGTGCCCGTTGGCAGGATGAGCGTTTGCATATTTTCATGAAAGAAAAGTACTTTCTTGAAACAGTCAAATGCTTCGTGTTCCCATCAGGGTTAGGAAAGGTCTGCTATTAAATAGGGCAAAGTCACAGGAAACGCCATGCGTTGTTAGGCGGCATCGGCTCTGTGCCCCCATCGTGCCTCTGGCTGGAACAGCCTGATGTAAACGTACGCCAGGACAACCAGCGCTGGTTCGGGAGCGCACGGACCGTGCGGAGCGGTGAGGAACTGGCGCGACTGCCTTGCAGCTCTCTGCATTGGGTGCAGACTGTGTTGGGTGCCAGGGCAGTTTCTCCCTTTGCCCACGGCCCGGGAGGGTGCCCAGCCTGGACCCGGCCCCGAGGCTGCCCGGGTGCTGGGGGTGCTTCTCCCCCGGCCCGGGGTCACCTGCGGATCTGCGGCGGCGGGGGTGTGGGAGCACATCGGGGCGCTGAATTGAGTGTCTCCGAGGGAGCTCCCCCAGCTGGGGTCTCCGGGAGAGAGGCCGGCAGGGCGGGCTTCCTCCGAGCAATCAGCGCTGGGATGGGAAAAAACACTGGCTTGACGGGCCCCTCTCTTCTGCCGGGTGACAGCTCCAGCTGCTCCAGCTGTCAGCTCCCGAGAAGGCTCCGGGCGATGCAGCCCCGTCGCGTTGTCCCTCCGCACTGACGCACGTCAGCCCTGCGGCCGCGGCGGAGGGCCCGTGCCGTGCCGTCCCGCGCCCAGCGGAGCCATGGGGCGGGTTTCGGCTGCGCGGTGGGTCGTGGTTAAGGGTTGTGGTTATGGCTGTGTGGTGGGTCATGGTTAAGGGTCGTGGTTAAGGGTTGTGGTTACGGCTGCGTGGTGTTACATCCGTGCAGGGACAGGCGCAGTGACCCTCAGGCTCGCTGTGGCCCCTCTGGCTGCCCGACCGCCGCAGAACTAATTAGCGGCCGCTCCAAGTCACGACTAATTGGCACTTTGCCGGGTGTATTTCTGAGTCTCCAGAGCCGTCAGGGCTTGGTTTGTGGTGGTGTCGGGCACTCATCACCTGTGTGGGAGCCCAGGGCTTTTTGGGGTTGTCTTTGCCTCTCGTTAACCCCTTGTTTCAGATTCTTCTACCGCTTCACTCACAGCTCCTCGAGACGCCACTTTTCCTATTTTTCGTAACCAAACACCAGCCGGCCTGACCTTCGTGCGCGCGCGACGAGTGTGCTGTTCCTGTATTTATATGATTTGTGTTTTCTCCCTTTAGATTAGAATATGTAATGGTCTCGTTACGGTAATTGCCTCAGGTAAGAGCAATGCTTCCCAAAGGCCCCGCTGCTGCTGGCACTGTGCTCCATCACTAACAGCTCTCCTCCTCCTCTTCCTCCTCCTGTGCTCAGCGCGCGGCCGCGGTGGCTCTGGGGCTCTCTGGGTCTGTCTCTGCCCGTCCCTGTCACCACCACCCCAGCCCTTCCCACTCCCCGCACACCGAGCCCCGGGGGTGCCCACTGCCCGCCCGGGCGGCTGCTGCTCCCTCCGGCTGCTGCCGGGCGCAGCCGATGCCGGCACCTGCCGCGCTGGGAAGCGTGTTGGTCACGGCTGGGCCCGTCTGTGTGTGTGTCACTGGGGCATCACAGGGCAGGACCGGGGCTGGGCATGATCCCGGGCCTGCGGGCAACGCGTGCCCACGGGAGCTGCACAGCATCGGCTCCGCGGGCGCACTTGCCCGGAAATGCTGTGCACCTTTCGGTGGGTTTTTCCCCTCGTTTTTGCAAATTTCACATGTTTGGCTGAGCATGCCACTGGTCCACCTGTGAGTCAGAAATTAGTATTTTTTATTTACTACGCCATCGCGGAGCTGCTGCTTGGTTTTCACAACTTGTAACTTCACATTGCCTGGGCATCCTCTGAAACAAACGCAGCACGAGAGGGAAAAAACCCTCCTCCGCATCACTGCAAAAGGAAAAAGAACTAAGGTGCCCTGGCGAGCATCTTAACACCAGTGCTACCACAGCACCGATGCTCCCGGGCGCGCGCCGGCGGCTGAGCGCAGCTCCGCTTCCCTCCCCGGCGCAGCCGAGCGCGCGGAGCCTCCTCTCTGAGCAAAGTTGCCGGCTCCCCTTGCAAGACGGCCAAGTAATTAGAGTCCGTGCCAGACAGCTTGCAAGTGGAATTATCATATTTGTATGGAAGCCTTTCTCTTTGGTGGGCATTGCGCGCTCACTCCGCAGCTGCTGTCTCCCTATCAATCAAGGCGCTTTCGGAGGAGCTTCAAGGTTGAGTGCATAGCTAAGGACTGGCCAGAAGAAAGTTGGGACCGGAGGAATGTGGGGGCTCCCGAGGCGGGCGGGTGCTGCGGTGCTCCCGGAGCGGAGCGAGGGGCTCCCGCCTGCCACAGCCGCCCGGCTTCGCGTACGCGCAGCCCGGGCATTGTTCGGCGCTTGCATGAATATTGCTTGAGCTTGTCCAGTTGGGGAAAACTGTATTATTTTGACCATCTGCCATTCCGCTGAACTGCAGGAATGTAAAGTACGACACCTCCCTCACAGCCCTTCCCTCCCCCACGCTTTTCTCCCCGCCAACGGCACCGCAGGTTTTGTTTTTAATCCAAAACTGACAGCTCCACATTTTTCACAGAAAATGCCTTTACACGCTAAGTCCCGTTTTTCACCTTTTTTTAATGCAATATTTTCCCTTCAGTCAGCTGTAGTGAAGTACAAATGTGGTAAGTGAAGACCCTCTTTGAAATGCAAACGCCGCTCTGGAACGGGCCGAGGGGGTTCTGGGTGCAGCCGCAGCCGAGCTCCGCACCGCTCGGCTCCGCGCTTTCAGGCCGCACAGCGCCTCGCGGCAGCTCGCGCACGGGGCAGCTCGCACCTTGTAGTGAGGAACGGAACCGATGCTGCCTGGGCCCAACAAACTCCGCGGAGTTTCCAAGTTATTCCCGAGCAGTGGCAGGATCGGCGCAAGCTGTCGATTTCAGCGTTTTGAGGATTCACCCGATAACCCAAAGGGCGGATGCCAGCCGAGTGCCAGCTGTGACGGCGAGTGCCTGCCCCTCTCGCCCGGCACAGGGGCTCCCGATGTCAGTAGCGGTCGGAGGTGCCAGTGTGGCCCGGCCCCACATCCCCCCAGCCCCGCATCCCCCCAGCCCCACATCCCCCCAGCCCCGCATCGCCCCAGCCCCACATCCCCCCAGCCCCGCATCCCCCCAGCCCTGTATCCCCCCAGCCCCACATCACCCCAGCCCTGTATCCCCCCGGCCCTGCATCGCCCCAGCCCCACATCGCCCCAGCCCCACATCGCCCCAGCCCCACATGGCCCCAGCCCCACATCGCCCAGCCCCATGCACTGCACCTACAGCTGCTCTCCCTGAGCACATGATGTCTCTGCACACACAGGTTAATAAAGTTGAAGGGATTATTAAGGACATCCCTGTAATCATCAATCACATACACTAACAGCAATTAAAAGTGCACTCTGAAAATACCCCTCATCGTTGAACTGGAAATAGGGTAGTGGTGCAAAACGGAACCATCCGTCTGGAGTCCAGAGACGGTCGCACGGCTGCTGAGACTGGCCCCGACCTTCGGGGTGGGCTCAGAGTCTGCCTCTGTTCTCCCCACGGGCCTGCGAGCACCTGGGCGCGAGGCTGCTCCTCCATCCCACCTTTAAAAAACCCACCACCTTTGTGTTAAGGCTCAGAGACAGAATTGTAACATGGCTAAAAACACGGTACCCCCGGGAGCTGCCGCAATGACGCTGACACCAGGCCGTGCCCTGGGACACAGAATCCCAGCAGCAAGAGCAGGGCTGGGTTGCAGCATACGTGTTTGTGTTCCTCCGAGCACCGTTACGGTCACGCAGGGGAGAGGCTGGAGCCTCCGTTTATTCATCTGCTGCTTCCTTGAACAGCTGTATCCTCATCTGTTCGCAGCCAGACGCCCTGTTTAGTCCTGGGCTCCAGTCGGAATTGCCTGTGGGGAATGACTGGGATGTAACTTAATGTTGTGAGCAACAACGTGTAAACACGTGTGGGCACCGCCGCAGCCCCGGGTTCCCCAGCCCACAGATAAGGGTCTTGGTGGTGGCCGTGGGTGCACCGACGACGATGGGTACTTAGTGTCCTGCCCAAGTAGTGGAACTAATTAGAATCAGCCTTTTAGTGACACACAGCAAAAATGGCAATTTTATAAAACACACTTGAAAGAAAGATTTTTTGAGTTCTGTTTTGTTGGAGCTTTGAGGTAGCAGGATCGGTGCATCCACTCCCCGCTGCGGGGCCGCTGCGGCACCTCGTGGTGCCGGACCGCTGGCAGCTGCCAGGGGGGCTCTCGAGCACTCACCTGGGCACTGGCGACCACGCACAGCCCACCTGCTCCGTGCTGCTTCTGGAAGCTGGCAAAGAGAAATTCCGTATTTCTCCAGGAAAGCCCAGTGTGGCCATTCCTGAGCTGCCTGGGCCAAATTTACACTATAAATGCCAAGCTCACCTGAGTGGTACCCAGGGTGGATTTGGAAATAGGCTGGGGGGGTGGGGTGGGGGGGCCACGTTCCGCTGAGCCGTTGCTCCGACGCAAAGCTGGCGGCTCCATCGTTCCTTACGCTCCTGTTTCTCCGCCCGCTCTGTGTTCCAGGCTGCCTCACGGCGAGCGCAAGCGCTGACCTCACTCTCACCATCGGACTGGAGTTCGCGGCCCAGCCCTCGCCCACGGTGCCACGTGCCTCGCGAAGCAGAGTCCCTGGGAAGCTCCGCCGCTCCGCCAGCGCGCTCAGCAAGGCTTCCACCTGAGCCGCCGCGGGAGCAGAACTGCCGCGGAGGGAACCCCGAGGCCTCCACGCAGATAAATCGTTCACTGCCCCGGCAGAACTTGCCATCTTGGCGTGCTGGAGGGGCCGGGCGGGGGGTTTGCTCCGTGGAATTGCAGTTCTGATGCATTCAGCCAGACGTGGCCGCTGAGCAGCCATCCCCTGCGTTGTCGTCGTGCCCATCACTCCATCGTTTCCCTCACAGAGACTGGTAGCGATGGGAGCGCCCGCCACTGGCGTGGCATCGGGCTGACGGCAGCACGCGCTTCTCCCCAGGCACCTGTGCACCAGTGCTGGTGTTGCAGCAAGAGGACACGAACCAGTACTGAAACCAGTTATTTAATGTAACTTTAGAGCATCGCGGTTAGTCGTTCCGGTCAGCACTTCACTGCGTACGAGGGGATTTTGTCTAAGTAGAGGTTTTCATGTGAGTGGCCACATAACAAACGTTCTCCTCTGGAGCGTGGGTGGATGATGGAGGTGCTTTCCAGTCTGTGTTCAGCCCCTGCTCCCCTCCGGCTGCCTGAGGTCACCCCGCACCAGTTTTGTGCATGTAGCTAAGAACCAGTAATCATCAAAGAGGTCAATTACCTGGAATTCCGGAGGGTACAGCCAGTACCTGCATTAAAATCTGTGTAATCGCAGTATCTCGTTCAAGGCCACACGTAACTGCCTGTTGTGTAAAATCCTGAAGCTGAAGATGCTCCAGCCCCACTCGGGCACACCTGGGGCAGGGCCGCAAAGCAGAGGACCGGGCTCCTCTCCGTAGCGCCCGTCAGGTGCCCGCCGAGGCAGCGGTGCCATTACTGGCGGGTGGGAGGTACCAGTCAGCAGCTGCTGCACTGGCCGGGTTCAACCACTTACCTTCACCTCTTTGCACTATTTGAGCTCCAAGTCCTCTTTCCCAGCACCGCCTCTGGCTTCGGGATTGCCGTGTCGTTCGCGATAGCGCGTGCGACGGCTGCCTACTGCGAACTACTCGCTAGAAAAATAAAAACAATCAAATCCCTCTTTGAAGAGCAAAGGCCGCACATCTGCCACGACTGCCTCTCTCCACGGCTTCAATAATTAGGCAGAGCAGCTCTCAGGTCACCCCCTCACCTTGTCACGACGTCAGGGCATCGGCCGCGACTTGACGTATCGCTGATTAAGATAAGGCTGAAGCTTTTGAGTTCGTGCAGTGTCCCCTGGCGCTGGGTGCAGTCAGCCAGCCCGTGTTTTCACAGGAAACGCGTTTCAGTCTATCCTGGGCTTCTGGGCGAGAACTATTTATAGCTAAAACCCTGTGTTATAAAAGCAAAAGCAATTTGAGAGACGTCCCGCAACCACTCGCTGTGAACGGGGATGGCCGGACCGCGGGGAGAATCCATCGCTGCTGCACCGCGCCGGACACGCTGGGCGCAGCAGAACATCAGCCCCCGCCGCACGACCGCTGCGGGACCCGCCGGCGGCTGGCACGGGCTGGGCACCACGTCCGGCCAGGGCTCCCGGCTCTCCTGGCGCGTGGGGGCACGAGAGGAGACGGCTGCAAAGCGAACAATACTGCGTTAACTGCATTTTTTTGCTGTTTTGAACACCAGTGTCTGCCCGTTCCTGCGTGCTGTGCCAGACCCCTTCAGCCTTCCTCACCCACCTCCGCTCCGGGGCACATTCCGTTCCATTCTTGTTTTGCTCCTGGGCCTCAAACGCACACCTCAGCTCGTGGGATCCGGTTCGGCTGACGGGGTTTGGGTTTCGGTGAAGCCAAATGCACCACTGGGCCACTGGTTTTTTGCACTTGTGCTTGGGCGTTCACGCCAACATCTGTTGGCATGTCAGCGTCCAGCCCCGCCACTTCCCTGTGAATACAGGACGTTTATGGATATTGCCAGTCACCCCGAGGCAGCCCCAGGCTTTGCCGTAGCGGGTTACCCGGTCCGAGAGGCAGCGGGCTCGGGTGAGGTGCCGCCGGGCGCCGTGCCTGCCCCGGGCAGGCGCTGGAGCTGGTGGTGCTGAGCGCGACCCTGGCTGGCACGGGACGCCGGTAACGCAGCCGTCCGGCTGGGACGAGCCTGGCTGGCTCAAGGTTTTGGTTTTGCTTTTCTGCCTCATGTTGTGGTTTTGCTTTCTGCCGATGGTGTGTCGGTAAAGGAAATCAGAAAATAAAACCTGTATTTTAATTTATTTTATGTTCAGGAGTGGGTAGGCAAGGCTGTCTTGTTCTCAGTTGTCCAATAAATGGTCTGAAACAATTTCAAAGGCATTCTTCTGAATGAAAGGAGACTGGTCTCTTTAGAGCAATATGCATCTCTCATTCAGGGAAGAATTAAAACACGGATGAAAATAGTATTTTCCTGATGTCAAAAACCTAAAAATACTGATTTGTAAAAAAATCCACCTGCGGTTTTGTACTGTGAACTGGATAACAAAGCTGTCCTGTTACCCCTGACAAACTCAATAAATCTTGGCTCACACCGAAATCCTGACGGAGCAATTCGAGGGGACGTACCTGCGTGGTCTGTGCAGCGCCGGCGAGGCTCCGCGCCGGGGCGCTGGTGCCCAGGCTCACACAGCCGCTGGGCAGGATCCGCGTGGGTTTGCAGGGTGGGTCGGGTGCCGCGGAGGGGGTTGTGTTCAGTGATGGGACGTGGTACTGCCATGGCTCGGATGAGGCACTGGCACAGGTTGCCCAGAGAAGCTGTGGCTGCTCCATCCCTGGCAGGGTCCAAGGCCAGGCTGGATGGGGCTTTGGGCAACCTGGTGTAGTGGAGGGTGTCCCTGCCCACGGCAGGGGGGTTGGAACTGGATGGTCTTTGAGGTCCCTCCCAACCCAAACCATTCTGTGATTCCATGATTCTACGCTGCGTTCCCCCAGCGCGCGCTGGGCTGAGGCCCGCGCCCCATCGGAGCACTGGGAAGCCCCACCGGGCATTATGCACGTCCTGCCCAGCGCGAGGAACGCATGGTGACACGGCGTCCCCGCGTACAGCCTCACTGCTGGGCGATCCACACCGACAGTAAAACCAGTACTACTGTGTCCAGTGGTGATTTCCTGCGCTCCGGCGACATCACTCAAGGACACGGAGGGGGTCTGCGTGCTCCGTCGGCACTGCGTCGGGGCGCTGACGCATCACCACCCGGATGGTGGTGGGACTGCGAGGGGTTATCCGGCAGTGGGAAAAGGCACTTGGAAATGGCTGTTCCTTGGCTGAAAAGAGCCCACAAAGTTCTCACTCACATGGGTTGCAGGTGCTTCAGGCAGAAACGGAGAATTAATCCGAGTGGCTCCAGATAAAGTCCCGAGCGGCTCCATTTCCAGAAGCACCTTTGCACGTCAAGTCGGCGTTGGGAACCCACCTTCCACCCGTCCTTCGCACGGAGGAGCCGGGGCGCAGGCCCTGCACTGGCCACACTCGTGCTGAGCTCCGGGAGCAGCCGGAACCGGCCGTTCTCCCGGACGAGGGTTGGCAGCTGCCGCTCGGCAGAGCCAGCGGGGCGCTGGGGCCACCCGCGCTGTCTCCACACAGAGCTGGGCTGTGCCCGGCACTGATGGGTGCGGGACGTTCCTGTGGCCCCAGGGCTGATGTGGGCACCTGGTCCCAGCCTGGCGGGCACGTCCCTGGGGCCAGACGCCGCTGGGGCTTCCGTGGCACCTTAACCACCGTCCTTCCTGCCGTGCGGCCGAGAGGTGCTCCGTGCGGATGTACGACGGCCGTGGCACACTGGAGGAAGCCGGATCATTCGCAGGGCAGTCATTGTACCCTCCCATTTAATTTGCATCATTCCGTGAGCCCCCAGGTACCCCAGGGGAGGGACATCTATACAAACACGTGCACCCCACACCCCCCGTCAGCAAGTGGGCGCAGGGCAGGTGTGGTGCCCAGGCTGATCACCCGCCGGGGTCCCCACCCAGCCCTCGGCCATAGCTGCCACCCCGGACCACCCTCCTCACGGCCCGGGCGCTCAGCAGCCAGCACAGCCCCGAGCGGGCACCGCCAGCAGGTGCCCGGCCCCACCTGCCCCGCTCCCGCGCCCCAAGCCCGGGGGGCACACAGCGGGTCCCCGCACCCCGACACGGACGCGGCCAGCGCTGCGCTATCCGCACGGTGCAGCTCCTGGCCGGGGCCTGCAGGTGGGCGCAGGGACACGGGCGCGGGGGCAGAGCCTGGCCGGGTGCAGCGTGGGAGCAGGCGGCCGCTGCCCCGAGTCGCCCCCAGCAACATCAGCCCGACCAGCTGGCGGCAATGGGCGGAAAAATGTCCACAGACAGACGTGCATTAAAAATAAAATATAAAATAAAATAAAATAAAATAAAATAAAATAAAATAAAATAAAATAAAATAAAATAAAATAAAATAAAATAAAAAAAAAATTAATTTGTACTTATACATAACAATGCCTAACATTTCCACCTCTATTATCTTATTGCTCTATCTATAAATATGTTATATAATTATAGAAACATTAAATAATATATTACATATATTTATCATGTTATAGTAGAACCAATTATATATCTGATATATTATGTATATGAGATACAGTATATATTACAGGTATTAAATACAGACGGATATAATGTGTATACAATATTCTATTTCAGTAAGCATCATATGCAGAATCTGTGATCTAAAATCTATGTAGTATATAATGTATATAATGTGATATACATTATATAATACAGTATATTGCACTATATAGGCACCATAAAACATATTGTATGTTATTTGTGTATTAATATTTATTTAATATAATATTAATTATATTTATTAATTTTATCAAAATAATATACGTTATATATAGATTATATATGGATATATACATATGCACACAGACCCAGTATATACTTTAGATATATGTACACACTCCTATATAAACTATAGCATTACTACACAAACTATAATACTGTACGTGTAATAGATTTGCAGTATACTTTTGTTTTAAAATTATATTAAAAAATGGTAGTCACAGAAATAATCTTAGCAATGTATGCATAATGTCCATCAGATTATCTAGTGCATATAGAACACACGATACTGTATATTGCATCATGCCTACATAACGTCCCTCACGCGATGGCCAGCGCACCGTGTGCAGCGCGCAGGGCTACAGATGATGCCTGACACGTGTGTGTGTAACACACATGTAACACACGTGTGCTACGCATTGGCACCTGTACATACACAGGGCTATATCATACATCACCCTATAGCTGATGCACACTGTGCACTCCCCAAGCTGATAAAAAATTCTGTAGGACAATATTGTTTAATTATATGAATATCGATAACGTATCAATACGATATATAACATTATGTACTGTAGATAATGTGTTATGATATGCATCATCTAATAGGCAATATATCATTTATAATACACATTCTATGATGTGTAAGATATTATACCCTGCAGTACGTGTTATGAATTGTACTTATGTAGATATTCCGTGTAAAATATACTGATAAAAAGGGTTATAATTTTAATATTTAATATTTATTTAATGTAGAGTTATAATTTATTGCACATAATAAATTCTGTATTTCGCGTGTGCGCGTGTGTGTGTAATTAAAATAAAATTTTCCGGGTCACAATGTGTCACCACCCCATGCAGATGTTTGGCATTTTCCTCAGCTTTTTGTTGGTTTTTTTCTTTGAACTGTTATTGCAATACGTGTGATTTACATATGAAAACCTGTAAAATTAGCAAATGAAATGATGACTCGGTTCCTTATCCTGATAAATAAATCCCCATTCTGCACCGAGGCTGAATGGTGCCACTGCTCCGGCTGCCACCGCAGCGCCCAGAGCCGGCGGCACTCGGGGCGCTCCCGGCGGCGCCTCCGCCCCGCTTTCATCCACCTTCTGCACGAGAAACGGTCGAAAAAATTCAGTTTGCCCAAAACCCCGGCGGGCCTCAGGCCCTGGGTCGGGCACACGGCGCGCAGGAGCCCAGGCGGCACCGGTGGGGCGCTGGGCTCCTCTGGGCATCGGCACTTACAAATGGTGACGCTTTTCCGAAAGTAAAGGTGACGGGTGGGATGGAGCTGCCGGACGGCTCTCAAAAACAACGGCCGAGTTACCGCACCGGGAGGGCGGGTTCGGAAAGTGTCCCATGCTGGTTCCCCTCCGCCAGCGCAGGACCGCATCTCCCCATGCCAGCGACCGGGCAGCTGTGCCACCGTGCCACAGCCACAGCCGTGCCACCGCCCCGCAGCAGTGCCACCACCTCACAGCCATGCCACCACCCCGCAGTTGTGCCACCACCCCACAGCCACAGCCGTGCCACCGCCCCGCAGCAGTGCCACCACCTCACAGCCATGCCACCACCCCGCAGTTGTGCCACCACCCCGCAGCCACAGCCGTGCCACCACCCCGCAGTTGTGCCACCACCCCACAGCCACAGCCGTGCCACCACCCCGCAGCCGCGGCCGCAGCGCTGCCCGCTTTGGGTCTCTCCCTGCCTGTACTGATGCTAAGGGCAACCCCAGAAGCTGGGGCCCGAATATCACCGGGATGTTCGTGCCTTCGCTCGACACTGCGCATCTTTTCAGCCGCGCACTGAGATGAAACGAGATGTTTTTAAATAAAAGCGTCGGTGTGCTGCCCTGGAGCCTTTCTCTGCAGGCCAGCCCCCCGAAATGAGAGGCCACCTTGGCATGTCCATCTTTCTGATTAACGTTTCAAATGACCTTTGTTATGCGGATTGTAAACTAAATTTAATTAAAACCATTTAAAGCCCTAATGAGGCTTTTTATCTGCAGGAGGATTTGAGAGGTTTGAATGCCACGTGCCAAACGCAGGCAGCCCCAGGTAACTCCCTGCACCGTGCAGCTGCAGCAGCCCCACTGGCCCCAAATGCCCACCAGGACCCAGCACCCTCGCCAGTGGGCTACAAGACAGGAGGTGCTGGCACCACACGGCACCCCACAGCACCCCACAGCACCCTGCAGCACCCCACAGCACCTCACAGCACCCCATGGCACCCCACAGCACCCTGCAGTACCCCGCGGCACCCTGCAGCACCCCACAGCACCTCATGGCACCCCACAGCACCCTGCAGCACCCCACAGCACCCTGTGCCCCACTGGGGACAGACAGACAGACGCACCAGCGGCTCCGTGAGTGGTTTGCCCCCTGCCAGCTTATTAAAAAACGACGCAGGTTTTTAAACAGGTTTGTGTGGGGAAAAGGTCTGAAATCCAAAGCAAAAGCCCGGTCCCAGGCCCATTTCCAGGCTCACCCTGTCCCGGGCCCGTTTCCGGGCTCACCCTGGCCTCTGGGACACCCTCTCCCACCTGCCCAGACAAGAAACAAGCCAGAAGATGCTCAGCCAGGCCGGGCAGCCTCGTGCCCCACAGCCAGCCCCAACACCTTTGGCTGTGCCAGTTGTGTTTCCCAGCAAGCCCTCCAAGCCAGGCAGCCCATTGAGGCACCTGCTGTACCGACGGCTGTGAGTGACCACGTTGTTGGTACCAAAATTGCTAAAAAATTACATTCGCGAAGCGGCATCGCAGAGACTATTCCTCTGCGAGCTGGCCCCGCCAACGGGAAAAGCTCTTCCCAGCTTCTCGCTAGCTCCACACCCACACCGGTGCTGGTGCTCAAGGTGGGTTTTCAGGACCCTGAAGGTTCCTGTAATTCATCTCCCTGGTTCCTTTCCGTTTGCAAACAATATCTGTTTCAGACCATGTGTTTGTTGGGCTCTTTGTGTGCTCAGAGAGGAGGAAGGCTCCGGCGGTCCGCAAACCGGGCAAACATTCCTGCTCGTGTGCACAGGGAGTGAGCGACCCCCATACCTGCCCACCAACCGCCTCCGAGAACTGGGAACGGCGTCACATTTGGAGTGGGACCAGCGTTTTCCCGAACCTGTTCCTGCTGGATGCACTGGGAGCCATCAGCAAATGGATTTGTTAGCTGGCAGCAGGAGGCTTTGTTTGCGCAGCGCCGGCCGGCCCGGGCTGCCGGGTGGTGAGAGCGCGGCGCCGAGAAGGCAACACCTGCATTCCCAGAAGCTGCTCCGTGCGGCGCTGGCCGAGCTCCGGTTTCAGCTGCGCCGCTCAGCTCTCGGCGTCTCCTCTGAGCTAAAAGCGGGCATGGGGGTCTCGTGGACGTGGAGGTGGAGGTGGAGGCAGGGCAGAGCCCCACCTCTCCTCACTCCTTGCCAGAGTACCAGCCCTGCTAACCACACTTCCCACCGCAGTGTATGTTCCCGTCCGGAGAAGACACCAAAGCGCGGGTGCTGGTGGCCGCCTTGATAGTTCCCTACAAACCTGGGAAATTCCCAACAGATTTTATCTGCCTCCCGGGACAGGCATGAATTTACTTGACTGTTGGGAAATCGATACCGACGTGAAGCAGTTGGTTTGTGGCCTGTCGGTCCCACAAAGATCAGAGCAGAGATTTCAGTGGGGGCACTGCTGAGAAGATGTGGATGGAGCCTCTGGGTGTCTCCGAAGGCTGTGCTGGGCATCGGGCTGGAAGCGGTGTCCAACAGCCCGAGAGGACTGCCGCGTGCGTTGGCACAATCCCCGCGGGGAGCTCCAGCTTTGTGCGAGCAGAGACCGGGCTGCCCAGCCCGTGGGCAGCTGTGACACACTGGGCTGTGGCAGCCCAGGGTCCGGGGCTTTCCGAGGCCAGGAAACAGGGACAAGTCAAACCACACTTGGTGCCAAGCACGTTTTGCTGCCTGCATCTCTCAGGCTCTTGAGGGCGCGTTCCCTTTTTCAGTGTATCAATTTACAGCTAAAACCACAGCTTCGCCTGGACCTGGAGTCAGTCCTGCTATAACGAAATTGGTTTCCTAGGAATCAAGGCAGCAGGAGCTGGCTCTGGTGCTTTTTAGCCTGACTGAGCAAGAAGAAGAAAAAAAAATCTTCCTCTAGAAGCATCGCAGTATCAAAAAACATGCAGACATTTCCTGGGAAGCTCCCCTGCAGGAAGCTCCCGGAGGTCACCTGCCTTTCCCACGGCGAAGCAGCCGCATCTCAGACAAGAGCCTTTAGGTGAGTGAACATGGCAGGAACAGGTTGGAAACCTCTTCCAGTGAGCAAAAGCCTCAGAGACGTCATAGTCCCCAAGACACAGTGCACCAAACTACCCCAGCCCAGTCCTCTCGGCCCAGACTCGGCCTGTACCACGCCAGTGCGTGACCAGGGATTTGCATTCGGGGTTGCCCCGCAGATCTGCGTGCCATGAGGCTGGCTCCGTGGCTTCTCCTGCTGGCAGAGAGAGCGCAGAGCTGCACTGCGACACCTGTGAGAAGGGTTTCACTGACCCAGCATACATCTTCCCCACTCACACTAATATAACAATTTTTGCTAAAAAATTTCAGAAAATACTTTCTGACCAAACCCATGCAATTCCCACATACGGACACAAGCCCTGGAGCACCGACCACACGTCAGGGCTGATGACCCCAAACTGCTGCTGCTTAAAACTGGTGCTCCCAGGACCAGGCACGTCCTCACAGAGCCCTGCCGTGGGCCGAGGGACGCAGCCGTCTCTCCCCCCGCAGGGTGATGCAGGTGCTTGGCACCTTGTTTTCCCCCTGTCCCAGTCACTGCCCCGTGAGTTTTTCCATGCACTGGTGTCTTCCCCCTTTCCAGAGAGGAGCCCTGGCACACCTGGTGTACCAAAACGCTGTAGTTTTCGTACACCAGGACACTAGAAATCCCACGACAGGGCAGAGCGGGACCAGGCAGGATGAAACGAGGCACCCAGAGGCTTGGCCGCCTCTGCACCAGCCTCCACGGCTCACAGCGAGAGCAGGACGCAGCTTTTCGACGGAGCCCCTAACCCCACACCTCCGTGCCAAGCGACCCAAGCAGTTAGCACATCCCCTCACATGCAAGGATTTCTCAAAGTTTTCCACTTTTCCTTCAAAGGTGCTCCCCCTCCTCATGTCTTCCCTGCAACGCCTTCCAGGGAAGATCCCTGGAAGCTCTTCCATGGCTCTCCCCAGCAGCCAGAAGCAGAGCACAGGGACAGTCTGAGCGTGGTGACAGCCACAGGCGAGTGCCCGCAGCATGGGGCAGCAGTGCCCGCGCGCCCCTTCACACAGACACACCTCACCTGGCTCTTCTCCCCCCTTTAATTCCTTTTTAATTAATCTCATGGAAAGGTGCAGAGCAGGCTGGTGCCTACCAGGGCACCCTGCCAGCTGAAGTCCAGAGCCTGGCCCCAGCCCCCAGCCCCCTCTCAGAGCCCCCCCCCCCAGGACCAGCCTGGCAGGGAGAAGCAGGAGGCAGCAGGGGCACGCTTGAATTTGAAAATATTTTATTTGAATAGTAAATAATTATACAGTTGAAACAGTTCTATCGAAGCACTCTATAAATAGCTAACAGTTAAGAAAATAATGTGTGTAGAAAAAGAGATTGCATCTAAAAGTAAGAGCTGTCAGCTGCGCAGGATAAAATGGTTAAGACCGTGTGTTATTCTAGGTAGAAAAGTTAAAACCTTTTTAGCAGATCCCTTTAGAAAAAAAGATCTTCTAAAACGCACAGTGAAATGGCAGGCAAGGGAGACAAAAAAGCGCATGAGAGTATCTGCGATCAAATAATATCAATCTTCATAATTAATATAAATAAATAACGAATAAATAACATAATTACTCAAACCAACATATACAGATAGTCAACTCAGGAGCTACCGTAATAAGGGCAAAACGAACAAAACCAGCGAGTTGGCATGTCACAGTTAAGGCAGTTTCTACAGCATTTTCTGGAGACCATCAACAGCGGAGTCAAGGCATTTGTGGCTATACTAAAGGAAATTCTCATTTCTCTTCAAGCGGTTTGATCTGTTCACATCGATAAAAACCGAAACGAACCAACAAAAAAAAAAAGAAAAAACCAAACCAAAACAAAAACCAACCAGAGACCCCGGGAAGGTAAATGTAAAGCCAGATTCCAGCAGTTCACAAGCCGTATTAAAGCTAATGGTGTGGCGAGTCCCGAGCGCAGCCCGCGGGACGCGCTCGGCCGCGGCGGGAGCGGCCCCGGGAGGGGAGCGGGCCCCGGGAGGGGGTCCGGGCCCCGGGAAGGCACGGGCGGCTCTAGCAGGCGGGGCGCAGCGGCACCTGCAGCAGGATGACCTGCCTGTTCTCGGACGGGTGGCACTTGTTGATGTGCCGGGTGAGGCCGGGCGAGCTGTAGAAGGTGGCCGGGCAGTACTTGCAGGGGAAGACCTGGGCGGCGTGCAGCAGGCGCAGGTGCCGCTCCTGGCTGCTCTTGCTGGGGAAGGTCTCCCCGCAGACGGGGCACAGGCGGCACTCGGCGGGCGGCGGCGCGGGCGGCTCCTCGGCGGCGGGCTCGGAGGCGGCGGCGGGCGCCGGGGCGGCGGCGGGGGCCGGCGGCGGGTGGCCCAGCAGGTGCTTGCGCAGGTAGGCCTGCCGGCGGAACCGCTTGGCGCAGCGGGGGCACTCGAAGAGCCCCTCCTCGGAGCCCGCCTCCGAGGCGCCGCCGGGGCTCGGCGTGTCCCGCTCGCTGCCGCTGCCGCCGCCGCCGCCCGCCTCCTTCGGCGGCTCCTCCGCCGGCGCCCTGCCCGCCTCGGGGCCGCCCTTGGCGGCGGGCGGGCGCGGCTTGTGCCAGCGGCGGTGGGAGGCGAGGTTGGCGGGGCAGGAGAAGACCTTGTCGCACTCGGGGCAGCGGTACTCCACCCGGACGATGCGGGAGCAGCGGTGCTGCGCCAGCGCGAAGGGGTCCCCGTACTCCTCCTTGCAGAGCTGGCAGATGAACTCGCCCAGCGGCCGGGCGCAGCCGCCCCGCGCCTTGGCCGGCGCCTCCACCGGGCCCTCCTTGATGCGCAGCCCCAGCACGGGCGACGTGGTCACCTCGTCCTCGAAGGTCAGCTTGCGGATCGCCTTCGCCTTCTTGCCCGACGGGGCCTTCTGCCGGCCGGGCTCCGCCGCGCCCGGCGGGCGCTTAGCGGGCGGCGGGCGGCCCGAGGCGGGCGGCGCGGCCGGGGCGGGCGGCGCGGGGGCTCCGCCGGGACCGGGACCGGCGGCGGCGTGGCCGGCGGGCTGCTCGGCGTGGCCGGCGGCGGCCCAGAGCTTGAGCTCGGCCGGGGCGAAGAGCAGCGGGTCCATGGTGCCGGGCACGGCCGGGGCGGGGAACGACTCGGCCGAGACGGGCGAGCCCAGGCTGAAGCCGCGCTCCAGGTACTTGTCCCGGCTGACGGGCCGCGTGGGGCTGTACAGCGCCTGCACGGCGGCATCGGGCGTCCCGAACGGCACCGGCGGCGGCGGCGAGTCCCGCGGCGGCGGGGCGGCGGGGCAGGCGGGCGGCGGGACGGGGGGGGCGCCGCCGGCGGGGAGCGGCGGGCCGGCGGCGGCCTCCCGGCAGCAGCGCGCCCGGTAGGAGACGGGGGTGGGCCGCCGGCTGCGCTTCACCAGAAAACCCCGGGGCATCTTCGTGCCGCGTCCGCGCCGGCGGCGGCCGCGGCTCACGCTGCTCGCTCTGCCCGCGGCGCGGCCGCCGCCGCCTTTAAGCGGGCCGGGGCCATTGTTCGGGCCGGCGGCGGCGCGACGGGCCAATCAGCGGCGCCGCGGCGGGCGGCGGCGGCGGCGGGCGGAGCGGGTGCACCTGAGCCCCCGCCCGCGCGGCCCCCGGCGGCGGCACGCGCCCGGCCCCGCCCCCCGCGCCGCCCGGCACGCGCGCGCCTTTGTGTGCCGCCCCGGGGCGGGCGCTGCCCCCCCCCCCCCCCGCCCCCCGCCCGTGCCGGCACCGGGGGGCCCGGCGGGCAGCGGGCGCGGGCGGCAGCTCCGCGCCCCGCGGGCCGAGTTCTCCCCTCCGTTGTCTGACGCCGGGGCGGGCTCGGCCGCGGCAGCGCCGCCCGCCCGCGGCCCGGGGAGAGCCCGGCGCGGAGCGGCCGGCCGCTCGCGGCGGGCAGGCTGGCACTGCGGGCGCAGGAGAAGGCGAAAGTCACTTTTGCGGGAGGCAGGCTGCCCACCTGAGGCGCCCCGCGCCGGGCAGGGGGTCGGCGGCCCCGCCGTCGGGAGGGTGCCCGGCGCGGCCGCTTGGCGAGGCGGGTGGGTTTTGTCCGCCGCCGGCGTCAGGTGCCAACCGAAGGGCCTGATCCGGCGCGGAGCAGCACGGAAGGGGCCTGCCGGCCGGCGTGCGCAGCTCGCCCCGTCACCTTTGTGCGGGACGTTAACCCCGCGCTACGGAGGGGCGCCGCGGCCAACCGGGGGAGCGGGGACGCGTGCTGCGGCCGGGCCGGAGCCGGCGGGCAGCGCCACAGCCCGCTCTCCGCCGCGGCGCGGGAGCGCGGCCGGGAGAACCCACCAGCCGGCCCGGCGGTAACCTGTTACGCGGTGCGCCCTCCGCCCGGGCCGCTGGCGAGGAGTCGCCCCCGGCGCGGGCACCGGGGTCCGGGGACCGCAGCGCTCCCGCCGGGTCCCCCGAGCCGTCCGGCCGCGCTTCCCGCTCTCCCGCGGCAGTCGGGCCGGCGGCAGCCCCGGGCAGAGCCGCACGGACGGGGATGGCGGTAGCGGAACGGCTCTCGGGTTTCCGTGTGAAACGTTACGCGTTCGGTGCACGGCGAAGCAGCCGACATGCGGGGGGCACCCCCGTTGCCCGTGTTCTCGCATGCCGCGGTAGGGTGCCCAAGCAAACACGCGCCCGCTTCGAGCGCAGCGCCGCGGACCGACGCTCCAGGATGGCGAGGATGCGCCCGGCGCTGCCCCGGGCGGCGTTTGCGGGATCCCTGCCCGCTCCCGGCGGCGCAGCGAGGGGCCGGTGCCGCGGCCGGTCCCCGGCAGCGCGGCAGGTGCAGCCGCCGGCGCCTGGAGCCGCTGCGGGGCGAGCACCGGGCCGCGGCCCCGCTCCCCCTTAACCCTTTGTCTGCGGCCCCAGCCCGCCCCCGTCCCGGGGCTGCGCGGCGGCCCACGCGGGAATTCGCGCGGGCAGCTCGGGGGGGCGGCGGGGCCGCGCTGCTCCGCGCGTCGCAGGTGGTGGCACGGCGGGGAGGGGGAGCGGGGCCGCCCCCCGCTGCGAGCAGCCGGCCGGCGTCGGGGGGGCGTGCGGGCAGCGCCGCCCCCCCCCAACCCCGCTCCGCTCCCCGCGGGTCCCGCGCGCCTTTGTGGGGGGCGGCGGGGCACGTGGGCGGCACGCGAGCGAGCGGCGGCCCCCCCGCGGTTGCGGCCCCCCCGCGGTCGCGGCCCCGCTCGCCGCCTTTGTGCGCATCATTAGCATAAAGCTGCGCGACCCTCCCGGCGGGCGGCACAAAGGGGCGCGGAGAGCCCGGGGCGGGGCGGGGGGGGGCGCCGGGCACCGGGGGCCGCCGCTCTCCCGGGTGCCCCGTCAGCGGGCTGGGCCGCGGAGCGGGGGGGGCAGGGGGGTAGGGGGGGGTCGTAGGGCCGCCCCGCCCGCGCAGCCCCCCCGCCCGCCCGGTGGGACAGGCGTGCCGCGGGGCGGGGCGGCCCGCACGACATTAGCATACAGCTGCGGGCCCGCCGGGCACGCGCCGCCGCCCCCCCGTCGGGGCTGCACACCGAGAGCCGTGCCCCCCTCCCCCGTCGGGGCTGCACACCGTAACACACACACACCCCGTACCCCGTCGAGGGTGGACACCAAGACCCCCCCCTCGTCCCCCGTCGGGGCTGCGCTCCGAGACCCCCCCCGTTCACCCCGGCGCGGCTTCACGAAAGCGCGGGGGGGCTGCCGGGCGGAACCGGCGCTGCCGCCTCACCTGCCGTCGGCGGCGGCACGGCGGTCCCGGCCGGGGCGTACATGGGCAGGTGGTAGCGGTGGCGGCGCAGGTAGCGGAGGACGGGCTCCCGCAGCGGCGGCGGGCAGGGGCTCTGCTCCGTGTGGTCCTCCGGGGGCGGCTCGGCGGCGGGGGGCGGCCCGGGCACCTGCAAGGCAGAGCCATCAGACGGCCGTCCCGGCGGTGCCCCGGGCAGGGCGCTCGCACAGGGACGCGCACCGAGACGTTACGTGTGGCGGCGGGGACCGAGAACGCCATGAAAACGAGTCGGGGGCAAGATGTGCGTGGCAGCGGGACGGTGCACACTGGGCACACCCTGGGAAGCCAGGGCGTGGGATGGCAGTGGGCACCGCCACCGGTGGGCACGGCCACCGGCTCTGCAGGCTTCTCCCTTAACTGGCACTGCCGCCCGCCCGCACGTGCGGTGGCCACAGCCAGCTGAACAACCCGAGCCCGTCTGCATGAGCGGGCACCGATGGGATGTGTGCATGGAGGCGAACCAACACCCACGTGCACGCAGGCCTGCGGTCATGCCTGACCCTCTCCTGGTCTGACAGGTCCCTAGCACTCACCCAGGGAACCCCCCCGCCACCCAATTCACTGGCTGCTTTTAACTGACTCCTCAGAGCAGCCCCAGCTGCAATTTGAAAACCAGACCATTATTTCCCGTTGAGGACAAGTGGCTTTTCTGGAAAATCTCACGCTGCACATGTGTGCCCTCGGTTTGCCGTAATGCTCCAACAGCTGATGGAGGTGCAAACACCCAGCCCCGCCATCTGCATGTTTGCATAGCTGGAGCTCCGCATGTTGGAACAAACACATGTTTGGGATCCTGCGGAAGGGTAAACATTCCCCGCGCCATCGCTCCGCGTCAGTGACGGGCAGGGGCACCCTGTGCAAGAGGCACGCATACATCAAGTGCAGTGCTGACAATTTCAATACACGGGCTGAAAACCTCCTCCCCATCCCAGCTGCAACTGGCTTTTCTATGCCTATAGTGCTTACTACTAGTGAACATTTCCGTAAATATTATCCCTAAATGCGTGAGACCTATTTCCAATTTCTGTGGAAACTGTAACGAGAAATGCCTGACTTCTGTGTATTTGCACTCACAATTCTCAAACATCTCTTTTGAGGGTGTATTTTCCCCTCATTTTTACATTTCCGTGCTGGTTTATCTGCCGAAGTGAGCTGCAACATGAGCAACAGGCAGCAAAGCCAGCAGGTCTCTTGCTCCATACAGGAATACAGCCAGTCCCGAGGCACTTCAGATGTATTCCATAAGGGCATGGTACCTAGCATGTATTTGGCAGCGTGCCTACAAGGAACACCCAAGGGAAGCATATAGATGTGACATTTAGTAAAAACAGTTAAAATCACTGCGAAGAAAATCCAAACAAAAATACAAAAAGACAAATTTGCATTCGCATACAGGTTCACGTAAGCAATTCTGACTCATAGAGGTGCTTTCAGTCCATTCAGTGAGACTATTTTTGTGTCTCGGGGCTACTGCAAGAAGAAAAGGGTGAGGCAAGCGAGTCTTTAATTTGTAGGACACCAATTCCCCTTTCTCTAAAGTTGTTCACACTTACAGCATGCAAAATGCCGCTGAACGCGGGCAAGAAAAACACTTCTCATCAGGCCTCCCATTCTGCACAGAATTTCATTTTGTGTTCTTTTATAGATGTCTTCCAAGAGAATCTAAAATAAAACTCCACGGAGGCACTTTCTGTGCGATGACAATAGGAGGGAAATTGCATCCAGCCCTTCTGGGCAGAGGCAGGGCTCGGGCGTTCGGGTGGCCGCAGCCGCGCCACGCGCCAGCGCGCCAGGTCGGGCCGTGGATACGTCCCTTCCTTTGTAACCCCGCCGCCACGTGCGGGGTTTGTTTTCTGCCCGGGTGAAAACCCCACGAGTGAATGCTTCAGAAATACTGCCGTGGCACGGAGCTCCCCTGCCTTCCACAAAAGCAAGAAGAGTGTGAGGAGAGAGGGTCAACTGGTCTCAAGTAGTGGGCTGCAAGAATTGAGATCCAGACCGCAAACTGGGTTTGAGATCAGCCAGAAATTCGTCAGGGGTGGGGGAGTGCAGCGGGCTCTGCGTTTTGAGCAGGCAAAGTTCCAGGCTGCTGAGACTTCGTGCCTCTGTCTGCGGTACTAAGGCCAAAGCTGCAAACAGCATTAGCAAACATTTTAATTTCATCCTTATTCAGGAAATCCACTTATCGGTGAAAAAGCCAGTTGCTTTCACTCTTTCGGCTACAAAAGCCATTCCCTGTGGGTAGATGCTGAAAAATCTGCTTCTCGTAGGCTCAGCTAAGACAGGTTTGGGATGGCCTGTAGTGTACTCTAATTAACACTATTAAAAAAAGAGGATAACTGAACAAATAAGCCTCCAGATCCTGCTAGGTAGATGTACTAAACTGCCCCTATAATGCAAAAACGCTCTGAAGGAAAACAAAGCAACTTAAAATTCTACTGGCAAATTGGAAAATACGCCCACGTAATGAAACTCAACAATAAGCTGTAGGTGGTGACACCCCCCACACACACCCCGCCGTGAGATATAGGATCTGCTCAGGTTTCCCAGAGGAAATAGCTGAACAGGAACATAAAGCTTTAGAAGAAAGAGGGAGAAGAAACCAAAGTGCACAACACCAGCAAATTACCTAAATAACAAAACGCGCTCGCCAGTTACTTTTCTTACCTGTTCCGACATGGAGATCTGGCGCAGTTCCTTCTTGAGATCAATAAACCGATCGTGATAGATGGCCATGGACCACGGTTCCCTGAAGTAGCTGGTTAAAGGAAGAAATTTAGTTATCTTGTGAACCTCTCATTAACCACTAATAAAGTATTTACCTGCTTTTTTGCCTTTATAAATTACAGTTCTGGCCCCATCATGATCGTTTGTTCATAAAATGCCTCCCGTAACAGCATGGTCAATCAATTCTTTTAATGGATGTTCCTGATGTACAGCCAGCTTCAGTAATTACATTTAAAGTGGCTTAATTCAGAGCTGTGGCAAGACCCAGTGAAGAATCCTGATTTTATCAGAATTTAAAAGCCTGAAGACCTGTAAAGAACGGTGTCTCCATTATCTGTCCTCATTTGAGAAAAGCAGATTGCAGGATTAACTGAACTGCTGCATAAACAAATTAAATTTGTGTAGACAATGACACAAATGTTGTTCATCATTAAGGTTTCTGGATTAATAAAGGCCAGAAAAACAGGCCACCGCTGTGCTGCAATATGTTCTTTGCACTAGTACTCGGGAGCTAAATTGAACCTGTTCTAAGAGGAAGCTCTTGTAACTTTTTCTTTCAGTGACAGCAGTCATGACAGCATTCTCCTGTGAAAAAGGAGTAAAAGGATGGAGAGGACATGACTCGATGCAGAACCCCAAGGCTGTAAATAAAACTGGAGGCAGCTCGATTACAAAGGTGTGATTTATTTCTCTTTCCTCTATAAGGAAAAATAATTTGTAGAGCTTTAGTGAGATGCTCTGGGAGTAATTCTTGTTAATGCGAACTGGAGTCAGGAGGTGCACCCCATCCATCCCAGTAATGACCCAACAGATGTCAGCAGGGTCACCCTGGAAGGCTTAGGATGGGGGCGTTTGCGTGGCCGCGACCAGCGCTCCCGTCGCTGGAAGGGCGGCAGCAGGCGCAGCGCGGCTGGCAGGAGCACGCGGGCACTGTCGCTTCATTCAGGTGCGTGGTCTTTAAACGAACATCTGGATGAAGCGACTGAAAACGCTGCACGAGTTTGGGAATTCTGACGTGGCTGTCTACAGAAAACTACCGGGCAGTTTCCTTTTTGCAGATTTTTTTGTCGTTAATGCGGAACGGCAGTATTTCCCCCCTCCCACTCTTTGAATGAAACTTCAGGTCTCGCTAACGCCCTTCGCAATTAACAGCACTTTGTGCTCCTGGCAGAACTTTGCTGGTTTTTGACACACTCATCCCATCGTAAGCTCTCTCCTCCCTTCCCTTCCCTTCCCGCTGTGCCCCTTCATCCGCGTTTCTCTGTATCGCAGGCTGGCTGGGGCTGCCTCTCCCAGGTTTGCACGGTGTCCAGCACAGTGGGGCTGCCTCCGAGAGATGTTTCCCAGTATAAATATTTATCACACTATTACAAATACCGTGTCCTTGCTCTGGTGAGTGCTGCCCAGGCTAGGAGTCTCTGGTAGCCCGTCACCATGACCGACACTACCTGCTCATTCGGATTTAAATGTTAGAAAAGATGAGCTCAGCTTTAAGTGCCTCTATTTATTATATACTTATACCGTGTGCAGAGAGCTAGAGAAGAACAGGATATTCCCCAAATATTTTAAAAAACTTCTATTTCAGAAGAAAAACCGCACCCAACACAAACCTTTAGCTCAATGTCGATACTAGATAGCAAAGCAGGAGAAGGGGGGTGTCGTACAAGAATACATTAAGATAATTAAAAACTCTCTCTTTTTACTGATATGCCCTGCTGAAAGCCATGTTCCACTGGCCAAACATCTTGTTTTCAAGCTGGCATCTTATTTTTAATTCTAGCCCTGATAAGGTGGTTTTATCTCTTGATTGAGGCACGTCTTCCAACTGCCTTACCTTGGCTAAGCTGTTCACCTGCCTCACTGAGATGTTGCATGGAATGATGTTCATAAAATGTTTCAAGGATGTTACACGTTACTGCTGCTGTTACCAGCTCAGTCCCTAAGTGCATTTTTAGCTGTTCCTGTCAATATTCGCAGATTTGGAGCTCGGAACCTGAAACGTGTCACCCAGTTTGCAGTATTTGATGCAAATGAAATGCCCTTTTGTCTGTATTTTCTAGACAGGCTCCCATAGGAGCGACCAGTAAACAACACTTACTCCCAGATTCCCTTTAATTCCCTTCACCTGAAGAAACGTAACCACCAAAGGCAATTTAAAGATACACTTCACAGAAACAATTCACTTTCTTTGCTGGCTCTACATTTTTATGTATTTCTCTTTTCCGTTAGAATCACCTTTCTGAAGGGGCACGCGGTGTTTCTGAGAAAGCAGATCTACATATGGCTGCTGAAGGGAAGTTTAATAATGAAAAAACCCATTTGAAGCCAAACCAACAAGTTGACTTTCTGCGGCTCATTCCGAATTTTATTACCACTCCAGCAGCAGTCCCTCGGGGCAAGCCGTGGAAGGCTTGGAAGTATAATGCTCTTCAGTGTACAAGATGAAGCTGGCATGCTACCAACGGAGGCTCAAAGGCTCCTCAACTATCCTGAGAACAGCATCTGCCACATGTGTTTGCACCGTTTAGTCTTTCAAAACCTGCCAGAGCCATCGGGCTAAACACGCACGAGATGACAATGTTTGCCAGGAGCATAACGGGTTTTCAAACGTGGTCACTTCCTAACGGGGATCCCCTGCTGGCAGACTTCTAAATGGACAGAAGCTATCGCGGGAAGGCATTTGTACGGAGATGGGATGAAATGGTCTCCTTTTGAAGACAATAAGCGACATCCTTTTTGTTGCTAGGGAGCTGGTCTCGCCTTCATCGACAAACAATATTTAAAGTCTGTTCTGCCTCATTTGCGACGTGTCGCCTACATGAGATGAAAGGGAAGGGGGAAGAGGGAAATATTTAGCGGCGTCCTGTACAAAAGACACGGAATCTTTCCCTCTTCAGCAGATACTGCATTAAATAACACGGACAAAGCTGGTCGCTGCTGGCGAGCAGAAATGGAGGTTGCATGCAGGTGGTTCTCCGTCTGAGAGCTGCCTGTAGTTATTCTGCATTTCATTTGCAACTACACGCCACTTTCGGAGAAGGAGACTTGTGCTAACTGTGAAGCTGCGGGACGCCTGCAGCATGTCCTGGCACTCTAAAGCGGCGGCAGCGAGGACCCGGCACCCATCTCCGGCAGCGTTCCTCCATCGAAGGCAGAATGTCTAACGGCACGAGATGTTTCACTGACAGCCAGATGTTAAAGCCAGAAAAACTTAAAAATTGAATGAAAAACCTTCAGAGTAACACACTCGGTTCGTAAAACAACAAAACAAAACGCAAGATACAAAGTTAAAAAAACAATCAATAATTGAAGTTTTGCTAAACTAAGCTAAATCCTGTCACAGGAAAGTAATGGGGGAGACTGGTGAAGACCAGCGCTGCAGGGTGAGCTTATCTGCTCTGGGAGACCTGACCTGTTGTCACTCACGAGCTTGGCCTAACTGGACTGCTCATACAGACCAGTTTTGTCACACCACTGCCACGCTTTCCAGACCTCTGCAAGGTGGGCTTCTCTTCGTGAAAATGAAGCAAAGCAAGGAATAACTTCCACTTATTTTATTGTGGAAGGGAATAACCTCCACTTAGTTTATTAAAGACAGGCTTCGGAGGACCATGTTGATTTCATCTGTATATATTTCATATTGGGTGCTTTTCCTGGAAAATCTCAGCTGAAATCCTCTCTCAAAAAAAAAATAAAAATCACTGGTGGAAAGAGAAACTGAAAGCAGCGATATGAATGTGTCTGACACAGCAAAAAAACCCACAAATCAGTTTTTTAAAAAGGTTTGATTTTCTCATTCCTCTTAACATGAAAGTAAATCTCATTATTACAGCCTGAAAACTAGTGGTTTTCTTTTTAATGTGAGGATCGTAATATGTTTTTAATTACTTCCATTCCTTTTCTTGCTGCCTCAGTGCGCCCGGCGACAGGAGAGACAGGCGGTGCCAGCGTGGCCAGCTGTGGCACACCGTACGCAGCGGGCACGCGGACCCGACGGCTCGCCAAGGTCGGTGGAACAATCCCTCCCTGCAGGTGAGCTCACCGAGCTTCCAGAGCCCGCATGCGCCACGACTGCCGCGCTCCAGCGCAGGATCCAGCTGAGGGAGTGTGCACTGCTCTGGATCCGTCGGTGTTCCCGTGCTACTCAAAGCTTTTATGGAAACAGCACAAAATCAAATCCCGCTCCGCGCCTCCCTGCTATCCCCACTCTTTCACCAACACGCGTAGACCTGGAGGAAACACCTACGTTCAGAAACTCAGACAATCTGTGACGTTTGTTAAATGTCTCTAAATAACCATTAACATGGATCTCTTGAAATCACGTTCGTTTCTTCCCAAGGCAGCCTGCAGCTCACTGGCGACCTGCCTGATGGCCCATCGCACTGTGGGACGCTGCTCAGAGCCGTGTGCTCCATCACCAGCGCTGGAGGCACTTGCACAGCAGCACACGGGTTTTTAGGACACAGTACAAGGCAGAGTCATCAATAAACTTAATCTCCCGTTAATCTGTAAGTATCAGAGTCTCCTTTGCTCTCTGTAGCGTCCCACACTTAGTGCAACATGGTGGATTTTCAAGCTGAGTGTCCATCTTTCTGAGTTTAAATTTCTTTTTTTTAAGCAGAAACGTAATGCTTGAAATGCAAAAACCTCTAGGCTGTACAGCTACATCTGGAAGATGCTCTATCAATTCTCAAATGCCCAGCTCTCAGTATTCTCAAAGTCATTCCGTAGCACGTTTGGACTCTTTAAACTTGAACGACTTGGGCAGTTTATGGAAGCTGAGTTTCTCACTGGCACTTTTGGCACATGATGGAAAAAGCTACCCAGGTGCTGGTGTGCTGTTGCTGCAGTACCCCTCATTCCTTCTGGGTTTCGCCAGGAATGCTGCTGCTACTGCAGACACCACGAACCAAGCCAGAAGGACAAACCCAGATGAAACTGAAGCAGCTGGTCAGCTGACCTGGGCTCAAGTATAACACAATTATGCCAGGAGTACCTGTGAAGAGCAGGGAATTCCACTTCCTGGGAGCAGGGAGAGGAAAGTACTGCAGTGGGTTGGGATGCAAGGCAATTTTAATTTCCCAGTCCTTCTGACATTGCTTCCCAAACATAGTTTGCAGATTAGCAAAAGTCTTCTCTCCAGCACAAGTGCACCTAAGAAGAAGTATCCCATCTTGCCAGGAAAAGAGAAGATGCGTTGTTTAGGGGAAAACACGTGAACGTTTTTAAAACTCTTAAATACAAACATGCTGTCATTCCTGTAAAAGATAGAGAATATTTCCAGATATGCCTTGCATAGCTGGACCAGGAATCATAAAGCGTAAATTTAACTGCTGATAATAAAGACAATGTAAGTAAAACCTCTAAGCACTTCCTGCTAAATATCAGCTGACCAATAATTTTGAAAGGCAGCTTGTTTATCTCGGGGAAAAACAGGACCAGTTTGTATAAAATCCAGTAAAGCACCACCTGAAAGCACTGTTCTTAGCCACAAAGAACGTAAAATGTTCCCTCATTTGCAATTTCTTAAAATTCACTTACAACTGCTGAACAATCGAGCAAACGTTGAACCAACAGCATGGGAGCCAGAAAGCTGTTTAACTCCTCGCTCCCTGGTCCTGCTCACCGAACGCCTGTTTGTCCAGGCACTTGAGTCACTCCTGTTCCATTCCTTCATCTCGGATCGCCCTTACTGCTCTGGCCCAGTCATTACTGAGAGCAGTAGTCTTACGGACAGTGAAGCTGTGACTTATTGGGCAGATGTACGAAATGATGATAGCGTTCACTAATCTATAGGCTGACATTTCTGTTGTACTTTTTGGTAAGTAGAAAGGAAGCCTGTGCTTTCTTTACCACTTTTAACAGAACTATGACCAAACACGCAATGTCTTTTGTTTGGAAGACAACTGGTTGAAAACCTGTGGTTTACAAACCCCTTTTTTCTGTCGCTGCAATAGCAAAACACAGCGCTCTGCAACTAATCCTGCAGTTCTCGCTCAAGGCAAGCGGCAGCTGAATCCAGACCTCGTGGAGGACAATGCTGATCGCACTGGGCCCAGTCCAAAACCTCACTGGGGCTCCTGCAGAGACTGCTGACCTCAGGGGGATGTGGGGCATGGTAGGGTACGTATTGCTTGCCAGCACCTTCGCTGGTTATCTGTCCTGACTGATCCATCTGTTCTGTTTTCTGTGTTTTTAGTATCCTGGAAATGTTACGTTAGTGTGCCGTTACCTGGAGGCGCCATCAGAAAACAGCTGAGCAATATCTGCTTCACGGTGGGACACTGCAGTCCCTCCCCGTGCTCAGTATCCTCGAGAGATACTCTCCGTTACTTCAGCACTGGAATCTGGTCAGGTTTACGTACTTTACTGGATAGTAGCAGTTATTGCGTGGCTGTTTCTCACTGAACCGCTCTTCAAACTTTCTAAACTCTTTAAAATTGAGATAAACACATTGCTGTCTGCTCTTTTTATCAGAAAATTATGGCTGACCCTGAAGTAAGGTTTATTGCATTTTTTCACGTAGTACTATTTCACACGTAATGTATTACGAAAAACAATTAAAAGGAAATTAAATCTGACTCAGAAAATCAACAAATAATGCTGTGAGCAGCGGTGTGATTGCTTTTCTGCAATTACTTGTTTATGCATTCGGAGTTCAATCATTCATAATGGTTTGAATAATTACTCTTCTGAATCAGCAAGGTTCCACTGCAAATGAACGTGGTAAGATTCAGCTGACTGGCCTTCACGAACTGATTTGGACATGGGGTTTCTTAGTAACGTAGCTCTTCATTAGCAAGTTAGCTGCTCCTTAAAACCTACATTAATATCTACAAATCTAAAGCCACCTAAAGGAGTCTGCCATTTATATTGATTTGCTGCGTAAGCACAGCTTTACCAGTGCTCCTTGGGGTGAGCATTTAATTCTGGTAGGAAAAAAGCTGTTAGTGCTTTGATATTCCTTCATGTGTTCTTCTTTCCTTATCCCGTCTCCCTCTCCGTGAAAAGCGCACGGATTTTCCTCTAATTAGGCTGGAAAGCGCGTTGAGTAGCATTAGTCCCTCTCAACCATGCTCACTACCTGCCTCGTTTCCTTTCTGTTTTTTTTTCATCCCTGTAGAAAACAAGTCTTACTGTCTGCATGATGAACAAAAGCCTGAGGTGGAATCCCTTAAATGTAATCACGGTGTGCTACTGGTATGGGATCTGGCAAATTCCAGGCAGCAGTGCATTCTAGTATTTCTCTTAAGGAACAATCACTCTTCGTTTCTGAAAGTCTCGTTTAAAACCAGCCTTTCTATGTAGCACGCATTACATGGTTAAATAATAGCTGATTATCCAGGCTATAAGTAATAAATTCCTATCTTTACCTAGTCCTTTTAAAAATAGCACTGAAAACATCAAATGTTCTTCTTTTTCCTAATTTGTTATATTGTGAGATTTATTAGAGTTGCGGTGTCGTTAAATGGCACTGATGAGTAAATCACTTGTAGCTTCACACAAACAGTACTATGATGTCTATCAGCATGTTTTACAAATTGTTGACCACCAGAAGTGCCTAACATACAGCATCTTACTAACTTCAGCATCACATGGAGAGTAAATTTGTAGAACGGGTACAAGAAGAAACTTGAGAAGGGGATGGCCGAGCCACACAACATTTCAGAAGGTGCCTTTTAGAAACTGATTGGCATAATGATGTTGCCCCTGACAGGACTCCTCATCACTGTCAGCCCAAATCCGAGCCTTTCCTCCAGTGGTGCTGCCTTTGCTGCGCTTGCTGTCGTGCAGCAGCGGTACTCCTTCGCCTCGTCATCAGAATTGCTGCCACATTAATGTGATGCAACCAGCACCTTCTGCAGGTCATGACTGAAAATGAGTTCATTGATACAGTATTACAAAATCCCAAGTAAAAAACCACTCACACCTAATTGGATAAATAAGCTACTTAAGTATTTTAAAAACTAGTGGGTCAGATTTTTATGCATTATGTTAGTAGGTTTGGTTTTCATTCATGCCAAATGAAGCCCACATGAAGCACTTCCATCTCATATTAAAGGCATGATGCCAGTGAGCATCCATTTGGTTGCCAAGTATCAGGAGACCCCTCTAATTATCCGTTTTGTACTTAAGATGCAGCAGAGGGAGATTCCACTGCTCTGTGGACACGTTCCATAACTTGGCAACTGCCTCACAGCTGCCTTCATCCCGGGAGACTACAAAAGGGTGTAACTGGCTGGTTACATTCCTCCTGTGTGAAGCAGGATGGAGCACTGATGAACGGTAACAAATCTATAAGCTTAAAAATAAAAGTAAAAAAATATTTCGGAGCTCTCTCCCCACTCCCCTCTTTTATCTGCTGCTATGGCAATGGGAAGAATTAGAAGGCTTTCAAGTGAGCACCAGAGACCTCTGAGGGAAGGGAAGGAGTGTGGTACAAGGGACACTTCATGTGAAACCTACTGGAATTTGCTTTCTTTTTCCTTTAAGAGAAGTCTTCCCTGTTGGAAAGAGCCTGACTCTTGGGTGCTCAAATTCCAGTTGAGCCTTTTTGAGATACAGCCTCATGGGAAATGAATAAGAATTGCAGAAACTCTTTTCTGAAGTGGATTCCAAATCTAGGGAGTAATGCTGTTACATTTCCAGGTGACATAAAAGGTTTGTATACAAAATCCTCGGCTTCAGGACACTGTGTCTTTGGTTCTGCCTGCCCTGACATCGGACTGCACTGTAAGACCTCTCTGCTCAGGAACCTAATGCCTGAAGGCCCAGATGGAGGGAGTACACGTACCGTGGTGGCATGAGGCAGGTGGAAGGGGGACCATCACTGACGGCAACGGTGCCTTTTTCTTGTAGCACAATGACAAGTGAGGATGAGACTTTTCTTGGTCAGTAAATATTGCCTGTCCAAGGCTCTGACAATTTGCCCAGAAGACCTTGGCATCCTATGAAACAGTCAGAGGGATGAAGTGCATCCCACTGTGATGCAGTCAGAAGAGACAGCTGTCTGACTGGATGCGGTCATCTTCTGGCTTAAGAGCCTATTTCCTCAGCTGTTGTTTGCATAGGTAGAAACAAAAACATTGGCTCTTAAATTCTTGTTTAGCTAAGTAATGAACTGAGCCCACTCAGACTCTACTCTGAATTAAGCTGAGCACCAACACCTAAGAGAATCACACCCAAATATGGCTGCAGAAGCTTAACTATAGGCGATTATTTTTTAAAAAGATCAGTATCTGTTGTTACCTCACTAATATCTGTATCACTGGGATCACAGCTAAGGCAGCCAGGCGTTCTGAGGAGCATTAATTGTAACTGTGCAGTTGCACAGTTGCACCAAGACCTCCTTTGAAAACGTGCAGGGTACCTGTCTGCTAAAGAAAGGAATAGAAACTTTAAAACTCTTTAGTTCTATCAGAGACAGCGTTGGCTGGTTTAAGTAAGAGAGCTAAAAGCATTGTTTTCCCCACAAAAAAAACTTAATTCAAAAGCATTTGAGGCTTTCAGTGAGCTGCGAAGGAGGAGCATCTGCCTCACTACACGCGTCCAGCGCTGGAGTGCACTGGTGCATGTCGCAGCCAAGCGACCGTGGCCCTACGGCCGGCTGCTTGCTCGCCAGGCTGGCACGTCAGGGGCTCCAAGGGCAGCAGTCTGGGTACAGAGTCGGTGTTAGTGTGACTGGGGCACCAGGCTGCGGGTCTGGCAAATGCAGGGGCCAAGGGGCTTCCTCCCCTGGCATGGCACGGGGGGTACGCACCAGGGCAGGGCGATGCGTGCCCACCCCCCTGCTCAGCCTCCCCCACAAAGGACATCTACTGCAAGGGGAGGGGAGGAGGTGAGAGAAGGGACTTCCATCTTCCACTGGGTTGCAGGTCAAGTCTTGCAGCTTTGAATCGTTTCGAACTCGTACTGCAATCGATGGAACTTTTCTCTCAACAAAAGGAAATGTGCTTTATCTCATCGTTACCGTCAGCCGCGGTTTCACGCGCACCATCGGAAGGGGTTGCTGCTTCAAGTCAGCTGAATCCTGAGGGCCTGTTGTTAATGCTAATTTGGAAATGGCACTGGCACATTATGGTCAGGAAATCCGGTATCATGGGGTTAACTTTCAGCTCTTACACCGAACGCAAATCAGTGAGGAAATTCATTGCTAGGTGCAGTCTCTAATTATTTAAAAGATAATTTGCATGCTACACAGAAATAAATTAGCTCCCAGGTGACAGCTGTTCCACTGTGTCCATTCCTGGAACTAGATGCCATGCTGGGAAATCTAAATGCGGACCAAAAGATTAAAACGTTGTACTGTCTTGCCTTGTAGGAAGGCCCTCCACAAAACAGAGGCACGAAGACGGGAGGAGGGGAATGAATGTTTCAAACCAGCAAGTTCAGAAGCTTAACAAACCACACCGTTTTCAGAGCCTACGCTTCCTTCCCACTAAGGGCACGTCGCGTCTTGCTAGAAGATACTGCAAGTGGATGTAAGTGTAATGTGTACGAGTTTAAAAGGACTTTTTTCAAAGTTAAAGAGAGAAATTCAGTCCTAACATCAGGTTTGCATTCACAAGGTCACGTGAGAGCCACTCAAAACAGTTTTTCTTTTATCACACACACAGAAATCAATGAATGCATTTTCATATTCCTTGCCAAAAGAAGACCCGACACCACTTTTTATCCACATACAAGCCTCAGGACAATCTTAATCTCAAGAGATGCTAAAATATTTTTCAATTTAATGACTTTCTAAGAGTCTTCTCATGGCTGGGTTTTAACACTGTATATCATTGTATATTGCACACACACGTGTACAATTCATATAGCATCCATTATGTGGATGTATGTGTATTGTATCTGTGATAGTATATTCAATATTATGAGACTACATTATATTGCCAGCCTTTTTTGATTGCTCTACCTCCTCCTGAAAGAAGCAATTTCCTGTGCCAGTTTGCTTTGTGCCAGGAATGTCAGGTGGAGATTACAGGCAGTTTGCTTCCTCCTCTCACTGTCTCCTCCTTTTCACACCATCCTTTCGCTCTGCCTCGGCTGACCGCACAGGGCTCTTCTTCACTGCAGTGGGTTGCTCTTCTGTCTCCCACCTGTTAAACTAGCTAGAGAACATATCCTCCTCGTAGTATAGACACATTTGTGACGGAAACATCAAGATTGATATGAATGGAAATGCATGTGGGTGAAAGCACCAGCAGAAACTAGCGAGCGAGGATTAAAGAAAAGCATATGGTAATTGCTACAGAGCAACATACGTGATTTCATCCAAATGACCAAACAGCCAGAAGAAAAGGAACAAACCTATCTAAAGATAAGGTATAAAAAAGATGAAAAACAGGGCTGGAGGCAATAAAATAACAGGTAAGAAAAACCTGGCAACTGTAATTCAGGAATTTGCCACAGGCTAACCAGAGGTGAGATAAAATAATGAGGCAAAAGATCCCAAACAACATCCACATCTAAAGGCTGTAAAGACAAGTCCAAAATCAGTTCATCATCACTAATGAAGAAGAGCTCAAGAGACATGACGAGGACCTGCTAGGTGTGGCACACCAGTGATCCTGGCCAGACCACCCGGACACGCGGCTGCGGTGCCTGTGAGCGTGCAGATGCGAGAGGGCCCTGACCCGGCACGACTTCAGATCCCAGTAAGCAAAGACCAGTTAAGGTCGGAGCAGCTCGCGGGAGCTGATGCCGCCGCCAGCGAGTGTGTATGCTGCCATCAGGTAAAGCTGCACTACTTATTCTCAAAACACTGGCTGGCCTGACATCCTCTTAACACATCGTCACCGGGATCTTCATCTCTCCCAAGATTTTTAAAATCTCTGTGGATGTTTAGAACCTGACCTTACTTCTAATCCCCCCGATCAGTCCGTGCACTGCGTGGGATCCAGTCGTGATCACGAGAGCAAGGGAGGCGAACACATTCTTAATTTCTCTCGTGAAGAAATAAGCTGTCCACTCAGAAAGTTAACGTCTCATCTCCTCAAAACCTGTGTGCCGGCGACTGCAGCTGGGCTCAGCTCCCTGCCCAGCATGCACCAACAGAGAGAAACACTGGTTTTGTCAAGGTCAGGAGAACACTGCTACCTGTGTTGCAGGCAGAAATCCCGAAGCAAGGTGATTTATTCTCCCAGATGTTGATACTGGCGTGAAAGTTGCTACTACATGTAGTAACTGACACTGTAGCCACATCTGGGCAAACAATAAAGGGGTTTAAGTGTCTGGCAACATTTGTGGTTCATAGAAAAGATGAGGTCGCAGCTATGTTTGCATGTTGTAACACCATGAAAAAGAGTTACAATACCTTGCCACAACCAGAATATGGAGTTTCTTCCAGGGCTCAGAATGCATTGGCTGATCAGCGCCAGCTGTGACAAGGAAAGAAAATTACCTGCCAGCTCAGTCCACGTCTCACGTAACTGTGCCATCCTCCTTCAGTTTCTACTTAGCACCTATCGACAATGCACTGCTCATGTGAACTTGGCAGCTGCTGTGTGCCATTCCTCCCTTGCAAAACAAAGCCAACATTCTCTAGAAATCAAAATCAATCCCTGTAGCAGCAATAATTCACAAGTTTCACTCTCCTCTCAGCAGAAGCACACAAAGGTCTCCTGAAGTGAAATCTGTAAAGAAGCGTTTTTGTCCAAGAAAATTCCAAACCTCACGGCTGAAGTTTGGGTTCATCCTGTCTTTCGGTACGAGATGAGAAGGAGGAAACGAGGAGCTGGACTCAGTACTGTTGGCAATGAGCAGCGAGTGCAGGAGGGAACTGCAGACCACATCAGAACTGAGCGCCGCACACCCAGTCCCCGTGGAGCCCCGAGGCCCTTTCCGGGGTTCGCCCACGGAGACAGCAGCTGATGCCGCTGCTCCCAGCACACAGCGCACAACCCAACTCTTTTGTCACCAGCTGGAGGGCCTGGCTGCATCATCCTCCCCCCAGTTTCCACAGACCTTCTCGCTCCTGTCCTTAGCAGCGCACAATGCCTTGCCCGCGTTCTGGGGAAGCTGTCGCTGAAACAGCAGAAGTGCAAAAGCTGGAGAGGCACAGGAATTCAGAGGCCCTTAAGTCCCTGTCTTAGGATACCAGGTGCTTCATTCCTGCACATTGTTTGGAACCAGCAGATTGCCATTATCATGCAAAGTTTCTCTTGAGCCACAGCACATCCTTTACAGCAAACTCTTACAGACTGTTATCTGAATAACATTGTTTAATCTGAAAATTTTGCTACCGTTTATGCCTTTCTTCAAATCAGTTACAAACATAACAGAATCAGACTTGGAGACCTCTAAAGCGCCGCTATCAGCGTTGTATCATGATAAAAATTTACCATTTGTCCCTGTGCTTGGTTTTCTGTCTCTAAACCAGCTTATGTAACGTGATACTTCACTTCTCCATCTGTGACAATTTATGATCCCCAGCCACCACTTGCAAGGGATTTTTTAAAATAAAAAGTATCAGCAAGTTCTTCTTTACCTCCTATTTCAATTACGTCCTCAAAGAATTCTACCCCATGAATGAAACTCAAGGCCGGGTTTGGTTTAACATCAAGCTTGACCTCCAAAGCACTTGTTTTCACTGAAGCATTAGGAATAAAACAAGTTTGAGTTTTTAGGCCAGATAATATTTTAAGATAAGAAATTCTAGAGAAGTAGCAGAAGATTAAAGATATGATAGATCACATTGTTCAGATACTCCTCTCTGCATAATAACTTCTTTAATTAACTTTGCATTTCCAAAAGCAAAGAAAATCTCTCTTGGAGGAGACAGAACAAAAATCTTGGCTGGGAATAGCCACGTTCCTTAGTCTCTCTCACCACTTGAGAGAACCTCAGGCCTTGCCTTGGACCACCGAGTGCCCAGGACTGCCCTGCGCTTGCTGGGGCACGGCGGGCACAGGGGACACCTCAGAAAATCTGCAAGACCTGCTGCACTGCTGCACAGTGCTGCGGCAGGAGCAGTCCTGCGGGTCGGATGGGGCAGCTCCACTAAACACGCGGAGTCCTGCCACAGCCTCCAGCCGCAGAAGTGAGGGAAATAACTCCCCTACACAGAGAACAGCCTAAACCTTGGAGTTTGCTTTATCACCACGTAAGCAGACAAGTTGTTGAGCGTGACTATCATCGTAAGTGATTTAAAATCTCCCCAGAAACCTTTGGCTTAAAAGTTTGATTCAAAGTGACAAAAATACTGACTTTTAAAAGTGACTTCTGAATACAAATCTTCAGTAAAAACAGATTGTTCAGGTTCAGCTTAATGAGTTAAGTCTACTGAATATTCTAAGTGAAAGTCAGAAAGATACGGAAAAGCTTGCTCAGACGGAAGATGGTCAAGTAAACCACTGCTGCTTCTCTAAATAAATCTCAGAGACACAGCTCTTTGCAGGAAGTTCTTCAGGGCCTTGCATAACCACTGATAATTTTGCCAAATAATGGAAAATATTTTTTAAAAATCTATCTTTTGTTCTAAGGGAGAACAGCCAGAAGATAAACCGCACTGAAATAAAACTAAAATTCTGCCAGCAGGTAGGTTACATGCACAATGTTGAGTTCCCCTTACCTGTAAAGGTCCGTGATCTGCCCTTCATTCCAGCGGTAACAAAGATCGTTAAGAAGACGTTCATGCTGTCCATACAAGCAAATGTAGTTGGAGACAGGAAAGGGTTCCTTTGAAAAGCAGGTGATGCTATCTACCACACTATACTCATTGACATGCATCCTGAAATAATTCCCATGTCTTGCCTCGCCGGTGATAATCTCCATCCCCTGGAACAGAAAACACGAGGCAAGCTGTGGAGACGGAACGAGCACCTGACGTGGCGTACGTGCAGGATGAGTTAGGGTCACCGAGCCCATACTTAGCATCTCTTAAAATCCACAACCATTTTTTTTTAATCAAGAATCCCCATTCCTGGTAACTCGGTTTATACAGCAAGGCACATTGCTATGGCTTGGACACAAAGGCTTTCCGTGTGCGTTAGTCCTTGATTAAGCGCACAGCAGACGGCTGCGTGTGCAGCAGGGGCTTTGGTTCCCAATCCCGAGTGCCATTCGAGACACCTACGGGTATCTGGGCCATCCGAACTGCGACGGGGTTACGACACAGGATCCATGGGAGACCTGTGACCTCCTGGAACAGCAGCTGGAGGTCAGGAGGGATGCCCTGGGGCATCCCAAACAACACTAGATGCCTCTGTTTAGGCAACTGAATTGAACTCTATTCATCCCAGTTTATTATACGGAGTCCGTATGATTGCATACACATGGCACATCCTCATTTACTATAGGATACCATCCTGGTGAACGAAGAACACACTGGCATACTTGTACTCTCTCTCCAGATTTACAACTATACATCTATGTTTTTATACATGTATATACAAACAGGATATATGCAGAGTCCAAATTTATGGCACATCATCGAAGCTGTATGCTTGTAGGCAGAGGGTCGATACTGCCACGTGAGTCAGTTGCAAGCAAAGTTCAACGTTACGACTCAAAGATTTATCACGTACCAATTAAGCACTTTTAGCTTTGTATAGAAGTTTTCCAGTAGTCAAAGATGTGATGGAACAGCCTTCCAACGAGGAAAGAAGTACTAAGGAGGACTGTTCATTTCTAAAAAAAGCTTCTAAATTTTCTAAATGGCACTAGGTACTAGGTGGTTGCCTGCAACCGCAGGAGGCTGGGTGTGACCTCTTAGGACATTTCCTTCAGGCTAGGTTCTAGATTTTTAAATGATGAATTACTATTGCTTTTACAAATATATATATGCATATACCTACATTACATATATACAGGCATATGTGTGTGTGTACATATACACACACAGAAACACATAGATAGGATTTTGAATTGTTCTCACTGACTCTCTTGCTCGTTTGAACAAGGGCTGCCAAGTGTTGCTAACACCAACTCTACTATCAATAAAAGAGTAATAATGTTGGATGTGGATGCTCAAACTGTAGCATTTCATTTCAGCTAGTTAAATTAATCACTTAATAAAAGACTAAAATGTAAACATTTGTTTCAAACCGCACATTGCAGTTGCAGTGGGATGATCAAATAGCTTGAAGCTATTTTTTAAAGCTGTATTCATGTTCCAGTTTTATATAATTCTAAAACCTGTTGCTAGGCTACAGTAACCTTTGTTACTTCCACATCTCTCAGCTAATACATTACACTAGCTCCTCTTCTTTCTTTTCTTAGGAAATTCTTTTAGGATTTACATGAAGTTTCTGGAGAGGCTTTAAAGATGTTTCTTTTTCAGACAGCAGGTAATCAAAGCTGCAGCAAAAGAATTCTAATTATGCTCTAGCAATTTGGAGTGACAAAACCGATTTTTTCTCTCTCTGATAGTCCTTTCTGCTTCTCAGTACGTGCTGCTTTGGACAGCTCATCCTGCATCTGCAAAGCTAGAAAACAAGGTGAGCCATGCTTTGATTCCTCCCCTCAAAGCATGGATTCCTTTAAAAAAACCCCATAATTTCTTTCTATGGATCACAGCTGTCCAAGTTTTAAAATCAACACTTAAGTAGACTTTTAAAAGCCACTCTTTACATCAACTACAAGAATGGGCTTGATGCAGAAATCCCTGAGGAAAAAGGTATAACACCTTTCTGAAATGGGAGCTTGCCTCAGTGGATGGTCCTCTCTGGCTTTAAAAGGCATGAATCTAGTCTCTTTCTTGTTTCACAAGTCAGGTTCTCCACTAAGAGAAGCATCTCCACGTTTGTATTATGGGACAATCTCCTATGTAGCCCAACTGTGTGCTTCCCTCTGTGCTTCCCTCTTTCCTGTTCAAAGTCGACTCTCATGGTTGCAGCACTAGCTATCTTCTGGCAGACAAGCACAGAGCATCCCTTCCAGATATTGTTTCCTTACCAGTCTAGAAATCAACTGGATTTCACAGATAGTCTGTGAAGTTTTATCATCTATATGCATTTATAGCACCTTATTACAGGGAGGGAAGAGGTAAAGCACCAAGGCTGAAAGCGTATTTTAGTGAAATCCAGGTAATACTATCTTATGTCCTCTTCATAGTAATCGTGCATCTTTTGAGAAGGCCAAATATCGGCAAGTTTGGAAATTAACAGCTAAGAGCTTCAGTTAGTTATATAATCCATACTTGTTCACCAGCTGTACCTGATTTAAACGATGCACCCAGGCTTAGCTGACTCTGGATTTGTTCTTTTGCAAGCCTGATGGCAAACACCACCACTGCCTGGATGTGCTGTGCGTGAAATAGGTGCTAGGAATTTCCAAAGGGACGTACTCCATGTGTCTGAGAAAATGACTTGCCTGTCTCTACAGACCTGAGCAAAAAGCAAGCCATGCTGAAAAAGAGAAAAGCCAGCACGATAACCTCACAACCTGTGCTGAGGCAAATGGCTCAGGAACCAGGTACAGTGTTGAGCCACCAACTCTGGAAAAAAAGGGTCACGGAGTTGAGCTGTAGTGCTCCATTAGGAGCTATTTCAACTCAAAGTGCTACAAATAGTAACGAACAGTTCAGGGAATTAGGGCTTGACAAGTATTTCCTGCCTTCAAGGACCAAAACCCCTTTGATTTGGTTCATTTCATGGCAAAGGAAATAAGAACTGCAGTAAAGTAGTTAATCAGATAATCTTATCTGTGCGTATTCCACATTTACAATATGACAGTGAATTTAAATTAAAATAAATTCAATATTTTCAAATAATCACAGAGGTTTGTTTTCATGTGGTTTGTTCCATTCCAGAGTTTACAGGTAAATCCCAGCTCCAGAAGGTCTCTAAATATATGCTTAAACCCATGCTTACTCAAGGTAATTTTTAAGATGGATGGTACTTATGCTACCTGTGCCATCCTGAATAGGAACATCTTTCCAAATGGAGGACAAAACAAAGAAGAGTTAAATAATGTAACTTACGTGATCACACAGCGCAAGTTCTAAGTCCAAGCGGATGGGGATTGCTGGTTTGGAAATATGCAAGTAATTATAACCTCCAGGAAGAACACCTCCTGCCATAAATGAAAATATGAGATTTATTAAATCATAAGCAAAGAAGAAAATATTTGTTTGTCCTCCTTCTCCTGTAATTTTTTTTGTTGTTTACTAAATGGCTCTAAAAAGAAAACAAGGAACTTATTTTGTTTTGGTGGACTTTTTTGATACTCTTATACATATTTGTGCTGTAGCCACACATTGAAAAGTTCTGATTATCAATTTATTCATCTTGAACTTGGAATAAAGACAGAGTTTCACTGAAAACACTCTATATTTACTGCAATACACACAAAAGCACAACTTGGTCCGTTACTAGCAAAAATCTACAGCATAAGCTTTTACTGCAACTCACCTCTCTCCACTGACTATGTGAGGAGCTTTGAGGACTTTACTGCTATTAGATGGCATTTGAGGTGAGATGGACCTACCCTTATCACATAACAGCAAAAATACCAAAAAGGACATGAAAGGACAGAAATCCGTTTTGACACACCTTTAATTTTACACTCCTTGTACATGGGGATGAGTCTATCGGAGCCTTCTGGTGGCTTGGAAAAGGGCTTAGGGCTTGGATCAAAGAGACTCAGCATAGATGTTGCAAGCTCAAAGCCAATCTCTTTGGAACTGAAGTTGCTGTGTGTCCATTCACCTACGTAGTATCTTCTGGAGTACTTCGTTAAAGGACCTGCCGCCCTGATGCTGGCATCATTAGTACAGAATTCCGTATCGATCACAAGTCTTCCATCAAAAACAAGGCAAGCATCATTAATTGCCTTAAAGGTTTCATAATCCACTGTCCTGTAGGCAAAGCTAAAAAATGCCTAAAAAAGAGAAGTAAGTAAGTGTAGGTTATATACACAGGTAAATCCTTCTGATTCAGTATTTACAGCTACTGAAACTAATCCAAAAGACAGTCGAGGGGAGAGTTACTAACGTAGACTGATCTACTTCTGGTTACTAGATGAGTTTTATTTTAAAAACTCTGATATTAACTATGTCAAATAGCCTGAGTGGATGTGCGTATTTTCTGTGTTAGTGTGAGCACATGAAATAGAAGTTGGTTTCCTTCTTTCAAATGCTCAAGCCAAACTGTAGAAGTAAACAATAGAAACGTACAACAGACTTTGCCTTTTAGCAGGATAACTGTATATTACAAATATTTTTCCAACTGCTGTGCTTAACTGTTTACCAGCAAACTGTGTTACTATGGCTGCCAGCACAGGGATATTCGATGAAATGGAAAGACAGGAAATTCAAATTGTTCGGAGCCAATGTCATTCCCATTCAGACTACAGCAGCAGAACCGAAGCCAGTGGATGCTGGGGAGGCCAAGAAGTTTGAGGGAGGTACAAAAGGGCTGAATATTTACACGAAAAGGAAAGCATTCAGATTTATCATACTTGATAGTGAGGTAGGTTTTGGAAATCATATCCAAACTTTGCCAGGACTGAATCACATCTCTCCTACTGCAGATGTGGATAACGCGGCCTGGGGGGGCAGGCTGATCCGTGCCTCCCTAGTGCCTGGGGCTGCCGCTCCCAGCGACAGGGCACGGGGCCGGATGGACGCCGGGTCCGTACAGATCAGCCGGAGGAGCCTGTGTCTGCGAGCGAAGTACCTGGCGGATTTGGCAGTTGAGCACAGCAGATTCCTGTTCACTGTGTTTGGGTTTGTGGGACAGAAAAAAGATGGGACTTCCATTCTTTGTAACCCCTGCGTGTGCTGTCTTACTCCTCCTTACAGAACTGGCATCCTGAGGTAGGGATTTATTCTGGGACCAGCATCTACCCAAGCCATGAGCTCGTCTTCCCCACAGAAAGATTCTAAGGACACTGAAAGAAAATCACCCTAAATCCTTAAATTCCTCCTCTAAGTCTCAAAGAAAACAAGCTAGTGATTGTCTTCTTGTGGCACTTGCACAGCCCCTCCGGTGGGACTCGAGGAAGCAGGTCAGACCTCATCTCCCCCACAGACGCCGAGGCAGCACCGTGCGACGAGCACCACGCAGCAGGCGGGGCGGGAAGCGGCCGCCGGCTCGTCCTGTGCGTCCGGCACCGGTGTGGAACGGATGCGGGCCCAGCACGCCACGCGCAGCGCGCTGGGAGCCTCAAGAGCCGCTTTGAAACCCGGCGCAGCGCGAAGGCGAGTTCCGCGGGTCCCGCCACAGCCCTCGCCTTCTGCCTGCGGGCCCGCGCACGGAGCGGCAGGGAGCAGCTTTCCCATCGACTTCCCATCACGCGCAGCTGGCGTTTCCCTTGCTATGTGTTTGACTTAGAATCACAGAATGGGTTGGGTTGGGAGGGACCTCAAAGATCACCCAGTTCCAACCCCCCTGCCATGGGCAGGGACACCCTCCACTACACCAGGTTGCTCAAAGCCCCATCCAACCTGGCCTGGAACACTGCCAGGGATGGGGCAGCCACAGCTTCTCTGGACAACCTGTCCCAGCACCTCACCACCCTCAGAGTGAAAAATTTCTTCCTTATATCTAATGGAAATCTCCCCTCTTTCAGTTTAAAGCCATTGCCCCGTGTCCTGTCACTACATGCTCTTGTAAAAAGTCCCTCTCCAGACTTGATTTTCTATGTTGCCTAGAAGTGACTTTAAAGAGGCAAAAGCCCATCTGAAATCTTGAACCAAAACCGCGCTCGCTAAGGACAACCGTGCCTATTCGGAAGAAGCTCAGAGAAGCGCTGGAGAAGGTAAAACCCGTACGACCTGGAGGTGTCTCGGCTCGGAAACACAAGAAATGAGCAGCAGGTGAGTGAGGGTGGGTCGCCCCAGGCCCTCCCCTCTGTCACAGCGCTGCCGATGGCAGAAGCAGGAGAAGCTACAAGTACGAGCCGTGTCTGTAGTTGCCTCTTACAAAGGATCAGCTGAAAGCGGGCAGAAAAAAGGTCCCAAAAATACAGTAAAACACAAGTGAGTACTGGACATTGAGGGTTAAAAGTACTGAGAATGACCAGGCTGAGAGACGTCTGAAACAAGACCATGGTCTGCACAGGGTACCGATGAAGTCTGAGCGCCTCATTGCTACAGCAGCTTGTGAAGCTCCGGACCCTTTACACAGAGCTTTCCGTGTCGTCAGGGCCCTCAGCTTGAAAAACGATCAGATGACAAGTTAATGTCGCTGCCGACCACCAAGAAATAGCACTGCACAGGCTGAGGAACGGGCGAAACGTTATCAGGTAAGCATTGGCCTTGCTGTCTTTGTTTGAACAGCCCGAGACACGACTGTCTCAGGGCAAACCAGCACCAGCAGTATCTCCTTGCCTTAGCGCCGGCCTCAGGGAGATGCGGTTGTGACCTGGGTAAAGGTGTTACACAATTTCACCACCAAAGAGCTTTCCTGTGGACCAAGGACAAGCGTCAGTTGCTCACGACTGGCTGAAAGGCCCAGCTGGAAGAAAAGGCAGGGGAAGCAAAGGGAGCTGGAAATTTCAGCAACACCAGCATGGCAGGGATGCAGCAGCAGAGGAGCCAGAGCCTCTGGGCTTGTTCGGGTATAAAGCAAGTAGCGAACTGCATGCAGTTCAGGGAATTCTAACCACCCAGTAGATCCAAAATCAAGGAAGCTCTGCCCGAGAGGGCAAGGGGAGCACACAGCCCGGCTGCCAGGCAGGACGGTGTCACCGGCGGGGAGGGGACGGCTGCAGCCTCCAGGCTGCGAGCCATCTGTCAGCCCGGGAGGGGAGGGAGGGCGGCTGCCACTTGAGGGAGAGAGGAGATTTTCTCCCGTTGTTTTCATTCTGCAGGACTCAACAAATTAAGCCCCCAAGAACTGCCAATCAACAGTTGATATTGGCTCACGTCCCAAAAGGCCCAGAGCTGCTGCAGTGCCGATTCCTGCACTGCCCGCTCCCTGGCGAACGCAGCTGCCTTCTTGGCGGAGGTTGTGCACCGGAGCCGTCCTCCTCCTCCTCCGAGCCCGGCCTCGCAGGCAGCGAAAAGCAGACACAGGCACCACGCAAGGCAGCTGAACCGGTCTGGGAGGACATAAAGCCCCTGACATCGCACGTAATTGCACGTCTCTCTTCTTAGAGACTGAGTAAGAGGGATCTCAAGAGGGAAGAACCATGGCTGGAGGAGGGACGGGCATGGGGCACAAAAGGGCAAGAGAAACCAACCATGAGGAAACGGAGGTCTTGAAGGAATGGCACAGGCCACACAGGCAAGGTGGTGTGGAAAAGCGGGGGGGCGATGGGGAGGTGGTGAACAGACACCGAGTTGCAAGAACAAGAACCACATGGAGATCTCTGTAGAAGAACAATAAAAATAGAGGGATTTCAGGGAAAAAGGAGAGAAACCAAAGCGCTGCATATGAGGAAAGTGTGGGAGGAATGTCACTACTGATACAGGGAGCAAAGTCAGGAGACTGCTAGTGTGTAAAAGTGCTATGCAAGGCCTCACCTCCATCAGGAAGGGCTTAACTTGCCATATGTTAAAAGAAAAGGGTTGGGAAAACCCAATGACTTAGAGCTTTCCAGTGCAGGGGAGCTGGCGGGGACCACCGACTCCTGGGGAGCTCTCCGGGGGAGGCACAGGATTCTTCCTTCCCAGAACTACAGCAGACCTGCTGCACCGGGAAGTGTGCCCGCAGCGGGGGTGCCGAGGGGCCCCCACGGCTTCCTACGGATGCTCGTTTTGAAGTGACTCTATCAGAAGCACTCGCTCGCACGGATTAGCCCAGTGAAGAAAAACAGAACTATTCTGCCCGTTAAGAACAGGTAGAACCTGTCCCAAATCTCACGGTGGGGCCACACCTGTGAGTGTGGGCATCATTTACTGAGATACTGACACTACAGATGAACAAAAACGCAGTCGTTAATGTAGAGGGAGAAAAATCCGTTTAAAATATATTTTGACTAAGTTACACAGTGGGCCAATCCATCCTAACGTTACTGGCTTTTACCATGACTTAATCAAATCTCAATCAAATGCACATAACTATAGTCAGGAGTCACTGTACACATTTAAATAAGAAAAGGATTTCTGGAATTATTGAGAAAATGAATTACGAGTATTTGTCACTCAGCAGCAAACAACTATTTGTCAGTCAGGTGACTTATATGCATCCTGATCCAAATCAGCCAGGGTATTAACAATGCTTTTATTTAGATTTAAAAAAACCAGTCCTTTAGACTAACAAGCGAACGCTCAATCTTCTAGAGACAATGAGAAAATAGATAAACCACGGAGGGACTATCTAAACGTGATGGTCTTTGTCTCAAAAAGCAGGCTGAAGGAAACCCAGCGAAGGCACATACTCACTGAGCACTGCAATCGAAACGGTTTGGTGTCAGTGGTGAAAGTGGCACACGTGATGAGGGCCGGGCTGTCGCCGCCGCCCCACTGTGCCAGGATGCTGTCACGATGAACGGACACCCCAGCCCTCCACAGCGCCTCCTCAACGGCACCTTCCACCGCGTTGTTGTTGAGGCAAGTAACGTTGGAGCTGAGCGGAGGCTGTACCAGATGTATGCGAGAACCACTAATTCCAAGAGATAAGAGGGTTTCTACCGTGGTGTAAATGTCAATTGTGTTCCCATAGACAATGACGTTCCCTAAGGGAAAAAAAAAAAGGGAAAATTTCTAAGATGTACAATGAAAACCTTATTAGTATAACTCAGATGATAATAACGTGAAATTGCTCTCTTTGACCCTCTTATTTCTCTGATGCTATGAAGCAAACAATGTTACCTAGCAACAGTAGCTAAGATAATTTAGTGAAGAATCCGTACAAAACATCCCACAAAGTAGGCAAGTACTTAACACACAAGTATGACATTCATTCTGACCCCATAATTTGAAATTATTTTGATTGAAAATCCTCCAGGGGAAAAAAAAAAAGTTTTAATTTTCTTTGTCTCTCCCTCCTCTATTTTGCTCATTCAAAGGACTTTTTCGGGGCGGGGGGGGAGAAACAAATTAAACACATCATGCAGAAAAAAACCCACAAACCATGGAAAGACCAAGTTATAGAAAACATGGAGGTCCCCAGGGCTGCTGCTCCCTGACACAAAGCCCCATCTCCAGAGAAGGGCACGCTCCTCCCTGCCGCCGTGTCCGAGCCAGGCGCCCCGCCAAGGGACACAGGCTGGCACCAAGGGGCAGAGAGCTGCCTCCCCCCAGCGCACGTCGCAGAACGCCCCAAACCCAAATTCCTCACGCACGTGCTGCGAAGCTGCCGGCCTCCATCCCTGCGCGCTGCCCAGAGATCCGCGAGCTCAAGAGAGACGTTCCTGATCAGTTGGTACGAAAACAGCGTTCGGGCACGGCTGTGCCACTGGAGCAGAAACCACTACTTCAACCAGCTCCATCCTTCTACCCGCCAGGCGAAGGGAGCTCCCAGTCAGACCCACACCTCCCTCCTCCCCGCAGAGCGCCCGCAGCCACAGCGCCGCAGGCTACGGCAGGATCCTGCAGATTCTCCCACCCAAGCGGTGCCACTTCAGGCGCCCCAGTTACAGCTGGGAGCGGGCACGGGAGGATGGGAGGGAAGCAGGTTCTGCGTGAGCGTAGTGTGACTCTCCAGCCGGATGGCTAAAGCCGTCCTGGCAAAGGGGGAGGCAGAGCTGGGATGCATCGGGGCATCTCTGTGTTTTATCTAAGGATGGCTTAATATAAACCACACACATTCCTCTGAGCAGGGACTGAAACGTGCACCTCTCCTCCCTGTTCCCTCTGTCTCCCTGCTCGGAATAGGAACCTTTTTTCTGCTCCATGACCCACTAAGCCTTCAAGTAATCCGTGCAAAACAGATCAGCTCTCGTAGGACAGACTGGGAACTCCTTTCCCGGTGGAAAGGACCCTCTGCTACGAGGGCCATGGCCAAGCTCCTGCCCAAGGAAAGGAGGAGCAAGCCCCCGCTTGCGGGCCGCTCTGTGCATGCACGCAGCCCCCAGCTTGCCTCTGTGCTCTGCTCACCCCCCCAGCAGCTACCTCAAGCTGCGAGGCAAGGCAGACCGAGGGTCACCAGCCTATGGATTTTGACAGACCTTCAGTAAGACATCAGCTCCTACACATGAAGTCTGATGGAATCTGATCTGTCAGCACAAGGATGCATCGAAGGCGCATTCCCAGTGCGTTTATACCCCACACCTGGGCAGCCCTGCTGGTCAGCGGGTGCATTTATTGCTTTCTGGGAAATCCCTGGTAGAAACAGGGATTAACTGAGCCATACTCACACAAGCTAACATGCAAACATCCTTGCAACAGAGCACATCATACACTCCAGCACGGAGCTGGGGGAAAGGAAATCGCAGAAAAGCTAACACCTCCCAGCAGTCACTTTTCCAAATGCTGCGTGCAAGCCAGAACAAAGCCAGTGCACAAATCCCGGGCTGTCCTGGCCTTGTCCAGTCTCAGATGGAAGCTGAGGGATAACACCCAGGATATAGGGCCTCGTATGAGAAGACTTGACATGAACAGCAGCTGGCACCGGCTCCCCTCAGACTGCAGAGCAGTAACTGCACACTGAATTTGGACAAACAGCTGACTTTCCTACATGACCGGCTTGATCTCGACTTTTGGCAGCGTTTGTTTCCCTACATGACACTGCAGAAGCAGTGATGAGCAGGTAGAACTGCCTCACTTGAACGTTTGTCTCGGCATTGGCATTTGTGTCTCACTAGAAGCGATAGCATCCCCTGCAACCTAAATTTTATTATTTCATAGGCTAAACTAATTTCTCTGGGACCACGTTTTACTGCATGAGACACAGAGCAATACTAAACAGAGCGTTCACAAAGCCCCAGCTCCCGAGAATATTAATGATAAAAACTGTTAACAGATGTTCTTTCATTCCCCTTGTCCATATCAGTTTGGCTACTTGTAGCTGCCAAATAGGCCTACCTCTTCATAACTGCCAGCGAAAAGAATTGCCCCACGATTATACACGCTCAGAAACGATGGAAAGCACAGTTTTACCGTTCACATCAATGACCAGAGGGGCAGAACAGTTTTACCTGCAAATGTATTCACCTGGAATTGTAAGAACAAAGAGATCTTGCTGCTTTCGTAAATACAATACAGAATACACAATGTGTGATGCTGGGAATTCCATCCAAGGTGTACATGGCTAGGCTGACTTTCCAAGCCAGGAGAACCCTTTCTGTTGCTCGTGCCTGCCAGGCTGCCTATCTATAGGCAGTAATATCCTCATGAGAGAGACAAAAGAGAAGGAAGCCACAACACTGATCCATTTTTTTTTCATTGATGCAGCAGACTGTAATGGAAGAAGTAAACAAGCAGAACTAGTGGCAAAACACAAACTTCAATACATTCATTTTCAGTAATCATCTAACGTGCTCGTAACGTGGTACGTGGATGCTGACAGCCTCACATTACACTTGCACGTTTTCAATTAGCTGGGGGCGAAAAACATAAGCAGTTGAAGAGGATGCAGTGGCTGGGAAAGGGAATGAGGACTGCTTGCCAAGGGCACAACCCAGCAAAGTTTTAACCTGGCTCTAAAGCAAGCAAGTCTGGGCAACTGGGAGATCCTCACCGCTGGGCAGAAACAGCCTCCTTGGAGGGAAGCTCAGTTATTGCATTACACGTTGGCATTTCTGTATATACGAGATCAGATTCAAGCCCTGCATTTCTCAAGGAAAATTAAAATTCTGGTTTATATGGTAATATTAAATACAACTGCATTAGATCAAGGAAAGCAATGCTCCTTTACTGACCTCTTGTAAATCAACAATTTACGGCTTCTGCTTATTACAATATTAGTGGCTTTTTAGATTACAGTGCTAGTAGTCTAGGAACTACAGATATTCATTACGGACTGAAATTATGTTCACTGGACAGACAGCAGTTCCTCAGGATGCTTTTATTCTTTAACTACATGAAAATATATCTATCTGTGAGTAAACATAATAATCTTCCACAGAAAAAAGCAGTCATAAATAAAGATCATTAGAGTAGTGTTATCATTTATTACTAGAATGTCAGAGTTCTGCTGCAGCGCAGGCTCATTCATTCTCCGCAAGTGGAAGCACAAGATTTCAGTGACCCCAGCATGACCTGAATCTTTTTAGTTTGCAAAAGCTGAAGGAGAAAACCAGTATTAGCTAAAGCATCAGTGGCTCCGGTTGGTGATTCATGCACTGGAATTTTAATGTGATAGTATTCCTACAAACACGCTTTTAATAAGGCAGTAAACTATGTTTAGGTAAAGAGAAAAAATAATTGCTCCATTTTGGGCCATTAAAGCAGTTTTGTTCCTTACTTTACTTCCATCCTACTTTTTATTTTCATGGAAAGTGCAGCGCTAATAGGAGATGAATTTCAATTAGTCACAATTACAGTTCTAATAGGTTTCATGCATTAGGCGGCTGGGTTTCATCAGAGCAGCCGCAGCGGCAGCCGTCGGGCCAGTGCTTGCCCGGCTCCCGGGCCCTCGGCAGCACCAGGCCCTTCCGGAGCTGCCAGCGTGACCAGCCACAGCCAAAGGCTTCTGGCCCCAGCTCGGAGGACCCCGCTGCAGCCCACCGAAGAGCTGGCAGCGGCAGACGTGGCTCACTGCTGCTGCCACGGGCTCCTCGAGAAACACCCGCTGCTGAGTGCCCGCCAGCATCTCCCGTCACCTCTACTCAAGGCGAGGAGGAGCCCGGGGAGGAAGGCTGCAGCAGCCACACTGCTGCCCACCCTCAGTGGCGCGGTCGCTGCCGGGAGCCCCGTTGCCCCGCGGCGTGCACGCCGTGCCGCCTGCCCACACTGCCAGGCTGACCCTGAGCTACGGCGACCCGCGAAAAAGCATCCTCTGATTTCGCCGAGAACGAAGTGGTACCCAGTGCTCACAGAGAGAAGAAAAGCAATTAAAAACCCTACCTTAACTCTTAATTAAAAGCTGCTCTCAAAATCAGTGCCTCCAAACGAAGATTTCATCCAATTAAGCTAATACGACCGGCACTGTGAAGCTCAGCGATTAACACTTTCTTCTCAAAAAGTTCCAGAACTACAGGTGGTCTTGAAGGTGCCTTCAGCCTCCCTCGTCCGGGGCCTTTTTCCCGAGCCGGGTAGCTCCGAGCACCCGCCGTGCTGGGTGCTGGTGGGAGCTGCTCCCTACCCGAGCTCCTGGGCTGGCTCCGTGGGAGCCGGGGGGCTCTGCCAGCGGCCAAGGCGGGCACCCTGCATGCAGGGGAACGGGGCTCAGCACAGCAGGCTCCACTGCTTCGGGTAAACACAGCAAAAGGCTGAGCAAGGGAGCATTGACAGAAGCAAGCTGCACCGACAGAAGACTGAGTATGAGCTGAGAAGAATTATTACTAGCTCTGCAGTGGGAGGATGAAACGTGTGTTTCTGTGCAGCCACAACACCCAGCGTACACAGCTTCACTCGCCACTTCATTCTCCTTAAACATAAGCAAATCCTATTTTCTAACATTTTGAATTCTAACATGTTTACAACAGGTCAGGAGGAATTTGACAAACAATACATTACAGTATTGATGAGATGAAATATGGGAGATGTAGTTTTACTATTTATTGAAGGCAAACCTAGGACCTGGAGAATTTCAGAGATGAAAAGTAAACACAAATGTAAAGCTTTGGCCACCCCAGGAGAGCAGTAGCGTGGTCTGCAGGGAGCTCACAGACATCCAAATCAATTGCTAAGCTCCACAGGACCCCTGCCTCTGCACCCCCCTGAGCCCGCTGCCTATTACCCTGTCTCCAAAATAGGCTTGGGGCTGAAAAGTGGACTCATTTTCAGAAAGAGCAGGGATCTTGGATGCAGCTATGATCAAGCATGAAAGAACAACGCTTGTAAGAAATCTAGCCAGAAAACAAAGCAGGGTGACGAAGAACAGAAACAGACACAGGTGGAGAAGGACTTCTGCAGCTGGGCACTCTATAAGCTTATGTCTGCAGCAGCAGAGAGCGTGAAGTGGAAAGAGCAATGGAAGAGACCTGGAGCCAGAGGCAGGGTGGGGAGAAAGAGGGAGGCATCATGTCTCCAGAAAGTCCCTCCAGACTGGCCTTATCGGGAGCTGTGGATTTAGCTTATAACTGAAGACAGGATAGTGCCTACTTAAGACATACATCTTTGCACCGCAACAAGAGTCAGCAGCAATAATGGAATTATGATTAATATAATATTAATTTAGTAATAATAATAAAGGTGTGTTTGTCCCAAAGCAGATGAGATGCTGCCAGACTGCCGTTCGTCTCAAGAGCGATCCCCCGGTGCCTTGCGTCCCAGCCGGCGGCTAGCTCTCGGGCAGCGCTTCCGTGCAAGGGTACTGAGCACATTCCAGGACTGAGCAGGGACGGATTGACAGGAAAGACTAGCAGTGGCACACAGGGAAAACTGACAACCTCATCTGTTTATGCAAACGCAGCTGTGCGTAGCAGCTGGACATCAGGTAGTGCTGCGCGGGCAGGGGCTGGCACCAGCTGGGAAACAGGCGTCTGCTGAAGAGGCTCTACTACATGCCCGAGGCCAGGAAGCTGTTTGAGGAAAATGCCAGCAGAAACGTTATCCTGATCATTGTCTCCTGTCCTGATCACAGCAAGGCTTGGAGGACAATAAGGTGGTAGGCGTTCAAGGCCAGGTTGGATGGGGCTTTGGGCAACCTGGTGTAGTGGAGGATTTCCCTGCCCACGGCAGGGGGGTTAGAACTAGATGATCTTTGAGGTCCCTTCCAACCCAAACCATTCTATGATAAAGAAAATTCCAGTGTCTTGAGAACTTCCCTCAAGGTCTGCCAAGCAGGACGTGAACCTTGCAGCCCACACCAAACAACTACCAGTTCCCATCATGTTCTCTAGGAACGAGCCAGGTAAGCTGCATCTTTGGGAAACACCAGTTGTTGCACTCGATCAACAGGAACTTTCCACAAAAACAGCTTTCCTGATCTGAACCCAGTCCTAACTCACACCTGGCACACAGAACATGTTACACGACCTCATTTACTGTTTCTTCTCTAGCTGAAACTAACTGGGCAGCCGGAATGATTCCGGGTATTTTCAGTAGTACACGCACTCGGTCAACGAGCTAATGAATATAGGAATGACGCACGCATGAACAGGCTGAGGAAATACAGGTATGGTAAAGAAAAATCTGCACAAATGTGTGATTTTAAGGGTTAAAAAGAAAATACCAGGAGCCTGCAATTCTGCGCGAAAATCTGTAACCGACGTAACCGAATGCAAAGATGACAGATACTGAAAAAAGAACACTTCCTAATTTAGACCTGTTTGCTTTGTGTTACACCTCAAACGTAGATATTTTTCTATACAACAGAAAAACACATCCACTAATTAAATTATTATTTAATTGGCTAATTAATTACTCCAGCCAGATTTGCATTTGGGACTCATTTTGTTTTATATAATAATTATAGATAATTAATCTATCTCAAAGCCTTTCTTCCCCAGCTAAATATGCTGGGTATCAAAAATGACAACAAATTGTAAATTAATCTGGAAAACAAAGCACAGCAGATGAAAGACTTTGTTAGAATTAATCAGGCACCAATTATACCATGGAATTAAGGAAACAATAAGCCTAGAAAACATTTCTGTAAATATGTGTGTGTTAACAAAACCCCTTACCTTCCGAGTTGACAACGTTTTCCTTCAGCCAGTGCGTTGCCTTTAAACAGTCCTCATCATCATTGAGAGTGAAATGGTTGGAAGGGACTTGCCCTGTGTACCTCTGTGGCCACTTACTCGTGACTTCTCTATTCGTTGGGAGCTTACTGATATCTGCTCCAGTGGGAGCCAGGACCTGGGAGAAATTAATAAATGAGTGAATGAATATATGGCATATCTCTTGGAGAGCCGTCAAGAAAGATTTTAAATAACAGTGACACAAGCCATTTGACTACGTCAGGTTGCTATCCTTGTACAGCCCAACCCTTCTTAACATTCTGCAGTAGCAAACACATGGGTGGCCACAGAGAAAGCAGATCCATCTACTCGGAGTACACACACACAGAGGGGCACACGTGTGTGTCTGTACTCCACGTTTTCCGTGAGATATGGGTGACCATTTTGAACAGCACTGCCAGGTCAAGTGAGCAACATCACAGGCAAAACACAAACGAAAGGGACTTCAGAGTGAACAGCAGAAATGCATAAACGCACTGGTGAAGGATCTCTGCCATTATTTGAATAACACAGACCTTTAAACGACACTTGAAAATTCTTTGTGCAGCAAGCCTGCCTCCATCTTTTGTCAGCAAAAATCAACTTTCTACAACAAGAGAGATTTTGTCCCAGAGATGGGGACCAAAACCTGCTTGATGGTTAAAACGCCAGGGTTCAGTAGTGCTCATGTTATAATGCTACTTCACAGTACCAAATTCAACGAGAATTTTACAGCACAAAGAAGGGAATCTCATCTACGCCTTCTACAGCACCGGTGATTAACGTCCAAACAATGTGCTCACTGCCAATTGGATCAACTGGAATACTCTTCAGTCACACAAAACCAGGCATGACATCGAAAGATCTTACTTATCCAACAAGTAAATCCTCTTAATCACAATGAATAATGTTTTCCTAGGCATTAACTTGACTGCTTACCAAATAAGGGACAACTTATAAAAAGGATGGACTACAGCTCTGTGTATTAAAACAGGAACCAGATAAAAATAATTCTGTCCTAATTTTGGTATAGCTCGTGAGAATAGATGAGGTTAGGTTTTCTCCTTGAAGGCATTAAGATCCAAGTTTTCCCTTCCTTTGTCTTTCTCCTCTAGTGTAGTTAATTTCTGTAGGTTATTTTGCCAGTCAGTGACCTCCAAACTTCTTTTTCTAGGAGCACTGAAAGTCCTTCCGACCACACTTCACCTTTTGTTTTATCGCTGTTGAACAGCGAATATGGATTTTGGTTAAAGTGTGGCTCTGCTCTGCAAAGTGGTTACAGAAAAACTGGGGCTTTCTCGCTTCACAAACCTGTTGCACACGTGCAGTCCAGATTCCACTACGGGGCTGAACATACCTCACATGCGTGTTTGTGACTTATGGTGAGCTCCACTGTAGAAACCTGCAGACACATGCTCAGTTTGACCTCCTGATTCCAAAGGCAGAATACCTGGCTCGTGATTCCCATCCAAAACCAAGAGTAAGGCAAAAGCACTGCAGGCAACGTGGCTGCACAAAAGGTGGCCATTTGCCTCACATGGTTTGAAGGCCACGTGATGATGTACAAAGAAGGAACAAACCCTGCCCAGGATGTCTCAGTCAAAGGTGAGCCTGTGGGGCTGGAGATGAGCTTGAGTCCACATCTCACATTACCACGGGTCTGCTTCAGTCTCACTGGAAACTCAACTCCTTGTTACAAGAACACACAGCACCACGTACGTGCCCAGGCACGGTCACCACATGAGATGAGTAATTAATTTGATAAGGAATTCTCTCCATTGCTGAAACTAGGTCAAACGGTGTTGGACCAGCTGGAGTTCAGTCTCCTGTGGCTGGGGCCACATGTCAATCGGGCCCGCTCTTCAGCGGCTTTAATGGTCATGGTGGCAAAAACACTGGCAGCTTTGCTTAATATCTGATATTGAGCAGTGACACTGCTGGGAGAAAATTCTGTAAAACATCTCGTGTCCCCCCCCAAATTCTATGGGCACACTGAAACAGCACAACCTGCCACACAGAGGGGCAGGAAACTTTCTGGTTACGCACTTGCTAAGGGCCACTCTGCTGCTCTGCTAATCCCAGGAACATCCACTGTCGAAGCCGAACGCGGCGTGATGGCGTTTTCACCCCGCACACCACCTCACCTGGTACTTCTGCCCCGTGCACAGAACAAGGTAGTCATACGGTATTGTCTGCTCCTTGGAAACAACCACGTATTTGGCAGCGCGATTTATGCCAGTCATTTTACCAACCACGACGTTAACCCAGGAACAAAGTGACATCTGTGCATAATCTTCGTCATTAAAACAGTGGCTGCGAAGAAAGAATATCTGTAAGTGACATTTCAGCAGCTGACAGCAGGCATTAATTAGACATCTGGTGGGTTAGCCCAAGTCCCCCAGTGGTTCAAGTCTGTTCTCTCGCTGTGAGTTTACGGCAGTCTATAGTAAAAGGTTAGTCATTATGAAATACTCAGTTGCAAATTGACAACTTTCTGCTACAGCCAAACAATCCCTCCCAGCACCGGGCCATACAACCGCATAATTTAAAAGCCAAGTCAGAAATACATGCTTTACTCTGCGTTTTCTTTGCAGGCTGATGTGAGGAGGAGACTTTTGCTCCTGCAAAGAACATATTTTAACAGTCCAATCCTTTCTCCTATACAAGGTTCCCTTATTAAGTTTTTTCCCATTTTGCTTCATTTGGTATTCAACTTCACCAGTAGTGGCCATGGTGAGACACAATGCAATGAAGGCACCACTGGCGTTTTAACATCCGTGTTCCAAAGTATCAGTCTGCAAAGTTAAAAATAAGGAAAGTTTAAAAGTTTAAAAGCTCAGAAAATGGTTGTCAGAGCTAGAAGTAAAAGCCAGAGGTCTCAAATTTTCTCTTGGTGACCCCTTTCCAAATGAACCTCCAAAATGCAAGAATGAAAAATTCTGAAAACGTACTAAAATGACCCTCTACCCCCAAAATTCAGAAGTCTCTATGATGCAACTGAATTCCTCTCCACAATGAACTGAATATTAACAGGAATAAAGGAGAAATTATCACACAGGCTGTCCAAAAGGAAACAAAATTAGCAGGTAAATGAGAGAGACATAAACAGTGCAGATGGAAAAGATGCTAATCTTCACTAATTTATAAGTGAACAACAATTTGTTCTTAATGAAATGGGGAAGTAACTTTTATAATTTCACACCAATTACCTCCAGTGCTAGGTAACAGACAATATAAAGGTTTGTCTGTTTTAATAAACACAGCCTTGTTCCATATATAGTTTCGAGGGTTTTTTGTCCCTGAATGTCTTATGGACTAAGTGTTGTCCAAATGAGACACCTTGACAGAAATCGGATTTGCAGGGTGTGCACGTTCTGAGCACCACGCTCTGGCAGTGTTAATTCAGTATCAGCACGAAAAAACTAAGGAACTCAAAATCACTCCTAATTTTGAAAATCCCAGGCAAGGTCTACTTCTGCAGTCTACTTCTACACTACAACCTTACTGAAACTTAAGGTTTCAGAGGTGTTACAGCCTGTTTTCAGTGTAAAGTATCCTATATATCCCTACGTATGATGGAAGTATTGGAGATCTGGAAGCTGTTATTTAAAAAAAAAAAAACAATTTTGAAGCAAAATCTGAATGGAACAAAACCTCTTTTAATGCCTCAGTAATGAAAATTAAAATTATTGCCACAAGTCTTATGACTCAGGGTATGCCCCCACTCTGCCCAACTAAGCAAATACCAGGATACTTATTTATTATTGCATTTGTACTACCCTCTCTGCTTAACAGACTTCTGGAAGGACAAAGATTCCTGAAGACAAAAGACTTCAATACAGATGTACAGTAGACACACCACTATAAAATGCATGGAGGACCAGAGAGAGCGCATTGTCAGCGAGGTCTGTTCTGACTCTTGAACCCCACTGAGTCTTGCCATAGCCCAAAATACACAGTGTGTTGCTGGCCATTCTGCAAATCCAGCTATGCTCAACTCAATACGTTCCCAGCATTGAAAATTTAAACCAGGCAAAATTCTGTTAAAATAGGTTGTTTCAGTTTGAAGTCTTCAGAACTGAAGATTAATGCTAATCCCAAACCCATTTATAGCTTCATAGAAGGATGAACTCGCAAGATCCAGTGAAAAAGAATGCAACAGGCTTTAAACAAGCAAAAAAGACGAATGGCTGATGTTACACAGATGTCTGCTTTAGGAGATCAGAGCGACATGGAAAGAAGATGGAACTTGCCCATCCTGTGCGAAAGGAAGCCGAGTCTCACCCCTGCTAGCACTTTGCACCTATGAGACAAGATGGGAATGGCCAACAAAGAAATCCTGGGCTTCACCCAGGCTGTGATCTGAAGGCACCGCAGAAAAAATATTCCATCTACCAAATAAAGCTCATGGCCACTCAGAGGCTCAAGAACTTTACCTTCTATTGATACTGAGTGATGAAAAACATTCTGCTTTCTTCCACAGGACTAGAGGCAATGGAACTAAACAGAAGAGGACTCAGCTCATGTTCAAGCATTTGATGCCTTTGTGTTATCCCAGTGCCTGCAGCAGAGGACGACTCAGCACTACCAGCTGCTATTTCTCCATCAGCACCAGAATATGCATTTTAAACCAGAGCTGAGAGCTACACATTAATTGCTGTTGCCAAGTTCCCCAAATTGCCATACCGGATGCCACAGAAACAAATCAAGTTGCTTTCATGACCCGAAGAATTTTAGGCCTGAACAATCAGGCTTTCTGAGGTGCTCTGCATCCTCTGTGCTCACAGATAACAGAGGCAAATAAATAAGGGAAGAAACCCACTGACAATTCTGAACTGTAATCATGCAGAAATCTATAAATAAAACGGACATCAAGGACAGATGAGGGTTTTCAAAAGCACCTTTATAATTGAGGTGCACAGCTCCCAGGAGACTGACACTCCAAAATCACAGGGATGCTTTCAAAAATCATACCCTGCAGAGTTCAATTTTCACTCTTAATCTGCTTTCAAATTTTAACAGCTAATTCTGGCGAGGCAGCTATGAACTGCAACTTTCCGTCAGGAAGGATGTTTTGTTATTACAACTCTTTTTTCCAGTATACTTAGGAAAAAAAAAGTAGAGGCATTTATGTGAGCATATAACACCGTCATTTACTAGATTTGTATCTAAACATAACCCTTTCTACACAAAAAAAAAAATATTAATTCAGTTAACTACTTATACAAAATTTCCAGACAGGGCAAAATTCCAAACGAGATAAGATGGTTCTAAACAGGTTCCCATCACACCATTCTCATTTCTTTGTAGATATTTTGGTTTTAATGTCGGACAAGCAGACATTGAGCTGCTGTGCCATTCCCTTCAGGGCACTGCTGCTTACTGAACAAAAGATACGGGGAAAAGCGGTGCGCAGGTTCCAGAGAGTCACAGGCCAAATCTAAATGGATTATACCAAGTTCATTCCCCAGCTCAAAATGACTCAAAATAACTGAGCCATTTTCGTTCTGTGCTTCTCCATGTCCAGAACAAGCATGTTCCTGTCTGCAGTGAGGATTGCTAGTCACTATTCCAAAATAGAAAATAAAACGGTCAGAACAAACGTACTAAATTTAAGTGAGAATTTCAGGCTGAATTTTAATGAGGTGAGATTTCACCCCACTAAATAGAAGGTATTTTACTTATCAGCAAACAAGAAAACTCACGAAACGTTTGACCCCTCACTAGGCACACGCATAGCCGTCCTTCCCAATCCTCCCTTCGGCTCTTCTGCACCAGCCCCGCGGCGCTGCCAGCCCGGGGGGGTGAGGAAAAGGGACAGCACTGGCTGGGACTGGAGATGGACTCCCACAGCCCAGGGACTGGCACGCAAATAGTTCCCAAGCAGCAGAACTGATGCAGCACACTTCTTCCAAATATCAGCAGTAATAATCCTAAACCTTCCCCTGTACACTCAGCAAATTCCCTCTGCCACCAGTGGGGTCTGCATCTCACGGTGTGGCTGCTCCAAGTAGATCATTGGTCACATTGTAATATTAATTCTCATATATCATTTTGTTCAGCACTATTTGGAATAAAACTCAAGGAATTTAAAAACTAAATAATATTTAAAAAGCAAGCACACATCTTTTGTCATTTTTCTTTAACCTGGAGATCTAAACAACCTAAAAAGTCTTGGAAAGCAGAGACCAGTGTCCTGGTGTAATACAATGGATTGCTGTCCTGAAGTTACTGCTTTAGCAGTGTTTCCCGAGCAATAATAACATCCAACTCATTCCCAGGTGAACACAGGTTGCACAGACAGATTGGATTATTTTGAGGTTATCTGTCTACGCACCTATCTAAAATTTCGGACAAGTTCACAAAGAATTACAAAGTGTGATGTTTTCCTTTGAAGCTATGGAAGTGTTTAGATATTAAATCAAACCTGTTAATTAAAAATCTTCTATGTTTGGAGCCCAGTAGGTCTTTTCCTGGGAGGCCACGAATTGAAATCAAGGTCAGGTTGTTGAACTTCAGGCGCGGGCTGTGGAAAGAAGAACAAGAGGCTGCGGTTTGGCCCGTGCCAGGGTGCTGAGGCTGCCCTTGCTGCGGGCATCCTGCGGGTGCACTCCGACACCCCAGCACACACGGTGTTCACAGCTCAGCCTCCCGCTCCATCACCGTGGCTTCCGGGCTGTGCAGCATCCAGCACATTGTCTCAATCCTGACAGATATCTGGGCAGGATTTACCTTCCGTGAGCACAAAAGGCATCGTAAAACCACCGAGTCTTTGTGCCAACACCTTTGCTGCTCACAGCTCACCTTCTGTACGCTGCAGGAAAGGGAAAAAGGAATTCCAGACAACTGGCGATTTGTCTGCTCCCTCAACAGGTCTACTGAAATTAGGAGGGCGTATCAAAAGAACAGCACAGATTTTAATTCCAAATTCAGGAGGATACTGAAAGTAATTCCTTCAACTCGGGTCCGGTACGAAGCATTTTGCCATTTTGCTAAGATGTATGTGTCTTCGGACACAAAAAGAGGAATGCTTTCCACCGTAGTTTCATTAACACCAGAGCGTGGGGGGGAACAAGACTGACAGTACCTTGAACTAAATGTGATCTGACATTTAAAAACAAATAAATATTAGGAGTGATTAAGCCTTCTAATCTTCAAGGCTTTCTGTAAGTTAAGTATGGATTGATGCAAATGGTACAAAGGAATCAGAATGTTTTTTATCAACCAATGTTAATTTGTTATTCATACGTTTAAAAAATATATTCAAACAAAGTTAAAGGTCACGCTTAAACCAAGGAATTTCAAGGTTATGGCTGCCCCTCTCAAAATGCATATTAATAGTTTAATTCTGGATTATGGATTATCTATGGTAAATCTCCACGCACACTCAGGCCGAGTGCAATGTAATAAATAACCTTAATGTAACAGAGTGCATATATTTATACAGATTATGGGCCGGATTCCCGTTTAAATTAAGGTCACTCTGTAGAGGTGGGTGTAAATAGAATCTGCTCTTCGTTTGTGGCCACATTATGCTGGCTGAGCCATACAAAGTGGTCTTCATGTAAATGAGAGTTGGCCCCATACGTTAAGCTGGATGTAGAGTGTACAGAAAGCCACCTGCACTCACGGAGCACTCCTACACACCACTACAATAGCTTTACACACCTAAAAAGGGTGACTTCTCGGCGTCTAGTTTACATGTAATTATGAGGAAAACGAAGTACAACAGTACATAAACATCCCAGGCGTTCTCCTACCCTGTCTGCCCTCCTAGCAATGAACTTTCAGCTTAGAGCTGAAATCATCTCTGTACATGCTGCGTGGCCTCTTGCCAACAGGTCTCCAAACGCAGGTGCTACAATAACATTCAGTTTATATCACATTAACAATATTTAGGATGAAAGCGTAGCAAGCAAGCATCAGAAAAAAGGCCGAACGAAGGCCCTAGGCAACATTCATGTGCCTCTTTTGCATGACTGCACTATGATGCACTTTATTGATCCGGTCACATACTATTTTCTTCTGCAGATGCTCTACCTCTATTGAGTCCATACGCAGTCATCCAGTATTTCCACAGTCATCTGGTATTTGTTCAGTTCCTCCCCATTGAGCGTGAGGCTTCAATTCAGACCTTTCACTCAGCACAATTTACTAACTAATGATTTACTTCTACCTCAGCGCTCCCATGGCATTCCCATATGCCCCAAACATTAATTCATGTTTCCCATTCATTAATCTTGTAGGCATCAAAATGTTGATTAGCATCTCCTTAGAACGCTGCGATGAAGTGAGTCATATCTCTGATTTCCATTCCACATTGAGAAAAATCAAGCTACAAAGAAAACTGGTTTAAAGCTACCAAGGAGGCGTTCTGCTGTTGGAGGCAGAACCCAACAGACCCCGAGGCTGGTACCTGGATCTGCCCCGTGCTGCCCTCCTGGGTCCGAGGAGCAGCAGAGCTCCGGGCACCACTTCATGCAAATAACGGTCACGTTTTCAAACAGAGAGGTAACATTCCTCTTCAGCTGAGAATCAGAGTTTGTTAAATGCTTAAGCACAGGCTGGCATTTGTGAACATGATCAGAATCTTTAAATGAAATAAATAAACCGCTAGTATATTGTATTAAAAGAGCTTGATTCCAGAGCCATAGCTGGCATGCCTAACCTTAGGGGTTTAAATCTATATACAGCACTTCAATACAAGCCTGAAAACCGCAGGCAAGCTGTGGGTGCCCGGCCACGGCTGCTGTCAGGCACTGGCACCCAGAGCCACACGGAGACAACAGCTTTGAGCGCCCGACCAGCGACTGTGCCGCACGGTACCGCACTGCATCGTTCCCCTTCCCTCTTTGCAGCATCATTATTTCGACACTAACAAAAGGATGGTTTATTTACCATGGCTTTTGATTCCTTACTGCTGCCTAAAAGCTCTTAACTGGAAACCAACAAGGGCTCTGAGAAAACAGACAGTGGATGTTGGAGGGAGAAGGTCTTAGACGCTACTAATAGACGTAACAACACCTCGTACGGAGCAGGGCAAAGGCAGAGGTTCCTCTTTGGTGCAAAAGTCTTCGAGTCAAGAGCCTGAGCCAAGGCAACATTAAACAAGCACACCTGCATTTTAGAAGTAAATAATTCCAGCAGGGATTCGTGTTGCTGTGGATACAAAGGGAAGAGCAGCTCAAAGATGCTGGTAAAGCAGGGAGGGATTAGAGTATCCAGGGAAATAAGTAAAAGGTATTGGGTTTCACTGCACAGTTCCAGAGGACAGTTAGAAAAGAAAGTCTAAACACCCTTGTCCGCAAAATAAAATAAGATTGCCGCTTTACTGCGAGCATCATCAAAGGAATAAGCAAAAAAGTTTTAGTACATTATTTACGTATAGCCTGGAATTTGTGAATCCGTCAGAATATTCCTTGCTAGTTTTTCTGGATTTTTTCCTGATGTCTTGCTACTTTTTTTCTCTTGTGTGCAATGTAATGATGGAGCTTAGATGGTGGAAACTGCCTGAACAAATGATTTAATTAGTTGCTTTCATTAAACTCCTCATTATCACAAATAATAAGTCAAATCACTTTTGTTACAAAAAATAAAGTGCAGTGAAGTAGTCTCCATGAACCTAAGACCTTCAATTTATTTGAAATGAAGCATCATGTTTGGGGTTTTTTTATTATTTTTCCGTTATTTATAAAAAACAAAATAAAAAAGTTTTATTTTACAGACAGAAGAAAATGCCTGATCTGGCTACCTAAATCAGTAACTATGTGCACTCTTCCCTTGTACGCATAATCTTTAAGCAATAACTTTAATATTTGGAATGATAACCTATCCCAAAGCAAACTCCTAATTACACTGTAGCCTCAGCTTTGCTGCAGCAGAGCACTTGCAAAAGTGGCAGCTCTAGAGAGACCATGTGTTGCCATTTTTAGAACTGTTTTCAGCACTAGATGCTGAAACCCTAGATGTGATAATTTCTTGCATTAATGAAACTTTGAAATCAGAGAAATCTCTGTCCTGCAACAACAAAAAAGGAACATTCAGATTTTTGTTGGGAGGAAGGAGCCCAGAAGGAGAGATGACGATAGAAGAGCCCCAGCAGGCCATAACCTGCTGTTGAACACACAGAAACTCCAAGTGCCCAGATGTGTCTCACTGTAAAAGGCAGACATAGGCAGCAGTTCTCCTTTTCCCAAACAATATAACAATTTATCCAAAGTAAGACCTTTTTTTTTTAAGGAAAGATCAGCACCTCAAACATTTCAAGAACAAAGTAATGAGGACGTGACTTGGAGACTAGATTTCTCCAAAAGGAAAAGATTCTCTAACAAGTTTTCCAGCTCTACACAAAACTACAAAAAGAAATACTCAGCTTAGCAAACGCTGCTCATGTTAACCGCAACACAGAAAACCCCACGCATTCATACTTTCACTGAAGGAGAGATCTGTTACTTAGCACCACGGACTTTCTTTGGGTAATCCCGATGAGCAACGTGTTTTCACACTGCCACTACACTAAACTGCTTTTGTCTCGTTGGACAAAGCCCTCCGCTTGCGCTGGCAGAACTGCGGAAGCCTTTGCCCTTCTCCCCACGTCCTGCCACTCTCTGGGCAGCTGCAGGCGACTCGGACAAGCCAGAATCGACACAAAATCAAGTATAAGGATATGTAAAAGCACGGCAAAACCGTTTTCCCTGCATGATGCTACATGATGCCGCTCCCGCAGCACGAAGGCTCTGCAACTGATCCCACACGTGGCTACCGAGCTTCCAGGGAGAGTCAGCAGCAGAAGCAGCAGAAAGGGTTTATTGTTTGCATCGACAATCGCCAAAAGCGTCTGTTCTCCAGAATCTTATGTAAGTGCATCAATTACAGACCTCGGCACAGGATTTCAGCTTAACTGCTGACCAACAGATGTCCATCTAGAAGTTATCCCTCTTTAATTACGAGTAAACAAAGATAAGCCAGTTCTCCATTGGATCAACCTTAGGAAAAAGTGTTAAGATCGTGAATGAATTTGCTCAATGAAAGAAGGGATAACAATAAAGTCTTTACTGGGACACTTTTCAATGCAGGGGTCAAGCAAGGGGTTTTCCACATACTCGTTTGCTCTATGAGCTGCACCCAAGATGACTCTTCCTCCCAAGATCAGCAACAGACGCATCAAGAACACCACCAACTGAAATGAAAAGATGAGTGAATCTGATTGTCCGTAGCTCACATTTAATTTGGCTGCTGCTTTTGACACCAGCAGATAGCAAAGTCAGTTAGTTGCTTCAGTGGGAGAATTCACATCTTTTTCTTCCCAGAAAATGACTGTTTCCATTCCAACATAGGTCTCAACATTGATGAAATTCACCATCCATTTTAATTTCAGAAAAATTCTTCTAAATTGTCCAGAACAGAGATTAAAAGGAAAACATTGGATTCTGATTTTGATTTAAAAAAAATAAAAATCAAGATGTAATTTCTTTAAAAACAAAGAGACTTTTTTTTAAAGACACCTGAACAAAATATTTCATCATGTCCCAATTACTTACTCCTAGTATCAAAACATTCTCCCTTCAAAAACCTGCATTTTGATGGAACAGTGCTTTTTATTAAAGTACTGCTTTTTCAGAAACTTCTGACCAGGTTTACTGGAGATTAACTTTATCAGATGCTGCAATTCAAAGAAGGGCAACCTACAAGCCCTGGCCCCAAAAGCCACCGCTGTCATCACTTTTGACATCTTATCAAGAATCCATTAAAAAGCCAAGTAATATTTACTTTGACCTTTGACTAACGCCCTCCAATGATGCTGTGAGTGTTCCTCCCTCCCCAGCTGGCAGCTCTTCCTCACTGGGTCTCTCTCCAAACTTTGAGCTTGACGGTTTGATTCTACACAGGATTTGGAGGCACCTCCTTCGTGTGGAAGTCTAGTGCCCACTATCATAAGACCGAGAAAACAGCCCAAAAAACCAACTAAATCACAAACTTTCCATAAACTTTACAAGAACCATTTTGAAGATAACCACATTTTTGGCCCCCGTTATGCCTTCTGTTCTCTTTTCCACCGTGATAATTCTCTCTAACTTCTGGTCCATAATTTTTGGGTGCCAACCTGTATCTACTTCAACAGGATAAGGACATCAGTTACAAACAGAAATAGTTGGATTTTTTTCATGTTTAAGATAGGCTTAGTCTTGCAAAGCTCCTGTTGCCCCTGGAATTGTCACTTTACCTTCTTTTGTTCAACAAATACTTTCTCCTTCCTCCTCTGACCCTAGCTCTTGTGGCATCCTTCCCCTGTAGTGGTCAACCCTTCTTCAACATCCTGTCTCAAACGCTGTTCCTGCCCAGTTATATTTTGAGCCTCCTGCCAGGTTAGCTCAAGCAGTCCTCACTTTCTTTTCCTTTAAGTGGTTAGTCCAAGATTCCCTTCCATCTTGTAATTTTCATGCCTGTCTTTCTTTTGCCTTATGTGCTGGCCCTTTTCCTAGACAACGTAATTAAAAATATTAGCAGCTCTGACTGCTGCATTTCAATTCTTTTATTAATTTCTCCCTTTTTAGGTAGCTTTACATCACCCCACGATCTTGATTTCTCCCTAAATGTTACCAAACATGTCTTTTTCCAGTTTCTTCTTTCAAACTCCCATCCACATAACTCATTTTTCTGAAACAACTCAGCCACCCTCCTGTCACTGTCACTGCTTTTATCCCTTCTAGCCACCTCTCACTTCCCAGCAAGTTTTTGCTTTCCTCACCTATGTCAGCTTAGCTTTCCCTGTTCTTTTCTGCACCATTCTTCCCTAGTGATTGTGGATCTTTACTGTAATTCAGTTGAGCCTTTTTTCCTTTGTTAGACTAATTCTTTTCCACACTTTGCTTCTCAACCCGTATTGACCTTTGCAATTTCACCACTAAGCTCTTCTCCCTCCCTCAACCACCTCCCGTTAAGCTTCTTCTCAGAACTCCCTTTGGCTCTGCAGCCTTGCCAGTGCCTGCGAGATGCGGACCAGGCTTGGATCACGCGGATCAATCAAAGCACGTAACGTGCCAACGCTGGAGTGCAGCATTCAAGAGCAAACTTCTAACACGACTCAAAACTAAGTCTTAAGTACTTTCTTACTTACATATTTGTCTATTTACTCTTTTAGTGTAACACCACTTCTGGCTCAAACGTGAACTGCCTCAACATTCTGCGCTGAGAAACACCGTGAGCATAAACTGAACTTTTGAAGCAAAAATTACGACTCGTCTGACATCCCAGCTACAGATTTCTCAGGAGGCTTTTTCAAAAACTACAGTATTCACGCAAGATCTGTGGTATTTCCAGGATCTAGCTTATTAAAATCAGTGTGGCAAAGTCCTTACAATACGAATTGTTACGTGACGGAACAGGAAAGTCTGAAGAGCTCTTTCCTTGGCCCATACAAAACACGTAACCAAATCAGACACGCGGATGTACTCGCGTGGGAACATCCAAGCTACAAGTTTACAAGATTAGCACTACCATCCCAAACGCAAGTTGGCTTTGAATTTGACCAAATCAAAGTATCATCCAACCACTGCTTTAGTGAGAACATTTCCTTACTAAAATTTCAACCGCCACTCCATAAATGTTTCAGCACTTCATCCTGTTCCAAGTATAACACAGGGCAATTATTTTTCTAGACAGAAAATGAGGGATATCTGATGATGGCCTTGGTAGTTACAGTCTCTAGCTGTTTAAATCTAATCACCTGCCAGATTCAAAATCACAGTTGAGAGACATCAACACAATTTTCCACAAATAAAGTCACCATAAATTGGGCAGTAAACCAGAGTGTGGGTGAAATTTTGCTGTTTTCTCTCCTCCTGTGTGAATGTTTCAGTGAATAACATACAGTGCAAATTCCAGCTTGTTAACAGGACATTTCTAATATTATTGTCCCATCACTCATGTCAAAGCTAAGGTCTTTTTTTTTATGGTTCTCCACTTACCAGATTGCAATTTCCCATATTATTGCGGAGCAGATTAATATTTTGACTGCGTGATGTTGCTTGCTGCAGATTTGGCAATGCTTCCTTCACCGAGATGACAAAGTATGCACCCTAGAAAAGCCCATGGATGCCAAAAGATAGACTTCCCTTGAATTTGAAGGGCTTGAGATTTCTATCAATGTTTTTGTCCTAGCTCACAGCCAAGGACCACACGTTCTCCTAACCGCAAGAGTGCGCAGAAAGAGAAGACACTCATTAAAGTTTCATGTTCTGAGGCACCACCCCAGCAGCACGTCCCCATGACAGAAAGCTGGCAGCCCAGGAAGGACAGGGACACAGCTGGGCCAAAATTCCCCATCTCAAACATCTGCACGTGGCAGCTGCGGATCCGGGCTTCGCAGCACCTCCAGCCCTGGCAGCCTGATGAGCACAGCTGCCTCGCTGATATTGCATCCCTTAACGTCAAACAGCTCCGAGAGGTGCGGCACCACAGAGCCATGAAATGCCCGTTTCTTCACCAGGAAACGTGATGCTTCTCCAACAGCCCCTTCCCAGCAGGCCCATGCCCCGTAGCTCACACCGAACTGACATTACGCCCGATTAACGCAGAGACGGTGCTGACCACTGTGCTCCTAGGGGAGCAAACCCCCCAGCCTGATGTGTTACAACTCACACCACAATTCAGTGTGGTATATGGGTACTGGAAGCCATGGAGCTACAGGACAGTGGAGCTCCATTGAACCTAACCAATCCACATCAGAAGTTTGGGGAATCTAGACAATAACACAGCATGCAGTAAAGACCTGCCACCTCATCACTGTATCTTAGGTGCTCCCAACTCTCATTTCAATGTAAGCTGCATTCAGACTCGTCTCCTCCCTGGGATCTGCAGGGTAATCACTGCAATGCAGAAAAGGAACTTTAAAACTTCAGCTCATCAAGCATCCAGAAAAAACAAGCACCTTCAAACAGTGCTTCATTTGTCACAACCCTCACTGCCCATTAGAGTACATACATATATACGTATGGAGAGGAGTAAAATCTGCACTAATCACTAAGGGAAGGATCACAACTTCACCAGCCAACTAATTTCTTCTCCACTGCAGCAGTCTGAACATCCTTGTGTACTTCAAAACCAACCCACAGGCAGTTTATAGGCTGCTCTGAGGAACTCAGTAGTCACATCTCTGCAACAGCTCTGGGAAACAAACTTCAAACAAAGAAAAATAAACATGAAGAGAAGAGAAAGTACATCTCCTCCATCGCTTCAGCGGAGAACTGGAAAGGCTAAACACAGAGTTTGCACTTGGAATGCTTCTTTCTTTGCTTTGAACTGCATTGCTCAGAGTGCTACCAGACGCTCCGAGTCGTCAGGTTACCGAGCTCTGTGCAGAGCTGCCGAAACGGCCGTGCTAATGTCACACTTAGTCACCAGGAGAGGTACGATAAATACAAAATAGAATTCTATAACAGTTCTTGTGACTCATTTCCTCTTCGAAACAGGCCTTTTATGAGAAAACTACTATTTCCAAGATCAGTTTTAACATGCAACAGGAAGCTATGAGTATTCATATATAAACAGTAACAAAAGAAAAATCTACAATTCATACAAATTTAAGCTGTGAAAGAATACTTTGGGCTTAGACAAACGTTTGCACGGGTTTAAAAGGCACGTACTTAAAGTTGAAATAATCTTATTTAAAACTGAAAACTCTCTAAAGCAAGACTACAGCTATAAAATAACCACATATAGATGCTAATGGAGCATCATTTCTCAGCAGAGGCACGTCAGGCGGCCGTCGGGAAGGCTGATCTTGACCTACATCCTCTCCCCGAGTTCATGCCTGGTATCAGTCACTGACAGCACTCATTGTGATCCCGACTGCGCAACAAGGCGCGATACGACCCATCTTATTTATCTCTGCCACAACTTGATCTCCATTCACCAGCAATGACGGAAGGCAACAATGTCTGGAGGACGCGGGCCCGGTGACACTGAACACATGGTCGGCTACAACATTGTTCTGGATTTGCCTTGGTATGACAAAAAGGCAGTCGAAAGGAAGCACATGTATATCAATTCGTGTGGCAAAGACAGATAGCATAAAACAATGGAGATCACTAAACCATTCATTACATGTTAGCTCTGTGATCAGCAAGTAAGCACTAACTATTTAATTAGTCAACTAATTAGTGACAGGCAACATGGAAGGCTTCAGATGTTCTCAGACAAATGCAAAGATAAAAAGCCTAATTAAACAGCAAGCATTATGCTAACTATTGCCAAACAGGACAGATGTGCAGGATATTGTACAATACTGTGCTGCCAGATAACGGCAGTTGTAGCTGTTCTGTCAGAATCCGTGTTTTAAAAATCCCTGCCATTTCCGAGCTAACCTTTAACTCACAGAGGGTCTTGCAGGCAAACTCACAGATTCACTGTGTTAGACTCTAATTCTACTTTAAAAGCTCGGGGCTTTGACAAAAATATTCTTGAATCCATTTGCTTTTTAAATGCAATAGTTATTTCAACACACCCAAATGGAAATACATTTCACAACATTTTCTTACCGACTGTTGTGATCTTAGCCACCACTCATTTATTGCTATTTTGTGTAGCACGATGTGTATTTCCAACGTCCTCAGAGAATCAGTCATTGTTTACACCAGAGGTTGGATTAAGGAGGTTTTCAAAATCATGGATTAAAAAGGGTTTTCCCTATAATCAGAAGACAATAACACTTTCCACAGCTATATGCAAAGAGGTGGATAAAGAGCTAATTGGTTCACTACACTGGAACCAATGACAAGATACTGCTGGGAGCAAGCTTTTTGCATTCTTGCAGCCAAACTTCAATCACCTGCTGTCAGGGCGCACTAGTTAGCATGCTGTTCCGCGGATCATCCACCAGAAAAAACTGAAAATGCTTTTTTTTTTTTTTAATCCTATGTTCTTCTGGCTCAACACTGCTGCCATGACCATCATTCTTAAACTACCAAAGAAAAGAAGAAGAAACAAAAAAAACCTTGCCCTCCTGGTAAACAATATTTAGCAGGGAGGTTATTTTTTAAAGCATCTCATTACTTGGGAATATGGGAAGATTAAAATGCTGGGCTACAGCTCACATTCACCAGGATACACATTTACAGGAACAATGGTCTAACTGAGGACTGTGCAACTCCGGATCCTCAACTCTAGCTGTGCGCAGCTTTGAAAATAAATTATTTAACTGCAGTTGATATTTCTCCTGCTGAACCTCACCTCCAAGAACTGGTATTTGCAGAACTCGGAACTGGACTCGTTACTCCTTTTCTCATATTCATAGGTACTGACACTCTGTATTCATGAAAACAGATTTTACACTTGCAAATCATTTCCAGACACAATTTTCACTGAATACTTGCAAGTTGCATGTTTAAAATAGCTTTTTTCATTTATAAATTTGGTAGACACACACTTGATCCCAGTGGAGATAATAAAAAAAGGGTAACTTTAAAAAAACTTCCTTTAGTCTTAAATGGGACTCCTTTTCAGGGTCTACATTCGTGATAATTTGTCAACATTAGTGGCTCGTAACACTGCAGTGTAAGTGGGGGCACGCACACATTTACCAAAACGTCTGATAAAACTCTCTTCCTTGTAATCTTTTTTTCTGCCCTCACCCCTCAAGACCAAGTCATTGAAGGAAAACTGAAAATAAATAAAAGCCATATTCTAGCTAAACCTCTCTTTGGAGTTTCTTTGACTCGGTTCACTCCAACACTGAAAGGGCTTTCTCCCCACGTCCTGCAACAAAGGGGAGGCAGGAGCCAGCACCAACAGTTTGGAGGGCAGAGAACAATAGAGGCTGCGACTCCGTGTTGCTGGGCTGCGCTGGTTTTCCACACGGGGAGTATTTGATCAGTTGCAACTTTTCCTTTAGGACTGGACATCGCTCGGAGCTTACACCCCTGATGCTGCTGCAGTTTATACAAGCCTAGTCTCAGAGCGAGAGTGACCTAAGTCCTGGCTTTGTGCAAGGGGAAGCACATAATTGCACTGCCCAGGAGGAGCCTCATGCAGGAATTGTGGGAATCACAATTCCTTCCCTGCTTGCCACGCTCCTGCAGGGAAGTTAATTACTGCAGCAATTTATGATGCAGCGCACTGCCCCCTCTTCCACAGCATCCCAGCTCCGCCGCCCAGCTCGCCGCAGCCCCGTTGGACAGCAGCAGCCCCTGGAGCCGCTGTCGCACCAGTACCGTCCGACAGCCGGAGAACCGGTACCGTCCGACAGCCGGAGAAGGGAGCGCGGGCTCTGCCTGCGCGGCTGCTGGCACTGCCGCCATCCTTCGCCTGGTTCTTGAACAAAAATTTCATATGCATCCTAAAGAAAAGTAGCACTAGAGCTGAAAACACATGCCTGCACGCAATTACACGCCAAGGAAAAAAACCTCAGCAGGAGATATTTATTTGAATGGTGAAACACGAATAATGAGATCACCTTCACCGACCTGGCACTAGATTAAGCGCAACGGACACAATTCTCCAGGGCTCGGAGCAACCCGAGCGTTGGGAAGAAGCTTCCCCTGCTGGCAGGTCATGCCATATACTTGTTTGCAGCATTTCTGCACTGCCCTTTGGAACAACGGGCACCAGTGCTCTGACCTATGTGACAATCCCTGTTTCCAGAAACTCCAGCTGCCAGGTAACGAGCCACAGCACAGGGGCAAAGCAGCGTTCTGCAAGAGCACAGTTCAGAGCGCAGAGCCCTCCCCTGCAGCACGGATTTTAGACAAAGCCCATTTTCGGTGCAGGCGGACAAGCAGCGGTGCCCAGGGCAGCTCCACGGCGCTGCTCCAGCAGCGACAGCGCTGCCCGTCCCCGGGCACTGCCATGGCCCGGCGCAACAGGAGCGAGAGGCAGCCTGCCGCAGCTCTCCAGCGAGGAGAGGTAATGCGCAGCATTATTTCTCTGTTCCATGAAAAATGTATTTCTCCAGTCTCAAACAAGTTGAAAACACTTGTAAAATCTAGTTCTGATAATTGTTATGTAGGTAAGTGAATTACATTTGTGTTTCCATGGTGACTGATAATGTAAAATAATTAAGTACAAAGAATAATGAGGAGAAAACTACTTCCTCTTTTTAAGGATTAGGGGCTTACAAATGGATTCCATCTAGCTATTTTTAGTGCACGTAACCTTTGCAAAGAACGTTAGAAAATTATGAGTAAATTAAACTGAACTGTATTAAAAGGCCTTCACATCGATCAGGAGAATTTACCTGCTGCCGATGTGAAAATTCAAAAAGTAATCCTTCTTAAATTTATACCTGCATGAACACAAACTCTGGGGCATTTCGCACCGAGCGCTGGCGGCTTCCTTCCTGCATTCCCAGAGCAACGCTCCGTGCCTCTGAAACCGCAGCGCTCCGTTTGTGCAGCGCTGCAGACAAGCGTTCTCTCCCACGTACAAGGACACGTTCTGCAAGAACTCTGCGCTAGAACCTGGCCCAAACGAAACTGCTGGCTACCAAGCCCTGGCTGGGGTATCCCAGAGGAGGATACCTCTAAAGGACTGGCCCCACGGACACAACGCTACCTGTACGTCCCGATCGCTGCCGAAAGACACAGCTTCTGGCTGACAGATTTTGGAGTTTAAATATGCTTTGTTTTTCCCTCACAGTGTTTTATACTGAAAGCATAGCAATAAACAGCACAGGATGGATAACAAGACTGACACTAATAGCTCTAAAGTACGTTTTTAACTGAATTTTGAGAGGAGCTGAAAGCCTAAAAGGTGCCGAGAACAGGAGGATGAGAGGAAAACGATTTTACCCCCAGAGGGGAGGCTCTACAGGAAGTCAGGAACTAAGAAGAAAGAGCAAGAAGCAGGTATCTCTCTTCTTCACTGCTCCAGCAATATATCAACATCCATAAAGCACTTCAACTTCTTCTTCTCTTGCTACATTGATATGTTAATTCATCATGTTATTAATGGTTGTTGTAGAAATGCAAACTCCTGGCTTAACTGAAAAAAATGGGCACTGCCAACCATAAAAAATGCCAGCCTCCCTTGGTTTTTGCAATGAACGTTTTATTGTAACAATCGTGTTCAGAATGTTAATTTTACATTCATTTCTGCAAGTCTTTTAAGATATTTCTGGTATGTATGTTTAATCTGTGAGGAAAACCACAATTGCAGAAAAGGAATGGCATTGTCACATACAGTCTGACACCCTGATGAGCCCCTAAAACTGGCACAGAGGGAGTACTGGCATAGAAGGTGCAGGCAGCGAGATATCAGCGAGGGAGCACCCTGTCCTAACTTCGGAAAGTCTGTAAACCAGCAGAACTTGTCCACACATTTACTCTAGCTTAGACAGTGGAAGGTGTAAAACCAGTTGCATTCATTTATTCCCCTTCTCAACCAGTTTATACAGTTTATTTACTCCAGTTTGGATAACTCGAGTTAACCACAGCAATTCGATTTTGCAGTTTTACTGCTGAAAAGTTCTTTAAAGTATGCTGCTGGCTTGTGCTCTTGGTGGGCCACCGAGCTGGCTGTGGCGGCCAGAGAGCAGCGTCCTCTGCTAGATCTTTCCCACACCCACACAAGGGTCTGCAGCAAAAATGGCAGAAGGGCAGAAACGGCAATGTTTTGTATAACAACAACTGTCAAAGAGATTTTGGGTACGTGCAATTCTCATTTTCATTGTGCCTTCACCTTGAGGATCTACGAGCAACTCTGTCAGAACTTTGGAGTTCCAGAGTCAGCCAGGACGCAAGCACGTACCTCTTTACATCTGCAGACTCTCAGACCTTTGCCACCTAGTACTCGGATGTGGAATCAACGTGTGCTGCCAAATGGAGGAAGCAAGCCCCTTCAAACAGAAGGTAATATATTCTTCTCAGTAAAGGAAATCAAATTAAAAACTTACCAAAAAACGAGCGTTTCCAGAAAAGAGATTCCAACATCAGATGCTCCAACCACCACGATTCTAGTGTTGATAGACACTTTAGACTCCAGTACCAGCTTTCGATTTATGTGGTTCAAAGAATACCTCAGCTGTAAAAAAAACATGTAAAATGACACAGAAATGCATTAAGAAACACGAAGAAAGCCCAGCGAAAGGCTGCCAAGAAAGGCTGAGCCACCAGCGACACGCTGCCTTGCAATCATACAGAACCAATTACGGCTCTCCGACACGACCGACGCTGTGGCTCTTCCGTGCCCAGCACAATATAACAAAGTAGACAACTGGTACTAGAATGGTGAGATATGGGCATGTTTGATAGGTCACAGAAAATTGGCAGAGCTTAATGGTCTGGCCTCTCTTGGAAAAGATGCTACGGAGCCCTTGTAAGAGAGGAGAAAACACCACCTCTTCTATCATTCACTACCATTTAGCTAGCACCTGGGGAACATATGTTTACATAACATTAAGGCCATTTTTATACCTTCTAGAGCAGTTTTTCCTCTTGCTGTTTTATTCTTGGAAAAGGTTTTACTTGTAAATTAATTAGGAACTTATATCTTCGATGTCTTTGTGCGTTTAATAGAAAACTCTCTTCCAAAATGATAGAATTAGCCTTCTTTTTTCTTAAATACAGAGCAGCTACACTGAAAGCTAGGCTGTCAGATGAGTAAACTAGTATGACCGTGCCACTGAGCTCAATCCAAAAATCTTACTATGAAGTTTTTAACTACTTAAAAACTTAGTAGTTAAAAACTTAGTTAGTTTCCATTCTTACTAACACATACACTGGTTAAGACAACAAACTCCGTGTGTTTTATTTGTGTCTCTAGGTTTCACTAGTTAATAGAGATGCTCAAAACAAATATGCAAGGAAGAGTCAAGAAATAATATTGCATTTGACAATTTTTTTTCTGCCTTGAACTATATTTAGTTTTCAAGTTTCTGATGAAAGACAGGGAAACACTTTCCGTCTTGCAGTACAACACACTTTGCATTTTTCTTACTGCTCTGTGTTGTATACGCTCACATTTCACAGAATGCATAACTGCAGATTCGTAAGTGTACTGAAGAGAAATGGAATATGGAGCTACTTCTATTATTTGTCAGACGCTTCTCCTATATATTTCTGCTGTGTCACTTAGGCAGGAAGCAATCTAAGACTTCTAACAGGTTTTCCTCTACTACAAATAGGAGACAGAGTTAATAAAATTAAGTCCTCTGAATTCCTCCTATGAAATTACAGGAGAAATATATTCTCTATATATTAGATGACAGAGTAACTCAATATTCAGAATAAGTATTTTATTTTAAAGCTGTGGTAATGACATCGGCCTTCTCAAGAAGCACACGGCACACAAGATCCCCAAAGGATCTTTTATACCATGTCTTTGCAACGGTGGAGACCCACAGCTGATATTTCAGCATAGCCTCACTACAGCAGGTGGAGAACTGTCTGTATAACACACTAGAGTGCTGCCCTATACCTTAAGGAAGGATTATGGACCAATTACCAGCAAACTGCCATCACTCTATAGCAAGCAATTTAAAATGTCGCAAAATTAAATGTCCTCTTTGGTCAAGCAACATGATTTTTTACTGCCAGACAAATGTTCTTCTGGCTGCAGTTCATGACAGTGCAATGATGACATCCAGTGGTGAGCCAGATTCATCTCAGGGACTGGACTTCACCAAGAAAATTCCAGAAGATGTCTTCAAAAGCACAGTAGCCTATGGTGGCTGTGTGAAACCTGGCACATGCCCGGCGCCACGGAACAACCCAACGAGCCGGGCTAAGCCACAGAGCGACTGCATCGCTCCCCAAATCATTACGCAGGCCATCTACAACCCAACAATCCCATCCAGAGCCAGTGCTTTTTAACGTGGTTAAACACTTCCTGCAGCAGGATTCGCCAGTAGAAAGGGTTTTGATCATAACCGAAAATGTATCTGTAACATTTCCACATTTCAGAAACTGAAAAAACCTTTTATATTTCATTGAAACTGTAACTCACTGGAAGAATTAAGAACTGAGGAGCACCAATGCCAATTATTCAAGGCATGCCTCACTGCTTAAAATACTACTCGGACGCTGTTTTTTGTAACGTTCCAAACGGCTGCGCCCTGACTTCCCCGTTTGACATCGCTCTGCAAGCGCTGACACTCGCGGAGATCTCCCGGCACCGCAAACAGGCGGTGAGGATGCTGGGCTTAAGGCCCTAATCTTGGCATTCCAATCCCTTGGGATTGCGAACTCTGCAGACAAGAACTCAGACAGGCTTTTCTTTGCTGCACACAGAGAGCTGCAACTTTATAGAAAAGCCATGCCTCCTGGAGGAAAAATTATTAGTGATGGTTTTGCTGAAACGTGGCTTGTAACAAAATGAATAAAACGGTGAAAAGAATTAAAAGAGAAACTACTTGTCATGTACCTAATCAACCAGAATAACTGGACAGGAATGTCAGCAACTAGTAGGATAAACCCGATAGACCTTTCAGCAATACCAAGTTGAAACATCTCCTTCCACTGTAGTGCTGCGTTGTTTTTTGTTGTTGTTTTTTTTTGTTGTTGTTGTTTGTTTTGATTTTTTTTTAAATGTACTCCAACAATGAAATACAAAGCAGTAACACAATTTCCTAGGGAAGAGTTGTATCTAATTTATGAAATGGCTTCTGTATCAATGAGACAAAGGCAGCACATGAGTAGAACATAACTGGTTTTGTTCACCACACAATGGCCCCAACACCAACAGCTGTCATGCTTCAGAAATCACCTTTCTAACAGCTAAGTACACTAAACGGCCCCAGGGAGTAAGGAATTAGGTGGATTGGTCCCATAATACCACCTTATTTTAACAAAACGTCAGGACAAATGACTACATATGTTCCCCAGAGGAGTAATCAGACATCATAATTGATAGGTCAATAGCAAACTCTAACTTGTTTATTTTGTAGCCAATTTATTAAATAAAACAGCAATCATTAACTAATATAAGGCAAAAAGCAATAATTGCCATTGTTAGAAAAGGCAGACGCAGCTCAGAAAAAGTATTTTCTTTGATGATCAAACCTGTTGTTTTCCCTCCGTTCCATGCTGGTTCCGACAGCCCCTGACTGCCCCACCTGTCACGTTGCTTCCACCTGGGAGGGCAGAGGGCCATCCGTGCCTCCCATTCCAGCTGCTGACAGAGGGGGCCTCTCTTAAGCCACGGGGGATATTTTTTCATGTGGACAGTCAGTGCCATCCACTTAGAGGCCTCCAAGCTCACCTCCATTAAAAGCGGTTATGCATCTCTCAGAATACTCCACCGAAAACACAAACCCTGCACGTAAATCATGTCTTTCACTTATGATCCCTCAGCATGGCATGTGCCAGAGTGGCATTAATTTATAACATTAAAAATCCACACATCCTTCCACCCTAAGCAACCAATGGAAAAAGATACAGGAAATAATGATCTGGTTTTAGCAAACACCTTTGTATGCAATTTTTCCTTCGCACCTTCAGACCAGGTAAAGCATCGAATACTCATTGTGTGTGCCCGGGTCTGCCAGCTGGGCAGCCACGTGCTTTGCACGTTGCCTGGAAATGCAGTCACTCTTCATTTACCCAACGACATGCATTGGTGGCACAAACTCAGACACAGAATGTTTTTCAGTTCTGTTTTTAAACCTTGTACCCTGGGCTATTCCTAGGATTTCTAAAAATATTTATTGTAACTGTTCTACATTAGGTCTGGTTTCACAGCAAACGTTACCTTCCTTTAAACAGACAAAATGGAAACTGAGCACCCACAAATGGAAAACCAAGTTGGACAGAGGAGTTCGACTTTGATAGAAAAGCAGCAGAGCGATGTTCTGAAGCGGGTATTGGTAAATGCACCCTGGTAAAGCACGAGCAGCGTGCCAAAGGGCTGCCACACTCACTGCTGCAGCTCTCCGTGCAGGGACGCCGTAACGCAGCAGCATCAAGAGCTGATGTTGTGCCACCCTCAGGACTCAGGCCTTCGCCAGCTAAACACACGGAAGCGCTTGCTAAATTTGAAGTATGTTCAAGGGCCCCTGAATTCAGAAGGACTGCTCGGGGGACAAGATAAACACGGGACTGACTCATTTGTCACGTACTCAGCATCTTCACAGATGCCTCAGTACTCCAGGACGTAAGAGGGAACCACCCGGAGGGACCTTCCCAGCCCTGCCGTGGGGGATTCTACGCCTGTCTGTGGGGCTTTTCGTTTAATTTAGGGCTGATGGTTACTGCCGTACGGCATCTGCATGATTTGAACTCTGTTACTGTAAAACCCACCAGAAGGAGTAAGAATGATTAACAAACCTGTTCCTGGGTTAGTGCTGAGGTCAGCGACAGTGGCAGGCAAACAAGAAGGGGAACAAACAGAGCTATTCTAATTTCAAGCTCCATTTGAATCACAAGAAAAAAAGAAAAATCAATGTTTGCCAAGGAGATATCAACAAAAATTATTGGAAAGTGCATGCTTTTTCAGCCTGCATTTTTTTTTTCCCTAAATACCAGCCACCTTCCAAAAAATCTCATTAGGAATGGCTGTAAATACGTTTTCAAAAGCTGTTTCTGAGCATTCACAGATTTACACAAACACAAGAAACAGAAAGAAAAGGAAAAAGAAAAAACTGATGAAGACTGCAACCTGAATTTTATCCTCTTTGTCAAAGAACCCTTCTTTAGTAACTGTGGCTTTATAAAACTGGTTTGCACAGAGAATATCTGCTCTTTATATAATATTTTTCATCCACAGACCTCAAAGGCCTTTATGAATGAAGTCAGTATTATTATACCGATCTTCATACGGGTAAATACCGATCTTCAGCTTCTGCCAACACACTCTATATATTCATGGCCAATTTCTATCCCACAAAGTATTCTTGGAGGGAGGGGAAAGCAGGTAGTAAATAGAATTTTTTTTTTTTTTTTGGCTGAGATTCCAAAAATATACAAAAATGTACCAACATCTAGAAACTTCAGCTCAAAATATCTTCCAGATATTATCTAGTGGAAGGAAATACTGGAGAGGCTGGGCTGGATGGCTCTTAATTCAGTATGTCAAATGTACCTAAACCATCCCAGGCCTATCACACCTGACATCAAGAAGCCAGGCTGATCTATCCCAGAGACCATCTGGCTGTGCCCAAAGGGACAAGAGCACTGAAGACTCTGAACTGAGTCCCTCCAAGCTGGTGACCTCACACACGTCCACGGAGCCCTGCCTGCCGCGTTCCTCCAGCGGACGCCGTGCCCCCGCAGCATCGCCTAGCTTGCCGCCACCACCACCATGGTGCTGCTGAGAACGGCTGCCCAGGTGGTATCATCTTGCACCAAACCACTCCCAGGGAGCTCGACGCAGGCACGCACACGGTGCCAGGCTGCCGCAAGCGGACAGCTGCAGACCCAGCCCTGCCGAGGAGGACAGGGATGGCGCTGAGCCCTCGCCGCCCGTGCTGCTTTGTGCCTGTCCACGTGGAGATGGGTCTGCTCTAGAGAGGCAGAGGCGCTTTGGGAAAGCTGCCATGGAAACCGTTCCACTGGGGCACCTCTCTGGCACTCTCACTGGTTCTGGCAGTTGCAGTGAGGACCAGCAGCATCCTCGTGTACGTCTTTGTGCCGCGCTCCATGGCACTGGTGATTATCCAGCTACAAGGCTCTGCAGCACAGGGCCTGGGCAGTTCAAGGAAGCAAACTTCCACTTGCTTTTTCCCTGCAGCCCCTCTGTGCTGCCTGACGGGGGCTGAGAGCAGCTCTGCCTCGCCACATACCAGCAGTATAAATAGTGCCAGCTCCTCTCGGTGACATGCCTTCTCGCAGAGAATGCCATTCATCCATGACAGGTTAACAGCCTTCTGGCCTTCCTGGCAAGGAGAGTCAGCTACAGTTTCTATATTTCTACAGTTTAGCGTTTCAGCTTCTCTGGGCAAAACTGCAGGAAAGCCAAACACCCTTTAGATTTGCTGGTGACTGTACCAACAATTTAACAAGTGGCAACTGCCCTGGAAACTGGGCACCCAGGATCTCCTGCCTCATCACACTCTTGAAACAGCAACCCTGGCAAAGGACTGTAACCCATACCTTTAAAGAAGACAGATGCTTCAGCCTACAAAGACTGCCATAAAAAGCTAATTGAATAACATGAGAAAAATACGCCAAGCAATTCTGAAGTTGAAAACTACCAAAATTAATGAGTTTGTACTAAACACATAATTTATGCAATTAATTTTGGTAACTCTCATCTTTAAACAGGTTATTTGAACAAATTTCCCAGACATCTGAACAAGGTTATTCGAAGAGCCGACCCAGCTTTCATTGTTAGCACGCAACGCTCGACGCCCGAGCACATCCTTCACAGTGCACTGCCAGAGGGCAGACAGAGAAGGTCCTCAGCCCCGGCCCAGCAAGTGGGTGCCTGCAGCTTGGTCCCTGTCACTCCTCTGTGCCAAAATCAGAGTCACAGTGCTCTGCACAGAGCAGGCTGGAGCCTGGAGGGTCAAAAAAGCATGCAAACGCTTCCCAAGTATCAGGGCTGACAAAAAGTTCTTTAAATCCTGCTTTTAGTGGCATAATTATTAACACGCTATTAATTATTCACACACTCCAACTAGGTAAGTAAGTAGACTCCAAATGACATAATTCAAATCAAAGCTCATTCTTTACTGACAATTTCACATGAGAAGTTGGGATCTAACAGTCTGAACCAAAGCCATTAAAAATTAATGGGAAAACACTCATTTATTCTAATTGGCTCTGAATATAAATGGATACGGAAAATACTTTCCTGCACGTAGGGCCAGCATCTGAGCAGCCAGCCAAAGACCATCGTTAACCTAAAAAATGCCTCCTTAACTTCTCGGCTCTATTTCACAGACCTTTTTACAGATCAGACATTTTACTCGGGTCTATCTTGTGCCATCAGAGTACACATTGATTATACTGCCTTCGCACAGAATAAACACAATAAAACAAAATTAGGAGTTACCTATAAACAGCAAAATGATACGTAACTGAAAATACTGCTATAGTTTCCAGACAAATTATTTTCTTCCCTAAGCTTTGATGTTAAGCAAGTCCTGCTTCACCTCTCCGGGCCAGCTCCAACAAGCACTATGAAAAAATCCGGACATCCCTGATGAGACTTAACTGGGAAAATCTCCCAATGCTGGCTGGCTCAGGAAGGTTTCCCTCGGAGGACTTCTCTTGAGAGAATACACCCCCACAACGCACCACAACTACACCAGTGCCCCTATCAAAACGGGATTGTGTGTGCTCTGGAAAGGGGGAAGACAGCAGCATCCCTGCCCAGGGCACCCGGATACACTGCACTCCGCACACAGGCTCACGCCGCAGCGGCGGCATGTTCGAAATGTACTGACCTCACTGAACAATGCAAGAGATGTATAAAATCAAAAGCTGTAAAAAATAAAATTAAACAACCACCATCACATTTCAGACTGAAAATAACGAACGCAGGGTAACTAAGTAACAGCACTGGAATACAAGGGGAGATGGGTTTGCAGCTTACTACAGCCACACTTAGTGACAGCAGCTGTGGTTCTCCGTTTTGTAACTGTGAACATCACCTTTCTGCAGGAAAAACGTCTATGCCCTCCTTACAAGCTGGAATTATGCTACTTCCAAAGTCAACCTCCAAAATGCTTTGAAAAAGCTTTAAAACAAGTCTGACCTGTTTTGAAGCAGAAATTGCTATTTTAGTTCGCTGCAAATGTCATTAACACCTGTATGGTACTGACACCCCGCTTTCAAAACAGAGATAGGTCAGCGTATTTTTAATTTCACACATGCACATAAGTGGTAAACATTCAGAGCATTCCTGTTAATGATGCCATCTGGTGCCTCCCATAATTGTGTAATATTCAGCCTTCCAAACAAGATGTAATGGCAGCAACACACAAAACCCACTGACATTTACAGTAAGGAAATTTATTATCAGCCATCGGTTCAGAATGACTGTGTTTGCATGACTACTGCTGCTATAAAATCATCACCTTCGCCAACCAAGTGGAGGTACAATAAATAATGGATTTTAATCCATGCACATACTACAAAAGCATTAAAAATTCATTACTCAAACATAATAGCATCTTAAGCAACAGTTACTTCTTTAAAAATTAATACTACTTTCCTGGTTAGATGAAAACTACACACACTAAGCCTTTGTTTGTAACACCAATGTGTTCCTACACAAATTCTAACACGTAGGAATGTTTCTGTTCTAACTTTGAGACATGAATCGATATTTAATAAGCAGGGAATTCTCTTGCCCATCCCACCTAGGTGCTCTTTGCTATATTTATTCTCTGTTATCTTAGCAGAGGCTTCATGATTAAAAAAAAAAAAATCCATCAAAAACCTTTTGCATTTCAGCTACTTTCAGTACATTCTAGTGCCTCAACTGAATTTATACAGAACTGAAACTGAGCCAAAGTGAAACCTCCTCCTCCTACAGATTTTCTGCAAAGTCAGAACGCACTTTGCTATAAGGCAGACAGCTATAAAGTAGGACCCACAGCTTTTCTTAATCACTCTTAGTAATTCAGTGCACTTTCCATTTCTCTTACAGAGTACAGCTGGAGGGAAGGCATCTACAGGAGCACGACTAACTGTTTCTGCAGTAATGCCCAGAGACCACCGTGGGGAATGGATACTGCCCACGAGCTGCACTGAGATGTGCTCTTGCACACATCAGCACTCCAAAGCAAAGGCTTGGATGTTTTACAGCTCTTGTGTCCGTGCCTGTCCACCCTCTTGACTTTTCTCTTTGGGTGCATAAGGTGGGAAATGCCTTGCTCCCTCCATCTCTCTCGACTGTTCAGCGGGAAGCAAAGAGCGTCGCTTGTTCAGAACAGATTGTTCTGCCGTACACAGCCCTTCGCCCCACGATTTAAAACGTGCTTATTTTAACTCCTTGGTTTTATCATCTTTCAAAAGCACCTGAGCTACGTTTTTCTAGCTGCATTCTCTAGACTAGCTGGGACTTGCAGCCACGTGTCTCAGGCATCCCTGTCTTGTCCTCTGCTTTCCTCCACCTTGACAGCAAGGTGGTAACTGTCAGTATGCCAGTTCTAAGCCCTTGCTATTCCTCTTCCTTGACAGGTCAGGATAATGGATTATGCTCAGTCTAGGCTGCTGATCCAAAACATTCAAGATCCCGCTCAATTTTTTCCAGTAAGAAGGACTGAGAAATGCTCAGAGACACTAACATCCTTTAGAGCCACTTCCAATTAGCTGGCCTAAACATAAGAAAGTAGAAGCTACAGAGAGTGAAATGCCTCAAGAGTTTGCTGGGGGAGACAACAACATCTAGAAAAGACTTTCCTGTAAAAACACTCATAAATATCTGTTTAGAAATGTTTTAGACCTGTTATCTGTTTTACATGAGAGCTAAATATTTTTTAGAAACCATGGCAAACAAACAGGAACTATTTTATTCTATTTCGAAGTTCTGTATCTTTACAACGGACATAAAAAAGCTCATTTAATAGCGAATAGTCCAGAACAGTACTTACACTTGGAACCTGTTTGAGAACCTTTCGCAGTACAAACAGTTCTATGATCAGACACCTTTATGGAACAAGTCACGAGATTACTCTAAAAACAATGACGTAAGGTTAAAAATATTTTATAAATCTTCAGTCTTACTTTTTAAAGTTATTTTAAAGCACTTTCAGGCCATTTATTCATAGCACTTGCCATAAGCATCAGCATGGAATCAAGTAAACACACAAAAACACATGCCTATCAGCACGGAAAACTATTGTTAAGTTAGCAGTGCCTTGTATTCTAAATTCTTCCTGAATGCTACATTAAGATTTACCATTTCTTCTGTGGTGGAGCTTCCATTTTCTCCAGACTACAACCAGGAGGGCAAGTGTTCAGCCTTTTCTTATGTTCTGACCCCAAATGGTTTCATGTGATAGTGCAGGACAACACACAGACAACGTAAGAACACGGATAACAGCCCTGCTTTTCTCAGCTTCCAGTTTTTGCAAACCCCTTCTAGATGGTGCAGAGTCCTGGAGGCTCCGCGCTTGCAACACAGTACGCAACACCGACAACGGGACAGCCAAAGCTCCGTGACCGCTCTGCTCTGCGGGGAAAAGAGGACATGGAAAGCTTCACTCGAAACAGTAAAGGAAAAAACCTCTTTTGAAGAAAAAAGGCTGGTGTTATCAACACGACTAACGCGTTACACACAAGCTCAGCAGACTCCACCTTTCTGGTGGCAAGGTTCACGTCACACAGCCGGTAAAGCAACGCAAGCAGGAAGGAGCAGGAGGACACCATCTCCCACAGCTGCCGCCCCTGCTCGGAACAAAAGGTGGCACGTTTTCATGTGCTGCATTACTGAATTCCAGGGACATGAGAGCTTTTCTTCAGATTCAAAACGGTATTCATCCTGATAAGGTCCTCTCTGCGCTTGTCAGTCAGGTAAATCAACTTTCAACTAAGTTTCTCAAGGAAAATTTAAACTCTCCAACAGCAGATTAAAGGATGTAACGTAAAAGTTACTTTTGTTTGGAGGTTTTTTTTAAATACAGGACTGCCGAGAAAGCACACTGTTTAATCACACAGACCTGAGACCGTGGCCACCGAAGGAGTGCAGAGCTCACTGACATCTGCCCAGCCATCCTGGCAACACCCAACTCTTGGACAAGTTTCAAGTCGACTAGCTCAGAGAACACAAAGCTGGGCTGAGCATCGCACTCCAGCTTTCTGCCTGACCCTCCTTCACTCACTACTTCTTGCCCCGATTTAAACATTTCCTGTAATGCACCTGTAGCATCACTTGAGAAGTACAAAACCAACCGAGAAAGTGTTGGTTTTGTTTGTTGTTTTTTTTTTTATAATAAATTTATAAAACGCCGTATGGGCTTCTGTAATGCTTTAATAATTGTTCTGTCTTCTTTTTTACGAGCTGTAACAGAAAAAACAATTCTGAACGGTGCAATAAAACTTGACAGCTTGAATGCAATCATGAAATAAAAAAAAATATAATAAACCCAATAGCATGAATAATGATGAAAGGGCAGAAACAAGAAAATAATTCAACAGATGTGTGACATTTTTGTTCTTCATTGTGGATCAGTTATTCTTGTTAATTATATCACCTATTCTTCCCTTTTATTGATAATTACACGAAGCAGATGGATAACAGAATGCTCCCAGATGGTGAGAAAGCAAACAAGTCTCTAAATTGTTTATTTATGAAGATATCATTAAAAATTATTTAATTATCTATAGTTTTCTACTCCACCAATAATTACACGCACCATGAAGGCCAGCAGCACTTTATAAGATATTTAGTATTCTGTTGCAACCAACTGGTTTTTAACGTAACATGACTGAAATGACTGACAGATGTGCAAAACACAATAATAATCTAATCTGTTTTAACACTGTGGGAATTAAGATTTCGAATCTTTGGATCTTCTGCCAGTTGGCGCTTCAATACCGGTTACCGCTTCAGAAAACAAAAATCAGAGATTTCCTTTTGATTTGGAGCAGCTGTAGAAAGCGTTTGATCTAATGAGCAGACAGGAGCTTTTTCAGGTCTGTGTCATGAAACCCTAGAGCACGGCAGATGCACGGCCTGACGCAATTCCGAGCGAATCTGTGGAAGCTCTGATGTGCCTGCAGCAGAGGCACAGGCTGAACAGGCATCCCGAGGTCTGGGCACTTCCAGGGCTAGATGCAAATCAGCCCGTGAGCATCTGTGCCATTCCAGAGGGCTGCAGTGGGAGACAAGGGAGATTATTGCCTCCCCCTCTCTGCCTTCTCAGTCCTTCCTCACCTGATTTATCCAAATCTCTTCGGCAGGGCAACGGGAGAGAGAGTTTTGTAGGAACAGACACACAAAATCAGCAGCAAAATTTTTGCTCTCTCAAGGAGCTGGGTAAAAACCTACTGTCATTAGTGCCTGGTACAGGGAGATATTACTGTGTTCATAAGAATTTAAATCCCTTTAGGAAACAGAGAGCCACTGCTTGGGAAGTGACTCTTCCGATGCAGAGCTGAAGCAGCATGGAGTTGTGGTTTAAGAGAGAGAGTGAAAAAGACTTGTGGTTGCCTTAAAACTATGCAAAGCTTTAATAAAAAGGCCAAGCAACAGAGAGGAGGAACAGACAGAGTTCCTAAACTGTTATTTTTCAGAGTCATAGTCATTTTAACAATAAGCAAAAAGAGGCAACACAAGCCAAAAGCCTGGCTCAAACTAGGAACAATACTGAACCAAGGGAAATACCACAAGGACACGGGGAGAAGAGGGTGGCTGGAAAACTGCAGTTAAATAATCCTTCAGGCAGTGGTAAGTTATGTTTTTACGTGATAAATTTCTGGATTTTAAGAGTAAATCTCTCTACCTCACATCTAGCTGTCCCAGAGAGACTACAGGAAAAAGGATCTATGATTTCTCGGACACCGTGACAGCTCACGCTGCCTGCTAGGAGCAGGAGTGTGCAGGCCAGCAACCACGGCAGAGTGGCACATGGGCTTTCCCCCTTCCTTGATTTTTCCAGACGCTGCAGTAGAAGAGAGATTTGATGGAGGGACAACAAGAACAACTTACCACAGACCTAACATTTCTGGTGCTCATCTGTCTGTAACAACCGATCCAGACCTGCAGGAACACCGCGTCCCAGCACAGCCAAGATCCATCTGGACTGGCAGCGCATGGGAATTAGCTGAGGGCAAAGCTTCTCGGATTTAGACTGCTGCTTTCGCTTCTGGCTTTGGAGGAGGGAGACGGGAAAGAGCCCTTGCGGGTCCTGGTTGAGTTATCTGTACTGGGTCAATATTTAGGAGCGAATCTCCCCATGCTCACAAGCGGGCTGGCGTGCATTAGAGAGGCACACAACCCGACCGAGCCCCGGGGCTCCCACGGTGCGCTCTCTCGCAGACACTGAGCCACTAATGGCCTACAGAGACACACATGCACAAACCCAGAGCTGTGCTTCCACGCTGAACGGCTGAGCTGCTGAGCCGCAAGCTGTTACCGGCGAAAAAGAAATTCTGCAGCAAGAAAAAGAGAGAGAGCACTCAAAAAAGGCTGGAACGAGAAGGCGGCAGCTGAAAAAGCAGTAGCTGAGAGCCAGATGTTGATTGCTAGATATCAAGGGGCATCTTGTGGGTAACAAAGCGAGAATTTCGTTACAGTTATCTCCATCATAAGCTATAGATACTCAAGCAATTAATAGGACACACCATCAAACAAAAACATTACATTTCTGAAACTGACTTGCATTTACCATCTTTATGTTGTAGCTTATGTGACAAAAGCCATGATGGCACAGCACAGCTATCCAAACCAGAACTGTAACAACCGCCCACCCTCCAGCTTTCAGGAACAACGCGGGCACAGGCTCGCGTCAGAAAGAAGTGCCTTCTGAGAAGGCAAAGCCCCCTCGGCTGAAACAAGCCTGGCGAGCTGGAACTTGGAATCCCTGCTTGCCCCAAGCTTTTAAATCCTGCAGGATCCTGCCCCTGTCTTTAAAAACACCAGAACAAATCTGATAGCAGATGTTCTCTCCTCACTGCTATCCAGGTGCCTGCTGCAGATGACTTCTCACTAATTCCTACTCAAGCCTCTTTGTCTTTCACTTTTCTCCCTCTCTTCTCCCTTACAGCCTTGTTTTTCCATTTCCCTTTCACCTCACTTCCCAGCCTGCCAGCATTTTCTGCAACCAAAACGTGTCTCACCTCGTCTCACAGTATTTGCTAAGGTAACAATTCTCAGCCTTTCCATTTTGCAGAGCTGTCACTTTTAACGCCTTGGTGGGATACTTTGCTCTTTGCAACTCAGATCGTGCCTTTCTGTTTACGGAGTGTCCAAGCAGGCCTTTCGATTGCTACAAAAAGCCAGGAGTATAATAATTCTGTGCCTACTGAAATGTGATTATATTAATTTTATAAAAACCATCGCATTTTATTTACAACTTAGCTGCAGGATTTTGCAGGGCAGTGCAAAATTATTGATGGGGATCGGCCTTCCTTTCTCAAACATTAGAGCAGAGAGAGCACAAACGCCTTATGCCTGGCACTACCAGAGCTAACACAACATCCCAGATTTAAAAGCAGCACCAGCTTCGTGCTGCCATGAGTACCCCCAGGACCCTAGGGTAGGTTACTTCTTAAGTGACAAAGCTTTCCCGATGGACAGTGGCCAAAGGCCATTCCGTCCACTTGACAGAAGCGTCAGTTTGGCTTTATATGGTTTCAAATTCTTGGTATTTCAAAAAACTGCAGGAAGCGGTAGCGGACTGGCTTTATCCTCAAGTTACCACCTAGGGATCAACCCCAGATGTCAGTTTTGATAGCACACAGTCTGTCAAAAATCTATAATTAATGTCAGTGCATATGCAGGAATACTTAGACAGTGCCTAGTCACCTTTTTTTTTTTAGAAAAACTTTGTTAGTGAAAACCTCACACATTTTATTAATCAGAAATTCATTAAACTTTTGAGATTTTAATGATTATCTCACTACCTGCAACTCTCAGAAACCTTCAGGAAGAACGTGGGAAGGGAGCAGACAACAGACTTGCAAATCTCTCAAACATAGGAAGTCTGATTTTCCAGCTCCAACAAAAATGCCAAGATGAGCTCTTCTAGCAAGAGAGCAACAGTTCATTTTAAAGATAAAATAGGAAGTAGTTTCAAGAAAAGCATCAGATAGTTTATTCTGCAGAGCACAGGAAAGCAGGGATGTGTGTGTTGGGGGAAGACTGTTCAACAAATCTAAACTCAGACCAATGGATACCAAAAGTTACTGATTTTGCAACTGCAAAAAGGACAGCACTACAAATATTATATGGGAGCCCATTTCAGCCAACTGGAAGTTAGTAGACAGAAATAAGCCTCCCTAATCATGCTTCTTTATGAAATTACAGCTACCTACTGAGAGTATACATCAATAATGGTGTTTTTCCTAATATTTCAGCTTCACTAGTTACTCTTGTGAGGAACCATCTTCACACCAAATTTTAGTTCAAAATGTAAGACAGAATAAGGTGTAAGTTACTCAACAAACAAAATTTTAAGAGACTTTTAGTTTAGAACCTCCAGACTGCACAAGTGCTACGCAAATAGGAACTATTTTGTAGTGAAAATAATCTTTTCCTTTGCTGTTAAATCATTCCTGATATTTCAAAGTGTTCTCTGAGGGTATCTTAAGCATGGAAGAAATCTGACTTTGGGACTGAAAAATAAAATTTACTAAAGCAATTTCTACAGAAAGTCAGAAGCATGACATTGTCTTTTTTCCACTTGCAGAGCACAATACCTAAATAAACTCACCAGGCAGAAGGGCTAAACAGCAAGTCGGAGCATTTAAAACGTGTTGTGAGTTTGAAAGTAACATCATGAAAATAGTAAAATGTAAGCATTTAGTATGTAAATATCACAGTTCAGTGATTGCTGTTTGTAACACATTTGAAATTCAAGCTTAGAAGCAGCAGTGGTCGTGCAGAAGCAAAGCTGGGATTGCAGGGGTATGGACACCACGTTCAATGTAATTAAGAAGCAACCTATCAACACCAAGATGGTAATGCCATCCCATCTGCCAAACACCGCATTAGCTGGCACCGTGCCTCGCGCCGGCTGCTGCTTCTGTTACCCACCTGATCCTTGGAGACCTGCTCTGATGGAGCGTTTATGCCAAGCTCTTCCAGAGGATAGACAATCTGTCGTCTTGGTCGCACGGGAACCATGTAATGAAGGGCAGATGTCAGGGAATGGGCACAGGGATTCTGAAACTGAAAGACAGCGATCCATATTTCAGCAGAGAGAATGTCAGGACAGTGCATCGCAGATGTCTGTTGTACGGCTTCGCAAATACAAAATTCTTAGCTCTGCTGGCTAAATCTGAGAGAAAAATCGGCAAACAAACAAACATACTCAGAGCAGAGGAATGAACTGCAGATAATTCCTGACACTAATGAAGATAATTATGAGAGTAATTACATTACTATCTCTGTGGGAATGACAGATAAACAAGTGGTTTGGTTTATGGGATTTTTCAGCACAAGTATTTTCCCCAGGAGGATATTTTTCTCCATAGTGATCATGAATCAGCTTGATTTGACCTCATTAAGCTGTGTTATCTGCTTACTGCTAACCTTTGCTTGTTTGGCAAAGAAGAGTTATGAATTTATATAGAAATTCTATACCAACTAAAATGCCAATTTCATCCAAGTGATAAATGTTAATAAACTGGCATAGACTTGAAGTGAACAAAACCCCTAATGCTAATGTGGATAGCACGGATCATTAAAAATAGCTGTATTCCACTTATTGCAGCACGACTGGCTCTGGCATAATTTATGACATGAAAGGGGGAAAAAATAAATAAGAGAATTACAGGAAACAGAGAATGAACGTTCATGCAAACTAAATTAACACTGAAGTACCGTTCCAACCACAAATACTGAAAAAAACTGATTTCACTATGTTGAGAACCGAGTAAAATATCACATTTACCACTGACTAGAAAGCAATGATAAGCTAAAGTAACTCAAAGGAACTCTGTAGCCTGGAAGCAGACCAAACTGGAATCACTAGTAAGGTTTAACTTTCCTCTTCCATCTGCTGCCATTAAACTGCATTTTTGCAAACGCCTCTTAAGAATCTGAGAACCTAATGCTAGGCAAGGACATTGGTTCCTCAAGAGAATACCTAATAAAATTCCACAAAAGTGCACCGGAAAAAACATCCTCTGAAAATGGACCTATGTCTAACCTGTCAGAATTCCTACGCAAAGAACAAGTGGCGATTTCCAAACCATCTAAGTCCTTAAGACAGAATTCATCTCAGCCACCATCTAAAAGTCAGGTGCTTCCTTCAGCTAGTCATGCAGACACCCCCCAGAGTCAGAGCCACGGGCACCTCCAGAGGGCAATTCCTTCCGTCCCAAGACAGGCAGTGATGACGGATGGACAAACTGCCCTCTGGATGGACTGCGCTCCCTCCGTCAGTGCTGGCAGGGGCAAGGTGATTAGGCTGGGCCAGAGAGGAGCTTTGGATGGCTACACATCAACGACTTGACATGTTTGAAAATTTTACCCTGTGTTCCCTTTTCTGCCATGAGACTGATGGCAAGACATACACATGAATATTTTTGAAAGAATCTTTTCTTTTGCTTCCACAAACTATGTTGTTCTCAGAAATGGATTTTCTCACAGAGCACTAGGTTCTCATGGTTCTCCTGTGGCACTTACAGAAACACAAGTCACATTTTCAATGACCACGAGGTGCCTAGGTCCCACTGACTTCTGACCAAACACAGTCACTTGTTTCAAGAGTACCCACATCACTTGAAGAGTTCTTATAAACCACCTGGATGTGTTTTTAATATTATGCCCTTGCATTTACTCATGCTTTGTTATGTCCAGTGACATCATTCCTTTTTTCTTCCCTGGCCTCCACTTCATCCTGAATCTAAAAAATATACTGGCACCTCTCAAAATTAATTATGCAGCTGAGTGGCGATATGTGAGACAGTACAACTTGATCAGGTTCTGTTATGAAACTACGACAGGAAATAGAAATCATTGTTAATCATAGAATCGTCTGGTTGGAAGAGACTTTCAAGATCATCGAGTCCAACCATTCACCCTGCACTGTCAGGGTCCCTAAACCATGTTGCTCAACACCAAATCCAAACGGTTTTTAAACACCTCCAGGGATGGGGACTCCACCATCTCCCTGGGAAGCCTGTTCCAATACAAAGATACGATATAATAAAATAATACAAAAATTAAATACAAAGATATGATAAATACAAAGATATTAAATACAAAGATATGATACATGCTTTACACCTTGTCATTTAAAACTTGGTTGCTAACTGATTTGCAAGTGACACAGCTATACCAGGTGTACTAGCATGTTAAAACCAAATAAATAAAACCTATTACATTGGTCTCCTCAGTTGATGAGTTGTGAGTTTGTTTCTTCACCTATCCGCATCCAACACCAGGGCAAGAAAGAATGTCAAACCCAAACTACAGCTTACAGTTCAGACACAGGGTCCTAGCTTAGGCAGGAGTGGGAATACTGGATGCTTGCTATTTCATCCTAGAACCAATCTATTGGGAAGAGCCGGGAAAGTGCAGAAACTTGACTGCCACTGCTATCGCACGTTCACGGAGGGGCTGGCACAACGCACAAGGCAACAGCAAGACACGAACCCACACGGGTAAGAAGCAGATACACCTCTCCCAGAAACAAACGAGGAGGTAGTGAACAAACTATTCCTCTCCTGTGCTGCTCCCAGGGCAACACGCTAACGTGTGTAACTCAAGACATGCAACTCCACTTCAAGAGCAGTTCCCCTGGGATTCTCTAAATTCAATTGAGAAACAGACACCTGCAAAGAGTGACGTGCCTCCGAAGGAGCCACCCCCTAGGAAGGGCTGCTCTGTCTTCACAGAGTAGGTAAAGAGCCAAGGCCAAGTACACTTCAAATTTCAGATCTTCCACACGCTTCCTGGAGATGCCAGGTAAGTCTGGACTCACGCGCACTACTGCGCACTACGGACTAACCCTACTATGCAACAGCTACGTCCCCGAGTGCAGATTATATCATGCAAGAAGAAAAGAAAGTACGATTTGCTGCAAGTTGCTAAGAAAGTTCCTGTTTAGAGTCATTTACAAAGTGAGAAAAGTGACAAAATTTAATAGAAGAAATCCCAGTAACTTTCTCCTTACCTTGCCTTCCACATACTGTGGATAAATAGGATAGTAAAGAGACGATTTATGGGCCAAGCGAAGAATTTCCTTTAGAAACTGTTTTGTATAGTGATGAAATATTGGATTTAAGACAAAGTGGTAAAGATGTCCGTGTTCCTCTTGCTGGTAGTGATCAAAATGAATAAAATCTTCAATGTTGTAATGTGAGCGAATATACTCAATATCCTGGAAAACAAGAATTTGGAAACCTGCAGTGATGAAACAGCAACATTTACAATATCTTAGCAAGTGCCAATGAGTTGCTTTCTGTCAGTCCAGGCACTAAATTTGAACACTGGAATTAAGTGCCTTTGAGAGTTGTTCTCAATTAAAGCACATTGACTGAACGTATTTTTCTTGAAAATATTTTCATTGTATCAAGATCTATTCTTGCAGCTCGCCCACCTTTACTTACAGGGAATGCATATTTGGCCCTTCGACAACGACCTCTGATACAGGTTAACAGACATTCATGGAGGGGAAAAAAAGGCAGCGAGCTCTGTTTTGCTGAGAGCAAGACAGAGAAGCCTAGGCTGTCCTCTCACACAGCTTAAACTGAAAAAGGGAAATTGTACGAGAAGAGCCGTGCAAGAAATGCTCTCCAACAAGTCTTCCCTGTTGGATTTTTGCACATTTATACACTCAAGAGAAATTGCTATATCCTCTTATCTCAATGCTCTTAATATAATTAAGTGCTATTTTGGAAAACTGGAGTGAGGCTCTATGTTAAAAACTGAGCATTAGAGCTGCTGAACAATCCGAAATCTGCCTTTTTTGTCACAGCAGAACGCCACAAAAGTAAACCTTAAAGAACGTTTACTTTTCAGGAATAACGTGCAACATTGTCTTTGTTCTGCACTCCGTTAGAGCACACGCTTTGTATGTGTTTTGAAGTTAACTGTGAGATTCATAATCACTCAGAACCTACTGTTGGAGGAAAGAAAGCAAATCTAGAAGGACAACTACTACTCTTTGCAGTACACGTGGCAAAATTGCTCATGGACTTTGGAAATTAGAGGGCAAAACAGGTGATTATGAACATACTTAGAGGCAGAACGACTTTGCGCTGACCAACCAAAAGAAGGGGTTGGAGGCATAAGTTCAGAAGGCATCAGCAGCTTCTTGCAAATAACAGCATTATTTGGTTTTTTTTCATCTGTGTGTCAATCATCATGTATGAGAATGGAAATATACAGTCTACACAGTCAGGAAAGAGAAAGTCAGTTTACAGAAGGAGTATCTGTTTCCTGTACTTTCTGTCAGGTCACACATAGTGGCAAGCACGAACCTCAGCCTTTGGTGCTGAGCGCTACGCGATACAGCTTCCATACGACACAGAAACAGGATTTACCATTTCATCTCTAATGACAGAAACGCCAACTATTTGATCCAAAACTTCTGCTACGAAAGCCTGCACTGGGATCCCATCCTGCAAGGCAAAAGCAACATATGCAGGTTTCCTGTCTCATTAGAAATATTTCTTTTTAAACATAACTGAGTATTTCACTACACGATCACAGTTAAAATACTCCCCTCCCAGTATACATTCCACACACTACCCCAATTTAACCACTATTCCTTGACTCGAGGCACCATGTTTAAACAGTGTATATGGCTGGGCTCCTGACCACGCAGAACTTCACTGAACCAAAGTTTCAGTTAGGATCTAGCTGCTACAGGAATGCTATAAGCTCAACCACTAATTTAGTCCTGGGTTAAGTTCTGACTTTAGAAAAGAATATTAATTAAAACAGGTATTCTCCGTCAATAGCTGGATTGTATACAATGGATTTCCCTACAGCTGTAGGATTGGTAACAACAGTGCTTGGGTTTTTGTCTATGCAGCATTTTCCATTACACAACAAAAACACAGATGTTCCCTGCTGCCTGGTGGGCACGTGTCTGGCCACCCTACGGAAAGAACAGAGGCCCCTGTCATACGACACAACACGAGTACATGTTCATCACACAACCAGAGAGGCACGCAAGAAAAAGCGACAGTGCACTAGTTTTGAGTAACATAATAAATACGGGGCACGGGGCGGGGGGGGTTACCAGTGTTTACCCATTCTCTTGCAACTTTATTTGCAATAAATACTCACTGGATCCCTGCGAGCCAGAGTAAATATCTTTAAGTCATTCAATATACTTTCGTTCAAGCTCAGGGTTCTAACGAGCATTTTGACACCAGGCAGGTCATTGGTTGTTGCCCTTCTTACATTAAATGACCTATAAAAAAAAAAAAAAAAGAGGAAAAAAGGGAGTAAAAGTTCACTCTGTGACAAATTAAAGACAATTCCCATGCTTAAGACAACAAGTCTTCCATAAGCACCAAACACGTCTTGGAAGTTGAAATTGGTTGCTATATCACTATTGTTCCAAATGCATATATTAACCTACTGCCCGATAACATAAAAGACCACAGAGTATCTACTCAAAACAACTCAAGAATGCTCCTTCAGCTGCTACTAAACAGTCCTTCTGCACTTACAGCCCAATCCCATAAAGCGATGACTAGCTGCAACCACAGATACCATCCAGTCTTCATGTGAACGAGAGCCAGCAAAGGAAGGAGGCAAGGAATCTTTTAAAATGGAAGGAGAATCCATAACTGCACACTAACACATATGAGAAAAGTGAAAGACAAGAAACAGAGAAAGATAAGAAAAAAGAAAAAAGGAGAGAGAGAAAAATTAAAACAAACAGAGCCAACTGTCATCCTCGGCCGTGGTACAAACGGCAGGCATAACGTCGACTTCTCCAACAAGAACGTGACCATCATTTGTGTTAGGCCTCGTTTCCTCAAATAGTAATACATGAGGATAAACTTACATGAATACAATGCCTCTGACAAGCATAAGATTGCCAGTTAGTAATCACACAGCAGTGACACGGTGTGAAAGTGTCTGTGCAACACACCCGACCAGCAACCCGTTAGCTACAGGCAGCAGTACCCTGGCCTGTACCCGGTTTACACACTCTGTTACACAACATCTTCCCACCCGCTAATTCTGAAAAAAACGTGCTTCGCAGTGCCGGTCCACAGCAGCTGAGGAGCTCTCTCAGCTCTGACCCTTCCTGGTTAAACACGGCTCGTACAACAAAGTGCTGTTCAAGGAACCGAATTACAGCTTAATCTCTAAGAATTAAGTGCTTTCGCCCACAGTATTTGCCGTATAATTCCCACTCCTGTCCTCCTTGTTTTCAGTTTAAACTTGTACACGCTATTCTTCAGCCTAAGCCACAGTCACACGGAGACTGATTCTGTGGAACACGGCTTTGATGGACAGCCTGGCACCTTAGAAAGCCAGACTTACCAAATATCTCACACCTCACGGAAAATTTCACAGCTCCCTCTAATTGATCATTCTCAACTTGATTGTTTGAGTGCTCAGAAGCACATATTTGATGACTAAATTACCAACTAATCCTGCAGTTGTGAGTTAGCTCCACCTTTGTTAACATACTTCCACGGACAGTTAATGGCGAGATCAAACAAGTGACGAGGACGATGGTCGGCAAGACCAGCAATATGGTTCCCATCCAGCCCAGGAGCGTGCTATCTTCCTGCCACCCCGCCGAGCCCGGCACGCGAGTTTCTCTCCTCACCCATGTCCAAGAGAAGGCAGTTGTGCCACTAATGAACTACATTTTTAATATGATGAAAAACAGAACACGCAAAAAATTGAAACCCCGTTTAAAAAAAAACCACAAACAAACCCACCGGATTCACCGTGAGTATAAAATAGGAGGAAGGACTATCCAAGGTCGCTGCTCATTTCTCTTCCAGCAATGAATTAACTCATTCTAGATGCCCAATTCCTTTGACTGCTCAGAGACCAGGACACTATTATTATTATTATGCTTTTTAGTGAAAATTGAGGGAAAGTATCCATTAAGCATTTCAGCCTATGCCTTGTCATCCGTTATTTTTTCTCCTTCACTGTTAAGTAGCAGACCTGTACTTCCATTTGCTGCACTCGTGCTTTTTGTGTACTTAACACTTCTTCTTATTCCTTTTACAACCTTTACTAATCAGTATCTCATTTTGTGCCTGTGCCTCTTCTGATTTTGCCCTTTCATGTCTTCATATTCCCATCTTCTTACCCCTGTTTTTCTTTTAATCCATTTTCTGTGACTTCCTTTTCACTCACACGCCTTTCGAAAGCCCTTGGTGCAAGTACCATATATTGATCTTTTACTTTTTCGTATTTTGGTTTTATCTAAGAGAGTATCTGCTGTTGTGCACAGTTTTTTGTTCTTCATAAACTTTTGAAAAGCTTCACCTGGATTTTTCCATAGCTTTTCTCATCCCAAACCTCAATGAAAGGCTAATTTTCCTTACTTTCCTGTACAGTGCAGGAGGGTTTAGAAAAACGTTACTAATGATCTTATTTTGTTTTCATGGAAGGGCTGGTATCATTTGGAATATGCACAATTTAATCAGAATTGCAAGGCTTGTTTTTTTTTTTTAAAAAAAAAACAACTTGATAACAAGTTTAATTTTGACCAAAATCACAAGAGGACATATGACTACAAATCCTACTGCTGGATTACTGAACAGCTGTGACTGAGATTAACAGGAATTACTCCAATGGCTTTCTCTTCAGCCAGCTGGATTCTTACATAGTACACAGAAGCCCAATTTCATCCCACGGCAAAAAGCTTCTGCATAGGTCCAAGAGTAGCTGGCCAGTTCCTGCAGGAGCTATTTGTACACCACCAAAGGTGATTAAGTATGCAATTAGAACAGAAGTATTTATCTGAAACCATGCAGTATTTAGCTACATTAAGACATAAAAAAGGAAAATATCTAACCGTGCCACAATTTAAGCTTGGTGTTTGGGCCAGTATAGGCTCGTTACACAAACAAAGCATTAGAAAATTCATACCAGATACATCGCAAAAGAGGTTCTGTGTCCCAGTTCACCAGTATTTCAGACTACGGAAGCGTTTGAGTATCACAGAAATTGAAAAGTATGAAATAAATGATTCAACACAAAAAATAAGAGATAAATTATATAAAATAGATACTCAACAATGAGGTTACTGCTGTGTGCTGCATGTTCCAGAAACACATTACTGCATTTCTCTTGAGAGTCATACCGTGTTAGCAAGAATCAAACCTACCCCAGGCTTTCAAGAACCAATGTTACTCAACCTGACCCAAGTCCAAAGGGCCAAACGCTGCACCATGTTTCTCTATCGGCCTTGGCCCACAACAAGGTAGCTTGAAGAAGCCACTTGTCTGTACCAATGCTCATTTTCATTAAGTTATCACTGTAGGTACAAATTTTAAGTGAATCCTCTCATGGCACTTGGTTTAATTAAAGGAAACTGTAATATAAATGCTAGCAGTCAGAAGACGCTTGCTTTAACATTTTCAATTATTTCATTTTTCACTTCATTAAAAATCATGTCACTATTTTATTTCACTGAAAATATAAGACTATTTCTACATTATCTAGTACGGTGCTACGTGGAAAAACATCTTAGGATTAGGATTCACTCCAGAACAGGACACAAGACAGCTGCAGTAATGCTGCCAAAGACTAAGTTATCTAGCTCTGCTCCCAATTGCTCCAGGCACAGTCCTGTGCTATTCAACTCTACTGTTTTGGGGGCTCAAGTTACCATTTTTGCAAGATGTTGTGCAGAATAGCAGCTCGGTCCGAGATAGCGAAGGAATACCTAGCTGGTGCGAGGTTGGATGATGCAAGCATGTTCTGTAAAAGCAGTTCAGAGTACCTCATTTGTTGTCACCAGGCACATGACTCACTTGAGCAATCCTGCACGGTGGAACATGTAAAGCTCCTGACCAAGTTTGGAAGTACAGAAAGGGACAGCCCGAACAAAACTCCGGATCAGGTGGAACTCGGGTACATGATGTGGCACAAGGGTGACACAGAAGTCTTTGTCCTGAAAAAGATTTGCAGGCAACAAAGGCTCTTAGTGATCTCAATGCCAGCTTTACACAAAAGTTTCTGATCAGAAGGGACAGAAAGAAAACAAACCGAACGCAGCGCCCACAACACACGTACACTCCGGGTATTGCTCTGCCTAGTTGGCTTGACACCTGGGCAGCACAAGGAACTGAGGAGCTCAACATCGAGTTGGCTCACAGACACAGGTCTTTTAGCTCCCATAGTAAAGACTTATTAGTCAATATCCTGATATTCCCGAATGGCTCTTTTTTTCCATTCCCCCTCCTGTCTTTTCTTCCTCAATAAAATTGAATATTTCAGTTGGAAGAGACCTACAATAATCATCTAGTCCAACTGCCTAGCAGGAACATTATCTCTATGCTCACACTTTTAGGGCTAACATTTTCCCTTAAAAGGTGCTTTTCTCTACCCTTACTGTTCTTCCGCAGGGAAGTTTCAGGACAATGTATGTCTGCCTGGGATCTTTCGCACATTTGCAGCCCAGTGAGACCACCAACTAGAGCAGCATGTCCTAAAATCCTGAACTAACAGCCAGTGCGTACACATGGATTGACTCTGCGCTGCGTGCACAGGAGACTTGATGAACGCAGGTTTGTAGACGCGCAGTGATGTCCAGCTTGTCCCGAATTTGGCCCTGCTGGCGTGCACGTGCTACACACTGCATCTCTCAGTACTGCACTGTTCAGAGACCGGTGCTGTAAAGGCTGCAGAGGTGCAAAGGAATGCAGGAATCTCCACGGAACACTCTCAGATGAGAGAGAGCATCCTCTGGAGATAAAACTGCGTGCCACAAATAACTTCATCCATTCAAACTGTTCAAGCACTCTCTTCCACCAGACTCTCTCCCATCCCTTTTTGTTCAATGCACATTTTAAGACAATCTCACTGCACACGGGGATGCTGGAGAACTCCAACAATTCAGAAAAGATGCTTCATGCAGCATGATACATGCTGAGCCACTCCCAGGTAGCACAGATCTGGAAGATGTTTAATCTCTCTACTCCAGTTGATTATTCTATGGCCTTTTCTCAGTAGAAAGATATTATTTGAATCTCCCTCCTCTTCGTCTCTTTAGGTATGCTGTGATTAATTTTCTTTACTACACCTGGTGATTCTATCATGACATTTTGTTTCAAGGAGCAACAGGTGCATTGTTGGATGGATGAATTAGAGATTTGAAATGTTTTCTGTGCTCCCTTTCTCTGGGAACTTTGGCGGTAAGGAGCATTTTTGAACATGCTGACATTTAGGGCCAAGTCTGCATCTCTGGTCTCCAGGACCTGTTTCCAAGGGACGCTACCATGCAGCAATTTGTAGCATGAATTTAAAACACGCTGCAGGGTGCACTACGAACGTCTCAAAGTGGACTTTGTTATCTCAGATAAAGATTGATCACGCAGGGCATTAGCGTGAAATAGCTCCTGCACTGTAAATTCATATCCTTATTTGCCACACATCAGCTTTGCTCGAAACATAGACCTGCAGTGCCACTGTTTAGGCTATAGGTAAGTACTATGGATTTACTTAATACTGCTGTTTTCTAGGCTTTAACTCCACCTCCTTTAATGTATTTTCCCTGATTTCATTTTTATTTTAGGTATAGGCTGGATCTATACATGATTTTATCTATGATTTTAAAGGAGTTTGAAACATTTGCTTTCTAAACCTGTGCCACAGAGAAGTCCCTGTGGAACACAAACGAAGGACTTATGTACACAACACAAAGTCCAAAAGCAGCCCAGGAGGGGAGTCAAACTGCTTGTGGCAACTCAGCTGTCCATGGTAACTGGCCACAGCGAACTCCTGTCAGTCACTGACTTGACTTGGGCATCATACCTAAATACTCTGGCTGACAACTGCACCACTGTCCCACCATGCACACGCACACGTACAAACTTTAAAACTTTGATTATACCTACCGGAAAAAGCTTGAAAGCATAATTCAGAAAATCCAGCGATCTGCAACCAAGAGTAAACATTGTTAAACAAAGCATGAATCAGGCAGATCCTATACATTTCGGTATTTACATCCCCATAAGTGCAAGGAGCATCTATTCACAGCACTGTATCAGACAGTCCTGCTAGTTCATCATTAATCAACTGCAGATGTTGCATACTGCTCATCAGTTGTTGGCCTCTAGTGCTTAAAGCTTCATCATTAACAGGAATAAACCTGAATGTCTGAAATAATATCAAAACATCGGGCTCTTCACTGAAAGGAAAAAAAAAAAAAAAAAAAAAAATCGACTCTCATGTTATTGGCTCCAACATTTTCCAGAAGTTATTCACGGACTGTCAGAGCAGCACTAGCATAAAGCAAACATTAATTGAGGTTACAAACAGTTGTTGCTAAGTTCCACAATGTTTCCATCCAGTACCGAGAGTTCTGTCACCATCCACTCGGCAAACCTATTCGATGCACTTTATCAGAATAACAGCAACATCAATACTTTGAAATTGTTTTTGAACACTTTACTTCTTTCCACTTCTCACCCTACTGGTTTAGAGTAACTCCTCTCTCTTTTCCATGGTGACAGTGATATGTGACATTGAGTTTAAAAGACACGAGAAATCTAACTAATTCTTCCTGCTTCTCCTATGTGTAAGGACATCAAAGGGCTCTAAACCCACGAAATAGAGTTATGCTGAAGCTTTATAAAATATTTTTCCACCGTACAAAATGTGCCTTTTGAAGACATTCAACACAGATATGTATTACCTAAAAATATTGATAAACCCCTCCTCCCTCCAGACCTGTAATTAAGTTCCCTTTAATTACTTCACTAATAACATTACTGAATGAAAAGAGAAATCATTTCTAATTAAAATATCTATGATTGGATGAAAACTTAAAAAACCCCAACTATAAATACAGATCTGGATTGGGGTACTATTTATTCACCTATATAGTTATGACTAGTTAATAGAACAGCTACACGGGGGAAAGGAAAATGCCATTGCGACGTAGCTTTCTACTCCCTGGTACCCAGTGCCTTCTTGGCAGCAAGGAACACAGCAACAGAGGTAGATTTTTCAGGGGGCTTAAAAAGGTACCAAATATCTGCAGATAAACCAGCAATCTAGTTCCTTCACATTTCACTTCCAATGCACTACCAAGCCACATACCAAGGTCTAGAATCAAGAGATGTAAACATTTAGCAACTTTTTAGCACAAATTCCCCAGTAGCAAACGTCCCTTGAGGGCTACGATGCAATCATAGATTTCATAGATTTCTAGGTTGGAAAAGACCTCAGAGATCATCGAGTCCAACCATCCCTAATCCCCCATTAAACCATATCCCCAAGTAGATCATCCACCCTATTCTTAAACACATCCACACCTACACTTCAGCCAAACCACTATTTCTGGACCCATGTAACTCCTTCAGGAAGGTTCTGAGATACGGTCAGGATTATCTCCTGCCATCCTTCCAACACATTTGCTTTTCTAATGTTTCTTTGACAAACAGGTGGATCAAGCAAATGCAAGCTAGGGAAGCATACACGCAAAATCTTTGAAAACACCAAGATCTACAGATTCCTCAGTTCTGAGGAGAGGATCTTGCATGAATTCATCTTAGCAGAAGCCTTCTGAAAGGAATGCTATCTTCTTCACAGATACCCATCTTGGAATCCAAACCATTCCAGAGATGGCTCCAGGGAAAAAAGATTGGGACTGCAACACTGAATGATAAACATGGTGAAAATATCTCGAAAAGACACAATGGTGCGTACAAAGGAATGTCAGAAGGGGGTAAAAGAGTGACAGATCCTTATCCTAAGCTGGATCCTATGAGCAGAGAACTCAACTAGTTCACAGAAAGATTATTTCCCCACATAGGTATAGATCATTGCTTCAGATCGCTTTTTCAGTGTAATGGAGTCATTCCAAAGCAAGTCCCTCACCTCAGTTACTATTTTAAGATAAAGTTATTTTATTCTGGAATAATTATCTTGCTCGAATTTTACGTTAGACTAGATTGTCCATGAATTAACTATTCTAGAGTGGACTCTCTGCAGTGTGCTTGCTCTCTCGCATGCACGTTGGTCAGTGCTTCTAAGCACACCACAGACTTCTGGCACTGCATCTCTCTCTCCTCCGAACAACCTCAGCTATATCGCTCAGTAAATACGGACCAAGAATGCTACTAAGTTTGGCAACTTAGGAGATTTGCAAGTCTAGCAGATTCAGTGTTTAATCCTGTTGGGTAGGCCCCTTCCTTAACCAAGAAACAGGTTAATAAATAGAATTACTTTCAAGGAGTTCTGATTTTTCGTCTTAATAAAGTTTATTCCTAAATTTCCTTTAAGCCAGATAAGTTCAGATGTTGCCAGTCACCAATGATTACTACTACAAGTTGAAAGATGTTTTTTCAAACTGTAGTACAGTTGTCAAACTCCTCTATAAAGTCCTTGCTACTGATAACTTGTGTCTCTAGAAATTACATGTATTTTATTGAAGTGTGGAAGATCTTGGGTGCGTTCAGCCTCTTTCTGTCTACTTTTTTTAAGTATCTACATGTTTTGTCTCCCTTTCTAGGATCTATAATCAAGAGCAGGGCTCATTTATAATCAGAAAGGGCCACTGCTCCTGGAGATGCTCTTCCTGATGTGGTTGAGCACAGGTTCATTCTTCCAGGGTGCAGAGAAATTTAGAGGAAAAAAAGTTTCTAAACTACATTTATAGATCTATTCTACACCACCAGGATCTAAGAGTCCAAGGTCAGCAGCAGGAATCATTTTAAGATAAAAAGCTTTTTTCTTCCCCCTATTGTAGTGGATGCTAGAAATCAGAATCAATTCTCTCAGTGATGGAAGACTGAGTGTTTAGAAATGAGAGCATTTAGCTGCAGAATTAAAACCAGCTTTATTGCCCCATGAAATGAGATGACCAGTACCATAACATCTAGCTCTTCTGGCAGTTAGCCAGCTTTGGAATTAATGTTTCTTCAGAGAAAGAAGTGGCCATCTTCCACCATTTCAACTAGCATTTCTCCCATAACCATAAATTCTTAACTTTTTGTTCCCATAGTCCTACTGGAGATGGGAAGTTGCAGCTGGAGGTTGAAAGTTTCAGTAAGTTATTGGCGAAGGCAAAAAAAAGAGGTAAGAAAAAATCCAACCTAACTGCAGCAGGTGCTGTCACTTTCGGATATGTCCTAAAAAGGTAACACTGAAAATTAAGCTTGGAAAAGCAGGAACTATTCATCCGTACTTACCTAGTTTCATACTTCTCATCAATACAAAACAGACGGATACAGAAAGCATTTGAAGCTCCTCTGTACACTTGAGGAAAAGCACCTTGGTCTTCAGTCTCAAGAAGTGCTTCTGAGGCTTTGAGATCTTGGACTCCCACATCACCTAACAGCAGTTCAGGGTGGGAGATGGTAATGGCTCCATCTTTCTGCAATAATCATAGACAAGTGATCACTTGGAATGTTTCAGAAAATACTTTCATCTTTTAATTAAAAGTCTTGCATCATTCCTGTCTTATAGCATTCCAGGCAGACACACAGGATATTGTACTTTTTATGTGCCACGTTTTGACAAATACAGAAGCTCAAGGAGGTATTTTTAATGTGATATCTATCTGTTTCTGAAACACTAGATGGCCTTTAAAAACATACACATTATTGCTGAGAGTGCAAAATATTCACAAACTAATAGCTACCATTAGCGGCCCTTTGTTAGGAAATAAAAATACTTCTATTTCAGAAATGTTTCTGTGGAAAAAGTTTTGTTTCCAGATGCGTACTGAAAATATGTGAAAGTTAAAAACATGTTATGTTAAAGAAAACGGGATCAATGCAGGGAATATTGAGGAAATGGAAAGGAACAATAATGCAAAGCAAAGCAGAGTAGCTTTGAGACAGTACTGAGAGAGAGAGACTAAAAGACAGACGCGATCATTTAAAATTTCTCAGGATAAATTCTCTGCTGATTCATGCTGCACCAGTACATTTGACAGTAATGGGCTTTTACCAAGCTGAGCTTCGCTCAGCAGCAGAGGCACGGATAGACCGTGTGCCCTGTAACTTCTGCAAACCCCAGGGGAAAACTGAAGCTGTCTTGCTGCTTTTCAGCTTTGTTAGCTTGTCGTCAGTAGCAGATATTTAGCTCAGTAACCCAGCCAAGTCAAAATCTCACACATCCTCAGAGTAAGACAACTCTTGCCCTGTCTGCTACAGGAATGCTCTCTCCACATCTGCAGAGGAGCCCACTCAAAGCTGTGCTTCCACATGCCTTTACTCAGCAGCAGACCCACACAGACAGGCTCCCATCCTTTTTCTTCTCTCAGTGCCACTTCATTCCCATCCCTGTGCTGTCTGGCTGTTCACATGGAACTGAAGAGGAAAACTCATCCCACTAGTAACTCTGACCACCTCCATCCAGATCCCAGCTAGAACAGCTGCTCATCTACGCACAACAGCAGACGTAAGCCTGGGCCCATGCAGAGGACGGTGCAGGAGTGGAAATAATCAGCATTGCTTGTCCTAGCAGCCTCCACCTTTGCTTCATATTGGCTTGTACAGCTCCCAGCATTGCTGCGTACAGAGATATTACCTGCACAGCTGCATCCTGATCATGAACATGTTCAAAGTGTCGAGATGAAACAGACTCTACTTCTTGACTTAGTTGGTTGCTTTTATCTTCACCTGAATAATGAAAAAGCATAAATGCATCAGGCTTAAAAATGTGAGCTTAGCTCTCATAATCACTGCAATAACTAGAGCATGCCAGACTGGCTCTGCTGAAAGGTTTGGTTTACTTATTTTGAACAGCCACAGTTAAAATAGACCCTCCTATAGTTACTTGGCTAGAGCTTCATTAGACTATTTGATTTCAAGGTAAATATCAGAGAATTGGTTGTAAAAAAAAAAAAAAAGAAGCAATTCCTAACTTGTGTATTACATGTAATAAATTTTTACTGTATCTGAAGAGAAAAACATGAGTCATTACTGTATTGACTGGTATCTTAAATCCTGTGCCTGTTGCTAACTTGTTTTCTGATGATCACAAGGATGAGCAAGGACTCTTGATTCTCAGATTAGATCTCCTAAAAGAACTGAAATTCAGAATAAATCCTAGTCAGGCCAAAACCCTTGCTCACTGGTGCACGCAGGGACAAGAAAAAGGGATTTAAATTCCCCTCTCAGTTGCTAAATCTAACTAGGTTTCTAAACCCTATTTTTACTTCTTCTGAAAGGTGGTTGTTCTTTCATCAATCTTTGTGAGTTTGTCTATTTCCTCCTCTTCCTTTAAAACCTTCTCTCCTCTGCCACTTTGCTTGGATGCTGAAGTAACTGCTTCAAAGCACCTTGTCAAGCACTGCAATTTTGTGTGTGTGTGCGCGTCCAAGATTTTTTAACGCAAAAAACATAGACACTTGTTGAACCACACAAGGAATGCCCACAGCAGCAGTGACCACAGGCTTTGGTCAGCTTTTAGACATCAGCAGCATAAAAAAAGAATAAAAGGGCTCCATGAAAAAGAAATTGTTACTTTCCAATCAAAGCAACAGAAGCCTGGTTTAAATCTGCAGGACAGGTCATCCTACCGTCCTCTACAACACTAGAGTAACTTTCTAGTCTACTTCAGTCCAACCTGAGTAATAATATTTTTGTGGGCAATCAGATAGCTAAGGCAATAGGATGAAGTTCCTTGTAGCAATCTGATAAAATGCTATTTAAACACTGATTGCCATAATAGACACATATATGATGCTATGTATATACTTACATATATCGTATGCACACACAGCATACATATACAGCATCTCTGGCCACGTGCTTAAGTCAATCAAAGAAAGCATCTGTATGTTACAGAGCGTATTTAAATATCGCTGTACATATTTTTTTTGTTATTCAATCCCCTGGCCAGGGCCAAACCCAGAGTGGATACTTAAAATATTAAGAAACCACATAAAAAAATGACGAAAGCCAATTTGGAACATACATGACGCACTATGATTTCAATTACCTAATCGCTATTTTAAGACAGATCTTGGCATCTTTAAACAGCAACACAGAACAGCTCTATAGAACTCTACTGATGGCAGAATCAACTATGAACTTTGATAACGTCGTGATGCCTGCTAGGCAGCAGGCAGTCGTCATTCCAGCAGATACGATACACTTTGGGAAAAGCCATTCCTAAATCTGTATGGTGATGGGTTATTTTCTTTAAAGTCAATGGAAAGTGAGGGTGCCCAGAATGAGAGATCATCTGACAACGCGTCACAAAGGTCGCATTTAAAGTTAACATTACAGACCAACATTATTTTAATCATCAACTCAGAAAAGAAACATTGAGATACGAGTGAATCCTACACATTACTCCAAATAACCACTAAAATTACTAAAGCAAAGTGTCAGCTGCTGTATTTTTAGCCCCTGAACATATCTTCAATAGTTCTGCCATTCCTTAAGCTGTCACCTGCCTAATTTTACAGATATGTTCACAGTTTGGTTTTGTATTTAAAAATAAAGCCTGAAAACAAGTTTTAACTAATAAACTCCTGAGGTGTTGGTATTGCTGCTGCAGAAAACACATCAGGCTGGGACGTCCTTGCATTTGAAAGCTTCAGTAACACAAGGAACTCAAAGTTTCTGAGCTCCAAAAGAAGAAAAAACCTTCAGAAAACCTGACACAACAGAATTCTTCACTCCTCTCTCTGAGCTTACTTTGGGAAATCCATCTCAGGTACATTCACCGACATAAGCATTTCTTCATACAGTAATGAGCTTTTTTTTTTAAAAAAAAAAAAAAAAACACCACCAAACCTCAAAGGTTTAAAATAATTCAGTCAAAAGCATTTTTAAAAATGTGTTATCTGAAAATCTGTCCTTCTGTTAGTAGCAAGGAAGGTAGCTGCAGCGTACAGGGCACGAAGAGACACGGGGCTGGAAATCACGGTTTCTCCAGGGGTATGACAGATGTGAGACTTCACAGAAACGCTCAAATGTCGACTTGATTAACCCAGCCACATTTCTCATTATAAACAGCCTTGCAGGTGTCAGAAGTTAATTAATACAAATCTCGTGTTGTCATGTAAATATTGATATGTTGTTTCCGACTCTAGGCTGAAATGAAATCCCTTAATGGCTCCACCACCCGCTGCTGTCAAAGGGAGCTGCGTCGCTGTCCGCACGCGGGCTGCGCACAAGTGGCTGGGAAGAACACACCTATTGTTGCACCAACGAAACGAGGAACATGAACAAAGAGAAAATTAAACTAACCCAGTGATTGCTGGGCTGTTAGCAGAGGGAGCAGGCAGCAGGATCAGGACGCCAGTTCACCACGGAGCCTGATGAAAAGCCCTTGAGTCATTCCCACCGCATCATAATGTTTCCCAGCTACTAATTCCTGACACCATATAGAGCAACAACCAAATTACTGTAATTACCCCGAAACGTAAGTGGCATATCAATATTGTGTTAAAGACAGATTTTTGTGTACTCTTTCATTATTATTCAGTACTACATTTTGAAAGGGAAAATAATATCAACCTGTGGTCTCCCACTACAAGCTAAAGAGCTTGAAAAAATATGTGGTGTTGTTTGGGTTTTTTGTTTTGTTTGGTGTTGTGGTGGTGGGTTTTTTTTATGGGAACATAAAATTACTCTACAAAGGAATGCAGCCTGCATTTTAAATTCTCAGCCTTCAAATCCATTAAAAGAAAGTCCACATCCTCTGTTGATGTGAGGTGTTTAGTGAACCTTCCTTGCCTCCACATCAAGGGACAATTTGGCAGCAAATTTCCAATACAGTAGCCTGCAGAAATGGTGCAATCATTAAAACAGTATTTTTACTGTTTGCATATGTATTATGCAATATAATAAAATATAAACTCTATGTGACTGACACTACAACAAATTCCAAGCATATAGTTGGCCCTTACATACTGGAAAGGCTTAACAATGGACTGCTGGGATGCAACTCTTACATTTACAAAAAAGAAAAAAAAAAGATTATTTCTCTTTTCAAATTACATTTTTAATAACAAGAAAAAGTCAGAGAGGAGGGAAACTGTGCTTATGAGTTGGTTGGAGTTTTTTGTTGCTTTAAACTTCTTTAAATAAAGAAGTTTAAGAACAGTGAGGTGTTTCCTTTCCTTTCTTAATTTAAAAAAAAAAAAGAAACATTACAGAATAAAGAGACAGTCCCTGATCTCCCAAAATCTTGTATCCTAGAAGACTGTGAACAATAAGCAAAGAGAGCAGAAGCTGGACCCCAAGGAAACAAGACGACACAAGTCAATAGCACAACAGCCACAGTTACCCAGCTGCTTCTCTACTGACAGCCATCAGAACCAGATTCCAAAATTAAGTTTCCAATTAACGGTACAACTGTGTAGCTCACTGACAGAAAACATACCTGATGCTTCAGCTTTCTGAAACTTGACACCTACATTTACCCCATAACCAACAATCACTTCCGAGCCAGAGACCAGGGCCATCAAAATTTCTCTCTTGAATAAAAACCACCAGGCAACCATCTCCAAACCAGACACATTAATGAGTGTTTTCTTGCCAATAAACCTATATCCTCTTCCAACCTTCTGCAAAACCTGCTCAGAAGCTAGAAATAAACGCACCTTGAATCTATCTAGCATTTTAGAATCTAGATACCTTCTTGCACGCTTGGCTTCTGTGGCATTTTGAGAGTATCTTCAGGATGTGGCTTACAGAGTCCATGGAAAGGCTCTAAATCAAAGCACTCTTGAAACAAGGAAACATTTACTTGAGAACATAAGCTCATGAATCCTACTGCAGTGTCACCAGCCTGAAATATAAAAGCAGTGTCACACATACGTAAAAGTTGAGCACCTGACTTTAGGTGAGGACAAAAAACTGAAGAAAACAGTTTCTGAAACATAAACGTTAGTGTTCCATCTCTGGTTGTGCATAACAGAAAAGCATAAAGGAACTATTCCACCGAAAATTAGATCCTTTTTTCTTTTCCCTTGCATTTTGCATATTAGGACCTCTACATTAGATGTTATAATTCTTTTGCTACCTGTGACTTGCAAGAACATTAGGATTATATGTATGGACCAAATAATGCCCCATTGTTTCAGGAAAAATCTGTTACAGTAAATAAAAACCACATAACTTTTAACTACACACCTCCAGAAAAGTTTAGTTTTTCTTTAACTTAAAAAGCAGCTAAAGTAACATCTGGATTTGGCTAGCCATAATGGTTGTCTAATCACCAGACACTGCACCAAAAAAATGGTGCTCAAACTGAGAAGTATATTTTATTTTCCCACGAAAATGATCACGGAAGCAATTATATAGCATATAAACCGTATCTAGTACAGTATATGGTATGTAATATTTGCAGCAATTATGAGCACTAAATATTGTCAAGTTCTGAAAAAAAAATCTAAGTACTAGTCTTCAAAAAAAAAATGCCGTGGCAAGTACGAAAATGCCGAGATCCCTGCGATGCTGAAATGGCACCTCACTCTGGATGTTTGACCATTACTCAAAGTTTCCAGGAAGCTGCAGTCTTCAGAAAGAAATACGCTCTGAGAAATGAGAACTGGCCTGCTGGAGGTATTTTGGCTTTAAGCTAAGATGAGTCTAGAAGAAGCGAGATCTTTGATTTTTAGTATTATATGCAACTTTCTGGTGAAACACACATAATAAATTTTTTTTTTTCCTTAGTACACAAAGTGAAAACCTCCTTTAGAAACATAATGAAAACTTAATGGATTTGTATAGCTGTTTTATCAGGCCATCAGCACTCCAATAAAAAAAAAAGTTTAATTTTTTTTTCCACTCAAACAACAAGTGATTGTTTGTTTGCCTTGTTTGCGTAACCGAACAAAAGCTGGGTCGCTGCAGTGGTCTGGCTGCTGGGTAATTTCAGGCCCAGGGCTCAGCAGAGGCTGATTAACCAATCCATCTACCATATGTGCAAAAAGGGGTTGCCAGCTTCATTCTCTGCAGGGAAAATTGGCATCTATCTCGGTTCGCATGGAGGTGTCTTTCCAATCTGCGGCAGCAGCGGCAAGTATAAACTGTAAGGGCCTGAAGCACCTTTTTCTGGTGTCATATTGAGCTATAAACACACAATTGCAATGTATTATTTATAAAAATAGCCGTTTGTAACGTGCTATTACACTAATGGTTTATTGTTTCCCATTTGGCTTCCAGTGGTAGTGATTACACGTTAAGGTTTTACAAAATCATTTGCCATCGAAAGCAGACTTCTGGAATTAAGCAGGTTATGTTGCCTACCAGCTCGCAGTACCATGCACAATTACTAACACAGGAAAAATATTAGTAGGAATTTTCAGCAGGATAACTATTACCACTTTTTTCTTATTTAAATTAATTTCTGGGCTTCTCTCTTCAATTCAGCAAAAATCTGAATGCCCGAGCCGAGAGATGGAAAAACTCTACAGCATTTTAACTGTGAAAGTGTTACTGGCTACTAGTTTTCACATGCAATATTAATTTTCACCAGGAATGAAAACTGGTCATCTATAATGCAAGTGTCTAAAATGGCAACACGGTTTCAACATGGCCTGTTCCAATTACTTGAATAGAATCCACACAATTACTGGGAATTGCTGCTTCATTTACTTAACAGGAGAGATCACTCCTGAAGAAAGGAAAGACACAAAATATGTGGCCGAGGGCATCGCGTGCGTGCAGATCATGAATTCTGCCTTCCAAAAGTGAGCTTGTTCTTTTTCTTCCTGGAGCTGCAGCGTGAGCTGGCACTCACACGTGACATCACTAATGCTATCATCAGACAAAACCAGAGCTCACGGCAGACTGACCTCACATACAACAGCCTGATTTTCTTCATCTTGACACTCTATGAGATCAGCAAGGAAATATTCGCTATGGGTTTGCTTCAGAGCCTCACTCTGACGTGTCCAGATCGGCATGAGATCATCATAATCTTCTAACCTACAAAAGAGAGATGAGGTGATGTCCTCAAGTTCTGCCATTAATAGGTCCTGACACCTCTGTTCTTCTCTGCTAACACATGGACAAACGTTGCACGTACTCGATCGAAAGCCTGCGCCCACAAACAAATAGTCTCACCCAGGAGGCATCCCCAGCACACACTAAGGCGGGAGCCTCGGCGCCGGGGGAGGCACGGACCCGCTTCCAGAAGCAGCACAGCCCACCCGAGATCTGCCTGCCCGAGGGAGGTGCTCATCCTTCCCTAACGGAATAGGAGGGAGGCCCAGTTCGGAATTCTCTCGCCTGAGGCACCCTGGGCTGGGCAGAGCCGGGATTTAGGCCTCGATTAAAGTCATTCTATTCCGTGAGCCCAACCATCAGCTGTTGGAGCTGGCACAGCTCTCAGAAAGCAACACCAGTGCAGTGAGAAAAGCAGTTATTTTAAAAAAAAAACAAACAAAACCAAACCCGAAAATAGCACTCTCCTGTAAAGCAGTGCCGCGGATGGGCCAGGTCACCGTTACTACACGCGGCGGTGAGGAGGTGCCCGGCACGAACCGAGGCTGAAGCGCAATGACTCTGTCCCGCGCTCCCACGCTCCGCGCTCCCACGCTCCGCGCTCCCACGCTCCGCGCTCCGCGCTCCCACGCTCCGCGCTCCCACGCTCCGCGCTCCCACGCTCCGCGCTCCCACGCTCCGCGCTCCCGCCGGCCGCTCTCTCCCGACCTCTGGCGGCCGCGCGGAGGCCGCTCCCGGGGAGCCGCGGGCGGCCGGGAGTTTTCAGGAATTTAACGCTTTTCTGAAGGGCCGTTCCCAGTTAAGAGTTTCTGCGCTCAGAGCGCCAGCCTGGGAAACCAGCAGGGACGGGCATCGCCGCCGCCCATCACCGCTGCAACCAGCCGCCCCACACTTTCCTCTCGGTCCCTGCTCAAGTGAGAGCCCTCACTGTAGTGACTTACGCGCTACAAAAAAAAAAATAAAAAAAATCACAGGAAACACAACACACCATCAAGTACTTGCCTGCAGAATTAATTCAGAAGATGCAACTAAAAGGAAGTTCCAAGAACCAGGAAACCCTGTAAAAATTCACAGTAATTCACGTTCTGCACATCCCAAACCCAAACAGAAGTCTCCCTCTTCCTCGCAGGCAGCATCTCAAGGGAAAAACCACAGTAAGCTTCTCTGTTACCAGAACTTCACTGCTTCAATACAATTAATTAGTACAATTAAATATATAAATAACACAAATCTGACAACGAGTTACGAGACCTCAAACCAACCAAACTAATTCAGGGGCAAAGGAATGAGTATGATCGCAACCTGCTGTCTCACTGGGGTAGATAACACCCCCCCGTCTCCCAACGGAACGTTTTGCCGATGGCTCCGAGTCCCTCACAGGGTGCTGCTCTGTAAAACACAACGTGACACGGGGCCACGCATCGTGGTGCAGATGGCAACTCTGCCGGCTCGTGGGATGGAGAGATCGACCTCAGGATAGTCAGTGGGGCTCCAAACAGGCCCATTCATCTCCCTGCGCACTGGAAACTGCAGGAACAGAACTATTTTTCTTTTTCTTCTATTTTTTAATATCTTCCACCAGCACCACAGTCTTTAAAAAACAAAAACATAAAAAACCACACACAAAAAAACCCAAAACAACCACAACATAGAAACCCACAACACAATAAATATCTTTTTAATATAAAAGTACCACAGAACCCCTGGGCTGCGCGAACAAGCACGATAAAGGCATTCCACAGAGCTGCAAATTCGTGAGCTCTTACACACATGGTGCAAACCCGAGAACGACAGGACCTAACGGTGAGATATCAGCAAGAAACTTAAACACAAAAGCTCAGCGGACTGCGCTCTGGCACACTGCAGATTTATTTCACATCATAAAGGTCAGATGGAGAATAACTTCAAAATCAACGGTTCAGCAAAGTATCAGTCTACAGCCTCTTCCCTGCTCCCTAAGCAAGGGCAGAGGGAACAGAGATTACCCTAATCTCCTGTCACCGGCCCAGAACGCGTTGCTAGGCAGGTGGCTGGGGACAACTTTCACAGATAAGTCTCCAAAGGGCTCCACGAGCGTTACTATGGATGCCAGTGAAGTACAAAGGTGAACACGGAGCAAAAGGAAAGGCAAAGCATCTACTGCAAAGATAATTTAGCTTGCTCAGAGACTCTGCTAACAGACAATATATAAGTATGAATTTTTTATCACCAGATACTGTGTAACTTAAGAGAAAAAACAGTTTCCTGGTTAGTTTTCTAGTTTGTTTGGTTTTGTTTTTTTTTTTAATTAAAGTAAATAATTTTTATTGTTCATAACAAACTACAGAAATCCCAGGCAAGATGGTATCTCGTATGTGGAACATTGGTATGGCCTACGTGATATTTTCATTTCTGTTGATAATGTCCAATGGCCATCAAAAGAAAGAATATGATTCAAAATAAATAAAACCCAAACATAACAGTTGAAATCAAGACATATGGAAAAAACTTTAAATCCTCAGGAATTAATTCACCTGCTGATAACTTCTTAATATTAAGGTTCATTGACATATTGATAGATGGTAGACAACTCAAAGTTAATACTCAAAAAACCCTAAAAATTGTAGAGCAAGTTAGTATGCAAATAATTTTGCAACGTATTGAAACAGCCAGACCTACAGCAGGATGGTGTGGAGTGGTCAGGGTCAGGCCTCAGGCCTTTTTCTTACAACGCTCAGAAGGCAAGCGACAGGGTGTCGCCAACACTGACTAAAACGACAGGATGAAGAGCAAAATCTGCCTATTTGGTAAAATCAAACATGTGTGAAACATCTGAGACAGGCTTCTGTCGGAATCCAGTCCGAGACGCCGGCATGAACTAACCCAGCAACAAACGTGAGCAGCGTTGTGCGATGGAGCGTCCCACGGATGTGCTTGTCCCAACACCTCAGTTTCCGCTGCCAGGACCAGAAATGCCAATTTAATCATAATCCTGCTACGTAACCACAGAGCAGCACTTGCATTTAGTACGAACAAAGCAACCCCAGAAGGAATCAGAATCCAATGAAATTATTACCTCGTAACTACCCTGCACAAACTCTTCCCACTGTGAGGCGGAAAACAAGCGAGCCAAAACGCGGTAGGTACTGGTCACACTTCAGCCACACCACAGGGCAACGTGCCACATCCACACAGCGATGACAGCGCGATGGCCCAGCACTCTGCCCAGAAGAGCACGAGGCCCCGTTGGGTCAGAAACTGCTGCTCGTGTTTACTGCACACACGGCGCTGGCACAAGCTGGGATTCGGCACAGGCAGCGGAACTCCAACGGCAGGAAAACCAGAGTGCTAACAGCCAAAGGACAGGCAGCCATCAGCCAGCGAGGCTGCTGGAGAGCCCTGCACCTCTGCCTGGTGCGCGCTGCAGGCAGCTGGGCAGACAGGAAAGAACAAACAACTCAGAGTCTGACTTTAAGTGACACTTAAGAACTGAACCCCACATCAAGAGCAAGGCCGTGTCGAAGGCACGTTACACGAGCATACCAAGGTCTTTGCTCCAAACCACATCTACTGGAACGGATGACACACTGGAAAGAAAAGGGTTACCCCGATATTTTCTTAAGCTCAGCTACGCCGAGGAGGCCTGCTCCCCCGAAACACCGTGCGAGCGGCCGTGCGAAGCACTTACACAGAAAAAACTGTACGAAAGGCAAAAGAGGATTCCTCTCCACGTCTGGAGGACTGCTGGAACTAGGGATTCTCTGCTCTTATTTAAATTTTTATCTAGTAAGCCTTCCTGTTTAGACTTTGCTCAACTGGTCAGAATACAACATCACAAGAGAAAAATAAAAATAAGTTGGAAAACGCTCCAAGAGACCCAGAAGCTACACGCACTCACTAAAATATGCAGCAATGCAATTAAGCCAAGCAGATTCACAGAATCAACATCCCCAACAAAAAATGTATTCTTCCTAGATAGCAACCTAGCTCTACAAAAAACCACAGCTGATCTTGTGATGAAGTAGAATAAAACCAGCATAGTCAAAGAACTACTTAATTAGGTTATCAAGGAAAATCATAGCAGTTTAACTAAGATACTGATGCTGTAAACAAAAAGAAAACGTTTCATATTAACCCAGACAGATATGCCTGTAGAAGGGAGGAGCTGCATTACCTTGCCTTGCGAATATACAGCTGTGGGTGATACCTGTGTCTGGGGCACGCAAGCAAGGTGAAGTTTGTACCCACCACGGCACCCGGAGCAGTCATCATCTTTTCAAAGACATCTCCCATGTCTGGCTCTGTGAATGACAAAAATCTGTCAGGAGCAACAGAGAAACTTCATTATGTAGGCTTTTAAATTACCAGAAAAACTGCTGGAGGAAAGTGGAGTTTTGAACTTAAACCGTAGAGGGCACAATGCTCCGTGTCTTGTAAGTTAAGCAACGAAGTTCGAATGACAGTAAAGATGTAAAAGAATTGTTACTGAATTAACTTGCTAATCGATCCAGCATCCCAAACCTGAGTAAGCTTCAAAGCAATCAGGAATTGGTGGGATCAAATCCCTACAGAAATACTAGCCTGACAACCAACGCTACATGCTACTGGAGAATCTCTTTGTCAGGACTCGCTGTGCTGATGGAAAGCTGACATTTGCTGCTGGGCTAGGTCTGACGAAAGCCTTTACTCAGGTAGTTTGCTGCAGCTGACACACCACTACAGAGCTTTTGAGCATGACTTGGAACTAAGACATCTAGAAATGGGCATATCAGAAAAGGTTCCAGTTCACTTCAAGAAAAGCTCCAAGCAAAAAAACAGTCATTAAGTAGATGCCTGGATTATTAGTCTGAACTCAGGACTGCAAACCCAAGTCAAATGCTGTTCTCTGATTACGATGTGCATTCTCCACCTTTATACCCCTGCTCTAAAAGAAATAATCCTGGTTTCCTTTCTATGTCTCGAGCACTCCTTCCAACCCTGGCTAAAGCATCCCCTCCCCACCTTGTACTCGCTTGGCTAAACGAGAGGTCGTGCCTGACGTGGCTGGTTCGGAGGTAGGGCACGGTGCCTGGCTGACAGGCAGGAACCATGCGTGTGTGTGCTTGGGAGCACATATGTACACACGTGCCAAGCAGCCTGTTAGCCACTGTTTCTTGGAGTACAAGATTCCAATCTCTACTCTGCCAGAAATCTTCACAAAACTTGTAAGAATTTATTTCTGAGATCTTTACTCCTGTTTGAAGTCCTGTCTGTTTCTGGCAAACTTAAAGACTGCAGGAAATGGACAGACTGCTGAATGGACTGCTGGAGCACACGGGTAACCAAACACACCTCTTTCACACGGTATGTCCACTAGAGGATACTTTAAAATTGTGTTTTCTGCATGTTTAGAGAATGATAACTGTTCTCAGTATTTAAAAAAAAAAAAAAAAACCACACAAAAAAGCCCACCAACATAGCACATACTAATGTGTATTAATGATAATGAGATTTGAGATTGTTCCCACTATTTTATTCTTAAAATAGTACTAAATTCTTACCTAAATTCTCATCAGCTGGTATGAAGAGAAGTATAAACTGCAGTTCTGGTACAGTGACAAAAGCTCTCCTGGACAAATAACATAACTGTATTCAGTCTTTCATCATTACACCAAATCAGATACAGTAGATAGTCTTCTAGTAGATAATTTTTTTCCCCCAGTGTCTCTAATCTTCCTTCATGAGTCCACATGGCTCAAAAATTAAAACATTTTATTTATGACAAATAAAATCACATGAAATTCATCTGGGCATTTTTGTAACTGTTGTTTTTTTTTTTCCTATCTTATTTCTCTCAATTTCCTAATTCTTAGATTTCAACATCCTCCTTTTTATATCAGTTCCCCAGTGGTGAAAAAATTAAAGATGCCAGATCTCTGCTGGCAGATCTCTGACCCGGCATCTGGACGAGCCAGCTTGACATGACAAAGCAACTGTAAATTCAGCAGCACGAGCACAAAATGCAATTCACTCTGTGCATGTAAGTAACTTCTGAGCTATACCAACCAAGCTGGGCAATGTATATTTGAGTACTGAGCTAACTCAGTAATAGATTGCACTGTTTGTACCCTATGGTCTGCAGTCTCACCATGTAATCCGCAGCTAACAAACTGTCTAGAGATTACCAGGAACAAGCATATTGCAGAAACACCTGCAACTTTTTAAGCTTCTTGCTCAGTCACACACTTCGATTTTTACAAGCAGAAATTTAGGAAATAAATAAATTAAAAAGAAATTATAAATAGATAGATGGATGGATGGATGTGCCTTGCAACTGCAGTACTCCTCCTGTGGAAAATTACAGCAAAGACACAGCTAAAGCTCAACACTGCTTTGGGAACATAACTGGAACCGTTAACAGCTTTGTTTCAAAGCCAACAGTGCACATTTCATTATACAAGGTTGTGTTCTCTTACCTTCCAAGACTGCTAAGAGAGATACTTAACTTGGATCCAGTGACACCTTAAGGCACTTTTAAATTCCATAGCCTCTCCAAACGATGGCAGAAGAGCGCACATGCTTCACTACACAAAGTCATACATGAACTCACCTAACGATTTCTTGGGAACATCCGGCTGTATATTCTTCTTTTGCCACAAAAAGGTGCAGGAACAATGTGTTCAAAGGCTACAAAACAAGGAATGACAGTCTGAACACCATGCAGATAATATTTATTAAGTCAACCCAAGTATTAATATGCACATTTATTTCCAATATATATGATCTGCACTCAGAACGAGTAGCTTCACATATATAAGTAATTTCCAAGCATGTGTGGATAAAGTTCTGTGATTCAAGGACTTTATTTATACCATGATTTGTGCTTCTGTAATATTTTGGATTTACGCTGATGCTCGCCATTGTTTGACTACAATATACATTGTTTCATATTTAACAGTATTAATTCCAGACTAACAACATTTTAATTTGATCACAACAATTAGCAACTCATTCTTAACAACATTTAATGTACATTTGGCTGATAAAGACATTTTTTCTAGGTCTAAAAAACACAAAAGCTCACATACTTCTCATACTCCTGAAATGTTTTTTCTTTAAAAGTAGTAAGTAAAATTACAAAGTCTTAAGATTACATCATTAGACACATTTAAATATCCAGGCAGAAACAGGGCAGACTAAAAACCATCTTTATCTTATATGCCTCCAGCTAACCTGGAAAACACTAGCAAAGCAAAACCCTTGTGCCGGAACTGAAAGTGCTGTTAACTCAGCTGCTTTCTATTGCATATTAATTTCTAGTGTTCAACCAGTGAAGGTCTACCTGTGGATGAAATATTTCCACAAAAAAAAAAATTTAAATGGGAAAATTTGACATCTTCTGCACAGTTTAATATTCAACTAAAACATCACGGCTAGAGTCACCAACAAATTTAAGCAACTTCAGAGCAAGAATGATTTTAAGAGGCTGCAGTACATGGACCAGCACCAAGACAACATGCTACTGTAATGAATAAACATTGAAAGCTCTTTCTAAAAAGCAGACTTTTCTTTTTTGTTTATTTTTTAAATGCAGAAGAAAAAGGTCCAAGAGGCCCAGGAGGCAAGATTTGGCCTATAACTGTTCCTGTATACTGATGGTAACCAGGCAATCCTGTAAAGCATCTTCACTAATTAAATTCTGCACAAGTCAACTCCTAATTTAGACCTTGAAGCTATCTTATGATTTCTGTGCTCTAGGAAAAAGACTTGTCAAGTAGACTTTTAAGAAATTCTATTTTCAGAAGATCTTGAGTTTGCAAAGCACATCTGCAAGGATTTAACCCGCAGTTAACCAACAATATCTCATCTAGTTACAACTCAGAATTGGTTCAGTTGCTTTGCCAGCGCAGAGGCATAAAATATGTACTGGATCTTCTGCACGCATTTTAGAAAATAATCTCCATTCTAGCAAAAGCAGAGTTCTTCTGCTCCTTGTCAATGTTCCAAGTACTCTTCACTCCTGTTTATGAGTAGTAATTCCTAACATGCTCCAGCTCTTTTGGTTTTTGTGTTCCCTCTTTGCATGCCCTGCACGCCGCAGGCAGAGGCTGCAGGACAGACCGCGCAGTGCAACCCCACAGCAGCAGCTGCACGGTGCATGAAGCGGCTGTGCCTGCAACACTCCTGCACACAAAGTGCTGCTCAAGTGACAAAGAAAACAGATCACAAGGAAATCCCATGGCTTTTTTCTCTACTCCCTTTGGCTGTAACAATTTTGTTTCTTTTAACAGCATACAGCATTTTCAGATACAATTGCTGTATTTGTCAGGTTTTCTGCAAGCCACTGCTTAACTCACCCCGAACAACACTGGAAAACTGATGAACAAACTGTCTAGAGATTCCAGTTCTGCCAACACCTTGTTCTGGCATGTGCTGCCTGGCTTTGGAGTGGTTAGGGCTAACATTTTCCATCTTCTCTCAACAGTGACAAGAACTAGTTCCTAGCTGAATGGCGGGCAGCATTTGAATCCTGAACTTCTAAGTGTCTATTTCTAGCCCACAATTCCTAGGAGTAATTCATGAAGTTGAGGAGGATTCCATATGAAAACTGGCACCCCGCAGAACGGAGCGCAGCAATCCCCACATCAGCACCAAACAAGCTTACTCCAGAACCAAGATGCCCATACCAGCATCTTCCTCCACCCAGTGTAAGCCACCATCCTCCAAGCAGGGGTACACCCCCTGTCCCTTATTCTTTCTGAAGCCATTTAATTGGCATTCGGTTCTATAAAAGAGCTAAACTTTATTCCAAAAGGTGAGAAAAGAGGATCCCAGTTCCCTTACAGCGAGAAGGGCCTTAGAGCAAGGACTCCACCTCCCAGGTAAACATTCTGTTACTTAGCAGCAGAGCTGGACGGGTGTTGGAATGAAAACCACTGGTGACAGCCACCATTCACACCGCTGTCGGCGCCAGCACAATGCATCAGCCACGTTCTGCACGTGGCTGGCAAAGAAAGGATTGTGTTCCCTAACTGCCATCCTTGCAGCCACCCTCAGTCACAGTAGTGGCAGGAGCACAGGTACTCACCAACTGCTGAGCACCTGAGGGCTTAGGAAGGACTCAGATTGTCACCTTCTTCTGCCTGAATGCCTCAAATCTACCTCAAAGAGATTTTTAGATGCCTGTGCATATTTTTCATATCTGAGTCTTAAGTGAAAACCCAACTAAAATCACACAATTTACTTACAGTGCATTTATTGTTAATGTAGTTTTCACGTAAGAACGATTCCCAATCAGACTGGTCAGTGATATTCCAATTTGGATAGTCCAGGAAGACAGCATGGGCTATAGCCTCGTTCTTCTCATTGCAGAGTGTCAAAGCAAGAGTTGATTTTTCTCTGTGAAAACAATTTAATTTAGCAAAGTTGAAGAAACTACACAAAGAAGAGTGACTGACTTAATTCAGCCTGTTAGAATAGAAAAATTAACTGTGTTCAAAAGTGCTGCCAGGATCGAGAACTTCATTGCCCACATCCTAACTTGACATTGTTGCTTCAATTCCAAATATTTATTTAGTTTATTCTGACATTATAACAATTCACATGATTTTTCAAATCCTCAATTACTATGAATTTGATATGCAAGACTAAATGCTCCCTCTTCTTTGCATGTTTCTTCATATGTATCTTTTTTCCCTGAAATAGCTGGTATCTGAGACATTTGCCATTAAGTCAAGTGGAAAAAACCCTAAGTGACCCTTATGCTGGTAGCATTTCACAGAGTCTGTCTCTGCTGTTCCACCACTGCACAGAGGATGAAGCGCAGAAGGTCCATGGCTATCTCCAGTGATGAAGATATGGTAACAGAAGACTTCTACAGCCACCCATGTCCACTAAGAACATTGCCATGCAAGCAGCTAGGATACAGATGTCAAAACATGGAGGATATTAGGCATCTTGGGGGCACAAAAAGAAGAGGCACATTGAAACATATTTTATGGCAGACAGAGGCTGTCGCCCAGGGTAGAATAAAGAGTGGCAAAACCCCACCAATTCCTTTCATTAAGGGGAAACTAGAAGAGAAGGAAAAGATTTAGACATATAAAGGAAAACAAAACAGAGCAGTGACAGCCACAAAGCAATAAAAAACCCTAGTCCCTGCCCCTCTACTTCCATCACTCCCCAACAGGCAAAAGGATCCTGCTACAGGGAGCAGGCAGCAAACATTCGAATCTGACAGCTTCATCAGGTATTATTCAGAAGCATGTCTTCTGAGCTTTTATAAAAAGGAAGCTAGTAGAGAGTCAAATCTTGACCACCATGCTGGCAGCAGTGATCCAAGCCTGCACAAAGTCATGCACGTGTGATGCAGAGAAGGGATGGAAGCACATTTTCTTTCCCTTTTTGTGAAAAGTCCTTACGCCACACCACGTAAAGGCTCATGTTTTCTGCCATTTTACATGGAATATAATTTCTCGAACTTTCCTGCAAGAAAGGCAACATAATATCCCTAAAATACTGTTACTTACAAAAGGTACGTGACATCAATCCTTCCAAAAACGACTTCAGTAAAACGGTTGAAGAGGCTGATAATATCTGAAACATCATGTGATTCTGTTCTTCTGGCACTGACCACTTCTGTCTTCCCTCTTGAAGTAGTTACTGTAGTCATCTTACGGGCTGCAGCGAGAAAGAAAGAAAACATTGCTGTTCTGGCACATCCTGCTGCAATCCGTCGTTCAACATAGCTCCTTGGAATGGTTTTTCATACGAACTGTGAAGGAGCACGGTTCAGATGGATGTAAGTGCCTAGTTCCTGTAGACCTCTACAAAAATACTGCCTGCCTGCACAAACAGCGTGCCCAAGTGGAAATAAAGCAGGCAATCATACCAGCTGTATGCATTCCACATGCTGCACAGAAAACAAGTGTTTCTCATAGGCTACAAATTGCTTTTACTTTGATTTGTTTCTAGGCACTTGCAGGTGATCTATCAGAACAGTGCTCATCATTAATAACGTAAAACTTAACAGCCTTGTCTACAGGGTGGGAGCAGCAGCTGCAAACAATCAGGGTAAGAATGCCACGGTAACACTGAACAGCAATTTCAGGTGAGTTAAGTGTATTTTATTCAAAACAGCTCCTCAAATTGCTTTAAGTCAACAGCGATATTTAAATTTCAGAAGGAACTGAAAGCTCTATAGCTTCCATGCCCAGAAGAAAAGCATTTTTGTGGTTCCACATTCACAGACTTTGTCACGTCCAAGTGATTTATCGACATGCCTAGCAATTTCAGAACATAGAGAGGCAACAGGCATCCAGACCAGCTGTGACTATCAAGAGTTCATTTATTTCAGCTGTGCTGCTACTCACTATTGTAGCCTGTTGTGATATAATCAAGAATTAGGCACAAATTAACCAAACACAACGACTTTCTGCAATTTCTTAAACATGCTCGTGCATTACTACCTCAAAAAAAGTGCAAAGTTTAAATAACCAACATACCTAGACCAGCAGAACACTTTTACCAATCTAGCAAACACAATAGCCATTTCTAACATTGCCTCCAAACCCAGGTGTGATGCCCAATTATCAGGCCTCACAGATCCCAACTGAAATGAGACAACAAAGGAAACCCTGAATTTTACACTTTTGGAATAGAAAGTCATGTGTATAGCTGTATCTTTCACGCACAGTCGAGGCATTGTTACAGGCTACACCACAGGTCTCAGCCATGCAAACATACGTTCGCAAAGAGGTCGCAGCACAAACCTGAGGTAAAAAATCCTCTGCAGGTTTTGGCGTGTGTGCTGAGTAACAGAGCTGTGGTTACCTAGAAAGAACCAGCGAGGCTAGAGTGTGCTTATTAGTGGGTGTAACAGCAACGTCTGCAAGAAAAAAAATATACTAGCTTATGTTAGCAACTTGTCAACCGTTGTAAGCTGTAAAATATATATATATTCTTCTAGTGGAGTGAAGGCAACTACAACCCGGGCTAAATGACAGGCGATTCTGAACATGAGCAAAGAAAGCGGCCACATAACTCACTCACACACTTCGTTAATCAACTGCAAGCTGTGAGACTGCTAAAATCGTGGGTTAGTTTTCATTAATGACAACTGCACGTATAAAAACACACAGGAATTTTACAATGTTAACTAACTCCAGTCTAGCATTAAGATCGCTTCGCCTGAGGAAGAGTCTGCCAAATTTCCAGATTCAATTATTTAACTTAACGCATTAAAAATAAAAATCCCCGCTCTCCACCAGCTGCCCCGAGGGCCCCGAACACTCCCACAGCCGTGACTGCCGGAGAGCGGCACCTGCACGTTGAAAACGTTCCGTTTCGCAAGGAAATGAACCGTTCCGACCGACCCCGGTATTCCCAGGGGAGCAGCACCCCACGGGTGGGAGACTCCGGTAAGAACTGCTCCTCTTCCAGGAACAGCTCCCCCCGCCTCGGTAACGGCTCCTTTCCCAGCCCAGGCGGGGTCCGGCTTGCGGCCCGTCCCACAGCAGGGCACCGCGCCGCCGGCAGCGATGGCGGGCGGCACCCCGCACCCCGAGCGGGTGAGGGGAACCCCCGGGCCGGGAGTTACGGGGCACGGCGGCCGCTGCCACCCCCGGAGGCCGTGGGGCCGGGCCCGCACCGCTCCGCCGAGGCGGCCGAAGGGCGGGCGGAGCTCCCCGGGCAGGGCGGCCCGCAGGGGTCGGGGCGGGACCGCGCCCCGCCGTACCGGGCACACCGGCCGCTCTCATAGGCCGCCGCTCCCGCCGGGCCGCCAGGGGCCGCGCGGGCACTCACCGTCCTCCCGCGGCGGCGGGGAGCCCTTTTCCGGCGCGGCCGGGGACGGACGGACGGACGGACCGGCGCTCGCTCCGCTCGCCGCCCGCGTCAGGACGCGCCGCCGTTACTCCGGCAACGCCGCGCGCCGGCGCTGCGTGAGGTCAGAGGTGGCGGGGCGGGGCTGGCGCGGAGAGGCGGCAAGATGGCGTCTACGGCGGCCGGGAAGCAGCGGATCCCCAAAGTGGCGAAGGTACGCGGCGGGGCCGCGGCCAGGGCGGGGAGGGAGGGCGAGTGGGGCGGCGAGAGCGCCCGGTGACCCCACGGCCCGCAGCGGCGGCGAAACGCGGCCGGCTGCCGCGGCCCTGCGGCTCCGGTGCCCGTGCGCCCCCTCCCCGCCAGGCTGCGCCCCCTCACGCCCCGGGCAGGCCGCGGGCTCGGGGCAGCGCCGGCCGTAAGGCTCCTGTCGGCCTCGGGGCGTTCCGGGCGCTCTCCGGTGGACACCGACCGTGGCGAAGCCTCCGCGGTGGGCCGGTCGCGGGGGAGGTTCGCAGCCCTGCGCCAGAGGGAGAGGCCGTGACCCAAACCCCCCTCTTTACAGGTGAAAAACAAAGCGCCGGCGGAGGTGCAGATCACAGCGGAGCAGCTCCTGAGGGAAGCGAAGGAGAGAGAACTTGAGCTGCTGCCGCCGCCTCCGCAGCAGAAGATCACCGATGTCGAGGAGCTGAACGACTACAAGCTCCGGAAAAGGAAGGTAAAGCAGGAAAACTGCCCTGACACGGATGCTCATATAAAGCACTGAAATTTTATTATTTTGAACAGGTTATATTTTATATATATATAAATATGCTTTATTATATGAACAGGTTGCCCAGAGAGGTGGTGGATGCTCCATCCCTGGAGACGTTCAAGGCCCGGTTGGATGAGGCCCTGAGCAACCTGATCTAGTTGGAGATATCCCTGTTCCTTGCAGGGGGGTTGGACTAGATGACCTTTGAAGGTCCCTTCCAGCCCTAACCATTCTATGATTTAGTCCTTGAACAAGACAGAATCACAGAATGGTTTGGGTTGGGAGGGACCTCTAAGATCATCTAGTTCCAACCCCCCTGCCATGGGCAGAGACACCCTCCACTACACCAGGTTGCCCAAAGCCTCATCCAACCTGGCCTGGAACACCGCCAGGGATGGGGCAGCCACAGCTTCTCTGGGCAACCTGTTCCAGTGCCCCACCACCCTCAGAGGGAAGATACGGTCTGTGTTACTTGTGGATTTTCCAGACGAATAGCAATTCTTAAAACCACTAACATTTTCATAGAAAATGCTGCTTCTCTGCAAAAATTGTAAGTTAAGCCATGTGTTGTTTAACCTCCACTTTGGTGCTACAGAACATCTCAGGTGTGACCATGTTCAGAGCAGTGCAAAGGTAGTTACATACCCAGTTTATAGGCAGCTTCTCCATCACCACTGGTGTCTGGCCAGTCAGCATGACAGAACATTAGCAAGCTTTACGGTGACGCTGCTGGGTTTTGTACCCCGACTGTTTAAAAAAATAGTGATAGTGATATTTCTGTTCTGTATAATTAAGGTATTAGCACGCTTCAGAACACAGCTTTCTGTACTCATTACGTCCAGGGAATAAGGCATCTTGCTTTAAAGGAAACTCTAGAGCAATGCTGGTGCATCCAGGTACATTCAGGGTTGCTGCAATGGCTGGATTCCCTCTGTCCAGGTAATGTTGCTATTGAAACATTAAGCAGGAGATTTTAAAAAAAGGTAAGATTTTGGTGCTGTCAGTTATTCCATCAGTATTTCAGGTATCAGGTTGCAGGACCTTGAGTTTAGTCCTATTCTGTATGATGGTCTGCTCTTCTAGCTTCTCTGTTATTAGAGAAGTTACTAGATAACTGCAATTTTTAGCAAGTGTTGTATTGAGTATGATTTGTAACCCCATCTGCATGGGTTGAAGGCATTTGGAGTTCATTCCAATAGTAACAATAATAATAATAATATTCCATAAGTCATTTGTGACAAGATTGGTTTGCACAGAGGGATTTTTTTACTTACGTAAATAACTTTCTCCTCAGACTTTTGAAGATAACATAAGGAAAAACAGGACTGTTATCAGTAACTGGATCAAGTACGCACAATGGGAGGAAAGCCTGAAAGAAATACAGAGGTAATGATGATGGAGCTGCAGACGTGCCTTACGAGCCTCCTAAAGCACACGTTGGCAAACGCCATCAAAGCTTTGGGTGTGTGTTATGTTCACAACTTACTTCTCTCTGTTTTCCAGAGCCCGATCCATTTACGAGCGCGCTCTAGATGTAGACTACAGGAACGTCACGCTCTGGCTGAAATACGCGGAGATGGAAATGAAGAACCGCCAGGTTAATCACGCCCGAAACATTTGGGATCGAGCCATTACCACCCTCCCCAGGGTGAACCAGTTCTGGTACGTTGGCTGGGAGTGGAGCATTGCTTCTTCCCCCAGAGACCACAGCTCATTTTTCTGTTTTGGTGTCATGCAAAAGAAATCATTTCCTGTTTCTCCAAGTCTTCAGGCTAGTCTGAAAAAAAAAAGAAACAGACTTCAGTTTTGTACAAAACCTTTCTTTTTCATGTGGTGAGAGCATTGGGAGAGAAGGATGGTTGTGTGCCTGCGTGCTGCCAGTCACAGCAGCATCCATAGGCATTTCTGTGGTGCACATGGGGAGTAGGTGAAGAAATCTCAGTAATACTCTTACGAAGCACTCCAAAAATCCTTCTAATTTCTGTGCTTACTATGTGATTGTAAAAACTTGGTCTCGTTTGCTAAGGTATAAGTATACTTACATGGAAGAGATGTTGGGGAACGTCGCTGGATCACGTCAGGTGTTTGAGCGTTGGATGGAGTGGCAGCCGGAGGAGCAAGCCTGGCATTCCTACATTAACTTCGAGCTGAGATACAAGGAAGTGGACAGGGCACGTACCATTTATGAGAGATATATCCTTTTCAGCACATTGCCCAAGTTTAGGCCTGCATTCTTCATTTCTTTCTCACCTGTCCTATCTCCAGCTATGTCCCTGTGCTCCCTCTTACTGCTGTGTGTCGGGAGTAAGCCACTGTGCTGAGAACCAGCAGTAGGTATTAGAAGGATTTTTGGTATATGCCCCAAATTCAGTGAAGTGAATGTGCATCCTTCACAAGAGCATATATTTAACAGCACTCATGCTGCCAGCTTTCCTGTAGTCATCGTTTGTTTCAGATTTCTCCTTCTTAAACTTCTGCCTGACCCTTGCCTGATTTTTCTCTCTTTTTAAATTTTCTTTAAGTTCGCAGTAAGGCACAAAGCCTTTGTATGCTTAGAGCTGTCATGTGTCTTCTTCCCAGTTGTATTTTTTGCATATGCCATCCTTGGTCGTTGTTCCATACGGTCCATGACCCCATAGTCATGGGAGGAAGGCAATTTGAAATGTCCAGTTCAACCCCCGCTGCTTCTTTAACATAGCTCTACTCGTGATTGTTCATCCTGATGTGAAGAACTGGATCAAGTACGCCCGCTTTGAGGAGAAGCACAGCTACTTTGCTCATGCAAGGAAGGTGTACGAGCGGGCAGTGGAGTTCTTTGGAGAAGAGCACATGAACGAGCACTTGTACGTGGCTTTTGCCAAATTTGAGGAGAACCAGAAAGAAGTAAGACCTTCTTGATGATACATCAGACTAACACGAACCACCCTCACCAGATTTCTTCTTGAATATCAAACTCCAGGCTACTTGACATTCACTGCAGTACTTGTGTTTTTCAGCACCTTATGAGGTACTGTTGTTGTAGTCTGAGTTAAGGAGACAATTTTTTGCTGAGCTTCCGTTTGCCTTTTGGTGACATCAAGGAACTATGTTCTAAGGCAGGTGGGCACCCAATCTGCCAAGCCCGAGAACAGTGTCCTCAGATCAAATGCATCCCCTCAGATTTGTAAGTCTCTGAGAGGTTGCAGACCTGCATGATAAAAAACTGAATTAGCCACATTTTTCCCAGATGGTCTCTTTAAAGTGCCCAGGCCATTAAGGAATTGAAAAACATTCTGCAAGCCCAAAATTATGACCTCTTAAAAAAATATTTCAAACATTCCAAACCTGTAAATGAATAAGAGATGGTGGGTTTTGGTGTTTACGGATTATTTTTTTTCCCCCCGAAAGTTCGGGGAGTTCTGTGTTAGTCCTATCCTAAAACAATCACATTAAGGTATTCTGTGGTTCTGTACTCTGTGAAATACTGCCAAGAGCTCTTTGAGAAATTGTGCGGGAGGACAGAAGCAACTTGGTAAATGTTACTCAAATTACGTTTAATATTTTCAGTTCGAAAGAGTAAGGGTGATCTACAAGTACGCCTTGGATAGAATTCCGAAACAGGACGCCCAAAATCTCTTCAAGAATTACACCATCTTCGAGAAGAAGTTTGGAGACAGAAGGGGAATTGAAGACATCATTGTCAGCAAGAGGAGGTTCCAGTATGAAGAGGAGGTGAAGGTACGTATGACAGATAGCCTCTGGGCTCATCGCACGTCCAGCTGCTGCTTAAGGTACGTTTGCTTCTCGTGACACGAAGGCTGACGAGTTTGATGTTACCTTTGGTGCTCAGTCCGAGAAAACACCACGAGAACACTGTTCTTTCTGGAGGCAGGGTTCCATCCGTGGGATGCAAGGACGACACTTGCATTCACTGCTCTCTTGTTTCTGCATTCCAACGTAGATTGTGGGGCCAAAGTTTTTCGTTGAACTCGGAGCTTGGTACCCTTCACAGTCACCTTCAGGGATGACGCAGTTTAGCTTGAAACTTACTTCTTCACTTCTGCTGTGGAGTAACCGTTACAGTAACCGTGTGCAAATACCGTTCTTGAGAAAACGGGTGTGCCACACCGGTCTGCTGTTCACTAAATGCTGCGTGTGTCATCAGCTCCTCTTCCCGTCTCACAGTTCCCTTTGCTCGCCTTCACTACAGTATGTTTGTAGGTAATATAAAAAAAGAAATAAGTGCACTTTAACCCCTAAAGCTCTAGCTTAAGCACAGCTAGGACTGATAGTCTGCATTAATATTCTAATGATCTATTCTAAAGGAGAAATTCTGAGCAAAAACTGTAAGTAAAGGAACAGCGTCTGTTATTTGTAGTTACTGAAGTTTCTTTCCCGTTTCCTTGCTCCCATCTCCCTGGAAGGCAAACCCACACAATTACGATGCGTGGTTTGACTACCTGAGGCTGGTTGAGAGCGACGCAGATGCCGAGACGGTCAGAGAAGTGTATGAGCGAGCCATCGCCAACGTTCCCCCCATTCAAGAGAAGAGACACTGGAAAAGATACATCTATCTTTGGATTAACTACGCATTGTATGAAGAGCTGGAGGCAAAGGCAAGTTGTAAGAGCTCCAGGTTTTTTTTTCTTTCCTTCCCAAGTGTTTTCCTTAAATAGCTACAGATATTTTACTAAGAAAACTGAGAACTGAAAATACTATGTCTCTCGTGTTATGTATGCTACAGGAGTTTGTAGCTATTTAAGTATGGGGTTTTTTTTCCCCTTCATTTTTCCCCTGCCATGCATAAGGGGAAAAAATATTGCAGTTTCACGCCAGTTCATCCAGAAACACACTGATAATGAAAGCAGAAGTAGGTCTTTCTAGCCCCATCTGAACCACCTGTTCCAGACTGTTACCTGAACTTGTGAAATAGTTTTGTATTTAACAAAGCTATTTGTGAAGTTGTTCTGTGAAACAGTCAAATTCTTGCTATGGTGGCATTTTGAGGCTGTGCAAGTATTTCTTCTGTTACCAGTTGTGTAAGCTACTCTTTATTTCCTAAAATTGTAGTGCAGTATTCCTATTCAGTGGCTCTTAAAGGAAAAAATACTTTTTTCCCCCCCTCAAAATGGGGACACTTCTGGTTTTATTGTCTAATTCTTGGGTTTGAATCTTGGTTCAAAAAGGATGACTCTTACTGATTCTCAGCTGTTACCATCTTTGAGTTAAGTAGATAAGTACATTTAGATCTTAAGTCTACATGATTCTAAACAACTTGACTGAAAAACACTGTTCTGCAGTTTTGCAGTCATTGCACAATTCAGAATGTAGCATAATCTTAACAGTGAGCAAAGTATTTGATTTTGCCTGTTTTTCCAGGATGCGGAGCGAACCAGACAAGTGTACCAGGCATGTATCGAGCTCCTGCCCCACAAGAAGGTATGGCTCCTCCAGCAGGTTGTACTGAGTCTTGGATTAACATGCCAAAGATCAGATCCTTTTGTTTTCTTTCCCCCCAAGGTTCAGGTGTGTAAGCAACTCCAAATGGTTACTAGCATGTTCATGAAGACCCTGCTCAAGACTAAGTATCCCTTCCAGTTCGCTGTAACGTCTATCTTTCAATCTTCCACGCACTGAGAGTAGATTTCATCATACAGATGCAGCATAAGGGTTTCTCCAGTATTTTCAAATTACTAAGCATGCTCTAAGAAGCTGAAATAACACATAGTCAGAGGATAATCCAGTACCATTAACTAGCAGTGAAGAACTCTTACCTGTTGTTTGCTTACTTGCTTCCTTCTTTAGGTTGGTCCTTTATAGCTGCTCTCAGCCTGGTTGCCCACAGTTCCTCTAGAATACTTACTGCTCTCTTTTGTATGGGGTTACCCCCTTTGAGAGCAACTGTTGCTAATTGTCTGCACAGTCCCAGCTGAGGGAGGTGCATTTGATAAACCATCTTTCAGGTGTGTATTCCCCATTAAAATCGGTCTTCAAGACTAATTTTTTGGTTTTGGGTTTTTTTTTGCCAGTGAGCTTTAACTAAAATACCCATGTGGCCAAACCCTTAAAACAATTAATCAGCATTGCCCTGGAATGTCAAGAAATCTTAGTTCATGTACTTCCTTTTTGTGTTTGTAGTTAGTCATCTGAGTATCAGCTGTGTAGATGAGGATTAATCTGTAATTATTAAGAGCTGATTAGCTGCTAATTGATTCAGTGATAGCTGCTATTTTACCAAGCAATTGCTTGTTTAATGAACTGGTTTATTTCTTTGAGAAGGCTTCTATCCTGACCATTTTTGAATGTGTCAGTGGTGGGGTATGTTGTCCTGTTCTAGAGAGGTTGGTTTGGGTTATGAACTCTCATTTTTTTGGCAGAAAAACATCGAGACCAAATGCAAGTAACTGCAGCAGCATCTTGTACAAACAGAGTGCTTGTTTTTTGAAGAACACACGCAGTATTATTCACGAAGCTTCCAGCCTAAGCATCGCGTTGTTCTTTTTCTTTCAGTTTACGTTTGCCAAAATATGGCTGCTGTATGCACAGTTTGAAATACGCCAGAAAAATCTTCCCCTTGCCAGAAGAGCTTTGGTAAGCTTTTGTTACTTCTGTAATTGACTTTCCTGACTAATAGTAACAAGGGAACGGCATTAAAAGATCTTAAATTGTCCTTTATGAATGGCTGGTTTAATCCACTTAAATAAAGCATCGGAGAAGTCTGCAGGGACCAGCGTTTACTGTCATGTATGATTTAAAAAGAAGCGTGGCTTGGTGTGATGAATTGGCCACGGGCAGGAGCAAATGCTGCTTTCTCCTTCCAGCTGACAAAACACACGCCTGAATGCCGGAGTTCCCAAAGCAGCTTAGTGCACTTGGAAGTTTTTAACTGCTGCTGACGTTTTTAAATGATACTTGCACTAACAATAGTGCTTTAAGAAGCATTTTAAATAAATAAAGGGGCGTGTTTGACTCTCAGAAGTGAAGATCTGCCAAATTGAGCAGATATCCCTTCAGATATTCTGGATAAGCTCAGTGACAGCGTTAGGAATTCAGAGAGAAAGCTAATATTGGTAACGTTGAGGTGATTTGACTTTAAGGAAGAAACTGCTGACGTTTCCACCAAACCCGTGGCACAGTGGTGATAAAAGTGTGAAGGTGAATGGTCTCCAGTAGCTGATACTGGACCGAGTCTCCCCCACCCGTGCTAATAATGGGTATTTGTCTCTTGAGCTGGACTCCTGCCCGTGGCCAGAAAAAAACAAAGCGGAGGGGTTAATTCCCCTGTGAGACTGTTACTGTCTCCCTGCAGGAGGAGACACCATCTGTCCTGAAGTGTGCTGCTGTTCTCCCTCAGCTTAAAACAACGCCACTGGGCATGAATGACCATAGTCACCATAGTCACCAGTCAGCACCCTGGCTGCCCTTTTTTCGGGGTGGATGTTGTGGCAAGTTCTGGAAAGCCTGCTTTGGCTGCCTAGGAGTACAAAGTTGCCTCAGTTTCTTTTAGGCTTCTCTTTCGTTGGTCTTTTTCCCTGTTGTTGTTTAATTTCTTTGACAGACTTTTTTTATTAGTAAGTCACCTTTTTCTTATTTTGGAAACCAGATTTTGCTGCTGCAGCCATAATACTTTTTTGGACAAGACCCAGATTTGACAAGCAGTTTCTTTCTTTCTTTTGCAATGAGTTGACTTTGAACCACCTCTTTGGCAAGAAGCCTTGCTCCTGTCCCGAGGTGAGGGTCCCGTGCTGTCTCCATGCAGAAGAGAAGGTCCAGCCCCTGGTGCTGTAGGTCTCATCAGCGTGCAGCCAGCACCTTGCCTTGCCTTATTGTCACTGGCTGTAGGTGTTGTGGGGATTCTTTGTTTTCCCAGGGTCTGAGAGATGCTGGGACACGGATACAGGAGATCAGCTGGAGCCTGTGCTGCTTAAGAAAGCAGTGATGGGGGTTGTCTGGGGAAGAACCGAGCATATTTTGAAATAGAAAATGCATTTTTAGAGCTGAGGGGCCATAATGGTGATCAAATTGATATTCCCAAGTGATGCTTTCCTGCATTTTTAATAAGCACCAAGATAATCAACGTGTAGGAAAGTTGTGCAGGAGAATTGTAGTAAGGGAATTTGATCTCAGATTGTTTCATTCACTTTAGCTCACGGCAACAGAGGCTACAGTGCTTAATAAATAATACTTGTTTCCAGAAGTGAGTCAGAGTGAAGCTCACTACATACCTGTCTCAGATGTGCCCGTTCTTAGCTCTTGCCTTAAAAGATTCCCAAATTCAGAATCGGAACCTGCTTTCTCACAACTTGGCACTGTGGCTCAGGACAGACAGTGCTCTTCAGATGCTGAAGCACATTGGAAAAGAAGTATCTTTTACAAACATTGTTCTCCATCCCTCCCTCCCTCCCTCCCTTGCCGTAAGTGGGCAGGCAGGGGGGGTGTGGACAGTTCTCTGCGCAGCAGTGAATAGCAGTGGTGGTCTGGGAGAGAGTTTCTCCTGATACAAGTTTTTTTATGAGATACTTGGGAACTGCTCACCTCCAAGGCTGGTACAGACTGTGCTTTCACGAGCTCTTGATGCAAGATGAAGTGTTCATCTGATGAGCCAGGGTGAGTTTCAACTAGTACTTTGTGGAGACTCCATATCATGTGAAAATGTAACAAGTGAGAAGGCTTTTGTGTTTTCAGAGTTTTTGTCAATGTTTATGGATTCAGGCTTATTTTGCAAACATCGGTTGGGTTTCATGCTGGCCCTGACCAGAGTCTTAAAAAACAAGCTGTGCTCAAAAATGGCTTTTAGTTCAAATACTGGGGAGTAAACACATGTTTAGAAAATAGTGAGTTTGTTTTCCTTGCAAGATCTTTAAGTGGGTTTTGGGTTTTTTTGCTTAACAGGGGACCTCCATAGGTAAATGTCCGAAAAACAAACTGTTCAAAGGTTATATCGAATTGGAGCTACAACTGCGAGAATTTGATCGCTGCCGAAAGCTGTATGAAAAATTCCTGGAGTTTGCACCGGAGAACTGCACGTCATGGATTAAATTTGCTGAACTAGAGACCATTCTTGGCGACATCGATAGAGCCCGTGCAATATATGAGTTGGCTATCGGCCAGCCCCGGCTCGACATGCCAGAGGTAAGGGTTGGCACAATTTTCAGGTATTTATTACACAGTGTGGCTAATTAAAGTGGAAATAACCTGCCAGCTTGAACAGAACTGCTCACCGTAGTGGCTTAGCCTGCGTCTCGTTAATTTGGCATCTGTTTCTTGGCAGGGTGTGCAGGGCTATAAACCCGCGATAAAACGTGGAGGGAGAAACATGCTGACAGGAATAAGCTAAATGGATTTTGTGCCCAAGATTTGATACTGCTTAGTCGTAATCCTGCCTTGTACAGTCAATAAATCCTCAGCTCTCAAACTTTTTTCGGAGAAATTTCACATTTATCCATGTTCCTCTTCCTTTTTTTCCTTCCCCCCCATTATCTCAGTGTGCTAGGAACGTAATGAGAGACTTCTCTTTCCAGGTTCTTTGGAAATCCTACATTGACTTTGAAATTGAGCAAGAAGAGTATGAGAAAACAAGGAATCTTTACCGCAGGCTGCTTCAGCGGACACAGCATGTTAAGGTGTGCATGGGTACCCAGAGCACAGAATGGGTTTTGCATCTGGTCCGTGCTGGATGGAAACCCTTGAATGCTTTGATTGTGCGGCTGTTCCAAATCCACCGCGAGCCCAGGTTCAGTACTGTGTCTGCGCCGTGAAAAGGCGAAAGAAATTTCTGAATTACGTGTAGCACCAAGCTTATCTTACAAGAAAGAAGGCTTTGCAGAAGCTTTCCAAGTAGCCCTCTTCCTGCTGAGTAGCTTTGGAATTTTAGTTGCAAAAACATTGCAAGGAAACAATAGTTGTGATTTTTCCAATGTAGTTTGGTGCTGTCATTTGACTAAATTCAGGTGGATTTATCATGACCCGAAACCACAGAAATCTGTCAGCGTGGCTCACGTGGATGTTCTGTCTTGCCAAAATGAGGCAAATCTCACACATGTGAAACAGACATGGATTTTCTAGATATCTGCTTATGGAAAAGTACTTTAGACTTACATTGGCATTTGATTTTTTGGCTGCTTTTTTTTTTTTAGACTATCACTTAGCTATCAGACTTCAGAAGGGAGGTTTCAGCTTGGGTTTGGTTTGCTCTCCCCACAGGTGTGGATCAGCTTTGCACAGTTCGAGCTCTCTGCAAGAAGGGAGGAGAGTTTGTCAAGATGCCGGCAGATTTACGAGGAGGCTAATAAGGCAATGCGGAACTGTGAGGAGAAGGAGGAGAGAGTCATGCTTCTGGAATCCTGGAGAAACTTTGAAGAGGAGTTTGGAACTGACACCACTAAAGAGAGGATAGATAAACTTATGCCTGAAAAAATAAAGAAAAGGAGAAAACTGCAGGCTGAAGATGGGGTAAGAGGGAAAATTAGGCAGGTAGTCACTTGGAATCCTTGGTGGCTTTGTGCTGGGGTCGGGTACCCAGCACGAGGTGGGCTGCGGTGGGTGCTGTAACTGCAGACGGATTGCACTGCAGTAGTTGGAAAACAGCATGGGCCTGAGACGCGTGCTGCGGAGCGCCGTGCCCCGCGGCGCCGGCGTGGGCAGCTGACGCGGAGCGGAACGCTCGTACCGGGTGCCCACGCTGCCTGTGCTCTCAGCTCTGTACAGACAAATCGAAGCGGGCAGCGCTGTGCGGGGGGTTGTGTCTTCGCTTTGTTTGGGAAACTGCAGCCAGGCTGCTGGTCAGATCTGCCTGCCTGTTACACACAGCACCAGTAGTGCTGTCTTACACCCGTTCGGCTCACTGGTTTCCTCTGCTATGGGTGGTGTAACAAGCATTGATTTTAGTTTTATCTCATTCTTATTAGAAGCACCTTCTCACAGCTAACATTAACATACAAATTAAACTTGCTTTGTGCTGCTTTTTTTCCCTAGTCTGATGCTGGCTGGGAGGAATACTATGATTATATTTTCCCAGAAGATACTGCCAATCAGCCTAATCTCAAACTACTTGCTATGGCCAAACTCTGGAAGAAACAGCAACAGGAGAGCGAAGCTGCCGAGGTGGATCCAGACAAAGACATTGATGAAAGCCAGTCCTAGTTCATTGCCTTTCCCTCTCCCTTTTCTTGGGCATTGTACAGTATTTTCATTGGTGACAAATAAATGTATTTGAAGAGTTTTACTATTACTGACTCGAGACATTCTGTTTGGGGAAAAAAGCACCGTATTGGAGTCGATTCCCTTTAATAGTCTGCTGATTCCCAGCAATGAAAGGGTCATGGGGCAAGTGCAGGAGTCTGCAGCTATTGGCAGTGATCTGAGAACTGGAAGAACTGGACAGTGGTGTTGTTTTAAGCACGAGCCCCACTGTTCTAAGGCTCCTGCAGACCATCACAGTGCTGCTTCAGGATGTTAACGAGACAGGACAGCAGATCTTTCTTTACGGAGAGAGATGTCTCTAACCATTCCTGACTGATTTTTCCAGTACGTCTGTAAAATATATATTGATCATGAGGATAGTTGAAAACAATAAATCCTTTTGACTGTGACCTGTTCAACTTCCTATCCAAGAAAGCTTTTATCCCAGAACACTGTTTAGGAGGGACAATAATAGAAGTTAAATATACTGACACCAGACCCTAGAAGACAAATCTGCAGAAATTGGTACCACACAGTCTGCGTTTTAACATTTGATTGACTTGGCAGTGTATTTTGTAGTAAATAATCTGTTGGGAAGTGAAGTAGAAGCAGTATAGGTAGGCTTGACAATGTTTTTTTGTATTTCATGGGAAGAAACACTAAGCCTAAGCTTTCTCATCCGTCCTTTCTGACCACTTGCGTGGGCTGGTTGCCTGCCCGCGTGATGGGGAGGGCAGGGATCGCTGCCCCGGGGCTCTGTCCGTGGCCACCTGCCACGAAGAATGGTGATTTCTAAAAAAAATGCAAAAGTGCCCCAATAACCACCAGAGCTGTGAGTCAGGCCTTAAACAAAGCTGCTGTTGACTAAAGGGGAGGCAGTTACCACTGCTCTGGTCACATCTGGCCTGTCCAGCTGTGGCCAGAGCAGCTGGTCAGCCCCGGGGCTGCCCCTTGCACCAGCCGGGGCTGCCCCTTGCACCAGCCAGGCCTGCCTGCAGCTGGAAACGCTCCCTTCCCCGTGCACCCCACGGGCAGAAACTGGGTCCAGTCCTTCACCATCTCATCACTGGTGTTGCCCTCCCAGAGCTGATGCTTTTGAGCTTTTCTCCCTTTCGCCTGGTGTGGAGCAGGGCGGCCGCGCAGGGCACGCACCACGACACCGACATCGGACCACCGATGCACCCAGTGCTGGAAACTGAAATTTCCAGGGCAGACCTGGGAAAGTCAAGTGGGGCTTTAAGGCCCTGGGGGGTGGTCAAGGGCTTGGGGGGACCTAGGTGGTTTTTCGCTTCAAGGGAAAGGGCTTGAGGAGCAGAGGGGGTTGTGGGTCAGAGCCTGCCCATGCAGCTGGTGCCAATGAGTGATTAGGCTGCTGCCCCCAGAGCCCTCGTGGGTGGGAGAGATGGGATCCACCTGGGCAGGGAGAGCCAAAGGCAGGTCGCCATGGGGCTGGCCAATCCAGAGAGAAGGCTTTAAATTGGGAATGGGAGGGGCAGAGGTGATGCCTGAAGCAAAGGGAGTGAGCAGGGGGCTGGGGATAAGGGACCCCAAAGTCAGGGCGGGGGGTGCCCCCACTGTGGGTACAGCTGCAGGCAGGGGAGTGCCAAGAGGGCAGTGTTGTGGCAGATGTCCTCCCTCTTTTCTTGGGAAATCTGCAGGAGCAGGTGCCTGTCTGGAGAGCCCGGGACCAGTCCTGTTCGTGCTCCACCTGGTGAGTCCTTCCTGCCCAGTTCTGTCCTGTGCTTGTTCATCTCGTGAACTTGGCTGCCCAGTAAGAAGCAGTTACTTTGCTGGTGGGACGGTCCTCAATCACTTGCCAAATAACTATTGTTCTGGGTTAAAACCCCAGATATTTGGGCTTCCAAGGCAGCTATGTAAGTTTATACTTTCTATTTGAAAGCTTGGTTATTGCGTGGGGTTTTTGTTGTAATGGTGGTGCCCCAGGTGGCTGTGATATGGCTCCGTGCTTGCACCGATTGTTCTTTCTCCCTCATTTCTCCCAGACTCCTGCATGATAAAGCAGTGCTGTTTCACCGTGGTAACCGAGAGGAGCATAGTGACAGGATAAAAATCTGGCTTTTTTCTGTTTATAGTGGCTTTTACACCTCCTGGGCTTCAGTTTCGCCAGCGGCTTGGTGGACTGGGAGGGGCTTGTGGTGCTTTTTGTGTGTGGTTTGTGGTTTGGGTTTTGCTTTGCTTTGGCTGGGTTTTCTGTGGTTGTTTAACTATTATTATTCTTCATTTTATTTTGTTTTTCATTGGAACGGGAGGCCGCAGCCGCGGTCCGAGCGCGGGTGGCGGAGCCCCCGCCCCGCTGGGCGCCAGGCGGCGGCAGAGCCGCACCACCGGGCGGGCACCGGGCGGGCACCGGGCGGGCACCGGGCGGGCACCGGGCGGGCACCGGGCGGGCACCGGGCGGGCACCGGGCGGGCACCGGGCGGGCACCGGGCGGGCACCGGGCGGGCACCGGGCTCCGCGCACCCGGGAGCGCGTTTGGGTCTGACGTGGGCAGCCGGCGGGTTCCCCTCCTGCAGCAGGTTTTCCTTAAAATTGTGGGTTTGCTGCGTGCCAGCGGGAAAGTGAAGGCGCGTGCGTTAGAAGGGGGAGCAGGAGGGGGGGTGGCCGGGTGCGGGGGGACCCCACGTCCCTCTTGAGCTCTTTGCTGAGAGTTGGGGTGATGTTTGCTTTGATCTTCAAGAGAGAAGTCGAGTGAAGAACATCAGATAAAAAAAGGAGTGAGATGATCCTCATGCTAACGTGGCAGATAAATTATGGGGTATTTCTGATCATTTGGACATGTATGCAATTCCTCTGTTCTCCTCGGTGTCTGAAAAAAACCCTGGAAGAACGCTGATGGGTTAAGTAGAAATTTCCTTCTGCTGGAGAAGGCATCAGGGAAAAGCAGTAGAGAAGAGTTGGGAGACAAGTGTCACAGGACTGTCTTTAGCTCAGGAATCTTAACCAATCTTTCTTGAGATTCCTGTCCCTCTCCTGGATTTCTGAGGTTAGAGACATGTTTCCATGAAGCACAGGACCAGGGTCTGCTGACACCTGCTGCACAGCACAAGTCTCTGTTTACGGTCCTCGGCTCTGTCTCCCTAATGCAGATGTTGCCAAAATAGTGAGACCTGCCCAAGCCTTCTCTCCGCTGCCCATCCCTCTGTTGGCCATGGCATGGCGAGCCCTCCAGCACCTCCATCTTCTCACTCTGGGTTTTCCAGGGTTATTCTACATCTGGCTGCTCTGAATTTGGATCTCTGAGATGTGGTTTCAACTGTTTAAACCCTGAAACACCCTCAATGAGCGATCTGGACTGATGTGCTGCACCTCTGGTAGTAGAACCGTTCCACTCTTCAAAGCACTAATGAAATGTACAGGTTTAATTGATTTCTCAGGTCACAGCCATGTTTCCACCTCACTTCTTTCCCTCCTCCTCCTCCTTTTATAAGCTTATCTTGGAAAAGGCAAACAAGAAGGTTTTACTCCATAACAAGTTAGCAAAATTTATCTGCTGATGTAACTTTAGTACAGACAGATGCTGCCATTGTCAGAGCGTGTACTTCTGTCTCTTTGATATTGTGCACGAGCACAGCGATGGCTGTCTGCCCACCCACCTTCTCCCAAGTTTTATTAGGAATAGCTTTAAGACATTCTCCACACATAAACTCCGTGTTTGTACGAATGGGTTGGTTACAGCAGGTTTTGACATCTCTTGAGGTTTGATTACATCTAAGGCGCTGGAAGAATGCGAAACGTGTGGGCTGCTATGCCAAGCTCGCGGTATCGCGGATGTATGGCTGCAGCGGGCTGCCCGTGGTGCCGGCGTTTGCCTTTTTAGGCTCTTTCCTGTTAAGTCTTCTAAAGCTTGGGGGAGAGATCCCGCAGGCTTTGTCCTTGTGGGTCTGACACGGCACTGGTCCTGCTGGGATGTGTGGCTGCGGTGGTGGCCCTGTGCCCACAGGTCTGTACCCACCTCTGCAGAGCTCTTGGAGGTGATGGAAGTGCCCCGAGCTGGGATGTGCCTGGGTGCATCACTGTAGCCGTGCCTGCATCTGGGTCTCCTGCCACCCACCCAGCATCTCTGGTCTCCCTCCTGGCCGTTGTGTGTGGGAATGGGAAGTGAGAGCCCCAGAGGGAAAATGGGCTCTCACTTCTGGAGTGGTAGAGGGATACAGGTTTCCATCCTGTTTTCCCTGGGAAAATGCGTGGCACCTGTGGAGCAGACACTTTGTGCCAGAGAGCCTGTGCTCTCCAAGAGTCCTTGGCCAGACTCACCTTCTGTTACACTGAGTGCAGAACTCAAGTGTCTTTTCAACAATTTCAGTGTGAATTTTTTGCGTACTTCAAAAGTGGGGGTGCTGAGCTTAATAAGCTCGGGTTTCCAGGTATCTACAGTGATAGTTTTTCCTCCCCTCAGACCTTTCATTGCTGAAATGGGATTGAATGTGATCTGCCACCATCTTTGCAGGCTTTGAAATCTCAATTTAATGAGTAGGAAACGGCATCTGGCAGGAATCTCACTCGAGAAACCAGCTGAGAAACACCCCATCCCTGGGGATAGCGAGATGGCGAAAGGCGCTCTTTCTGTGGCTGCGCCTTGGGTATTGCAGGCTGGGCACCGGTGCGACAGGACCATGGGCGCCCAGAACTTGCTTTTGCTCACTGTTACTGTGAGCAAGGCGAGGAAGGTGCAGGGACGCGGCAGCTTTCAGCACGTGGCTGCAGTTTCCCTGCATCTGCTGCACTCCCGTGCACGACGTGGGCTGCCGCCCTTCCCGACCCTCTGCACTTTTGACAGAGGCTAAAAGCTGCGCTTGACCCAAATCGGGGGGTTTTCCACTGCCCCAGGGCTGTGAGCAGCAATGCCAGCTGCCAGGGAGGCAGCTGGGCATCTGCCTTGGTCCAGAAGCAGGTGAGTGTCTGCAGGTCTGCAAAGATGATGCTCATCAGCTAACGACGCTGGGCTCTAAATGAAGAGATTACGGCAGCCACGGTGGTCCTAAAATGTGTGGCGGGAGTGAGCATGAGGCTTCTGGGTGGTTCCAAGTGGAAACTCCATTTCCAGCCTGAGATAACAATGTGGTGGTTTTGGAGGCTGTGGAGTTCCTGTGCCGTTAAACCTTATCCTGTGAAGCAAAAGCAAAAAGTGCAGCACTCCTGTAGTTAATAGCAACTCTCCTGTTTTATCGCTGCACGTATGTACAAGACGTTCTGATACATTAAACAAAATTTGTCTGCTTGCTACGAGGAGGGATGCAAAAATTCACACACTTGTCGAGCAATCAAGGTTTGCCGATGAAGTACACTGATGATGCAGTGGCTGGTTTTGTTCAGGGTCCTTTATTTTCATCACTCCAGCTGATTGATATGTTGGTATGTCTCTCGATTCCATCCTTGTGAACGGAAGTCCTTGCAGATGTGTTTGCACCTCGATCAGCCGCAGCTCCGGCCGTAGCGACTCGCGGTCGGCAGCGATTACTGCTCTGTGCTACCCGTGCGGGCAGAGCGGGTGGCTGGACCTGCGCAGTCGGGCATGTGCCCCAGCAGCTTCAGCTGCCCCGAATGAAACACAATTTAGGTGGCATTGCTGCCTTCTTTGCAGTTTCCCAAACTCCAGTGGATCTTGACTCCACAAGTGGAAAAACTGACTTGTGTGTGTGATTTAACCTTTGTTTTGTGAAGTTCTGTTCCTCCCCCTCAACAAGAGCAGGTGGTTGATTTGGGGCAGAATGTTAAAAATGACAGATCCTTGAGTTAAAGTTGTACCAACAGAGCAGCACAGCGGACTCCTGCTGTGGCCACTGGTGAGGGGGCAAGGCTGGGTCTCAGCCAGGGCAGCGCCCGGGGAGATCCCTGTGGGGCCGGGTCCCCCCCAGCGAGGGGGGTCTCTTCTGGAAGGACCTGGTGAGCTCGGAGCTGGCCGATGCTCGGCTGGTGTGCTGAGGCGAGGTGTTCCTTGTCAATTGGATTGTGAATATCTTGTTTGTTTTAACTTTTTTTAGCAGCATCAGAGTCGGCTCTGCTGGCAGGTGCTGCCCGTGGCAGTGCCAGCGCTGGCTGCTGCGGGTGCCTTTACCCCGTCCCGAGCTTCCTGACTTCCATAGGTGTTTTGAGCCGCAGTGAGCAAAAGTCAACATGCTGTTCCAGGGTTCCCTGTGCTCAGCACGGGATCATTCGGTTCTTCCCCTGCCTCCCCATCCCTTCCCTACCCGAGGAATGCCTGCTTCCCAGTTTGCTGTGCTCCGAAGGATGCGGCTGAAATGGGACATTAATGTGCGTGTCAAATGGTGCTACTTAAAAAGTCTCGTTCATGGAAGTGCTTGTTTAAAAGAGGGCTGGCTCCATCATTAAATCAAGGGTAAATATATTTCATGCTGTGGAGCTCGTTGTGTGGCACAACTTAAACTTTCTGCTGCTGCCTCGAGAGACCCACCAATCTAGCAACGCTTGCTGTTCTATCAGGATCTGAAAAGTATGGAAGTTCACAAGCTACAGTGTGCTGCTTGTTTTTTAGAGAATGTATTTTTTTATTTTCTGGCTTTTAGTTCTGCACATTATCTTTCTTGCAATTGTCTTCTTACCTGCTCTTACAAAAAGATCCCCCCTCATGAGTGATTTGTGGTGTTTGTGCTTTGGTTCCACTTCTGTAGATACAATCAGTCAACAAACTGCTGCTCTTGAAGATAAACGTTTGTCTGCGCTGGTAAGTTGTGTTTTGTCAACAGATAGTTTTATCTGCTGTTCCAAGAGCTCAAAAACAAACCGAAACTGGGGCCCACACACTGACAATGTTCCTCCTCCGTCCTCGCTGTGCATCGGAGGAGCGGGAAGACGAGGGGCTGCTGCCGTCGGGTTCCCTTGCCGTAGAGCCGGGGTTTGGTGGAGAGGTGGTGGTTTAACGGGCTTCTCCCCGGCTGTGGCAGGTGGGCTTTCCCAAGATGTGCTGTCAGCCCCACAGGGGTCCCCAAAAGCTCTGGAGACCCTGACACCAGCTTTGAGCACCCCAGAGCGTGAGGGGGGTTGAGCTGGTGCCTGGGCAAGGTGGCATGGGGCCGTCGGGCTGCCCGTGGCTGGGAACGCTGCTCGGGGACAGTTCTGTGGCACTCGCTCTGTTCAGGGCAGGTGACGGCCGTAGGGCAGCATGGGAGTGATGCTGCTGGAACTCGTGACCCTGCGGATGAGCTGCCGACGTGCCCGTGGTGCAGAGCTCGCCGCAGCTGGGCAAGGCTGGCTGCTCTTGCAGTGGCACAGGGCACAGCGAGGGGCCATGCCTACACCCCCTCTGTGCTCCCATATGCCCACGTCCCAACAGGTGACTGGGATTCAAACTGTGACTTTGAGCAACGCGATCGTGAACTCCCTTCCCCAGTGGGTACAGCAATAAGGGAAAAGTCTGAAAAACCAGAATTTATCAGAACTGCCTTCAACCCCCGTAAACAGTAATTGGTAAAGTTTAAAAAAAGATTAAAAAAACTTGATGCTTCTTAGCAAGCAGACTAACCTCGCCATCAGGGAGCGTATGACTAAAGCCACTGAGGTTTAGAACCCTTTGGAGTTAAAACTGTATAAACTAACAAGCTGTAAACAGTGTGTGGCTGATGTTTCTGTTGCCTTAAATAGGAAAAGTATTTTGTTTGGGAGCTGATTCCCCTTCACCTCCAAATTCTGCTCTGTATCCCTCGCTGCTGCCTTACCCCCCGGGTGACACGGTGTCCATCGGACGTGGACATCCCTCCGTACCCCCAGAGTGTTGGCACAGAGCCCTCGGCCCCAACCGCAGCAGCAGTGGTGCCCCGTCCTTGGGACGAGGGTTGTCTGTGGCTGCGAGCAGCTGTGTCCCTGCTTGGGGAAGTGGAGCTGGAGCCCAGTTTTCCCAGGAAATGGTGCCTGGGGAGGACTGGATGGAAGAGGATCGGAGTGCTCTGAGCTCCGCACCAGCCCCGGGGTGGTTGGGGACCGCTGTGTGTGGCTGCCCCGTGGATGGGACAGTGTCGCTGAGGGCTGGCTGTGGTCCCGGTGCTCCCAGCTCTCACTGCTCTGGCTCCTGGTGGGGTGGGTGAGGATGTGCTCCCCCTGTGCCACCTCCCAGACCTCCCTGCCCACCTCTTCCATGCAGGTTCTCCATGCAGGTGTGGGCAGCCATGTCCTTCAAGCAGCACATGTGTTGTGGTGCCCTGTGGCGAGGGCAGTGGTGGGAGCGTGATGCTGTGGCTGCCTCTTGCTCAGGACTTCAGGAAGGAGCCCCACGGTGTCTGGGTCTTGGGCAAACCTGGTGAGGTTCTGTCTTGGTTGGGTAGTCTGGTGGGAGGCCCTGATGTCGGGTGCCTAAATGGCTGGAGGCAGCAAGGATTCGGTCTGAAACGTGGAGCACAGAGCTCTTGTCCTTGCCCTCCCTGTGAGCATCCTGCAGCTCCATGGGGCTGTTGGCTCTTCTCGGAGGACAACTTGCTGGTGGCTGTGGTGGGCAAAAGATGCAGGCTTTCAGCCTTTCCCTTCCTTGAATTTCCTGTTTATTGCAAGTATTTCAGTCTCTTCCTTCCCTCCCTAAACCTCATCCTTCATCAGTGAAGACGGGGCTGAGTGTGCAGGGTGTGCTTAGAGCACTGTCCTCTCTCCTAAGTAAGATCACACCAAGTGTCTTCCAAAGGGCTCTGGGCCTGGGACCTTATGGACCAGACAGAGAAGCTGCCATAGAGTCACAGAATGGGTTGGGTTGGGAGGGACCTCAACGACCATCTAGTTCCACCCCCCGCCATGGGCAGGGACACCCTCCACTACACCGGGTTGTCCAAAGCCTCATCCAACCTGGCCTTGAACACTGCCAGGGATGGGGCAGCCACAGCTCCTCTGGGCAACCTGATCCAGTGCTTCAGACCAACTGTGCATGAGAACAGCAGAAGTAGAGGCTCACCCGCCTGCCTGCTGGAACGCCTCGTTCACACGATTCTCTTACATAAGTCAGTGAATGTGAGGTTGAAGTGTCGTGGCTCATTGCAGTTGTTGTGTGTGGATGTGACTGGTCATCTGATCTTTGATTCCTCAGTAACGGTGTCGTTGGTGGCATGCCTCAATAATCCACAGGTGATTTCATGTATTCATTGTGCTACGAAGTTGTAAATGAACTGCTTTCAAAATTAATCCAGGAAATAAGTGTCCTCGTGCAATAAAAATGTGCCGAGAGAATATCCCGGTGACCTGTAAAACCTGAGTAAACAGCAGTAGCTACAATGGTTTGAGTTGTCGTTGTAAACTGGATTGGCCTTACTTAATGGTAGGCGAATTGTACAGAGCTGGGAGGGAAAGCAGTGCTTTTCCATCCGCAGCACCTGCTGATTGCTGGGCCCCTTCTGGAGCAAACACTGGTGAATGTATTTGAGTTTTTTTGGGCATGCGAATGGACTGACAGGAAAAGGAGCAGCTGAGGTTTTTTACATTTTCAGTAACTGTTGCACAAAGTTTTGCTTGAAAGGCAAAACAAAGCCATGGATTAGAAACCGCGTAAGAAACAGGAAAATATAAAGGCATGAGGGGCAGAAGGTCAGTACAGAGACACTGTGACTCTGTTCGCAGTTGATAACTGATTATGTTTCCCTGGGGAAGTAACAAGGGCTTAGCAGCAACGCTGCAGGATTCGTACTGACAATAATTTTCTCCTTAATAGAAAACAGAAAAAAACAATCTGAGCCGTTTCATGGGAATGCGAGCAAATTGGCTGAGCAAGTTACATCCACATGCCCAAATCTGGTCTGATGTGGGTTAGAGCAGCCTTCGGAGAGTGGGCAGATCAGGTATTTCTTTTTGCTCTTGGTCATGATACAGAAAACAAAAGGACTTTGGTTAATGGCCTACAGCAGCGCTGCAGTTACCAGCCTTCATCTGGGAAGTAGGTTTAGAGAACTCCATTTTGGAGGTCAGTATATCCATTTGGATAACACTGGAAAACACTGATTTTTCACTGGGAAAAGAAAGAAGTAGTAGAAGTCACATCAATGGTTATGTCCCTGGTGAAGTAACATCTAACAGAGTTGGGCTTAGAAGAAATGTTACTCGTTCCACACACACCTGCCCTGTGATCTGGGGAGGTGAGGAAGGTTCGTCTGGTTTTATTGAGCAATGAGCCTTATAGAGGTACCCGTGCACGTGTGTGCCCCCTTCTCCTTCCCTGGGTAACGCCTGGGCTGGCAGGCTCTTCTCAGCCAGGTTCTGCCAAGGGTCAAGGTCTCCAGGGACTGAAGTTCCTACAAGCTCCATGAAATCAGGTGCCCCCTGGAGAGATGAGGGCGTTGGCATGGGGGAACGATGCTGTGATGCTGGCAATGAGGCCACGCTCCTCCTGTGGTATGGGGAAGGACTTGGGGATGACTTTTTGGCTGCTGGTAGAGATGCTCTGCTTGGTCATGGCTGTGATGAGGATGCTTATGCCAGGGTAAGAGGTAAATGTCCCCTTATTGCTCCCTTATTGTGTTCTTTTCCTTCAAACACAGACTTAAGGCAGTCTGTTTCTGGTGTCCCCAGTCTGCGTCCCTAATTCAGGGGGTGCCGATGGACTCTAAGGGTCCCCTTGGGGGCTGGGGGAGAAGAGCAGATCTCCTGAAGCAGCCAAGAATTGCATTACGACTCGAGCAACCTACCGATCCCGTCAGGTGATGTCCTGGTTTTGGAGCGCAGCCCTCTGCCATGGGAACAGGCAGGAGCCTTGCTGGGAGCCCTGTCTGAGAGCATGGGCTTTTGCTGTTCCTGATGGAACCACTGCTTGGCTTGAGCCACGGTCTGCAGATGTGCCCCACCAACACCCCAACGGGTTGGGGCAGCAGCTGTAGGGTGGAATCATAGAATCACAGAATGGGTTGGGTTCGAAGGGACCTCAAAGACCATCTAGTCCCCACCTCTCTGCCGTGGGCAGGGTCACCCTCCACTACACCAGGTTGTTCAAAGCCTCATCCAACCTGGCCTGGAACCCTTCCAGGGATGGGGCAGCCACAGCTCCTCTGGGCAACCTGTGCCAGTGCCTCTCCACCCTCAGTGTTAAAAGTGAACAGTTTAAAGCCATTGCCCTTTGTCTTATCACTATATAAATCAAGAGTTAGAGCCAATGCGAAGACACTGGTGAACTTCTCTGCCATCTCCATGAAGCTTCAGGTGGTGCTGAGAGAAGGTTAGCCATGCCCAGAGTGCTTTTTGGTTTTCCTGCTTGGGGGAAGCTTGGAGTGGTGGGATTTCTGTTTTGTGAGGGATTGTACGTCGTGAAAAGCAGCCAGACACAAGTGGAGGGAGGAGAGGTTTAAGAAGTTGCTTGGGGAAATGGGACGGTGACATCTGAAAAAATAAAAACCTTTGAGAGCATTATGGATAATTATGGAATTCAAATTGGAAATGTTCTGTGCATTTTTAATACCTCTGCAAGGAGGAGTATAGCTGTTTTAATGTTTAATGCATGGACAGTAATAGAAGGCTGAACTGATCTCCGCGAGCCCGTTTGTTCCAGTACTGTCCAGAAGGAAATAAATTGAATTCTTTTTTAGACCAGATTTTGGATCTGGATGCTGCAGAGAGAGAGATCTGAAGAATGAAAGCACAGGGTGAGCTCTGTCCCTGAACCTGTCCTCGTCTGTCCTGGGAAGCTGGCAGAGAGGCGCACGTGCCTGGTATGACACGAGGGATAAATGTCAACGCGGTGGCCCTTGGAAGGATCACTGTTTCGGAGGAGAGAGGATCTTCTCAGGTCAGAGATTTGACTGGCTTGTATTTGAAGTGCTAGGAGGATTTTGATTATAGAAAGTTAATTTAATTCCGGATACCTATCACTTAGGCTTTAAAAAAATTCTTTTAATGCTGCAAATGAGACTGTCTTCTCTCCTGAATACGAAGAAAACCCAAACCTTGTACTGCCTTTTCTAAGGCTTTTCAGTTAAAGCCTTTCGGTGTGATGCAGCCGAAGGTGTTCCAGCTCCCCAGGGATGCTCCCAGCCTGAGTTCCCACGTTAGGGTGGCACAGGGATTGCCTTGGTGCCTTGCAATCAGGAGCACAGCGCCAGTGCTGTTGGTGGCATTACGCTTTGAGATCAGTTCAGTGGCTAAAATTATTTTATCTTGATTATTTGCCTTCTGGCTTCTGGTATTTTGCAGGCATTGTATCTTGGAAGTAAGAAATGGGCTTATTGTACTTGAAGGTTTACTAATAAAAAGGATGAGAGTAGGGAGAGAACTGTCTGCCTCCAGACGTGGAAAGGTATTGATCACGGTGCGTTGCTGGTGACACACCGGGAGCTTTTGGGGCTGGGTCCGTAGGGTCTCACCTTCTGGCTCTCTGTTTCTTGCCTCATTTTAAGGAAGGGATTTTCTCTGTCAGCTCCCTTCCCTGCTTCTCCCCTTATCCTCTTCCCCTTATCCAGCGCTGCCTCTCAGCATCGTGCCAGCGCTCGTGAAGCGTGCCCTGCGTAACGACGAAGAGGGGCTGCTGGGAGGGCCACAGGCAGTTTCCCCAGCTGTAGCAGGGTGGGGGTGCCTGGGTGTGGGGGGGCTGCCTGGGCAGGGGCCGAAATCCCCTGGCCCGTGGGGCGCACAGGGGCCGGCAGCAGCACCCGTGGTGGCAGCTGGACCCCAGTCCCGTCGCAACAAGCACCTTCGGAGCGGCGGGTGCACCGTGTCTGTCTCCTGAGCTGCACAGCTCTTCAATACGCTCTAATTTGTACTTACTTTATGCACGTTACACGAAAATAGCATATTTATATATACCTATTTTACACAAAACCACATACTGATTTTACACTTATTGATAAGAAATGTTACCGGTGCCACAGCGTGCTGTTCTTGTGCTTCTGAACTGTCCGTGGTTTTCTTTGGAGCTCCTGCAGGTTTTCCTTACACTGGCTTTCCAGTGAAGAAACTCGTTTGTGGCTGGAGTGGTGCTGCCTGACGAGCTCATTAACGCAAACATTAAGCATGGTGTTCCCGACCCGTGAGCCGGCCCCCTCCCCGGGGCTGTACGTGCTGCTGTCCCTCCATCTCCGATCTTGGCGATCGCTCTTCTCCATCCCTCAGAGCTGGAGCTTCTCTGCTCCTTCCTGGTGGGGTTCAGTCCTCTGACCTCCTGCAGCTTTTGACATCAGGCTGGGAACAACTTGAGCAATTTGCCTTGTTCGAACTACTTCTGCTCAAGAAAATGAACCCACAAGCCAGGTCAGATGCCAGGAGGTGGTCTGTTAGTGACCCCCTCTTCCACCCCAGAGGAGAAAGGGAGAGGTTTTGGATTTGCCTTGCGGAGTTGGCACTGGGTGTGTTTAACTGGTTGTCTTAGTGGGGCAGGTTTGGGCAGTAAGGTTAATGTAACGCTCTCAAGGCGTAGCTTAGTTAAAGCCACCCGACCAAACCCCGTTGATACAGGTGACCGTCACTCTCCAAGAGCACAGAGGTTGGTTTTGTTGAACCAATACTCAAATTTTTCAGGTTTTTGAGAGGAGACGTTGCGTTTGGAAGGTTGTTTTACATTTGGCGGAGATGAAGCGATGGGTCCCTTGCATGTTTAGTGTCCCAGCCCCGTACATCCCCCGGAGCAGGTGCCAGCATGTTGTCCCCAAAGGGTGTCTGGTGGCAGGTCTTGCTCCTTTGGAGCGCTCAGCACCCGCCCTGTGCGCGCCCTGAGCCTGCCTGGTGGCTGGTCTTTAAATTAAATGCTGCTGGGTAAATCTCCTGGCCAGCCCTAACCCTCCCTTGGAAACCAAACCAACAGAACCCACCACCAAAAAAATCCAAACAAAAACCCAGACAAACCAACCCAGTAGTGTCCTCTTTGATGCTTTGTTGTGGCTACCGATTGGTCATCAGGCCTTATGATTTGGGTTATCCCGATTCTTTCCAAAATGTTGAATGTTTGTTGTGATTTTTTAATTTTGCTGTTAGAAAAACAATCATCCCTATATTTTGTAAAGTCCTACAGAAGTTTCTGTTGCAGAAGGGGATTGCTGGGTGGCTGGGCAGGAGCTGTGCCGGCTGGATGCCATCTGCAGGACCTCTGGGGAGGTCGATGCCAGGAAGCACACACTGGAGAAGGAACACGTTTAGTTCTGCAGCCGTCAGGCTTTTGATTGCTCTGAGTTGGAGGATGGAAAACTGGTTTGGAATTGTTGTGGGGGTTAGCAGCTCACTTGCTGCCCTGTTGTGGGTGTGGTTTTTTCTTCCCCCTCTTATTTCATGATGCATTTCTCTAGGAGAAAATAATAAACATCTTGCACAATTGCTCAAATACTTTTTTTTAAGGAAAAAAGCCATTAAGTAATTAGCAGGGAAATTTTAAGTAGGTGTCATAATTTTCATTTAGATTATGGGAACATTTTGGAGATACACGATTATGCTACTCAGTTTTCAGAGCTTGAGATGGGAGGTTGGGACTGGAAACCTTCTCTGAAGTGCTGTGGGCTTCGGTATAAATGCTCCTACGGAAGCAGACGACGGCGTTGCCGGTCCTCGCTGTCCCTCCCTGCGGCACAAGGACAGTGCTCAGCACAAGGCGTGCGTGCCGCGGCAGCTTTCCGCTGCCGAAGGCGGCTCCAGGTGCCTCCAGCTCCTTTTCCCACCCCCGTGGTTGCACAGCCCTGTTTGCTGGTGATGCTTCTTGGTTTGTTCTCTGAGTTTTCACTTGCTCAGTCGGGATTGAAACAAAAATTTGAAAGAATTTCAGTAGGAAAACTCCCATTTGAGTTTAGCTTGTGTATTATTCACAGAAGCGTTCTAGATGGGAAATGTGATTTTTTTGTTGTTTTGCTGTGAGAATATCATAGAATCATAGAATAGTTAGGGTTGGGAGGGATCTCAAAGATCATCTAGTTCCAACCCCCCTATCCCATCCCTTAAAACAAAATCTGCTTCCACAAAGCACTCGGTCTGGGCAGAAATAGATAAATTGCTGGTCTCCTCCAAGAGCAGTGGGTGAAGTGACCTCCTCGAGTGTTCTGCTGAAGCACGTGTTGCCAAACGGGCTCGAGAGAACAGCAGCACCCCATGGAAAAATCATTTGTAGCCAATGCTGTAACCGCCTGTGCAGTATCTAATTCTGCTTTGATGTTGGAGTGCTCCAGCAGGTGATTATTTCTTGTTACACAGCATGCCTTTCGTGTGGTGGTACCGATGCCTGCAGAATGATTTCAGCCCCTCGGTGGGAAGTACACTAGATATTATGCTTTTAGCCATCGAGTAAGTGTTTAAGAAACACCTCACTGGCGCTTTCCCCGGAGGTCGTGCACTCCTCAGGCTGTGGCAGCCCCGCAGCCTCGGGCCAGCTGGAGCCCGTGTCCGTGGGGATGGTGGTTGGACATGTGAAGGCTGAAGCTAGCGAAGGATTTGGGGAAAATATCAGATGTCCTTGTGTATGCTGGATGTGGCCATAACGTGGCTTGGGAACTGGGCAACCTGGCTTAGCTGTTCCGTGAGCTCAGCAAAGATGAGCTTTGTGGGATTTTTCTTCTCACTCAGCTTCCTGTCTTCCCAGAGCTGCCTCAGCTGAGTGGAACCTCAGAGGTCCATGAAAGACGCCGTTTCTGAGTTGGTTTGTTCATCTGCAGCTGTGACCATCTGAAATAGACTTTGTTATAAAATGCCTACTCTAAAACCCCACAGGACCTCGTACTGTGTTACTTTTTCTAATTGGGGAAGCAAACCAGTCTTGTGGATCTGTACTACCTGGGGACCCTCTTGCCACCGCGGACAGGGCAGGGACGAAGGGTCCCCTCCGCCCCATGGGCTTTGCTGGCAGCTGCAGGACAGGGCTCGAATCGGGAGAGGGTGAGTCAGGGGTTCCTGGTAAAAGCTGAAGGGAAGCGGGGTTATTTCGGTGCGTTCTCACGCACTTTGCCGTTCTTTAAGATGGTTTTGTTGGCTCTCAGTAGAGCGCTGACGGATGGTTCGTGTTTTCCCTGACTGTCTGGTTGCCTCTCCGAGGGCTCGTTGGTGTTTCTGAGCATTTCTGCCCCGTTCTCGGAAAGATGGCTTTGCTGATTTAGACGGACGGTGCATGCCGTTACCGAAGCGACATGTGTTTGCTGTTGTTCTCATGCCCTGGAGATCCATTCTGCGAAGCACGCAGCAAATTCGGGGAAAAGACTCTTTGAAGTGAATCCCATGATTTCACAGCCCTAACTGGCATCCGCCTTCTCGCCCTCATTCCTTCGCTAGCTCCCAGGTCGGTTATCGTGTCTATGAATCTTCCCTTAAACTCGCTGGTGAGGATGGAAGCTGTGGGGCTCATGCCGGAGGTGCTGGTTGTCTCCCCCTGGACCACCCTTGCTGCTCAGGATGGCATCTTTGAAAAGCACCTGCAAGGCAGCATGGACACTTGCCCAGGTGGCTTGTAGCCATCCTCCCTCTTTGCATGTTGTCGGGGACTCCAGGAAAGCAGTCTCATGTCTGTCCCCTGGCTCTGGCCAGGGCTGCCACATGGCTCAGCTGACTGGGAGCACCCCAGTCCTCGTCCTGCCACATGGCCGGTGGAGCTGTTGTCCCAAGGAGGTTTGGTCACTAGCGTGATAAACTTGGAGTGACAGAAAGGGACTTCTTGTTAGGAGAAAGCTGTCTGGCAGCTGCGATGGGTCGGGTGGCTCTCTTGGTAAAAGAAATTATGTTATTGAGGTAAAAAAGCTGCCTGTATCTCTCTATAAGTTAAAAACTCACTTCTTTGTGGATGGGTTGGGCAAGGAACTGCACAGACATACTCAGTGACATTAGATGATTTGGCGTCCAGCGTTGCTGACCTTTCCAGCAGAGCTTTCCTGCCTGTACCTGGTTACAGATCTACCTTCCTTTAGATTGCAGCTGTACGGGGCGCGTTCGAATCGGTGCAGTTCGATCCCCACTAACCCCCTCGGCCCGCTGCTCTGTCCCCCGGGGTGCCTTTGTGCTCCACGCTTCTCCTGATGCGTACCCAGCAAGGTGAAGAGCCTTCGCGCCCTTCCCGCTGCTTTAGGGCTTGTGGAGCAAACTTGGGTTTTCTTGTTCTGTGTTCACGTGTGAAATGGAGACCATCGAAGGGCACGCAGTGTCTGTGCAAGTCCCGTCTGAGGACGTATTTGCACAAATGCAAGAAACTGGGAGAGATTCAGGGGGGTTGGAGTGTTTAAAAGCGTCAGCTTCTGCGACGGTCTTTGTCTGGAAAGAGTATCTTCTCCAAGATAAGCAAATGACCCTCTGGTTGCCCAGAGAAGTTGTAGATGTCCCATCTCTGGAAGTGTTCCAGGCCAGGCTGGATGAGGCTTTGAGCAACCTGGTGTAGTGGAGGGTGTCCCTGCCCATGGCAGGGGGGTTGGAACTGGATGATCTTTGAGGTCCCTCACAACTCTAACCATTCTATGACCCTTTTACATGTGTCTGCCTGTTCAATTTTTAATCTTTCTTTTCCAGTTATGTAAATAGTGGAGGAATAATATAAACTGTGTACCACTAGTAAGCTGATTCGCTCACTCCGAGTTATCAGACACAAAAGCACTGCAGGGCTGGTTTGCAAATTGAGTTGTGGGGTTTTTTTTGTTTCCCTACATCTGTGTTATTCTGAGCTCTTATGTAAACTCTTGGAATGCAATTTCTATATATACTCAGCTTGTTATGCAACTACCCTGTGCAGTGATGCCAAAGGGATTTAATTTTCTTATCGGTGGCTTTTAGAAGAAGTGATCAAGCATTCTTTCTGTGGAAAGCGCAGAGAATGATGAAGTGAAAAACAATAATAAAAATGACAGAAAACAAGGACGACTGCAAATTTAAAAAGGGGAAAAAAATTATAACGTTCCCAAGTCACAAACTATTTATGGTGGCTTTCACCGAACGTGTGATTAGCACTTCAGTGCCACTTGGCTACGTTCGTTCTTGATGGAAACGACTGAGTGGCTCAATGTATACATCTGTCTTACAACCCGTGCTGGATACGTTCTTCATGTATTATTGATGAAACGTGCTTATTTATAGCAGATGTTGTCTGGCAGGATAGCGTGGCGAGGATGGCTGGCAGCGCGTGCCATCAGACCCCTGCGCCGGCGCTTTTTAAAGCCACGATCGGCGCGTGATGAGTGCGGTGATGGGGATGTGCCGAAATGGCTGCGGCGATGGGTGAACCGAGGTGTGCTCTGCAGGAGCAGCTCTCCAGCAAAGCAACCTGGAGCTCACCGCTCCTCTCTGGAAAACCTCTTGGAAATCGTGAAGCTACTTCACATAGAAATCGGTATTTTTGTTTTAATTGAAATTCAGTTAATTAATGTATTACATACTAAAGAGAAAACACTGAAGGAAAAACTAACTCTGCAAAGTCAAACGTTATGGCTGCTGAAGCTGTGATGGTGAAGTTCACGTAGCCCTCGCTGGGCTTCTCTGTATGTGTCCTGGCCATCCTGCTAAAGCCCCTGATGAAGTCCAGTTCTGGTGCTGGTCAGGCAGCTCCGCCACGAGGCAGCGCGCTCGCTTCCTGCGCCCCCCGGTCAGTTGCTGCTCATGCTCAGCTCCTGCCTGCGCACAGCTGTGCAGATGTTACCCGTCCTGCCGGGAGGAGCTGCATCGGAAGCATCCATGCAACAACCCAGTGTCTGGACTGCCCCGATTAACTCGGTACCGCCACGTCCTTTGGCTGCCAGGGGCATGGCTGCGGCCACAGGGCTCACTGCCCACCGCTCCCCGTTCCAGCCAAAGTGGGAAATCAAAGGTTGAAAATAGTGCGAACTTTAAAAAAAATTCCACTTGGTTAGCTTCCTTCTATGCTAATGTTTCCCCCAGAAATATTTCTTAAAGGATTTTTTTAAATGCCAGTGCTTCAGTGATGTCCAGAAGGAAGGCTGGAGCAGTGCTGGATCGCTGTTGGTGATCCCCTCCATTGCCTGGTGCTTTGGGGAGTTGTTTCGGAGAGAGCACCAGACGGAGCTGCCAGGAGCTGCAGCTGGGCCACTTCGGAGGGACGTGGGGGTCTCCTGGGGGTGGGCAGAGCGGCGGCAGCACCTCTCAGCCACCCAGAGCCTTGGCAGCTGACAGATGGTGACACTAAGAAGCGACAGATGTTGGCGTCAGACTTTGAAACAAAGGCTTTGTGTAGTGTCAGGAACTTCTTGCACTTTGAATTTTGTCCGTAATGAGCTTCAAAATGCCGCCAGAAAAGATTTCTGGCGATGTGGCTGCGTCTGTCCTCGCCCGTGTGCTGAGCTGCTGGGAGTTCGCCTCGGTGTGCCGGGGTATCCGAGCTCTCCCGCAGCCTCTGTGCTCACCCCAGTTCCTGGGCAGCGATCCGGGGTGAGGAGGGTGGCGAGGAGCTGAGCTCCGGCGCTGAGCCGAGCTAGCGGAACCCCCGCGTTGGGTTAACTCGGCTTTTGGAGCCCAAAGTCCGACACATCGTCTGCTTAATCCTTCTGGAGTCAAAGCCAACACGTACTAAGTGGATTTCAGACAGACACGTCTGTGGTTTTACACATTTCTGTTTTCAGAGTAACTGTTGGAGTCAATGGTTAAACTCTTGATTCTTTTTCTCCCCAAAAGGACGGTAGGAAGACAAAACTGCGTTGCTTGTCCCCCGAAAGTCGTCTGCCTTTGTAGCTTGTGACTTAGTTTGTTGTTTAGCGTCTTGTAAGAGCAGTTGGGCTCTTTGGGTGCCGATCACGATTATCTGACAGCTGTGTCATCTCTGCGCAGCTTGGCATCACTGTTCAGAATAATACCGTATCGTCCAACTGCACTTTTTTTCCCTCTTTTTGTTGGGAATGCGCCTTATCTGAATGCCTTCGTATAGGGCTGGGGGGGGTTAGTTTATAGCTGTGCAGAAAGAAACCAGCTTGTTTTCTGGTTTTCATAATGTTTTCAGAGTCCCAGTATGGATGTTTATGTTGCCATAGGCTGCGGGCAGGAAATAGATTTGTTTGTCCCTTCTTATAGCTGTTCTGAATGCAGAAAATTGTGAATTCCATTTAAAGGGGAACTAAAATGGTGTCTGTTGACCTTCATTACTAATATACACTTCCATAGTTGGAGAAATAATGCGTTACTCTTTTGCTGCTTAAAACATGCTGCTCTTTCTGCCTTCTGTCCTGTTTCAGTAATACTAATAGTGGTATTAATTTTGTATTAAATTTCTCATGCGTGTAATCAAATCCTGTTCCTTTGTTAATCCAGCAATCTAAGCAAACACAAGATAGGAGTGTTACAGGAGAACACTTAATCCCCTTCTTTTGTTTCTCTCTAACATGTTTTTGGCTTGTTTAAGCAGGAAACGGGAGCGATTTCGTGCAGACAAGGTCAGCTATTACCTGTCCGCGTTTATGACCCGATTTAAGTTAATAATGTGTTGCTAAAACTCTTCCAGGTTTTAGTGCATCCCTGTCTGTACGTTTTCTATCTCAAGACTTCCCAGGAAAGCGTCTCTGCAGGAAAAGCCCTCCTCCCTGCAGCGTTTGGCACCCCGCGAGCAGGACTCTGGGGCTGTCCCCGGGTGCCGCGGTGCCATCCAGGACGTTCCCCTTGTGCCGCCGTGTGGCTCTCGAGCGGGACGAGAGTGCTCCAGAGCAGGAGGAGCAGTGCTGAAACCCGCATGTTCCTCTCCTTGCCCTCGAAGGCGTTGTCAGAGCAGTGTAAACCCCAACCTGCCCCCAAAGGGCCGTTGCTGTGGGTCTCCAGACCCACTGGGCAGGGAGCGGTGCGTGTCCCTGTCGACACGGTGCTCTTGCTCCTCACCAGCAGCCTCTCACCAGGGCGAAATCCCCGTGTTGTGGTGGGAGCAGTGGAAAGTCACTGTCTGCAGACTGAGGCACACTGCTTTCAGCTTGCATGCAACTCGGTCTTCTGTAAAAGGATGTTTAAAAAAAATACTCAGATTGCTTAAGTGCTTTGAAAGCAAAGAAAGGAAAACAGTTGAGAAGTGTAATTCCTTTATTGCCTGTGTGATACAAATGAGTGTCTCTTTGAGTACAAAGAAATGCAGATTTAATCACATCTTGAACATTTGAACTCGTGTTCATCAACTGGTATACGCACAGACTGGAGAGCGCGCGGGTATGTACGTACGCGCAAATCCTCGTTTAATTCGGCACTCGAGGTTTAGACGGATGAAATCGTTCCTTTATTAAGCTTACCTTTAATTGAGTGTAATCTTAAAAATAAGGCAAAACCTAAATCCTGCTCCTGATGAAACAGGAGTTAAAACAGCTTTTCCGGTTAACCCCTTCCTCCATCAAAACTACTTGTGCCATTTTTTTCGGAGTGTGAGAGCATGGCCACTGGAGAATGGTCACGTTTGAGATGGTAATGCAGCACACATCGAGCCATCGCCTCCTCTTGGCAGTTTATATATGATCCAGCCTGTGTTAGGAAGGGGGATTCTGTATCCCCCAGTGCAAATGTCAGTCTGAACACACAACTGCTTCCCAAATCTGGGAAAGCCAGGGCTCATCAGCTCATGCCCTTTTCAAGGGAAAACGTAGCTCAGTTTGGATTACTCCTGCCACGTGTTGCAGGCTTTTCTTTTCATTGGGCAATAAGAAGAGGAAAATCTTGTTTAGAGAAGAGTGAGCTTCGTGCCATTCTGTGATCGCATGATTTACAGAAGCAACTACTTGAAGTTGCGGTGTGAGGAGGTACATGGAGCAGGAACTACCTCCCGTAACAGTGGGAAGGGTCCCTGCCAGGGCCCTGGCTGCTGCAGGAAAAGGTACAGATGGCAAAGGGGAACAAACTTAAATACGCAGCGCTGTTTGCAGGTGTGCTGCAGCAGGTTTGGTGGGGTGGCACCTTTCTGTTGGGAGGTGCTCTGTGATTGCTGACTGCCATGTTGAGAGTCGGTAATAAATTTTCATCTCGAGCATGTGGTGCCTGCTAGTGTAGTTATTTCAGTGCATAAAAACCTACTCTGTGAAACCCAGGAGCTGTGCTTTCTGTTCTCTGAAGCATGCAGCTATGGTAATGTGCCTTTTCTTCTCTGAAACATTTTTATACTGCGAAGATCAATGAAATGTTGATTTCAGCACCTGTGTGATCCCAATGGTGTTTATATAAATAGGAACCAAATGTGCAGAGACCCTGGGAATTCTGTTAACTAAGGTAGAATTAATGCTTCATAACTTGTTTCCTTTTATGCAAGCACCTTGGGTACCCTGGGTACCTCCACGGCTGGCTGGCAGGAGGGTAACGTGGGCGTTGGGTGCGTGGGTACTGGGCTGGGCTGTGCTCATCGTACACACACCTTGTTGCATGTGCTTGGAGTGAGCTGGGTTTAGCTGCTCTTCCCTTCTTCCTCCCTCCAAAGGGAGGAAGAAACATGCCCTGTGACAAGGGCGACCTCAGGAGCAGATGTGACTTTGGCAGGACATGTCTGTCCCGGGCCCTGGCTGTGGCTCTGCTGCTCTTTGCTGAAGCAGCACCTGGAGCCTGTGCAGAATCGCCCGGGAAGTGCCCAAAGGTGAAATGGTCCTTCCCATTTCCTTCCCAGGTCCATAATCCTGGGAATTCCGGTCAGCTGGTGGGGCTGGAGGGGAGTGAACTCCTCCTTCTGCAGGGCAGTCTGCAGATGGCTCCGAAGGGACCTGCTGCAGGACGTGACAGCTGCTGACTGCAGAGTTTCAGGCACTTCACAGACTTTCCTTAAGCTGCTTAGTGGGGTTTGGGCTTTTTTCCTTTCTGTGTTTGCTGACACTGGCTCAAAGCTTCCCTTCAGGGGTCTGGGGAGGAGCTCGGGACCGTGTGCTCCCAGGGCAAGGGGGCAGAAACGTGTCCGTATGTACATCATAGCTCAGGGTATCTTTTCAGGCTCACAAACGATGAATCGTGTAGATCTGAGCCTTTCTTTCAAACCAGAACATCTAAATCTGGGTGTTCAAAATATGATTTAAATTTGGAATTTGAGGAGCATCCATAATCCTACCTAGTTTTACATATTAAACTTGCTCCTGCCTGCTTTTCCTAATTGGTGGGGCTTGCAGGGTGCACTCATCTCTGCTGACTCGGGAGCAAGTCTCGGGGTACGCTGCTCCTAACCCCCCTCCCAAGCAGGTGGCATGAGCCTAGGCAGAAAAGGAGAGATGTGTATTTCCAGCTTTAAAAAAAAAAGTTAGCTCCCTGAAATTGATGAAAGTAGTTTCTTTTTTCTTTAATTTTTGCTAACGATGCTTGTGTATTTGTACTCATTGGTTCCATGATTTTGCTTCCATCCTGCCAGATGACTTACGTCAAAGCCTCCTAAAAACTGGCAGTAAACAAACTACTGCTCATCAGAGCGAGTCAGTGACATGTCCTGGGAATAAATTTCAGGTTGTTTATGTTCCAGCCCCAGGGATGTTCCAGTGCTGCTGCTCTCAGAAATATTGGAAATCCTTGGGTGCTCTATACTTGTGTTCTGCAGGTGTCCGAATACGATGTTTGGAAGTGGACAATGACACCGCTTTCCCTTTTAAAGGAAATCCTGCCTCCTCTCCCTGGTGTCGTGGTGGCTCAGACTGCTTGCGCTCGTTTGCACCGCTGTGCACGACATCAAACGGGCGAGTGCGGCACCCTGCGAGTCTGGGGGTTCTCCACCCAGCCTCGCCAGCCTGGTGACGGCACCCAGGGATGCTCGGGCACGGCCACCGCTGTCAGCGGGAGCTGGGAAGCCCCAGGCTGGCCAGATCCTGTGTGGTCTCGTTAAAACCCAACTGCCACCATCGCCCACACCTGATTTCAGGGAGGTTGGTGTGTCTGGGGGCTCTGTTGGCACGAGGAGGTGTGTTGCTGCTCTGTCCCTTTGAAGCAGCAAGGCACTTCCGAGCAGCTGTTTTCTTCTTGTGCCCATGTCAGCTGTGGGTGAGGAGAACAATATTTATGTGCTGTGCAGGTCTCGTGCTGGTCTTGCTGGAAAAAATGACTTTGCTCTTGCTTTGGTTCGTTTAAGCACTTTGTAACGCTTATGTTGGGGCAGGCAGCATGTCCGGCGCTCTCCTCTTCTTCTCCTGTGAGACCTCCTGGCTTTTCCTTGACTGCAGGAGGGCTGTTGGCTGGTGCCAGCTCGTGGCGTGCCAGCTTGCGACATCTGCTCGCTCAGCCCTGCACAGGGAGTGACGACAGGGTGGGGGATTCCCCTGGAGGTTTTCCCCTTGCTCTTCTCCATCATCTCAGGGAAAGGTTCCCGAGCATCTCCGCGTGTACAGATGGCCATCAGCCACGGTGATGGCTCCTCGTGCTGGAGCAGCCCTGGATGTTGCAATACCCAAATAACACATAATCCCCAGGAACTGAAGTGGAAAACATTGTGAAGGTTGGAGAGGGAGCAGAGCTGCAGCTTCCTGTGGTGGTCCCGGCCCCTTCTGGCTGTGCCTCAGCCCCAGCCGTGCCGTGCACGGATAATCCCCCACCCCTTCCATGCCCCCCCCCCCCCTTTCAAAAACAGTTCTGGTTTTGAACAGCCAAACACGTTGGCGTGCCCGCATGGAAGCAGTGCCCTGGTATGGAGAGCGCAGTGTTCCTCTCATCAGGATAACGGATCCCTTGGCCGTGCGGTTGGGTCTTAACTCCACGGAGCTGAGTCAGACCCTTCTGTCGTGTTTCCGCACGTGCGGTTCAGTCTGGTTTGTGATCTGTACCACCCGATACCAAACGCTGCTCGGGCAGCTGCTGGGATTTTTGTCTTTGTTTCTCTTTAAACCCACGAACCTCCCTGGCGTCGGAGGCGGGGGGTGGCCTCTGTGCTGCTGAAATGCAGCGCGCGCGGTTTTCCCCCCCTGTTTCTGGGATGTGTGCTGAAAAAATAAAACTTTTATCCGTCTCATCTTTGTAACAGCGTTAAAAAGTACAGGGAGCTGAGAGTTTTAGGAGTGTTAAATAATTCAGTGCTAATTTTCCTGCTGTGATAATAAGAGACTTCTCTTTCCACGAGCTGAAAGAAATGTGCTGTTCTGCCCACAGCGATGCTCCTGTTCACGGTCTCCAGCAATTTCCCGTGCAATAGCCCCGCTGGGTCTTGGAGGGTTCAAAGGAGCCCCGGGAACCTCAGTGCCGCTCCCCGAGTGCTCCGGAGAAGGGGGGAAACGGGGACAGGAAAGCGAGATGTGAGTCACCCACACAGCTGGGGGTGAAGCTGCCCGAGCCATGTTGCCGGGCCCGGCTGCTGGGTCTCGTACTGGTGGCAAGAGGGTCTTGGGCAGCTGCCGGGCAAAGGGTTCCCGTGGGCAGACTGAGGCTGTGGGTACGTGTGCTCTGCTTCAAAAATAAATCAGGAATTGTTGTGGGTGGAGTTTTTGGAGGTTTTGGGGGATTTTTTTTCCCCTCCTGCTTTGTTATATTATTGAACAATTGTATGAAATCAAAGGTGTCATTGAAAATTTTTTGGTCGGTTGAATCAGCTTTAGAAGAAGTTTTGGCTCTGAGACTCTTTCGAAGCGGTCTGCGTGGAAGTGGCCGGGGAGCAGGAGCCTTCTGCCAGCGTTACAAAAGCTTTCTGCCCAAAGGAGCGATGCTGGTGGAGACTTACAGGGAAATACTTAAAATTTGCCAGGGAAACTTCTCCCTCGTTTCTCTGCTGGAGATGGACATCATCTGCAGCCAGTGCTCGGGCCACCGCAGCAGCCCTGGCCCTGCCTTTAGTGGTCCGGGGCTGCGGGCGCACACGCGGAGATGAAAGATGCCGCTGGGTTTGCGGAGCGCCACTGAGGCTGTGAGCTGACAGCTGCCCACCAAGGGGGCAGGGACCCACCTGGCCCCTCTTCAGACGGGTCCTCAGGTTGGGACAGCAGCAGAGTCGTCTTTCTCTTTGCTTTTTAGACTGGTTCTTGCATGAGACAGAGCTTGTTAGCATATTTTTGTTACAAAGCGGACCTGTGCCTTTGAGGAGGTGCTCGTGTTTCAGTGCTGGGCGGGCTGTACAGCACGTACTGTGCACAAATTTTTTAAAAATCATAAAAAAGCCGCCTTGCTGGACTCAATGGCTTGCCCTAGGCTGACCTTAGGGTGAGGGAGTGGAAGCAGGAGAGTTTGCCCGGTGATGAAACTGTGCAGTAACTGCAACAGGGACCCCCAAAGAGCAGCTATTTGTGGTTTGCGGATGCGGTGCTGCCACTGGTCGTCCTTCCTTTGGTTTCCAGACCCGAACAAACCTCTCCGTAGGCACTTGGGAAGCAAATGAACAAAAGCCTGTGGTTGGATCACTTGCTGTCTTAGAGAGTGTGTTCATACCGTGCCAGCAGATAGCATGGCAGCCTGTCCTGCTCGTTCTCCCCACGACAGCCCCGGCCCTTTGAAGTGGGGTTTATTGCAGGTGAACAGCACGAGCTCTCCGGAGCGTACCCGCCTCTCCCCCTTGCTGGCTAAAGGAGCCGGCGCTTGCCGGAGTCGGGAGAGATCCCACTCGTCCCTCCCCAGCTCCGCTGTGGGTGACCCCGCTCCAAGCGCTTGGCTGCAGGTGGGACGATGCTGGTGCTCAGGGACCTCGGGAGCGCCAGCTGCAGGAAGGGCAGCACGCCCGCTTTGAGGGTGGCACCGCGGGCACCCCGAAGTTGAGCGCATCCTGGCAGGTCGGGGTTGAGCCTGCCGACCCGTGCTGTGCTGCGCTCCCCGGCTGCTCCGTGCCTCTCTTAATGCTTCTCGGTGTCGCTTTTGCCTTGTGTTTTCCTGTGCCCGGAACAATCGCCGGTACACGCTGTTGCATCAAGTGTGGTTTGCAGTAATTTGGGATGAAAGGCTTTTGGATGCTTCCTTCGATTCTTCTGTGCAAGGAGGGAACAAAACCCGTCGTTTGAGCACGGTGCGATGGAAACGACCGCGGCTGTGGGAGCTCGTGCTGGCGTGGGAGCGGAGCTCCATGGAAGCAGCCCTGGAAGGCAATCCATTAAATTGGATCCCGTTGCTTTTTGCGTTCAGCTGAATGGGCAGCGCTGGAGCCGTGACTCACTGGACCACCACCACTGTGGTCTAAAAATACTTCAAGCAAACATGTCAGATTGATATTCCAGTGAGTCACCCTTCCCAGCAAAAGGGCTCGAGGAAAACTTTGTGCATTGATGGAAGCGACTCTCATCTCCTACAGCGCAGCAGCGACTTGGAAAAGAACGAGTGAGCTTTTTTCATGTGGAGAGCTGTTATTGGAAAGCAGCGAGGGGCAGGTGGGATTTGGTCGCCCCGTCACATCCGTCCCTGCTACCTGGGGACCTCTGTCCCCACAGTGGTCCTTGTCATAGGTTTTGTCACTGGGTGCTGTGCCCAGTCATTGTGTTGCTGGGTAATAGGAACTCTGAATGTTAAAGCTGTTCCCAGATTTCAGGGCGGGGGGGGACGATGGTAGGTGGGCAGGGTGAGGAGGTGCTGCGTGGCACATCACTGCCAGGCACGTGGCTCGGACCCCAATCTGGAGCCCTGGTAGGCTGAACACCAACTGTCTCCTCCAACGTTGAGATGTGAGTTGGGGCGCAGGTTCACGCGGGGTCCTGGCGCTGCTCTGGGGGGTTGCACTTGTCCCGGGCTCCTCTTGCTGCCCAGTGGATGGGCTCCTCCACAGGCAAACGGGGATTTGGAGCAAAGCCTTAAACCCAGTTTGTGCCAACAAACCGTCACGCTGCTTTCCTCTGCCAAACAGCGAGCGTCCCGTCGTCCCAGGGATGCCCCTGACCCAGTACCAAAGCGGCAGTGAGGAAGCTGCTCGCTTTCCCGACGCTCTCCCATAAGGAACAGCTCTGGGGACAGGCAGGGGAATGCCGGCTGAATTCAGGCAGCCCCGTTTCCTCCTGGTTCGTCGATGTGCCTCCGCCCGGAAGCCCACAGCCTGAGAAATCTGCTGCTTGAGTGCTGATAACAGCTCTGGGAACAGTGGTTTTACAGCATCACTTCCAGCTTCTCGCAAGGTCTATTTTCAAGCCTGGTACCTTGATGCCACACTCGACCTCTGCCCGGCGGAAGCAGCGCAGGCTCGGGAAGCGGCGCGTTCCTGCTGCTTGGGTGCAGTCCAGTGTCAGCAGGCAGCCAGAGGAACACAATCCGAGGGGTGCGGGTGCTGAGAAGGGTGTCCCAGTTGTCACCAGTGCCCGCAGAGCTGTGCTAGCTCCCAGCCACCGAGGAAAGGGGGGGAATCCCTCTGGGGGCTCCAGCAGGGCTTGGCATCATCTGCTGTCGCCTCTCCTTTGGCTTGAGCTGCGTGGCAGCGGGTTCCCCGACCGGAGAAGTTGAGCTGGATGACACAAGTGAAGTGGCCTGTAACTCTTCAGATTTATGTTCATCTCCGTTCTGCGTGCCGGTGGTGCGAAACACCCGGACGGCCTTGAACTAAGAGTGTAACTTGTTGTGCTATCCAGGTCGTTCTCTGACATCCCTCCACTTCCTCAGAGTTTAATAGGGGTTCTGTTCCTTTCCAAAGCAGTTCCGAAATGAGACACTGCTGTTTTCTATGCTTTTTTATTGTGGGCAGGAGAAGAATGGGATGGGTTGGGATCTCGCTTGAGGCAGTCAGTTGGGCACAGGGAGGTTTATAAACAAAAGGACAGTGAGGTCCTGGAATAAAGCTTGGGGCAGATTTTAAGAGCAAATTAAGTGACTCTTTGCAAACATTAGGATATAGTTACTCCTGCCTTCAGGCAAGAGGATGGATGTGTCCTGCCTCATCCTGTCCTCTGTGACTCCAGCAAGGTGTATAAGGTCCCTGCTCATGCTCGTAACCGTGCTCGCAAGGAGCTGTAGCAGCGAACTTGTGAGTTTACATGCAGCATTCTGGAAAATTGTGCACAGACTGATGAGGTGGTGCAGGGCACACAGAGGTACCTGCCTTTCGACAGGAACATGAGAGCTGGTCTGTCTTTTCCTGGCTCGTCTGCCAGAAGAGAAGGGAACTGGCAGGCCCAGCTTTTGCATGTGGATTTATTCTCCATGCTGACTGTTGGCTGTCCTGGGAAGAGCACCAGCATCCCAGCACAGGTACCAGCACCCTGAGCGTGCCGACTCTTCCCAGTATCTGTCCCCACTGTGTCTTCTGCTGAGCAAATGGGAAGGAGAATGTGTGTGGTCCAAAGCACAGAGAGATTTCCCAGTCACGTTGAGGGCCCTGCAAGGGCATTCCTCCATCCCCCCAAAAAGTGCTGGCTGCTGGGGGGAGACCTGCACTTCTGAAGCGTGTGTGCTTTTCTGGGGGGCATACCTGCAAGCGCAGGTGCTTGAGGCGGAGGGGCCGGGGTCGTGGTGCTGTGCTGGGGCTGTGGAGCCCGTCGTGACACCCCCTTGCGCTCCTGCCCCTGTGTCCCGACAGGCGGAACAGATGGGTGCTCCGGGACACGTCGTGACTGTGGGGACACCTCTCCCTGCTGGTTCCCATCGCTGGCAAAGGTCAGTGAACGTGCAAGCGATGTGGGGACGGGAGCCGTTCGGGGTTTGGGATGATGCTCTGCTGCAGGAGCACTGAGTGCTCGTGGCGCCGGGATTTGGCAGACAAGGTGTTTCAGAGCTTTGTCAGCAGAGCGTGGGTTTTGGTCATTCAGGGCAGCCGCGTCCTTCGACACAGCTCCCAACCTGTCCCTGGTGCTCCTCTGGCTCCCAGGGGCTTACGTACCTGAGGCCGAGTGCTTTTGTGGTACAAATTTATTGGGACAGCTGTGGAAGTTGCCTCCTGAGTGTCCCGGCATGTTTCAGCCTAGATATATAAAATTTGTTATAAATAATGTACATCATTATATATTTATTTTAGCCCCTCTAAGCACCACAGTTTTGTGCAGTGTTTTTCCCAAGCCTGCAGCTTGGGGTCCGGAGCAGCCTGACAGAACGGCTTTTCCCTCGGTCTCTGTTCCCGAGCCGAAGCTTTGGGGTTACGGTACCCACCTAAGGACGCAGCCCAGGAGTCCCGCGGTGGGGACGGCGGCACGGAGAGGGCAGGGAGGTGCCTGCGCAGCCCCAGCCCGTGCTGCCGAGGCACCCTGCGAGCGGTGTGGCCCCTGCTCCGTTCCCTCCCCGGGGCGCAGGAACAAGCCCCGGCAGGACCTGCACGTCGGGCTGCTCGCACGGCGCTGCAGCGCGGGCACGGCCCGGGGAGAGTGTCGGGTGGGAAATAAGGAGCTGGCACCCACAAACATGGCAGCTGTGCACAACGCCCAGGAAATGGCCATGTGAGGTCGGCTTGCATGGAGCGGAGCCGGCGTACGGATCCGGCTGCTCACTCGGCCCACTCCCTGTGCTCCCAGCAGCAGGAATGTGGTTTGTTCCTTTTAGCACGGTACAAACATTCACGTTCTCCTTTCTGACCCTATCGCTTTGATCTCCTCCGTACGCTTTTCCAGCAGTGCCTACTGGCAATGGAAAAAGGCATTCGCCAGAGCAATTTTGCTTTCCCTTTGAGTACAAGTGCATTAAGCCTTGGGAAACGGGACAGCAGAGCGGGATTGTGGAGCTGCGGGGCAAACAGGTGCATCCGTAACACCCTAACGAGGTCCTCCGGGTGCGCTCCTGAGGGAGGCAGTGGAGGTTTGGGGTCGTGATGCTTCTACTTAAGAGGATTTGCTTTCTCTTCTTTGGTGCTAAACGGCTTTTGCCCCGGGCAAAACAACCAAAGCCGGGGTCTGATTGCTCTGCCCTTCCCCAGCGCTGTTTTACCTGGGCACAGAGGATTCAGAGGAAAAGAAAAACTTACGAAAATTTATAAACATGTTTCATGGGGCCAAACTGTGAGTGAGCACAAATCAATTGCTCCTTTTATGAATTCATTCTGTCTCTTTTGAGCAGTAGCATTTTTCTCTTGCAGTATTTTTCTTTCTGTTTATTTTAGAGATGGGGCTGGAGGCTTCTGTAGTAATCATGGACACTGTGACTTCTGCGTGCGTGCTCCTCTTTGCGCCATGTAAGCTGAAAAAAATATCATGATTGTATTTGGTTAAAACCAATGTATCACGGAGGTAAATACATCTTTTAAAGGTACCTGCAACTGGGTTTTTAAGGAGTTATTCACTTCTGTAGATGATGCCTGATCATGTGAGGAGTAGATGCTCAGTGTTTCACGGGGCAAAAGCAGTCTGTTGGTTTAAGATACAGGCAGAACCCTCCAATTTAATGGCACTGAGTCGCTGGAGCTGGCATCAGGCTGCCATCACCCTCGGTGCTCCGTGGCCAGGGGTGCCGAGGCACATCATCGCGATGATGGGCCGCGGGACAGGGACAGGACTGGAGGAGGAAGGCGCTGTGCTCCGTCTTGGCAGTGAGGACACAAATCAAAGTTGTCATACTCTTTGGGTGACGGTGCAGGTGGACCCTGTGCCATGCTCCAGCGGCAGAGCACAGCCGCCTCGGTGCAGCCCCTCGCTGCGGAGCTTGGGGGCGAGGGGTGGCAGCTGCGTGCCCCAGGCTGGCGCGGCGGGGCCAGTAGCCCTGCCGGTGCTGTGGCACGAGCCTTCAGGAGCAGGCAGCATGCTAGTGGAGGTCCAGAGGCCTGGAGCGTGGTTTTAATTAAGCCCCACTGTTTTCCCAGCCCTCTTCCAAGAGCTGCTGCCGTGGCTTGCGGTGCTTCTCGTGGGGCGGGTGAACCTGGAGCTCTGTGGCTGCTGGCTCTGAGCTGGGTGGCTCCGGCAGCCGCTGCCAGCTCTGGCCACACACTGAGGTGGGCTTAGCCCAGGAGTGGGGTCTGTGCTTGTTAGCAGCATTGTCAGTGGTCGCAGGCAGGGCCTCCTTGCTCAGAAGGTGACCACAACACAGCCCAGGCTGGTGGATGAGTGTCCCGCAGGCAACAGCGGATGGAGCATGGATCATCCCGGGCTCCGGCGTGGGAAGCCACGTGTTGTCCTTTAGCCAGTGGACAGCTCAGCTTCCGTCCTGGGACGTGTCTTCCTCCTCCTGCTTGTCCAGCCCCACTCCTGACGGCTGTAAGACACAGCAGTATTTAGAGGTGTTAAGTGTGTGCTGTTATTGTAGGGAGCTGTAAATATTTACTTCCTTCCCTAAATCTTGTTGCTCCTGCCATCCCACCTTTGTTGCTGCCAGGCTCCTGGCCCAAGCAGCTGTGCTGAGGGGTGAAGGATGAAGCACAGACGGACTCTCCGATAACGGAAGCGCAAGGCTTAATTGCAGCGGGACGTTCCTGCCCCCGATGTCTCCGAGGGCAAGCGATAGTCTGAACTCATCCCTGCTGCAGCGCACGGATCGTGTCCGGTCATAGCATCCTGCCGTCTGCCTCGTACCTGGGATCCGTCTGTCCTGGTGCAACGGAAAATCCCTGGAGCCAGCTGCCCGTGTAAAGCCGAGCCTGTGCTGGCCACGGGTTATGGTGACATCCTGACCCACCGGCTGCTCTGCGGCTCCATGCTGCTTTTCCTTCTTCCCAGAGCCGATCCTCGCATGGCAGATGCACCCCCAGGTCCCGGCTCCGTGCAGTAAGAGAACATGAAGCCTTACTAGAAGCCTCTGCCTTCTTTTCTAACGCAGCTAGCGTTGTCTTGGAAAACCTAACCACGGAATTAGCAAAGCCAGGACTCTCGAAGAGCCAAAAGTATTATTGGAAGCACTGCAGGCAACTCGGCTGCCTCTGGGTCAATAACAGCTGGCAGATGTGTGAGTGTGGCCGAGCGGGGGGTGGGCTCGGAGGGGCGACCCCACTCCCCCACCTGCCACGGCCACGGGCAGGGGATCGTGCCGTGGCTGCGGCTCATCAATGTCCTCGCCAGCTGCCCCTCTCCGGAGCTTCCCAGCAGGCTGCGGCTCATCAATGTCCTCGCCAGCTGCCCCTCTCCGGAGCTTCCCAGCAGGCTGCGGCACCCTGAGTGACATCTGTGGGATGTGGTGGCGGTGGGACTGGTCTCAGTGCTGAACAGTAGCGCTGGTTCTTCCCAGCGCCTGGCCCCCAGGTGCCCCCTGCTCTTATGGGAACGGGATGCCTGCTGCTGCAGCTCTGCTCTTTCCTGGTGTTCGCCATCCCATCCCTGTGCTGCCTGCTCTTTGCAGCAACACCTCTCCCAATTCACTTGGAGAGGAACATTACTGGTTTGCCTGCAAACGCTGGTCCAGCCTCTCTGTGTTGCTGCCCAGGGGCACAGACTGTCTCGAAGCACAATGGGAGACGTTCCGTGCATCATGTCGTAGGCAGAACACGAACGCTCTGCTGGGAGAGCCGGCCGTGGCTATCTGGCCCCCCGGGATGCTGACAGTGGGGACCAGCACATGGCTGCACCCCGTCGTTCACATCCCCTGACCAGCCAGTGCTGCTGCAGAACCCCCGGCTCCTGGGGTTAACGCTGAGCGTGGTGTTCACCTGCCTTTCCGTGAAGGTGACTTGCTATTCCGGACCGCAGAGAGACTTCAAAGTCACAGTGCCCACCTCTGTGCCCTCCCTCCTTTGAAGCTTGTGAAACAAGAGGAAGTTGCCCCATCGGGTGAAGCCTCCCCTTTCTCAAGCCGACCCCAGGGTTTTGGGGGCTTGACTCATGATTTCTGCGTAGCTGGGGCTGGCTGCTCGGCACGCCTTGGCTTTCTGCCTGGATGACTAACTATAAAAAGACATGTTTGCATTTCTGCGGCGTTGGTCGTTTATTTCAGAAAATACAGCAGCGTGTTTTCAGGCAGACCCAAATACGGTCACTGCAGTGCCTCTTCTGTCATCCCCCTTTGAGACAAAGAACACCCCCGATTCCAACGCCTTTCTCTTACCCTGACCCACACCTGACACTGGCGACACATCTACTGAGGCTGTTGAGACCTCTCCAAGTCTTACCGTGGTGCCTGTGGTGTTCCAACGCCTTTCCGAAAGCCCCATCTCCCCGGGGACTGGGAGGCAGGTTCTGCTTTTGTACCTTAAGAAGAATAAATTCTACCATTTCTTCTGGGAAGAAAAATCTAGAGAAAAGAAGAACCTAGCCAAGGCCGTTTTGAGACAAATAGTTAAAACCCAAGAGGTTTGCTTGTTCCCGGGGGTGCTAACGGGGCGTCACTCAGGGGACTTGGCAGGTTCCACCGAGCTGCCTTGGCCACAGCAAAGCCTCTGTTTGCTGGAGGGGTCGGGTCGTTAACGCATCGTTAGGTGTGGCAGCTGGTGACTGTCAAAGGGGGTTTCAGGGTAACCTCGGTGTGTCTTGCTCCGGGAAGGAATGAAGGGGGAGGGGGCAGATTCTGCACCAGCGATGGTGCCCGCAGGTGCTCAGAGCCACTGGCTGTGCCAGGGAGGAGCGGACGGAGTGGCGCAGGCTTCGGCACAGGCTCTGCACAGGGGCTGCTGGCACGGGAGGAGGGCAAGGGCTGAGCTGAGGGGCACGTGGAGGGGTGACCTGCTAATCGGGAAAGCTCTTCAGAGAGGTGTGAGCCGTCCCTGGGACAGGAGGGCATGCTGCATTCCGCGTGGGCTGGTGCAGGGAAACACCCGCAGCCCTGCACGCGATCAACTCCCGTCCCATCCCGCAGCCCCAGGCCACTGCGTCGGAGCAGGAAAAGGACGTGGCTGCCGTCGCAGGTTCCACAAACACTTGCTTGGCCTTTTGGGATGGCAGCACTGTACTGAGTGGAGATGCTCCTCTGACAGGAGGCTGGGCGAGATCCGAAGGGAGCGGGAATCCTATGAATAGCAAGGACAGAGTGACTGTAATTAATGGCAAAATCACTTTTGGCTAGACACTGAAACTTATGAAGCAGGGTTTAAAATAGTCTCTAACTTTGAAAGATGAGGATAAAATTTAACCTAGGGGAGGCTATCTGACGTCTGCCTTTAAGAGGCTCTTACTCCTTTGCCATATGCCATGCTGGCCCTGTCCAGGGCTCTGTTTAATTAAAAAAAAAAAAAAAAACAAAAACTCGAAACAAACTAAACTATAACACCCCACCGTTTGTGTTCCTGCTGCTGTGCTGCATCTCTGCATTTGGGAAAGACTAAATCAGTGTCTGTTGAAAGGGTGGAGGCTGATGTCCCAGGGTGCGGCGTGGGCGTCCGCCAGCTCTCCCAGCATCGGCCATGGACTCGGAGTCCCACTGGCACGGCGGGGGCCTGAGCACCTGCTTTGGGTGACCAGTTTCCCCTAAATACTAGAAGTGGCATTTAATCTTTGTCTCTGGCAGTGATTTACACCTCGTGAAAATGAAATTTGGTCCTGGGTTAACGATAAATGGCAGTTAATTATAGGGCATCACAGTTCAACAACCTAAAGCTTAAGCACACGCGTGGGTACGGATGCGCTCCGCTCCGCGTGCGCGCAAATACACCCCTCCGCGTTCATCCCCGGACTCCCCCCGGCGCTGCCCAAACCAAACGGGCTCCGGTGTTATCGTCTGTCCGTGTATTAACGCACTCCTGGGGCAGATCCCGTCCAATGGAATTTGCCCCTTTTACTGTGCAGAAGAACAGCCCCCGGGTGGGTTTTGGTTTCACCCGGATGTGCGTGGTGTTCAGCAGCATCCACCGAATCATCTCCCCGGAGAGAGACAGAGCATCACAGGCAGCGACAGATGGAAGGAGGGATACAAACCTCCCTGCTCCGCTCTGCGTGATGTCTTGGGGATGGGGATGTCATCCTCGGCTTGCATCTGCGTGGGGGTTTCTCATCTTTTCCTGGAATGCCCCATCACGCCTAGGATGTCATTCTGGACAGGCCTGAGGACATCTGGCAGATCCTGGCTTTGCACTACACTGAAGCTGCTTTTGTCTAAAAGGCTGGAGCCGCTGCTGCTCCCCGCAAGCGCGGTGGCACGAGCAGTGGCCACCTGCGGGGCTGGTTGGTGTCCGCTGGTGCTGCAGCAGTGGCTGGATGACTTCTGCGGGGACGGACACGGCTGCCTGGTCCCATCACTGCTGGCTCATGTCACGGCCACCAAGGCTGAGCTCTGACCGCAGGGACAGCAGCCGAATGGGATGGACTGCAGGGTTCGAGACCTCGTCCCCGCGAGGAGCAGCATGCCGGTGGCGGAGCGATGCGACTCCTGCCCCAGCGCGAGGCCCTGTGGTGGCACATGGAGAGGTTCTGATCTGTGGTGCGGCTGGCTGGGAGCTTTCAGATGAGGAGTTTTGCTTTTGAGGGGAAAAAAAGAAAAAAGGAACAGTTTGTTTGTAGAGCCTGACACCTCCATTTGGTGCACATCAGTTTCAACAAACTTGAGCCAAACAAAGAAAATTTCCAAGATGACCATATGTATATTCCCTGGGATCTGGACTCTGGGAGCAGTGTAGTCCTGGGCTCCAGGGCTGCATCTCCTGGCAGTGAAACACACAGGAACGTCGGTGTCACTGGGCGCATCCAACAAACCTCTGGGTCACTGGAAACTGGAGATTTCAGCCTAAAACTGCGGGGCTGGAATCTCAACTGTTCTCATCCTGGATGGGTCGTTTGACACAGGTTGTATTAATTGTTTCCAGCACAGGATCTGGGGCAGCTTTTTTTTTAAAAATTTCTCTTCCCTCTCTTCTCCATGTTGGCTAATCAGGGCTTTCTGGGTTGGGTTTTTTTTTATGGTCTTACCTGGGTGAGATGCAGAGAAGTTTCTTCACACTTACGCTGCCCAGCCAGACTCCAATGGCCATTTTGGGAGGCAGTTACAGGCACCGCAGCCAGGATCACCACTTGGTGCTGCTGCTATTCAGTGGTTGCAGTTCAGTGGCTTTTGAGGGAGTCATGCCATATACATGGGCTGGAGTTCTTTTGTATGTCCTGCTCATTTCAAAGTATCGTTTTTGGGAACTATTTCCCAAAAATCAGAAAAATTGGGAAAATAGTTGTAGTATGGAAATGAAGAATACACGAATGAATACATAGAAGGTGAAATTTAGGTTGAAAGCATAGAATTATCTGAATCTTCATTTAACTGGGACACTTGCTTTTTCCAAAAAGTGCCGCCTTCACCTGGACACATCTCTCTTTCCACAAGCTCACTCATCTAAGGAACGATTTCATCTTGCTCTGCTCGGTGTCAATGCTGTTTATACACAAACGTTATTTTATTCCTGCCCTAAACCGCCGTGCCTAGAGAGGGACTTTGTGTGGCTGTGCGTACGTACGGAGCCGGCGGGATAACGTCCCGTGGGGAAATGATGCGCTCGAACGTAACCCAGATCAGATGGGTCTGGTGATGGTGGGGCCGCAGCCGCCCCTTCCAGCGTGGGAGTGCTGGGCTCCGGCAGCGGCTCCGGCTGCCGTTTGCCTGTATCCCGAGGGATCTGCGTCCGCAGGAGCCCGTTGATATTTCACGAACTTTCTAAAACACCGTGTGTAGGTGTTTCTGAATTCTGAAAAGCGTTTGCTGGGTGGAAGCGAGCGACTCCGAAGTCAATTACTCAAATTTTCTCCCTTTTTTCTTCTCTTTTTAAGACAAAAATCTCGGCTTGACATATGTAATTTGAGCACTGAAGGACGTTTTTATCTGAGGTGCAGCAATTTGTCTGTTTTTCTGATTCAGTTGATATTATTATAGCTGAGATCCTTAGATACCCTGCTAAGCTGGTGAGTAACAGTGCTGTTTATGCTGTTGGTTTGCTGAAAAATGATTGTGAGTCAAAAACATTTGCGTCTGAGCTTTCTGAACGTCTGATGAGAAGTTCACTAGAAGAAAAAAGAGCATAAGACTAAATTACAGGGCAGATATTTCTAGAGAGCGGTGGAGTAGTGTTGATTTTGTGTTATTAAGACTTTGTCAAAGAAAATAAATAGGGACACTGGAAGAATATATGTGGGCTTTTTATTCAAAGCAAACAATGGGAATTGCTATTTATAGCACACAACTGTAGCGCTAGGAATTGCCACAAAATGCCTTACAAGCAGCTGACCAGGTACCCAACTGCTTGTCCCATGGCTTTGACCAGGGGACTGGGTCTGTGGTGCCAAAGCTATTCCTACGGGAATGCAGCCCGGGTAGCCCTGTCCTGTACCATGGCACCGTCACATCGCCGAGTCCCACAGAAACACAAAACATTAGTGGCATCCCCACAGTCATATCAGGCAGGAGGACAGCAGCAACGGTGATGGGCAGGGGAGACGGGTCCGACACGTACCAAGGCTTAGGGAGGAGCAGCGGCGTTTGCCTGCAGAAGGATCCTGCTCCTCTTGCTCGGCATTAGCCCAACAGCAGCTGCTCTGGATGCGAGTGTGCCGACGTCTGTGCGCCAGTACCGCTGGCAGGAGCGCAGCTCTGTCTGCAGAACCGTGCCCTAAAGGTCCCGGTGCAGCGGTTCGGACCTGGCGCAGGCGGGAACGCATCCCGCTTCCAGCAGCAAAGGGTGCGGACGGGGCTGCCTGCGGACAGGGGCCGGGTGCTTTCTTTATCCCAGAAATTCTCATTTTGCAGTGGATACGGATCTAACAGGACTCTCATGGTGTGACCCTCGCAGTGATCTGTCAACTGTGGCTTTTCTCAGCCGAGAATATTCCGTTTTTATCGATGGGTCAGCCCTTTCACGGCCGGTGCTGTCTCCATCTCTGTTGCTGTTGAAGCAGACACTTAGCTGGTGGTACCTGGTGTATCCACATCAGCTCATGGAGAATTGCTCTCCTATTTACGTTCCTGAGCGTGGAACACAGAGATGAGCCTACCATTTCTTTTTATTTGAATTAGAAAAAAAGATATGCCGACCAGAAGTTTAATTTTCTCTCCTGATTTTCTTTGCCAAGGCTCAAGTTTTCTTTTAAGGCAATTAGAAGCACAAAAACGTTGGCAGTTAACAGCCAGTATTAGCTAAAGAACTAATGGAAAAGCAGTCTTATCAATTAGCAGTTTAATGCCAGCAGCTTTTGGATATTTCCTTTGATTTTTTTTTTTTTTCTTCATAAGTGTATCGCTTAAACTGCAAGTAACTTCCATGGGGTCGCTCCTACTCTGACTTAAAGCAGCCGTAATGTTATTTAAGTTTTGAAATGACTAGAGGTAAATCAAATTCAGGTCATTTTGCTTCTGAATAGGAACTTGCACTAAGGAATTGAATGCATTTTAACTAATCCACTTAAAGTCAAGCAGTGGCTTAATTTAGCCGATTTTGCCTGAGCACGTCAGTCCAGGTACGACCGCGCGCTGCTTTCCAACCTGCCCCTGCCCCCCAGGGATAGAGCGGTGTGGCAGCCAGCAGAATTAACATTGGCACCATCTGAGTGCTGGGTCCTGAAGTGCAAAATGAAAAAAAATACATATTTGGAGAAATGAAGTCATGGTCTGGATGAGGTTTTCTTTCTTTCCTTTCCAAATAGCCAGTAGAAATACAGCACTTCTCTATTCAGGAGGAAAATACACTACATTGGATGAGAATTTGAAGCGTACCCGGTGGAAACGAACTTCGCTAGCCCTTAGGCTGTACGTAGCAGACAGGGTTTGAGGACTCCGTCACAGTGCTGGGCTGTTGGGATGACCGTGCTGCTTGGCTTTCCAGCCTGGGAGCGCACGTCTTGCTTGGGGCACACGGAGCCCCGGAGCAAAGCCCACCCCCCTGTGCTGGGGGAGTTCTCACGTCCGTCTTAGGTCGACTGAGATGATACTGTGGTCCTGCCTGACTTGAAAATCCATTACTTCTTTATTTGTTTTCCAAAACACAGTGTCCTGATGTGCATTAACTTCACGTACGTGGTGTTCACGTGGCAGGCTGTTAAGTAGTACCACCAATAATTAGGGCTAATTTGCCACTAAAGCAGATGAGAGCACGAGTACGCTTTGCGATGTAGGTGCCTGCCTTTTTAATGGTGATTGCTCCCACGGTAAATGGTAAAGTGTGGCCTTTCATGTAAGGAGCTTCATTTATTAGCGCAAACGATTGAAAATCTGGTTGATTAATTAGGAGCCTGATTCGCCACCAACTACCAGTTTCTCTCTGATTGAGACGGGGACGGGTTTTGTTGCTTTTCCGGCACAGCTCCTTTACGCGTGCAGGACCGTCGGGTTTTTTCTTAGCACCAGCAGCTCCTGGCTGGCTCAGCCACACGGCTCTTCCGAGGGCGAGGACCTACTCATGGCAGGCACTACCTGAAATAGGATTTGAGGAATAACTGCCAGGCTTTGGGGCCGGCTGCTGCTGGCAGCCCAGGAGGGAGCCCAGCTGCCGAGCCCCCGGCCCGGCCCGGGGTGCACAGGGAGCTCCATCCTGGCCGGCTCAGGGTGGGCATCACAGCACCGCAGCGACTCGCGCTGCGCTCACGGTCGGAGCGTGGGGATGTCTGGCAGAGCGATGGGTCTGGAAGTGCAGGATGAAGTCCTTTATAAACGCTCCTGTCTCCTGGCCGTTTAATGGTGCCAGGGTGCAGCCACGAGGGTCTGGCCAAGGGCTTCACAAAACCCTGGCAGCACTGGGCAGCTCATCCGCACGAAGCTTGGCACAGCACGGCACAGCAGCCGACCTTGGGCGTGCACATAGCAGCCCCCTGCTACTCATGGCTGCTGCTCCGTACCGGCATCGGGAGAGAGTCAGAGTGAGGGCACGCTGGGGAGGCTGGGTGGCTGCGCGCAGGGGGACCGCGCCACCCGGGCAGGATGTGCCAGCTGTTTCCTGCCAGTCGTGATAGCGCGTCTGGGACGGTGGTGTTTGCTGGCTGCAAACCAGATGGGGATTATCGGCTCCTCGCAGGGATGCTCCGGGGTGCTCGTGTGATCCTGTTCCTGCTGTTAGAAGTGCCAGAGGTTTGTGCTGCATTTTAAAAGTGTACCGAGTGTTAAAGACACTCTTAAAAAGAAAGTAGAACTTTTGTACTTAGTTGGATTTCGATTTCTGATAGATTTTTTAAAATAAAATTTTACTTTAAGATAAAACATTTTAAAGTAATTTTGACTAAATTACAGGTACTGATTTTCAGGCACAAATGTGTCTTAATCTAGTTAAACAAAATACTAACTAATATGTAAGAGTACAGGTTTGCTGTCAGCATTTTATAGAAGTCAAGCCGTGCAGTTTGTGGGAGTGACAAACTGCTTCTCAAACCTCAGCAGCATCACCCTCCCTCAGTGACATCTAGAGAATACTTTCTGTCCAGAACTTGGTCAAATATTTCAGCTAAATTCGGTTGAGGTGGGATTGAGGACATGAGAGGTGGAGGAGCTCCTTCCTTTTTCTTCTGTCACATGTGTAAGTGGCCGTGAGCAGATGGTATTTACCAGGTGCGGGGCGCCGACGGGCTCGCTGACCATACGCAGTCGAATCCGTTTCCCTCGCCATGTACAGTAACTGCACTACAGTGTAATCAATGCCAGTCTGGAATGCAAAACATGCTTTGAACTTGCTGCTATGTATCCAGTTAAGGAAGCTTTAAACTACTTTTTGAAGTTTTAAAAGCTGTTTCGTACGTGTTTAACCTCAGCACAATTAACAGGTGAAATTGCCCGTTAAGTGATGGAGTGGTTTAACTACGTCTGCGCGGACTCGCTGTTTTCTGTTGCGCACAAAAAGGAAACGTCGAATTACACCAACCAATGGACTATACTTCCCCTTTCTGTAGCTTAAAAAAACCCAAACTGCCACCACAAAGCAAGATTGCGAACTGATGATCTGTATGAAGAATTGCTGATTTAAATTATCAAAGTCACTTAAATGGGAATGGCCTGCTCCGGGCGCAGGGGAGCGCTTTGTACAGGGGATGATGGTGGTGCCAGGACCTGCTCTGTCAGCAGACATCCAGACAGCCCCTTCTGTGCTGGAAACAAATGCCAGCACTGTGGAACTGAACGTCTGATGGACCGAAGGGTTCCCTGCCCCAGGGCACGCTGCTCCGACACATGCATCCCTGGCCCTTGGCAGCTGGAAGCACAGGGTGCTCCTCAGCTTCCTGCTGTAGTCACCACACTCCCTTTGATCCGAGTTGTCTTCTTGTCCAAAAGGACATCACGGGAGTGCCAGGGCTCCCTTTCATCCTGCTTCCAGAGGGAAAATGTTTGCAGGGATCACCTCCAGCTCGTTCCCTCGCTGATGTCTTCTGGGGCGCGAAGAGGAGCGGCTCTGACAGCGTGTGGGCAGCCACGGGTGATGGAGACCCGGACTCCGGAGCCAACAAGTTCCAGTCTCCTGTTTGTTTTTGTTGAGGGGATTCCTCTCTTTTTCCATTCAAAACAGGTTTGTGCTCGCTTTCTGAGGCCACGTGTGCTGTGGATGGGGCAGCAATCCCCAATGCACCCAAATTTTCAGTGCAGTGAAAACCACTGAGTCTGAGCGAGGTGCCACCGATCCGTCAGACCTTGTCGCTGCTGCAGGAGTCACGGTTCCCACGTGTCCATGCCTGGGTCATATAGTTCAGCACAAGATCAATGCATCTGAGCTCCACCACAGCCAACGAGACACTTCATTTGAACGAAGCCGGTGGAGGTGTATGGTAGAGACTGGAAGTTTGATGTCCTATATCGTGCGCGGCGTGGGAGGCAAGTTTCTCAGTAGAAGGGCTTTTAGGCGGCTCTGTCAGTTGGCACTACGCTGCCTGCTCACTAAATGTCTCTGGGAGCAACATGCATGCTCCGAGAGCATTGCTGGAGAAATTGTAGAGACTGGAATGGGACTGGAACTGAGTCTGAGTAGGAGTTTACCTGACGTGTGTTATCACTGCTTATTCTGGAAACAGAGAGCCAATCTCTACAGCACGCGTGGTCTTCTGCAGAGCACCACGGGTGCCCTGCCCCGCTGGCATCCCTGGGGAGGCACAGGCAGCCTTTCCAACGGGGCTGCTGCGCTCCAGGGCGAGCCGGGTCACCGGCCGATGGTAATCGCTTGAACATGGCTGTGCTCGGCTGCTGAGAGCAGGTGGCAAATTGTGCCAAGCGCCGTGTTTATAGGCAGAGAAGTGAGGGCTGCTGCTGGACAGGAGGGGACATCCCCACCGAGTCTCTCTCTTGGTCTTCTGTCAACTCAGGCATGTTTCACTCACCAGTTAGAATGCTAATGAAGCTTCCTACATCAGCTTCTTCTCCGGCTTCCCCTGCATCTGGAACTGGGTAAAAAAATGATAAGGTATAAACCATACATCTAATCACAGGAAGGATGAGCACAGCTTCCTCCCAGTGACTGTAATTGAGCTGCTTCAGCTGGGCCAGTGGGTTCAGCTCGTTCAGCCAAGCACCGAGAGTTCTTATTATAATTGGGAATTATCTGATGAAGCTGCAGCACTGGGATCTGATTGCATCAGCTAATAGGTGAAGTGCTGATGAGCCAGTTTCGGATACGGACCCATAGATCAGCCCAGCGATCTCTGCCACGTACAGGTCCTTCCAGCACGCAGGGAACAAACAGCCCCCGGGGTTTAAGGCTTTCACACCTCTCCTGCAGCCCACGGGTTCCTCTGCTGCCAGCAGTAGCTATTTCCAGCCTTCGTTAAATCCAGGAACGCTACCGAGATGGTGGAGGGAAAGGAGAAAAGGAAAAGGAGGGTTTTTCTGCGCAGCTGGAAGTGACAATTGCGGCGGCAGGTCCTCACCTGCCCCGTCGCCCGCCCGCCCTGGCACGCCGTGAGCCCCGACGCGTCAGCAGGAGTCAAACATGTTGTACTCCAAACCCGTGTCCCGAGCGCCGGGGTGCCGGCGGCGCGACCGGCGTGGCATGAGCAGCCGGAGAGGCGGAGGAGAGTTTTGGTGACAGTGAGCTCAGCATGTCCTTGTGTCAAGGAGGCAGCAGGAGGGCAGAGGAGAGGCAGCGAGCAGAAGGTGTTTTTGCACAGGCTGAGGGAGAAAATTCCTGGGAGAAATCTCTGAGCGCTGCTGTCTGCAGCGGGGGGACCGGGACGTGCGAGGGACACGGAGGCAGAGCCCGGCGTCCGGCCCACGGCCCTGACCGGCGGTGGGTTTTGGAGGGCGGCCACCGTGGGGGTGCTCAGCAGTAAAAAGTGCCGATGGATTGGTGGCGATCGGGGCTTTATATTAGATTTCTTGATTATTTATTTTTTTTTCTAGGAGTTTTACAAGATGTAAACTGTGAACTCTGGGTGCAGTGATGTGAGGATTAATCCTAGCACTGCTGTTCTCAATATTTACACAGTTACCCAGCCTTCTTTTACGTTTCAGAATTTTTTTTTGCCTCAGAAACAACTTCCTGCGACAAAGGGTCCTCTGGGGTAATTTCACTGTGTGTAATAGGGTTTCATTTGCATTCGTTTTGAATTTTCTGCCCTTTAATTTTGTTAAACGTTGCTGTTTTCTAGTGCCATCGGGCAGGTAGAATAGCAGCTCTTGTCTGTAGAGCAGTTGTTCCACAGCCTTTCACCGAGGCAGGATGCACACAGACGTACCCCCAGCCTGCTCTGCACCTGCGTGTGCCGGCGGAAGGGGAGCGGAGCGCGAGAGGACACCCGATAACGGGATGCAGAATGGCTCTGTTTGTAAACCAGATCATCAATCTGAGAGCCAACAAGCCGGCTGCTGAAAGAAGAAAAGGAAAGCAGAGCCTCATCCCGAGGCGTTCTGCGACGAGCTATGCGAGACATAACCTCAAACCATGGGAAGCCCTGATATCCCATGAAGTAACAAATATTTTTCTATTAATACCAGCGTTTTTATTGCCTCTTTCATCCTGAAAGAACTCCTAGTTGGCTTTTTATTCAGTAATGACCCCTCCTTGCCACTGAAATGCAAGATACTCCCAAAGATACACCGACAGCAGAGGCTTAACCACAGGGACGAGCCGGTGCAGCGGCCCGGGAAGGGAGAGCGCGGGGTGTGTCTGAAGGCAGAGGAGGATTTTGGCCAGGCAGGCTCCAAGAAAAGCCGTGGGCAGCAGCAGGTTGCCAACAGTCATGGCTGGTCGGGCAGCACTGGAGCAATGGCCGGCTGCGGTTCTCTGCCGAAGTGGAGCTGCTCGCCGCGCTCCTTGCAGGCTTCCCCGCTGGACGCCGGCCCCGGCACGCGCTGCCCGCCCTGCGAGACCCCGCAGCGTGCTGCCCACCCGGCTCCGCTACCCAGGGAGTGGGGACGGTGCCCTGGCACCGCTGGGCAGCACCATCACCCGCGCACCGGTCCACGGTGCAGAAGTGCCGCATCGGGAACGGCTGGCGGGGCTCGGATGGAGGAAGGCTTTCCTGCGCCGTCCTGCCTGGCCAGCTCCCAGCCTGGCTGGCCTCGGCACGGGGAAACAGCTCCTAAAAAGGGGGGTGGGGGCTGGAGAAGAGAATATCTCCAAGCTCAAAAAAGGACAAATGTATATACGCATACAGATACAGTATTTACTATTTCTTTCATCTGTTTGTTTGTATATGTGTTTAATCACAAATGTTTAGTCAAGAAAGAGACAGGACATGGAAAGCTTCAGAAAACCGTCCGAGAGAGAGTAGGGAAGAGAAATGGAATAAGAATGCCCTGCAGGTCCTTGGGCATGGCTCCAGGGCAGCCACCGAGAGCCGGCGCCCAGCCCCGGTTCCATCCTCTGACCTGACTGGGGATGCTGCCCGCCGGTCGGAGATCGCTGTGGCTGGCAGCCTGGGTTCTGGCTGGCTAAGGTCTGCCGTGAGGTGCTGCTCCGCGGTAGCCCTGAACGTTTTCCTCCAGAGTTGAAAGCTCTCTGTGGGCGTGATCTGCCAGTCCAAAGAGAAGAAAATCTCTGTTTGGTCTGAAGGGCAGAATTTGGCAGGGTTTATGGGGGAAATGCCAAGCAGGCACGAGGCTGGCTGCTCTCCTTGACACAGTCACGACTGTTCCTTAGCTCCACTAAGGCACATCTGGCTGTCATCTCTGCACATCCGTATCCTGTGATTTACACACTTTTCTCCTGATGCTTTATGTGGTTTTATGCTGCGATGAGGCTCCGGAAAGAACAAAAGCGTGTCTTTCTGCCCCTCTGAGAGCCAGCTAATACGCATCTTTGCCGATTGGCATTCAATGAGTGCGGAGATCATCAGATTCCCCTCTGTTTTTTAAGGAGGTGGAGTCAGGTAGTACACAGCTATGATCTGATGGCCTAAATGCGACACTTGCTAAGTTCTCACGCCGTTCACATGTTCGGCAATCCAGAGGTGCTCCTTGAAGAGTACTGAAACAGTCAGAAGAGGAACAAGAGTGAAAGGAAGAAGGTGGAAGAGGCGATATAAAGCAAACTATATATTCAGCAGCATTTTAGTCTTGTCTGTTCTTTCCTTAGCAGTTGTCTTTTTTTTTTCTTGCTGAAGGCTCCTACAGAAGATAAACAGAAGAGCTTTTCTCTCGGAAGAGTAACATGCACGGCGATCCCCTTCCTTCTGTTTCCTCCTGCAGACAGACCAGTCTGCAGAGCAGCCTGCTCCACCCACATGCTGCTTTAGCAGTGGGAGAGAAGAGGAGATTCTCCACTGCCTTACGCTCCCCAGTAACAGGAATGTTTCACAAGCTGGTACTTACTATGCTAGTACGGAATTTTCTAAATTACTTTGTGATTCTGAGTGGGAAATTTCTTCCTAAGCTACATGGGCTTCCCAGGTATTCCCAGTCTTAATTCTCAACATAGCGAGCTCACACCTTGATATTTACAAGCAGCTCTGCAATGGGTCGGAGAGCAGGCTTAGGACGGAGGGGTGAATAATGATTTTGCAGTGACCCTCAGGGTCATGTTTTTGAGCAGTTGCAGACTTGAAAAGGACATTTAGATTTAAAAGGAGTACTTTGGGAGTACTGTCATAGGGCTCTGTCATGTCAGTGATGCGGACGTTCACCCCAAACCCCTCTCACCCCGAAACTGGTTGATTGCTTTCCCACCGTATTGATCAAGAGCAAGGAAGGAGACAAGCGCGGTCTCCTCCGTAAGTTGTGGTGACTTACTGCAAAGTTTGACAGCGCTACACGTTTGGGAGTTGTTTACCATGGGATAAAACCTGCCCTGCCAGGGGGAAGGGAGTGTACCCTACCTGGAAAAAACCCCAAACAAGCCAAAACAAAACACTTCTTCCATAGTTACATCCTAGGACAGTCATTTACTTACTCTATTTACTGTCTGGATGGGAACTGGCTCTGCCCACCTGGGGCCCAGAGGGACACCAGCGTTTCTGAAGTTGTGCGTAGGAGCACGATCGATAAATCTTTAAGAGCAGCGTTGAGAACTGACGTCCTGATTAAGTTCAGAATTGCAAGAAACCCTTGGGGGAGAGGTGGGAAGCTGAGTGCGTAACAAGAGGCCGACCCCAGAACGGGAGCCTCTCTAATGAGGGTGGTTAGTAGCTAATCAAAAATATTGAGAGCGGTTTTCTTGGATTTCTGCACCCGCGTGCCGTTAGCCACAGTGACTCGCGGGTAACAGACTGTAGGAATCACAGTGCCACAGACCAGACGGGCTCAAGAACAGATGTATTTCTTCTGCTTTCTCTTCCATCCAATCTGGAGGCAGCTCTCTGGTCACAAAGTGTTTTGCTGCCGTGGGCAGGGCGGTGTGCGGGTGCGTACTGAACTGAGGATGCCGGATGGTGGCTGCGGTGCCCCTGTCGCGACGCCCAGGCATGCCTGCGACGTGCCTGGTGCCACCTCATCCAGCTCGCCAGGGCTGCGGGCACGCGCGGCGCGGAAGAGCCTCGCCATGGCGTGGGCCAGTGCAGAAGGAGCAGAGCTCCCGTTGGAACGTTGTGAGCTCCGCAGTCATCGCAGAGCTGCCGAGCCGGGATGGACGAGGACTGGAAAGCGCTGTCCGTGCTGCTGTCTGCGGCTTGGGTTTTTGTCCGAAGTATTTTGACTTGAAACAATGAAACGCCTGAAATATTTTTGGAGGGTTTCTGTTCTGCCATCGCATTGGTCTCCTTTGGTTTAATTCAGTGTGTTCGCACTGGAGGCAGCGCTGCCCATGCTCTCACACTCCTCTCGTCAATCCCAGCTGGCACCTCTCCATCGCCAGCTCGCCTGCTGACGCTGCTGTCAGGATGTTGGCACTGGGGCTGTTGGGACAGCTCCTGAACAGTGCCTCTGGTTTCAGGGACTCGGGCTTCAAACCCGGTCTCTGCCAGAGGTTCCTTCTGTCTCCTTGAGTAGGGGTGTCACGTCACCCCAGCGCCCTTCCCGAAGAGTGGGGATAGTGGTGCTGCTTCTCAGCTGCAGGCCCGGGGTGGCGGCCGTTCCCTCACGTGCGCGCGATGCTCTGGGCTCAGTGCAGCCGGTAGGTGCTGGCGTTACTGCTGCAATAATAACTGGGATTTGAAACGGGAGGTGGCATGAAAGGTTCAGGCCAGCTCAGGTTTGTAAACGCGGGAGCGCGGGCGGTGGACGGATGAAGCGGCTGTGCGGGGGCTGTTCTGTGCCGCAGCAGGTGGCTCGGCTCCCAGCGTTGGGTGAACCCGGGTGCCAGTGCAGCCCGGCCGACGGGCTCGCACCCACGTCCCTGCCCGGGCCTGCGCCCAGAGGCGCGGTGGTTACGGCACCCGCGGCACCTCTGCCCCCGCCCGCCCCTGCACAGGAGCAGCTGGGAAGGGCAGGTGGAGCGAGCGGCTGCTCACCCAGCAAAAAATTCAGAGCAGAGTGGGAGAAAGGGAGAAAAAACCCCCACCACGATGGGAATCCTCCCGAGTTGGAGCGTATGGAACGCACAGGGCTGCCAGCGAGGGCCGCCCCCTCCTCAGACTGGGGACCCGCGGGTGCGAGGGGAGGGGGCGCTGGGTCGCCTGGGGTTTTCCAGCAGGTGATGGGGCCAGCCCCGGCGGTGATGCCGCAAGTGCCCGCCCGCCCCAGGCACGGCGAGCCCGGGCGGGGGCTGCCGCTGCGGCGGTGCGCGGCCGGGCGGGGGGCCGTGCCGCCGCGGGCGCCGGGACCGCTGTCCCCGGGACCGCTGTCCCCGCTGCGCGGGGCCCGGGCGGGGTCTCGGGGCGCGGCGGGGCGGCCCGCGGCCGGGCGGCTCCGGCTCTCCGCCCCCTCTCCGCCCAGGAAGCCGCCCCGGACGCCGGCGGCGGGGAGGGGGCTGGGGGCCGGCCGGGAAGTTTCGGCCCCCCGCCGGCCCCATCCATCCTCTCCCGTCCCCTCCCCTGCCGATCCCGCCTGGCCGCGCCCGCTGCCCGCGCCGCGCAGGGGCGGTGGGTCGGCCGCCGGCGCGCAGGCGGCGGGGGGCGGGCGGGGGCGGCGCTCGGCGCCCCGGCTGGGCTCGGCGCGGCGCGGCTCGGCGCGGCTCGGAGGAGCGGAGCGGCCGCGATGGGCGCCTCGGCGGCGGAGCGGCGGCGGCGGAGGCGGCGTGGGGAGCTGCTGCGGGGGCAGCTGGGCGCCCTGGCCGCCCTGGCCCTGCTGCTGGCCGGCTGCGCGGCCGGCCGCGGCGGTGAGTGTGCGCCGGGGCCGGGGGCCGCTGCGGGGGGCGGCGGGCGGCGGGCGGGGCCACCTGTGCCGAGGTGAGCCCTCCCGGGGCGCGGGGAAGGGGCGGCGAAGCCCGGGGGGGCCGGGGCGAGCGTGGGGCGAGCCGGGGCTTGCTCGGCCCGGGGGTCCGTGCCGGGGCCGGAGCCCTCCCCGGGCCGGGGCCGTGCGCGCTGGGGGGTGGCGGTGGCCCCCGGGAGAGGCGAGAAACTTCGCGGGAGCGGGTGCTGCAGCCGGGCAGCGCCGGCGGAGCGGGGCTCGGCGGGTCCCTGCCGGCTCCCGCGGGAGAGGTGCCGGCGGCGGGGTCCCCGCGGCGGGCGCGGCGCTCCGGTGCCGGCCGGGGCACCGGGCGCGCTCCTGTCCCCCGCGGCGGAGCCGCCCGCCGCGACCTGCCCGCGGCCGCGGGGAAGCGGCAGCCGCGCTCCCGCTGCGGAGGGTTGCGGGGCGGTTTGCGTGGGCTCCCGTGCCCGTTCGGGGAGGAGGAGGGTTGCGGAGGAGCGACGCGCTCGGTCCGGGGTGCTGAGCGGCGGCTCCCGCCTCGTTCCGCCGGCGGCTGTGCGGAGGGGGTGGTAGCAGGCGATTTGTATTTTGCGTTGCAAATATGTGAGGGTAAGCAGAATTTACGCAAGGCTTATTTTCCTTTAAGTGAAGGAGAGCGTACTGCTCCGTGACTTGAATTTGCTTTTTAAATAAACAGACATGTCTTAGGGGTTTCGCGGTGTCCAGCATGGTGTAAGGAATGCTCTCATGTTTAGGAAAGAGCACAAACACCAGCTAACACTTGAACACGTTTTTTTCTATTGAGTATAACAACGCTTGGGTGGGTGGGTTTTTAAGATTTGGAACTTTAACGGCCTTAAATCAGTCGAATTTTCTTTTTTTAATGCACATATTCTAAAAGTTACACTTGTTTGTCATGAACGCAGTGATTACTTCTGAGAAGGGAGACCAGGAAAGACAGACATAAGCATCGTTGTAAGTAAACAGGGGTGTATGCGCGTACTTAAGTGTATTTAAGTCTACCCACACAGTATACGTGGATGTGCGACACTAATACCAGTCCTTCTTTTGCATAAACTCCATAGACCTTGGGTGAGAAGGTGCTTTCTCTGGCGTACTCTGCCTCTTGTGCTGGTGGGGCCAGACCTGTGCTCTCTTCCTGCTTTCTGTTGGTGGGAAACCGAGCTGTCTCCAGCCTCTTCTCCGTTGGAACAGACTGGCTGCTTGCTGCTTGCCTTTGCCACGTGACAAATTGTAGATTACACGGCAAAGGCAAATTTCAGACCTATTCTAAACGGTGCACAGGGTGCACACTCCTTTCTGACGGGTAGTGCGGGATTCCCATCCCATCCTTGAACATGGTTTTCCTGCTGATGCGAAAGGGAGCTCCGTCCGCTGAGTGAAGGTGGCACAGGCTGTAAAGGTCCGTGCCGCGGGTAAGTTTGTCTCTGCTTTGCTGGAACTGCCCAAAGCGTTGCCCATCCAGCACTGCTAACTTCGGTCAGGCTCTTGCCGTTTTGCTTCAGTTCGGGAGAGTCTCTTGCATTGTTTGTGATCAGAGTTAGCTTAAAATTAATCTGAGAGCTGAGAAATAGCGTTTGATGCAACAGACACGGCACCCCGGGTGTCTGCAGAGCCGGGAGTGACAATGGGAAGAATCGATTCACAGGTGGAAATTTTTCCACAGCGCCCGCTGCATCCGCCGCCTCTCCGTGGGACCTGAGCGACTGGGCTCTCCTGGGAACCTCGCTGGCAGCCGACAGCCTGACGCTCTCTGCAGTTCATGTTTGAGTCATGATTAGACAGGAAGTGGAAAGACATATTTTGATTTGGGATTTAAATATTTTTGCCGTGTAAAGATGTGTGGTTTAAGATCAAATGTGAACTTTTGACTCAACTGCAGTGCCTGTATATCAAATGGCATCTCCTCTCCCACTCTCGTGGTTGGGGGGCAGGAGGGGGCAGCTGGACTCTGCGCTTCGAGGGCAGTTTTAACCATCAAGGGGATGTGGCGTTTGGAGTAACGAACTGGGGGCTTTGGCTCAGCAGTTTACGTGGCTTACGGGCAGCTCTCACATCCTTGATGCCAGTGAGACTGACGGTGGTGTGAAGCTGGGCGTGGGCGTCGCTGGGTGCAGCGGAGACCCTGGAGCAATGGCTGCTCCTGTGGAGCCTTTGCATCAAGGTGCAATCCAGCCCGACAGCCCTCGGCTTCAATCACCTTTTTAAATGATAATATAATATGATATTTAACCTTCTCACTTTTAACGCTGCTGTTTTTCCTGGTCAGTCCGCTTCCCCTCGGCCACCGTCTCTGCCACGGCCCGGATCCAGAGGAGCACGGCTTTGTGAGGCACGGGTGGCCTCTGTTTGCAGAGGGGTTCGAGGTGCCGAAGCCTCGTTCGGAAGGTGGATGCACTTGCATCAACCCACAAGAAATAGGCCAGAGCTCTTCCTGAAGAGGCAGGTAACCACGGAGTTTTAACTGATAAGCCATCCATAGTGGGCAACTCTGGAGGACAGGGCACAAGATCCGGGTTTCTGTTCTGGTGGCTCCGGCTGCTTTTCTGGATGCCTTCACCTCTCCGTGTCTCACTTGGCTGGGTCTCTAAAACGAGGCCTCCTTTTCAAGTCGCTTTGAGATCTCCTGATGCTAAATGATGTGTAATAACAAAGTGTTATAACATTATAATGTTTACGTCAAGGTCATTGCAAAGACCTTCATATTCCACAAGGCTCAGGCTTTCAAACATGGATACAGTGCAAATCAAGCATAAATCCAAGTTCACAAAGTTCGTCCGGGCAGCGAACGTACAGCTGGGGTGCCTCTTTCTCTCTTCCAGGCAGTGTAAGTCCGTGGTTGTGCTCTGACATCAAGGAAATCACACTGGTAAATAAGAGCTGTAACTGAGATCAAACACAACTCTGCAGACCCAAAATACAGCTCCAGCCACTGGACTGCCATATGCTCTTCATTCTGCTGAAGGGGACTGGAGGTAGAGGAAAGTTACAGAAACGTCTCGTTAACTTGAATAGTGTGAGCTGCTTCCAGAACTCTGACTCTGCTGTCCGTGCAGAAAAAGCCAAACAAAGCGTGAAGTTTTCTTTTTTTTTTTTTCCCCTCCCCCCCCATCAGTGTGACTCTTAAATTCTCTCTTGTAAAGAGAGGGAGGAGTGGAGAAAAGAGATTCCTTCATTGTACGAAACCATCTTCCAAACTATGATGATTCAGGTTTTTCAAGGGAGGCTTCTGAGTCAGGCTTTGTACCAGTTTGCTGTCGTGGACGGGAAAAATAGCAGGGACATCAGTCAGTGGGTTTTGTCTTCTCTTCTTTCTGTGTGCCTGTGTTTTTGGCAGGACGGTAAGGAAAAGCTGGGTCTGATTCTGCAGCCCTTACTCACGGGGATGGGCACATCCAAGCAAATGGAGCTGCCTGCGTGATTCAAGTGTGGAAGATTTGGGTTGCTTTTAAGTCTTGTTTTAACTTGACGCGAGTGAAGCGTTCGGAACGGCGGAGCAAGGCCTGCCAGGTGCGTTTGGATTAGCTCTGAGACTTACTCCAAATCCAAAGCTCTGGCTGTTTTCCCAGGACTGGTGGGTGCCTGATCCTTCCTGCGGGCTGCAGAGGGTCGAGCACATCCTTGTGACAGTAACACACTTAGGAAAAGCCTCCGAGTGATCCTGGGTGGCACGGTGGGAGATGGGGAGCAGGGATGCCAGCGTGTCCGCCTTCTGCCCCGCGCCAGTTGGAGGAGCTCACAAGGCTGGAGTGAACCCTACAGGCTCTCTCCTCCTGACCACGTCGTCGCGGGCACTGCCTCACAGGGCTTTTCCTTACCAGTCTCCGTACTGCCAAAACAGCCTTGAAGAACCTTGGTGTGACAGATCCTGGTCCTCTAGCTGGGAATTGGGTGAAAACTCCCTGATTTCGTTTGAATGTTTTGGTTTGCGCAAACTGAGAAACCCAAACCCAACTTCAGAGGTCACGCAATGAAAGCACGAAAGCCGTTGTTTTCCTCACCTCTCCAGTGAGGCGTAATCCGACCTTCAGCGAGAGTAATCCTAGCCCAGATGTAATGCTGGAACCACTGGACCCCTGGATGTGGGAATTTACCCTCATAAACTAGGGAGAGGTGTCAGGCCAGAGCGTGGTATGTGACCTCTTTGGCAGGGAGCTTGTTTGGCCTTGCAGGAAATGACTTGTTCATTTATTTCGTACTTGCTCAAGGTCCCGCACCAACAGCCGGCAGGGAGGGAGGTCTTCTCTCGAGCAGCTTACGGCGCGGGGAACGGCAGGGACGAGGCACGCGCCTGTGCTTGGAAGGAGTGTGGGGGAAGGCGCTTACAGGTGTGCTCGACTCTCAGCATCTGCTTACGGCAGGGACAGAGCAGGGCTTGGGCAGCCGTGGAGCTGTGCTGGCTTCAGGCTATCCCTGAAGAGCTGCCTTAAAAGCGTCCAAATCGCCGTACCTGCCAGTGTTTGGCATCCACTTAATTAAAATGTTATGGAAGCGCCGGGATGTGTGCCAGGCTGGTCAACTTGCCAAAGTTGGGTGCCTGAGGTAGACTCCGGCATGGCACCTGAAATCCCAGGATCCTGCTTCTCAGGATGTAGGATGCTGGGCTTCGGCGGAGCATGAAGGCAAAAGGTTGCCAGCCTTGCCAGCTGTTCATAACCAGGGTGAACATGAGGTGGCGAGACGGTGAGCGGCAGGAAAACTCAACAGTCGCTGTTTCTTCAGTGCCCGCTACGGGAAGGCGGCGCGTGGCTCCGCGCCTGCCTGCGCCCGTCTGACCATAAGTGCTCGGTCCTGCCCTGCCTGCTGCTGGTGGCTGCCCGGCTTGGTGGCCACCCCACTCGGTGGCCACCCTGCTCCCTGCCTCCCTTTGCCTGCGCTCTGGCGTTTCGCTGAGTGTTTTCGCAAGCTAACCCAGCAGAAAACTTGCCCGGGATAAATAAAGGAAGTTTTCTGCCAAATGAATGCACCAACATGGCTCCGTAAGGAGTCGTAACAAGCCGGGGATGGAGAGCCCTTGGGCTGTGTCCTCCTCTCTTGATGGCAACTCTGTGGTGGCTAGAAAAGGAATTTTTTTTTTTCGTTTTCTCTTTTTTCATCTGGTTTCTGTGCCTTTTGGAGTGGTTCACGTTACCCTTGCTAGCTTTCCTGTCCACAAGGAAGCATAGAAAATTTAGCTTTTGTAGAGGCTTCACTAAGGTGAGACTTGAAGCAAAGAGCCAGGTTTCATGGAAACCTGTCACCAAAAACTTCAGTGTGTTGCTTTCCCAAATGAAAACCACATGGGGTTCATGGAGCACAGAGCCTGAGGGATGCATCTTGTCACTGCCGTCACTTAGAAGCCAGAGCGACTTCTTCAGGCAATTTCTGCCAAAAGGCAGGTTTCTCCCGCGGTACGCCGTGCCGCGGTGGGAGCCGCCCCGGGCTGAGCGTTGCCACCTGTGCCAGGCATGCTGTGTTTTACAGCGGGCGTCCAGGCGGCTCCGTTGCAGTGGTGCGTTTTTGTGAGAACACAAAAGGCGTTTGCTTTTTCCAGCCGTGTCTTCCGTGTCCTTCTCTAGGCCGGTCTTTAAGCATGGGATTTTAAAAAGTGCTGGGGGTTTTCAAAAGCTTCGTTCTGCTCCGGGTTTTACCTTTAATAGCACCACGAGTCAAGTCAGACCAATGCCAAGAACTGTTGGTAACCTCATCTTAATTGTTTTTTCCGCTGCTGTGGCTTTATGGGAAGAAGCCGTGGGCATGCCCAGGTGTGGGCAGGATGTTTGTAGTCCTGCTGCTTTCATCATCCTGTCCCGTAGACAGATGTAAGGTTACACGGTGAGTAAACCTCTGTGGCTGATCTGCTGCTGCCTTGCTCGCAGCATCAAAGGGGGATCCTGAAAGCAGTACGTGTGTGTGATTTGCAGCTCATGAATGGACTCTTGGCTGACCCTGAAGGGATGAAGGTGTTTTACCTCCGCCTCTCCGTGGAATTGTGGCTGGACTGTCAGACTCTCCTCCAGCTCCGAGCAGCCTGTCCGTGCGTTATTTACTGCCAAGGGCACCCTGGCTCTGGAGTCTGCAGTTCGCTACTCGGAACCCCAAAGGGGTGGTTCCCTCACCCTTTATCTTGTCTCCCGGCAAAGTTTACATCATCTTTTCTTGCGTCGTCTTCCACAGAAGGTCGAGTCTCCTCAGCAGTCGCAAAAGCGCTCGTGCAGGCGGGACTTAGATCTGATTTTTGAGCTTGGAGGTTGACAGCAGCAGAGCTGCCTTGATACGGAGATGGCCATGGGATAAGCCCGCTGTACCTGGGGATTTGGGAGGGTCTTCAGGCCTCCATCGCTTTGGCAATGACATCAAAGGAGCCCCTGTAGGACATTAAATACATGCAGTCAACGTGCTCGTACATAGGACGGCTGGATTTCAGCTTGACACTCGGATTTGAAAGCAAAAGGGGCACAATCTCTAGGTGCTAAGCTCTTCCTTAGGAGCAGGCTGAGAGATCTCTGGAAATGAGGGGATTTCTCTGTGTGTTTGATTGTTGAGGGGTAAGGAAGGACAAGGAAGGAGAGGGAGCGGGATGGGACGTTGCATCCAGTGGCGAGGGCTGGTGAAGTGAAGGCCACAGTAACTGGAGACAGCTCCAGGGTGGAGTAAAAGCTGAAGCTTGATGTGGACTGAAGATGTCGAAGCTGAATTTTTTTGGTGGTATCCCTGAGACTAGGAGCACTGCACAAGGACTCTGGGGAGAGGTCCTGGGTCTCGTTCTTCTGAAAAGAGGGAGGCGTTGAAGAGGAGTCCAGATGTGGTGTCCAGGGAGAAGGCTGTGTGGGACAGTAGTCGCTGGGACTTCATTTGCCTTTTACGGACTTTTTTGGCTAACAGGGACTGCTGCAGAGGTGGGGACGGATGTCATCTGCCTACAAGCTTTGCCTGTGGGAAGCAAACAGTCCCAAAGTCCTGTCTGGGACCCGGCAGCTGCCTGCAGGCGCAGAGGAGAGGGGTGCAGGAGCGTGCCTGCCGTCCTGCCCCGTGCCATCCCCCTGCCCAGCTCTGCCAGCTGCCGTGGGCGCACTGGGTCGTGGGCGCCACGCCGCTGGGCACGAGCGTCTGCGTGGGGAAGGGGACAGACCTTTCATCGAGGAGTAATGCTCTTGTGCACAGGGGAGTGTCGGCACTGGTTTGGAGACACAGATTTCGTTGGTTTGGAACATTCCTTTGCCGAGCTACGAGCCGAGCAGCTGCACCACAAGGCTGAGACCCACCATCTGGTCTGACCTTTCTGTACCTCCAGTAGCGTGTGCGGTACTTTGGCCGACAGCCGTGTTTGTGTGTCCATAGGCAGTTGGGCCGTGATCCAGGGGGAGCACTCGGCTTGCGACGTGTGAAGTAACATGGTTGACTGCAAGTGGGCTCGTGTGTGTACGAGGGCAACCAGATCTCCTTCCTCACTCGAGCCGTTCCTCAGTCCGCTGCCTTTTCAGAGGAAACGAGGCAAGTAGGCATGTCCTCAAATGGCAAAGTAGCGAAACTGAGATATGAGAGGAGTTTGCGGGGCTCTCCCAGCCCTAGAACGACGGAGCTCCAGATGGAGCACGGATCCGGAGATGGGTGTATGCATCGGTCCACAGCGTGCTGACGCGTCCCTATGGATCAACCCGGGTGGTCTCTTGCAGCCCCGCGGTGGCCGAGGAATGAGAAGCGCGCAGCAGGGATGTTCTGTGGGAGGGCAGTATGGCTCATCTGTGGTGGTGGTGGAAGAGAAGGACGTTGTTTGGATGGTGCTGAGCGTGCTCTTCTAAAGAAAGCTTTGGTGTGCCGAGGCTCGTCCTCGGTGTTGGCTCCTGCAGCAGGCATCACCTCTCAAATGAGCACTGCAAACAGATTTTAGTGGCTCAGTAAGGAAAGAGCCTGCTACTGTCCACTAGAAGAATCTTTTTGATATGCAAGCCAAAACCGTGCTAACTGAACGGCAAACAACGGAAGGGTCTGCTATTAACATAATTCTCATTCAGAGATAGACTTGGCTGTTTTCTTTCCCTAAGATGGCCAGAACATCCTGTAACATAAAGCAGGAGGAGAAGCGAGCCTTACATGGGCATTCCTTTCTGCTCTGAGAAGATCTGCCCTCCAGTTCTCAGTGCACCTCTTTGTGATAGTCCGTTTGTGTTTTCTTTCCAGCGCGCAGGGAAAATGGGACAGAAACTCTTTCAAACGAACATTGCGTGCACTGAGACAGGACAACAGTTCAGTTTAGGGGAAACAAGAACGGAAGTCAATTGACTTTACACACAACGATGGGTACCGACAGGCTCGTAGCATTTGATTTCTGCTGTTAAAAAAGAGTAGGTCTGTGTGATGCGCAACAGCGCGGGGTGGTGGCAAGTAGAAAAGAGCTGTTAAATGCCTTTCGTGCTCGTTAGGTGTCACGCAGGACAGGAGCTGGTGAGGATTCTGTCCCTGATCCTACTTGACGTACACGTCCTGCTCTGTTCTCTGCAGAAGGGTGCCCTGGTGCTGCAGAGCCCTGCGGGCAGCAGCCTCCACCAGACTGCACAGTGAGAAGCCACCGCATTGACCGGGTTCCCCAGAGGCCTCCTAAGGACGGAGCTGCCGCACAGCAGGTGGACTGGTCCCTTGGCGTAACCAACGTGCGGTACCATCCTCGAGATCTTTTGCATCTTGGGTCTACGTGAGCAGAGACCCTCCTGCCACAGTACTGAGCGTTCTGGCCTGTGCTGGGGCTCTCAGAAGTCCTGTTTGAAAACTGCGCTGAAAAGATCCTTGTCCCAAAGAGCTTCCTTCCAACGCAGCGAGCTGTCGTGTCCAGCTTGCTTGTTCGTGGTGTGCTTGTTCGACAGGTTGCATCGCTTGTGCTCACGGCGAGGTGTTGCTTGCTCTGGGCTCCTCAGAGCAGTGTTGCTGGAGAGCAGGGAGAAGGAGAAGAGAGGCGATACTTTAAAAAAACCCTTAAGTTAATTTTACTGCTGACACAGTGAAATAAATGATGAGTTTCATGTTCTTTGGATTTATTCTTGCGCTAAATCAGAGGAGGCAACAAATCAAGCTTGCTCAGGAGCGGAGGAGTTTTCCAAGAACGTAACTGAGTAATGTAAAAGCCTCGAGTCGGAAAACGATCCAAGGCGAGGCGGTGGGAGCACTGCCGTGGCGTTGCTGGGAGGTGGTCAGGATGTTCCGGGGGGAAGGCCGATGGACTGGGAGACCTCAGGAGCCATCGTCATACGGACTGTGTAGCTGATGTCATACCTCCCACGGGGGTTAGGGCCGTGGGGACGGAGCCGATGCCGTGTCCAGGGTGAGGGAGGTCTGTACTTACTTGACAGGTACTTTCTTGAAGGTTTACCGGGGGAACGAGTGGCTGTGTGGTTCCCAAATGCTGCTTTCCAGGGCAGCCGTGCCACACACCACACCGGACCCAACCGTGGGCAGCCCATGGCCCAGTGGTGTCCCCTGAAGCAACACAACCTCCTGGTTTCCCTTCCTCTCCCAGATTTCCTGAGCGTCAGGCGTTTGGCGAGATGAAACACGTTCCTCGTGGGTCACAGTGCCCCAGGCCCATTGGTGTAGGATGAGACCAAGGAGGAACCTGGAGGTGTGCGCTGAGATCCCTCACCAGTTACCGTCACGGGCAAACCGGACTCGACTTGGGGAAGTTAATTTAATTTTTCACTAATCAAATCAGAGTAGGATAATGAGATATAAAAACTAAATCTTAAAACACCTTCGCCCACCCCTCCCTTCTTCCCAGTCTCAGCTTTACTCCCAAATTCTCCACCTTCTCCCCACAGTGGCACAGGGGGACGGGGAATGGGGGTTGCGGTTGGTTTGTCACACGTTGTCTCTGCCGCTCCTTCCTCCTCAGGAGGAGGAATCCTCATACTCCTCCCCTGCTTCAGCCTGGGGTCTCTCCCACGGGAGACAGTTCTCCACAAATCTCTCTGATGTGAATCCTTCCCATGGGCTGCAGCTCTTCACACACTGCTCCAGTGTGGGTCCCCCACAGGGTGCAGTCCTTCAGGAACAGACTGCTCCAGTGTGGGCTTCCCACGGAGTCACAAGTCCTGCCAGCAATCCTGCTCCAGCCTGGGCTTGTCCTTCCATGGAGCTACAGGTCCTGCCAGGAGTCTGCTCCAGTGCGAGCTCTGCACAGCGTTGCAGCCTCCTTTGGGCATCCACCTGCTCCGGTGTGGGGTCCTCCGCAGGCCACAGGTGGTTCTCTGCTCCACCGTGGACCTCCATGGGCTGCAGGGGCACAGCCTGCCTTGCTATAGTCCTCACCACGGGCTGCCAGGGAATCTGCTCTGGTGCCTGGAGCACCTCTGCCCCTCCTTCTGCACTGACCTTGGTGTCTGCAGCGTTGTTGCTCTCCCATGTTGTCACTCTTCTCTCCAGCCACAATTGCTATTGCACCGCAACTTTTTTTCTCTTCCTAACTATGTTATCGCAGAGGTGCTACCACCATCACCGATGGGCTTGGCCTTGGCCAGCAGTGGGTCCATCAGACACGGGGGAAGCTTCTGCAGCTCCTCACAGAAGCCACCCCAGTAGCCCCCCTGCTACCAACACCTTGCCATGCAAACCCAGTACACTCAGGCAAGGTTGTGTCTTGCACGGATGGATCTTGAGGAAGGAATTAGTCGTTTTTCATCTCTATTTAGATCCTGTCTAGAGTTTCCCAGTCTTAGGAGCTTCCTGTGACGAAAAGCACAAGGTCTGGTGACTCCCGATCCCCTGCTGAAATCCAGCGTTCCTGTGGGAGGGTGTTGGGCGTTCCGCTCCTCGGTGCCGTGAAGCAGCACTCCGACACGCCGCTGGTGATGAAAGCAAGTTGAGAGAGAAATTTGAGAAGGTTTTGGAAAGATAATGAAATTTAAAGGGAGAAGAATGAAAAAAAGCGTCAGTCCCCACCCATTATTATGTGCTAAAGTTAAAATCCTTGGGAATTTTGCATCAGCTCATGCATAGCAGACTGTAAAACGAAACGACAGCAGTGGTGGTTTTGTTTTTAAAGCCTTGATCATAAGGCTATTTTTAAAAACATAACAAAGGCTTTTTGTCTTGTTTTAGTGGAAACCACGTATTTTCCAAGGGAAGCTCGAGCTCTGTTCATCCCGCTACCTGTTGCTTACGTGCGCGTTCCCACGGCGGCTGGTGAGCAGGGCCGGTGGCGGTCGCAGCGCCGTTTGGGGAGGGAGGCTGAGGACCCGCGGACCGCACGGCCGGAGTCTCGGAGTGTTTGAATTGACTCTGGTGGCACGGTGCCAGCTGACACCAGCTGAGAATCTGGACAGAACAACTTGTCCAAGGTCACCTCACGGGCTGAGAGCAGAGCAGTGGGTTGAACCCGGGTCTGCGGAGTCTCACGTCGGGGTGAATGACGGGTGCACACCGCGCCGCGGAGGGTCCCGCCGTGCTCACAGCCCTATAAAGGAAGGGCAGCGTCAAACGCGTGGTCCGGGTATGGCGTGGAGTATGGCCCTTCTGTGCCAGGATCTCTGGGTAAACATAGAAACTTCCCCCACAGTATTATTTATTTCCTTAAAATACTTCGGAAGGTTCAAGTTTGGGATTTTACTAGGAAGGTGCCCTTCCTCTGTGCGAGCTCTGGGCTGGGCTCGTTTCTCGGAGGAGAAGGGCTGGGGTGCTGCTGCGCCGCTCGTGCCTTGTGCCCGTTTCGGCTCGTCCCCGCCGTCGTGGCTCCCGTGCCAGCGGGTGGGAAGCGCTCCCCGGGGGCACCGAGTGAGCGCGGTGGGCGGTTGGGCAGGGAGTGCCTTCGCAGCGCCAGGGCGGGCTGCCGCCCCGCGACCCGCAGGGGAGGCTCTGCAAGCTCCAGGGGAGGCTCGGCACAGAAACTGCCCCTCGACACGTTTCAGAAGCTTCGTGTGCTGGTGTCACACGTTTGAGGGCCAGGCTAGAATCCGTTGAAGCCCATGATAGTTTTCTCTATTGATTTCAAGGGTGACAAAGATCCTATTCTTTGAGTCCTCAATTGATTTTGGAATGAGGTTTTCATTAAATTCTTTTCAAAGATGGGCATGACATGTTTCTTCTTCTTGCTTTCCATGTTTCTGAGTATTGAGATGGCATCACAGACCGCAATCTTCCTTGTGCTGTTTTCTCCATGGGGGGAAGGGGAAGGATGGGAAAAGCCTGTTCTAGCTTTGGCCATCTGGAGTTGCTCCCTAAGGTCTGTTTGCTCAGGCTTGGGTCAGGGGTTTGCGGCGCACCTCTGCGCCGTCGCACCATGTCCCTCTCCCCGCCCTGCTCAGAGGCTCCCGGTGTGAAGCAGATGTTTATGGGTCCATGCTGGACTTGTACCACTCAGATCCCTCACGGCATCGGGCTCGCTGTGGTTCCAGGGCTGACCCGCGTGCTCAGCACGGCAGAACTTGGGGTCGCAGTGTTTCACCAGCAGACAAACTCCTCTGAAGTGTGAGATTTCCCAGTGTGGATGCCAAACACACGAGTTAGTTCCGGTGAGCCAGCGAAGTTGCACAAAATGTGAGCGTTAATGATGATTGCGTTTTTTTCCTGTACATTAGCAGGGCTCTGCAGAAAAGAGCTGAAGCTGGCGTTTCCAAAATCACAGTGTGTTTCCTACATGAGCTGAAATGTGGGAATTTACAAAGTGCTTCCTCATTGTGTCTAGAGATTCTTTTCTTTTTCCTTTCCTCTTTTTTTCTCCCCAACCCTTGAAAAGCGTATTCGTTAGCCATCGTGTTGGTATGGATGTGGGAGCGAGAACGGGTGGCCCATGTTAAAACGCAGGCTCTGCCAGCAGGGATGCACCGGGCTGAACAGCCAGGCTCTTGCCAGAGGGTGTCCCACAGATGGTTTCCTCAGGTGGCATGGTGGAAAGTGTCCCCATTAATGGTCCAGAGGAGGATGAGATGAGCAGGACAGTCGCCGTGTCCTCCCTGCCCCCGTACCCAGTGTTGGCATTACACGTGTCCTCCCCAGGGGCAGCAGGCAGCTGGCCCCTCTGGGCTGGGGTGAGCCAGGTTGGTCTGCGGGGATGGAGGAGCTGGAGGAGGAAGGGACAAGGGACAACCTGAGATGGCTTGGTGGTGACAGCTGTTGACTGGGAGAACAGCTGTGCAGGTGCTCCGAGGTCAGGAGACCGTGGGAGGCAGGAGAAGCCCAGGGGTTCTGGTGTGATGAGCCTTGGCTCGTGTCCTCAGCGTGGAGGAGAACAGAGGTGACAGCATCCGGTGGTGCCACTCCGTGAGAAGAACCCGCTGTGGGTTGGGAGCCACGGCAGGACGCGTCCGGCGGCATCCCGGCAGACAAAGCGAGCAATTTTACTGCGGCTGATCAAAGTGTGCCTGCCTCCGGTTCTGTGCGTCCCACGGCTGGTGGGCTTCGTCCCTCGCTTTCCTGATGACCAGATTTATCTCTAGATGTGTTTACTTACTTCTAGTAAATATAAGAGAGAGATGTCCTGGGGCTTCTATGTATATTTGTCTGTAATTAAGGTAGGATTAATTGCTTAAAATTATTTTTAAGGGCCTGTTAGGAGATCAGCAGATAGGAGCATGGGATAAAACGCGTAATGAATACATGGTGTTATAAATAATGGACGCAGCCAGTGCACAGGCATCCCTGAAAGGTAATAGCTCTTTCAATATTTAATTAAGCGGGTACCATAGGGAAAACACTCCGTGTCACCGAGGTAATTTTCAGCTTGGCTTAGTGACACAGAGATCGCTCTGAATGAGGGCAGAGACCTGCACGCAGCTGGGACCCTTGGTGGGCACAGTTCATGGTGATCATAGGGAGGTTGGCCGGAGAGCTGGTGAGAAGGGACAGTGTTGAGGGTCGATAAGGTGGAGGTTCTGGTGGCACCTGGAAGATTTGCTGGAGCTAGTGCTTTGCTTGCTTACTTAGGATGGAGTTGCTGATCTAGCAGCATACGAAGGTTTGTGCTTCTGTCCACCTTGTAGAAGAGCCAGACTTGCCAAGAGGGCACCTGATGGACGTTCGCTCCTGCTCTTGGAGCCCGTTGGCGTGCAGCTAGCTTGCTGTGGCAGCTCCAGACCAGGTCCGCATGCTGGCCAGCGGCAGAGCCCAGGGCTTAGCCAAGGACCACACACACCCTGGCGCGGCTGAAGCGCTGTGTGTGGGACATGAGCCCTCACGGCCCGTCCTGAGCTCCTCGCTGTGACTTTCTGTGGCTCCTGCCATCTGGTGCTAATTTTAGCCCCACACACTGGGAAGGAAAGAGATGCATTAGTGCAGGGAATTCAGTTTCATAGGGAAGGGGGCGCAGCATCAGCTGCGAGGCCAGCGGCTGCCCTTCCGCATGTTCCTGTCTGCGATAGAAGTTGAGTCTCCTGGGTTTTCTGACCAGGTGCAGAAAAAGGGGAAGCGCTGCCCATCCGCAGGGCCTGAATTCACGCCGGGGTCCCTGACCGCTCCTTTCACGGTTCCCATCTCCTCCCCGCGCTAATTCCTGTGTGCTTTGTCCCGGCTCCCGCGCTGGCTCCGCTGCAGCTGTACCCGTGCCGGCGGGTCGGTGAGCACGACGCCCCGTGCAGCGCCTGGGAGATGCGTGAGGGCTGCAGAAGTCCCACCCGCCCTTGGCGTATCCCTCCAGGTCTCTCGGTGGGCTTTCCTGCCTTCCCTTTCCTTGTCCGGCTGGCGGTGAGCTTTCCCGAATTTCACCGCGGGTAAGGCGTGCTTTTCGGGAGCAAATCCAGATTCAGTGCCGTGCGGCAGAGTTAGTATCAGCGCCCGGGAATTCTGTGGGGCTGAGCCCCTGTCTCCGCGTTGCAAACTGCCTCCCGTGTTCCCAGCGCCGTGGACACAGTAAATAATAACGATTAAACAAGTGACAGTTACAGATTCATGTAGTGTCGTTGCAGGGAAGCACAAGGGGAAAAGAGTTGTAAGGGAAAGGGAAGGGAGAAATAGTCTTCTTCGCTTGAAAATCATGTTTGTATTGAAATCGGACACAAAAGCTCCCTTTTCCCTCTTGCTTTTGTTTATTGTTTGCAAGATCCAGTTTTTCCTTTATCTTTTGTGGAGGAAAGCATGGAAAAAAACCTTCTTCTGCTCTTTTGTTACGGCTCCTCTATCATCAGACCGTTCTGGTGTTTAGACACCAGACTGGGAGCCAGGGCTTACGACAGTCTTTTTTTTCTTTTTTTCGTTCTTCCCTGAAACAGGGGGCTTATTTTTAGTGCTCGCAGCACCCGGCTTGCTGGAGGGACACAGCAGGCCTGTGCCAGCCATCATCGCGGGAGGGTCACGTTCACGGGGGCAACAGGCTCCATGCCCACTCTCGGTGCGTTTCTCCGATCCATTCCGTTTGTGGCCATTTGTTCCTTCTCTGCAGCCCATGAGTTGTGGCAGCCCGGGGGCCATCTCCATCCGGGCAGCCAGCGCCAGGCTCCCAGCTTCAGCCTCGCTGCGGCGGTGCGGAGGCTCTGGTAGGAGCTGGCATGGAGCCATGGGAAAGGCACCGAGGAATCGATTCTGCCCAGGTTCTGCCCTTCCTCGTCTGAGGAACTCGCCGTGCCGTGGGTGGATTTACACCCTTTGGACTGGTATCCTGAGCTGTCTGTTGTCTGTTCAGGTGGCGGAGATTGCCAGGATTGCTCCTTGTTCCTTGGCCGCAGCTGAGAAAGGGCATGTCTGTCCGGGGCAGCGTGGGCGCAGGCTGAGCCGCCCCGTCCCTCTCCACAGGGCGCTCGTCCCCGGAGCCCTGCCCTGCCCGCGGCGCTGGCTGGGACTTGGACACATTCGGCCACGGACCCCGCAGGGACTGCTGCCCTCTGGTACCTTCTCGGGAGGCACCGCTCTCGGATGTGGGGTCCTTTTGGCCCTCGCTCCGCAGCGAGTCCTGCTGATCTTTGGGGGGGGGAAGCAAGTGCAGGCAGCGGGCCCTCGGCTTGCAGGGTGAGCTCAGTGCTGATTGTTCAGGCCACGCTGCAAGGGTGATGCTTTTAATGTATTTTAGAATTTAACTGGGAAAAAGTCATGGTTTCTTTTCTTTTTGGGGGGGGCGGGGGAAGAGCTGCTGTGTTTCTTTTCCCAGCATGTCTTTATGACTAAATTTTCAGGCTAAATTTAATTCTGTAGAATTATATTTAGCTAAAAGTGTGAAAGAGGACAAACCAAACCAAAATAAAATACTTTATTCCTGGTTGACTAAAATATTTCATCTAACCCAAAACCGTCTTTCCTCCCACCGTGTCAGCTCAGAATTAGGAGAGGAATGCGTAAGTGTGGGGGAAGGAGCCATTGAATGTTCAGCTCCTAAACAAAACCCACCCAATCAAACCCCAAGTGTTTGCCCCTGTCATGTTGGGTTGGAATACAACTCATTTTTCACTGCTTTTTAACGGGTAAATGTCTCCTCCAGAGAAGCAGGCTTTCACTGCGACACGTTACCCAAGCCTTCCGAGAGGCAAGGAGCTGGGATCTGTTCGGTAGCAGCGAGGATCTCAATTATTGCTTTTTCAGCCGTGGCAGCTCTTGATTTCCAGGTTCAAGCAGCCACCGGATCTCAGAACTGTATGAAAAGTAGCACTGTTACTCGTGGAAGATCAATTTTAGGTTATTTTTAATTCATTGTTGCTAATTTTTTCTTTGTCACCTACCATGGAGAAAGAGAATTGTGATGCGTGAGCTCGATGCGGTAGCGTGGGGTGACCTGGGTGACTCGCGGTGCAGCCGCCTGTAACACTCTTGTTGCCGCAGTTCTGGCCCTTTGTTCCTTCCCTCTGCTCCGGAGTCAGAGGGACTTTTTCCGTTGTTTCTCTTGGTTTCACTGCTCCATCCACAGCCCGTGTTTTGGACAGTGGCCCAGGGGATTTCGAACAGCGGTTTTGGATTGCCAGGAGCAGAGAGGCTTGGCGAAGTGAGTCCAGGAGGCTGCTGACACCAGGAGGGAGCTCAGGGAGAGTTTTGGGGAAAGGCAGAAAAAGGAAGGAGCAGGGAGTCCGAAGGCACGTTGGGATCACCTGGTGGCCCTTGCAGGGAATGGGGGAAAGAACTGAGAGGGGCTGCTTGGGAAGGAGCTTGGATCAGGGAGAGGAGTTGCCCCAAGGATGTGTTTGCGGGGGGAGCTTCTTGCCTATCTTCGTTTTATGCCTATGAAAACTTCCTCTCTTTTTATTGGGGGGAGGGAAAGCGCTGGGATGTACAGCAGGGTGACGCAAAGGGTGCTGCATTACCTGCCCCCGAAATTCACCTGGGCAGCAGCCGCAGAAGCAGCGGGAGGCACGAGCAGAGTTTGCTGGGCAGTGCTGGGAGACCGTCCTGTCCCTGGAACGTCGCAGGGCTGAAGAAATGGGCAACAGCTCTGCCAGCAAAGATGCGGTGTGCCAGGGCGGGCCGGGAATCACGGCTGGCAGTTGGCGACTGCCGAGCGGCAGGGAGAGTGTCGGCAGCTCCAGAGCTGCCGTCGGTAGCAGGTGGGACGGGAGTGCCGGCGGAGAGGTTCGGAGAGCCCAAGGAATCCGTCGGGCTGGAAATACTGGGTGCTGTTGTACGTATCGGCAGGAATCCGTCACCTTGAGCATCACGGGTGGTTTAGGCAGGGGCTGGAGGAATGTCCAGGGGAAAACGGGGACAATCATTAGAGGCATGGAAAGATTATCCTAAGAAAACCACTGTTTAGTTTAGAGAGGAGCTGGATCACAGGAGACGTGATAGGGAGATTTAAGAAGTGGTATTTTTTACCAGGTGCTAAACTGTTCCTTTTGCACTTACGTGTAAGCAAGAAGGGAATGGTCAATTTATTGGTCACGCTGACATGAACAATAAAGAAAATGTAAATTTCTGCACAAATTGGTAGCGAACAATCAAGGGACCCTGGAATCATTGCATTTCCAATGACAATTTTTGGCACAAGGCAGTGAACGGGAAATTTTGTCTTCGGTTAACTAAGCCTAAACCCAGCACTGTTCAGGATGGTGGAGAAGGGCTGGCAGAAACCCCAGGGTTCTCGTGGGGTCTGTGCACTACCTAGAAGGTGTTACACCTTATGGTTGGTCTGTGGCAAAGGTGGTTTATTGACCTGGAAAACTAATAGACTTAAAAAGAGCTAACTTTTTAACGGTTAAGATGTTTTTTTAAAAAAATCCTGTTTATTTGTAAATAAAAACCTGTGTCAAAATGCCTGTTTTATAGGAAATATAAAGTGTCGCAGAGCTCGTAAATTTAGAGAAAAAACAATCTTCTTCCATACTTTCTTGTTAGTGAAAGAGACTTTTCAGCTAATTTCTCCTCTGCTTTCCTTGAGGAAAAAATGCTTCTGGCTTTATCTATAACTTTCGGGGAAGCAGAGACAGGTAAGACAGGAACACAAGCAGCCTGTATAAATAGTTAGGTCTGGGAGCCACGCTGTGCCCCAGTCCCAGCTGGGCAGCAGGGTGAGAAGCACTGGTGGGGCACAGAGTCGGGCCCCTGCGGAAGGCGTGGGGCATCTGTGGGGAATGCGGTCCCCTCATGGCTGCTGGCTGGGGGAGCGGGTCTTGAGAGAGGAGTTAATGAGAGCTGGGGTGGGAGAAATCCCACAACTTCTCATCTGCCAAGGCCACTGCGCTTTTTTCCATGGAGATTTGCGAAAGTGGCGAGGAGAGGAGGCGTGCGGGCACGGGGCCAGGTGCTGCTCAGCAGCAGGGAATCTGTCTGGGCTTTCTGTCCAGCTGAGTCTCCCGTCGTGCATCCTGCCTCACCTGGCAGGTGTCCTGGTGCTCTGACAAGTCATACTCGCCCTTGACATACTTGCGTAGTCCCTGGTTGCCTTGGGACCTCCAGGTCACCTCTCATTACTGTTTGCTGGGCCACAAGGAATCTTCCTTGGCTGCTGCCTTTGTCTGGGTGGCGGCTGGTGGGGTGGGCAGTGTGCGGGGGCAGAGGCTGGGTGTTGGGGGAGCAGAGAGCTGCCGGTGCCCAGGTCTGCTGCTCCTCCCGCAGTGCTGCTCGCCGTCCTCACCTGCGTCTTCCTCAAGCAAGCTGCTCCTCTGCTCCGCACCCACGTCGTCTGGCGTTCTGCCATCTAGTTCAGTTGGGAAGCCTTGGGTGCAGGGACCCTCTCCTGTTGATGAAGTGCCCGTGACTTGGCTCTGGCCTCTGTGCCCCACTCATCTTACACAAGTATTGACAAGAGCGGTGGGTCGCCAGCGTGCTTCCCTGACCCTTCTGCACCTTTCCATCCAGGTCGGTGTGTGTGAAATACAGCTTCGAAAGCGGATGTGAGGAAGAGGCTGCTCTGCGAAGCCAAGTGTAGGGTTTCTGGTTTGTTTTGTTGATTTTTTTTTATTTCCCTGAGGATGCTTTATTTATGGTCTTCGCTGCTGCTGATTTTGAAAGGAAAGCGTCTCCCAAATCAGCCTACGAAGAAAGATAATCCATTTATGAAATGTTTATGCAATCCCGAGCTCAGGTTACGCCGTGACAATCTGTGGCAGATCCGACTGCGCTAGGAGCGACCCGCGCACGGGGCTGGCTGGGCGCCCACCTGCGGGTCCGGGGGGGCAGGATGCAGGCGTGGAAGGGCAGCTCTGGAGGGATGCTGCGGTTGAGTGAGCTGGGTCCTGCTCTGCCCAGAGCGCTCACCTGGCCTGTCCCGAGGTAACCGCACCGCTGCGCCCCACTTCTGCTGCTAACTTGGTGCGGGAGCTTGCGCTTGGTCGTTCCAGCTCTTTTCTTCCCCAGAAATATTTCCCTGTTGTATTCGCTGTAGGAAAATTTCAGAGAGAGGGGGATAATTCAGCTAGTTAGAAGGGGTGTGTGTGAAACCAACCCTCCAAAATCTGAAACCGCCACCATCAAAACAATAGATAAAAGGGACAGACAAGAGAGGAGCTGTGCTGGTTTTGGCCTCGGCCAGCAGGATCTGGCAGTCTGCACTGGGAGCAGTTCATTGTCAGCGAGAGCCGCGGGTACCCGCTGGCTCTGCAAAGCCGTGAGCAGCGCTGCGTTATGCTTGTGAGGGGCCGTGGTGATGGGTCTGTCCCTTTGGGCCACCCCTGGCCCGTCAGCTCTGCCCCGCTCCAGCGTGCTGCTCACCAGCACCTTCCGCCTTCGTTACGTTGCTGTGCTTCAGCCTTACCGGGCCAGATCCACCACTGCTGTAAACCAGTTCTGCACCGAAGTTCAAGGAGTTGCCCCAGTTTCCCCCAGCTGAACATCATGCCTGGGCATTCTTTAGTGCTCCCCTATTAATCTGAAGTTGACGTGTCTACCGACTCAGCCCTGTCTTGGATGAGAAGGGCTGGGATACTCTCGTGTCGAGTTGCTGCCGTACACCAGCCTGATCCAGGAGAGCTTTCCACAACCTTTCCTTAGCAAACCTCAAGACCCCGATTTATCCGCTCACCTTCCTCTTAACTTTTTTTGTCATTTTCCACTAATTATAGGGTAACGTGTGTGTTTGAGGCTTGGATGAAATGACTGGGTCACTTCATGGCCAGGTTCATGAAATGACCTTCTGATCTCAGCGATGAGCCGTGGAGGGTGTTTGTGTTTTAATCAGCAGCCTGCAGAGAAAGGTGCTAATAAGTCCCTCTCCCTTGCATGGTGGCACGCACTTAGAGGACAGGCTGTAGGAACTCATGAAGTACTTGGCCTCGTGGTTGGTGTGGGCTCGCTGTGTTTGCTCGTCATGCCCATGGACAGAGCAGCGTGTGGGGCAGGGGCTGCCCGTGCGTGGTGCCGTGCACAGCAATGTCCCCTCCTGTCTAGAGCCACCTAGCGCTGCTGGGCCAGAAATAATCAACAATCCTAATGAAGGGTGCAATTGTGCTCGCTTTTAGAACCATGAGAAGATTAAAAAGGGGTTCCTTTATCTGTGTAGGCATGTTGAGTAAACCTGGATGGGAATAGCCTTTGCTGGGAGCCGCGTGGCTGAATGCAGGACAGGGAATTCACATCAGTGTAAAATCGTTGTCTCCTTTACCCTGTATCCCACCTTCCAGAGTTGAGTTTGGGCGTCCTTGTCCCATTCAGTTGTCCAGGTGTGTTGGCTGGCAGTGCAGAGGCATCCCCAGGAGCACGGGTGGACCTCGAGCTCCATACCAGGTTGCTTTGTCCTCGCTAGAAACTGGATGTCTGCTCTGAGGTCCTGCCACGTTTCCTGTGCCTTGATGCTGAAAGTAAACACGCTTCTCCGAGATCAGCGTGCAGTTGGGGAACATCGGCGTGTTGTACAGCATTATGAAGTAGTGTTATTTGTACCAAAAAGTGCAGATCAGGGGGTGTTGAGCTGTGTTTCTGCAGCGCGGTAAGTTGGGAACTCCAGCCAGAGCCACCTGGAAAAGCGTAAGGAGCTCTTGAGTTCCCACGCGGAGAAACACACAGAGTGTTTTTGGAAGTTGTGAGCAATTTGGTCAGTTCTTTCCACTCTAGTTCGTGTTCATGATGATAAGTAGAACAGATCAGCAACCTTGCTAGAGATCTAGCCTGTTCTCGCCAGGCTGCCGCCCCGGCTGGGCAGGGGCAGGAGCTCCAGCAAACGCGCGAGCGTGTCCCTCTCGTGATGAAAGAGACGCGGCTGCTGGGAACGCTCCGTCTGCGTTGTCTTCTTTGCATTGTGAAATGTGGTACAGGCACAAAGTCAGGGTGCTGTTGTCCGTGGGAATACCTCTGGGATGGAGCACAGAAAAAGCTCTCCAGACCTGGATTCTGGGTCTGTCATGTAAAACTAGTGGTGGGTGGTCAGAGTTGTGGAAAATACCTTGTGGTGATGTTCAGTGCTTAAAGAAATAATTCACCCACTTTGAAATACGCTATGGTACAGAACTTTGGAAAAACTCTTTATTGTAGCAAAGTTTTTGAAGATGTCACAGTGTTATTTTATTATGAAGCCAGCAGCTAGAACGTTAATAAGAAAAATGCCTAATCTGTGTGCTGGCCTGAACCAAACGACAGTGTAGCTGATGCGGGATGTTCAGTCTTTACTGCTGCTGAGCAAATGAAAAAAAAATGTCTTCGACATGTTTCCCATTAAAAAGAATCCAATTCTGAATAACTTCGTTTTCAGAAAGAAAACTGTAAGCTTTCTTTTGATAACCTTCCCTGCTTCTCCTTGGGTAGAGGAGTTCTGCTTATTCCTTGTTATTCTCATAGCTCCTCTGCAGAATACTGGGTTTTTGGTCTGCGTTCTGCTGGCTGTGATTTCATGTATATTGAAGTCAAAGGATGGGGCCCTCGTTAAGTGACAGAAGGGCTCCGGCCCCGCAGCCTCTGGCAGCTGACGTGGAGCTTCGAGTCCGCCCAAGTTTTGCCTTGGACAGGTGAATCAAGGGTGGCAAGGTACAGTCTGAAATGAGGAGCCAACAGCACGCGTTGCAGAAGGCTTGTTCTCAAGCAGAATTTGTGGTTGTCTCATCTGCCTTTTTGAAGCTGACCTGGGGACGGGACTGTGTAATACTTGTAGGTCAGAATGTCCTTGTGCCTTTCCCACACGGGAGCCTGCGGTGCCGGTGCTCCTGCCTGCGGGTGTCGTGGCAATGGCAGCCCAAGGTGGGACATGGCCGGTGCGGACGGGAAGGGGCTGCGGAGGCCAGCAAGGGTCCGGCCACCGGGCCGTGGTGCCAGTGGCACGCTGTTGGTGCCTCCCTGCTGTGGTGGGTGCTGCGGCCGCGGTGACGTCCCTGCTGCTGGGCGATGGTGGTTCTGCCCCATGCCAGCACCCAAAGCAGGGGGAGACGCTGCCGGCCGAAGCGGTGGTGCCCCCATCCGACGGGACAGGCGAGGTCCCTGCTTTGTGGCAGCCTGTGCGGAGGGTCGGACTGCAGCCGGCAGCCCCTTCCTCTTTCGCCAAATCTGCCAAAGTGCGAATCCAAGTGTCTGAGTTGTGTTCTGCAAGGGCTAATAGGGGCACAGCCTGTGCTCGTGTTGTGGCTGGACCCGGCCGGCAGCCCGGCCACTGCTCCCCCTCGGTGGGGCAGGGAGGAGAAAATCGGGAGGAAAGGGCGAAACTGGTGGGTTGGGATAAGGGCAGTGTCATAGAATGGTACCCAGGGCAGCCCGTAGGGTGGGTGTTGAGCTGCTGCTGGCTGTGCCATGGGGAGGCCGGTGCCAGCAAGCAGGGAAACGTGGACCTCACTTAATTGTCCTGGAGCATCCTTGTTAGCAGGGTTAAAATCTTGATGTGTCCCTGTTTTCACAGGGAAATCCTGAGAAGGGCAAACCTTGGAAGGAAGCATCTCCTTTCATCTGTAACTTCTGTTTTCTGTTGCTCCGTTGAGCCACATGGGCTTTGGAGTGAAGATAGTGAGGCAGGATTTTGGGGTCAGCGGGTTGCGAGTCCTGCCGTGGGACAGCTGACCCCGCTCAGTCCTGGGGGTACCAGGGGAGAGCTTTTACTGGGATACGTCACGGCCGTCCCATCGGGTTTGCCTGTGGACCAGTTCTGCTGCTATTTACGCTGCTTTGTGTGAATGCTGAATGTAGCCTTTATAAACACTTCTGTTGCCAAATGAAGCTTTTCCCCTTCCAAAGTCACCTCAAATGACTTTCTTCTTCTCTGCCCCTTGCTTGGAAGAGTTTGCAGTCTGAGCGTGGAAGGCGTTGGGGGGCACAGCAGGAGGGGTTTCTGCAGGGGCTTCTGGGCTGTCGCCGTCCTCGTGGGTTCTCGCGCCTTTCCTCCACGCAGCGACACGCGACGAAGCGTCGGCCGCTTGGAGGAGAGCCTCTCTGCTTTGAGAACAGCTCGTACGTGGGACTGGAGCTGCTTAGCTCAGGTTACCAGGGTGTGTTTATTATTATGGCAGAAGCCTGATGCTGCATTGTTGCACGTGCTCCTCCTGAGAAGCACAGCCCCCTTCCCTCGGTGCTGTTTGTGTGTGTCGAACTCCCAGCTGAAGCTGTTACCCGTGCTCACAGGCTAAACCCAGAGCGTTCTCTAAAGTTTGCAAAGCATGGCAAGTGCAAAGTGCTTGAAGCTTCCAGTGATGATCTTTGGTTTACCAACGTGAAGACTTTTTGCTTAGAAAATGGGTGCTTAAGGCTCTCCGTGCAGCTGTGGTTCTTCCCCAAACGTGCATGTGGGCTGACTCCCGCGTGTCTTGGAAGCGTCAGTCCCAGTCACTGCCGTTGGCTGGGCTGCAAATGTCCAGGGAGCCCTTTGCCTCCCTGGCCAGCAGCGTGACGTGGGAGCTGCCCTGAGCAGGCTGCAGTCTGGGCAAGACCAGAGAAGTCTCGGGCTGACCACCTCTCTCTAATGGGATGAATTGGAAAACCTAACGAAAGGGTTGGGATCTGCAGAGAACCTTGTGCTCTATCCTTAACCATCCTTTGAGGCACTGTCCCGGGATTCGAATCTCTGTTCCACTGCTCTTTGTCTTTCCTGGTGGCCTCAAGATGCCCAAGATGTTTGACAGACAGCTGCGTGTTCTTCCCGGTGGGCAGGACAGCCAGGCCCTGCCGCAACCGGAGCGCACGCGGGAGAAAGGTTGTGCACAGTATCAGTGATAGGTGCTTGAGGAGTAATTTGAGCAACAAAGTCTTTGTGAGAGGGCGTGTGTTCTGCTTGGTGGAGAGAAGGTGGATGGATAGGTGGGTGGGTGGAAATCTCTGGCAAATGGTGGTGGTTGTTGGGTGGGCTCAAGGTCTTTGCTGCAAGACAGCTGATGTGGGGTGTGTGCCTGCTCGAAGTGGATGCCTTGGCAGCTTAGAAAAAATGAAGTTTTTTTCTTCCGCCCTTGAATCTAAAACTACAAGAATGCGTGGAACTGACACGTGAGCACGTGCTTTCAGCTAATTAACAGATGTGATGTGTCCAAGGCTGACCAGAATATAATGGAAATTGGCCAGCTGTTTTGGTGACATTGCTAAAATAGAGTTTCACTTAACCAGCACCAAGGCAAGGAGAGACTCAGAAGTGATGAGACCAAGCAACGTGTTACCTGTTGGAGGGTTACTTGCTGCATACTCGCACCCAAAACCACCCTGTGCCTGGCAGGCGTGCAGCTGGAACCAGCCCGTGAGCCTGGGTCACGAAGCAGCTGTAGAACGACTGCAGTCCGATGTGCCGTGCTGCTGGTGGGAGCCAGGGGATGGCAGAACGTGCCTTCATGTTTGTTACACACAAACTGGTTTTGGTACCCAGTGAGTCGACTTCTCGGTGTGTTTCTTGCCCGGCTGTCACTGCCTGCACTCACTTCTCAATATTCACTTTTTAGTTCTGTGTGGCTGCTCGGTGGCAAAGCCCTGGTGCTGGCTGCTTCCATGCTGTGCTCAGGTTGGCACAGTCAGTCTCCTCATTTCAATGCTCTTGGCTGCTTTCTGGCCTTTCAGATGGTGGTTCTTGTTTCTCTGGGTCGATGGCCGAGGAACAGAGTTTTGGGGGTTTTCTTGGTATTCTCAGCAGCAATCGTGTAGCACTGAAGCTTTGTTTGACAGCGTGCAGTTGTTTTTCAGCCGGGTCCGGGTCTTGCTGGCAAAGAGACTGGTGAGCAAAAGTGACGTGGCTGGTATTGGGAAAGTGAGAAGTCAGTAAACGGGCACGTGCGTCCTCGTGGGAGGACAGGGCATGGCGAAGAGTGCGCTCACACCCCTGGCTCTGAAATGGTCGACTCACGCTGGACTCGGGTTTATCCCTGACTTCAGTTTTATATGAAGTACAAGCCCCTGATGTTTATAGATGTTTCGGAGTGATTGAAGTCGGGAGGGCTGCAGAAGTGGCTCGAAGGCATGCTCTGGCTGCGGTGAGGTTGTCTTGGGGGGGATAACAGCACAGTCAGGCTTAACAAGAACCATTTTGAGAAGGAAAACGGCTACAGTCTCATAAAGGTGTTGCCAGCAGTTGCTTTGTGCTCTGTGAGCAAAACCTGGAGGAAGCTGTAGATTTCCTGTTTGTAAGTGAATGCTTCCGAACGCGTTGGAGAGCTGCTGCCTGGCCCGCGGTGAGCGTGCTCAGGAGCCGTGCCACTGGTGCCCTTGGCCTTGGGCACAAGGTGCTGAAATGGATCCTTGTCAACCACTTTGGTGAAAATAACTGTACAGACTTTTATTACAAAATGTAGTTGAATGTGGCGATCGCTCCCATGCCCCAATCCCCCCTCCGACACAGCCTCCCTGCGCCGTTTCCGACACGGCGTGTCTTGCTGAGCTCTGCCCGTGCAGTCCCGAGGAGCCTCATGCCGTGTCGGGGCAGAGCTTTCCGAGCCCCTCTGCAGTGGTTTATGGATTCACAAAGAACCTGCCTAACTTGTGTCAAACACTGTCCTTCCAAGGCCTCTTTCAGCAGCAGATAGGATGGTAATCCCAAGTGGAAATGACTGAAATGTTGTATAACCATGTGCAAAATTCAGCAGAGTTTGCTGGTTCTTAACAGCAGTGAAATGCCTACAGAAGTAAGAAGTTGAGAGGGTTTTTTTGTTTGCGTGTGGTGGTGTTTTTTTGTTGGTTTTGGTTTTTAACCAAAATAGTGGATGGTACTCCAATTTTAAACTGATTGAAGCTTACAGCTTCTTGTGAAACTATAGATGCTCTTCTGCTCTTCTGTTATGAACCTTTGAATCGGTGGAGGAATGAACTACACTCCTGATGTTTTTGGGACTAGCTGGGATGTGGAGCTAACGGCGGTGTACCTTTCCGGTGGGATTAGAAACACCGCTGTTCCTCACCCAAGGGATGCTGGGTTTCAAATGCAAATGTTTTGGCTGCTTCAAGCATTCAGGAACAGAACCAGGAGTTGCCTTTCCTGTGCAGTCTCACGTACCTACTGCTCTTTGCCTTTAGGTTATGATGCCCTGAGCTATTCCGTGGAAAGTAATGGTGAATGGAGCGGGAGACAGCTGCTGCAGGCAAACGAGGAGAACACCACCGACGTCCCAGAGGATGGGGGGCAGCCAAACGTCAGAAACTGCACTGAACCAGGTAGGAATGAAAGTTGCATCCAGCTCGTTGGTCACACAGTTGGCTTTCTTATCTCCAGATACCTGGATCACCTGTACTGCCAAAAACTTGTACTTGCTAATTTTTAAGTCAATAAACGTGCTTGTTGTTTTCCTTGTATGTTTGCACCATATGGGTGTTGCAACTCCCTCAGCAGCTAGCGTTGAGAAGAGGACCTGCTGCCAGGTAGGGTACAAGACAATGTTTAATATATACTGATAGCCAAGTGCTGAGATCGTACGAAGCGCGTCTTCTTTTCTTGCACAAACATTGCGTGCAGTTCGGGCGGTGGGACGCACATAGTGACCGTGTGTGCTAGCAGAGGTATTGTCTGAGAAATTAGCAGGTAGTCATATATTTAGTACAAGTGCTTCCACCAGCAGTGGACCCAAAGAAAATGAGTCTTCTGTAACTTGAGGTTGGGTGAGAAATCGGGCTCAGTTCATAATGTGGCTTTTCCTCAGGGAGGGGCCTTAGCAGTGTCCTCCTCCTCTCCTTGGCTCCTGTTTTTATGAAACTCGTAGGAACTTAATGTCATTGAAACTGCTGCTCTGTTATGTTTTGTTGAAGTCGGTTGCCATGTTCAGGAGCTTTTTGGGGAGGTGGGTGCAAACACGCCAGCTGTGTTCACGTGCTTCATGTGTCCTGCTTCCTCAGGGGTCCACCTCCAGCCAGAATTAAGCCTCATGGGATGGGGGAGTATTTAACTGTAGAGGATGAGCTGATGTGCTTTTTGAACGTGCCTTCCCTGAGCTGCTTGGGGCTTTTCTGGATTTCTTGTGCTTGTTCCAAAACAGCCCCCCTCTATTTAGAGGGCGGTTTCCTGTCCCATAGTTAAAAGATCAAATCACTTGCCACCTTGCAGAAGAAGTTTTCATGGAGGACAGAAAAAGGAACCAGATGGAGTCTTCAATTTGCCTCCAGTCGATTGCGTAATTTTAATTTCTACCTAAATAAAAGTCATCAGAACAGATCACTATTAAAAGAGAAGGCTTTATAAGCTGTTCAGTCCTTTTTTTTTTTTTCTCTTTTTTTTCTCCTCTCTTTTCACAGCAGAGCTTGGATGTTGGTTCCTCAGAGTTCAGGGAGGAGAGGGCAAAGGTGTTTCTCTGTTCTTCAGGACGTATGTAGGTTACGTCCCCTGAGAGAAATTCTAACAAATACAGTTCTTGCAGCACTTCTCTGCCTAAAACTTTTCCTCCACTGTAATCCTTAGTAACGTTCTGGACAGGTGGATGATTTAGTCTTTTTTAGACAGCAAAAACTAGTACAAAAATTCTCCAGCTTTTCACTTGTTTAGGTGTCTCCCACGTGGTGCAGATCCAGTCTTACAGCCTCCCATCAGCAGCGGTAGGAATCTCTCCCCCACCGCTCTCTGTGTCAGCACCTGCTGTCTCCCCATCCTCAGCTCTTTCTGCTGCCGTCGCCAAATAAAGTGGCCTATAGGAAACGTGTGGGATTTTATTTGTGGTGTGTGTTTTTTTCCCCCTTTTCCAGAAGATAAAACAGTAATTACTGAGTACATTGTACAGTGTTCAGGAGAGAGAAAGTGGAAATACTTACTTGAGGTGAATCACTGTTTTTTCTCTGAACTAGCATGACATTACAACAGAATACATTCTGTAACGGCAAACTGATGAAATACTGTAGAAAAGAAAGTAAAAGTAACAAAGTTTAGGTCTTGTGTTGTTTTGTGGATTTCTTTTGGACCATTGTAATAGTGTAAATAAATCATTAATGCCAGGCTGGATGGCAGTCAGAAGGGTTTGAATGGGAGCAGGACTCTATTGAAGTGGCTGTGAAAGTTATCTCTTGACTTCAGTGGACTGTAGGCCACGTGCAGAACGTTTCTGTTCTGCTTTTCAGCAAATTAAGTGAGTAAAAGAACTGGTAGAAGTGATGCTGTAAATAGCATTGGTATGTCATCTTGCTCTGAATGATTTTCATGCTGTATATGATAATACAACATGAGAAAGCAAAGTAACGTTAGTTGTGCTTTGGGAAGAATTTCAGAATTTTCCATTTTCCCTGCAACTCAGAACGATGCCAGGTTTCTGAGTCTAGCACAAAATGGGCCACCAGTCATGAGCCCGTACAGTTTCGTCCTGCTGCTCTCCTTCCTAGTGCCAAGAGTGAAACAGCAATTCAGGACATTGAAACGGGACCTGGTGATGGAGCTGAGCTGCTGGAGTTGATCTAGTTTAATGCAAGCTTAACCATCATCCCAGCAGATGAGGATGAGGAGACTTTCAGCCCAGTTCCTAACAGCAGCTTTCGTGTTTGAAAGTACAGATGGGAATAGGGCAGTTCAAATCAACGTACAGCTCTGACGCTTGTAGTTGTTGTTGTTCAGCAGAGCTGGTGGAAGGCTCGATCCAGCACCCTTGCCGAGCACCGCAGCCCTCCGTCCGCTGGCCGCGTTCGTGCTGGGTCAGGCGCGCATGGTGTCTGGCTCAGAGGGACGGTGACAGACCTGGACCGGTGTGGTAGTTAAGAAGCAGGAGAGTTCCCCAGGCGTGTCCACCTTTGCCTTCTCTAAGTGCTGCTCGAGGAGATTGAGGCAATTTGGCTAAAACCATGGTGCTGCGGAGCATAATTGTCGTGCGGTGCGTAACCTCACCCTCGGCGTCCGTCGTTACTTGGGCATCAGCAGAGCTTAAACCTCCTCAGCACCCCCGCAGGATGCACACCCATTGCGTGTGTTTGGCTGCCAGGGGCTTCCCCTTCCCTTTGGTGAGCAACGCGAGGAAAATGCTGCCTGAAAAGACAGATTTTGGTGGTTTTTTTTTCCTGCCTACTTCCAAAATTAAGTCAAACACCTACAGTCAGGCAAAAGTGAGTGTTCAAAAAGCCGTTTCACCTCATCTGTTGGAGGAGGGAAATAAAACGCCTCATTTCGAAGGTTTTGTGGTTTTTCGCAAGGCTTGGCTTTTGGAGTCTGTTGGCAGGAAACATCTTTACATGCTAAAGGAAAGATCTTTTTTGCTTTAACTGCACTTGTGTTTTCAGGCTCATTTGAAAGCCTGGCATGACATTTGCGCGCTGCTATTTTTATTTTCTAATGGTTTATCCAGTGGGCTATCTAGTAGTGTTCTGTCATCAGAACTGCTCCAAATAGTGGAGGTTTTGCGCACTTTTCCTTTGAAACACGTGTTGTAGAAAAACTAAAGGGATGAAGTGGACAGAATCCAGCCTAAAGACCTTCCTTTGTAAATTTTGTTCTCCTGTCGTAATTTTTCACTCTGAAGCTGCTGCAATTGGAGTGATAGCGTGATCTTCTTGAGCAGATACCTTTGAAGTGCACTGCCCATTCCGTACTACGTGGCCCCAATTCGCTGAGCCCCCGGGGTTTTTGAGCTCCGCAGTACAGCGCTTGGAAATAAATCTTGCAAGGCTCGACTGGGAGGGTGGCTGCTTCTGTACTGGGGTAGTGGGTAAGAGGGGGCTACGTTTCCTTTCAGAGATCCGTGGACCCTGGGTGATGCGCTGTGCCATGGGGGGCTCTCGGGGGGCTGCCTTGCCCCTCGGCGCCGGCAGCAGGTCTGGTGTTGGCGTGTGCCCCGGTAGGGCTCAGCCCTGAGCCACTGGCTCTGGGAGCAGCTGCGAGCTGGTGCTCTGCTGCGGGTGGCGTGGGCAGCAAAGCGCGCTCCCCAAAAAGGCAGGGAAGTAGCAAGGCATGGTAAATGGATGAAGCCTCAAAAGACCCCTGTCTTTGCAAGTCTGCTGGGTTATTGCAGCTACTTCTTGCTGCGGGGTCTGGGTACCTGCCAGTACGCTTGGAAACGTCAGTTCATCTGCTGAGAGTCCTGGTAACAGAAGGGAGCTGAGAAGTGCTCACCATTTGCTCTGCCCTGTTGCTGTGTTTGATTCTGCTGAGTGCTCGTGGAGGCAGAACAACACAGCAGCTCACTTCCTTTTCCAAAGAGCCTCTGGTCTCCTGTTCCCTTATTTTCCAGTCCTGTAATCATACCTGCCTAGCCCATCCCTCTTGGATCCTGGTGTCTCTTTGGGGCAGTGCCTGACTGCGCTGCCACGCAGCAGATGTTCTTTTGGCCTCTCCTGCCATCCTCTGCGGTGGCCATGTGAAGGTGTGCGGAACTGGGGACGAACAAAAAATTGGGCAGTTTGTTTGCAAAAAAAATGATATTGTTTAACTAAAACACTTGTGATTTTGGGCCAGGTTTGGCACACAGTTTTGGCTAATACAAAAGAAGAAGAGGAAAGAGTGAGAAATACTGATGTAACTTCAGGCAAAGCATCATTTAACCACCTCGTCCTGTTTGGAAATACGACTCGCCCACTGGAAGCCAACAAAAAGGCTTAAGCTGATTTAATGTTGAGTTTTGGGTCAGGTCTGTGTGCGACCAGATTCAGAGCTAAGGTCACACTAGAGAAATTCAGAGAGACTTGCTGTTAGTTCATTCTGGGTTTATCAGCTGTCATGAAGGGGACAAGCTCATAGGCTGTGTCAGGATGGGACATAATGTGTCGAGAAATTTATGTAGAGACTGCTGGGCTGTGGCGTGCCCAGGTCCCGGTGCCACCCCTCGTTAGCTCCTCGCTAGACTGACATACGTTTCTGCTGATGAGCTGTCATCGTGTTCCTCCCCTGCTGTCACTGCTTCCCACGTGCTCAGCTGCTGCTCCTGCCTCAGAAAGGCTCAAATGCAGTAACAGCCCCGCCGAAGTGTGCTGGTTTAGAGTCATTACCAGTAATAGCAGGACGTACGTGGTTACTGCCGAAGCAAAAAGATCTCGGTGTATTCATTTAGACCCTCAGGCACAAAAGTGTTTAAATTAAACAGCTAAAGAAGTTTTTATGCAATTATTTCTTACATTTCCTCCTCTTATTTCAAAAGCAACTTTCTCTTTTATCCATATTTCTCCAGTGAGTCATAGATTATGATCAGGTAATTTGTAGCACTTGGCTGTGAAGTAGGTAACTCTTCCAGACGACTCGCTCGCTTATGCTCGTTACTGTGTCTTTAGAGGCCTTTTTGCACCAAACCACAAACCTTAACCCACCAAACGTGCACCATCTCATGTGGGTTTGTGCCCAGTATCATGATGATCCGAAGAATTCCAGTTTTGAGGACTCCAGTGTACTCTCATTCGCTTTTATTTTATTTTTCCCCCTTGGTGCTCTGCAGACAAGGGTTGTCGTTTGTCCCACCCTGCTCCAGGAGCCCCGTTCCTGGGCTCAGGGTCTGCAGGGCTAAAACACGTCTGCCCCGGGCGGAACGCCGGGTCTGGGTCTGGTGCTTTGGGAGCGGGGGGGTCACGCTGCCGCGCTGTCACCTCGGGCAGCTGCCGTGGCGCTCCTCGTGCCGAGCAGCACAGAAGGGCTCTGTCGGCTCCAAACCTAAAGCGTTAGAAAACCATGATGTTGGGGTTAAAACCTCAGAAATAAAAATAACTATGCCCGTTTCTTCCAGGTTCGTGTGCTGGCTTGGGGTTGGGCTGTCGTTTCCGAAGTCAGGAGGAGGGATGCTCCCTCGATGGGACCGCAATGGGGCTGCGGTGCTGTCGCCTGGCCCTGAGAGCTGAGGCTGCGAGCGACGAGCGCTGACGCCGGCACAGGTCCACGTCTGGCGCTGCATTTTAGCTGAACATCGGTTTTGAGCGGGCTGCGTGCCCCCACGGCCGACGTCTCTGGCTGGGGGGAAGACGCAGGGCGAGCGGTGGGTCTGGAAGTGTTTTGCCTTGCTCAGCCTGCCTGCCTGGTTCCTTAGAAACAGTGCCAATGGTTTTCCTTGCCGCCCGTGTTGGCCACGGGCCGTGCACGATGCGTTCCGTGCAGGCTGCTACAGTGTCGGTCTGAAAACGGGTACACCCAGCTCGCTCACCTCTATTTTCTTTTGAGGGCAGTGTTTGGAGGTTTTTTTTGGCAGCTGGAATGTGTTTCTGGAGCCAAGTTCAGATTCAGGTGAAACTGGGTCAGCAGAGACATGTGCACATCATGTCTCTGCTATTTACAGGCTTCCCATCGTGTGTTCCAGGTAGGACAGGCCTTGTTGGGCACAGGGGAGAGCACGACCTGATGTGGGTCACAGATGTCCTCCTTAGACTGTGCCAGAGAAGTTGACCTGTGAAAGTGGTAAAAAGCTGCAAGGGGTACTTCAGGATAACTTGCATGTGGTAGAAAGTATTCTTCTGCTTGGTTATTCACGCACCTGGCTTTTCGGAGGGTATTTTCTACCTGTCTGGTCCTTGGTGTGATTTCTCAGACTCCAGAAATGTTCTGCAGACTTTTGAGTAATGTCTTTCTCTTCTTGCAGTGAAGTTAGATAGTTGTTTGGGTTTTTTGTTTGGGTTTTTTTTTTTTTGGTCTTGGAAGGAACTGGAACAAGAATTTCTTTTTCTGACTGGGAGAACATTTAATCTTTCTGGTGGCAGCTCCAATGTCATTGTGCCACCAAACGTGTGACATTGGTGGGAACTTCCAGGGACCCGCAGACCCTTGAACCTGTCAGGGAAGAGTTATGCCAAGAAATGTTTCTAACAGGGAGGAGCCATCCGTTGCCAGAGCTGGCCAAGGCAGTTGAAAATAGAGCATCTCTCTTCCGATCGGCCTGGCAGTGCCACCTGTGCCGGGCCGGCCGTGTGCGCGGTTGCCGCGGTGTCGGAAGGTTGTCCTCAGCTGGGGTTTGACCCCATGAGTGCCTCGCTCCGGCGTCGCTTGGTGACCGGGTTTTGCTGCTGGGTGAATCGAGGCGTTCGCCACCCCGGCGCTGGAGGCGAGCGACGCGCGTGCCTGGACGGGTCTTGGCCGTGGCTGCGCCGCGCTCTCGCCGCGAGGTTGGCTTTCCGGGCTGTGTCCTGCGGGGCCTTGATCCGCCGGACTGTTGGATCGCAGCATCTCTTTGCAATGAGAGGGGGCCACAAGTACGTTCTTTAGGACTTCTCAGTCGTCTAAGGGGGCAGCAGCCCGAGCGTGAGTGGGTTACGTTGGCATATGGGTGCGCGATTCCTTAGCACCAGCTGCTCCGAGGCAGGACCTGGTGTGAACTTACAGCGCGACTGTACCTGGAGCACGTGCCAAAGGGGAAGCTCGGGACAGTTGCTTCTTGCTGGGTACTTAAAAACTCTGAACTGATGTCCGAAATCATGCAGTTCTCTGGAAAATGGGGCCCTCTGTGCACATGCAGGGGGCCAGTAGCGTTCTTTTTCCTGAAATTTTGCCAGTATTCCCATGTGATTATGTGTGCGACTCCAGGAGCGGAAGCTTTGGGTAGAAAAATAATGTGAGCTCTGTGATTAAAATCAAGAAGTGGCAGTGCTATTTCCCAGTTTATCCTCAGCGCGTTCTCTTGCATTGATGAAACAGAAGAATTAGAAAAGGGAGGGGAGCCAAGTGGCAAAACAACAAAGGAAAACCCAGATCCCGAAAGCGGCGTTGCCCCTGCGGTTTGTAGGCAGAGGGAAGATAGTGAACTCCTGTGAGCCCGTAGTGCCCTCGTGAGAAAGCTGCTGTTTTTTTTTGCAGGTTACACCGCTGCATATGTATCAAATGATTGTAATTAAACCACTACTTGTTCTAATAGAAAAGAATCTCATTAGGCCCGTTGGCTCCTGGCTTACAAGTGCTCAGCCTCCGGCCTTCTGCATCGCAACGTGGCCGAGATGCGCACTGGTAGTCTGCAAAATCTCACCTACTGGGACTCGTTGGCTTAATTGGAGATACTTGTGATTAGCTTGTACCCGTTTTAATTGTTGTTTCCAGTGGAAATTACTGTATTGTCATATGCTAGCTATGCAATAAGGGCCTTGCAGAGTGTTTATGGAAGATTTGTATGTCATGCTGGGTGTTGAGTGAAGAATGCCAAAGGATAATCCACTGTTGCTGCCCAAGCAGTGTGTTAATAGTCTTGAGAAATGATGACAAGGGGGATTAAAAAAAAAAAAAAAAAAGGAATAGTCCTGCAGGGAACAAGGAACAGATCTTAACCTGTACACCTGCTGCTATCAAAGACACAGGACATCATTTGAGAGCCAGTTGGAAGTGCGACCCAGTTTGCGTGGTAGCTCTTCCTAGTATCCCGTTTATCACGTCGGTGTTTTGCTTTAGGCTGCCAGTGAGCTTTACTGACAAAACCTGAAATAGAGAGTATTGGACACAGAACTGCTGGCCGGGTGAATTTAGCAATAATAGTAGGGAGCACACGGCTGCAGTACCCCCATAAGGTCCGCAGCTGGTACCTTAAAGAGGTGGCTTGCTGTGGATCAATCCTTACTGTTTCATCCCCTTGTTCTGCTTTTCATCACTGTCCTTCCAGGTGCATGGGAGCGCCCACAGCCAAGCAGGTTGCCAAAATCCAAACCTTAACCTCTTGTATTTCACAGCGTTTTGCTGACAACAGACTGCTTAGTTACTTACTTTTTGAAGTACTGTGCAAGGGCTTAGGATAGAGATATGTTCATCTGAAAACTATGGGTCATGTAAGATAGGCGTAGGTAGGGCTACAGCTTCTGTTCTCTTTTCCCTTTCTAGTCTTTATTCGGACTATAATGAAATGACCCGCCTGCAACCTACTAGTCATCACTTAATTAAACTTGTTCTCGAGGGATTGCTAATCTGACAGCCTTTGGCTGGTGCTAAATGCCATCTAGACGTGAAATGCTGACCCCGATGCTGATGACAGGGAGAAGGCTTTGCCTCCTGCATGCTTTTACTAAAGATCCTTTCAGGGCCGTGGCTGGACCGTGGCCAGCGCAGGCGCTGGGATGCACCTCGCTGGGAGGGGAGGGCTGTGCGACCACCGAGGGAGGTTTGCTGCGTGCCCACGTAAACCCGGAGGAGGAAACGCACCGCTGAATGCGCAGCGGGGCTTCTGCGCAGGCGAGCAAAGGCAGGTGGGCACTGCGGGCAAGCTGGGTTCTCTGCTGGAGGGACATGGAGCCCTGGTGACCTGTGTCTGCAGGAGCAGAACCTTCTCCTCTCTGTCAGAGACCAGAACTGCCCTCATGGTCACCTCCAGACTCGGGCCCCTCGTGCCCGAGGACCCACACGCTGAGATGCTCTGCCTGCAGGTATCCTGGTCACAGTCTGCTCTGGAGTGTGCTAAGAGTTCGAAACTTGTTTTGCTGCGTATATAGACTTGCCAAACAAATAAAAAATAGACATGGCAGAGTGCTTATCCGATGTAAAGCTGATCTCTTTTTATCCCTGTGTTGCTCACCAGCCTGGGCTGCAGCTCCGGGAATGCTGTTGCATCTTCCGCAGCCAGGAGGAAATGGCTTGCCTTTTGTAGGCAGGGTCTGTACCTTAGTTAATTAGTTAATTAGATTCAGTTTCAATCAAGCCAGCTGGGTAATAATAATTGGATGCCATATCCTTGTCTTAAGTTCTTGTTTCCTTTTCAAAGACAGTGATCAGTCTGGGTAAAACACAGGTTTCAAACCACGAGCTTGTGGCATTCCTGTCTCATTTGGTAGAGTGGGCCACAGTAAAAATAGGTGTGTTTTTTAGGAGAAAGGAAATAAGAGGTGGACCGCAGCTGTTTTGCAATGGAACCCGAATATTCCTTGGAAGATCTGATGGATTGCGTTTGCACATGTAACTTCATGGGGGACAAACACATTTTTTCAGTTACATCATCTCTAAAGGCACTGCCTACTTTATCTCTGGGAAAAAATGCAGGTAGCAGATATCAACGTTCTTCAGCACAAAGAGAGGGGAAATACTTTCCTCAGTATATCATGAACCAGTTATTCCAGTTATGTAGCAAGAACCCATGTTCAGAGTAACAACGATGGAGGGAGGGAACCCCGTGTCTCTTTTTATGATTATTCTTTCCTCTCTGAAATGACTTTAAAACACCCAGAAAATTTTTCAGTTTTGTTTTCTGGGCTTTTTTTGTTTGGTTGGGGTTTTTTGCTCTTTATGTTTAGAAGAATGAGATTTGCTTCCTTGAACTTTTAGCAAGCTTGGGTTACTCCTTTGGTGGTTGTGTATTGTGGAAGGATCAGCAGAGAGGTTTAACATACTGAAGAGGGACCATTGCTTGAAAATCTTTGCATTTAAAAGGTGTTACGAAGCAAAGCAGGGCTTCAGACATGAATAGCTGTCACACTGTACTTTTCTGACCTGGGTTTTACTTGTCTGATACCTGAGGGTGCCAGGCTGCTGGAGAGCATCGCTCAAGTAACCTGAGGAGTCTTTCATGAAGCCCAAGACCTGAATTTCCAGGGAGGAGGTGGGAGAAGGGGTTGACTAGTCAGACTTACTCCTTTCTCTTGGAGGAAAACGTACTTGGATTTTTACATGCTGAGCATGGAAAGCAGGACTGTTGTAGGGTTTTGGTTTTGTAGCTGGAAAGAACATCGCCGTCCTCTTGTTTGGTGGTGCCAGTCAATGCCAGCGGTGGCCTCTTGTCCGGCTGGTCTGCCGCGGGCTCCCTGGTGGAACCGGGTGGCCTCTGGCTCCCGGCCCGGCTGCCGGAGGGGGTCTGTGGAAGGGAGCAGCGGACCGAGGTGCCAGAGAAGTGTTTTCTCTTCCCGGCTCTGGCGTGGGTCTGCTGGGAGATGGGGGTCCGGTCCTCTCTGTCCCTCGGCGGCAAGATGGCACAGCTGGCACTGATGGGCAGCACGGGACGCGGTGGGACTGTGCTGGTGGAAAGCGCGCGGTGAGGAGTTACTACCAGTTGTAACTCTGTAAATTGCCAGTGGTGGTGTTCACGAGACTTTTCAGACCGTCCCTCTGCTCAGATCGGTGACTGACGCTGACTCAGCAGACGCGAGCTGCTCCACGCAGCCTGGCCCCGGGGCGTTACTGAAGTACAAATAACGGCTCGCAGCTGTCGTGGAAGTAAACGTGTGCCAGATGTAGATGCTCTAGATTGGCCAGATACCAGTACAGGGGTTTTTTTTACATACCTGAATTATTCTTCTCTCATGTTAAACGCAAATTGTCCACTTAAGCATTTAAAAATATATTGCTGCGTTTTTGTAAAACGTCATAATTCTCCCTAGCATCCTGTTTCCACCAGGCTCCTATTTTGTGAACAAACTTCCTGCAACGTTTTATTGTGCTGCTGGTTTCTCCCAGAACAAGTAACAGCTGGCTTTTTAAACCATTTCGGAGCTCAGAACAGATGCACGTTCTTACAGGGCTGCAGAAGACTGCAAGCCATGGCTGTGCTGTAGCACAAACACAGATTTTGGGAGGACTTCTGAATAATTTAAATTATGTTTCCTGTCTCATGACAATAGAGAGATTAAGTTGTCTACCTGCAGGCAAGCTCTGGGCAGATCCTGAGGGTGATGTAAGTCCGACAGGCTGTACTCGGCTGCCTTACGTCAGGTGATGGTTTAGCCCTTGGTGACACAATGTTTTCAGTGCTCATTTGGGCAGGTAGGACAGATCCAAGTCCCTTGTGCCAGTCCGGAGCAAGGAGGGTTTTCCGTAGGACCACAACAGGTACTCTGGGCCGCCACATCATTTCCCCGTTGCTAAAGCAGGGGCGGGACACAGCAGCAGCATCTCCAGCTCTGGCACATGATGATGCCTCCAGGCTTTGCAGGGGTTTGGTGCGTAACCAGCCCCTCCTCTTGCTCTGGCTGTCAGGAACCCAGAGCTCCGAGTGGCGAGTGGCTGAGGTTCAGTGCTCTTTGGCATCTCGTAGATGTGTTGAGCTCCTGGTCAGGCTTTCAGTGGTCTGCTCGCCCCGTGTGCTTTCCAGCAGCTCCTCCAGTTCGCGGTCCCCATGATGGTAAGGGGCGATGTGGGACTTGCAGGAGCCTGTGTACGGGCTTTCACTGTCACTCTTGCCAAAACAAACAAATGCCCATAGCTGTGCAGTGCCATAAAACCAGCCCGTGTATCAAGGCAGAGGGAGAAATTGCCTGTTTGAAATTTGAGGCTTAAACAGTAAGATTGGCTTTTCGAGGAATAAACTAATTTCATTGAAGCCCCCATTGGTATGGGCCATACTGGTATCGTCTCTAGTGAACCCAGTAACCGATTGGTGTGTTTTTTTAAAAAAGAAAGGAAAATGTACACTGCTGTAGATTTTTTGTTGCTAAAAATTTTGGAGTCGTGATACCAAGGAATTTGGGAATGAAGTCATGTGTCTTGGTGCCTGTTGACCCCAAGCCTTGTAAAATCCACTGTCCCTGGGACAGGCTGTGTGTTTCCTCTTCTCATTAAAAATATTACACGTGGTTATGTATTTTATTAATGGACGATAACAACCGCCTAACCTCCAAAAGGAGATTTATGAGCTTAACATTTTGGGCTGTATTGAAAAGTCCAAGCCCAGGTATAGATTACTTCATTTTACCCACTGCAGAAGAATTACAAGACTGAGTGATGGGAAATCAGCTATATTCTGGCATTTCACATGAAGTTCTCTCTCTTCCTTCCTTTTTGTTGAGTTGTGCAAGTAAATTACCAAGTCTTTTGTGATAAGAACGGCGTTTCCCCTTATAGGGTTGGATAGTGAGGTGTCTGTTTCTTTTTTTATTCCTTCTTTTTTTTTTTTTGAGATGAGCTACCAGAATGAAATTGCAGCCCTGATCTTTTTAGTAAATAAAATGATGCAATACTTTATCTTGAATACTTTGCATCTAAAGCAAATAAATAGAAATTGATTTCCTGCTTCCATATTGCTGGTGCAATAACCAGTTTCCAGTTTTGTCTCCAGAGAAAAGAACGGCCAGAAACTTAGGAGAGTTGTGGGAGGATGACAGGATCACCATTCTATGAGCCTTCCTCTCAAAAGAAGAAAAAATGGAAAGAAAAACCCACTCTCTCCTCTGGAACAAACTGCTAACCTGGAACCCGCTCTAGAGCCAACAAGCGATCTAGAACTTGCTCTAGAACCAATAAGTGATCTAGAACATGCTCTGGAACCAACAAGAGACCTAGAACCTGATCTAGAACCAAGAACTGATCTATAACTGAGTGGTGAGCTAGGACATGATCTAGTAGTAAGCTAGACCACAAAACAACTGTCTTGACCCAACAAGTGAGCTTAGAAGTTCAAGACCATCTTCCTGAACATGAAATTGAGTACATAACAATCAGGAACCAGTAAGCAAATTAAATCCCATAAAAACCAGGAACTCAATTGAACCCCAATCTAGAACCAACAAGTGTTCTAGAACCTGATCTAGAACCAACAAGTGATCTAGAACTTGAGCTAGAACATGATCTAGATCCAACAAGCATCTGGAAGCCCTCTAGCTACTGAACCACCAACTCCACAATTCATCCCTGGTCTTGGGAACAACTGCACCAACACCACCTTAGATGAAAACCAGACTCGAACAGGTCTGGACCCAGACTCTAGGGCCCCAGATCAACAGCAAGCACAAGCAAAGGGATTGGGAAATAGGCAGTTGAATGCTGATATTGTCTGCCACGAAAGTAAGCACCACCACCCCAACACTGATGGTAACTGCTCCAACAGGAAATAGCTACAGGCTATAGAAAAATGGATAAAGGCAAAAGGTTCTATATTAGCTACGTTTATAAAGAATTACAACCAATGTGACTTGGAGTTAAAATTTGAAGTCACTTTTTTTTTTTCATATTTTACAGCAAGTTTTTCATTTTAGCCTCCAGACAAGGACTGGTAACTCTGGAGTCTCTACTTTCCCAGAGTAGTTAGGAAAACCTTGTTTTCATTAGGTGTTCTGCAATACTATCAGCCAGATCACCAGGCCGATCTACAAGATTATTCTTCATTTTCCTTGAGGACTTCAGTGTTTCTATAAAACTTTCATTTAGTCATAAGATAATGTTTATCCAGTTGCAGTCTTGCGGCATTTCATAAGCACTACAAATTCCACACTGTACTGAGAAAAAAGTAACATTACCAAAAAGTCTGACAGTATTAACGACGTAGTCTTTCAAACATGAGCAGATGGTTTCACATCATTAATTGGGGGGGGGGTGCCAGGAAGGGTCAAAAACGTCTTTTGAAACCAAAATCTGAAACCAAATTTGGACAAGTTTGGCTTTCTTTGCAGATGATATTGGTGTGCCAAAGGCTCAAACCCCTCAAATTCTGGCTCAGGTTCCGCGAGGTGAGATGTTCCAGCCTCCAGCAAGACCTACTGGAGAACCTGCTGTGATGCTTCTCGTTGCAGTGGCTTGTTTTTGTTCAGGGTGTGGAGTTTCTGATCAGAGCACACGGAGGACAGCATCTTTACTAGCCCAAATAAGGGACAGAGGCATTTTGCTCGGACTCCGGAGGAGGAAGGAGATTGATTGATGGGGAAGGGGTGAAGCAGGGCTGTGGGAAGCGCCAGCTCCGGAGAAGGGCGTTCGATGGTTATAAGCCGTTGGAAAGGCAGCCGGGAGGGACATGGACGTTCAGTCCTGGCTGTGGCAGGTTCTGGAGCCCGGGTGATTTTGTGTGAGTTTGTGCTGTTTTGAAGGGCGACTTCAGAGGGCGTGTGCTGAAACACAAAATGTTTTAAAGGATTCTCAGATTTTGTGAGGTTCTGCGTAGCTTGGAGAGTTACTGCTGGATTTGGGAAGGGTGCTGGGGGCGGGAGGCAGCCAGCACTGCCTGAACACGGCGTGAGGCGGGGGGCCGAGCACCGGGACCACCAGCCCCGGGGGCCGTTGTCCCTCAGCCGGACCCGTGCCACCGGCGGAGGGGACGGCTGCCGTCGCGGTGTCGCCTCGCTGCCCGAGGGAGGCACGGCCACCTTGGCCGGGTTCCTGTCCAGGGGAGCCCCCGGCACGCTGCCCGGCCAGGGCTGGGGGTGGAGGACGCCGCTCTCCTGCCCAGACCCCAGCCCGGTAACGAAGGAAATCAGAGCAAGTGGTCATAAACGCGCACGTTAGATTTTGGGGTGCCGGTGGTGTTTTGCGGAGCGAACGTGAACATGAACATGTAAAGGGGGCCTCCAGCCGTAACCCAGGTCTCAGTGCCCTCAGGGCTGAGAGCTGATGGGACTCCAAGGTCTGTCCCGGACAAGTCTTTATTAGAGTTTCTGGTTTAAATTTGTTATTTTGGAGCTATTACTGTAAGAGAAGAAAAATAACATCTGGCCCCATGTCACAAACTGGATTTTTGTTGCTTGTTTTTCAATTCTTGCCAGTAGTAAGTATTTAAAAATCAGAGGTCCAGATTTTCCACTGATGTAAATTATTACTAGCTCCATTGAGTTTACACTAGTTTTAAATGACTGAGGATCTAATATGACATCCTGAGTCAAGATTTAACGCAGTCAGGATGGAGTCTTTATCATCTGTCATTTGCATTTTAAGCAGTGCTTAATTGTACAGTTTTAATACACAGACACGTGCATAAACTCACTTATGCATGCATGGAATAACTGTTTTGTATATTAATGCCGAAGCAGTTTAATTTAGTGCACAGCAGTGGGTAAAATAAAAGTATTTAATTAAAATGGATTTTTTCATGGACTGCATAAAGAATTTTCCAGATTAGATACTGGTTACCCATATGTGCAAGTTCTTCATAATTTGCTTGCTGTCCCTGTTAGGAAATGGAGGGATGGTGAGTTATTTTTCTCTCCTGAAGCTCGGGCAGTGAGGCAGGCGGGTCCCTCGCTGCCTGCTGGTGGTGGTCAGTGGGCAGGTGGTAAGGAGGAGACCTCCTGCTTTGGGATGGGCTCTCCAGAAAGATTTGCACTCATCGTGGCATCACAGCCTTTCGCACTAGGTGTGATATGACCACACAGAAAGAGAAGTAAGTCTTCCGTGCTGCTCTTGCAGCCTGAGTAGGTGAGGTTTACAGAGGGAGGTAATGGAGGTAAAGCAGCTGATGCCCCAGGCTGGTAGACAAGCCAGGGAGAGCAGCCGAGTTCTGTTCCCTAAATCGATGTGGTTCCGCCCCAAAGCCTCAGCCGTGGCAGAGGTGGTAGCTGTGGTCCTGGCTGGGCATGTTTGCAGCAGCCTGCCTGCTCTGCCGCCGACATCTCGTGTGCCACGTGCGCCGCTCGGGTAGCCCAGCACCTCCTGTACGCCCGGTGAGTTAACGTTACAAGTACAGAACTGGCTGTAAAAGCAGGGCATACTCTGGGCAAGAATTAATAATGATAAAAAAGGATGCCAGCTGCTTTGATCTTTGGAACCAGGTAAATGTCCGTGCATCCCATAGTCATCTGCTTCGGTGGGGTTTTGGCTGCAGTTTGCAGCATGGAAAGCTTCCCTGCTTTTCACATTTGCTCATCTGAAGTTAATGACAGGTTTCCAGATTTTTATCTTTTTTATTTCCATCTCAAATTTCAGAATTTTAGGATATTGTCTAATATCCTTTAAAGGTCAAACAGTACTGGGGCTTCTCTGAAAAAAAGTAGCGGTTCTGGGGGAGCCGTTACCCCAGAGTGCTTCACCAGGTGTCCGGGTGCTTCTCCGTCAGATAGAGCCTTCTCCTGCCCTGTGCGGGTCCTCCGGGCTGATGGGTCACTGCGCTGGTGGCCGCAGCCCGCGGCCGGGCAGTGCCGCAGCGTTCTGCCCGCACCGGCAGCCTCGGGAGCAGAAGGCATCCACACTGCAGGCACGAGGCTGCGTGAGGAATCTGCTGGGAGCTCCAGAGGTGACTTGCACAGCAGTGGTTGTGCATCTCTGCTGGAAGGGGAGAATGCTTTGGAACACACTTTCTCCTGGTTTGATGTGTGTATACATATGCATAGATAGAAAGAGAGATGAGATGATAAAAATGAGCAGTCATGATCTGTAAACGAAGAGAATCCTGAGTCTGCAGCCTGATGAATACAGAAGCAGCGTCAACCCAGGCTTCTGGTGATGGACAGGCAGGTGCTGACAGGCTGATTGACCTCTTCTAATTAGCGCTCATTAATACTCTTGGAAGGAACTGACTGGAGAGTTAGCTTCTGTGCCGATGACTGTGAGTTCCAGGTGACCTGAGCGCCGCGATGCTCTGGCCTGCAGCGTGGCAAGCTCTCCGCGCCCTGGCCGAGCGACCTGACCTGCTGAAGGGTCCTGGTAATTACCCAGCACACCAGCTTCGGCTAGTGAAGGGCTGTTGTTAGTCACGAGCAGAGATGCTCTCTTCCCATCTCTTAGTTGGTGGGAGAAGAAAAGGAAAGGAGGAGGTGATAATTGTTTTGTGTTAAAACAGGGATAATTACTGCTATAGAATTCCACTAGAAATAAAGCAGCAGTTAATTATTCGTGGTCCCAACTCAAGTGCGGATGGGCAGTCAGGGCTCACAGCTTCCTTTGGGCTGGGATGCAGGAGGGTGGCTGAGGAGCGAGCCTTCGCCTCCGCTCGCCCGGCGCGCTGCCGCCCGGCCGGCTCCCTCGGGAGGGTGCTGCTGTGGGGCTGCAGCACAGACGGAGCACGTTGCTCCATAGAACCTGGCTGCAAGCCGAGTGCCTTCGGGGATCCCTGCCTGTGTTCCTGGTGAGACGGGGCCTCGTCCGTGACACAACGGGGTTGGCACGTCTGAAGAAGGGCCCTGACATGGGAAGAGGGGGCTTGGTCAGGGTATGGGTCCGTCTGACACTGTCTTCTGGCTCCATCTGTGTCCAGTGCCACATTCATGGGGAAGAACGGAAGAAAAATGCGAGGTGTTCTTCCCACTGGGCTTTGGGCTGCGGGACGGAGCAATGCTTCCCTGGTGCGCCCTCACGTCTCCCAGGGGTTTGCGGCATAAGGAGTCAGTGACTGGTTTCTCTGCGTGAAACTCCCTTCATACTTTATTTTCTCCAGGAATTCGAGTGCTGTCTGAGCCCTGTGGGAGCCTTTGGCATCCGCAGCCCTGCATGGCCAGGGCCTCGCTGCCAAACTGTGTCTCTTGGGAGGAAGTCTGGCTGATGGGGGAAGAGGGAAGAGATAAACACAGGTTTGCTGGGGAGGGGCATCCGCTAGCGGAGGTGGTCTCACGCAGCGGTTGGAAGGACTCTCCAGAGGATGTCATCTAGGGCAGATGGTCGCTGCGAGGACCCTCAGTGAGGCTGGATGCAGGGATGCGGCAGCTTTCCTGTAGCCATAGCAACCACTGGGGATGCAGTGGGAACTGCTGGCATCCTCAGACTGTGCTTTCAAGGCCAGGCAATGAACTAACCCATAGTAATCCAGGTGCATCGGGCAGACCGCAGCGCCTGGTGGGAGTGCCCATGTGACTGTGTTGCCAGGGTTGTTTCTGGCGTGCCTTGGTGTGCCTCTGCCCCAGGTGCTTGGGGCCGGATTGATGGACACCCAGGACCAGACTCCTCTGACTGGGAGATGTCCTCTTTCATTGCTTCTTTCACAGATTTATTGAACTGCTCCTTGGAACTCCCCGCGACGCGATTCAGGAGTCCCTGTAGTGCAGGCAAGGCTTTTGGCACTCATCTGCCCCTGCTCAGATAGGATGACAGGGGCCAGGTTTGCTCCGCTCCTCTCCGAGCAAGGTCTGGAGGGCTGTGCCCCAGCGGCGCTGGCATCTGCAAACGCTCTGGCAGCTCCCCCAAAGATGTGAGGGGTGGGCAAGGGGTCAGCAAGGAAAGCTCAGAAGAGTGGTGGACGTGGGAGTGCAAATAAACACCACCGCATAAACTATGTCTTAAGGCGAGATTGTCAAATACCTTCTGAGCCTGAGGCTCCTGTGGGTAACACTAAGCCTCCTCCTCTCCCCCATCCCCTTCCCCGGTAACCAGGAGTACGGATTTAATCAGGATGCAGGAGCTGACAAATACTTGGACTGGGCGATGGAAAGTTCCGCTGAGCCACCACCACTTGTGTGCTGGGGGAAGCTGGCCATGGGGAAATCGAGCTGTTCATGCAGCCTCCATGCTTGAATTAATTTTATGTTCTGCTTGCACTCAGGTTCCTCCTTTGGACATGTCTTTCCCCACTCACTTTTTCGTAAAAAAAAATAAATTCCTAGTGAAGCGTTTGTTGAAAGCCAGCACATCTCCTGCTCTACCTCCGCCGCATCCGTGCTGAATGCGTTTGGATTGAATCAGTCTCCTGGGAGAGACTTGCAGGGATACTTCTCTTCCGTATAGAATTAATGAACAGGTTAGCACCCAGGAAGACGAGAGAGGACCCAGCAACCCGCAGCTGAGTTATGTGTGTGTGTCATCACTAATAATCCGCTCTGCCAAGATTCCCTGAGACTGCTGGTGTTCGGGGATCGCTGGAGCAGACCTCGGTGTGCAGGCACGCGCGCATCCGTGTTCCCAAGCACACGTGCACGCAATATGGGTGAGTAAGTCTCGTTTCCTCTGAAGAGCAAATGGAACTGCTTTGCCCAGTAAGTGACAGTGCCAGTAAAGACAGGATTGACGTTTCCCTGGCAGATTTTTCCATGTAGGAAATTCCCTGCTGTTCAGAGTCTATAAATCAGAATCAGATGGCCTTTTAAGGGAGCGTGCTGTCATTCAGTGTTTCCCATCCGATTTTGATTTTGCAGATCCTTGACATGTTCCCAGTGGAGGTGCGGACTTGCCTGCAGCGAATTCACCCAGAAAAAGACACGCTTTGCTTTCGCTCCGTTTCCCGGCCCCGTTAAAGCCGGCTGTGGTCCCAGAGCCCTCGCCGGCCAGCGGATTGCAAAGCGCCGGTTGCTCAACCACCGATTGCTGGAGCACCGGTCCAGCCGCTGGACCAGGACCGACGGGTGAAGCCTGGGTGTCTGTTTTGCGAGGGACGGGGCTGCTCCATGGTCCCCTCCGGGCATTCTGCCTGCGCGCTCGGCACAAATGGGATGCTGCAAATCCCTGCGGAAACTCCGCCGAACGGAGGGCTGGTGGTGTTAAAGCAAAGCCTGTTGCCTGATTTCAGAGAGAGGTTTGCCAGCAGATCAGACTTAATTTGCTGCCTTAATTTTCTACTCCAACAAGACTAGTGGAGGAAACACATCCTTTGTAGTTTATCTGTAAAACTTTGAGAAGTGTGTGAACTGTTAAAATGATGTTGCTGTGAGCAACTGGGTGTGCGGAAAACTGAACTAAATAAGCGGTTTGTGCTTGGTGCTTGCAGGGAACAGGCTCTGTTCCTCGTCAGGCGTGTAACTCTGTGGTGCTTACTGTGTAGGTGCTGTCAGTTGCAGAAGAGAGGTGGTTCAGCACCCGGTGCTGAGGCATACGCACCCCTCTTGCAGAGGATGGGCTGTGGGGGGCTCAGGAACGGGTCGGGTTTGTGTTGCCCGTCTGACGAGCTGCGCGGTAGCGAAGTCTGGGACGCTCGGTCTGTAAAAATGAGGTCGACTGAGATTCGGGGGAAACAGAAACGAACTGAAGGTCAAGCATCCTGATGGACTTACGGGACCTCAGGTACGGCTGTCAGCCCAAATTCATCTTTATTTCTTGGTGTGCGTAACGGCAGGCACGGCGTGACAGCCCTGGTTGTCTAAATCAGGATGCTGACATGGGCAAGCAGAAACATACCGGGGTGTTGTGTAAACACCTGCGAAGTGTTTCTGTAGGGGTGAAAATAGTTACAGAAAAGTCAAAATATTTCCCTCAGCCTTTCTCTTTTTCCTTTTTTTTTTGAAAACATTTCATTGCTCCTTTGTGTAATATCATTTTGTTATCAAACTTACTTGAATTTTTAAACAAAATAGATTTGCCTGCTTTTTAATTTTTGGATAAAAATGCTTGAAATCCTTAGAAGTTCCAGCCTTGTAGAATTTTATGTTTTTATTTTTTTATTTTTACCTTTGAATCACTGAAAATTATCATTTGGCTTTTAGTCTAAGTGTACTTTTCCAGTATTGGGAAATTTCAGTGTAGCAGCAGGGGATGTTTCACAGCCTGGGCAGGACCCCCGGGCCCCCCAGCCCTGCCCTGCCTGCAGCCAGGTTGCTCCGGCAGAAGATGTGCTCGCCTGAGCGATGCTGCGGCGCGTGGCACCGCGTACCTCATGCGCAAGGGCTCCGCGTGCCTTCCCACGGGCAGCACCGGGCACAGGGGTCCGGTGCGGGGAGAGGCCACTGTCTGTAGTGGGGGCCAGAATGTCATAGCCACAGCACTGATGAGACCAGGGTGGGCACTCCTAGCACCGTGGCGATGGGTGCTCCTTGCACCGTGGCGATGGGTGCTCCTTGCACCGTGGCGATGGGTGCTCCTTGCACCGTGGCGATGGGTGCTCCTAGCACCGTGGCGATGGGTGCTCCTTGCACCGTGGCGGATGGGTGCTCCTTGCACCGTGGCGGATGGGTGCTCCTAGCACCGTGGCGATGGGTGCTCCTTGCACCATGGCGGATGGGTGCTCCTTGCACCGTGGCGATGGGTGCTCCTTGCACCATGGCGGATGGGTGCTCCTTGCACAGTGGCGATGGGTGCTCCTTGCACCGTGACAGCTGTCAACATGGGCACCTGACGCACATGAGCGGTGCCTGCAGCATCGTGCCGGCTCTCGCGGGCTCTCCTGGCCGGACGCCTCGGCGTGCTGTTCCTGCTCTGGGTGACGTGCTGCAGACCTGCTGCCTGGGGCTGGTGCCAGGTATGGAGCCGAAAGGGCACCCTATGTAGGTGAGCGCTGGCCGCCGTCGTCTGCTCGCGTTACGCTCGCGCGTTGCGATGGGAAGGTGCCTGTGCGCGGGCGCAAGCCTTGTGGGTACGATGCAGCCTCTGCCAGCCCCAGAGGCTGGAGCGTCCGCGCGGCAGGCGGGGGAGCCAGGCCGGGGCTTCCCAACCAGCTCCGGCTGCGCACTCCGGCTGCGGGTTTGGAGGATGGCCGCGGAGAAGGCGGAGGTGTTGAAACTCTTCTTGGGGGCTGCGGAAGCACAGTCGCTGGGCAGGCAGCGAATTTCTAAAGTGGGACATGAGGACGGTGCCATCACAGTTTTTGGATGGGAATACTTTGCTTCCAGCATTGGCTGCAGCTGACGACTTTGGAGAAGCATTAAATACTGAAGCAATTAAATGTATCAGCAAAGCAAGATTTATTTTTTTTTCTTTTGTGAGATACTTTGCCAGCTGTTGTTTATGGAAAAAAACAATCTAGATCCTTCTTTTTATGAGAACTGTTTTTAGGTTTCTTTGTGTTTAGGGCTGATGTATACATTATGCATTAGGATGGGAAGGCAAAATATTTATTTACCAGCATGAATATTTAAAGGAAGAATAAGTGGGAATCAGTGAAAAGTGTATATAGATAGTTTAGCCAGAGATCCAGAAGAACCTTACCAGTATTAGAAATGGTACAAAAATTAAATTGTGTGGGAACAATAAGACAATAAAATGGCCTTAAAATCCCTTCTTCAGTTGCGGTTAAGGGTGTATTTACACCAAGTAGGTATCCCCATGCAACAGCTGGCACTTGAGGACAACAGCCTGCTTTTGTGACTTACTGAAATACCCCTGGGAGGTCGAGCTCTGTGTGGGGCACGGGTTCCTCTGGTTATTCCCTCCGTGCTGCCAGCTCCGTGGTGGTAGGAGAAGTGTCACCGCCAGAGCTGGAGCAACTCCTCTCCTCCCAGTGCCCACGCGCTGGGCAGGACCACTGATCCTCGGCTGCACTGTGTCCCGTTGGCGGTGGGTTTTAGCTGTGGGAGTGTGCAGAGATTGCTCTGAAGCTGTTTTTCCAGGAAGGGATATGGACGGAGCAGCAAAGCCATGGTGAGATCAGAGTTCACTTTCTCCTGCCCATGTCTGGGTCACCCCCAGGCCTGCATGGCCTCGTGCTCCTCAGTGGGCTCTGCAGGGTGGTGCACGAAGGCATCAGGAGTCCCATCTCCTTGCCGGATCATCAGGACTAACAGCAGTTTGATAATTCCTCTGTTACTGGAGAAGCTGGTTTCATGGAGCCCAAAGAAAGAAGGAAAATGAGTATTTCACAACTGGGTTGACTGTGTTTGGAAGAAACCAAGTGGGAGTCAGTTTTCTGTGCTTAGGCTTGCTGAATGGTGTTTTCTAAGATACCTTTTTTATAAAGCACTGTTCTGAGAAATACATGGTTCTTTATGCCATTCCCTTTTCTTTTTGCTTCCAATGAAAGCATTTTGATTAGAGCTCTTTGTAAGCAGCATGTCATTGTTTCAAACGAGGCATGCCATAGGAATAATGCTGCTACAGAAGGAGGCCCCAGACTTGGAGAAGTTAATTCTATTGCTTGCTGATTGCAAAAAATTACCACCAAATGACAGTTCATGAGAGCTGGGCTATCTTAGGAACAAATGGTGTCAGTGGGCTGGAGCAATGCAAAAAATAATGCAGAGGAAAATAAGTCCTTACGGTTCAGAACATCAGCTTTGGAACAACGGTCGGCGAGAAAGCGACTTTTCCCTGGGAGCGGGTCTGTTGCTGCTCCAGCGAGCAGCTGGGATCAGCTGGCGGAGGAGGCAGCTGGACTGGACGGGCAGCAGCCCCCGGGGCGAGGGGCTGGGGCCGCACTCGCAGCGGGTGCTGGAGCCGGCGGCTCCGCTGAGCTCGCAAGGAACGGGGGCTCGTCCTGTGTCCGGAGCCTCTTGTTTCCCAGTGGGATACGTCACGCGTGGCGGGTTACGGGAGCTCACCTGACACTGTTGTCGGAACAGCCTCAGCAGCTTGGGGTTTAGTTCCTGGCCCGTAAAATGCCAGCAGATAGACAGCACTGCAGCACGCCTGTAGAAGCTCTCCGGAGATCCTGGAAGTTTTGCCCTGGATTTCAGAGAAGGTGGCATTTCACCTGAAACTACTGGTGGTTGTTTGCAAAGTTCCCGTTAGTGGTGGGAGAGCACTTGGAGAGAGGAGCAAGCACGGGAATGTTTTCATCACCGACTAAACTTTACAAAGTTTCATTGTTTAAAAAAAACAATGGTGTTTCTCCACAGGTACCCAGAGGGGAAAAAAAACAACAGACAAACAAAACCAGAACCTCGGGACTTGGCTGGAAATTATAACATGAATTTGAATGAAATATAACTACCAGCAAGCAACCAAGCTGTGAAACCTGTGAGCAGTGATTCAAAATTAAATAGATGGGTTGCAAACCTTCCTAAACAGAATTGCTCTGGAAATGAGGGCTGACCTTTAGCAGCTGCAGGACAACACGGCGTCCTGTTCCCTGGGAGTGCTGCAGGAACGGCGATAAATGGAGGATCACAAAGATTGCAATTTTTCAAGGTTTTGTAGCTCTGCTGGGGCACCAGCACCAGGAAGGCTCAGGGGGTCGGGTCGGTGTGTTCACGGAGGGGAGGAGGTGGAAGCAAAAGGGCAGCTGCGTGGGGCAGGCGCTCATGGGCTGCCCGGCACAGCGAGGTGGCCACCGAAGACATCCCCGTTGTGTTTGGTGGTGCCTGGCCGTTTCACTTCGTTTCCAGGCAGGTTGCACAAGGCAGCTGCTGTTGGCCATTTTGTCTCCAACTGTGGTTTCCCTTGTCTTGTGCTCACTGAATAGCGATAAAAATACCTGCAGAGCTGCCCTGGGTCTCGCAGAGAACACGGGAGAGAAAACAAAGCAAAACTACCTTGGGCTTTTTGCCCCAATGGAAAGTAGAGAGTGTTTTCCGATTCTTTGAGGAGGACTCAAGCGAGTGGTGTCTGCTCGGGAGAAAGCGCGCGGTCGAAAGCGGCAAGCCCGGAATCCAGAAGGGCTCGTGACTGTGCCTCCAGAAAGCGTTACTCGACCCACAGTGTGTCCTGAAATAGTAATGTTTTGATAATGTTTTGGGGGTAACTAAGCTGGAACATGTGCATAACTATTAAAATCATGAATGCCAAAAAAGGGAATCCACGCTAAGCTCAAAAATGTGGACTCATCATGTAATTTAAATGAATGTTACCATTTTAATTTGGTTTTGTTGCATTGTGCTATAGGCTTTTTGGCAGGGAATTCATGGGAGACGAGAAAACAGCAGTCCGTTGAGTAAGATGGTTCCCTCAAGCCTTTTTGAGACTATTCTCTTAGTTTTGCCAAAGTGTATGTGATGCATTCTTCAGAAATCCATTTTGGGCTCTCCAGCCTCCCAGTGGAAACTGCTCCGGAGGGTGAACATGATGCGGGACAGACCAGATCTGCACATCTCCCTGTGAAGGGTGATTAACCGTTTGTCAATCTGCAGTGGGACAGTCTCTGCCACCAACGCTGTCTTATCGTGCCGGGACGTTGCTCTGCAGCTGAGCCCAGGCTGTCCCAGGAGAGGACAACAGCCAAGCCAGGCGGGTGTTGCCAGGGTGTCCCCGTTGGTGCTTGCACGTTGTCCCTGGTCAGCCCACCCGGGCCCTTTTGTCTGGGTCCCTCACCAGGTGGTGATGCAGAAGAAAGGTCTCTGGGATGCTGGAGCTGATGCGGATGGCAGTGTGGCAGTGGGGGCCACTCGCCCTGGCCCTGGCTGCCAGCATCCCTGAGCTGGGACACGCTGAGCTGGCCCTGCATGTGCAGCATCGTCCCCTGGTCCTGTCCCGCTCCCTCGCTTGGGGGGTCCTTTGTTCCCTTCTGGGATTTTTCCCATGCTGGTTCTGTAGGAGCCGTTCTCGCCCGCAGAGGGGGAGCGTTGGCAGTTAGTGGTCAAGCAACAGCCTGTGGTTAATTGCAAAGTAATTAGTACGACAGATGTCATGTCATCCAGGCGCTGCACAGAGCGAGGCTCAAACACCCCGGCTCCTGTCTGTTCACCCGGGCTGCGGCAGGGGGTTGTCCCAGGGGGCTGGAGATTTGCCTCTGGAAACCGGGGTGAAGATCCGCGGGTTAGATCCACTAAGGAAATGTTCGCTCCATCTGCTTCACTGGTTCCTGCAGTTCTGGGAGAAAAAAGTAGAAGTTCTGGCCATTTGTGTTTCAGTGGACATGATTTGTATGATCTACAGTGAAGTCATAATGAGATGGGGTGGTCTTTGAAATTGGGGCTGAGCTAAACGCTCCCAGCGTTCTCTGACTTTTACGCATGGATACCAAACCCAGACAAAATCATTTCACGTCTCTGAGCACACAAAATCGGTTTATAGCCCTTACGTAAGGGTGTGTCATAAATGCCCTGGACGGAGAGGATGATTAAAAATGCAGAACCCTTTAATAGGGGGAATTTCTCAATTTCTTTGAGGGAAATAAAACCACAAGGGCATTCCCTTTGCTTGGATTTTAAATTAACTCAAGAGTTTAATTTGTTGCATTCATTTTAGTTCATCAGCTGGGCGAGGGTGAGCTCGGGTGGAGGTATGTCAGAAAATTAAGCTTTACCCCTTAGGAAAAACCACAAAGCCTTGCAGCTGCTGTTACACAGGAATTACAAGGTTGAGTAAGGGGAAGCGGGGAGAAAGGAGGTTTTTGAAAGCCAGTAGATTTGTTCTTTTTATTTGCTTTCCGGTTTGGGAAATGTTTTCAGGCTCTTTTCTGCGACTGTGAGGACACAGGAAAGCTGTTTGCTTGTTTGGTTATTTCGTGGCTCTGTGTTTTTTAACATCCTTGCGATGGAGACGGGTGCGATCCTCCGGTTGCGCAGCGTGGCACGGAGCGGAGGCTGCTGGGCACTGCCCTGGGGCCGGCGGGAGCTGTGGAAGCGCACCCGGCTGGATTCGGGGCCGGCTCTCCCTGGGATTTCCGTTGGGTGGGGGGGGTCTCTGAGGTGCTGACGGCTGTTGTTCCACATTGGCGGCTCCGCTGTGGGGAGCGTGGGGGGCACCCGGATGTCCTTAGCTGTTTTCTCCCGGTTCTCCCAAATGTTGGTGCTGGGGTGCTGTGCGCTGGGCACAGGATGCCGGGCTCCGTGCAGAGCGCCACAGGCACATGGCAGTGGCAGGAGCGGTTTCCATAGTAACCTTTCAGCTGCATGACATCACCAGCACTGTCACATTTAAGCTTTTCAAGGCTTTTTGGATTTCAGGGATTACATAACCTTGGAGGGGTTAGGCTGGGGCTTGGATCTAATCAGCATTCAAGGTCTTAGTTGAATTAAATTTAAGGAAAAAAAAAAAGCCCCAATCCAAAAGCGGTGGGTTTGGTGGCAGTGGCGGCCACAGGGCAGGAGCAGCTCCTGGCCAGGCAGGGACCGAGCGATGGGAGCGACACGCTTGGCCAGGGAATAGCAGAGTGGCCCTCGGCTGGCGCAGGGTGGTGGTGACGGGGGCTTTGCTCCCCTCCTGCCCCCGGCAAGTGCACGCCTGGCCGTGGCACCCGGCCGGCGGTCACCCCCCTGCCTGCTCCTGGGTCGGGGGGATGCAGGGGAGGAGCAGGGGTTGTCCCGGGGCGTCGATGCAAGGGAGTATGTTCGTTTGGAGAGAAAGGGTTGGACAAGCTTTGTGCTGTCCCTGAGGCGGTGAAGATTTCTTATGGAAACCCTTTTGGGGTCGAGACAACAGATTAGCCTTAATTGGGCTGTGCCAGGGGTCAGGGTGTAGTTTGGATTTACACGGACGCTTGTGTAGGTGTGTACATAGGCGTTGCTGTGGTCCCCTCCTCCAAAGCGATGTGTTGGCGCTTCCGAGCGGCACGTGTGCCCTGACACAGGCAGCAGCACGCCGGGTCTCTCAAACATCCCCCTTGGGGCTGGGTCCATCCTCTTTTGACCATGCTGTACGTGTGCAGCGCACCCGGCCGGGTCCCGCGTGCTCGAAGCGCAAGCTAAAGGCTTCCCAGTGAGCTTGGACGGGATCTCCAGTACCGGGAGCCGTGCTGGGCCGTGGGCAACGGCGCTGGGGGCAGAGGGAGCTGCCGGGCTCCACTCCACGACCCGCGTCCCACAGCCACTCGCACCACCAGCAGCGACAGGAGCGTTCTGAGCAGCTCTCTTGAAAACAATTCCGTGAATTCATCCTGCTTGCCTGTAGGTACTCTGCACGGGTCTGTGCACAGCTTTTGATTTAAGCCTTCTGACGGAAGGAAACGCTTCAATAAGAAGAAAAAGCAAGAGGTTTGATGTAGTCCCTTTTTCCTCCGGTCAGCATCTGCGCCAGCGTCCCTAAACAGGTACCCAGCTGGCTGGTCCCCAGCTGTGTCACCCAGCGAGTTTTGTAACAGAGTGTTCCTGTGTGATTGACTCTTTAATTTGTACGTTTATCCTGCTGGAAAATGCTGTGCCGGGCAGACAGCAGCGTTCAGCATTTCCCAGCTGCCAGTTTACTCCTAGATCTGTTTTGGGAGTCAGTTAAGTGACAGACATGAGTTAAAAAGGTATTAGCAACAATATCAGTGTCTCTTGCCTTGTGAAGAAGTTACTCTTACCTAGTTTGTGGTTCTGATCAAACAAAGTGATGAGTCTGCAGGGAACACCCACCTTTGTAAGTAATCGTGTAGCTGGAGTGAGGATCCAGCTGTCGGGAATGTTCTGTGCCGGTGGCGTGGCTGATGTGTGCTCCAGCTGCGGAGAAGCAGGAAGGATGAGCACGTTCTCCTCCTCGCATCTCACCAAGGACCTGGCCTAGGAGAACACCTGAACGTTTAGCATATTAACAGGGCTTCAGCACATGCTTCAGGAATTGCCAAGGCCGCGGATGCTGGGAAGTGCTGTAGAAGCCAGGGGGAGGACGGAATGCTTTTGAGGGGAAAAGCTGGTGCATTTGCCTGCTTGCTTTTCAGCCCTTGTGTTGCCTTCAGTTAACGATCTGAGTGCTTTAAGAACCCTTTCTAGTGTGGTGGTCGGAGGGGAAGAGGAACTGATCATCTTTGCCTTTGCCTTCTGGTGCTGATGACGTGCCTCACACGGTCTGTGCGACTGGTGCATTTCCAGTGCCCGACCCTCGGCCCCCCAGCCCCTCTTCTCCAGTACGTGCTTCGTGTTTACTTTTTCACCCAGTTTGTGCATGAGCGGTTCCATGGTTCATGTCATCTCAGGGTCTTCTCCAGCACTGACATAGATTTGCAAAAGCAAGACCTTAAAGCTCAGCATCTAAAGTGCCAGATAGGCATGAAAAGCAAACAGGCCGAATTTCAGATACACCGGGCTCTCGGTCAGCTCCTGGGTGCTCGGCGCCGAGAGGACCACGCTGCCTAACTGGGGTTTTAGAAACTTAATGTGATTTACCATTTTTCACCATTTGTGCTAAGCTATGGGCAGGCGAAATGTGCACCCCAGGGACTGGGAACCATGGGTGAAAGGAGATTCCTTTCTCCCATCTAGGCGCAGCAACAGAAACGTGCCCAGGCGGGTAGTGGTGGTGATTTTGCTGTCCTGAGAGGTACCGGGCGAAGGCAGAGCAGTGATTTCCACATGTGGGGGGGGTCTGGGTGGTGGAGTCCTCACTTCTCTCGGAGTAAGGGAGCTCATCCTTTCCCTGCTACTTCTCTCGCCAGGCATTCCTGTTCGCCGGTGCCTCTGTGTGGTTCCCGCTGTCCTGGCAGTGGCTGGGAGAACAGCAAGAGCACTAAGGAAGGGCTCAGTTCGTCTTGTTCTGTAATTTCCCAGTTGGATGACAGCTGGCTGCTGAGCCAAGGAGTTTTTTTCTCAGAGCAAAAGAAAAAGCTTCATCTTGTTTCTAGCGTTCTGTAATATTTTCTTGGTAGTTGTTTGTATTCGCCGTTCTGCTGAATAATTTTTCATACAGGTGTACTTAAGGAAAATGCACTGTGTTTTTCTGTTAAATGCAACTCATTTTTTTTGCTGAGACTTTCAAGACTAAAAATGTCTTGCAGGAAATTCTGAAATTATGTAGTAACATCTAGTGGGGCGATAAACCCTATAGATAATACAGAGAAAGTCTTGGAAGGATGCTGGATTTGTTTTTAAACACAATATAAGTGCTCTGGGGCTGGGGGTTCATGATTCAACGTTCTTGCTGTTAATGATTTACAGCAATGAATGGCACCTTAGTACCGGCCTTCTGTGCCCTGGTCTGAAACGAGTGACTTATCTTGAAATCTGATTGAGTGGAGGTGCAGCGTGGAAACGAGGGGAAAAACTGAAATCCAGTGTAAACCAGTATGTCAAATCCTTTGCAGGGGCTGGAAGATTTTGTTGGGGAGTAATTTGTTGGGCAGCGTTGGGTCAAGGAAGGTGATCCTCCTCTTCTACTCTGCTGTCATGAGACCCACCCACCTGCAGTGCTGTATTCAGCTCTGGGGTCCCCAACATAAGAAGGACATGAAGCTGCTGGAGCTGGTCCAGAGGAGGCCGTGAAGATGATCCGAGGGCTGGAGCACCTCTGCTATGGAGACAGGCTGAGAGAGTTGAGGCTGTTCAGCCTGGAGAAGAGGAGGCTCCGGGGACACCTTCTAACAGCCTTCTAGTACCTAAAGGGGCTACGAGAAAGCTGGAGAGGGGCTTTTTGTAGTGATAGGACAAGGGGCAATGGCTTTGAACTGAAAGAGAGGAGATTTAGATTAGATATTAGGAAGAAATTCTTCCCTCTGAGGGTGGTGAGGCACTGGAACAGGTTGCCCAGAGAAGGTGTGGCTGCCCCATCCCTGGAGGTGTTCAAGGCCAGGTTGAATGGGGCTTTGAGCAACCTGATGTAGTGGAAGGTGTCCCTGCCCATGGCAAGGGGGTTGGAACTAGATGATCTTTGAGGTCCCTTCCAACCCAAACCATTCTATGATTCCATGATATGTGTTTGCTCGTACTTTTGCAGCCAAACTCTGGAAAAACACAGATAGTGACTGAGCCAGTTGTGTGATTTCCTGATGATGCTCAGGGAGAAGCCTGCCCACCTCATGTGGCTGCTTTTTGCCCAAACTCGGGTTCTGATTTCACTCTTCTCTTTGTTTTCGATGGAACGTACTTGCTAAGATCACCTACATCTCTGCAGCAGGAGCACGGCAATCTCTCGGTACAGTGTGCAGCACTGAGACTGTAAGGAACTGCTCGCTTGGCTGGAGAGAGCAGGATACTGAAGACCTCTGCTGATGTAGTTTCTCCCAGCTGGATCCATAAGCTCTTCCATCTGCACCGGGCAGATGTGTTTGGGCCAGCTCTGCCTCCGAGCCGCAGAAGCAGGGCCAGTGCCTGTCAGGGCTTCTGGCAGCTGCAACAGCTGAGTGTTTCTCCTGCCTGACACATTTTGGGTTTTCTTCAGCAGGAGCCAGCACAGAAAGTCCTGGCAAAGCAAGTCGCTTTGTTTATACGCCTTGGTGTTCACAAACTTCAGCTGCACGGAGGGATGTGGCTGTGCTCTGAGCGCTGGGTTGCAGCTGCCCAGCAAAACCCGTCAATAAACGTGAAACCCGGCAGGGATGTCCCTTGTCCTGTAGCAGGAGTTTGGCCAAGATTGTTGCCTTGTGGATGGGTCCTGGGACTCAACAAGACATTGGTATTATTCACTTAATGGGAGCGTTTTCATCGGTGCAGAGTGGGCTGGATACCTACTTTGCATTTCCCACCAATGTGAGTCAGCAGTGAGCTGAGGGGGATGGACCCTGCTGGTTGCTTCTCCCATCAGCATCCACTAGTGTGTCCTCCCGCTGACTCGCAGCAGCTTCGTGCTCCTCCTCCTCCCTACCCTTGCAAAACCTTTGTGGAGACCTTGCTGAGGCTCTTCAGGTGCAGATCCCCCTCACCCTGGCACCCTCGGTGTCCCCACCCCAGGCTGCCGTTGTCTTTCAGATGCTTTCACAGAGCCCTTGTGCTTGGCGGCGGGTCTCGTCCTCCGGGCAGCGCCCACCTCTGGATGGGTCCTACTCTCGGTTCTGGCAGGTGCCTCCTATCTCCCTTGCCTTGCTGTGCTGGTGTCCCCGCAGGCCTGGGAAAACCTGTTTGGAGAGGCTGTTGTTGGGCCTGGTCCCTCTGTTTCCTGGACTGTCGTGTTTGTTGATGCTTTAATTATGATTTATTGTAGCATTAGCTTTTGAAGGATGTGTCATAACTAGTTTGGTTTAAAGAGAATTATTACCAAAATGATTAGGGCAGTAGGTCCAAAAGCATTTGTCCTTTGTCAAAGAGGAATGAAGAATAGTGTTTCATCTTTGGGGGTTATGGAGCATCACCTGAGGGAAGGGGGTTTTCAAGCTTTTTTTTCTTGAGCAAAACGCATTTATTTGTGTATGTGAAAAGACATGTCATCTGAAAGAAGAGTGTTGTACCTGGAACGATTCATAAACTAGATGGCATTTTACTGCCTATGGAGAGTTAATCTCCTAGTCTTTTTGTCTTTTTCCTACAATTGCATATGAAAGACAACTGTTATTTTAAGGAAAAACGATTAAACCCCCACCCCTATTTTCACTTAATTAGTATCATTAGAGTCCACATATAAAATTTTGGTTTGCTAAACAAGAAATTCCCATAGCTGCCTCCGACATGGCTGTTTAGAGTTGTCCATGAAGATGACAAAAAGGCTGCAACCTTTCTTTTCTCCAAGGAAAGATTATGGTTACGGAAGATCAGGCTGAAGAATTTCTGCTTTTTTTAAGGAGCGAAAAACGTTGCAATTGAGTAATTGCACCCGCCGTGGTTTCACTGTAAGGACAGGTACGTTCGCCCACACAGGTGTCCGTTTTTGCCGTCCAAGGCCACCCCTTTAGGAGCCAGCATCATGCTGTTGTCCAGTGCCAGCACCCACCCCTGGACCGGAGAGCTGCGGGTGCCAGGGGCTGGTCCTGGTGGGGCTGGGGGCTCCGTGCCCCCTGCCTTGCCCCCCACCTGCTCGCCTGTCCTCTGCTGCGTAGCACCAGACCGTGGTAAAGCCAGAGCACTCGAGTCAGCCTCTCCGTCCTGTCCCACCTTTTCCTGCCGACGGAGCTGTAGCGCGAGACGCGGTCGGTGGCCCTTGTTTTGGTTGTTTGATGTCGGGGGCTGTCGGATACAGTTTCTTAGTTAGTTAGTCGAATGTAGTTAGTTCCTAGTTGAGTACAGTTTCTTCTCTTGCAGAGAAGCTGGAGTAGGAGACGCGCAGAGCCACGTTAGCAGCCCGCAAGCCCGAAGCGAGGGACCGCTCTGTGAGATGATGGCAAACACTCGCCGCTCCTGCCGGGACAGGGTGGGCCGGTCCTGCGGTGCCGTACGGTGCTGCTCTCTCCGGCCGCCCTGAGTTCAGTGGGTGGGCGATGCCAGAAGTGAGTGCTTCGGAATGGTTCACCTCCAGCTTTTAGCTGATCTTCTCTTTTGTTTGTGTAGCCTGTCTGCTCGCCTTTACTAACATCAGCAACAGTTTTTCACTCCTGACAGGAACATAAGGAGGAGTAACTTGGGAAAGAGCCAGATGGATTTTATTATGGCCTGGACATCCTCAACAATATTGTCTGGTCTCTGGTGATTTCCCAATCCTTGCAATTTTGTTAGTGACGGAGCCGAAAGAAGACAGCTTGACTTTGAGACGTGTTCTGAGCTAGTTCTTCTGGCACGCAGACGTCAGTCTTGGTTTTACGTGTAAGCTGAATACGTTGGATAGCCAAAAGAAATAAATACGCAGTCCACAGTGTTGACTTTTGGGCCAGTGTCCATGTCACCAAGCTCTGGGTGGTTCTGGAGGGTGATTCAGCTTGCCCGGAATGGCGAGCGGGATCACCGTGCAGTGCCTTGGTGAAGTGGATGTTGTTGGATAAAATGCAGCTTGAAGTCTTGAGGACGTACGAAGTAGGTGGCTTTTTACAGGAGGGGGAAAGGATGAGAGGGCCAAGGCAAAGAGGTCACAGTCGAGCAGCTGTGGGGTTAGGACCTGGTGCCGTTGTCTCAGATCTGATGATTGTCCATGGACACAAGCAACTCGTGCGGTCGGAGTGGCTCCGGCTGGATGGTGAGGCCGCGTGTCTCGCCGTGTTGTCCAGAAAGTGGGTGAGGTCTGGAAGGCAGCTCCCCAAAACATACCATGTGCTGCTTCCGTGCTGTTCTCAGAGCTGGGGCTGGGATGTCCCCTCCGGAATGCTGGTGTCACCATGGGCAGGTGAGGGAGCGTGCCCCAGCCAGGCTGGCTGCGTGCTGCCAACACACCAGCCGTCCCAAGCTTTGTGGATATAAGGTGATTTTACGCCGTTTCTAAGCTCTGTCATAAAGTCGAAAGGGAGTAAATGAATCCCGCTGGTAGGATCTGTGCTGCCTGACTGTGTGGCCCCGTGAATTTTAGCCTCCTGCAGAAGCAGACAGGCTGGAAAGAATTTACTGGAGGAGTTCATCACATTTTGGGTCTTGGGAATGTTTTTTTCTCGTACTTTTGTACAGGAGTCAGAAGGCACGCGGTTGGGAGGGGTCATGACCTCGGAGGAAGACTGGGCTGCCGTAAGGATGAGCACAACAGCCTTATCTCCAAGGTGGGACTCAAAGCACAGCTTTGCGCGGAGGGGAGCAAGTTCTTGAGCTGTGCCACATGAAGCGTTTCCAGCAGAGATCACAAAGTGTTCGTGCTCCAGCTCGCGACTCTAATGAGACCTCGTTAAGACTGCTCTGTGCAGTTGTGTCATCACACTAAGAAAGAGTAATTCCGGCTGGAGCAGGTAAATGGGAAAATACTGGGATCATCAGGGCACTGCGAAGGCTCAAAACAAGAAAACGATGCCTTGGTCTTGTTTTGTTCAGCCTAGTAAAATAAGTGCTGTTTTTAAATACACAGGGACGAACACTAACCTGGTGGACGAGGTTGGCACAAGAACCAGTGGGTATGAATTGACAGTGAATAAATACAGGCTGGAAACCAGGAATTTCTAGCCACAAGCTGGACATTCTGTAAGAGCTTGCCAGAAAAAGTTGTGAGGGAGAACCAGACCAGTCCCAAACTGGGACCAGTGAGGTCCCAGCTCAGCTCCAGTGATGTGCAGGAAGGCTCTGCAGGACTGGCCTCACACAGCATTGAAGAATGATGTTTGTGTAGGTACCTAGAGACCGGAGCCCTGGTGCGTAGCAGCCTGCACGAAGGCAGGGCTGGAAGAGTCCCTGCCTTGACAGCCGAGGGGTCTCATCAGCCGCATGGATCTTCTGTCATGTTCCGTACCTGAGCTGCACGGCGTTCCTGGGGCAGCAGGAGGGAGCGCCGGGATCTCGGCTGGGAACGCCTTTCTCTGCTGTTTACCCAAGTACCGTAAGGCAACAAAGATGAGTGCAGCTTCAGGTGACCCCCATCGCGGTGTGGGTTGGTCGCTTCATACGCTGCTCGCGCTTAATCTCCAAGAAAAACCCTTCCTTTTGCTTGCGGTTCAGGGTCCCGTGTGCTCATCCACGTGTTGAGTAACAGCTCCCAAGGCGCTATCTGATGGGCATCTGGCCATTAAACTCCCAGTGACCTGCCTGCCAATGTTGTTTTGTGCACCGCGTTCTCCTGACATCTCCCTGTAGAGCACGTTGTGTTGCATTCGGAGTAAATATGAGGGTAAACAATAAAAACTGAAAACAACCGCCAAGGATGGAGGTGGAACATAAGCTTTGTGACTGGTGTTGGAAACAGGGTCTTTGGTCTGGCTGTCCTCTCTGAGGAGGGGCAGGCATGTTTGAGCGGGCCAACACAAAGCACGCTTGACCTTTGCCATCCCTTGATGCCAGCTTGAAAGGCATCGTGTGCAGAACCCAGCTATTTTTGGTTTGTGCCCCACAACATGAGTGCTGCCGGTGAGCATCGCAGGCTGCAAAACCACAGGTCTGCTCCAGCTCTTCCCACTGCCTGGTCTTCTCCTGTGCTGTCCCACTGGCTTGTGAACACAGATGTCCAGCTTTTCCTTCAGGATTAAGGCATGAGTCACAGCAACAGAGTTCACTATGAAGTCTGTGCCATTTCTTAATTAGTATATTTAGGAGGCACAGAGAGCTGCAGTGGGCCAGACCGAAGACTGATTCTGCCTGCTGTCCCAGCTCCAGCACAGCCAGCAGCTCTTCAGTGGTTGCATCCAGACTGTGGTGTTTCATAGGCACTGACAGGACTTGTCTTCCATGAATTAGTGTAATCCATTTTTTAAATGTATTCAAAATTTTTGGTCTCCACAGTCCAGTGAAGTTAAAAACCAACATAATCAGTGTTAATAATCTATAAAATGCCGAATAGCAGGGAGCTCGGATGGCTTTGTGCGTCGCATAGAGAGTGTTGGCTATAGGACCAGCAGCTGAAATCCATGAGCGGAGCGCAAATTCTGCGGCTCATCATCCCAGCTCTGCCACCAGCCAGCTGGGCAAGACTGGGAGAACCCCTTTGCACAATATCTTGTTCACTACGAAAGTACAAGTTGGTCTTGCTGTCTGTGCAGGACCCAGCGCAGTGTGGCCCGGATCTGGGGTGAAGCCTCTTGATTCTTTCCTGAGGAATGAGCACGTTGCCCACGCGGCCGTGGAGCATCACGGCCTGTCCTGGACGCGGGAAGGTCTGCCCTTTAAGATGCAAAGCCCTAAGCGAGCAGATGTGGCCAGCTCCCAGGGAATGGAGGGTGGTCAGCAGCTCACTGTGATGTCTGGGCATCGAAGGAAAAAGGCAGGTTGGTATCGCTCCCAGTTTGTGCTCTCCCGTGGCAGGTGAGGCTGGGCACGACATTGCGATGTAGAGCTGTAAATGGCACAGCAGGCAGGAAATGAGCAGAAACAGAGGTGAGATTTGTGAGTGCTTTTCTATTACTGGTGTTTTCCTGGTTTTTAAAAACTGTTGCTTTTTTGCTTTGGATGACAGGACCTCAGCAAAGAGTTTGGGGATTCCCCTCGTGGCCTGGTGTCAGGGAGCTCACTGAGTGTCAGCTCGCGTATTGCCTCGTTAGACAGCTTGATGAACATTGAAACACTGCTTAAGTGCAAATTTTGATGTTAGGGAGTTTGGTTGGGTTTTTTCCTACCGTTTTAAACAGATCTGTTGTTAGTAGAAGTTTCAGCCAGATTTGCTCACTGAGGTCCCTGCAATGGGAATGGCTAAACCTTCACGGATCCTTTTAAAGTGTTTCCAGTCCCCGTTCAAATGAACTCATTATGTTTCAGCTGGCAGCAATAAGAGGAATGATGGGGAAGAGGAAAGAATCTGAGAGTTAAAAGAGATTTCAAAAACACCTTAGGAAATGTTCCCAAACAACCACAAACCCTCCCCGGGGATCCTGTCCACATATTAGAGAGCTCCAAGTGCGTATATCAAACAGTTCAGGAAGGAAAACTTGGCCACGGCAGCTCTCGGATGGAAGGCAAGCAGGCTGCGATGGGGTGCCAGGACGTCTCCTCCAGCGCAGGAAAAGCCTCTGCTGTGCTGGGCTGACCCAGTCACGAGTCAGGAAGCCTTTCAGGAAGCTAATAGGAAAGTGCTTTCGATGGGGATGGTAATGCTTTCCCTGTGCATCTTGCAAGGACGTTCTGCTTTACAGATCAATGCTTTCCCCGTGGCCGCTACAAGAACAGTCTGGTTTACTGACCAGCCCAGCCTGGCTGTGGGAGAACGGCGTTCTCGTGGCCTGTGACGCCGTGTCGTACCGTACTTTGGGCAGAACGCTTGCTGCGGCGTGCGATCCGTGCTCGTGCGAGTTGGCATTGCTCCAGCGCAGCCACCGAGAGAAACCTGCACGGTGCGCCGGGAGGGGAACATCTGGTAGGATCAGGGGGAAGAGAAAAGGCACAGTCGTGCACAAGCGGTGAGGGGACTGCCTGGTGGCGCCTGGAATAGAAAGTGGAGGGATGGACGTTTTGAAGGAAGGGCCTGTGCTTCGTACCACGCTTGGCAGGCTTGGGCTTTGTCTCTGAAGGAGAAGCGGGTGAGGGTGTGATTAAAGCAGCCGTGGCCGTCTCGACGGACAAAACACCGGCAGCTGCTTTGGTGTAAGTGTGGAGCGCCCTCAAAGAGGGAGAACTTTCCTCCGGAAAGCTTGTGAGGAGGCTTGAGTTACAGACAGTCTGTGGAGTCAGTGACATTTTGAAACACGGGTGTTCTTGACTTCTGAGGTGGGCTGGCCTTTAATCCTGCACCTTTTCTGTTTGGCACCTGTGGTGGCACTGCCGCTTGCCCTCCCTCCAGCACGTGCAGAGGTGCCAGTGAGGATCAGTTTCATGCACCAGGATATGTTCTTGCTCTGGTTTGTTTAAAAATATGGCAGGGAACTTTTTTCAGTCCAGTCAAAGCATACAAATTGAGATGATTTTCAGTAGTTAGAGGAGGCCAAATCTTGCTCTCAGTCTCGACACCAAATTACAGTGTTGATAGCAAGCCAAGGTATTGGTCCCAGATTTCCATCGAAGCGAGTAAGCTGGAATGGGGGTGCATCCTCCCTCCTTTAACTGCATGGCTTCGATTCCTCATCCCAGGTCATCCCGAAGGGGTACGGAGCTCTGAAGCTGTGATGTTCCCAGCTTGTGCGGTCGCCCTGCAGACCAGCCTTGTTTTGCCATGTCTGACAACATCCTTATTGCAACTGGTCCCAAGGGAGCGAACACCATTCCCAGCTACTGAATCCCCTATTCGTGCCCTCCAACAGACAACTGTCTGACAAAAATTACTTTTTTTGCTAGATTTTTTTAAAAAACAGGTCATCTGGTGAGGAGATACTCTCCCATGTCGTTACGCTGGTGGTCACCTTTTCCAGGGAGTGAATAGCTGGGAACGGCACCCTGATCGTGACGGCTGCAGCAAGATGTATACTCGGGACTCGAGGCGTGTTAAATCCTCCCTGTTCTTGCCCCAGAGGAAGCCCCAGCCCCTGTAAGACTTTGGGTCTTCTCCTTTCCCTCCAGCCCTTCCAAGGACTCCAGGCCTGAGAAGGGTTCCTTGGGTGCCTGGCGCATCCCCTCTGCGGCCGTGCCAGGTGGCCGGAGCAATGGCAGCAGCAGCGGTGGTGGTGGAGGGCAGCTGGCAGGAGCTGGTGCCAAGCCGCTTCCTCCGCCGAGTGAGCAGAGGGCAAACATCCCGAGTGTGTGTGGGTCCTGCTCCAAAACCCGTGTCAGCCAGCGGAAAACCTTCCCGTGGTCTCGGTCAGCTCTGGCCAAGCCGAATTACAGGAGGGAAATTCAAAGGCAGAGCGCTGGATAAATTCAGGGCTTTCAGAGGGGGGAGGGAGGCAGGCGGGTGTTTAACAAAATAATTTACTTTTCCATGAAAGCGGTGTGGTTTGAGTCCCGTAAAATCAGGTTTTGAGGGTTTTTATTGGGGCTTGGAAGGGATGGGGTGGTTTCTGGTATGACGCTGAGCCTGGTGGAAACGCGAGAAGGTATTTCGGTCTGTGAGTGTGAAACGCAAGCCGTGCCCCCTGCCCTGCCTGCGGTGCTGCCCACTGCCTGCCCCGCTAGCAGCGGCCCCGGCTGCACCAGCCGTGCCATGTTGTGCATTCCCTGCTGCCACCGGGAGCTGAGGGGCAGGATCCTGGAGACTGACGGGAATCGGGCCGTTCTGGGGAGAAGAGTGGAGTCGCTTGGGACGTGCTGCCTGCCATCGCCTGCCCACAGGCTTTAAAGGCTTGGCAGCCAGCGCTGCCACCACGGCAGACCTGTGCGATGGCAGCCCTCCCGCCCCATCCGGGTGCGTGGGACCGTTCCGATCCCGGCCGCCAGCCTCCAAGCTGTCAGCCTTGTGCTTTTGTCTGGTGTTGGTACCACTACGTGATAAGGCACGTTGGGCTGACCGGAGCCGAAAGGCAGCTGCAGCCTGGTACCGTGGTGCCAGCCCGCTCCCCGGGCTGATCCGATGGTGCTTGGCACGTGCGTGGGAACCCCTGAAGCCGGCCATGCTGCCAGTGAGGCAGGTGGGAAGCAAAGAGCGTGGAAGGGGCTGCAGAGAGAGGAGGGTGAGAGGCTGGAGGCACAGCCTGGCTGTGGTGCTACTGTGGCAGGAGATGCTGTTACTGGGGGAGCCGGGAAGCTGCCAAAAGGGCTGGGCTGCCCCGGCATTCTGCTGGGAGTCAGTGTCTGTGGGTCCCCGTGTCAGCTCAGCAGCCTAAAAAGGTATTTGCATGGTCTTCCTTTGGATGACTGATAATTAGCTAATGTTAATTGGAAATTGCAGTCTAAGAAAGGAATGTTTTGTTTAAATGTGGTGGTAAGAACAAGGGAAGGGGAAACAAGCCTTCAGATTTTATTTCCAGGTCCGCTGTTCCGTGCTGGGTGATGCCTGGGGAGTTACTAACCTCTGTGTATCTCACGGTACTGCTGGGTGCTGTGGGGATACTAACACCGGTTTGTGAGGGTGCTGCGGGGATGAGCCAGTCCTTTGCGGTATCTTTGGGAAATCTCAATGACCAGGAGCCTTAGGACTGGAAAGAATTAGTATTTGTGATCCAAATACTTTGTACCTTCTTGACCAGTTCGGAATTCATGTCCTGCCTGCGATTGCCGTGTGCCCCAGTGCACAGCACTGGTTTGGAATTGGTTTTGAGGAATAATTCGGAGCTGCGTTAATCCTGGCTAACGCTGCAGCTCCAGGGGCTGCTCCCTCTCAAGGTCACCCTCCCTAAAATACCACCCCCAGGTGTGCCCTTGTTCTGTGCCCGCCAGTCTCCTTGCTTTGCTGTACGTCCACAGCGTCAGTAGAGATGTGCCGTTCGCTCTGGTCGTTGCCGTTACATCGTGGTTTTCTATTTTGTTCTGTTAATTATGTGACATTTCTTCCCATGCTTAAATTCTGCCTCCAGCTCTGCAGTGGGGGCCACGTCACACGTCCAGCAGTCGATGCTTGGTACCAAGAGCATCTGTGCGGTGGTTCTTTTGTCCTCTTTCTGTTGTCCCGTCGTCACCGGGGGGTAACATCATTAGCGAGGGACGTATTTAATATGTTGGAAGCTGGGGCTGAAGGCAGAGCTCCAGTCTTGCTCCTTTGGCCCAGTATGGTTTCCTACACTAAGAACGGAGTGGCTGCAGCTGAAGAAGATGGCTTTCTTACTGCTAAGCGTGTTTCTGAGCTTCCTTCTCCTTTGCTTTAAATAGCAACACGTATGGTCCTTCTGGGTGCCGTTACCGGCCTGCCTTTGATCTCCACTTAGTCACGGACTGTTATTCAGGTTCAATAAAGTGTTCTTCTGCATAGTCCCAGCCAGTAATGGCAGGACCTGGGTCATGCCATTCCTCGTTCAGACCTTGCTGCCCAGGCTGGTGGCTTATGGGCGAGGGCAGAGGGCACGTAGGTGGTGTGACCTGGAGGGTGCCTGGGGCTGAGGGAAATGGGGATGAAGCACCCGGAGCGAGGGCCAGGAGATGCATGGCTCTGGCTGCACTGGCTGCTGGAAGGAGATGTGTGGGTCTGTGACCGAGGAATGCTGTTGTTCTCCTGCTCGGGAGCTGCTGTACCTCCTTCAGGGAAGGGCCGGAGGGTCGGGCACAGCACGGCTGGGGCCGGCATGGTGGCAGGGCAGGATAGCGGAGCTGGTGAGCTCCTCTGCCGGGGCTGCTTTCCCCTCCCGTTCGCTACTGATAACCGAAAATGCAGATAAATAAAGCAGATGCTGTATCTGGCCCTATTTATCTTGTTCCGTGGAACAGCCAGAAGGATTTTTCTGGGTGAAGAGCTGTGGCTTTTGGTCTACATTAATATTCAGCTGCTCTTTGGTGATATTTTGCTTCGTTGAGACCTGCCTTAGAAATATTGCTGGTTCTTCTAGCAGGGTCCGTAGCAGAAATACTGTCAATCTCTGGAATTAGGTGACTGACAATATCTGTGCGATATTTTACTTTTCGACCCGGCCATAAAAACCACTTTCCCTTTGGCTGCTGGTGAGGCGTTGGTCGGGCATGCGCCTGTTCGGGGCTGTGTCGTGCTGCAGAGCAGCGCTGGTGCCCGCGATGAGGCTCTGTGGTTCCAGCGCCGCCGTTTGCGGCTGGCGGGCGGATGGAAGGGGATGCCCGTGATGGTGCGGGGGGGCCATCATGGGGGGCTGTGTCTGTTCAGGGACCTTCCCGTGTTGTCATGAGGCTTTGTTTGTTTCAACAGCCTTGTTACATTTTTGTTGTTGTTGATGTTTGGGTGTTGCTGCTCTGGAGGTGGTATTCCTGACTTGGCCGCGTTGGCTTTTTTCCTGCAAAAGCTGTTGCTGAAGGAATCTGGAGAGAAGATGCGAGAGCCTCTATGTGCATTGAAAAATGTAGCCTCGTGTCACGAGAGAAAAGCTTTCCTGCAGGTTTTGTCCCAAATTCGTTTCAATAATTATTTCTTTAACAGTCCTCTCTGTAAGTAGCTCTGCATTCATCTTGGATTGCAGCAGCGCGGATCCAGTTCCCCGTCTCCGTGCTGAGCTTTCCACATTGTGTTTGCCATAAAGTGTCTCTCCGTGCAGCAGCGTGGCTGCTGGCAGCAGGAGGCTCAGAGGTGCCAATTTCAATCAAAGCCTTTCATCGCAGATGCAGTTTTTACTTTATTTGGGATGACGAGAGTTTCTCGCCACGTGAGCTTTCCAAAGGCGGCCCTGAGCAGAGGGGGAAGGGGTCAGGGAGCAGCGGTCGCTCCAGCTGCCCCGCATGCCGGGGCGAGGGGCCAAGGAGCGTGCGGCTGGCACTGACTGTGCGTGCTGGCCAGGCGGGATAATCTTGGGGCAGAGGTCTTTGGCGGTGCGAAGGGCTCTTGTCTGGCTGTTACCCCATCCGGACTGAGCGGGGGCACCCGCTCCACGGGTTTCTGCACCGCACGCCTGGTGTTGTGTGCCAATTCGGGTCACCCGGGGTTTGGTTGGGTTTGGTTTTTTCCCTTCTCGATCTGCTGTCACACGGGTAGCGGCGGGCGTGCAGCTGGAGCGGGGCAGCTCCTGCACCTGGGGGAGGTGGAGGGGATGCCCGCCTGCCCCAGACCATCAGCACTGGGAACACTGCGGAGGGAACCGGCATCGCGGAGCTGGGAGAGAGAGAGGAAAGAAGGTGGTGGGAGGCAGGCAGGAGAAAGAGATGATTTTTATTTTTTTTTAATTGTATTTTCCTGCCTGGTTGCAGGGAGGGCGAGGCTGGCCAGCGCGGGGGGCAGCGGGGTGACGGCGTGCGAAGCAGACCCGAGTGCCGCCCCCACGTGTCGCGGCGCTGGGATCAGGCGGGCTGCCCTGGCTGGAGCAGACCGCTGCTCCCGGGTGGCACGAGCTGTCTGCGGGCACGCAGGAGCACGCCGTGCTGCGAGCTCGTGCAGAGCAATGGCATTAGTTTGCTTTGCCCCTTCTCAGCAGCTCCGTTTTCAGCCCTATTACCCTGCAATCATTTTTTCCTTCTGACTGATGCGAAGCGATAACCAGGGGAAGGAAACGGGCTGCGCTGAGGCTGCCTCGTGTGGCCAGGGTCTGTGCCTTCAGCTGTAAAGGAAAGGGATGTCTCACTTCCAGACTAGGAGGGATCTGACGGAGTTAGAGACGGCTCAGAGCTTGCAGGAGGAGGCATGAGAAGATGCTAATGCACGCACTAATTTCTGCCAGGCCTGGTTTGTGCACGGGCATCTCGGTCTGCGTACGGCAGGGGAGCGCTGCCGCTCGCGATTCACCGCCTCTCCCTCCTCTGCGCATCCGCGCCGCTGCCCTGCCGGCTGAGCGGCTGATTGGGCACACAGCGTTCGTCAGCTCGCTGGCTTTGTGAGCCTCTACAAATGCTACAGACGGAAATGTGTTCCTGAGACAGGGCAGGAGACTCTGCCAAGCGACATGGCGTCACCTTCTCGTTTCCTCTTAAACGTCTCTGCATCTCACCTCTGCGACAGTGAACTCTGTTGCTACCCCGTTGTGTTTTAGGAGATCCGGTTTAGCCCCAGAGATGCCGATGCTGCCATAGCAGGACTGTATAGAAAATGTTGTAGATCATTTTTTTTCCTTCCTTCACCAACAAAATCTGCCTGAGTCGGGACCTGTTTGGTTACGATCTCATTCCCGTCTTTGATAACACAGCTGTGCTTGATGTGTTTTGTCCTGTGCTTGCTTTGGCAGAGGTAAGAGAGGTGTAAGCTCAGGGAAGAACCTTGGATCTGAAGCTAACCATGTGATTGCAAAGCTCACTGCTTCGAAGAGTCGTCTGAGCTACTCGTGACTAAGAAGGGCTCTTACGTGCCGGCGCGCGTGCTGCTGTAGGCCATTCGTGTCTCGCCATGGGCTCCGTCGAGAGCGGGGCCAGCCTGAGAGTGAGCATCTCCCCTCCCTGCGGGGACCCTCGTGTCGCCCACCCCACGTGGGCCAGCTGCTCTGCTGGCGTCACTGCCAGCCAGCCGGGCTGGGAGCAGGGACTGCAGCTCTGTAAGACGGATCTGCTCCAAGCTCCTGAGAAACTCTCTTGCCTTTCAGTAACGCTTTTCCTTTGAAGGCATACGGGTGTTTTGGAGGATCCTGCCAGGAAGAGGGTTGTTAGCATGCATGGGAGTGCCTTGCCTGGCTGTAAGCTGTCCCGTTTTCCGGGACCGCTTCAGCCCCAGTATTCTTCACTGTTTCGTGCCCATTTCCTAGAGATCCTGGTGACAAATGAGTGCCCAGCAGCCCTGCGCCAGGAAGCCTGGCACCATTAGTGTTGCGTTGTGCCCTCTGTCTTTCAAAAGTACCTCGAGCTTCTGCTACCGGTGGGACTTCAGTCGCTGCGCAGCCACGTCTGCAAGTCCTCCCGCAGGAACGACAGCCTGCGGGGAAGGGAAGGCTGCTGTACACTCCCCAGTCCCTGGGACGGGATGGTCCCTGGTGCCACGTGTGGGTTGCATGATGCGGGACAGGCTCCTGACCCCCTCGGGCACCCTGCCTTGGTTTTCGCCGGCAACCCAGCAGAAGGACACGCTGTGCTTGGGCTTCTGCACTGCTGGAGCGACACCGGGAAACGTGGTGTCCGGGGCGGCTCTGGGCGCACAGCGTTTCTTAGCTGCACTGTGAAATGGGAATGTTTGTGCAGCAGAAGGTGAGAGGGCCTTTTCGTGACTGTTTGCAGATTATTCACTGCAGAGCAGTGTAACAGTTATGCAAAGGTTATGCCACCAAGGGGTACGTGGTATTTAGCTGTGTGATGCCACTGAAATCCGTTGCCCTTCTAGCTAAACCTCCTTGAAGCGTTTGGGATCTGCCCGGTGTTTTTTCCCCGCCCGTGACACGGCGGCAGACAGGTCCGACGAGGAGTCAGCCCACGCGGTCACCTCCTCGCTGCCCAGATCGGTCTGGGGCCGAGCCCAGCCTTCTTCTCACACGCTGGATCTCCAAAAACAACTCGAAGCCTGGCTCGTTTGCTGCAGCTGTTGGCGCTGTGTTACCTTTAGATACCCACATGCGTCCCAGGGCCCGGCTGTGTCCTTCTTCACTGGACCATCTCAGCTGTTTCTGCTCCCCGCGCCCCTTCACAAGCCAGCGTGTTGCAAGGCCTCCGGCTCAGCATCCTCAGCGATGCGGTGCTCTGTCTGCAGCCTGATAAAGGGAGATGCTTAGCATCCTTCTTGGCTTTGCTGTAGAAGTGTTTCATCTCCTCATAGCCATTGAAATTGAAGCCCTGTGTTATGTAAGTGGATTTTCCCTGTATTAATGATTTCAGGAGCACCAGTCCACCTCTTATGACAGCGTGTGCGTACGTTATAAAGAAACTGGGTTGCACCTGTGGGATTCAGTGAATTTGCAATATGAAAGGCTTGAAGTTTAAACACCTGCATTTTTGCTGTGGAGCAGGAAGGTACCAAACACAGTTTAGGAAGAATGCTGTTGGAAATTTCCAGAGTGGATCACAGGAATCAGCGCTGTCCTCCACAGGTGCCTGGGCAGCGGGCAGCAAGGTAACACCCCAGTTGTAATGAAGTGCCCTCTGAATTGTGTTTGCACACACTTAAGATGGAATGGGTGGATTTCATATAAACTGGGACACAGACAACAGCCACAGAGTTGGGCAAATATTTGGGCGCAGCAGCTGAAGATAGCTGAGACCCCGGGTGGGGGTCTGTCCTGAGCCCGTGGGGGTGCAGGTGGGGAGGAGGGTCTGTCGCCCCGAGAGAGCGTCCGCAGCCTCCGGTGCAGGATGGGAGCTGATGGCCGCTGGTGCTGGTCTGCACAGCGTGCTCCTTACGGTCTCTGGCACTTGTGTAACGAAAAGCAGTGTGTAATGGGAGGTTCTTGTCGATTCACGCGTCCCTTCACCAGCTCCAGCCCCACGGAGCAGCAGGCAGGGTCTGCGCAAAACGTATATTTCACGTCTTGTTCCTTCACAGGTGCAGCCCTTTGAACAAACTCCTTGAGGATGGGAGCACTGCTGTTGTGTTTTTGTGTTCCGGAAGGCGGGACAGCAGAAGGGGGATAGGGTGGTGAGGTGTGTGATGTTTGACGGAAAAGTGGAAGGTGTCACATAAGGCTTTGATGGGAAAGCATCCCTGTGATGCTGTTCTTCTGGCTCGTCAGTAATGCGAGCACCCTGACAGGCAGATCTTTTGATGACATAGGATTCTGCTGTAGCAAGCAGAGCTGGGAGGGTTGCAAGAGGAGAAGTAGTTTAACCCCCCCGTCCTGATGGCTGTGCTGTGCCACGGTCCCATGCCCGCCAGCTGGCTTTTCCTTCTTCTGCTGTGCGTCTGCCTGGTGGTACCGTGCAAACCCAGGCACGTCTGGCACAGCTCAGCAGCTTCATCTCGCTCTGTACGACTTCTCCCTCTGTTGGGAAAACGCTGGGGATGGTTGTTGAAGGACCGATATCACCAGTGTCCGTACAGCTGGCGGTGGGCAAAGCTCTGGGGCAGCACCAGGGCACCTTTCTGGGTGTGCTCAGGCAAGGAGAAGCCGGAGGAGAAGACTCCTTTGAACTCGCCTGTTGTCGTGTGAACACCTCTCATTTTTTGCTCTGTAAACGGAGCCTCTTGCAGAGTAATGAAGTTGTAAACATCTCCTCTGACATCGACTGAGCGCCTGGTTGGCTGTTGTAAGGTGTAATCCCACTTTAAAGACTCTCATTTAAAAACATAGTCTGATTTTAAGACTCTGGATATTACCACGGCAATGCTTCCATTTAGGGAGGAGGGGGCCGGAAAGAATATAATTGGGATTAGAAAGAAAAAGAAGAAAGAGCCTAGTATCTTCGTAAAACAGATGGTTCTTTCTCTACCCACATGTAGAACAGGGTCCTGCCCGTGTGGGGATTTACATGTAATTACAACTGCCCTTGTAGTTTCCTTTTTTTTCCTTGGCTTTTTTATTGTCTCTAAAGAAGAGGAGAGCACATCGTGCGTGTGCCGTGGGCCCCTCGGGCACGAGAGGCCTGGCAGTGTGCGGAGTGCCCTGACGGCGTGCGTTCGTCTCCTGGGATTTCCTGTGCTCCAGCTGACGTTCAGCTGGGAAAACCCGCTGAGGAGGAAACCCCTGCCCGGATGTGCATGGCCGCGCCTGGCCGGAGCTCCACCACGGGCTTGGAGCCGGGCGCCCAGGTCCCTGGAATGTCACCCCGCTGAGGGGAGGTCCTTTGGCCAGGCGGCAACCTGGGCTGTGCCAGGAACCACTGGAGAACGGCGGTGGGAGCTCGCTGATGTGGCCATCTGAAACTGCGTCCTGGGGACCCCTTTGAAACGACCCACCTAAGGTGACCCTCACCACCTCTCGGCCAGTCCGTCCCAGGGGTGGCAGAGGGGTGGCAGGTCCCTGGTGCGGAGTTGGGTGCCTCGGTACGCCGGGACCGTGACTCCCGAGTGCCCTGACGTCTGTCTGAGGCTTCCACCTCCCTCTCCATCAGAGAGCCACCTGGAGGGCTCTGCCCTTAGCCAGTCCTCTTCAGCAGCACCCTGCCGTCGTGCTGCACCCTGGAGGGGGCAAGGAGATCTTGGGCTTCGAGCCTGGGATGGTGTTATGGCAGAGGAGACTGCTAGGAGATCGGATAAGTAGGAGAGCATCTTAGCATGCCAACTTAGGGTGGAGGGCTTTCAATGGGATGTACTGGAAGGAGACTGTTAGGAGAAAAGGAGTACTGCCAGTTCGCTGGTGGCATCTTTGTTAAAGGTGATTAGATAAGTCGGATGTATTCCATCCGACAGATGTGACGAAATTCACTTTGAAACACTTAATGAACTAATCAGTGTTATCTCTAAACGTGTCTACAGTTATTGCGGAGAATTTGTGGAGGATGGGCCGTGTCTTGGGACTGGAGGAGGGCAAACACGATGGGGAAGATGAGGGTGAAGGGAGTTAAGCAGCCAGACAGCCTAACTCAGATCATTGAGGAGATATGAAAACAAATTATGAAACAATCAATTTGTAAGCTCTTGGAGGATAATAAGAACAACCAAGGTGGACTTACCAAGTGTCATCGCGTTGTAGCAGTCTAACATCCTTTTGGACAGGATTACTGACCTTGTGCTTTAGGGACCTACTGGAGTGGGTGCATGACTGATGGAGGAACAGCAGCGGAAGAGCAGTTCTCAGTGGTGTCCTGTAAACTGAAAGGCGTTTCAAGGGGACGCTTAACCCTTGCCTTGGTTTTGGTCGGGTTCAGAGTTTCTCCTCATCCAAGCTTTTGAATGCAGACAGGGCTCGCAAAGTTACCAAATCATACCAGGCTTCAAAGAGCTGGAACATCTCTGAGGGCAAGTTCGGACTCAGTGACTTTGATAAACTGGATGGCCTGTTTGAATGCGACGCACACCAAAACCGCTGTTACCAGTAAATGAATGTGCGTGAAGGATTGTAGTGAAACGTCGCAGGCACAAATGCAGAATAGGAGACAAAGTGGATGGTACCTGGTTAAAGAGCAGAGAGAGATCTGTAGAGCATGGTGGACCACAGGCTGAGCAGGGCAGCTGGTGGACGGGTGCTCCTGGGAGGAGGTACGGCGCGGGAGGCTGCGCCGATGGCTGGCGGGGCCCCGGCCGGGGTGCGCGGCGCGCGGTGCGGTTCGAGCACCCTCGCACGGGGCGATCGGGATCGGCGGGATGGGGTGGGGTGGGGGCAGCCCCGAGTGCGCTGTGAGAATGAGGTGATGCTTAGAACACCCCAGTAAGTACCTGACCCAGTGGGTTTGTTCAGGCTGGAAAAAACAGAAGGGACAGTGAAGGGAGGAGAGCAGGGAGCGTGTGGGCAGGGAGCACAGGAGAAGTCTCGCTGCGTAAGGAGGTTCAGATGCCCATGTCTGTGCTGGCAGGGCGAGAGGCAGCCAGTTTAGTCTGCGGTGGGCAGGACTGGTGTTGAATGTTGGGTGAGGTGTAGCGGGTGGTCGGTCAGTACCGGCTGCCATCCTCAGCCCCGTGTCCGTGCAAAGCACTGCCCACACTTCACGATTCTGGGAGTTAATGTTGGTACCTGCCTATAAGCTAATTTTTGTAGGAGCCTAGGAGAGGAATTAACCCTCTCCTGCCCCTCCCCTAAAGCCTTGGTTTAGAAACACCTTTCATTACATGCTTAGTCCTAAAGTAGTCCCAGGGTGTTTATGTCCTTGAAGGTGATAACACGTGTGCCCAGCACATTGCTAGGCGGGGTGTAAATGCGTGTCGATGTGCAAATAGCTTGTTAGAAGCTCAGATAATGGCATGTGTTTCGGTTCAGAGAACTTTCCAGCTCCACTGACCCATTTAGTGGCTCTCAGAAGTGGCACGTATTCGCTGCGCCGTTTTTTCTTTCAGCTTCTCCCCTTTCCCTCCTGCATTTCCTGGTGTTTGAACCCAAAAAGCAGCAGGGGTGAAGCCCAGCCCGTGTGGTACGCGGCAGCAGCCGTCTCAACGCGAAGGCCGGGAGCAAGGGGCTTTGCAAGCCGAGTGCTCTGGCAGGGCAGCCGGGCACATGTGCAGTTTTCCTGCCCGCCTGCCCTTGCCGACTGTAAATCACAGTTCACCTTGTCCTTCCCTGCTCAGGCGGGCGGCCTTTTGGCAGGTGTGGGGCTCGCAGGACAGGTGAGATGGTGGAGGAGCCTTCCAAATCCCCAGCTCTGATTTCACGATCTCACTTAGGGTTTCATTGCTGGAGTCACACATTTTAGTCAAAGGTTAGTTACTGGCAAGGGGGCACACATCCTTAAGTCTGTGCCAAGGGACTCATTTATACCAGCCAAGATTCTGCCCTGTAGCTGTATCTTGTTTGGAAAGAAGTAGGTCCCTGGAGGGAATAATACCAAACATAAAATATTTCTGTGAATAAGAGTATGCCGTTGCTGTCACCGGTCCTGAAAAGCGTTTCCTTGGATCCTTCAAAAATACGTAGAAGGGAAAAGGATAAAACATTTTAAATAACGTCTCTCAAATGACAACCGTAGCGCCAGAACATAAAGCTGCTTAGTAATCCTGTTACGGTGTTGTTTTGGAACAATATTAAAGGTGTGAGCTGCAAAGGATGTTAAAATTAAAGAAAGGCCAAAACGGTGTTGAGGGAATGATTGATTTATTTGTGAACACGGAAGGAGTTCCGCTCTGTTTCTTTTTCAAACTTAGAAACAGGCAAGAAATCATGTTTGCCTTTCCCCAGTTTGCTGGGATGGACTTTAGAAGGCTGAAGACCGTTCTTCTGACGTAGTATCAATCTTTGGCAAAATACCTCCATTGGTGTTTTTCGGCGAGGTTGTGGAGCTTCCGTCCTTGGAGGGGTCCAAATCCTGAGTGGACCCAGCCCTGGGCAGCCTGCTCTGGGTGACCCTCCTGGAGCAGGGGTGGGACCAGACCATCTCCCGAGGTCCCTGCCAACCTCGGCCGCTGCGTGACTTTGTGGTCTCACTGAGCTGTGTGCAGTGCAGGGTGTAGTTTCTGGACCTCAGCTGTGTTTCCCACGCATTTCTGCCCGGAGATCAATAGCAATCCTATAATGCAGTTGTTGCCCAAGTCCTTTGCAGTCTTCATACAGTAATACCTTCTTGGGGCAGTGGCTTTGGAGTAGCAGCAGGTGCCAAGCCATTCTTCCCCTTACGATTTCTTCCTTTGCTACAATAGGGCAATTGTGAGTTTTCCTGAGTTCCATGGATTTCCAGAACTTCAAGGCCAGGCTGGACCCAGGGGATATAATCCTACGTCATTCTAGTCAAAGCTTCCTGACTTTTGTCCAAAAGGCTTAGTGACAGATACAAGCATGTGTACTCTTGCAGGGTGGCAGCTGTTGGTCAAGGTACCTCAGGAACCCTTTTGGGAAGAACAAATCCTCAGGGATCCACTGAAACCAAACCACCTAATTTTTGTGTCTGGTTTTCCCTTGATGTGTGAGGGAGGTGAAGGGGTTACCTTCAGAAGGAAGGATCCTTTCTGCTTCTCCTTTCTGCCATCCCAGCAGACAGCAGCGAATGCTTCTTCCGTGTCATAGAAGGCGTATAAAAGTTTGTGTATGTAAAAGATGTAAAAAATCCAAACCATCACATTGATGAACAGCTCTTTCACCTTTTCTACATGAAAATAAGGCTGTATGCTGATTAAACCCTACGGCCAAGTCATTGCAGTAGGAGACTGCAAGTGGGGGGTAGAAGGAGGTGCCTTTGGTAGCGAAGGCAGCATCCCAATCAGCGTCGTCATCTGCCGTGGAACTGCAGCAGCGCTCGTGACGCAGTCGTTACCTGCTGATTTGTCACCGTGCAATTAGCAGGGTGATGCCACGCGTTTGCAGTGGCTTCTGCCACTGAGAAGCTGTGACTCTGTAGCAGTCTCCGCTGTTCTGCAACATGGCTTTGCTCTGGGGAGAGCGTTCAGGACATCGGAGGGAGGTGTATGGTCAGTACGGCCTGGGACACGGTTAGGAGAGAGGAGCACCAAAGTACCGCCCTGTCTCCAGGAAGCAGCACCCGGACCTACTCAGCAGCTGTGAACGGATGTGTTCCACAAAGCTGGCATCAGCACCATCATTTGTGAGCTAATAAGCGTGAGGCATCCAGATGGCAGAAATAATGTGTGTATTGTAGCAAAGCCTGATGCTCACTCCTGGCGATAATGCGATGTTCCCTGGGTATCGGTAGCGACGTTCTGTTCTGAAATGGTAATAAAGTGCGCATTTGCTTGTTAGTAATGAATGTCAAGCCATTCACCATCATGGAAATATCCCATTTCCATGACTTTGATAAATAGCATGATGAAGCTCATGAATTTTTAATAGTAGTCCTATATTTGGGGGCTTTCAGTTTCTGAGAGAGATAAAGGGCTCTTTGGAGATGGAGTTCTGGAAGCGCCTTGTCTTCTGCAACTACTGGTACCTATTTAAAGCCAGTGCGATCTTCTGATATATGACTATTATGCTGGCAGTGATTGATACGGGTTTTATGCTGCAGATGAGGCTCTAAGCCTGCCTGGCACCATAATGCAAAACGCTGAACTGCAGAGGAACCTGCCGCGTTCTTTGCTTCATCTGCATGTGGTGCTCGTTCGCTGTTGCCCGGTAATCCCAGTACAAAACCAAATGCACTGATTCCCCTTCATGATGAGGCTCCCCTACTTCAGACAAATAAATATATGTCGTTCTGTGTGTGTGTTTGGGGAGATGCGCGCACATATGTGTGCATATAGATAAGTACGTGTCTGTAGATACGTACACGTGTGTGTAGCCTCTGTAAGACCTTTTTATAGGCACATAAACGGGACTCGTGTCAGTTTGTATTTCGGTGCCGGCCAGGAAAGCGACACGCAGAGACAGCGACCGCGCGCGGCGAACGTGCTCCCCACAACCTGACTGTCTTCTCTCCGGCCAGCTGGTGGGACCGCAGGGTTTGCGGTGCTCCTCCAGCTCAGCGTGGCTCATCAGGGAATAAACGTAGTTAACCAGTGGTAAAACCACAGAAGTCGTTAAGTATCTTTCTTGCGTAGACACCAGCTAGAACAAAAATGGAAGAGCAAAACTGAAATCCGTAAGTAAAACTCCAGAGGAAAGGGCTTCCCGCAGCCCACCGTGACCCAGCTCCGCCGCACAGCGGAGGACAGCCCTCGGCCCTCCATCCTGCCAGGGCTGCCGGGTGCTCAAAGCAAAGCTTGTGCACGGATTTTCCAAGGATCTGGACCCTGATAGATCCCACTTTCTGGCTGAATTCTCTAAACAGCACTGAGCTCCCCTGTCAAGGATGCTCTTCTGGGCAAAATGAGAGACAGACAGAAGAATGGCACTGTATAGGTAATTAAAAAAAGAGACAAAAATGTCTTGAGCTTCTTCCTGTGAAATTCAGAAGTTGAGATGTGGGGAATGGAAAGTGTGGCTGTGCTGGAGAGCGAGACGTTTTATTCCACTGATCTCAGCCCTCAGCATTCAATTTCGAAGAGGTGTTGTTGACAGATTTCTGATGGAGTCAGTTTGTAGCAGACCACTGAAGTCAATTAGAGGTCCTCAGTTAGTGCTAATTGCAGGAGCACCCTTGGTTTAGACATGGCCATGGTGGTTTCCACCAGTGGAGGGTCTAGCTTGCTGCATCCAGTTCTGTCTGTGGTCATCTCCAGTTGTTCACTGGCTCAGAGTATGGTTTGCATTTGCTGGAGACCATCCCAATGTTTTTGTTCTGCAACCAGAAACAGCAAGCAAGGTATAAATAGTGTTTAAGACAGTATAAATCGTGTTGTGAGCCCCCAGGTTTGATGGCCTGCCCCTCCCATGGATCAGAGGTGCCGGGAGAACTGTGGATACGATGTCCACGTAGCTGGGCAGAGGCAGCGCTCTGTGTTGGGTGGTCAGGGGCCAAAACCGAAATGTCGGTGCTTGATCCTGAAATGAGTCTGGTTTCATCTGCTCACCAGAAGCAAAGTAGAAGCGATACAAGGGCTCAGTTGGGAGGCTCTGGGCATTTACTTCATCTCTGTCAATGGGAGCTCTGACTGTTTTTAGAAGGCACGTGATTTATCACACTTCGTGGGACAGGATGTGTATCAGTCTTCACTGAGACGGTCATGGGGAAGCGCATGATTAATGCATATAACACTAAGAAAAATGGCAAAATCTCAGCCTGAAGTAAGGGAAGAGCTAGTGACAGGGTAATTAGCTAGCTGAGAAGCCTCCCAGTTGAGCCTGGACATGATGAACTTCATGGTGCAGTAGCTGAAGAATTGGATTAAATAATCCCCAGAACATTAGCGGATAAAGCTGAGCGCTTGTCAGATGTGCAGGTAACGTGAAGCATTGAAGGTTCCAGGTGTACTTTTGGAGGAGCAGACTGGTATTCAAAAGTCCTGATAAACTGAGAAAGGGTCTGGAGAAGGTGTGATGACGTTGGAAAGGCCCAGGCAAGCGCGCGGTGCCATGGGATGCGCAGCCGGGCAGACCTGACCGCCGCTCTCCCAGAGGGAGCTGGGGTTGGGGCTGGTCACGCGCCCCGTCCAAGCCAGCAACATGCTGATGTCCTGCAAAAGGCAACCTGGCATCCCGAGAAAGCAGGGAAATCGCTTAGGAGAGCAGCGAAAACGGCTCCCTTTATCATAGCAGGGTTTATGTTTTGCACAGGCAGAGTTGCCCTGTCTCGAGGTGGTGTCAGTCTGCTGCAGCACCGGTTTCCATGTCACCCGGATTTGCAAAGGATCTGTGCTTATTCTTGCACGTACCTGCAAGAAACCCCTCCCAGCACAGCCAGAACATGGGGGAGCTGTGCTGCTTTGTCACCTGAAAATCCCTCCCAACGGGCTTTTTTATTGAAGGCAAAGGCTGCAAACTTTTATGCAACATGTGCAAATGAGGATTTTCTCTTGGATGCGTGCGTGGAACGGCTGTCTGGGGGACAGGAGAGTGCTGGTTCGTATGTGCGTTGTCAGAATCTCGTGCTTTTCACATAAGTTTTCGTTGGCTAATGTCAGCGGTGGTTTATTTCAGCACTATTGCCAATACAGGGCACGGGTTGCAAGATTGATTGCAGCAATCATCTTTTTCGTTTGAGTGAATGCTACTTGTTTACATCCCCAAGAATTCCCTTTTAATGTCCATTCATTGACCTCGCAAAGTAAAGGATTGCTCTAATTTCCCTCTTACAGGTGCATTTGTTACGTATATCATTTTAACTTCTCAGTCTTGGAATGGAAATCTTTTTGTGTCGGTTTTATAAGCAGAGAGCAAAAAGGTGGATGTCTGAAATACGTAACTCACTCTGATTTGTTAAATATATTTACTTAAAATTAAGTGCCGAAGCACTTTGAGCGCCTTGCAGATGATACTGTTGAGATGGAAGAGTGGAGGGATAGCTTTGCATCTGTTTTGACTGAGAGGGGAAGGGAGCAGATCCTTTGTGTGTCGGGAGCGTAAGCTTAAAGGAGAAATCTGAAGAGGCTTTGGGGTCCTACAGTTGGAAAACCAATCGTCCATCCTGTGCGTACACAGCGCGCACTGCGAGAAAGCAGCTGCAACAGAAAGCAGCAGCTTTGAAAGGCCATTGCATAAGGTGGTCTCACACCTCAACTTCACCAACGCTCGCTCTGCAGAGGAGCGGGCTCCGCCGCTGGCAGAGGAGACCCCGGGACGGTGCCGCGCGCCCTGCTGGGAGCCGCCTGGCCCGGCCGATGGTGGGGTGGGGGCGGTGGTGCTGGGCCGGTCTGCGGGGAGAGAAAGCGGGCTGCGTGGCCTCACTGTCTGGAATTAATCTCCAGATAATGTGAAACACTGATTACATCAAAGTAAGAAAATAGTTAATGGGATGCCTAATGTAAAATAACAAAGAGATTGTAATAGCTTTAAGCGTTCAGAAATTCGAGGGAGCTTAAAGAGTATTAAGTTGCTACGCAGATGAGCCTGGGCAGTTTAAACGTTGGAATTCATTTGCAGGCAACAAATCCCTGCGATGGCGGCATGTGCGCGGCAGAGCCTGTGGCCGCTGCGCGGCTCCGCTCTGCTCTGGCAGCTGCGAGGGCGGCGGGCGCCCGCAGCCGTGGGGCTGGCTCCTCCGGAGTTCGCCGTAGTCACAGCGGCTCCCGGCACCGTGCTGTGTCCCAGCTCCCAGCCGGAATGAACCCGTCCCCCTCGGCCCGGGAGGCGCTTTGGCCAGGCTGCGCTTGGCCTCCTGCCCTCGCAGGATCTCACCGTCGCCCCACGCGCCCCCGCCCGCAGTGCTGGCGCTGCCCGCGCTTCCCGGTACAGCCGCTTCCCGTCCTCTTGCTTGCCGCGGTGTTGCCATGCTTTTTACCTGGCAGTGCCGGCTTTGACTCAAGTTGAAGCTGCCCCCGTGGAAGAGAAGAGAATAAACAAGTGATGTGATGGCAGGAAACATTTCACGTTTGTCCAGAGGCGGTTTTGGCTGTAGGCTGTTGCCAACCCCATCCTCTACTTGGATGCAAAAGAGGAGGGGCAAGGCTGAGACTTCAGCACTTGAGGTTTCATCTGAAGATGACCAAAGCAGTTGCAATGAGAGAGTTGAGAGTGTTTTCTTGTTTTCCTTGCATTCTGCCTTTTCTGCTTAAACAGGAGACTGTCGGGAGACCGCCTGGGGTTGTGGGAACGTCCGTCAGTTGCAATCGCATGCTTGAAACATGGAGCAAGGAAAAGCTGACTGGGGACTCCTGAAGGCAGGATCAGCAGCAGAATGAGGAGTGTCGGTTTTGATGGCAGCTCGGGTCCCTTTGGCTTCCTCTGTGACTGCTGTCTGTGGAAAGAATAGACTGTTTGAGGCTAGTTCTAATAAAAAGTTTTTTTTCCCATTTCATGGGACATATCAGAGTGGGCATCGTGAGCTGCAGCCCTCCTCTCGATAAGGGCTTCTCTGCAGCCATCAGTCCCGTGTGTCCCTCGACCTGGTGTCGGGGTGCGGAGCAGACCTCTGCTAAGGGATAACAGTGGTCTCGGGCTTTCTGTAGGGATCCTGCTCTGCAAGTCGCCACGGCTGCAGGAGAGCCAGGAGGCTGTAGGCAGCGAGTGGCTGGTTTTGGGCTAAGAAGAGTTGAACAGAGGTGTGTGTCTTGCCTCTTGCTGCCAGGGTGTGGGTGAGCCCCCTGAAAGTGCCCGTGGGTCCCCTGGCAGATTCCAGAGGTGACCTCTTGTGTTTTCTGTGCATCCAAGTCCTAGGAGTTGGGTAGTGCTGGATGTTGGAAAGTCACTGGGAGTTGGTTTCGAGCCCAGCAGATCAGGTACACGTGTGCTCGTGCCGCAGGAGGGGACAGCTGCGGCCGCCACAGCGGTGGCCATACGGTCTCTGCGTGTTTGGCAAAAAGTCAGCTCCATCTGCCTCGTGTTTCAGCTGTGTGTGCCCGAGCGTCTGCTCGTTGGTGTCCAGCAGCTTGTGTGCAGATCTGTGCTTGGGCGCTGGGCACAGCGTGGGTACGCTGGTGCTGGCCAACACGTGTCCTGTCTGTCCTGCGGGCACCATCCTGTGGCTGGTACTTAGTAGGCGGATTGTTTTTTTGAAATGAGTGAAAAAGGGAGGGGAAAGCCCTGGTGTCTAATGACATGAACTGGTATGTCTGCAGGTGGCTTGAGCTCGATACGGCCACGATGTAACCAGCATCCTGTGCCTGGCAAAGGTGGTGTCCGGGCTGGAAGGAGCAATTGCAGCAGAAAACATTCCAAGACCATGTGTTTAAACTACAATTTTGACGTGTTTTGGGCAAAGTCCCAAAAGATTGTTTGTTTGCAGAAGGTTTTTTGGTTTGCACTCATCTGGGTTCACAGCCAGCCTTGTAACGAGGCTGTGGCTGGAGCATACTGGGGGAATTTGTTCCCGTCCTTCAAATTCATGATGTTCCTGCATCCAGCACGTGGGATCTTGAAAGATGAAAGAGTCCCTCCCTTTTCTTCCCAAGATAAGAAGAGATGTGACAGCAGCATCTGTTCCTTTCCAGGTGACTTTGTAAAAGCGTTTCTTGCGAAAAATTGCCTTTTTTGGTTAGCCTACCATCAATATGAACATAATGTAAATATTTGTTCCCCAAAGCAAAACTAACAAAAGAGGAACCGTATTCTATTCCCAGTCAAAAGAAGTCCAGGAAGTGTAGAATATCTATAATAAAGCCAGTAAGTTATTAGGAATTTCTGGCAGTTCATGTGAGGACAGGAGCTGGCCAGAGATTTGTTCTTTTCTTGCTGTGGTTTTGCTGAGAACCTGCCTTGTGCCAGTTATTTCTGACCACGTGGCCGATAATAGATAACTTTGCACAAGTGTCGCGTTTGTCAAGGGAGACGTCTTGCTGCAAGGTCAGCTGTGCTTAGGTCTGTGTAACGGTGGGCAGTTCTGCTGATGCTTCCTTGGATTTCCTTCTGGAAGCGTAATTGCTGCTGGAGATCGGGGACGGGAGGGGACACAAACAAAGCAAACCAAAAACTATAGCATGTTCAAATGAAACGCAGAAATACAAAAGCTAGGAGATCCTGGAAAACAGTTTCCAGGATCTCGCTGTGGCAGAAAGAAGTCTTCTGCTGAACAAAAGAAAATATAACCTTCTCTTTAAAGGTCAGTTGCTGCTGTTATTTGACTTAAACTCTCTCTGAACCATATGCTGTTGCGTATTATTTATTATTTCTGATTTCTTCCCCGTTTGTGTTTAGATATAATTGCCGCTTGTCCTCAGATCTCAGACGTGCCTCTGACCTTGCACGCTACTCGTTTGCGTTGAGGCCAAGGCAGAACCTTTTTGACTTCATGAGAACTCTGCTTATAGGTAGAGGTTTGTTCCTTCGAGGCTTTACTTTCTGCATCTGGGGAAAGCATCTGTTTCAGGGAAACCTCTTCTGGATGTGACTTGTTTTGTGTGTGTTACACTTGGCATAGTGGAACAGCCACACGATGGAGCAAGGTTTGAACCTGGAGGCACACTGCAATACAGCACACGGCCCAGGGAGTAGAAGGAAAGGGGGGAATGATGGAACATGGGGTGCCCAGGGTTGAGCACTTCACACGTGCCTCATTTCAAAGGAAATGCACTTTGCAATTTCTGTACAATTCTGAACATCCTAAATGTTGAACGTGTGAAAATCAGATGTGTGTGGAGTTACAAGCAAGTAAGCCGTTAGGTGCACTAACAGAGCCGTGCGTCTTTTGTACGCCTGCGTGTTTTGGACATAGATAGAACATCGCTACAGGCTGCAGTCACAAGCGTGGCCAGAGCTTCCCTTCCTGGAACTGGTGCTGCAAGCAGAAATGGAGCTTCCCAGGGGAGTAAATGGAGGGTGTTTGCGTAGCGGGGTGGATGAGGAGGCTTGCTGTGCCTGGCGCTGTCAGGCAGTGATTTCTCAGGAGTGCTTCCTCCAGAAGAGGAAGGAGCAATGTTTTTTCTCAGTTCTCATGCAAATGAGCTGCCAGTTCTGAATTCCCCAATGGTGCACGTGGTTCGTCATCTTATATTCCCATTCCTCCGTCTTCTCCCTCCTTTCGTTCCTCCAGCCCATACATAACTTACCATGCTCAAAAAAAGTGCAGACCTTTCCCATTTTATTCCTACCATGTCTGTTTTGTCTGGCTCATCCCGCCAAGAGGCACCTGTAAACAGGTACTTGGCAATTACAGCTTCAGCTGCGATGCTCCCGTCGCTTTGCCTCTTGCCACGATCTCTGCCGAGGAGCTGATGAGATGACAGCTATCTGTAACTGAAACGTGCGTTTTCACTGGGCTGTTAGACTGTCACGTTGATAAGAGAAGCCAGAGATCTGTGAGGATGGCATGGTGTGAGATGATAACCCTGACTTCATTTGACCTGCCGGTGCCGTCACCCAAAGCCCCTGAGCCCACGGGCATCTCCATGTGGCTTTGCGTGGCCATGGGCGCGTGGCCAGGCTGTGCATCCCGTCCGGCCGATGGGCTGCAGCCTCTGGAGGATCTGCTCTTGGTGGAGCAGAGGCAGACCCCTGCGGCGGGGGGTGGGAAGGGAGGGGGTCTGGAAGGCTGGTCAGGCAGAGTTGTCCTGGTGCGTAATTCCTTAAACGAGTGCTTAATTATGCGGGTGCTAGGGAGAGCAGTTTTGGACTGATGCGGTGGTTGGAGAGGCACGGGTCATTGCGGGGAGCAGCAAAAGGAATGACGACAGGGCTGAGGGCAGCGGGGTCCTGCGAGCGAGCTCGGCTTGCGGAAGGGCTGGGGGATCTTCCAGGGAAGGGGAGGCCAAAAAACGAGGCGGGACTTTGCTGGCAAGGCTTCCACTCCGTGGTGTGTGTCTGGCCTGCAGGCAGGTCTGTTTTCCATTAGGAAGCTGCGTGTTTTAAGTGGGTGAAGTGACCAAAGGCTTGCAGTGGTGTCGTGGAAAATACCGGCATCATTCCCTCATCCCTGGTTTTTGGATCCGTGATATGAGACTTTTTGTGACAATAGGGACGAGCTGGGGAATACTCCATGCTGGATCCTGTTCAGGGCCAGTCCAGGGGCAGAGGAGAGGCAACCCTCAGCCCGCCTGAGCGGGCAGGGATGCGCTCACTCCCTCGCAGCGCTGTGCCGGGCTGGCAGGGCCCGTGGAAACCTCTGGTCACACTTGGCTCTTGCTCGGCTCCCTCCCCGCTCTGGTGCTGCACGGGCTCCGGGCCAGCCGTGCTCCGCAGGAGCGCCGGCAGAAGAAGTCATGGCTCAGCAGAAGGCACGCAGCCGCTGTATCTTTGTTTCGGAAAGCAGCCCAGCACGCTGCCCGTTCTGTGTGTGCCATATGTGCCAACTCAGAGGGGAAGGGCAGGGAGCCCCAGGGTGCCCCAGAGCAGCCGCCGGCGGTTCCGGGGGCTCTCGGATGCGCACGGCTGTCTCAGCTCCGTGTCGCTGCTCCCGCATGGGCGCGAGCTGCAATCCCCGGGGCCCCGAGCCTGCGCTCCCACAGCCGCCGGTGCGGCTCTTCACTGGCCCAGCAGCGCTTTCCGGAAGGGGTCACAGTAGGACCCTGCACCCCTTTGCCATGAACCCCCTCCAAAGGGGATGCTTCGCCCTGCCTCCGCTCCTCCGGGGAGCCGTGGGTGGCCCTGTGCCGCCCCATACTCTCTGCCTTTAATAGGTGACCCGACACCCGCCCAGATGTGCCGCGGGGAAGACTTCGGCTGATGGTCAGAGCTGTTCTGCAGTGGACTCGCTAGCCGTGGCTCATAGCGAGGCTGCCTGTCACGACAGTAATGCTCCCTGTTGCGACAGTAATGCTCCGGGTGCGTTGTTGCTAACTGCTGGAGAGCCAGCTTAGAAACACGTAAAAACGCCTTTTTTCGGTGCGTTTGCTGTCAGCATCCCGTGTGCTGGGTGCGCGCCCGCTACTCCTCTGCATGGGCAGATCAGCGCGTGGCAGCCCACGGGAGCGGGAGCGTGCGGAAGCGCATCGCTGCCTGAGCGCCCACCGTGAACGTTTAGTTCTTGGTGATTAGAAATGCGTTCCCGCAAAGGTACGGAGAGTGCCGTCTGAGCATCCGCTGCTGGGTAAGAGCCGACCGGCATAACGCCGCTGCGGGGTACGGGACGGTGCCGTTGGCCGTGGCAGGGACGCTGCGTGATGTATAACCGTGTCCTGTACCCCCCAGTGCTTCAGCCTCTTGCTTTCAGCAGTTAAGTGGTGACATGAGCAACACGTCAGCAAAATGATTTGTTATCGATCTATCAGCATAGTTTGGCTCTCTTGAATTTTAGGTCGTGCTGCTGTAATGCAAACACCAGTTTTACTTGGCAGAAAGTAAAACATTTTTTTATATATATATATTAAAAAAAGATACTCCACTGTCCCCTCAGAGAGAATTTAACGGATCCTTACTGCTTTTAAAGACAACTAAAGATTTTCACAGTCCCTCCATCTCCTGTACCACGTGATTTATAGCTGTTCCCTTGGGGTTTGGCTGCAGGAACTGCTGCGCAGCAGAGCACGGGGCTGTCCGTGTCCGAGCCGGTCTCCAAGCGGTAGTAGCTGTGAAGCTGCGCTTATCCAGCAGTTCCTGAGCCCCCTCACACCTGCAGGCTCATCTTGGCAGGTCACCGATCCGTGGGAGGGACAGACTCCAAGGATGTAGCAGTTTCTCTCCTGTATATTTGGTAGGGCCCGCGGCACTGTCAGAGTTGATGCTGTTCAGGGGATGCTGTTGGAGGTCAGGGAATTGGGCTAGACAGTGTGCAGGCAGTTGCAGAATGTAGTGTTTTTGCTAACCCTGAAGCAGTAAAAAAATCTCAAGTTTGAGTTTAAAATAATGAATTTGAGTATGAGGGGAAAAAAAAAAAAAGGAAAGATAACTAATTGTTTTAAAGTATATTTTTATTTCCCTGTGTAAAAAGCTGTTGCATGGATTCAAAAAATGTTCTCTCAGGTCACATCACAAGGTCTACTCCACCGATAACTTTTCCTTCATGGATGACAGCAGTAGAAGTCAAAGAACCTCATTGAGCAAACATGAGAGGATGGTTCCTGATGCACCTTCCCTGCTGCAGCTGTTTGCTGTACAGGGACTTCCAGAGCCACAGGAACAATCTTCGTGTAGTACTAGTCCTTGATGGATTTCTCTTCTCCCACTGGCTTGTCAGTGTGCTTTGGGAAGCTGTGGGAAGCTGAGGTAGGCAGCCCTGCGATGACGAGCGAGCTGGAGTCGCTTGACGGTGCAGAACAGAGGCAAATCCGTACTGCGCCGGCAGATCCTCTGAACAGGGTGGTAACGCGGATCGTTCTGGAAGTCTGCTGAAGCCAAGGCTGAGCAGGGTTCCAATTTTAATGAATCGCACACTGATTGAGAATCAAAGGGCAAGAATTTATTCCAGCTCATTGTGTTACGACTAAAATAACTTTTCCCTATCAAGAACGGATACAAGATTTTCCTCTAAATTTGGCGAGGAAGCAAGTGCTGCAGTCCCCCTGTGAGCGCTCTGGTCCGCGGCTGCTTCGTCCTCGCTGGGCTCGCTGGTGGGCTGCGGGACGTGCCCCACGCCCCGCTCCCCAAAGCCGCGGCCTCTCTGTTCTGCGCCGCAGCTGCCACCTGGCGAAACATCTGGAATCTCGCCGGCAGGTCCTGGGCTGATGCAAGAGGGCCCAACTTTTTACACGCACTGCTGATCTGCTCCTCAGTTATTTAACCTCCTTTACAAAGCTCATCTGTACCTTGCTCATAGTCATCTAGTTCCAATTACTTCCAAATTCTAATAATCCTAACGGTAGTAGTTTTCCGAGATGCAGATACGATATTGAGCTGCACCCTGAAAAGCCCGTTGTGTTGAGCTGCGCGCTCCTATGCTCGTTAACTGAGAACTGGAACTGAGCTGCGTGCGTCCGAAGGCTGGAACCAGCACGTCTGCGGTGGAAATGCTGGAAATGCTGGAAAAAGCAAAATGCTGTCGGTGCTGGGTGCTGGAGGACAAGTCTTGGAAGCCAGCGTTGGACCTAATGCCCGCGCAGAAAATGCCCGTGGAGGCTCTGAGTTTGTGTGAAGATCCTGCCTTTCTGCAGTCTGCAGGCCCAGTGCCTACAAAGTCTGCAGGACGAGAGTGGATCGTTTGAGGCAGAAACCTTTACTTCTTTGAGCTTAGGTTCATTGACAGTGTGATTGGTTTTTTTCCTGTTGCAATCAAAATGAGCCTGGCAAAATCTGCCCCTGTTTTCAGTACAAAAGCTGAGCACTCTTTTAAGCAAAATAACAAACTGTGTGAGCTTTTGTACTCGCTAAATAGGGCAGCTGTTGTTGGAGTGGTGTTCCAGCAACACCCTTTATTTCTTCTTAGAAAGGAGCTCCGGGTTTTGCAAAGCGCTCCTCTTATCTGTACTCCTCTGCACCTGATGCATCTGATAAAAATGCAGCAGATTTCAGATTTCCATACGTTATTTTATCATCGCATACATTCAGGCGTAAGCTGCTACAGGCGTTCTGTGTTCAGACAGTGTCGGAGCGAACGCAGCGATGGGCACCTTGGATTCTCTCAGATAAGAAGGTGCATTTCATTGCAGCGTGGGGCTGGGACCCTGCACCTGAGGGAGGATTGGATGTTTCTGCTGTGCGCAGGAAGGGTGGCTCCGGTTCCCCGCCTCTGCCAGCGGCGACAGCCTTGGTCTATTTTTATACTGTTGGGGATTTTTTCTGTATGCTTTTACCTTAGGTGCACTTCGGTCTCCTTGAAGAAGTGGAAATTCTTGATAAAGGGATTGGATTTTCATCGCCTCTCTCTGTTAGGAATTGCCGTGCCAAAATCTCCGGCAGCTGCAGGAGGGAGTGCAGGAAGGAGAGGGAAGCGTGTGCGTGTGTTAGCAAACGGTTTTGCATATTGCTAAAAACAGACCTCCCCGTGTTCCCTCTGCAATGTCCTACGGGCTGGTGAATCGTCAGGAACATTTCTTAAACAAAACTGTGATGAAAACGTTTGGTTTTCACATAACAACATTTTGCTGAGGAAAGATGAATCCTTGCCAGATGTTTTAACTTCATTGTCTTGCATCTTTTGTAGCGTTTAGTGTTGTTTGTTGTTTTTTTTTTTTTAACTCCTGACTTTGTGCTGGTACCTGTCTGACTAGTTTCTTTAGGTTGCACACCTGGACGTGCTTTTAGCAGCTTTGTGCGTGTCTGGCACAGTACGTGTGCCAGGGGCGGGATGGTGAACGGCCTCCTGGCAGCACTGGCTCTGCCTCGGCAGGACAGAGTTACGGCTCCTGGCAGGAGCAGCCTGGTTTGTTACAAAAAGCCACAGGTATTGCTGGTCCTTCTGAAAGGCCAAACCCTCTGCCCCGTGTGCCGTTGGGGCTGCCCGCGTGCTTGGCGTTTCTCCGGCGAGGTGCCGGCGGCCCCTGCTCTCCCCGAACGTCCCACCGACCTGAGCCGTTACAGCATTTACCGAGGCACAGGAGTAGCATTAACAGGATTAACTGGAGCCTTTGGGAAAAGGACCGTTTGTGTAAAACCCAATGTTTTCCTCCTTGGATGCAATGCCTGGCTAGATCCCCTGCTTGCATTAGTGACTGAACGAAGATGGAGCCTCCTTTTGCTCAGCTATTGCTTCACCAGCAGCAGAGCTGTGAGAGGGAGCTGGGTTGTTTTTCCATTTAATCATCTATGGAATTGCTAATTAAATTCCAGTTGCCAGAGCTTTATTAACGATAATGATGTGAAAGCCAGGAAAAACACAGCTTGACTTTTTCCAACTCGAGGCTGAATGTGCGGAACTGACCATTAGAAGGAAGCTGTTATTTTTGTTGTTATTGAGCAATTCAAACCTGGGATTACTAAGAAGCACTTGGAATGCCAAAACATCATCTTTTTCAGTTTATAACCAAAAGCCATTCCTGCAACCTAATTGACAGACTGTCTTTAAGTGCTTTATAATCTAATTAACATCCAGAACAGTCGTAAAGCATTTGAGTAAGTGGAAGTAGTTTATCTTTAACTGGCATAGAACACCGGTTTTTGCAACAAAGGTTATCCGACTGTATTGTGTGCTCTTTTCGGCTGTTGCACTGATTACTTGACTTTGGAAAGGGAACCGGCTGATCTAACAAAAATATATTGCTCTTAATGAAGGCACATTGAACACACTGAATTGCTGAGTGGTTTTCTGGGTTGGCATAGTGGGCCATCAGCTGTCCCAGGTGCTTGTTAGTGTGTCATTTCCAAGACTTTATGACTCTGTTGGACTTAAAGCAGGTGATAAAGGCAGGGTGAGCTGCAAACCTCCGCTGGGCATAAGCTCGTTACTTCAGAGCTGGTGCTTTTTGCTGCTGTAAGGAGGGAAAAGCAAAAGCGTGAGTGCTCGGGCATCTGTGAGGTCGTGGTTCTTGCTTCCATCACCTCTCCCTCCACATTCCAAAACGTCCCTTTCTTCTCTCTTTCTTATTTGGAAAACTGCCCAAGTTAGGAAGTGAATGTAATGGCCACCTAGCCCAGCACCCTGCTTCTGGAAGTGGCTGGTGGGAGATGCTTTGGGAGAAGTGTAAGCAATGTAGTGTGTATAGATCTACCCATGCGTGCCCGTGCTGACTGCTCCAGACAGGGTTTACAGCGCCTGGGGTTTGCGTTTAGATTGCCATGCTTAGTACCACCGACAGACCGTCAGTGGAGGATCTCCTTTTGGGCCTTTCCTACTCTGTCTGCTGTCACAGCATCCCTGGGGAAGGAAATCTGCCCTTTATAACGTGCTGTGTGGCAGAAGTACTTCTGCCTGTTTGCAAAATGTGCGTGAAGTTTCTTCATGGTTCGCTTCTACCAACAGATGCTTTTTCTGAAGCTAATTAGGCCACAGAGTCTATCCGAGTCCTACAGCCTTAGTGCAGAGTAAGAGCCTGTATCCTTCATTTGGAGCAATACAGTTTTGCCTTTGAGCTTACTGTAGAGAAAAAGCCCGATAGAAGGGTCCAGGCAACTGTTTGTTATGTTACCGAACGGCGTATGCGGTGGTTTTGAGTAGCTGATTAAACATCTGAGCTTTCTTTTCCCCCTCTTTCTGCAGCTCTCCACGAATTCCCCAACGACATCTTCACGAATGAGGACAGGAGGCATGGAGCTGTGGTCCTGCACGTCCTTTGTGTAAGTTTTGTGACTTTTCTTCTCATATCGGTGCGGACAGGACTCGGTGCGCTCACTCCTGGAACCCACAGGGCCTTCTGCTTTCAGTCGTGGCTGAGATTGAGTTTCAGTAACTACTCTGAGTATAACGTACTTCAGTTTTACATAACCCTTTTTAAAAGTCCCAGTGCAGCCCCTGAGCACAGGTGGCTGCTCTCATGTGAATTAACTCCTGTGAGTTACTTCACTCCAGCCAGACCAGCTTTGCTGGGGCTGGTGGGCTGCCATGGTCCCCTGCCGTGGTCCTCTACCATGGTCCTCTGCCATCGTCTCCTGCTGTGGTCTCATGCCGTGGTCCCCTGCTGTGGTCCCCTGCCCTCCACCTCCGAGCACAAGGGTGCTGCAGTGTTGGCAGGTCGAGGGAGGACATTCAGGTAGTTGCCTTCAAAAGTAAGTGAAGTCTTATCCCCAGAAACTTCTCTCAGAAATCCTTGTGACACTCCTTATGACATTGCTGTAGGAGAAATAAGTTGGAGAGGGGTTTCTGTTTAAAAAGATTATCATCTTGATTAATTAAAAAAAAAAAAAAAAAAAGGAAAAAAAAGATAGAAAAAGGTTGGGTCTCCAGAATTACCCCGCGTAGTTAAGTTGCTGAAGTGACTTTTTCTTCCTGAGTATGCTAAAGAACAGATCATAATTTCTCCTTTACCAGCTGCAGGGTGTCTTGGATCCTCTTGGGAATTCTTGAGCATGTCAGGCAGGAGAGGGCTTTGCCTCAAAGTTCAGAAATGTGCCAACAAGGCTTTAATAGGTGCATTTTTAAAGACCTCACTAATATCAGAAATCTGCAATTTTGGGCTTGGAGTTTTGTGATCTCTGCCCCAAACAAGTCAGTGGAAGTGATATGCATGGGTAAGGCCAAAATTAAAGATATTCAAGATAAATTTATTTAAATAATAGTCCTGGTCTGTCCGTCCATTAGACACCTAGCTGGCGTTAGAGGATCTTGCGTTCAGCAGCTGCAGTACTCTCACAGAGGGAAGCACTGTCCCTCCGAGTCCGTTCCTCGACTTTTGTTGGGTAGACGAAGACAATTCTTTTCTTTTTTAATGACATCTTAATTTAAGAAGAACTGTGAAGTTGGTTCTTCTTGGGAAGGAAGAGGCACTCTTAAGCAGCCAAGAAAACACCTGCTTCTAATGAATGTTTAAAAGCATTTCATAATTTTTAGTCATCTTAAATGAGCAGTCGCCGTTAGCGATGTGCAATGATTCATGATTTCTTTTTAAGTATAAATTAGATTGTAGTGGATGTGTAATGTGAGTGCTCTGTATTATGATTTTATTTCGGCTAAACGGCTGCAATAAGTTGTTGAGTAACATCACTATTGATTTTTGTCTGGCAAGCTTGAGGCTTCCAAGTGTCCATGGGAACATGGAGCTCTAAGATGTTTTGAAAAACGAGTACTGGACCTGAGCTGGACTTTTTAGCACCCACAAAAATACTCCCAAAAATTCATATAAACCCTCTCTCAAAGTTATGTCATGCAGCAGTGAGTCACCCAGAGTCTCTCTGCAGTTGTCAAGAGGGAGACCTTCAGAGGACCTTCAGCCCCTCCACTGTAGGTATGGGTGAAGCTGCAGGTTGGGTTTCACTGGCCTGGCTCTGGTCAAATCTGCCGGTCCCCGCCACGGGCTGCGAGCCGCTTCCGCCCAGGAGTGGTGCAGGATTGTTGGAAATCGCTGTGGCCCTGGCGAGCCACATCACGGGGGTCAGCGCCACGCGTGGTGGCTCTTGCGCGTCCCGGGTGCCGGTGGCGAGCGCGGTGCCCTCTCCTGAGTGTCCAAACGTGGGGCCTGGGCTGGGCATGAAAGAGGCGCCGGGGATGGCGCTGATGGAACTGAGAAGCGGTCTCAAGGAATGCCGTCCCGGAGACCCGTCTGCGTGTCTCAGGCAGCCCTGGGTCTGCTCTCTCCTGACTTTGGCGCTCTTGATTTCAGGAGTGCAGGGTCCGCTCCGCTGCCGCCATCGGCGCGTGGCGCCGTGCCGTGCCATCTGGGGTTTCACACCTGCCTTGACGCGCGTCTCGGCCGGCGCATTGGCATCCCCAGCGCTAGTTGTTTGTTTTCCTGGCAGGCAGTGCTCTGCACCTCCAACAGCCTTTGCGTTTTGGCAGGAAAAGGTCACTGCTGATGGTCTGTTAATTCAAGGAGCTGTATTAACTTTGCAGGAAGTGTGCAAACATCGTAATGTGGCCTCGAAATACACTGGTAGGCTGTTGGCACCTCGTAACTGTGCTGTGGGCAATGCGACAAAGCGTTACGAGGGTTGTTTAGGGAGGGGATTAACCATACGCAGTTAAATTCATCTCTCTACGTGAAAGACAACCAGCAGGCTCCTGTGCAGCCACTCTAGGCAAAAGATGATGATTATAGCAGCACGTTGCTACCTTGTAACCTCACATTTCTTAGATTTTAACACGAAAATTATTTTTTAAAAAATCTCTTGAGTTACAGAAATAGGTTTATAATGAGACCATTAGAAATATGAGTTGCTAAAATCATTCTTAATCTCTGTGTGATCCGTACTTCTGAATGTGTTTTTCCAGCCTGTTTAAAAGAGACAAGACCCAGACTGTATTTTTTCATTATTAGTAACAATGAAATCACACAGTATTCTCATGCAGTTGACTACATAAACCATGAGTTGGGTTATTTTCCAGTCTACTTTAAATTATGATTCCTAATTGCTCTCAAGTTAGTTTATTTTTCCACAGGCTTTTTTGTCAGTTCTGAATAAGCTGAACAAACTTTTAACTTCTATCAAAATGAAGTTTGGAGGACTGAAATTTCAAGATGAACTGCCTGCTTCAGAATAAAAAGAAAAATCCGTTTTTAATGAGAACTAGATGTAAGCATCTGCTGACTCAGCAGAAGCATATCCAGTTTCTTCCCCTTTAGCAGCAGGACAGGTACCTTGGTCCATCGATACTCCGTCGTTCTCCATAGTGGTTTTACTGACCAAGAAAATGGATAGACCACGCACCAGCTCATGCGTCCCCGAGGTGCAGGACCCAGCTGGATCCACCCTTTCCAGCACTGCAGTACCTGGGGCACCCCCTCAGCTGTCGGAGGCTGTCACAAGGTGTACGGGTCCGAGACAGTGGCCATCAGCTGGGAATGTTCCCGGTGTCTTTCTGCCCCAAGCTGCCAGCTCTCTGAATCCCAAGAAGAGCGTCCCCAAGTTCGCCGTCTGTGGCCCTGGTCCAGCCCCTTAGGTGGAGTGAGAATCAGAAGCAGCAGTGACAACTGCTTTGCCTTCTGCAGCAGGGTAACTGTTTGTGACCTATGGTCAAAGAAAAAAATGATACTTGGAGAAAATAGACAACCGTGGGCATTTAGCATCCTACCTCTTTAGTCTGAGTTGAAAGAGGTTGTCATTGTGTTGGGGTGATAAACCTCTAATTCTGTTGTTTTACCCTCCAGTGATACCGTTACAAATGTCTGGTCAAATCAGAGCATGCAGAGAAATGCACTTTGAGGGGGGGAAAGGATGCAGGCAGAGTCGCGTTGTCTCCTTTGAAATTTCTTTGTGGGTTTGAGGAAACCAACTGTAAAATCAAAGCAGCTTTGTAATGGTAGGGAGAACAATGGAGTGATGAGTAGCAGATCACAGTCGTGCTCCTCATGTTTATTGACCTCCCCTTAAACTGTTTGTATTCATCTCAGTAAAAACGTTCTTTCTTCTCCTTTGCCCAGCTTTCATGTTTGTTCTTGAAGGACATCAAGGTGAGGCTGGTTTAGCAGCAACCACAGAACCAGGGGGCAGCTGCTCCGAGCGGGGCCGTGGGGCAAGGCAGGAGATGGCCTCCCGGGGAGTTCCCAAGGCTCCTCTCCCTGTTGTGTAATGGGAGTGGGAGCACAAAGACCCCAGCAGATCCCACGGTGGGGCTGTGCAGAAATATTTAACATAATCTGATGCTTCATGTAGATGAAAGTAAGTCCCCAAACACTTCAAAAATCTAGGAAAAACTGGGCTGGAGCAGTTTAGCAATAGTTTTAGTTCTGAGCTGAAACTACTTCAATTTACAGGAAAAGTGGGCCACTGAAATGTATTACAGGTTTGGAGCCATAGTGTTTAATTTCCCTCTGGATACTTCTTTGGAGCTTATCAGCTAATTGCTTCACTGCTATTATTTTCCTGTCCTCTCTGAGAAGAGGGCATGCTGCTGTGGATAGTAACACCCCCGCTGCGTCACTGGTTTGGGATGTTCAGGGTCTGGGTTTGGAGAGTCGGGTGCTGTTCACCACTAAAGGATCAGGCGCCCAGCCTGCAATCCAGGATCTCCCCCACACCCGGGCTTTTAGCATCCTCCCTCTTTGGTCTGAGTTGAAAGAGGTTGTCGTTGTGTTGGGATGATAAACCTCTAATTCTGTTGTTCTGCCCCCCACCCTGCCTCAGCCCGGCCTTTTCCACAGGTCAGTCTCAGTTCCCCCTTTCCTGCCTCTCTTTGGGCAAATCTGGAACGTGGCGCCAGGATGCGTCGCGCTGCCGGTGCGGAGAGCCGAGGTCAGCTCCTCCATGGGCAGAGCTGGGCTGCCGGGCACCGAGCGGGGCCCAGGGGTCCGACGGAGCCATGTCCATGCTGGCAGCTCCTCTTTGCCATCATTCCGTGTAGCCATGGGAACAGGGGCACCTGCCTCCCTTGCATGAGCCGCTCGGAAAACGTAGGTCACTCTGCATGTATCCTGTCTTCATCTATTTCTGCGCCGAGTCAAGCCCAGCCACGCCGAGTCGGGACGATGCTCTGGCAGCGCACTGGCTGCGCGCCCGAGACGTGCCAGGCAACACGGGCAGCGTGCTGTGGGACGCCTGGCGATGCCACCAGCTGCCGCATCCAGATTGGGCTCTGCGGGTTCCGTGTTTGGTGGTTGTGGTTCTTTCCGTTTCTCTTCAATAACGGAGTTGTCGGTGGTTCTGTGATGCAGTTGGCATTGAGGGAAGCCCTGTGCCCGGTTGCAGTGATGGCCCTGGGCTGTGCCACCTCCCCTGGGGCCGGAGCTCTGCAGGGGAGCAGCCGGAGATGGTCACCTCCTCCGTCCCTGGGAAGAGGGCAAGGCTGTGGGAATTGCTGGCCCCTGCAGCGTTTAAGCTTTCTTATGAAAAGCTTCTTGCTTTGGCTCAGTAAAGCAAGTTTTAACCGGAGTCTGAAGACTGGCACGGGAAACTCAAAGGAGCGCTGGACAAACATGAGAAATTATCGTTTATGTCCTGCACAACGGAACATGTATTTCAAGTAAGATATTTAATCTGCTTTGATGCAGAGATTGCAGTTACTTCTCTGATGCTTGTTTGTTAGAATCATAATTTTGAAAGCAATCCTAATGTAATACTTAATCTGGTATTTGTAATCCTTTTATACAGGGCCATTATGTTTTGTAATTTTTTAGTGTCCTTCTGGGGAGGAAGAGTGTCTTTAAAGTAGATGGCCTGTTTAAAGACTTCCATGTCTTCACTTCGAGCCAAACACAGCCAAACGATGCTAAGGCTGCAGCTTATTTTTTGTGTTCTGTCCATCACGTTGTCCCCTGCTGCCGTTGGACACGTCACGCTCCAGCTCTGCCCGTCGCACACCCGTGTTCCCCCCACCACTGCCGTTATCCCCGACGGCTGTTTTCGGGTGGAACAGGCTTCAGCAAGTGCTGCCCTGCTGCTTTCCTCGCCCGTGCTAGACCCGCCGCTCCCACGGTGCCTGCGGGGACAGACCTGCATGTGTTGAAGGAAGAAGCAGTGAGACCCTGCTGGATTCTCACGTTAATGTAGGTGGAAGCTGATACCACCTAATCAGCTGCAAAATGTTAAAGCCGTGCTTTTTGCGTTCCCCACGTTGGACACACAGAACAGATGGGCTTGCCCTGATGCTGGCTGTCTTTCTCTTTTTCACATAAAATAGCCCGGACTTGGCAGTTTTATGGGTCTAGGCTCCATCTTTCCGAGTCTGACTTCATAAAATTAGGTTTTTTTGGTTGCGTTCCTGCTGGCCCAAACTCTAAGCCTTATTTTGTTTTGTTTGTATAAAAAAACAAACACACACCACCACCCCCAAACAACTTTTAAGGAGGTAAGTTATTGTCCTCATGCGTTGGTTTACCAAGGGTAATTTCCAGTGTTTTAGTTTGTGAACAAAGCTGTTTTCTAGCCAGATACTCCTTAGATTTTGATGTTTTATACTGTGTTGTGCTCAAGCCAGTTAAATAAAATTAGGGAAGACTCCCAGCCAAACCCCAAATTGTCACAACAATGAAGTCATTAAAAATAAATGCTCGAGCATATAAGGCAGAGTGGGTTCCGCCTGATCTGTTCTGTCAGCTGGGTATTAAAGTTTGCTGACGTCACCCACAACAACCTTACGGAGCCCGGCAGCCCGTGGCTCGTGCTCTCGGCAGGCACGGCAGCACGGCGTTCCCCACCACCTGGCAGCACTGTCTTCACCTTCACTTTTCTGCTCCCTGCTCACTGCAGTTGCTTTTTTGCCTTTTCCCTTGTACCTGATCCTACAAACATATAAGCGTGGGTGGACAAACGAAAATTCCCTTGTCACCTTTTTGGGTTGTGGTTGTGCCCTCTGAAAATCAGCACGCAATGAGACGTCGCTTTTGTACCTGCTGTGGTTACCGGGACACGGACGTGCCTTGCCGTTCTTGTTTGCACTGGAGACAGTGCCAGCCCACCCCTCACATCCTTGCAATGCTCATTTAGAAGCTCTCGGAAGGATTTGCCTAAACTTGAACTTTTACCCAGAGTCCACCCAGACCGATGGTGTTCCTGGTGAGCGACGTGTATGATACAGTGACTTCGCACGGTCTGAAAAAACGATGTGAACCTACAGGAGGCAAAGACTTCGTGTGTGTGTGTGCCATGTGTGGAGGCGGGTGCTGAAGTGACCTGGTTTGGCTTTTGAGCGCATGCTTTTCTGGTTTGTTGGCTTCCCTCCGTCCCTACTGCCTTGCCCCCTTCAGGAGAGCTTGGCTACCCCAGCAGCAGATCACAGGAGGCCCAAGCGACCATATGATGCCCCGCACTCTGCGACTGGAGATGTGTCAAATGTAGAAGACCCGCTCAATTTATAGGGATGATGATGTAGGGGTTAGTGTTCTTGCAAGGCATTGCTGTGTGTTTGGGAAGGAGGAATGATGGCAGGACCCACTGCAGGTTAATATGATTAGCAGATGAAAAAACCCAGGCTGAAGTTGGGCACCCGTTGTGTTTCGATGGGATTTGGCCACGTAACTCTCTGGGACTGTTTCTGATCCGTACTCCTATGATGCACGATGTCTGTGAGCCACTGGCTTCCTTTATCTCTGTTCATGCCGTTATCTGTTGGTGTCGTGTCAGCAGCTACCGCTCCCTTTGACAAGGTCGAGGTCTCTGCTGCCCGTGGCGGAGCCGGAGGCATGGGGTTTTGCTTGCGTCCGTGGTCCTCTGTTTTGCAGTGAAAAGGTTTCATAAAGGATAAGTTACGTTTATTCATGCTTATGAGTAGTAACAGAGGAGCACAGGAACTGTCCTAAGTGACAGTCTAACACTGGATCTTCAACATGGTGTCAAAATCATCCATTATGATGAAATTCCCATCGCTAATCCTGAAAAAGAAAATGTACTTGGATTATTTTTGAGCTTGAAAAGTTTTCATGGCTGAGATTTTCACAGAATTTGCCTGCTTTTTGCAGTAAAGTTGTAATTAAATTATGGCAAGTTCGAATCTGGGGTTCGGGGGATTTAAAACTGTTCCTGGAAAACTGAAACAAGAACAAAAACGCAAAGGCCGTTTTTATTGCCACTTTCCCTCCAGAAGAAATACTTGTGTCTCGTCCCATCGCCCGAGCTTCGACAGTAAAATTCGAAAATGAGCAAAGCAGGAGGATCTGTTGGTGATCTGATAACAACTCTGTGCTTCAATAGGATTAAGACACTTTTTCTATAAATATCGTCCACGTCACTGAGCTCTAGTTATTCACTGGAGCTACCCTACTTGTAAAAATAATTCTGTAGTGGTGCTTGGCAGGTGTTACAAAAAGATGGAGCTGTCTTTGAACTTTAAAGTAGTTTTGTTTCGCTTTGGGAGTGGAAAGAGAAATAACATTGTAATGCCTGTGAATGATTTTGAAAAAGAAAGGGATGGGTGCGTGCTCACCTGCTTTGGACCAGATACCAGAATTACTTCTTTCTTGGGCTGTTTGCTTTCAGGGCTGGTACAGGTAGCTCTCCAGGTGAGAAGCTCTATCTTTAAAAAAAAAAGAAAAAAGCACCCACAGAAACAATCACATGCACTGAAAACCTAGCAAAATATTACGGAGATGTACGTTTCCGGTGTGAGGGGGATTTGCGTGATCGGGTCAGAGCAGGGGTGTAAAGCCGTGGCCGGACGGGAATGCGGATGCTGCCACGGGACTGTGGAGCTGTGAGGCAGCCCTGGGGCCGGGCTGGGCACGGCCGTGATGCTCCTTTGGGATTGTCTCCGCAGCGGTGGCCTCGTGCCACACGGGGATGTGGGGGGACATCGTTTTCGTTGAGGTGCTGCTGGCCTGAGCGTGGGGTGCAGCCCCTCTGCCAGGGTGACCCCCAGCTCCCGGGGGGAGTGGGAGAGGGGGAGCTCTGGTGTTCCCCTCTCCTGCCTCACCCTGCACAGCTTTTCACGCCCCCGTTTTTGGACACAGCTGGTTTGTGCCCAGCTGCTGCAGTGCGGTTTGTTCCAGCCTTGTGCCCTGAGCCTCTCCTCTCTGTTTACACGCCCCAGATTTAAGAACCTCTCTTCTGCAGGTGTGCTTTTGCAGTAAATAAACCTCTGCCGATACGGCAGTCTGCTGGGAACGAGATCCAAGATGGTAACGTGGATATACAGATATACAGAAATACAGATTAAATGCTTCTTGCATGAAATTGAAGAGTTGATTCACTAGGTATCCCTTCAAATGTTGTGTTCTCCCTTGCGTGTCAGTCATTTGGAAGTTGTTCCTGTGTGGAGTTCAGCAAGAATCATCCCTGGGTTTTCAAAACACTAGCATTTCAAAAATCACTCCTCTAGGGTTTACGTTTTCACAGAATGCAATCATAAAAAGCCTTGTGCTGTGCAATGGGGAAGAAAGGGAAGGGAAAAACATTGAAGTGTGGCTTAGCAGTATCCAGAGAATATTTTTTTTTAAAAGTCTCTATGATCATGATAAAATGTTGGTAGCTTTTGATAGCTTGTAAGAACTTTTGGATAAATATTTCATGATCTTTCTATTAAATCCCAGAGAGCCCGTGAATTCTTCTTGCAAGAGCATTTTTATTTTTTAAAAACATGTACCAAAACAAACCTAAGATGAGTTGGGACGCCGCAGCTCGTTTCTGCTTGGCAATCTCTAGACTCAACGTTTTCTCTTTTCTTTTGCAGGCCGTGTATATGTTTTATGCTTTGGCAATTGTCTGCGATGATTTCTTCGTCCCTTCATTGGAGAAGATTTGCGAAGTAAGTATTAGAAGATGTTACTTAAGCTCGTGTGCTGCTTTAGCAGTGGTTCTCCTTGAGAGCCTCAGAACGTGCTGATTGTGTGTTAGCTGTTGCCTTAGAGTGTTCCCCTTGCTTCTCGCTTGGCTGCTCAACGCTGCGTGTGTGCGTTGGCTCCGCTGCGTGTTTTCACTCGCAGGAGATGGGCTGGGAGTCTGCTGGTGGGTAAAATTGGCTGAGGCTCCCTCCTGAAGCTAGCCATCGCCTCTCACAGAACAGTTCCTACCTGTGCATCACACCACTTCTTAAAAACGGAGGCAATTTGTAACGTAGCGAACACGACGTTTTCTAGAGCAGTGATTCCCAAAGTCAGCTGCACGCTGGGCGCTCCCGGCAGCGCTCGCTGCAGCGCAGGTCTCCAGGTAATGGGCCCAGCAGAGCTTGTGAGCTTGTCCTGTGCTCTGCCGCTCACCGCTGATGTGCTCCTGCCTCTCCAGCTCAGAAACCCTCCCGTGAGGTAGGATCCGGCTGCAGGGCACTGTGAGAGGATTGGGATGTTGTTTGCTGCCCATGTAGAGAGCAGAGCTTTGGTTCAGTTATGGCTTTGGGCATGTCATGCCGTTCTCCTGGAACTTGGAAGGCGATAACCTTTTACTTCTTGACTTTTGCATGGAAATACTGATCCACGGGGTGTTTCTGAGTTTCATATACCATTAACGTAAAACTTAGAAACCTCCCAAGTGTCAGGCTGGCAAAGAAAAAACACGGAAGAGAGTTTAGATGTGTTGGTGTTTAAAGACAAAAAGGCACCCAGGGGAGAGAGAGATGCCAGGCTGTCAGCCGGCTGCCTGAGAGCTGGGTCCTGCCCCTGCATGTGCTCCTGGCCCCATGGGACTGGGGGGGCTGCACCTCCCTCCTGCTCCTACTGCCCGGCTGGCGAGGAGCTGCACGCAGCTCCTGGTGCAGGCGCTGCCGGGAGTGCCCGCCCAGCCCCAGCAGGGCTGCCCGAGCCCACCCACACCACAGCTGGGTTTGGCTGCTTGGGCTTTGGTTAGGCATGAAGTCTTGGCTTAGGTTCAGGACGCTGCAGACGTGCGGCGTGCTCGCTTCCCGGGGCCTTGCAGCTTTGCTCGTGCGGTGCCCAGCGCGAGAATTCACGGGCCGATGGCTCTCGAGGTGCTCCAGCCGTTCGTGCGGTGATAGCTGCTGGGCCCTCGTGTTGGTGTGTCTTTGCAGATGTCTCTTCCAAAACACTAGGCCCTTCCCTTAGCTGATACTAATTAAAACCGCTGATGATCTACCGCAGTAGAAATCATAGATCTTGTACCTTTGCTTCAAAGCCCTGAGTTTCATTCCTTGGGTTGTGCTGGTGTGAGCTGTAAAGCAGCAGGGACAGCTCGGTCAGCTGGGAAGAACCTCTTAGAACACTTCTAGTGGTTGCAGTGGACTCTGTCCTTCTTTTGCTAAGGACGGCACGCTGAAATTTTAGAAGACAAGGAGTACATTTCAGCCCAGATCAGCTCGGACAGCTACAGGGTGAATGCAGACCATGTGCCTGAAGTGACTGCGAGCCCTCTCCAGTGCCCATCTTGGGCAAGGAAATCACTGCATGTAGAAATATGGTTTGGTCTTGCCAGTTGGACGTCTCTGTCAGCTGGAGGAGACTCCTGCCCACCTGCCAGGCAGAAAGTGTCACTCACCAGGGCACGGACTGTGCCCGGCCCTGGCAGGAGGTGTGGGAGATGGCAGGAGACGTCATTTGTGCTGACAGCCCTGATGGAAGCTGTCTCTAAACTAACCTGATGTTTGTAGTTCAGCACCTGGCCGGACAAGCCTTGTTTGCATCATCAAGAAAAACCTCCCCAGGAAATCCCACTATTTTCGTGCACAGGTATTCAGGTACCTGGAGGGTGGCAACACAAGGCAGGAGCTTCTGTCCTGAAAAGTTGAATCTAGGGAGAACCACTGCAAGGTTCAGGGGGAGGGAACGGTGATGTTGATGTGGAAGCGGGCATGGGAGATGCCGGCGATGTAGACATGCTGAGTTATTTAACCTCCCCTCTCTGGAGCAAGGGAACGTGGGTCTAGAAGGCCAGTACGGGTCTCTGTAGGTGAACGAAACTCGAGCCGAGTAACTGGTGTCCAGGACAGGCTTGTGTCCTAGGGTGGCATCGATATGCCCACGGGCAGGTCTGCCACCCAGAGATTATAATTTCTCTTGACTGAACACTCGTTAAACCCCATCTACGGGGGTTAGTGGCCTGCCTTACGACACAGAGGTCTGATCTGGGTCCACGGAGTGCTCGCTCCTGCGACAGCTCTGCCCTGACTCTCCGAGTGACCTCGGACAAGCTTCACCGCTTCTCCACACCTCTGTTTCCTGCACTCATCAGCAGAAATGTTGGTCCTCAACTGTATTTACAAATCATGGTAGGAAACACCACGCGCGGTGTTAGCGGTTTCTAACTTTACTGGTGGTAAACTTGGTTATTGCAAACAAGAGGCGCTCAGACCGGAGACGTCCTTCTCCTTTCGCCATCAGTAGCTTTCTTCAGGTGCGGGATCTGTGCATCTCTCCGCCTGCCCCAGGAGGTTGGTGATAGAGGTGCAAGCGTGCCATTTGTTCTTCTGACAAATTCTCAGGTGTGTTTGGGCTTGTACAGACATCTGATGTCTAAAAAGCAGACACCCTCCCCATGTGACTGTAACGTTGTATTCCCAAGCCTCTGAGTCCTGGAAGGCTACTTCCAGTTGACCAGATCTTAGTTATAATAACTTTTTGGTTATTTGTTTTTCTTCTCAATGGGACATAACAACTCCTCGTGCTTTAACAGTTCTGAACTGTTGTGTTGCCCAATACCACCAATAAAATAAGATGATAAGTTTTATTCAATTGTGCATGAAAGAGAATACTTAGTGGTAGAACACTAGATCTAGCATACTTGTATTAAGAAGTCACTGTTCAGAAGAAACATACTGTGTCATTAGTGATTATTAACTGGGTCATATAAATGGATCAGAATTTTACTATTCCTATTTCTCCTACTTGATTCTCTCCTAAAAAAAGATTTGTCTCACCCCATAGGTGACCACTGGGAGCATTCAAGTCCTTTTATTTATGTATTTTATGCATAATTAAGTGGTTCTGTAGTTACATGATAGCAAAAGAAATAGACATTCCTGATCCAACTACTTTTGATTTTATCATTCCAGAATGGCCTGTCTTCAAACATCCAGCTTTCCTTGGTTTGTCCTTGATGTTAGCACCCAAGAGTGTGTGGGAATAGGCTTGGGTCACTTTGCAAAGGCCTCTGCAGGCTTTGTTAGCATCCACTCTTGCCTATTTTTCTAGGAAAGGGAAGGTTTTATCCCTGCCCAGTGACAGCAGATGCTACCACCATTGCTCACACCAACCAATACTCTCTCCGCATAAAGACCCTGTGAAATGAGTGGGCTGACTTGGAGAGTCAGGGCTGCTTTGTGAGGAAGAAGACAGTACCTGAGTCTTCCTCCGTCACCTGATGAGATAAGACTTGTGGTGTTTTCAAGGGTGTTCGCTTGTTTGTTAATGCACCAAAAGTAATCGAGAGAGAGGGAGGGAGGAGAGAGCGCTTGCAGACACTCACGTCCAAGAGGTCATACTGCGTAGGTGGTACATGTAATGTGCTCAGCATGCAAACAGCTGTGAGTGGTCATGACTTGCTGCTGACCTAAGATCCACCATCAGTAATCCAACTACCACCTACTGTCCTATCCAGCACAAAAGAATTCAAACCTCCTGCCTGAAGGCTTTTTTGGTCTTGGAGGTCAACCAATAGTTATTCTACAGTTGCTCACAGTTTAGATGCACTAATTCTAAAATAAATGCCCTTTTCTGGCTTAGTTTCATCTAGTTTAGAAAGCGGTTGTTGAGTTAAACCAACAAGGCATTTGTGCTCCCAAATGTGTGTGCTGAGATGAGAATTTTTTCCAGAGCGCTCGCTATGGTAGACATTCACATGCTGTCGTCGTTCAGATGTACTTAAAATAAAACCCCTATTTTCATTTGTTTTCTGAAACAGCTCATACTCGCGTTTGCCCAGCTACTCTGTTATTGGTGACATGACGCAGCTAACGTCATCCCTCAATTGCAAACATTTGTCTGCAAATACCAGAGATTACATTTTTGCCTCCTACGTAGCGTGATGTGTTTTCTGCACTATTGTATTGACTTAATCATCATGTGCATTGCAACGAGTTATCTAGGAACTGGCCTCGAGGGAATCTACTATAGCTTTAAATTAAACCACCCCCTAGAAGGTCCAGCACAGCTGGTTTCCTTGGTTGACGATCTTTTCTTTCAAAAGACACCGTGGAGTTGCAGACCCACTATTGTAGGATGACTGTCTCTGTGTTTCCGTAGAGAATCCTGCAGAAGAAACTGGCCTTTGGGATCTACTTCTGGTCCTATGAACTTCTTCTACAATAGTTTTAATCCTATTTAAAATCATTTTCCATAAAGCTGCGTTTAATCAGGTTCCACAAGCTTTTATAGCAGTGCAGCGGTGCTGTGGTCTCCTGCTTAAAAAACATTCCTGGTGAGGCCACATCTTTTTCTTTTTCCTTGTCCCCGTAACACATGTACAAAATTTTTTGTTACGTGTGTATCGTCGGTGGTCAGAGTTATCTTCTCTTACAGGCCTAGAATGTCCTTTGTGGGATCTTCAATCCAGAGAAAGTTGGTGGGAGGATTTCTGCGATCCTTGTCTCTGTGCAAATGTGCTTTTGTAATGTCAAAGTTGCAGAGGAACCCTGCACCGCTGCAGAGGGGAGAGGACGGCGTCCTCCATCCTGCGGGGCTGGGTGTGCTGCCTCGAACAGCCGGTTCTGCTAGGGGAACGGCCCCACCACCCTCAGCTGCTTTCCCCTTGCTCGTACAGCGGCAGCCGCCGCCGCGCACGCGTGTGACGAGCCGGCTTTGTGTAGTAACCGCTCGGCGGGTTACGGCCGTGTGGCGGGGGGGCCTTTTTAGCTGCTCGTTAAACTGCGGAAGGTGCCAGCAAGGCGTGGGGTCCTGAACAGCCTTGTGGCGTTTGCTGAGCAGCCACTTGTGCCGATGGGAATGCAGAAAACATAAAGGAAGTAATTAACCAAGTACATCTTCGGAAACAGCGTGTGCTGATGAAGTTCTCGTAGAGTAGTGGATCCTTTCCCTTCCAGAACTCCTGTTCCAGATAGTCCCTGGGCGCTGCTGGGGCGCTGTAGAAGGTAAGTATCTTCGATGGTGATCCAGGTGAAAGGGAGTGAGGAGAGGTTCCATGTCCAAGGCTGGAATGACAGCAGGGAAGGTGGCTGGGGGTGAACCAAGCCTGAGCTCCAGCCCTGCCCTTTACAGCCCAAAGCAGATGAGATGAGGTGTGTGTTGTTGGGGTCGTGCAGGAGACAAAGAGCTGTCACTGGTGAAACTGCCTCGCTGTTGTCCAGAGTACTGCTCTTCCTCTCCTCTGTAAAGGGTATTGCAGCGACAACTTGCCCTCTCTACCAGGAGATGCTAGTTTAGGTAGCCAATGCCTGTGATGACTTCTCCCATATGCTTAACGCTTTATTAACATAAAACTTTATGCGTATCAGCTGTTTCCTGCTCTTGTTGGACAGTTTAATGCTTCTAGTTGAATTTCGTCAGCCTCCCAGTGTTGTAATCAATGACTCTGATGTGTTTTTCTGCAGCGCTTGCATCTTAGTGAAGATGTGGCCGGGGCAACCTTCATGGCCGCAGGAAGCTCTGCTCCTGAGCTCTTCACGTCTGTCATAGGTAACTCACCTGCTGCTGCTTCTCGGAACCTCCGCGTTTCCCTGGCTGTTGTTCAGAGTTGAAATGGAACTGCTAAGCGCCTGTAACATCCATTACGGTTCCTGGCCCTTCCCTCGGCATGCGTGGGACCGATGGCGGGGAACCCCGGCTGGGTGAAGCAGCTCTGAAAAAGTGCCGTTATCCCACGGCAGGGCCACCCTGGAGGTGGTTCGATCTGGCCCCGTCAAAGCAGGATGGACACACAGTTTACCTTCACTGCCGTTCCTCCACTGTGCCGTAGCACAGCCGAACCGTGCCGCGCCGAGCTCGGCACGCGCAGCCCTCTCCCCTCCTGTCCGCCCTCCTGCGCTCCCTGCCGCGCCGTCCCCAGGACGTAGCGTGAAAGGACTTGCCTCCAGCCCCCTGGGTTGGTGGCCAGGCCAACTCTTGGTGTCCTCAGCTGCAGGTTCTCTGCCATTACCTTCACTCTGGTTAGTCGTGCAACACCACTTCCCTCTGGGAAGGTCCGAGCGGGGAGGGGAAGAGGATTTGAAACACTTTCTCACAGCACCAAGTCGGTCAGAGCATCACGCTCCCAAAGCAACTCCCCACTTACGGGAAGTGTGATCAAGGGATTCCGCAGTCCTTAAGTGCGTGACACCCGGGAAACTCACGTGGTCCCCACCAGCCTTGAGCTGAGAGGAGACCGCAGTCAGCTGCTCTAAAACGATGCTGTATGTGCGCTGCCCGGCGCAAGGGAGAACTTTCTTGCAGTTCTGCTCATCCACATCTCTGTTGGTAGGTGATCATCAGAGCAGTGACTGGGAGGTTAAGGTGGGCTCTCCATCGCCAAGGAGGACTTTCCTCAGCTTAGATGCTTTCTCCGGAAGACCCTTCTGTTTCAGTCAGAGCTCTCAGATGCAGAGCACAAATTAATCCGTGCAAAGCTGCATACCCTGCAGGGAGGTCTGATTACACAAGCCAAGCCTCAAAACATAGCAACTTAAGTTGGACCTAGCTGGGATTGTGTCCCAATTAACGATAGTGTAGGAGCAGGGTGAAAATAAAACTAGATTCCTCCAGGCAGCTTAGAGAAGCTCAGATCGTTGCCTGGCTGTGCTGTAATCCACCAGATACTGAGGGTCACTTGGCGGGTGGCTGCTTCTGTGTAACATGTTTCTGAGAAAAGGGTAAAGTGGAAAAAAAAAATACCTAAACTACACTGGCCAGATAAATACTGTTGGAACCGTAAAAGCAAGTGGTGAATTTAAACAGACTGACAGCTAGCAGGAGATGGAGTGTTATTTTTAGGCTGGCTTCCTAAGGAAAGAATTTTGTGCAGTACCATGATGCATGTGTCTGTCAGTTCATCTCTCTCACCATTAACCTCACTGGCCAATTTTAACCAAATTTGACAGAAGAGCTCTAAAAGGCACTTGTAACGTAGCTGCATGACTCATCCTGAGAGACATCGTTCAGCTTGCAAGCGGCTAGGGGCCAGGCCGCCCCAAATCAGCTCCGGCTCCAGCTCCTACTTGCCTGCTGAAGCTGATAGGGATATGGGGAATAGCAGGGTACTGGTGAGGGAATGTCTTATGGGAGATAGTTTGCTGCAGATTTGTGTCCAACTCGCTGCTCCCATGGAGCTTACTGTCTTTTATGGCAGTATTTTATGTGTGTTGCCATAACGTTGGATCACAAAACCAGGAGGTTGGTGACTTGGACATGTTTAAGGTGTTCGGTTTTCATTAGACAGTCTATTCAGGTCCCCTCAGAAAGCAAGTTCTGCCACCTTCATTCACCCTCGTACCTTTCTCTGCAAGTTGCCCTATTAAATATGAGAAAAAGTGGCAGAACTGGCACATGCCTTTAGATTCATTAATGGGGTGTGAGGTCTGCAATTTTTTGTGGAAAAATTCTGCTCTTTCCAATTTACACAGCTTGCCTTGAACTTGTTTTTCAGGTGTTTTTATCACAAAAGGAGATGTAGGCGTTGGAACCATCGTAGGCTCGGCTGTGTTTAACATTCTCTGTATTATTGGCGTGTGTGGGCTCTTTGCAGGACAGGTAAGAGCATTTAATGATTCCTCACAGTTCTTGCTTCATCCTGTGCCTTGGCTGTACTGTGGAATCAGCTGCCAGGTTCACAACCTTGCCACAAATTTCGCTGGCTTTGTTCTTTTTAATAGCGCCTTGCGCTATTCCTCTTGCATTTTTGAAATGAAAAGCAGAACAGCAAATGTCAACTCAGGCATTTTAAGCTGCCCAAGATATGTGGGTGGTCAAAGGAATAAAAGTTGGTTATTTAACACCTCCTCTTGGTGGCTGTTGAAAAACGCGTTGTGACGTTTGTATCTGGTTCTTTTAGACCAGAGGAGCCAGGAAACGTCTGTGCCTCTGGCCAGTAAAACTGCACTTTGGTGAGCCGTGTAAGATGCCTCTGAAAGAATGGTGACGCTTCTGGAGCATCGCAAACGATGCTGCCTTTGTGCGAGAGCGTTCCAGATAGGCGTGCTGAGCTGGCACGGCGATGTTGGCCATGGGCATGACTTATGAAGTTGTATGAGAAAAATACAGTCTTTGCTTGTAGTTTATCCCGTTACCTATATCCAGAATCACAGAATGGTTTATGTGGGAAGAGACCTCTGGAGGTCTCTGATCCAAAGCCCTCACCGCTCCGACCCCCCAACCCAATGCAGGGCTGATTTCAGTGTTGGATCAGGTTGCTCGGGGCCTTGTCCAGTCAGGTCTTGAATACTTCCAAGGATGCCTCAACTCTTTTTCTCACTAGCATTAAGGATATCCATTCCTAGTATATTTTCTGACTGTTTTCCAGCATGTCAAACTACTTATGACAACACAAGCTATTCGTCTGAAATTAAAGTAATTAAGCTGTGAGATCTGAGCCGCTGTCTGAATTGCATATGATTGACTGTATAATTAAATATCTGAATCTGCATTCACCTCAGCTCTTGCCAACACGCCTGGTATTCTTATAGTCTCATAAAATGTTCTTGGAAATGGTCCTGTGCAGACTCATTTGTAAAGAGGAGGCGCAGGATAACGTTATCAGTACAGGGCAATGGGATAACCAGCTCCGGAAGAAGAACTCGAGAGGAGGGGCCGGTATAACTTGGTGGGTATGAGAAAGCATGCGGAGAGATGGGGCTTTCCTGGCAAAGTTTGTAATCCAATTTTATTTGCCTTAGCAATGAACTTTTTCAGGATAAAGGTGAATATTTTCACCTTTCACCTTTATGGGGAGGCTTCAGGAAAAGCCCCCCAGTGGCACTCTTTAGGCACTTTAAGCCACTTTAGCTACTTTAAGCTCCCTAGATTTGCACGGGAACATGCAGCTGGAAGCTACACATGCTCAATATGTTAGTGGTTCTCCTGTAACTTACTGTGAAAGCCCAATTGATTTGGGATGATTTTTAATGACCAGAGCGTTCCCAGAGCATGAAGCTGTGTTCCCCAGAGATATTCTCCTGTAGTCAGTAGGACTTTTTGCTCAGGTTGCTTTTTTCAAGCAAATGAAGACGATTGACTGTTTAGCAAGATGGCAGAGGAGCTGATTCTCCTGATTTTTACTCTCCGTGGCATTGATTACATGCCTCAAACCTGGTATAAAACTAGCTACAAATCCCAGCTTTCAGTGGAAAAGGTTTGCTAGAGTTTGGGGGTTGACTGATAATGTCAGTCTTCTCGAGAGACCATCTGTGGGTGTTTCTGAAGGATATAACACAGCCAAAATGCTCTGGTAAGTGCCTTCAGCCTTCCAGGCATGGTAGCTTTCAGAAGTTCAAAGCAGGGATTGGCTGCTTTAAGTCATCCTAAGCGTGGTCCGCGAGTCCCTTTGAAGCCAGGAACTGAGATTTGGACTGATTTGCCCCAACTTTGTTTTCCCCGACTCTGCTGTTGACTTGCATGTGGTTTCATCAAGTCACCTCACCTCTGTTTGCTGCAGCTTAACCCACAGAGAGTGGGTGAGGACTGGAATGATTGATGTCGCTGTGTGGAATCATGATTTAAACAAGCAAACAGGAAACCTCAGTTTAAATAATTCCAGTATTCAAGATAAAATCCCATTTTGGTTTGGGCTTTTCATTTTTTCCCACTCCCAACCCTTCACCAAGAAGTCATTTACTTTTACTGGCCTGAATAATCTTTTTGTTTTGTGTTAGCAGTAGTAGGTATTTGATTTTATTATCAATAATGTCTCCATAGATGCACTAGCATTGGTGCTAAGTTTGGTTGGCGGTTGGATTTCAGTTCTGCTGGGGACCTGCATCTCACTTTTGAGTTGCCGTGTACTGGGCTGGGTGAGCCTGGAGGCAGCCGGTCAGCCTGAGGCGCTCGCCGTGCTCCGGTCGGTTAGAGCAGGGTTTTCTCCTTCGAGCTCAGACCTGTGGTCAGCAGCTGGAGTCCTCTGATCATCAGATGAGACCGGTGAGTCAGTGGGCAAGGATTCACCAGCCAGCCTTGGCTGTCTTGTGAGCCTCCCCTCCGGCTGCTCAGGGCACAGACCTGTTTTCTGGGAGCTCTGCCCTGGAAAGTGACGTTCAGGTGTCTCGGTTCGGGGCTGGACGGCTTTCGGGTTTGTCAGGTGAGAGGAGAGAAGCCGAGAATTCAGCCCGTGCCTGCGGCGGTTTCGATGCGACGATGCGCGTGTGGCCTTCGCGTTCCCCGGACCCGTCGTTAGACGCTCTGCTGTCGGGGGGTGGTCAGGAAGGGCTGATGCTCTGCTCCCGCACTGTCCGTTCTAGACGTGGAATGTCTCTGGCACGGAGAGGGACCGTTTGGAGATGGTCGCAGCGCCGGTTAGCGCGCAGGGGAATTGCGGGGGGGCGGGGGGTGCTCTCAGCCGTGCTTTGCTGTCCTGTAACACCCGCCAGCAGCAGCAGCGGTGTTCCAGCGGGAGCTTTTACGTGGCGATGAGGGTGATCTGCAGCTGCAGTTGTGGCAGCATGATGGGATCCCATCAGCCAGTCAGCACCCGGCAGCACGAGCTGCGGTTCGGATGCCGGGTCGCTCGGAGATAGCGGCAGTGGAGGAGGCGGAGGGGAGCAGCACGGGCAGCAGCACTCAGCGAGCCGTGACCGTGGCCGGGCTGCTCCAGCCCCTCCTGGGGTGCTGGGTGCGGGGCTGGGGAGGGCACCGACTGTGCCAGAGGTGGTGGGGCAGCTGCCTGCTGGCAGAGTGCTCGGGAAACCCGGAGTTAAACCCGCAGGGGACTTCCACAGCCTTTCCATGAGAGCTCTATATTTTTGCAGAACTGTTCAGTATCCCAAGAAAGCCTTTCTGTTTGTTTTTTGGTTGGTAAATGGTTGAATTAAAAGTACTGACCAGCTCTCTCCAGGATATGTTTTATTTTTAAATTACGTTGTGGTATGTATGTGCTTTGTTGGATGTATTATTCTTTGGCTTAAGAAAATACTGGGTTTGGCCACATGCACCTGGTTTAAAAAAAGAAACAAGCCCACAGCCCCAAAAAGCTGGTATGCGTTTACTTGAACACCAACTCTAATTGATTATTTTTCTAAGCCTTTAATGGCTGGTAAGTGCACACTTCTCATAATAAATGAGAATAGACATCCCACTGCCGGAGCCAGAGGAGGAAAGTGTGATGCCCACGCCGCTATATGACACTATGCACCTTAAAACTGCTTTGAAAGAGCATTGTTAAGGCTGAAAGTCAAACGCTGAAAAGTTACAAAATCGCAGCGTTGAGGTCCTTGTGCAGCCTTAATTTGCCCCCCCGGTGCGTGTGCAGCATTATCCAGCCCTTCATTACGGGTCCCGTGCTGGTTTCTCCGCAGGGTTCCGCCTCCCTCAGCGCGCAGAATGGACTTTGCTCACTTAATGAGCAGCTATTCATTATTTTGTTTTCTCCCCATTGTTCGGTGTGTGCCCTTCTGCCTTATTTACCAGGCTCTATTCAAGCCCTGTTCCAGAGGCAGAATTATTAATTTCCTCTTGAACTTCTGCCAGTCTCATTGCTATTGTATCTGAGCAGTTGATGAACAATTAATTAATTTTCCCCAAACCTCTGTGAGATGAAGGGATGTTTTAAAGATGGGGAGACAAAGCACGGAGAGATTAAATACAAAAGAATAACTTGTCATTTTAGAGGCCAATTAGAGCTGACACAGGCCTGTTTTCCCACCTGAACGTGTAGCATCCTGTGGCATGTGCTCTGCTCAGAGGGCAGCTCCCTCTGGCTCCGGATGCTGCTCCCGCTGCCCCTCAGCACTGCACAAGGGTTTCCTTGCTGGGCTGTCCTTGCTTTCAGTGGCCATCGCAGTGCTCATGCAGCCCAGCTCTGCTTGGAGCGTTCAGCTGCTCTAGCCATATGAGCCTCTCTTCTTCTCCGAGGTCCCAGCTCGCGTTCCAGCTTCTGCAAGGGGACACAGAACACCTCTGTCGTGGTGAGCCCTGGCTTTGTCCCTAGGACCATTCTTGTCCTGAATTAAGCAAATGACTTAACTACCTCATCTCCTAACGTTTAGTGCTTGCTTTTGCTAGCGTGATGATGTTCCTCCTAAGCACCCAGACGCTCCAGGTTTCTATCCATTTGCTCTGTCTCCTCAGCCCCTCACTCCTCATTTCTTGAGTGTTGAGAGAAAAGCTTTCTCCAGACAGATTTTCCACCTGGATCATGGATCCACCCCACGGCTGTCTCTCGAGCATCCAGCTTTCCCATAGACCCACAGTGGTCTAGATCCCTTCTCCTCTCCTCGCCGTCCTGCTCTGTGGCTCCTTGACCTGACTCCTCCTGGCTGACTTTACCCACGCCAGGGACGCACCTTCGGAGGTAGAGGAGCCTCCTGAAGAGCCAGGGCAATTGCTTTTTCCGCTGTTGTCATCTCCTCTGCCAGCTGCAGACTTGATGTACCCCGTGGGGAGTTCATGCTGGAGCACTTGCAACATATCTGCCCTTGCTCTGCCCGTGGCCAGAGGACCCCACCACCCCTGGTTTGTCATCCCAGCAGAGCTGCAGCCACCACAAGAGGCTTCCTTCTGGATGCACCTCTGAAGTCGTTAGAAGGCCTACAACGAGGCTCCCTGACCCAGCACGGCAAGTCTGAAATGGGAACTCCTCCGTGCCCACACACTCTCCGTGCTCCGGACGCCCAGTAGGTCTCAGGCTATGCTGCATCTCGATTCGACACGCTGCTACGGTGCTTGTCACCGCTGCCTTTGGAGTAGGAGGCTTCCCCACCCATGCTCAGAGCGTGCTGGAGATCGGCGTGAAGAGCTGTGGAGATCTTGGCCGCCCTGCCTGCAGGCACCCGCACGGGTTTGGCCACCCCGCGACGCGGCCGTGCCCGGCTCTTGCCCAGGCTCATGTGGCGAGATGCTGCTGGGAGCCATCGCTGGGTGCGGGGAGAAGTGCCTAATGCTCAGCAGTCAGTCTGAAGGAGCTGGGGAGAGGCTGCCAGAAGCCCTCAAGCAAGGCAGTAATTAGAAAAGCTTCCACTTCATTTCTTTATTTATGTGTTTAATTTTGAAATCTTACGGAATTTGTCACCTTGGTAGCTAGAGCCCCGGTTCTGCAGGCGTTTGCAGCCAAACTCATTTCTGCAGACCGAGCTGCTTGCAGGATGAGTGTCTAAAAGCCACATGACTTGTTTATATTGTCTGCTGTTACGCCTCACTTTAGGGTTTCCAAATAGCTGTGGTAGTGTTGCAATGCTCCTGAAGAGCTGCTCTCATGCTAAAAATCAGTTGATGTAGATGAAAATCAGCTTTATTGTATCGTTGCGCTCCTTTTTTCTTTGTGGCCCAGCCAGAAAGGACAAAGCTGGGCTGGGAAATGGATTGGTTTGAGTAATGTCAACAGGTTGGGGAGGTTAACCGTGAGGCTGTGTGCGCCAGCCCAGAGCTGGAGCTGTGTGTGTTACAAACTCTAGGGAAGGATTAACGAATGCAAGCAAGCAAAATTGCTTGAAACAACCATAAAGACGTTTCTGTTAGTGTTAAGTATTATAAACCCCTTGTCTCCCTTGTTTGTTTTTAAACAGTGCTGAAAATTTGAAAAAGTTGCAAATCCAGTGTAAGTCAGAGACCTCTAGCCATCAGACTCTTAAGAGTTGATGGGCTGCTTACTCATTTCAAAACTAAGGTGGTTCTAGATTATATAAAAAATATTTGTGCCATGGTTTGTTATTGAAAAGTGGAAACGTGTGTTTCAGTAGCCTGAAAGTGACTTGATTTTCTCTTCCAATTAGTGTTGATGACACTTTGCAGATCACCAGTGAGGATTCTGGACTAGAGGGATTTAATTTTTTTTTTTATTTCTGTCTCTTCTCACTGATGTGAGCAATGGAATCTCCTGAGGTCTTTATCCTTGGCACAGGAGGACCAGTTTTCAAAAAGTGACAGTCGATGCAGGCTGCCTGCACTTTCGATGGCCGACCCAAACACTCTGAAAATCAGATCTCTTTTTGAAGTATCTTAAACTGGGCCTCTGGAAGCTGAAGAACTCGACTCCTGATGCGTTTGGAATCTCCGACCAAGGCATATTTAGAGGGATGAAGCTTCCCCGTGCCGATGGCCGAGGGCAGCCCACTTGGCCGTGGCAGTGAGCCTCAGAAGCTTTTCCTTCTTCTGGCAGTCCGTTGCAATATTCTGCCGGTGCCTTACGTGCGCACGCGCACCGAGGAAGGTTTGCCTTCTTTCCCCTAGGCAGTAGTGCAATTTTTAAGCTGTAGGTTTTCACATATGGAAATACATGAAGAACTGTCCTCATTCCCCGCATGCTGATGTGGTGCAGGTCGGATGTGTCTGTAGCTGTTTCTTCAGTTGTGCGTACGCCTGTGACACGAATGCGTGTGTTTCCAGTTGTTGGGTTGTGTCACCCAACCATTGTTTATTTAGCTGCCGTGTCTGTTTTGCTTTCTAATGGCAAGGAGAAAGTAAGAGAAAGCTGCAAGAGAGAAGTGGCAGCAGATGCAGCCCTTCAAACGGGAGCTCAGCAGCGTTTCACAGGGATGCGTGCCTAGCTAGCAGGGAAGAGACGCAGGCATGGAGTCTGCCATCTGCGTTGTGACGGATTGCGTTAGGCTTTTTCCATGACTGCAAGCCAGCTGCGTGTGAGGAGGTTGACCTTAGCCCAGGGTCCCCTCCAAGCCTCAGTCTCTCTGTCCTGTCTTCTCTCACTGTCATGTTTGTGCTTCCTAAGTTCTCCCCTCCTTCCACTGCCCTCTCGTCATCCTTGGCGGCAAGGATGTGGGATTCTCGGAAGCAGTCAGTGCTTGCTTAATTCAGCTCTTGTTCAAGCCAGCACAAGCTGAGTTTGTTCAGTTTTGAAAATTCCCCCGTCCAGATTCTTCTCTTTTTTGCAGCTCTGCTGCTCTCTCCTGCGTGTTGTCCAGTCCTCCTCCGTCCTCATCCAGCACTAAGGTGCAGCCATTCGCAGTGTTGCAGGAGAGGATGAAGGATGAGGTTAGTGAAAAGCGCTAAGTAAAAGCAGTGTAGCCATGAGTTGCAAGTCACTCCAGCATTAAACAGCAATTTTTAATCTGCATAGCTTGATTTGTTACTTACCACTTCACTGCTGTGTTTCTCATTTGAGTTCTAGTTTCTCTATTTCACCTTTCCCCAGAACAAGACAGGCTGCTCTGGGTGGAGCAGGGGTCAGTGAATGCTGGGTCGTTCCAGAGACGTTCTTGGTTTTTCAGAGGCTCTTCCAGTTACTTCTTCTGTCCAGGGGTCTAGTTGGTGGCTAGGTGTCATTCCTCAATATACTGCAGCAAAAAAGGACTATCTTGACTGTCTGACCTACTGCCTTCTGCTCCAGCAGTATTCTTTTACTTGAGTAAAGAAAATAAATTCACAAGGCTCTGCTCTGTCCGAGTCACGCAAACCCCTGTGTGCGCTGGGGATGCCTCGGAATCGTCAGCTGACGCGCGCTCAGTTTTATCTCGGTGTGAAAATACACCCAAGAAGTAGATGTTACAAATAAAGAAGAGCTGAGACGAGGAGACTGAACAGAGATTTAATAACCAGGTAGAACATTGTTTACTGAAGAGACTGGGACTTCTGTAATCTATTTTTAACCTAGTTCTGTCATACAGTTAGCTTGCATGCGTCTTAATCTTTTAAGCTTTAATTTCGTTGGCAAGTAGTTCAGACTGGAGTCGTTACTGACCTTTGGCTTTATGATTGCGTTCATGAGCTTTTTTTTTTCCTCCTCCTGATTGCAGAGGAGTCTTGGGAGAGGAGAGTTGGAATGCTGGGTTTTTTCTTTGTTGGTCCGTGACTGTCAGTGGAAAACCTCTGGAGAAGTAGTTTAAGCAGAACTTAATGCCAACTGTTGGGACCATACGCTGCTCTTGTAGTCGGGGGCATGATGTTTATTTGTGCTGGCAACGTTTCCTCGTGGCTGCGGGCGCACTCTTTCACTGATGGAAGTGTGTTGCAGACCTGAAAGCAAGAAAGGGACAGAGTAATAAGCCAGACAAGGATCCAACACTGAGACTTCCACTGAAGATGGGGTTTGTCCCAGAAGTCAAGGCTGCGGTCCCGATGGGAGCGCAAAGCTGCTGGCACGGCTCCCTCCCCTGCTGCTGTCTGCAGAGGAACCGGCTCCTCCGCCTCCCGCGTCCTCCTTCGTGTTTTACCCGAGCAGTCGGGAGGACATTGGCCCGCTGTGGAAGCAGCAGAGCGCTCCTTTTCCCCGGGGTTTTCCTGCTGGGATGTTTGGCACTGACAGGCGGCAGAGCGACTCGGAGTGGTAAAGCGAATGAGATTCCTTTCCGGCTCCCCCTTCGACACGGGCGCTGTTACCTCGGGAATCGGGGCCGTGCGGATTTACAGCACGTTTGTAGCGGTTGCGCCCGCGGTTCGCGTTAGCCACGCGCTGTGTCCGTTAGCCGGAGAACACCGGCCGTGACCGTCCTGTTCCCTGCGAGCGTCGCGCCGTGTCCCCACCGTGCTGCTACGTGGCACCGACCGGCGCGCGGTGAGTGAGCTCTGTCAGAGGGACCGTGACACCATAACCCTTTTGGTCGCCCTTTGGAGAGGCCTGACGGGCTCTACAAGCATTCTGTCATTCCCACAGTCACTTTATTTCCCAGAACTAGGCCAGCAGCTTGCGTGAAATGACGTGCCTGCACTGGGCACCGCTTCAGCAGCGTGGCTAACGAATGCTCAGCTTGCAGCGGGGCTGCTTGCGTCGTTTCTGTCCGGAGAGGCACGCAAGGCTGGACCGCGTGGTGCCAGAGGCCTGGCGTCGGCATCGGAGTCAAACCAGAAACTGCACAGTGAGGTCGGTGAGATCGGACCTACTGATGATTCTTCTTTTTTTTCCCTCTTGAGGTCCTTGCTGCTGTTGCGGTAGCACCCAGCAGTCTCAGGCGTGGATTAAATCTCCACGGTACCGTGCGTTACGCAGATACAGAGCCAGAACGTGGCTCTCGAGCCTGAAAGCTGGTGATCAGACAGTGTGATGGGAGACAAGAGGAGGGACTCAGTGGGCAGACAGGAAAGCACAAGGAAACTGTGATGGAGCAGCAAGATGGGCGCAGCGAGCCAGCTGCTCAGCGTGTAACGAGTGACTTGTGGGCTGTGTGGGCACGGGAAGGGTTTGGCATTGGCGAGGGGTTCAGAGGAAGCTCCTCTTCTCCAGGTGCTCCTCTCCTGGCCCTGTCCTCATCAGGGACAACATGATGGTACTGATAGCAGACCATCTTTTGCTTGAGGAAGATGTGATGGGGACCGGTGTAACGGGCAGATTGGGTGCCAGGCTTGCTGTCTCAATGGTGAATGATCCAGGACTGGTCTGGCCATCATAGAAGTTGCAGTGGTTTTTTTATATTAGCGTTTCAAAACCTTCTTCACAGACTTACATTCAGTAGGAGGATACAAATAGGAGAGGCAACCAGAAGTGTTGAAAGTGGATTCCTATCAGCATCCAAACGAGTCTGGTTCCTAGTCGCCACTAAACTCCATCACCATTTGAGGTCAAGGTTTCTCTGTCGGAATTCACGTGCAGATCAGTACTGTGGACTTACCGTTGGTAGGATTTTTTCTTGAATCATTTGTAGTGTAAAAGCAAGGGAAATCACAAGATTTTATGTCTGACAAGGCAGTGGCCAGTCTGAGGAGACTGGGAAACATTTACCCTGTGCACACCTTGCTGTACATGTCTGCAGCTGTCCTGGAATTCTGCTGCGAGTCCTGCATGGAATCGCCTGCGGTCCAGGAGACATCTGCAAGTGCAGGTCTTTGGGGTCCTGCTGCCTTGGCTCTGCAGGAACCTGAGCTGAAAAGACACGCTGATCTGAATAACTCATGGATGATTATGAGTACCAATTAAGCAGGGAAATATTTTTGGCTTTGTCCTGAGGTTTGGAGATTGTCCACTGTTTCCATTCTGAGAATGTCACAGAGACAGATTGCTGCCGCAGTAATGAAAATATCAAGAGCTGCTTAAAAAAGCAAATATTCTTGGGGAAATAATGAGAATAAATTGAGTTGGTTCGCAATGTATGAACCGGGAGCCGGAGTGACGGTTGAACTCTGCAGAGAATGGCTAACCAGTGGTAAAATCAGGAGGCTGGTAATTGGAAGGAAGCTTTCCTCCCAGTGAGTCGTTAGCTCAGAGCTGCCTGGCAATTACTGGCTTAGAGAGACATGTATTTTAAGGCCTGGAATTTTTTTGGCCTGACCCATGCTCGTATTTTATATTTCACTTAAGTTGGTTTGGGAGGGGTATGCAGTGTTCGGCCAAAGCCCCAAGCAAGCCCGCATGCTGCTTTGCGGGACTCTGGTGTCTTTGCCAGGAGGTACTCGGTAAAGAGTATGGTCAGGAGGCTGAGCTGGATGCTCGTAGTGTCCTGGGATGTCGGGACAGCCGTGACCCCAGCACGTCAGCAGCAGGGAGACAGCACCGCGGGGTATGGAAGGGAGCGTCTCTGCTCCCCAGCATTTGGCCCAGGGCATCCCACTGTGCTGCTGGTCCCAGTGCAGCAGCCTTCGGCTGATGGCGACTGCCTGCCGGCTTTCCAGGCAGGCTGCTCAGGTGGCAATGGCTTTACATGCAGGAATCTGTCTAAAATTTCAGTTGTTGCAGAGTGGTTCAGCATGGCAGGAGGGGATGTGGGATCAGGGACTTCTGCTGTGCTGTCATGAGATAGTCCCCCGTGCGTTCACCCGGCGGTTTGGCAGCTGCCTCTCCTGTCCTTCACCTGCACCACGAGGCTGTCCCAGCTGGAGCAGGAGGCTGCTTCAGCCAGCGTGCACGTCTTCTGACTTACCTGAGCATGGTGAAGTAGATTTTCTTCTAATTTCTACCTAGCTCTGACATAGATGACAAACTGCTCATAACTTTTGATTTTGCAAATGAAGCAAAGGTAGTGTGGGGTCCCCTGCCTTCTGGAGGGGACCCCACCCCGCAGCTCCAAGGGCAGCTCCTGCAGACCAGGAGTAGCGTGTGAGGAGGTTCCCGCTGCACGTCTTGCTGCAGCTGATTGAAGAGGCTGACGCGGCGCTGCTGGCTGGTTGTGATCTTTCAGGGTGCCTGCCAGGTATCACAGTGAGCACAAGTTTTGTCAGTCAGCACGGACGAGCGTTCCAAAATCAGGTCCCAGCCTCTGTTAGAGTGGTGTAAGACCTTCCCTAATTGCTTCTCTGCAGTCCACATCAAAGAGGGGCAGCATGAAGACTGACCCAGATTCTCTGCTTCTGGATGCCTTTTGACAAGCCCTTAATGAGAACTTAAATGTATTGAATGAAAACTTGAGGGAGCAGCATCTGCTGTGAAGCCACCCAGTTGCCTGCCTGTGCCTCTTGTCCCCAGCCTGGCAGGGCCTGGCAGCGGTGCGTATTCCCTTGGCTTGCCATTTCTGGGGAGGGGGAGAAACAGCAGCAGGGAAAAGGGGCTTGTGTTCACTGCCTGTTTTCTCAACCTGTCTTGCAGCATTGCCAGGTAAGGCTGTCTTGGTTTGCAGTCATCTTTCAGGCTGTAGCTGACCGTTAAAAGAAAAAGCTGCTTTTCCAGAAAAGGGCTTTGTGGTTCTCAGTGCAGCCTCATTCAAGCTTTGTGGAGCAAAATTCCAGACCAGTGATTAATTTGGGAGCACCCTTGGACCCTGGAGTTGCATGGAAGGCCTACCCGAAATAGTGACCGTGGCTCGTGGTGCAGTGCTGTGGGAGATACCTTTGTATTGAAACTGTCTAATGAATTAGCGACGTTCTACCACGTCCATTTAAAACTCGAGAGAAACATTCATCTTTGCCCGAAAATGCGTTTTGCTGAATGGCAGTCTCTCTGTCAAGATCGAACGTCAATGAACCAAACGACATGGGAGCAGTCAGCGGCGCCATGTGTGCGTCACCCGGGAAGGAGATGCTTCCAGCTGCGAGGCACTGAGAGGCAGATTCACCATTGGCACGTCTCTGTAGATCTCCGTAGTCTTAAGGCTAATCGCCGTTGGGGATTGTCTTTAATCTTTTGACACCCTTGCCCAAGCAGTCCTGCCTCTCTGCATTAACAAATTAAGTTATTAGCTCTTAATGCCTGAAAATCTAGACCTTCTGTGCCAGAGGGTAACAGAGAAACAAGATTAAGGAAATTGCTTCCAAAGCCGAGCGTTTCCAGGCAGTGTTTGTAGCTGATCGTTCAGCCCAAGAATGTCAAGCAAAGAACGGGCCATGAGAGGAGGAAAAGCCCTGGAACAATTCAGAGTGAAAAAGATCTCTGAAGAACGTTCATGTGCTTAGGCATTTGACATGCTTCCCCCGGAAAGTTGAGCAGAGAAAATACCCAGCAGCACATGGCCCTCTGGACTGCCTCGTGCCTTTGTTGGCAGCAGCAGCAGCAGCAGCACAAACATCCTCACTAAGGTAGCAGCAGCCATGCTCTGCATCACACGCTTCATCCCGGGCCCACGGCTGTCATGGGGAGAACATACGAGTAGCAGGCTTTAAAACAGCCAGCTGGATGGCCTCTGTCACCAGGTCTCTTCTGGATGGGAAAAGAGCTTCTGCACTGCTAAGGGAAGAGAAATAATTTGGAAGAGCAGAAGAGAGAAGGGTCAATTTTATAGAGGGTAAATAGTGAAGCCCTAGGATGGGGCATGGAGTATATTACCAGTGAGGCCCTGGATGCCCTGAGCTACCTTAGGTGCCAAGGGCAGTAGGTACCATTGTCTGATTTGCAATGCTTTTCCCCTGGTGGCTTATCTCCATGTGTGTGCTAGATGGAGGAGATGGTGTGTGCTGCATGGGGCTGCTGCTTCCGGAGTTAAGAGCTGCAGAAATCGAACTGGAACTGATAAAATCTTGATTTCTCTGCTCTCCAGCCCATCAAAAATGGAAATAAGTGTTCTGAGTGGTAATTGTTACATGGAAGATTTTGCAGGGTGAAAGTCTGCCAGTAAGAAGCCAAATACCTAATATGAGTTGTTTTACCTGTTGGAACGATGCTGCAGCATGGGTGGGTCCTTGTCTGTGGCAGACTTGTCGGGGTTGCTCTTATTTAAGCCTGGACTAAAGAGCTCTTCCTTCAGCTCTGGGGATGCCAGATTCAGTTGCCAGTGTAGTAGTCAAGTTCAGGTAGTCAAGTTCAAGTAGTAGTAAGTTTAGGTACTTCCTTTGAATGGAGGAAGCGTGTAACTGGCCATCGGTGGTTTTACAGTTGCCTCCTTACGTTTGGCTCCCAAAGGACCAGCTCTCTGCTGGGTTACAGTATTGCTGATTTAAAACTCAAATTTGATCATGTTTTTACCCAAGCTGATTGCTTCCGTGATTTCCTTTCTGCCTTAGTCTGCTAAACTGTAATTTAAGTGGTTTCCAGTGCGTTAAGATTTATGTGGAGTCCTTGGTTGCTGCAAGACTCTATGGCACAAATTAGGCATTCAAGGTCTTGACAGTTATAACTAGACTACACGATTCTTGTCAGCAAGCTGAAAATACTGCCATTTCCCTCAGTGCTAATTAACTCCTTTTACCCTTGGTGCATGGTTACCTCGTGTGCGTGGCTTTCCGAGATCAGATTGTTCTTCCAGTGATCACATGGTTCAAAGACTTCGGGTAAATGGCTCACGCCCTAAGGAGAGCTGAGATTTAATTGCTGCATCTGGGGGACCTGCTGGGATGTCTGTGAAATGTGAGCAGCCTGTACAAGTCCCAGGCACGTGCACGTTGCCTTCAATCCAGTCTGCAATCACTGCAAGAGTCCTTGTGATTCCCGTAGCATCTTGGTCTGTGACTCTGGTGCACCAGGTCCCTGCTAGATAGCTGCGTTTATGCATCTGGAGCTTAATGTGCTCCTTCAGGTGTCTGAGGAAAATTCCCTGAAAAATATGCAGACTACCTTCAAGATTATTGTAGAATATCAAAGAAAGGAGAGATACTAGCTTGACTCATAGTAGCTGGGACATCTTGCTGTCACAGGTATGTGGTGCTGCCTGGTGACACCCCTCACACCCAGGAGAAAGTTTATTAGCTAGAAACCAACAGTTGCCAGCAAGCCTGTTCATATAGGGTTTGTCATTTGTTTCAGAAATGTTGTAACTTTTGTTATGCAGAGCTCAAGTTTACAGCTATGAAATCCCCACTAGTGTCCGTGCTGAGGAAAGTGCATAGGACCTTAAGCAGCATCATAAAAGCTGAGTGGAATAATGTCAAATTATTTTATAAACTCTCTTAGAAAAATTGCTCAGTCAAAATGAAGGGGCCCACTGTCTATAAGATGTGAGATTTAATTAAGGATCTCTGCATAGAATTATGAACCCAACTCCACATTTCTACATCTGGAAATTTCCATCATAAAGCATCTCCATTCGTCTGTCCCTACATGCATTGAAATGTATTGTCGGCTGGTATAAATCTCATCTGACTCAAGGACTTTAAAGGCCTGCTTTTTTATTTTTAGCTAGGAGTTTCTTACATGTCAGTGGTTGCATAAAGAGACTTTACACTGGGCATAAATCACATCCACTTTAAAAAGCCACAATATTAAGAGGCTGTAGAGATTTTGAAGTGTAATGGTCAGTATCTTTTTACAGCATTTGTTTTGCTAGCAGTTCTGGAAAATTCCAATATTGTAAGCGTTAATATGCAGAGAAATCTGGGAAACTGATTTTTGCTAGCACTCTGAAATAAGACCCACTTTTCAGATATTCTAGAAATGGAAATGAAGTTACTGTTTGTTTGACTGAATTCATGCGTGAGCGTGACTGGAGGATGTGGTCAGAAAACTCATTTACACGTTCAGGGGCCAGAACCAAATCAGTGTAAATTAGCCATCTCCCATCTGCTTCCTTGTGGTTTACACCTGTGAAGGATGTGACCCACAGTGTTTGAAATATACTCCAGAAATAGGAAATAAAGATTTGAGGAGAAGCTTCTACTGAGGGGACTTCTTAGGGCTGCAAGAAATACAGTCAAACTGAAGATGTTACCACAACATGACTGCTTTTAATCTGCCTTTTTGAATACTGTTGATGAAGTTACAGGCTAACTTATTCACTGGTATTTTTTTCTTCTAAGATCTGAATTGCAGGCTCGTTCCGCCTACAGTGACAATTCTTCCTCATTTCCATGGCTTTGGAAGGTGTCAAGTGAAATGAACTGCACAGCAATCTCATTTTATCCTCTGTTGCATATAGATTCCTGTTTTTTGATCTTAATGCTTTGCTGGAGTGTTAACTTGAGTATTTGTCCCAAAACCTGTGCAAATGCACGTGGAGCTGTGGTGATACCGGTCAGTGTGGTGGGTGAAGCTGTGGCTCTGCCGAGGTTCAGGCTTGCAGCATGCAGGGGATCTGGCATGAGTCAGCATGGGTCAAGTTGGTGTTTTCAGCAAGGACAAGCCCATCATCCAGCAGTCTAAAATCCCTGGAAACCCAGTGTATGAGGTGCCAGCAGCTGGACTCGCCGTGGACGTAGGCACGTGGTGCTAGGACGAGGGTGGGGAGGACCCACATTGCCAGGCGGCAGCTGGGAACCGTGTCTGGTGGTGCTCCCCTGCCTGCTGGACCAGTGCATACCTTGCGCTCTTGCTCAGCGTTTCAGGCTGGTTTCCTCTCTCAAGGAAGGCAGGAGATTTTCCCCCAAGTTGGGGAAAATTAATACAAGAAACATGCGAACTGCAGGGTGGGTGGAAGGAGTGGTCACATCCTATCACAGAGACTTGACGGGGCTGTTCATCTCCTGTGACCATTCTTCATTGAGACGCTCATCGCTGAGCATCAGCGCTGGCACGGAAGGGTCCTGCTGGTGAAGCTGAGCCCCTTCCCGCTGCATGGAGACAGCTCACACAGAATAGTGGCCTTAACTTTGGCACAGGTATTAGCGTTGCGGTCGTGCTGGTGAGAGCCTGACTGACATCCTCTCTTTGCCTGTTTTCCCAGGTTGTTGCACTGTCATCATGGAGTCTCTTGAGAGATTCAATCTACTATACACTGTCTGTTGTTGCGCTCATTGTGGTAAGTTTTTGAAGCCTATTCTTCTATGGGAGCCCACGTGTCTACTGCCAGCTGTAAAGGGAACCTGCTAAGAAATTATGGTCTTGTAGCTAAGACCCTAGCTCCAGGAGTCACGTGGTTTTCTGCTTGTGGAAAAATGTGCTTGTGATCTCCCTGGTTCTGTAGAAAAGCTTGGCCCAACAGTAGGAGACCAAGGAGTGTCCGGGGAGCCCAGAGCGATAGCTGTGGAGATGTGCGGTGCCCCGGTCCCAGCGCAGCCGCAGGGTGCGGAGCCGACAGCCCGTGCTGCAGCCTCTCCGCCAGCTCTGCAGCACACGTGGCCGTCTGTCCTCTCCCAACAGCGACCCTCATGGCTTCCTAAAAAAGGTCTAACCGAGCTGTAAGGAGGCAGTGTTTGTGCTCAGAGGAAAGAGGTCCTCAACAACTACAAAACGTTAGTTTTTCCACGCGTAGTTGGGGCAGGTCTTGTTCAGTGCACACTAGCAGCAAACGCTCTAACGAAGGCTGCAGTGTCAGTAACGCTTAATGCTGCTCCTATTCCAGCTTTCATCAACCTCAGTGGGTACTCTGCATCTCTCAGAATCAGGCTATACAGTGAAAAAATGTTAGCACAAGCGCTTAGATAAAGACACTGGCATCCGTTTAGCGTTACCTGTGCCACCAATACCAAAGAAAGCCAGCAAGTCTAGAAATTGAGTTTCCTGGTAACGATTGCTACTTTGCTTTTTTTTTTCCTTTTTCCTGGCCTAGTCTAGGATTCGTAGATTCCTGAAGAAGGGAAGAGTGATTTTTTGAGGCTAACTTCCATATGTAAGCAAGAAGGGAACTTTGGAGTCAGAAGTGAACACTTGCTTTTCTGAAGTTTGTGCTACTTTTATTAGTTGCAATTTCAACAGTGCGTTTTGTTTTGCCTTCATTCTGCCCCTGTCTGTACACTACAGATGTTCTGTAGGTGCAAAGGCCTTTATCCATCTTATCTCAAATGGAGGGTTTGCCTCAACCTGTTTGTACTTTTATTCCCCACACTGCAAGGTGAGCCTTTTTCACCTGATGAAAAATAACTTTTCTACATAATTGTTAGCAATGATCTTCAAAAGGAAAATATTTTTTTTTTTTTGCTTTTACGGCTTGACAGTAACCTCTTACCAGAAAGTGTTCCTAAACAACAAATTTGGCCACACCACTAATTGTAATAGATGACGTTGCAGGAGCTTAAAGGCATCTTTCAGGCATTCTGTTAGTTTACTTCACGGGAAGCACAGATGTGGGCAGCTGTCTGATATTTAGCCTCCTGTTGTTTGGATTGGGTGTTTCATTTATTGCATGGTGGCAGACAAGTTAGAAATCTGCTGAATCTATCATCATTTTTTAAATTCTCTAAGCAAGGCAAGTTCTTTTTCATGGCTGGTTCATTCTTGTGGTTGCCAGCTGCTTCAGGATGTTGAGAACCATTCTCTATTGTATGGTGTCCAGTGCACCCCTGAAATTCCTAGGTACGTGCTCTATGTAATGAGGAAGTTGTACGGCTCATTCATTGAACAGACATCTCTGTTATCTGTAAGACTTTTCTCTGGTACTTAATTTCTGTATGAGCTGTTCTTCATAATTATAGAACTGCAAAAGTCCTTTTGTTTTGGGAGTGTACCTCATAATACCAGGATACTGTTATTTTTTTTCCTAAGCCTTGGGTTAGCTTCTCTCCAGCTGTATGCCCGCTCGTCAGCTCATCTTATCAGCTATGAGTTTTGAGGTCCTTCATGTAGGCAGGGCAGCAGGACTGTGCAACTCCAGGCCCTAGTGGAGGCTTGAAGGCATTGCCAGAACTCTTATTGCCGTGTTGCAGCACTACCTGGCTGATGGTGGCTTAGGAGATGTGGAGCACGTGCCACTTCTCTTCAGCATTACTCCATAGCAATTGCTGCAAATGACTTTTAGACACCTCTTAGAGAAAAGCAAAGAAAGATGTGAGGAAGGGAAGACATTTAAAATGGTTAAAGATTTAGCTCCCAGCTGATTTACCAATGCTTTTATATGCAATATTGCTCCCCAGTTGATGGCAAACAAGGATTTTTCCTTTCAGAGTCAAACACTGCTTCAGTTTAAGAGGTTTCTCCTCCCCTTCATTCATTTAGGGACCCCTGGCTTAACAGTGGCTCAGATCTTTCCTATCCTTTTAGGGCAGAATCAGATTTAGGTGGCAGCACATTGTTATTCAAATACTGACTCTCTGGTCCTGGAAGTCTCTGCTGGGGGACAAGCCACAGGCTCCATGCAGAGCATACCACGACCTGCGTGCGGTTCCCCCTTTGTTAGATTTCTGCGCGCCTTAAATTTTAGAAGACGCTTAAATGCTTTGCAATATAGGGATAGTTTGCCATATCAGGGCATTGAGACCTCGCTGCAGCTGAAATACAGTCATCGTACTTGAGGAATTATACTGCTTGTGGAATGTTGCTCTCATAGTATTTTAGACGGCGGCTTGTGGTGCTGTATTGTAAGTTGCACTCCGCTGGAGTCTTTAATAATCATAAATACATCTGAGGGGAAATAAATACATTTCCTGCCAATGTTGAGATACAGCAACTTTAAAAAGCTTGAGATTCTGCTGGGTAAATCAATGTGACTTTGTCGCCTTACATTTCCACTAGCAAAGGAGTTGCAGTGCTGCAGTAATAAATAGCAAAGCAGTATAAAGTCACCTGTTTGGTGCTCCAGGCCATTTGATAAGAATGAGTGAACTCTACATCACAGAGATCAGAAGTGGATAAACTGCACTTATCATACTTATCTCACCTTGATTCAGCTCTGTGATTTTTTTTTTAACCTTAAAATAATATTACAAAGCTACCTGGTTTTCTTTCAGAGCTTGGCAAAACTGTTGCTCCTTATTTCCCTTGCAAGGAAAAAGACGCCTGTGTATCTTAACTCGAAGGGACGTGGTCGGAGTCATTAGGGACGAAGGTGGGATGGGTGCTGTTCTCGATCACGAAGGTCAATGCTCAGCCTTCACGTCCCATCACACCAACGCACCGTCACCTCAACCGGGCCGTGTCGCGCTGGATTACGGTGACTGGGAGCGGCGACTTACAACACAGCGTTTTGTGGGGATGTTTTCTTGTCAACCAGTGTAGCCGGAGCTGCTGTTTAGGGAGTGCAGAGCCCAAGGAGGTGCTCACTGCGCTTCCCGAGGCTCGCTCCCGGTGCCTCCCTTCTCCCCGGTGCGCGGCCGCGGGTGCGTTCCTCCGCGCCCGGGCGGAGCGCGGGCCGGGGCCGGGGCCGGGGCCGGCCCCAGCGGCGGAGCGCGGCAGCCACCTGCCGGTCAGCGCCCCGCGGCGCCTCCGCCGGCCCCTGGCCCCCCCCCCCGCCCCTCCGCCGCAGCCGCTTCTTCCCAGCGCGGAGCGTTCCGCGCGGGAGGGGCCGCGGCCCTGCCCCGGGGAGCCTTTCCGTGCCGCGCTGGCGTGAGCGCTGCAGCCCGTGGCCGTCCGGCGGCGAACGCCGCTGGCGCGGGGGTCGGGCAGACCCGGGGGTGCCATCCCTGGGCCCGGCTCTCGGCCAGCAGAACTGCGCAGCGGCGGAGGAGCCGGCTGTAAACCCGTCGCCCGGGTGCCCCCAGGGCCAGGTCGGGGCAGGGGCGGCCCCCGGGGCCCCCGCCGTGCCGCTCGGCGGCGGGGCAGCCCCTCCTCTGGCTCCGGCTGCGCTCCCGGGAACCACCGCAGTAGCCCAGGGCGCACCGGGATGCCGGGGTGTTTGGGAAGGAGTGCCTGCCAGCCTTCGCTGGTGAGACACGCTAGCGGATGACCAGTTCAAAGGCTGGGCGGGAGGGCAGCGCCAAAACGGGCCAGAGCTTAACCCCGTTGCTCTGAGCCCTGGCCTGCTCTGCCCGCTCTGGCTCCTGCTCAGGTGATGAGCTGTTTTCAGCTGTGATTTCATATGTAACATGCCTATTTTTAACCTTTTCTCCACAGTTTATTTATGACGAAAAAGTTTCCTGGTAAGTATATCCGGCCGTGAATCCCTTTTCATTTTTTTTCTGGTTATACCACAAAAGCTGCAATAAGTGGGGTTCATCAGGAAAGGAGGGGGAAGCTAAAAGGTTCTGCAGTGCTATTCAGGCAGCACTTTCTGCTGCATGAGAAACCTCAGCACAAGGTGGGCTAGAATAACTCACTTTCTGAGCCAGAGAGGAAAGCCTAGGAGAGTGTCACTCAGGCTGTTTCCTGATCCAGTGGCAGCAGTGGGTGCCCTCTGCCCACCCTGCAGCAGCCAGGGATGGCGACGTGCTCAGCAGGGACTGCTGCTTGGGTGCCAGTGTGCCAGGGATGTCAGCTGCCTGGGAACGGAAGGGGCTGCCCAAGCAGTCATAAATAAGTGTGTTCCAATATTTGGATTTTTAATAATTTAAAAAAGAAAAGTTCCTAAGGTAATATTAAAGAACGAATGACCAGTTTAAAGAAAGAAGAAAAAAAAACAAACCACAACATTAGTATCCCCACAAATGTGTTTTGATGTACTGCAATAGGTGTGGTAGGCTAGGAGGGCTTCAGACACTTTTTAAAGTGTACTGTCACTTGTTTTGCTTTCATGGTTTTGTTTTCAGCACCTCTCAAAGCTTGTAGAGTGACAGTGGTAGCTTTGATTTCACTCACAGCCAGTTTTATTTAGATTACAAGCACTAGGGGGAGTGAGGCTTTTTGGGCTGCATGTTTTCTTAAGCTTGTTCTCACTGGGGGATTTATGTTTAATTTCAGAGAAGGATTTCTGAAACACTTGAGTTTTGCAGTGGTTTGTTTTTTTAACTTAAATTCACTCGAGGCCTAGTTGTATTTAACTGTGCCCTTCACCTAAAACACACCAATGCGGAAGCCGAGTGTTCAACTGCCCGAAGCAGGGAATGAGATACTGATATGGTTAGTGCCATGTCTCAAAATCCTTAATGAGAAAATGGCTCATGAGTTTTAATATATAGCAGTCTGATAATGGATGATTTCCACAAGGACTAGCAGTTTGCCATAGGGTACTGTGCAGAATGCAGCATTTCAGTCAGTGGAAAAGATTACCTAGAAGCAAGTTCTAGAAGTCGTATTCTGTTTTCATACAAATGTCATTAGTTTGACAGAAACAGGGGAGAAGAAAACTGACTATCTAACCAGCAGTTTAATCTGCTGCCTGCTGCATTCTCTGTGGTTGTGCAGCAGCAATAGCGAAAGAGCAACTGCCCCGTGTTCGGGCGGTCTCAGCATGGTGGGTGTGCTTTAGCATCCTCAGAACGCCCACTGGCCTGCTTCACACCCATGCGGGCAGAGCAGGGAGTCTGCTGCCCTCCCTCTGCTGCAGCCCCCACAGCTGTTGTCCTTGCAGAAGTGTCGGTGTTCCTTGGGTGTGCGATTTGTTCACTGAACTTATGAGTTTAGTCACTTGTTCGTAGCTGACGGGTTGATTTGGCCAAGTAAAACCAGAGCAGAAGTCAAGAAAACAAAGGAGGCATCACACTTGGGTGTGTGAGCCATTTCTTTACTCATTGACTTCTCTAGAGGTGTGTTTTGACAGCCCGAGAGGATCAAGCCTTTCCGCAAGTTGGTGGCGTGACAGATGGGGGAACGGCTGGACTTGGGCAGCTGACTGCCGTGCCCTGCTCTCATGTGTTTTCTGTGTCGCTCTCGTTTGCAGGTGGGAGTCCTTAGTCTTAGTGCTGATGTATGTCATCTACATCATTATCATGAAGTAAGTGAAATGCACCCTCGGCTCGTTAAGGTTGTAAGGCTCCCTGCTCCCGTGCTTTTCCAGAGGTTGCAAAGGCAATTAGAGAGCTGCGGGCTGTGGGAAGGGCTTCCGTTGCATCACTTAGCTTGCACGTCAGCAGTACCTCCAGTAGCAGGGGTTAAAGCACCTGGCCCTGTCCTGTGCTTGCCTGTAGTTTGTCCTGATGAGGCAGGAAGGGGCTGCTTATCCCTGTAGTACAGATCCGAGGATCAGACATCGAAAGGTGGATGATGGTCTACAAATTTCACCCTGTGTGAACTGACCAAGGCTGATGCAGGAAGTCTGTGGCAGAGCAGAGAACTGGATCTGTCTCCAAGTCCCACTAAAGCAGCCTCTTCTGACTTTGCTTTAGCACCCCTACTCAGAAATAAACATGTGGGAGATTTCAGTCTACTTTTTATGGGTGCTAAAATCCACAGCAATTTGTTCGTGCTTGCTTGGAGACCCATGATAAAACTACAGCACAATCAGCATTGATTTTTGGAGCATCTGACCTGCGTAACTTCGCTCACACGAGTTCATGCTAGCAAAGCTGGTCTGTTGTGCTGTTTGGTTCCTGTGCTCCTGCCTTGTTTTTAAAAGCCAGTGGAAAGGAAACCCATATTTATACTGGAATATTCAACAAAACCTACCAGCTGCCAAGCACACCAGTGGTCTTGTCTCAACAAGTAAGAGTAGAGATTTGTTTTGAAATGATGAATAGAGTAAATATTGTGAGAGCAATTCTCAGTGAGAACAGCAAAACACTCGGGCTGGGTTGAAGGGAACACAAGTCAGAATTCATCTCACTTCTAATAATTAGAAACTTTTTCTTTAACATGGAGGGTAGCTTCACCCTTGCAAGAATTAACTGACCAGTAAAACAGACAGTTACAATGTCTTAGTCTAGAATGGATTTTTTTTTTTCTGAAAGCAATGCTGTGGTGTGAACAGATGTTTCAGACCTGTTTGGATGTAGCTAGGGAGGTTGTCGGCCTTGTTAGGGACCTCGGCCAGGTGTTCACAGTGGTCTACCCTTGCCTTTGAGTATCATGGGGAGATCTTTGGCTCACGTTTGTGTCAGGTCCTAGATACTCTAAATAAAATAAGAAACAAAGATTTTTTTCCCCTCCCTGCCCTCCCTCCCCGCAAGTTAAAACAGAACTTAGCGTGTGGTCTTGTGTTTCTGTGGCAGGTCTTCACAGGTAAAACAACACTCATGCTCAGATATGATTATGTGATAAAAAATAAATTTGGACAATGACAAGTAATCATTATTTGCTTTACAATGTATTAATTACACGTGATACATAAGCATACGTGTCATTCAAGGTTCATGTCTTGTCTTTCATGGCCTTCTGTTTATGGAGAGATTGCATTGTACACAATTTAGTTAGAGCTCTGGCGTACTGTGGCTACACTTCCTTAAAACCAGAGGGATTTTCTTCCCTCCCTTAATTGGATCGCACAGGATATGAGTCTAGGAAAGGGAAGAGTGTCAAGAAATCCACGTAGAAGGAGCAAAGGTACATCTAGAATTTGTTTCATTTGTGCAGGTACAACTCAACCATACATCAGTGCTTTGAAAGGAAGACAAAAAACTCTGCAAATATGGTGAACGGTTTAGCAAATAACACGGAAATGGACGATAACAGCAACTGCGATGCCACAGTGGTATTGCTAAAGAAAGGTAACTGTTCCAGTAAGTCACCCTGCTTGCTTGCATCATTCTGACTGTTTACGCGTTTGTCTGCAAGCCGTGCAGTGTGAACTGCTTCTGTCTTACCAGCCGTGGAACGGGCGAGGAGGTGGCCCGTTCGGAACCCTCCTGCCGCATGGCCGGGCTCCTGTGCCTGGGGGCACGGCGCGGGGACCCTGGCCACTGCATCCTTTGCTGCTGGAGGCAGCCCAGGCCTCCTCTGGGTAGTTCTTGCTGCTGGCCAAGTGCCTGACTGAAAAGACTCCTGCAGCTTCAAGCCTGATTTGGCCAGGGGCGACTTATTCAGACCATGACAGCCATGCCACTGTATGTCCTCCTATGGGTGCTGTTATTCTGCACCGAAGATGCCCATTTACATGTAGTTACCTCCAGTCAAATTTAACTCTGTTTCGAAGTGACATAGCCTAAGCAGGGAAAAAGGCCCTGCTTATACTGGCATGTGCTTTCCCCCCAGTGAAGGGAGGGTGGGGACTCTGTGCTGGTCTGGGCAGCATGCTCTTACTGCACGTGCTGTCTTGAATGTGCACAACTTTTCCACGTAAATGATCTTGAAGTGGACTTCGCTTTGGCTGAGATCTGCTCCCGTTTGACTTCAGTGATGATCACGTGTGAAAATGATTGTATTTCTTCAGCTTAGAAGAAATTCACCCACTCCGTAGCTCAGCGGCAGTAGCTCAATGTGTGCATTTGCAAGCGTGTGATAAACTGTAATTTTTTTATCTTTGTAACAATCAACAAGCATGTGCAGTAACTGCTTAGGATTTGTATGCACCTATCCTCAGGAATAACACACACCCCTCAGTCACTGGTTTAACTTGAGAAGGAGCTCTAGCCTGTCTACAGCAGTCCTGGTCTGTGACTACAGATGGACTGCCCTTGTTATTGCACTGGACTAAAAATTAACAAAAATAAATGTTTCTTTTCCTGAAAACAGTGATTGAAAGACATAGTCTGTATACAGTAAGCAACTAAACTTGAAATGTAGAGGGGTCTATTTGCTGACATCAGACCCTTAGAGTCTGCCAGCGGCCAGCCATGGTGTCACTGCCCTCTTGCTGAGGGAAGGCTTTTCCGAGTGCTGCACGCTCTGCTTTGGGACGCTGCTTTTGTGGGAACAGCTGCCTGTGGCCTGGGGCTCTCAACAGCAGCACTGTGCTGTACCAGTGAAGCTAGGCTGGCAAGGCTCCCTAAGCATAAACTCAGGGCTTCGCCAGCTGGGTTCACCCGCTGGCCTCAGGGTGGTGCACGAATCGGGCATTTCTTGTGGGATTTGGTTTAAATCTCCTCAGAATGTGTCTTTGCGTGACACTGCTCAGCTGCTGGTGATTTTTTGTTTTGGACACTTGCGGTTACTCAAACTAGCTGAGGAAGGAAGACGAAAGGATTGCTTCATTTTCTTGCAGTGCTCTGTGTTTACTTGGCAGGGGGCCACTGGGGGCCCAGACAGGCGACTGGCACTGCTGTGCACACCAGCACGCAGCACCATTGCAACAGGTTGCCTGAGGGTTTCAGCCACTACCGCTTGTTTTCGGAGGCCTTTTCCGAACAGAGGAGCAAAAAGAATCAAACAGAAGGATTTCTGTCTTTGAGGCAGTGACCCCAAGTGCCGTGCAGGAAATAGTCACAAGGAAAAGCTATCTGGCTGTTTTGATTCTTTTGAATATGGATGACTGCACTTACCTACCCCAATCCGTGGAAACCTTCTCAGGCAGGGAAAAAAAGCGATGCTAAGGCCAAGGAGATACTCTTCAGTAAGACTAACAGTGATGACAATAAATAGCAATGCCATGAAACATTTGCCAGTGTTCAGCACTGATTTTAATAAACCAAAACAGAGATGTGTCAGGGAAGACCTCCGATTTCCCTGCTGCTGAGTCCCAGTCCTGGCCCAGCACTTGCAGCCCAAGGTAGCATCCAGGCACAGAAAGGATGGATGCTGGCATCGTGCCACCCCAGAGGTAACAGGCACTGGCACTGTGCCCCAGCTGGAGCACGATTCAGGTACCTGCCCATCTCCCAAGACTACCGGCTTGATATGAGCCAGCAGTGTGCCCAGGTGGCCAAAAAGGCCAATGGGATACTGGCGTGTATCAAGAATAGTGTGACCAGCAGGAGCAGGGAAGTGATCCTGCCCCTGTACTCGGCACTGGTGAGGCCGCACCTGGAATATTGTGTCCAGTTTTGGGCCCCTCGCTTTAAGAGAGATATTGAGCTCCTGGAGCGAGTCCAAAGAAGGGCGACTAAACTGGTCAAGGGGCTGGAAAATAAAACTTATGAGGAGCGGCTGAGGGAGTTGGGGCTGTTTAGCCTGGAGAAGAGGAGGCTGAGGGGAGACCTGATTACGGCCTATAAATACTTGAGAAAAGATGGTGGGGAGTTAGGGGAAGGGCTCTTTACATTAGTGATGGGTGATAGAACAAGAGGAAATGGGCATAAGCTCAGTCAGGGGAGATTCAGGTTGGGTGTTAGGAAGTATTTCTTCTCTGAAAGGGTTGTCAGCCACTGGAATAAGCTGCCCAGGGAGGTGGTTGAGTCCCCATCCCTGGATGTGTTTAAGAATAGGGTGGATGAGCTACTTGAGGATATGGTTTAATGGGGATTAGGGATGGTTGGACTCGATGATCTCTAAGGTCTTTTCCAACCTAGAAATCTATGAATCTATGAATCCTTGTTCCTTTGCTCCCGCACTGTGGGTCGTACCTCATGGACGGGATGTGCACTTGCTGCCCGGTCTGACGGCACTTCCCAGCTGTGAGCTGTGAGCCTAGGATGCAGGAACCTGCTTTTTGTTTGCGTTGGTACCCCGCAGGCACACAGTGACGATTTCCTCCCCCCTCTATGGTTAATGGTGGGTGAGGCCAATATCCTCAGGGAAGTGCAGGCTGTAGCGGTGGAATTAATGCAGCTTTACTGCAGAACCCTTGCTGCCTTGCTGGAATAGCTGCCGTGGAAGCAGTGATCTGCCTAACGCAGGCCTGCGATGAGCCGTGCAGGGCAGGTTTAATTCTCTCTAATGAGCATGAGTGGAGATACCGTGTTGGCGATTCATTTCAAGACAGAAACGCAGGACGTGCAAAGACAGAAATTAAGGACGGAGGAGGCATATTTTGAATGGTGGTAGCTGAAGGAATGGTTCTTACAAAGGACTTCTGGAACCCGCGGGTTTATTCTTTTGAGAACCACACAGGGCAGAGAGAGGCACGGCCGGAAGAAGACTTCAATTTCTCTTTGTTCCTTGGCTGCAGGAAATTTCCATCGTAAAGCTTCAGTGATCATGGTGGATGAGCTGCTGTCTGCCTACCCACACCAGCTTTCATTTTCTGAGGCTGGGCTCCGGATCATGATAACCAGCCACTTCCCTCCCAAAACACGTCTTTCCATGGCCAGCCGCATGTTAATCAATGAGGTATGTCTTATCTCACCCCACCTCCCCTTCTCCTTCTGAATTTGCCTTTTCCTGTAGCAGTGTTTGGGTCAAAATGAAACTCTTGTGTTTCTTCTGGATCCCTGATAGCATTTTCCCAGATTTTATCTGTCTGACACTGCCTTTACTAAATCATCCCTTACTATCTGTCCCCATGGAGATTTTAGCAGATAATTGTGGTTTTGTGGTTGTGTTACCTGTAGCTGTTGCTCAGAGGAGGTGCCCACTGCATTGATCTGACATTAATATCGCTTGCGCTTATTTAATAGTGTGGTACTCCAGTGCGTCCGCACTTAGTCTGGCCCTGTACTCCTGGAATCAATTCCACAGCCACTGGTCCTTCTCTTGTAAAAGTTGTATAAATGAGATTTATCTCGTCATCTGCAGGCATTGCATTGTATGTGATCAAAATTCATCTCTTTTACTTTTAGAGCCAAATTTTTAAAGAAGTCTGTACATCTCTCTCTCCCCGTTCCTCCCTTTCTCTTTAAAAAATTAAATTTAAAAAAAAAATCTTTCAGCATGGATTTCTGCCTCTATTTACAGAGACAAAGGCTGATCAACAGCAGGACTTACACCAATGGTGAGTCAGAAGTAGCAATCAAAATACCTGTCAAGCACGTGGTTGAGAATGGAACAGGCCCCAGCAACTCTGCCGAGCGGGGTGTGAATGGCACGCGGCGGGACGAGGACGTGGCTGAGGCTGGGAACGAGACAGAGAACGAGAATGAGGATAATGAGAACAACGAAAACGATGAGGAAGAGGAAGAAGATGATGATGATGATGATGACCATGAAGGGCCATACACACCTTTTGACCTACCCAGTAAGAACCTCCAGGGTTTGTGTTGTTCCAGAAAGCAAAACTCAGTTTGAGTATGCCAGAAGGCATTGCAGATGCATGTTGAGGTAGAAGTGTCTCTGAGCAGTCCCATCAGCCTGCACCTCGCAGTGTAGTTCCTGGTCACAAGTAAAGGATGAGAGGAACTGTGAAGCAGCAGGAACTTCTCAGGGTGCAGACTCCTGGGCTTGGATGCACCTCTGCTGCAGCCAGAGCGTTGGCCGGCACTGCTGTTGCAGTCAGAGGGGAGAGGCAGCGATCTCCACGGGGTGGTTCCTGCCCCTAAAACCTGGGTCACCCTCTGGAGAGACCTGTCTCTCTCTGCTGACTGCGGAGGAAGCTGAGAATGGTGGGGCTGCTGGCAAGATACCTGAACGCAGGTGAGATGTGTCTGCGTCTGGCTTTACCTTTGCTGGGAGACGAGGAACGCTCTGACCTCAGTGGTAAGGTGTAGTGCTAGTGGAGACAAGGCAGCGGTGGTGCTCGTGTAGAGCGGAGAGGTCCTGGGCACCTCTGCTGCCTGCTGTGAACTAGGCACAGCTACAGTGTCTTCTCACTCTTTCTGGAGGGCTTAGACAGTCAGAACAGCTGTGTGACTTGTGAGAAGGTTGTCTCATGTCTGTCTCAGGTTGCTGAGCACTGCACCTGCAGGATGGAGATCTCCTTTTTGCCAAGTCCCTCTGACCCCATCAGGACTCTAGTCCCAGGATTGTTATAAGGCATCCCTGCCCTGGCTTTGACTCACAGTTGCCGCAGCTGGCAGGATCTGCTGTGTTGCAGACAAGCCAGAATACTGTAGGGACTGGTCCTGCCCTTTACAGGGGAGATAGGTTTTTGAGAACTCCGTTTCAGATCTCCTCACTCAAACAGCGTAGCTGTGATTCGAGTAAGGAGAAAACCTGAGTCTTGAAGAGAGCAATTTAGATATCCTATGGAAAATGGCACTAGATTCATAGTATGGGAAAGGTCGGCATGGACCTCTGCAGATCTCTGGTTCAAACCCCTGCTCAGAGCAGGTTGCCCAAGGCTGTGTCCAGTTGAATTTTGATTATCTATAAGGACGGAGATCTCACAGTCTTTTTGGGTACCTGTTCCCATGTTTGACCACCCTCATGGTAGGAGGAAAAAAGAAGAAAACACACAACTTAATGGTAGCATCTATTCTGAATTTCCTTTATTGCAAGTCGAATCCATTGGCTCTTACAAGTTCCTTGTACGTTTCTATGAAGGTCTTGGCTCCATCTTTTCTGCGCCCTCACATTAGGTGGTTGAAGATGGATCAGATCTCTTTCTAGAACTTGGTTTTTGTATGGTACCTGTAAGAACTTGACCCAAAGAGGGTAGCAGGTGTGCTCTGACCCATTAATTAACAAAATCTCAGGGAGGCACTTCGTACTTCTTCCCCGTGCTCCTCTTTGCCCTCCCACCTCTGCCATCACACCACAATCTGCTGAACGAGGAATGCCTTGTCATTATCTCTTTGAACAGCAGTTAGGCTGAGGTGCCCCTGGCATCTTGCTTGTTAACATTAACAAAAGTAAGGTTCTGGACTAAAGCAGACTAGAATTGTGATTGTTTCCCTTTTTTGTTTTACAGCTGGCAAGATAGAAATCTTGAAGTGGCTCTTCACATGGCCATTGAGTTTTGTCCTGTACTTCACAGTGCCCAACTGTAACAAACCCCACTTGGAAAAGTGGTTCATGGTTACCTTTGCTTCTTCTACCCTCTGGATTGCAGCTTTCTCCTACATGATGGTGTGGATGGTATGTACCAACTAAAGCAGAAACCACTGCCTGGGTGAGGCAACAGAAGTGGGTTTTGTCAGCTTAGAGAAACATGCAGAAAGTTCTACATGCCTGAATTTTTGGATGAGAAACCTTAAGTCTGCATCCATTTCTATTAGACCTGTCCACACTCAGAGAATAAAATTAGAGGCCAGTAGCCACGGCCTTTGAACTTGATTCAGGGCTGGAATTTCACCCAGATTCTTTAACATGGGAAAAGCTACGCTCACACCAATTTAGCACCTCCTTGTCGTACAGGGCACTGTAAAGAGGCCCTGATGCTAGTGAGAATCTGGCCTCAATACCTTTTCCTTTTCTTGGAGCAAGCGGGCTTGAGAGAAAGAATTGTGAGTGATAACACTTTGAACTCAGCATGAGCAAAAGCATGGCATTCAGCCAAATTCTTGCACAACTGCTCTGGTCAGCAGGAACTTAATTCTACCTCATTATCCTAAAGGTAGAAGGGGATAAATAAAAATGAACACAAGGAAATCCAAGCATAGTTAGCCTGTTCACATAGGGGGTTTGTACACAGGCTGGGTCACTGAGCCTGTTGGCTTCCTGAAGGCCTCATTACGTGATACGAGTAGGTGAAAGGTGTAAGTTGCCCTCGTTAGAATTACAGTAATAACTGCAGCATGGATCGTGTTTCTTTTGGGGTGGTCTGTACTCTTAAGCAGAACCAGACAATGATGGGGCATTGACATCAGGAGAGGGTCTAAAAAGGGACACCTGCTTTTGGGCTGCTGCACTTGGGATGGAGTGCTCGATTCATGGTCTGTCTGGGAACGGGACCCGACGAGCATGGAGATACCTCGCTAAAGCACTGGCTGCTGCTTCTCTGCTGGGAAGCGGGGGGCAACACAAAAAATCTTCACTGCCTTCACAATTCATTCTTGTACTAAATGCAAAAATGAACGCCAGGCTTCTCCCTGGGAACTAATCAAAGCAGTTACAGAAGAGGTTTTGTTTTGTTTTGTTTTCAGTAACCCGTATTGTCCTGAACAGGAAATAGAAAGTTACTTGTTTTCTTTTGGTTTTCATCTGCGAGGATGAGGTGTTTTCCAAGAAAAAAGCTGTCCCAGCTTTCCATAGCTGAAATACCAGAGCCCACAGGGTCACTGTGCTGCTTCTAACATAGTTCACATTTCTTGGAGTGTGCTGCAGAGTTCAGAAGAGCAATTAAATGTGGCTAATAGGAAATGGGAATAATTGGACAAAGGCATCCAAAATTTAAAAATATTAATCAGTATGAAGAGCACTGATTTATCATAGACTGCATAGCAAAGGAAAGAGGAAGTTAAAGGTATCTCCTCTCTGCCATTAGGAATTGTTTGCAGTCACTTGGGGGTACGTCCCTGCATATAGCACTTTCATAGTATAATGAAGCATGGGGTTGTTTTAGTGTCTGCTTAGCTATTATTTGTATATAATAATGTCTACGAACTTCAGCCAAGATCAGGAGACTGTTACACAGGGTGGTGGGCCACCTTACAGTCCCTTTTCCAGATTGGTGTCAGGAAAATTGTGGATGAACGATGCGAAGCAGCTAACCAAAGAGGGTACCTAGCAGGTTGGTGCTACCTCTGCCAGCTGATGAGTATCCCAAAAAAGCCTCTCACTGCTGCTCTTTAAAGCAAGTGTGAGTTCGCACTGAGCAATAAACTCTGTCTCATAGCATCTTGCAGAATTGGGCCAAGCTAGTCTCTGATTTTAATTCTTGTAAACAGCTTGACAATTTGTTTCCTTTTCTTAGGTGACAATCATTGGCTACACGCTGGGAATTCCAGATGTGATCATGGGAATCACTTTCTTGGCAGCTGGAACCAGCGTGCCAGACTGCATGGCAAGCCTTATCGTAGCAAGGCAAGGTAGGTCATTGCAGAGATGTCATGCTGCTACGGGAGTGTTTCCTTGTGTCCCGTTCCTCCTTAGGTCGCACAGATGTGTCGTGAATGTGAAAACATAGAGAGCCCTTTTCCTGAGGCTGAAACTTTAAACAAGAACAAAGAAGGAAATTAGTTATGTTGCCATTGCAAAGCAGCTAACAGGTTCTTATTGACAGTGTGGAACAAGTTTTGGCAACGTTGTCAACTTCAAGCCTTCTCCAAAAGTCACAACGTTTTTCTTTATTTGAATATCGGTGGTATAGAATTGTTTAGAACATGGCATTAAGGTCTTTCAGGTCACTTTCCAGCTTTTCTCCACAGTCGTAAGGACTGGCAGATACTAATGTTTTTAAGGAAAACTTTTTTTTCCACTCCACCTTGTGACTCCAGCAACTGGTGTTTTAAGAGAAAAAGAAAGTTGGCAGTACTGCCTTGGGGAACAAAACCAGTGGCTCCTCGTTGAAACAGCTGGCTACTTAACAGACTACTCAAAGACGTAATTTAATCAGTCTGGAATAGAAGCTCATGTGTCATGGTTACAGTAAAGCATCTCAAAAGCCGCACTGAGCGTAGACCAGAGTGCCAGCAGGTCACACCAGCACAGCCAGTGGCCAGGGTCCCTACAGCAGCAGAGTATTAGTTGAGGGAAGTTCTCAAATGATCCTAGAAGGTGAATTCAGCCCCTTCAAACCTGATGGCCTTGTATGATGGGGAGGGCAAAGGGGTGAGGGAAGGGATGAGGTGAGGGGGATCTCCCTTAACTGTTTACCTTAATTAGTGGAAATTGTCTGGATTAGCTCAGATTAATGTATTTCCATTTAAAAGTTGAAAAAGACTTTTCTGAGGCATGTCTAATTGTGCCTGGTTTCCATTCCTGCAGGTATGGGGGATATGGCTGTGTCCAACTCCATCGGAAGCAATGTTTTTGATATTTTAATTGGCCTAGGCCTTCCGTGGGCTTTGCAGACCCTAGCAGTGAATTATGGATCATACGTAAGTCCTACATTTGTTCACATGATTCTTTTTTATTTATTTATTCATTTATTTTTAAAAATAAAACAGATCTATTTAGGAAAAAAAAAAAACCAAACTACCCAACACCAATGAAGCCATCCTTTACTTCCCAAATTATAGAGGAGCCACCCCCCCCACCCCCAAAGTTGTTGCAAGCTCCCTTCTGAGGAGGAAGAGCAGGAGATGCCGTGGAGTCTTAGAGGGAAGTCGCTGTTGCTATTGCTGTTAGCTGGACACCACTCAGACAGCGGTGTAGGACAGAGGAAAGATTCTGGTTTGCAATAACGGAGTGAAAGCAAAGTTAGAAGACTGGAGAATCACAGAATTGTTGAGGTTGGCAAGTACCTCTGGAGATCGTCTGGCCCTCAACCCTCCGATCAAAGCAGGGTCAGCTAGCGCCAGGATGCTTAGTACCATGTCCAGTTGAGTCTTGGATACCTCCAAGTATGGAGACTGCACAGCTGCTCTCAGCAGCCTGTTGCGGTGTTTGACCACTCTCACAGTGAAAAAAGCATTCTTATGTTTAAATGGAATTTCTGTATTTTAAATTGTGTGTGTTGCCTCTTGTCCATTCAGCGGATACCACTCAGAAGAGTCTGGCTGCACCTTCTCTATCCTCTACACATCAATAAGATCCCCTTGAACCTTCTCTTCTCCAGACTGAACAGTCCCAGCTCTTTCAGCCTCTCTTTGTGTGCCAGGTGTTGCAATCCCTTAAATCATCCTTGTGGACCTTCACTGATTTGCTCCAGGAAGTCCGTATCTTCCTTTTATTGAGGAGCCCAGGACTGGACCAAGCTCTCCAGATGTGTCTCACCAGTGCTGAGTAGAGAAGGATCATCTGCCTTTACCTGCTGGCAGCGCTTCTCCTAATGCAGCCCAGGATGCTGTTGGTGCTCCATGCCACAAGGGTGCATTGTGGACTTCAGCTTGATGTCCACCAGGATCAACAGGTCTTTCTCTGCCAAGCTGCTTTCCAGCTGGTCAGCCCCAGCATGTACAGATGCGTGGGGGTTATTCCTTCTCAGGTGCAGGACTTCTCATTTACCTGTGCTCATGTTCATGAGTTTCCTGCCTACGCATTTCCCCAGCCTGTCCAGCTCCCTCTGGATGGCAGCACAACCCTCTGGTGCATCAGCTACCCCTCCCAGTTTTGTATCAGCTGCAAACTTGCTGAGGGTGCCCTCTGCCCCATCTTCCAGTTCATTAATAAAGATGTTAAGCAGTATCGACCCCTGGAGTAAACCACTAGTGACTGGCCTCCAGCTGGACTTAGAGCACAGCGGTTTGGCCAGTTATCAGTCCACTCCACTGTCCACTTAGTCTGTTCTTCCTCTGTTTGTCTATGAGGATGCTTGAGAACCAGTTTCAAAAGCTTGATAAAGTCAACATAAACAACATCTGCTGCTCTCCCCTTATCCAACAAGTCCACCTCATTGTAGAAGGCTATCAGGGTGGGTAAACATGACTTCTCCGTCATAAATCTATGTCTACTCGCATCACCTTCTTGTCTTTCATATGCTTAGAAGTGATTCACAGGCTTATTGCTCCATCACCTTCTCAGGGACCAAGGTCAGGCTGGCCAGCATGTAGTCCCTTGAATCTTTCCTCTTCTTGAATACAGGATTGGCAAAAGGAAGCAATGCTGTAGGAATAAAATCCCTTTCTTTAATGAGCAGCTTATCTGTAGCTCATCTGTATTTTTGCGGAAAAGGATGAAAACAAGTGGCTGAAAAGAAGCAGCCAGCTTCCATGGAGGCATAACAATGTCCCTACTGTTTTGCACACCCAAAGTGTTCGTTGTACAGTGTGATCACGTGGTTAGAAAAGGCAGTCTTGGAAACAGCCCCGTAATTAGCAGAGAGAGTTTCCTCAGTTTTCACTTGCAGTTCCGGGATTTCTCTCCAAATACTTGGATGATTGGGCTTCAGCACAAGCCCTGCCCTCCATCCTTCCCTGTATTAGTTGAAGTATTACCAAGTTGCCAGAAAAGGCTGGCGTTGGCTGGGTGAGGTGTAGCCTGGTGACAGCATTAAGAGCTGCAAGGTGCAGTTTGTTACTCAGTGAGCCCCGCTGATGTGCTGGGCACTGAGGTCAGCAGAGGCAGAAGATGAGGAGCTCCTGCTCCCCGAGGTCCGCAGGGCTGAGCCTTGGGCTGCTGGCACGAGCCGGGCTTGCTCGCTGTGTGGGGGTTCACAGACTCAGGCCCACCTGCTCCTCCACTAAAAGTGACGGTGAGGCAGCAGCACTAGGGAATTTCTGAGCTAACAGTCACCATTTAGTACTGCTCCTCTGGTATTTATTTGGCAGGATCCAAATTTGCCTCTGTAGCATCTCCTCCGAAAGAGGAACTCCTCAAAGCCATCGTGATGCCCGTCTTGTGTACAGAGGAAAGGAGAGATTTGTAAAAGACAAAAAGCTTGCTTGATCGTGGTTACTTTTGCATAGCCATGCAAAGCCATGAGTGCCTCCCCAGAATGTTTAATGTAAGAGGACTGTGGCAAAGTTGAGTTTTTACTGAAAGTAGAGGGTAAATGGGTTTTAACAAACAAGGTGTTAAGGCAGTAATAGCGTTTTTTTGAAGAAAAAAAGTATGTAGACTGTGTGATTTGAAAGTTAAATCTTAATGCAGAAGAACCTCCTAGAAGCCCCTTCCAGCCTTGTTTTTCTGGAAACCTAAACACTCAGGGCTTTCTCCAGAGTATGGTATTTCTGTAATCATACTCTGTAAAATCCCTATGTGTCCCTTGTTCCAGGGTGCCTGACTCAGAATACCCTGTGGCCAAAGTTTGCTCCCTGTTAATGCTGGTGTAATGAGTTCTGGCATGTTACTGTGCAGAAATGGAGAAGAGGATTTGCTCCCTTTGTCTTTCCCTTTGTCTGCTTCTGCGCTGCGTTGTGCACATGCATGTGGCAGCGTGGTGACCCATGACCATGTGCATTCTGAACTTTCTCAGCCACGTGCAGTAAAGTGGCTTCACACACTAACCAGCAAAGCAGCTGCTCCCAACCAGAAGGAGATTTATGGGATTTTATTCTGACTGTGAAGAGCGGTCTCACTGCTAATGGCACTTCCAGCTGCTGTAGCACCCTTTGTGGGATGAGCTTGTTTGAGCCGCCCTTAAACTCCTTCAGGACGGGTGGGTGTTTCAGAGCCCGTTTTACAGATGGTGCGTTTTGGTTTGAGGTAAGCAGAGAACTTTGGATGAAATGCAGCCTGCAAGCTTGTGGCTGGTTGTGAGACATTGATATATTGAAAGCATTGTCCCACAAGGTCCTGGTTACCACCTAGTTCTGTCGTACGCCTGGCAGCAACCACAAGAAACCCCATGCAGAATCAGGACTTCTCGTTTGAAAAAGTTCTCTCTATGAGATAGTGCCTGAGAGGGGAAAATGCAGCTTGTGATCTAATGGATAAGTCAGGAAAAGAGCAAGAGGGGATCTGTCAAAGACAGACTAATGGGCTTGCTTGAGGTCACACAGTAGGTAACTGGAAATAGACTGAACCTCTTGAGACACATCCTGGTGCTGGGTTGCTGAATCGCAGTCATTTTGATTAAATGCCTCTCCCAGTTCTGACTGCTGCTTTCCCAGGCCCATTGTCAATGGATGTTGCAGCTTATTTTTTATTTTATTCTTCCTTTTTTGTTACAAGAAAGGAATGGAAAACCATCTTTTGCTTCTCAGGCTGCATCTTGGAAGCATCTGACACCAGTTTTAGAGAAGGAAGTTCCCCTTCTTCTGTTTTCCTACTTCAAATGAAATGTTTCCCTGCAGGACGTGGGTGCACCGCAAGTGGATACTGCAGGGCAGTCAGCCCCAGCCTGTGCAGGGGGCTGCACCCACACGGCGTGGTGCAGGAAGCTGGCACACCAGGCAGCGCTTTGCAAAACCTGTGTGCTCCAGGGCACTGGGCTCCGGCAGCACTCACCCTGCCTCGCCTGTGTCTGTCTGGTACCACGGAGCAGGTCCGTCTCAGTGTGATCATCGGTGCACAATACTGGATTTTTATTCTCTTCCTTCCAGTGCTGACTGAAGTCAGTCCAAATCCAAGCCAGAGAATGCTCCATCTCATGCTTCTCCTGGAAAATGTTAGTGTTGGTGCAGAAGAGAAAAGGTTCCTCTTCCCTCACCTTTTGCCTTCAACTCAGTCATCAGTCTCACAGTTCTTGATTTGTTGTAAGAGTCCATGTTATTTCTGGACACCCATTAATGTCCAGGCACTGACTCTGCCTTCCTCTGTGCTTCCCACTGGAGCTTCCATGTCCACTGCCTCTGCTGCAGCTCTGACCTTCTGTTATCAACCATAGCTGATCTAGCATGCCAGCAGGACTTTTGGAGAAAAAGCAGCATCCCTCTGAACCTAGAGGGACCTGTGAAAGAGCTCACTTTCTCATCTCTTCCAGCTCTGAGTCCTGGACATGTTGCTGACTCTGTAATCCTGTAAGCATCCTTCTCCAGTGGCTCTGGCAAATCCAGAGTGGAAGGATGTTTGCTCTGTGTCTTCCATCCAATTGCTTCCCCCTGGAATCTTTTTTTGGATGTGAAGCTGTAAACAAGATACCAGCCAGGAGTATTTCAGGGAACAGGAATTTTAGCTTAAGGATAAAGAGCCAGGTTTGTTTCTTCACATCAGCATTTGGGAGTACACTCGTGTGTCTATCCATCATTCTCCTGCCCAATAACTTAAGGCAGTTTCAGCAAAATTTGACAGTAAGTTAGAGGTCTTAGAGACATTACATTCCTTTCATGCAAACAGGCAGCTAGAAAGAGAAGGAGTAACCCCAGTGTGAGCCCTGTTAGACATCAGAGAATCCAGAGGGAAACACGTCTGGACAGCATGCGTCACTGCGTTGCTACTCGCTGACCAGTTTGCTAGTAACTGTTTTAATTCAAGGTGCTATGATGAATCTCACGACGTCAGGACAAAGCTGACCTTCATCTCCTCACAGCCAGCCTGGGTGTATCTGTTCCCTGCCCCCTTCTGGCCCAGGTGTCTCTGTACAGATCACCTTAAATCCTCTGAGGGAAGAGGGAGGACAGGTTTAATGGATCTGTTCGTCATTGGGGCAAACATTAGGGTCGAGGATAGCAACAGGGTGGTGACTCTTGAGCGTCTGCAGGGATCCCTGCTTCGCACAGCCTCACCCTTCACTTCTGCAGATGTTCCTCCTCCTCCTGCTCTGGGGTGCCAGACTCTTTCCAGCTGTCACATTAGCATCTGCAATGTAATGAGCTGGTATCGCTGCAGCAGCAGTAAGCAGCTTGGCAGGTATTTATGGATTAATTTATTGGCCTATCCCAAAAACCTGTGGACGGGCGTATCAGCAGGTGCACGCCAAAGCTACTAACTAGTCCCTCCAGCTCCCTGGAATAGTTTGCATGTATTTGAGTGCATTTGCTCCATGGTTTCACCACAGGGAAGCTGGGATGATTGTGCTGTGGTACAGCAAAAGTGCCTAGAGCAAAGGTGTCTGTTCCCTTACAAAGCTTCTGACAACACAGGAATTCTCTCCAACCATAACCCCTGCATTTCTTGCTTTGATGCCTTGAGTGTCTGTGTGCAGCACTCCGTGGTCTACGGGTTCATATGATTCTATGTTGTGTGCTCCAGGGTGTATGCCCTCTGCAAAGTGAATTGCATGATACAGAGCAAACTAAGGATGTTTTCTAAGCAGTCTCAAAAAAGGTCCAAGAAGGAAATTCCATTGAAACATGCAGGAATGCAGCATATGTCTGAAGTTCAAGTTTGTTGATACCTTGTCTCATGGCAAGACCTGGGGAATGAAGGATTTACACTGAATTTCCAGTGCCAGGCAGGGACATTGCAGGAAAAGGATCCCCAAGCAGACAGAGGACCTGCAGCTTCTTCAGCCAAGGGACTGGAAACATAGCAGAGTCCTTATAATTTTCCTGAATGAGGTAATTTCTCTCATATTTGGGCCCTGGAGCAAAACCAGTTTGGATTTTGGCAATAGCTCCTTGTTTTCCCTTCACTAACTGCCAGAAAAGAACCGAAGAATGGAATCGCATTTATTTTATTTCCATTGTTTTTCCTCTGCTGTTTAGCTTCGGTCTTGGTGCCTCATTGCCTGCAGGAGCTGTGTGGGAATAACTGGAGCTGGTGGCAGCATCTTTGTGTTTGCTACACAAAAAGCAGAGAGATAGCCTCCATTCAAATTCAGACAGAGTAGATTTTGAATTTGCAAGCCTTTCATGGGTGATCAGTCAAGACAGAGCATTCTTCTGGCCTGCTTTAGCCACTAGATACAAGCCAAACCTCAAAGGAGAGTTTGGGAATGTTGATTTTTCCTCCTTGCAGTATGAGGGAGTGCTTAGTCTGCAGACAGTTCTCTCCTGGGGAAGAAGCATTTCCTATTCTTAAATGAAGAGAGAACTGAGCTTTTCCTTCTATAATTAAGAAGACTCTAGCTGAGGCCCTTTTTCTGCTCTTTGCTAAAAACTGAAATTATCTCCTCCTTTACTGTGAGTTTTGAACATTTTGCTAGCGTCGTTTTCCCTGAACTTACGCATTGTCGCATACCCTGAGAAAACCTGTTCCATTGCCTCTTGCAGGAAATACCACTTGTCTCCTGAGAAGGCTGCTTGACTGATTTCTACCCTCATTTGACAGATCAAGGACACATTTTTCTTAAGCTTTTGTACCAAATTTCAGAGTCTTCTGAGCTCGTGTGCTCACAGTAAAAAGTCACAATAAGAAGTAGGGCAGGCTACAGTGATAATCAGAGAAGTAGGAATAGTTCGTCAGTTAAAACTGTATTTCTGAAGCTGTAGGCTTGTGGGAAATTTGTGAAACAGCAGCAGATAGTCCAAAATCAAATGCAGAAAAAGAAAGGATCCTTTAGGCGAGTGTAGAACTAAACAGAGAAATGAGAAATAAGTGAACAGTGGCTACTCAGCCTAGTTCAGATTTAGCTGTCTTGGAACCACTGAGCAATACAGTATAAAACAATTAATGGTTCTGGATGATTATTGTTGAAATAGCTAGGTGGGCATTCAATTAGAAAATGTTGAAAGGCTACCAGAGCTGGAGAGAAGGTTAAGAAAAGCAGCACACCTGCTTGTGTGACTGCTGTGATTCTAGCGTTGCTGTGGACAGGCTGGCTGCAGTGTGGACCTGGGCCAAACAAGGGGGCATTGTAGGAAAACCTTTAGCAGGGAGAGTAAAACGGTAGGAAGCTGTTACACCAGCCTTTTGTTCTGATGAGCAAGCCCTGCTGTGCACCAGTTAGTGCAATACTCTGCAAAGTTGCAGCAGACTTAGAGCAAATCTGAGCCTGTCTCCTTTGAAACTGCGTGTTCCCTTTGTTGGCGTTAGATAAGTAACCGTAGTGCTTGCTAGGCTTGGATGTTCTTGTTTCCATTAATATTTGGGAGTTTCCGTTGTATTTTCAGAGGACCGTTTCTAGAGCTAGGCTTAGGCTAACCAGGAGCTTTGGCAGCAGTCCTCTGTTTGCTCTTAATGCAAGAATTAAACACCTCAGTGCCCAGCAGCAGATGAGATGGAAGGCAGCGTGTGCTCGTACCCCGAGTGATGCTCAAGCCCACCTCCCTCAGCTGCGGTAAATGGGGAGTGCTCTAATGCGACCTGTGCGTCACGGGAGTTGCTGCTGGCTGATCTGACACTGGAGAGCACTTGTACCACCAGTGCAAGGTTTACTGGAGAACGTCTCTCCAAATCCTCAGGCTGCAGCCCCCCCAGATGCCTTGGCAGTGAGTTTCATCCAGCTCCAAGGAGACCTTTCTTTGTTGGAATGGGAATATTTAGCAAAAAACACCCCTCAAAGACCAGACTACCATTTCATTTTGGACTTGAACAAACCCAGACAGCTTTCATTTTCTTTTCAATGTGAGCTATAAAGCCTGCAAGAACCTCAAAGCACTGTATTACTCCAAGAAACCTTTACAGTAAGAGGTATCTGAGCAAGAGGCTTAACAGGAATTATATCTACTAGGAGGGATGTTTCTTACTGGTGTAAATCAGCTTGTCCAGGGCTGTCTTAAATAGCCCAGGGCACGGTGCCGTTCTCCACATAAGTGAAAATCTAGTGAGGTCAGACTTACTGTATGTGCCAGCAGAGCAATGCATCATACACAGGTGGACTTCCTGCACACACCATGCAGAGCTGCTCCGTCCATAAGACAATTTAATTGGACTATTTGTCTGCACATAGAGCAACCCCACAGCATACATACTGTGAGTCCAGTGCATCTGGAATTACACCCAGCACCCATCCAGGGAATCCATCTCCCAGCTGTTCCAGGGCAAATCTGCTTTGAGGACGGGCTTACATCAATGTTGGTTTGTTCCAACTGTCTTTCTGTTGTTTTTCATTTGCTTCTCATTGTTTTATAGCCCTTCTCACCTGTGCTCTTTGTCCTCTTCTGTCCCCTTTCTGCCTGCTCTGTGGCATGGCAGGGAGATACCATGCATGCATCATCTCCTGACCCACAGTGAAAACATCTGGAGTTCTTCACAGCTTTTATAGTGCTTTGAGCTCACCAACACAAGGTTTTTTACTCAAAGAGTTGCACTTTTTCTTTGAGAAAATCCAGCTGTGATATGTATCCGGTTCAGCCAAATGAGCTTCCTGACAAAGTGCATTCCACAACTAGCATTTGCTCGCCCAAGGAAACCACCCTTTTGCTGTGTACATGGAAGCGTTTTTATCCTGCTATCCTGTGGCAGAATGAGGTATCAGGTAGTGACCCTAATAAATGGCCCAATTTTTTGCAGAGCAAAAAGCACTGGAAAGTGAAAACTGCATTAGAAAACACTCTTTCATCCGTCCCAGGAGGTCCTTTCTTTCTATAGGAATAGTCAAGCCTCGTAAAGGAGCGTTCTTGTTATTCAGGTTAATTAATAGGCAATTGCTTTGCGCAGTGATGGGAGCTGGGCTAGATCCCAGGCCAGGAGCATTGCTAGTTAAGCCTGAGTCGAGAGCTGTTAACCTGGAGTGAAACTCGAGTGTTTAAATGCAGGGAGAATTGGTGCTCACGCTGCTGAAGGGGTTGCCACGTTTGCTTTGCCTGCGTGGGATCACCATGATGTGTGTTACTCCTATGTTCATAATGCTGTCATAAATAATTAGCATACAGTTTCTGCTTTTGAGTAATCCTTAATAGCAAATTTTATTTCCCTGAATGACCTCCAAAGAGGAGCCTTGCCAATAGTCCAAAGAAAGCAGCTCTGAACACCTCTCTTTGGAAGCACTGTCCTCAGTAAATTAGACACAGAGGCCTTTGGGATGGTCTTCTTTCCAAATGTCTGCTGGTTTTATGGAGGCTAATGATGTAACTGAGAAGCAGCATCTGCACTTTAGATTGAATTCAGACATTTTGCATGCTAAAATAATCCAGCCGCTTCGTTTGCTTCCTTTTCCTGTAGATTCCTTTCCGATTGATATATTTCTTACTGACAGTCTTTACAGATATTGGCACTGGTCAAACAGAATTCCTGACCAAAATCCAGACAGGAATTTATTGTAAAATAGTATCTGTCTTTCCTAGCCAGCTGCTGTTCATTTTGGGTAGCAGGGAAGGTGGCTTTTAAATTGGTATTTTAGTTACACAAAGTTAGTTTTGAGGTTTTTTTTCATTTTAGAATAACTAAAATGGAAATCCAGGTTAGCTGTCACATATGGATTGTTCAGATTATTGGAAGCAGGAGAAGAGTGGATGCATGGGAGTGATTGAAGTGCAGTGGACCAATCCATCTCTACAGGGAGCAGTAACGTGTGCGCAGAGCCCCTGGATTAGCTTGTCCTGGATTCTTAGTGTAACAGGAAATATGCTATAGGGTGTCAAACAAAAAGGTCTTTTGGGTCAGAACCTGACATTGTCTCTCATCCCAAGAGCAGCTCTTGTTTCAGCAAAACTTTGAGGTTTGCTTGGGACTGGTAATAGAAGCTCCAGTGGCCTGAGAGACTTCTTCCATACCCTTCCTCCTGTCTGCCACTTACAACCTGCAGTTTATATTAACAGTGGGATCATTACATTTTTCACCTTCAAGTTATGCAGACAGTCCCGAAATTGGCCTTCACACTCTGAAGCAATTCAAATCATTCATGTCTTTGGACAGTCAGTCTAGTGAGAATATTGTATTTTACATGTAATGGCCATAGGTATATAATGGCCCCGCTGTGCATACATGCACTTACAGCTTATGTCTTAAAGAAATCCTGTAATATCTTTAAGAAGAAATTATCATCATGGCTGAAGCCTTTTTTATGATCGCAAAAATCGGTAAAGAAGGAAAACGTGCCATTTGTATAAGCTGATATTTTAACATACATGAAGATAACAGCAGATCTCAGGCAGCAACAGAGCTCTGGAGGTTGGTGGGACGCTCGTGAGTACAAATGCTATAACAATTCCAGTATGTAGTAGCTCTACAAGACCTATTCATCCTTATCACAGTTTTTTAGAAGTATAGCTATGCATCGACATGCTGCATCTTCAGCATGCACAGGAGAAGAGAGAAATCCTTCCAGGACTGTCTTTTTGCAGCATGCCTGATCTTGTCTCCAACACGGATTTGCACCGAGGATCCCGGCTGTACAGAGTTCATTGCAGGCTCAGGTTTGCAAAACGTCAGAACCGATAATCCTTTCTTTGACTCCAGAAGTCAGACTCTCCCCTCAGTTGTCCTTGGGGAACAAAGCTAACTCGTTACTCTGGATTTGGGAGCGATCATTGGGTGTGAAGTTTTTCCCCGACTGTGATGCAAAATGATACAAGTGCCTCAGGAGTCTTGCATTCATTAAATCGTGGTGTGTAGTGCTGCTTATCATCAAATTAGCAATACCCACTTCTCTTGCAGATAGGCTTCTTTATAGTCTAACTGGAAGGAGGCGAGCACTGAAAAGTGGCCAGTGATACACTATGTACTGTTATTTTCTGTGTTGACAGTTGAGAAAATAATATTGTAGCATAAAAGTTTAGTTTGAATTGTTTATTGGACTAAAAACAGTTTAAAAACAACGAGATAAATCCAGCTGTTAAAAAAAAATGTGTTGTTGGAGGTGGATGAACTTTCATTCTGGGAACTGTTTTCTTGTCTGCAGACGGTCTGCAGGAATGGACTAATGTTTTTGCTTTTCCTTGTATACAAATGTAGAACAAACTGAGCAATTAAGAATTGGCTACCAGCCCGTTTAAGGAAGATCACTGCATTTAGTTTTGCTGTTTGGCCTCAGCAGCAGAGCTGAGCTGAAAACATACCTGCACTGCACAAAATCAAAGTCTACCCGACAAACAATAGCAACGTCCTTTTCTAAAGCATCCCTGAAAAATACTTGTACGTAACTTCTTGCTGAGATTGATCTCTGCCAAGAAGCTTGAATAGTCGGTTGCTACTTTAACAGTAATCAGTTTTGGTGACTGTCAGCACTGACTGTCAGCACTTTTGGTGACTGAAGCACTACTTCAGGTAGGACTTGGTTGCACAGAAGGTACAGGGAGGAATATAAGGGGCTGTGTCTACCTTATAATGGCCTTAAGATAATAATTGATATTAGGTGGTCTAAAGATTTACGATTCAGTCACCCATGGCACCCACCCCGCAGCTTCCAGCTGCCCTATTGCTTCCCCAGAAGAGTCTCCCTCACACAGTATCCCCTCCAGAAATGCCTTGAGAGACTCCACCTGGGTGCCCCCTTGGCAATGCTGCAGGTGATCCTGTTTGAGAAGATCCTATAAAAATGCCCAAAGAGACAACAATTAAGCTCCCCAAGAGAAGAATGGGAAACAGGAGAAGCATGATCCTAGCTGAGGAATGGGCTTAGAGAGGTGGCTTTACTCCCTGTAGCCTTCCTGTGTAGATGCAGGTGAGTGCCTTTGGTTGGACTCCAAAGCCTCTAAGAATGTCAAATAGCTCCACAGCTTTGAGGACTTGCATCTCAGTTCTCCGCTTGCACAGTGGGTGTCAGTGTGGCTGTGCCATGGAGGTGGCTCCATCGGAGCCTGTGGTGTGCCTGCGTACCTTAGTGACAAAGTCTCTACACGGCCCTGCAGGCGATAAATTGTCTCTTTGCCTTATTTGCCTCGGTGCTAAATAATGTTCAGCCTGTGCTAGTGTGCCATGACGTGTTGGTATCGATGATTTTTCAGCAGCTGAGCTTCAGGCCATGAGATTACTGACTTTTTTCCTTCACTGAGATGAGTAAGAGTAGGGAAGAAATCACATGTCTGTGTGTGTCCTTGTTTATTTTCCCCCACTGTGAAGCATTAATTGGTGACTGGATGCAAAATTTCCTTTGCCCTGTTTGTTCTTACAGGGCTTGCATAGGAGTTAATGGCCAAAAAGAAAATTTCATGGTGTGGCAGTTTAAGGGATGGCAAATGTTGCACCATGTGGGGGTGGAACAGTTTGAAATGCTGTCAAGTCCTAAGGACACTACTCTAATAATACTCCTTCTTTGGCAATAGGGACTAGGCAAAATAATCTGTGATGTAATGGTCTAACTTGGCATTTACAGCTTGCAAGACAGTGTTTAGCAACTCAGCAGTTTAGGATTACAGAATTATCAGCAGAGAGAAATACTGTTGCTTGAAATTATGACATGATTTTATAAACTTGCTTCTTTTACAGATTCGGTTAAACAGTAGAGGACTTATCTATTCTGTTGGTCTCCTGCTGGCATCTGTTTTTGTCACAGTATGTATATAGTCTTTTGTTCTTCATTTCCAAAAGAGTTATTTTTATAGACATTTTCTTCACCTTTTCTGTTCTCACCTCCAGCTGTAATAGTGGTTGTAAAGTCTATTGTTAAGGGATAGGAATGGCCACTCTTAACTGTAAACTTCCCAAGACCTTAATCTGGCACTTTGCAGAAGCCCTCGCTGTCACAAGATGGCTCGCATGTTTGTGTGCTTCTAATGGGAGAGCCCGGGAGATCTATTAGTAATCATTAGTTATGTTTCATGCCAGAGTTGTAACAGATCCCTTGATGTGTGATGAGAGCCAGTCTCCTGTTAGACAGGTAGAGGAAATGCTGTGCAGTTTGCTTTGGCCCTCTGTAGGAACCTTCAGAAATGCAACAGAGACCAGAACAAATAGTGCCTGGGCATGATAGCACTGACGTTGAAATCAGTGCCTCGTGCTCCCTGACCTGTCCAAGTCCAGCATAGCAGACTGGAAATGATAGAGAGAAGAGGATTATGTGACATCTTCCAAATCTTGAGACCAGCTGCTATAGGGAATCCTCCTGCGCATCGCACACCAGCACGATTCCCTCATACACAGACTATAATCCTTTAAGAGGTTTGCGTGGCAGCAAACTAGGAAATGTCAAGCACAGCCTTAGACTGTGTCTCTAGATTGAGATGCAGAGGGGCGCGTGAAGCATTTTGAGAAAAGAAAAATGAATCTGGCCTTTTGAAAACGTTTCCGATTTAATTAAATGGGATTGTTCTTGCTAAAGTGAAATTCACTGAAGAAGCTTCAGGCCCTTGGGCCAGGGCTTGAGGTGATGTAAGTCAGTGTGGCTTCAATGACTGTGAGGGGACTACTCTGATTTACTTCAGCTGTGGTCTTCAGCTCACTTGTTGCAGCACTTGTGTTGTGGTTGCTTCCAGGTGACCATGATGGGTGAGGGGACAGTCATCTTTGTGCTCCTGTAATTGAGAAGGGGATTTATCATTTGATTTGAAATGTTCCTGCTGTGGTGGCTTACTCTGTGTTTATTGTAGGTTTTTGGTGTCCACATGAACAAATGGAGACTGGATAAGAAGCTAGGGTGTGTGTGCCTTTCCCTTTACGGCATCTTCCTGTGTTTCTCCATCATGACAGAATTCAATGTTTTCACTTTTGTGAACTTGCCAATGTGCAGAGATCACTGATGCAGGTGGCAGACTGTCGGGAGGAACTTCCTTCTTACCTGTGCAATAGAAGCCACGGCTGGCATCTCCTGAACGTGGTGCACCTCCAAGTCGTGACGTATATCCTGTTCACTGTTCATAGGACCCATGGCCTCATCCAGGTCTGCCCTCTCCCTGACCCCCCCCACAACCTGGAAAAATCCTGCATCGATGTGAAGATTTTTTTCAACGTTCATGTGATTTCCTAGCTCAGTTTTTGAACAGTGTGACTGGGACTCTAGATGAACTGGCTGCTAACTGGCATCAAGCCAGGCAAAACTGGTCTACTACAATTCCTTTTTTTTTTTTAAGTTATTTGTTGGAAGATTAATCTAATTTATGACTTAAGACTATTGCTACAATGCAGAAAGAGGATACATGGTACAGGGGCTGATCTTCAAGGAGAATCATGGGAATTTTTTGGTTGGTTTTTTGTTTGGTTGAAGGTTTTTGGGGGTTTTTTTGGTCCTTTTTTTTGTTGATTTTTTTTTTTTTTTAATTGCCAGAGATCAACGTCCTCTCTTGCAGCTTCTCCTTCTGAGCGCTGGGTCTCCTGTAACAATCCAAAGGTCACAGGGCAGTGTAATATGGGAATACAATTCAAGGTACTTGGCGTATGGACGGATTTACTGCATATTAAAAGATGACTGTCAAGGCAACAGATGATGACTTTTTACCGTGAATAATGAATCTTGTACAGGTGTGATGAGGAATGCAAGGTAAACATGGATTCAAAGGATAAACACTACTACCGTTTTACTGCTAATGTTGGAGTTTTAATACTAGGGTGTTTATGGTATTTCCAAGCAATAGTTCGATTGCCAGCCCAGGAGGGCTGTCAAGGAGATGTCCTGGTTTTTAATGATCTGCACGTGGAAATGGAAGGTCAGAACTTTCTCTGCTTCATCACGTTTCTTGTTTTGGGGGGATTCAATAGTTCATGTCTTATCCATTCTGAGAAGGACATAAGTACTCGTCAGAACTTTTCTAAATGAGTTACAGACACTGGTTTCTTTAAAAGGAAAGAGGCATATTTTGCACAGACATAGTTACTGAAGTCATAATTTGCCACTCTTTAAAGAATACACTGGACCTGGCCAGATATTTGTCGTCTTAAGCAGTTGAACTTATCTGATAACAGATCATGTGGATTCATCACCCCTCCTTTGGGAGGGAGGAAGACACAGAGAGATGGCACTTTTTAAAATGTGGAATATCTTCAATGCAAACTTGCTCACAGATTTTAAGTTATTGTGGAAGTTTAGCTATTCATTGTTCCAATATCCCTGCTAGATTTTGTATAATTCTGTATTAATATGCAGGCAGATTCCATCCCTGAGAAACACCATCACAGCTTCATTTGTATGAATCGATACTGTGGATTCTTGCCAGTGCTGGCTCTTGTATTTACTTTAAGCACTGATCACTTCTCATTCATTTGGTATGTTTTTTCCTCTTTCTTGTATATGTTCTTCTATGAAATGTATTAAGATACTACCAGCTAGGTGAATGTTTTTGTCTATGGTACAAACAGTGGCAAATATTGGTAGTAAAGGCACAGCAAACCCTACATAAAAGAAAAAAAAAAAACAAACCACCACACCCTAAACTATAACAGGACAAAAAAGCTCTCCAACTTAAAAAAAAAAAAGCCCCGTTCATAGACAGCCAATTTTTATTTCATTTGCACTTTTGGAAGTGATTTTTTTGGTTTAATTTTTGGGGGGCAAAATATTGTAAATGGAAATATTTACACTGTGTGGCTTCATTCAGCTTGGCACCTGATTTTCTTTCTTTGTTACACGAAACATGTGGAGGCACTGGCAGTATCGTACTGTGCGTGGTGAGACGGTCCAGTGGGAAAAAGCTGTGTACTGCTGGCCTCGGTGAGTAGGTGTGCTTGTGGATCCCTGGCAAGAAGGAAGGGTCCAGAGACAGGCAGTAGTAGAGTCAATGACATGCCTGCATTACCATTTTTCATTCTGGAAAGCAATTCTGTTGCTACTTGTTGAGCTATGCAGCCTGTTGTCTGAGCAGCCTTCCTGTAACTATGCCCACTGGAAGTCCTCTTGTGTTAGGAAGCGCGCCGTACCTTCCTGTTGTTTTTTTGTTGCTGCTGTTTCTTTTTGTTGTTGTTAATGAGATTAATAATAATACAACCACTAAAATGCCTAGAATACTTCCTTAAATCAAACAATATTAGCAATGATGTGGCGCGTTTCACTAACATCCACCCCACAAACACACAGAATATGCTCTTGTAGCAAGATGCAGTTGCTCCTAAGCAGAGTGCTCCCTTGCTGACAGAAGGGATGGATTTGGGAAAGAAAGAAGAGAAGTTTCACATCAGGGCCTATTATTACTTCTATTTTGAATATTTATACTGCTGCTCCAATGGAGCCAGTTGGATCTATTTCTACGAAATAGCCGTTACCTATCCCGTGGCACAAAAAAACGCATGAGTATTTTTTAGGAACTTTTCCTATTGGTGTGCATTAAGTACTGTAGTATATTGTAGCTTTGCATTGGGTGTAAAACCTGAAATACCTTGTTTTAACACTCGTGTGTTGTGCTAGAATGTTCTGCAAGTTGTTTGCTCTGCGCAGAAGCAAAAGGTACATCGAACTGCTGCTACCTGTGCCATACCTGAATCCATAAGCACTTGCTGTATCGACAGTTTCAGCGAGATGTGCTTACGATTTTCAACCAAATGAACCAGTGCAGACCCGGTTTGGAGCCGGATAGACCAACTGAATGTGTATGGTTTTGGTTTTGGCTCCAAAAGAGAGCCTCTCCAGTTTGTTGGCATAATCAAAGCCTGTGGAAAAGTCCCCAAAGCAAAAACCTTGAGCAATTTTTAGCGTCCTGCCTGTACGACATCTCCAGAACTCACATAGCCAGTTATGTTCAAATGCAGTGCGTGTGAACAGCTTTACGTTATCGAGCCAAGCAGAGGACTGAGTCTGAGGGGCTCTTTCATCCCAACATCACATCCTGGAAGCTGCCAGCTGTGCATGGTGGGCAGCCAGCACCTGGCTTCCGGTTCTGGGGGAGAAGCTGTGTAGTGCCCCTTGCTGCCCACGCCGTGGGCTGTTGTTGGGATGTGGGGCCCCGGGAGCCCCCCTGCCCTGCCCAGGATGGGCTGGCAGAGCCCCTGGAGGTTGGGGCTGGGGGGGCCCTAGCGCAGTGGGGCTGGGGCGGTGGGATGGAGGACTGGGGGCCAGGAGGGAGCTGAGGCACAAAGGGGCTGCCGAGAGGCGCAGGGTTTGGGGGCTGGAGGGCACACCAGGGGTGAAGGCAGGTTGGGTTGGGGTTTTGTATTTGTCTGTGATTCGTTTGCCTTTTGTTGTTCTGAAAGCACGGGCCGCCTGTGTGTCCGTGCCCGCGCCGCTCTTCGGAGCAGCCGGCTGTTGGCGTTTCCATTCCTGGCGGTTTCAGATGATTCTTAATGAGTGTTTCAAAGGGGGATTAAAGAGCCTTTTCCTCAGAGGAGAGTGCTTCGCTGCAGCTCTGACTCTGACCTGATTTAAGTAGGTGATCCCTTGCTGGTTTCAACTCTGCTCGACGTGTGGATGGCCTTCCTTTGGCAGCAGGTCCAATGCAGAATGATCGGATATGATCTGATATGAGCGGGTCTTAAGACATGCTGGTAAAACTGCTTTTGTCCCTACCAAAGGTGATTTTTATACTTGCCTTTATTTTTTTTCTCTTTTTTTTCCCCCCTTTTTCTAATGTGCTGCACTTTTTGTTAGATTGTGTCTGCGATAGGAACACCAACATGAAACGTGTGCATGGGAGGAGATTTTTCACTGGTATTTGGTTCTTTACCTGTGATGCTACTTGCCTGCTTTGTTTCCAGTCTTCTGTCCTCAGCTATGTCATTGAAATCAATTGATTAGCATGCTTTGGATTTGTGATATTGGTGCTTGTGAAAACATATGCTCATTCTTAACGTGCAGATGAATGTGTGACTGGCTTTTTTGTTGGCAAATCAAATCAGGTAGAACATCAAATCAGCAATCTCGTTTTAGAAAAACAACATTCAATGTAGGTGGAGCAACCTGAGGGTAACATTTAATATCCTGCTGTCAGAACAGGAATTTTTATATGCCTTTTCCAAATAACTGTATTAATACTTCTGAGATAAAATGTAGTTTAAATATTGTTGGATAACTTTCTAGAAAACCATAACTTTCTGCTGATTGACAAACGTTTCTTATGTCAAGATTTTGTGGAAGCCCTAATCCTTTCAAATACAGCTTACTGAGATGCAATAGTGTAAGGTTTATCTACTTCAATGTTATGCCACCGGAGCTTTGAACTTGTTTAAATATGTAATTTAAAAACCAATCTCAGTGGACCATGCTTAGCTGGATTTAAATCTGCCCTGTATTTGCGAAGTTTCACTTGATCAGTAACTGTAAGATAGTCTAAAACAGTCTTAAATCCAGGTAAGAATGCCCGTATTAGGTTTGTACAACTTCAACTGAATCAGTTTAAAGCCGTGCTTTTAAGGAAAGCAGTGGAAGTTTGAATATTTGGAAGACCTCAGCCATGTCACTTCAAATGTAAGGAACTGCAAAGTTTGACTACGCTGAATGGGTGCATTAAGTATCTAACACAGGTTAAATGAAGAGGGGAAGTTAAAGGAAGAGAATTTTCAGTATTCACTGACTTGAGACCTCCACTGAAATCAACAGTAAAACCCCAGTGACTGTTTTGTAGGGTCAGTGTATGTGTTTGCAGCAGTAAGTCCTGAAAAGGACTGTTGCACTTTGTTTTTTAAAGGCGAGTGAACTTTTAAATTTCTTTTCTGAATAGATGAATGAATAACTACTAATACAACTAGGCACCTTTAAGGGAATTTAAATGAATATTCTGTTAGCACTTAATGGCCTCAAATCTGAAGCATATTTCATAAACTGCTCTGAGCTGTTTGGCTGAATCTCCAGAGTCAGTCTCAGGTGTGGACAAATCCATGCCTCGTGGAAAAGTTTTCTTTATTCACGGGAAAGCAATGAGGGAAGAAATGACAGTTTGTTTTGTTGTGCACAAGTGTAATTTCTATTGTTCACCACCCTGAAACTGAGATCTAGGCCAAGTTACCCAAGTTTGGGCAGAAGAATCTCATTTCAGGAAAGCTGGTAAAAAAGCACAATTTGCTTAAAGCAACAGATTTTGTAATGTATTTATACAGTTAAAATGACTTTATCGTGGCGTGTTTTAGGTGTGGTTTTATTTTACTTTTTCTAATAGCCTTGCAGAACAAGTTTTAAACCTTCCACACAAAAACAACCTCACAGAAGTCTAGTCAATATAATCTTCACCTGCCAGGTAGGATTTGCTCGGTGCTAAAAGTCGGTAATTTTACAGCAACAATTCAACATCACCTTTTTACTACCAGTTGAGGGAAAACGTACCATTGCCTGCCTGGACCTGTGAGGACGGTTGTAGTTGATTACAGATCTGCTCAAACGTTGAGCGTTTGCCTCTGAGGTTCTCCCTTGGCGTTCCTGGCAAGCACAGCAAGGAGCATGGATTCCCAGAGGGGTAATCCCTCTTGCCGGATGTTCTATCCGTCTCGTGCTGTAACAAAGGAGGAGGCTGCTGGTGCGCACCGCCGCTTGGTTACCGGTTGCTGCCCGCTCGCTTGGGATGGTGCTTGCTCCTTTTTCATAGCAGAAACACATTTCCCTGAGGACCAAGGCTTACCTTAATTCTGGTCAGTGTGTTGCTGGACCGATAGGTGCTGGAGCAGGTGGGGAAACAAGCGCTCCGATCCCTTTGTGCGCGTAGAGACGGACGTTTGGTTGCGGAAGGAGTTAACTGTGGAAAAGTTTTGCGGAGAGGGGCCTGTAACATAAGCAAGTTTAAGTAACTCTGCCATCAGGAATGAAAAATAAAGACCGCTGCACCAGTGCTGTGAGATCTTCCCACAGCCGGTGGGTGGTTTCGGTAGAGCAGTCCCTGGGTGGCAAACCCCCGCGGCTCTGGAGGAGATCGGTTGGAATAATCCCTGCCAAAAGCGGTGCCATCGGTGCACGGGTACACGGCTGCCGTACAGTCACCACCGTTCAGTGAGCATGGAGTTTCGAAGTTCCAGAAGGGAGAATAGCCATGGGATGGCAGGAGCCCTGGTGTCCTTCATGTCCTCTGGGATGTGCCTCTGTTCTGGGCAGCCTCCGGCTCTGCAGCTGGTTGGTTCCTGGGAAAGCCGGGCCTCAGGCGGCTCTCATCCCAGCCGGCGTAGCTGTGCCCGTGGGCTGGCAGCACGGCGTGGGGGAGGCTGTCGGGGTGGCCACAGGCCACCCTGCCCTCGGCCAGCGCTCTGCAGCTGGGGCAGGCGTCCGAGCCTGGCTCTCACGGGGCCCAGGGGGTGGCTCTGGAAGGAGCGGGGGGGGCAGCACGGTGGGTATTACGTGTTCCTGTGTAACACCCACCCCGGCACGAGGGGCCGGGAGCATTTGCACCCCTTCCCTGGCCCGACAGGCGTCCTGGCACACCAGGGCAGGCTGTGCTCCAGCAGGCTTCTAGGCTGCGAGTCCAGGCAGTGCCAGAGCCCCGGCTCAGCTTGGAGCACGCGCCTTGTGCGGAGCGCTGTGTGTTGAGAGGGAAGCACCTGCTGAAGGGCTTTGCTGAGCAGTTGGGTTTAGCGAATCCAGCTCCTTGGCGTCGGCGGGTTTATTCAAGCGCCCAACAAAAGCAGCACGTGGGGGCTAAGAGCAGGGGCTCCCGTGGGGAGCAGCTACGGCAAAACGTTCCTGTCCGGGCGAGGGCAGGGTCCTGCATGGTCAGTGGGCAGGTGACTCCGATAAGGAGAGCCTGCAATGAACGTGTCTTTCGTTAAAGTAAGGGAAGTGACTGGTAGAAGACTTTGTAAGACTATTCACTGGGAGCCAGCTACTGAGGTTTTTACTGCTGATGCTATTTAGGAAGGTAGATTTTTCCCTCGTAGATTTTGCCTCGAAGTCGTCTGTCGCTTTCCTGTATGCCGCTCTAGAATGCAGTAGCCCATGTTAGTAGCTCTCCTGGGGAAACAGGACCTGATGCTGAGCTTCCTGAAGTTAAAAGCGAGGGTTAACTGAGCGAAAAGGGCTTTGTGCCAGGCCCCAGCGCGGGGCAGCGTGCCCATGGGCTTGTGCAGCGTACTTTCCACTGCACCCTGCGGGCAGCTGTCTGGCTGGTCCGTTAGCAGCGTGCACCGGTGGCAGCGTGTCCCTCTCACCGTGCCCTCCTGGCAGCTCCTGCCAGCCCAGGAGAGCTGGGCAGTTCTTCTGCCTGCCATGTGCTAGTTAATTCATTTGGTGTTCTCTCGTGTTTCTGAAGTGGGCACAGGGCTCGGGTGGGGTCTTTTGAATTTGAGGATCCAGTTTGCTTTCGGAGGAGACGGGGAAAAGAATTTGCGTTGTAACCTTTGGGCTGAGATACCACAGCAGTAGTTCTCTGCCACGTCCCAGCTTCATGCAGCTGCATCTGTAGGCATAAAGACGGCAAAGTATGAAGGATCACATCCAGGACCCTCTGATGCTGTTGACTACTCTTGAGCCAGCACTTGAAATTAAGTTGAAAGTCATGTTACAAAAACATGCTTTTACCTTCTGACTTTGGGTTCTGGTGCAGCTTGTACGTGAATAGGATCGATTACTCTTGGCAGGGCTGTGATAATAAAAGACAGTTTGCGGGACCTGGTCCTGTATTGGCATCCATGTCACTTCTTGGCTTCACTTTGAGGACAGCCTCTATTGAGAAAGGGTTAATTTTCTATAGGATAGCTAAGTAGGATGCCATATTGTGGCTTTTAAAATCCAATGTAGTCCCTAGCAGAAAGCAAACGTCCTTCCTGCTGTTACAGCCTTAGAATTATATCTTGTAATTTTCTTAGCAAATACTAAAATAATGTGAACTAAGCTGTTTGGTAAGGGAAGAGGGATGAGGCTGGGGGAAGGCAAGGGAGAAGATAAACCCTGCAGTACTGTAGTTTGTGGTCATTTGAATGAAGAGGGCTTGAGTTTTCCTTGTGCTGTCTACAAATACAGAGTGCACCCTCCCACCCTGCGATCAAGGGCGTAAGTGTGTAGACAGATGTGCTCCGGCTGCAGCTGTGCCAGATGAAGAGATGGTGACCCTTGTCCACCCTCTGCAGCAAACACCCTTCTCCCTTTGCTGAAGCTCATGACCTGTCTGGCAGAGCTGCCTGTATCATTGTGTGCCGATCAGTGTCACAACAACAGGAGTTTAAGAAATCCAGTGGACAGTTAGTTCCAGGAGCACAGCTGTTCTGGGAGGGCGCGTATCTCTGGGACCTAAGATGCTGAGTACAGGGGGACTTCTGATAGAGATGAGATCTACACACACCCTGTATAAATGTTGGGACGTGCCATGAAATCTTTGAAAAAGCAGACATCCCTGTACATCCAACAGCTGCCTGCTTGTTTCCTTAAGACTTTATCTTGCTCCTTGTGTTACAGGGATTCAGAATTTTGCTTCTACTTTCTATCTCTTAAGCTGAATCCCTCTGGCTTTGAAGGCTGAGCCTCATCCTCCTTGACACAGAATTCCTGCACTGGCTAGCAGAAACAGGATGTAGTATTTGATCCATTAAATTGATGGGAGAAAATGCGAGATCTTTACTTGGCACACCAGTCTCAAACTACCTGACTCTAGAACAGCATAAGCTTTTGAAATGCCCCGAACCATTGAAATACCAGTTGTGACACAGTACATGGGAAGACTTTTCATAGGATGCCTTTTTAAAGACTCTTCAAAGGGAAATTTGCACACACGAGGATACTTCATATCTTAAGTGGCCTCATAATGAATGACATGGATATGACCCTGCTCAGTTCCAGTTATGCAAAGACACTCATAATATAATAAAAATAATTGATCTCATTAAGTTATTATAGAACTGATTTGGGCCTTTTACGCTGTACAAAGCCAGGCTGTAGACTATAAAACTATACTAGTTTTACTGAGGGATTCAGTCATAAGTTCATAAAATTAACTGGCAGATTTTTGGTGTTATTTTTTTTAAATGTACAAATGTAGATTTATATTCAAGCAACATATATACATATACACTTCACCTAGTATGTCCACTGTTGTTAAATGAAGCCCTGCGGTAACCAACTGCCATCTGCATAGGAATAAAGCCCTACCATGGCAACTGCTAAGATCCTAAGTGTATCAGTATTTAAGATAGTCTTACACACATCTATTTATAAATGCAAGAAATGATTACTGGTTTTTGGTTGTTTCCACATTGTACTAGCAAGGTGTTGAGAGTGGTGCATGGCAGTTGTCTATCTATAGTATAGCAGGCCAAAAGCTTAAACATCTGATCTTTATACATTCAGTAATATTTCTAATTGTAATTAGTCAGTCATTTGAAATTCCAGTTGCATTTTCTGAACATAAAGACAGCTTTGAAAAAGAAAAGAGCATGTGCGAGACATTGAGGAGGTCAGGAAATTCTGCACTGAAGTATTTATGCATTTTATTTACTTATTTATCATACATTAAGAGCTGAGCCCCTGATTCAAGAAAACATTTCCCTATGCTGGCAGAAGATTTAAGAACCTAACTTCAGTCCCCACCTAGAGCTAAGGCCAGGTTTTCTTGAATCGGGGACCGTGCAGACTAAGCCCTTGAAAGCAGCATACCATCCTTTTGAGTGGCTACAGAAAGTGGCGAGACCTTCTCGAATACTTCTTGCAGCTCATATTAGTGGAGAAGCTGAGGAACGCTGAGAGACCCGACAATGCATCTGCAAAGCTCACCTTTTGCGTAGAAATATATAAATAGCAAATACTCATTGCACTCTACTGTTTGTAATATCACTGTCACGAGGTGCCATTTGCAATAATTAAAATTCACATTTCACACGATACCCATGAGTAGATTTTAATTTTATTTTGTTTTTCAGTAATCTTCTAGTAAAGAAGTAATCTTCCTTTGCCTAGTTTTCCTCAGCTCCCTTTAACAGTATTCGGCTCTGGTTAAATGTGAAGTTCTCCCTTTAAAATAGGTGTCAAGTGCTAGCAGATGCTTGAGGGAAGCTGGCATTTATTGTCCCAGCTTTATGACAGGGCGGTAACCGTTTACAGCAGGCGAGGATCTCCACCTTGAAATCCTGCAGTAAAAATGGTCCTACCACTTGCAAATGCAATACTTCTCTATTTCCACTGCATTGTTTTGGGTTTTAAATAGGTCGGTAGATCCTCCTTGTAGAAGAGTGTATCCCATCACTGCTATCAGTGTGAATTGCATAGGGCTTATGTTGGGAAATAGAAGAGCAACAATGGAGTCGTTTTACAGATGATATATTGGGAGTAAAAAACTGGAAGCCTGTATTTCATCAGCTCTTAAAGGCATAGGGATTTTTCAGATTAGGAAAAAAAAGGAAGATAAAGGCTGATTGCATAAAGTACTGCATCAGTCTTTCATAAAGGTTTGTATAATGTTCCAGATTTGCATAAAGTGAGCTTCCACATTCTGTCAGGCTCAGAGCTCAGCCGAGTTGTTTGTCCCAGATTCTCAGAAATAATCCTTTTCTTTCAGTAATTCTACTGGTGAGTCAAAACCTCCGAGTGTGACAGATTCCTGTATCTCAAAATTGTATTGTGAAATTGCACAATGCTTAGGTCAAATAAGCAAGCACAGAACTTGAACTACAACAAGTTCTTGAAAGAAGCCAAAGCAAGATGTTTGTGGAATAACTTTATTCTTAAGGATTTTTATTTAAATGGGTGACAGAAGCAAAGAATGCAGAGTATGATTCTGTAATTATTCAGCATCTATGGAGAGCAAGTGCAAATGAGAGTGATACAGCATTACAAAAAGCCAGTGATTGTGTAATTATGATACTGGCAAGTTTTGCAAGGGTTGCATTTACGCGGAGGTTTGCCTGAGTACTATTTGATCCGTACAGCTCTTGCCGTCCTGATGAAAGGGAGTTGTTCTTGGTGAGATAGTGCATCCCTTTGTCAGGGAAAGGTGGAGAGAAATGCCAAAAACGGTTCTTATCAGGTTCAGCTTGGTTCAGCTCGGTTCTTATCCTAGCTTCAGCAGAGTGCGTTTCATCTGCTACGTAAAGGGCTGTGTAAACGTGCTAGTAGCAATCTGCATACCTGAGAGATGAGCTGGTATGCAGCGCACCCTGCCATGCATTGAAGACTTAGGGACAAGTTTTAGTTAATGTTCCCTTGAGGAATAGTTTGATTTCACTGTCTGTCCTTGTAAAGCTGAGAGCCATGACTAGGTCCTTAGTACAGGCAGCATTTGCAAGAGGTGACTAAAGATCTGAGAGGTTATGTTCATCCTCACATTGAATGTTTGTTTTCAAGACTGAAACCAAACTAGGAAGATGTTTGTCTGGGTTTTGGGGAATTTTGGGGAGTTTTTTGCTGTCTGTTGAAGTCCTGTGCAATCTGAAATCCCTCGATAAGGTTTGGCAGTGGTTTAGATGTTCCTGTTGCTGGATTAGAAAAATCTAATTTAGATTTCACTAAAACAAAAAGGTGAGCAGACAGACCTGTTAATCCTCAGGTACGATGCACAAGTTTCAGGGGCCCCTGCCCTCCCCACACCACCTCCTCCTTCTCCCCTGGCTCATCTAGTGGTTTTTTTGAACCGGACTTTCCTTAGCTCGGCGCTTCTGAGAGCTCCCATTTGTGCACTAAAAGCCACGGCTGAATTCCCAGAAGTGTTGGGCTCCTGCTTGCTGCTAAAGGGCAACGGGTGCTGTTGGGTGCAGGCTCTCTTGGGAAACTTCCTTTTGTTTTCCCTCCCTTGCAGGGGCTTTGCTGCTGCCCCTGTGCCCCAGGTGAGTTTGCGGGTACGTACTCGTAAGAGAGCAAGTCAGCTGGCGTAAGGACAGCTGCTTTCTTTGCACATGGGGGCCACTTTTGGCTCCTTCCAGCCTTTTTCAGAGCCGAGCCCAAACCGTTGCATTTACATGGCGCTGTCCCCGACCTAATCAGCCCCGTCGGAGCCAGCCAAGGTCTGCACCCCGTAGCCAGCTTTGCACCGCTGAGGCACGGAGGGAGAGCCCCAGTGCCAGCAGCTGGGGCAGCGTGCGTGTTTAAGTCATCTTACGGCCCAGCGTTTAGCTATTCGAGAACCGATAACTGGTTTTGTACCGTTACTAAAGTCTTGGACCGCCGGATGCAATCCCTGCTATGCCTTGTTCTAAGACAGTGCTGAAACCATACAGATTTCTTGGAATTGTGTGCATGGTAAGTTTTCTACTTTACGGTGCAGTCACAGCATCAAAGCTGCAGGAGCCGTAGCAATAAAAGTGACCGATACGAGCGCCTTTCGTTGAATGGGAAGATTCTGTGATGCTTCTAACTGTAAGGAAGAAAATGTAGGTGGAACTGAGTGCAAATGCACGTGTAATGTGTGTTCATTTACAGCTGGCCAGAAAACAAAATAATCATTGGTTTCTAGTAATACAATTCTACACAAACAATAGCTTTTTATTAAGTCGGCTTAGAAGCGTTAAAATGATGAAGCCACAGACAAAACATTTGTTACCTTTTGAAATGAGTTACAATGGTTCTGTCATACTTGTACAAGTAGTATGAGGTTAGTCTTTCTATACGTTTGTTTTACAACTTGCTGTAGAATAGTCTTCTATGCATAGCTGTTCCACTTGCCTGTGTAAGTTACAAATTTAACAGAAATGAAAGCATGCGGTTTTCTCTGTTTGCTGGTAACCTATGAAATTAGAAACTTGTATTTCTGTGGTTTTAATGTGTTATACTATAAACAAAATTCACAGCACTATTGTCTATGGAATATCAGAAAGTTTTATTAGAATGAATTACTTTAAATGTTTTGTCATTTGATTTAATAATGTGTCAGACATCTACACTAAGACAATATAATGTTTATCAATAAAAATATCCTCTCTTTGTTCTAACTCAACACTTCAGGGTGTGCTTGGACATAGGAGCAGAGCACCCCTGTGGGTCACAGTCCCAATGATTTATTCTTTTTTGGCATAATTCTGAGAATACTTTGTGCCACTCGTTTGACCTGAGCGTTGAATTAGGGAGTGAAGGAAGAAGAAAAGAGAGTTTTTATACTTTGTATTTCCTCCGTCACTTAATGGGAATTTGCTGTAAAGGTGAATGTACCACAGTAGTCCATGTAGAAGTTGGCTGGCTCGTGCGACCTGTGTGTGTTGGTGTCCATACAGAGACAAACACGGAGGGAAATTATTTTTTTTTTGCTATTATATAATGAGTCAAATTGTGCTCTGTTGCAACAATACAGATGTGAAATTACTGCACTGAAGTCAGTTATTCTTTTCCAGACATAGGGTAGTGGGAGCTGTTTGTCACTCTGCCAGCTGGAAGGACTCTGTGCCTGTGACCGTTCGGCCATTGACAGCTGTGGTTATGAGATCCAGTCCTCCCTCTGAAGTTATTCCTGGAGTAATATTTTCAGTAATGCCTGGAATAAGAATGAGGAGGAGGTGCTATTATAACGGTTCTGATGCAGCTAGTTACCATTGCAGAAAGCTGCGGAAAACCTGTGGAAAGGGCTTGTGAGAAGGCATACTTCCAGAGTAGTAAAAGACTTGTACTGCTTTTACGCTCTGCACCAGCTGAGCAGGGACCGCAATTTCCCCACTAAATCTGAGCCTGCTTTGGTGACAGGACTCTCCTTGCTTCTGCCTCATCGCGTGGGAAGGTGGGGACACTTCAGCTGACCTCCCCTCCCATTATTCTTTCTCTGAAAAAAGGGCTTGAGATCCTTGAATGAAAAGGCATCTAATGGGGACTGGCTATTTCACCTAAAATATGTTTGCTTATATTTTTGTAACAGCCACTGCCAAAACGATACCTTTCTTCTGAAGTACACACTGTGTCTACAGGAAGCAGTGGTATGTCCTAGGCAGAAGAGGTTATTTATTTACACATCCGCAGCTCTTTCCAGGTGCAGAAGAGTCATGCAGTGCGGAAAAGGCACGCATGCTGATCCCGTGTCTCTGTCCATGAGGACGAAGATGAGGTGCAGCCTTTGATGTTAGTGAAGAAAATGTTTCATCAGTACAAGCCCAGCAGTTGTCTTGAAAATATTTTCCATCGGTTCAATTGTTTGCTTTCCAGCTCTGTGCTGGCAACCCAAAAGGTATGTCAGAATCCATACGGATGCTGCGTCTCTGTAGAGACTTCCCCATGACCAGTTTTCTAGTTCAAAGATAATCTGGCTTTTTGTCACAATTTGGAGCTGTTCCAGTTGGCTGTTGGACTCTGAAGATACTCTCGCTCCCTACCCCCTGCCAAGGTGATATGCCAAATATGCATCTTTTTTGATTCAGCCTTGTGATTACTTCACTTCAGAAAAAATTGCAGCCTGGAAAGTTAGAAATTGCTTTTCAGAGGTCAAGGGGAGTAATTGAATTTCTAGCCGCTTTCATTAAAGTTAGGAAAATCAGAGTGTTAAGGCAAGCCAGCAGTGCTGCTGCTGGAGGAGTTATTGAAGAATATGTATTTCATATTCATGTATTCACTTTTGCTTTTTTAGAAGCTGTTGCTGTGCTGTCTTTGCAGTTGTTCTTAAGCTGTCACAAACCCTGCCTAAGCAAAGATGTGAATTTTTAGTGCAGAACAAAAAATGAAACATCAGAGCAGAAGTACAAAGTGGTGAAAAGACAACTAACCCTCCTCTCCCACCTGGCCATCTTTATCCATCATAAAGATTTAAAACTAGGGCACAAATCCTGTTTATTTTCTCTTTGGAGGTCACTTCTCGCTTGCTTTACAGAGGGCCAACTTGTGTTTTCGCCACCTCAAAAGCTATTTGCTTTGAAATACCACTTCCAGAGATGAGAGGTCTTTTCCCTCTAAGTTGCAGATAACAAGTCTCCCTCCAGGCTCTGCCCAATTGATTTTGACCTGTTTATTGCATCCTTTGTTGCTTGAACAAAACTGCATCTGCCTGTGCTCTCAGCATAACGTTCTTTGACTGATAACTCTGAAGTTTTCAGTCATCCCAAAATCATGTTTGCAAGAGGACTGATCAATGAATGTCTCTTCTGCTGAGGGAAATGTCTTTTTTTTTTTTTCTTTGCTTTAATCTTTGGAATAACATCTTAAAAAAACAAAACCAAAAACAACCCCGAGATGCAGGTTTTGTGGCTGATCTTTCCTTCCCTTTATACCACAAGACAAATGACACTGTATGTACATCCACAATACATAATCTAACCTGTACTAGAGCATCAGACTAATTTTCCTTCCAAAATGTCATTCTTAAAGCCAAGGAAAATCTGGCACCACACCCTAAGCCTACCTTTACCTGCCGCAGCACAGCTGATGGTCCTGCTGCACAACTGCCCACATCAGCACTGCAGACCATGGCATCTGAGGAATCAGGACTTTTATCTGGTGCCTAAGGAACTCAAGCACTTGCCTTCCTTTCTGTTACCTAGTGAACAGGGAGGGCTTGGAGACCAGCCTCTAGCCAAAATGTTTTTTATCCCCTTGGTCCTGCAGCCTCCCAGGACACAGGCAACAGAAAGAGCACGTGCTTGCAGAGCAGGACGTAGCACCCACTGCTGCTCGGCATCCCGAAAGAAGTGTGATGCCCATTCAGTTGCGAAGAGCTGTGGACAGACACAGCTCTTAAGAGAAGCCACAGGGTTATGCATCCCGGAAAGGCTGAGGCATTTCCATGGAACTCTGCCACAGCTCTGGAGGTTGGGCTGCAGGCATCTCCCAGCTCAGTGGGCTGGTTAGTGAGACTTCCTGCCCGAACCTTCTCCCCATCCCTGTTACGAGGTGCTTAGGCATGTTAACCACACGCTGGAGAACAAGTGCTTAAAGACTGGGTCTTCCAGGGCCAAAAGCCTTCGTTAGGCAGCCTTCAGGTTGGTGGTGGGCTTCACGGCTCCTTGAAACTGCAGCTCCTAATCCTGGGCACTGCGAGGTGGATGCACACAGGTACTCCCAGCAAATCGTGCTTTCTAGAAAGCTCCTGAAGAGGAGGCAACGTATGGCTGTGCTTCTGAAAGGGAAGGACGCAGACACAGGACTTGGAACCCGACTGCAGGTATGTTGATTTTGTGTCTATTTTTCCTCCCTGCTGCAGTGGCACTCAGCCCTCTTAGCACAGCTGAGCATCTGCCCACTTCCCCTCCAGCTGCTGGAAGTGGGCTGCAGCGCGCGTTCCGAGAGGAGGCGGCTCATCTGCAGCCTCTGACTGTCGGGAACAAGCGGCGCTCTGTAATTGGTGTGAGCCTTCTTCACAGTGCCAAGCAAATCGCTAGCGAAGAGTAGCATGGGATGAACAAAACCAATTAAATACCACGGCCTGGAGAGAGCAGGTGCAGTGAAACCACTTCAAACCAGAGCAGTTGCTTACTGTGACTGCTCGCACAAGAAGATTTTACAAGTGAGTCTTTAAAGAATGAATGGAAAAAGAAAAAGTGGCATAGTTAATGTATCAGCTGCAGTGGAAGTGTCTCAAACAAGTAACACTAAAAAGAGAACTCTGCTATTATCTCTGTTTGTGTGAACTTAAATCAACACTTGTCCTGCCTAAAATTCTTTTGTGCTGACTGCTGTGAGAGCTTGGATTTTAGATGCGTGTTTTCTAACGTTGCAGAGCAATGCCATCTAGGGCATATAGACTTACAAATACTGACAGGAATGCTCTCCATCCTTGGTGACAGAGCTTGCTGCATTGAATATTAATAACTGGTGCATCACACATGCATTAGGCCTGTTGAGATTTGCTCATTTTCAATATCTGCTTCCAGTTTTCCAGAGTATGCTCTGCGTCAGATATTAACGGAGAGTTTTGTCTCAACTGAAAAATAATGAGTTACTGAATATACCTTATTTTCTCCATAAATCCATTTGATAGCTTTCATCCGTGCAGCACAGCAGGGATTATCGATGGTCTCTCTAATCTTCAGCTACTCAAGGACTCCACTGTGGCTGTGATTAGAGCAGTGATACACTGAGACAACAGATTAAAATGCTAAACCTGACAGGCCAGATCTTGCCATCTTTATTCAAAAACCTACTTATTCTGCTACCGAGATCGTCCTGTTCAAAATAAGCTGCCTGTAGCATATGGGTCTGCGTTAACTGAAAACGTCTCGAGAACCTGACCCACTTGCAGCAATGTCCTCGCTCCTGGCTGTCGCAGCTCTCTCCAGGCTGAAGATCAAGTGCCAAACATAACGAGGTAGCAAGCAGTCTGCTGGGTTCCATAGAGGTCTATGGCAATAACTACTTACAAGCTTGGACTCGTGTGTATTACATTTTAGGTTCTATCTTGTCCTCTTACTTCCTGCCATTTGACTTCATAAAGCTTGGCTTTTTTAAGGAGTGGTAATGATATTTAGTGGCACTTCAGACAAATATTGTTTATCTCTGTGATGGGTTTTCTCATTCTACATACACAAATTTGCTCCCTGATGGAGAGGAGCAAGGGCTTTAACTTTCAAATCAATCTCAAGAGATCCTTCAAACTCCGAGGCTGCACACCAGCTTCTGGACCAGCCCCCTTCTGCTCACATCTCTAGGAGTTATCCTCCATGTTGATCATCCTTAGGTTCTTGGCCTGGTATGACTAGCTGTTTTCAAAAGCAGCTCCAAACTGAATGCCAAATACTTGACTATAACTTGAAAGCACACTGGGAAATGTTAATAGTTCCACTAATAAAGACAAGAGCTTTTAACATAGCTACAGGCCCTTTTTTCATCTCCCCTTGAATACTGGCAGTCTTGTTGCTATACCAGCAAAGGGAGGGCCTGGTTCTCCTCCAGGTTTGTTGGGGTCCTGTTTGGCTGCCAAGAGATAACAAAGCCAATGCCTGCTGCCGCCTTAGAACAGCGTTGCTGATGGGCACAAAAACGCACGTGCATGCAGGCATGGTGAGGCAGTGGAAGTCTTGGGAAGCAATGGGCAGATGTTAACAGTATTAATAAAGAAGCAGAAATTAAGTTAGTAATAATGTTTTCATTGAATCTAGTTAAGCAATGCACTGTTAAATATCATGCTGAAGTGACAAATAACAGTTCTTCCTAGTGATCTGTTTTCCCATAAATTGGTATGATGTATGTCACTTTTAGTTGTAACTGGAGATTTGAAGCGCAGTTGACCTTATTTAGCAAACAATTTTATGTCCAGGCTACAAACACTGTCTTTTTTCCCTTTTTTTCTTCTTCAGTAGTGTTGTAAAGATGAAAGGATGACTCACGATCATTACTTTCCTGCAAGTTAAGACAGCTGCGAGAGAAGAAGTGGAAACACCGGCCTGTGTTTTTTGGAAGATGATGAGAGCGTGTTCTCATTTGCCAGTATCAACCACCATAATGAAGGCAGAGGCTAATTTACTGGCTAGCTGGTACTTCCAAGCACTTTAAAACTGATGTCCAAACTTGAATCAACTCAAGTCGCTATGCTTCAGTGGTGGGTCTGTGACAGGATCAGAGATGCAGAATTCAGGTGGAGTGAGGAAGCGATTACCCAAATACAGGTCCTACCACCCCTTCCCTCCTCCTTACACGGTGTCACATAACAAAGATCCGTGTTCAGCGGTGGGATCAAGGTATGTCTCAGATTCGTCCCCAATGCCTGAGGATTACTCACAGCTAGTGTCTGGCAGTCATCATCTCCCTGGGCAGAGATCTCATCACAACTTTCATGTAATTTTGGCTCGGACTGTAAAGAAAGGAATATCTTTTGGCACATATGCAGCTGGAATGAGCTTTCATTGGCAGCTGGAGGTTTGTTATTGCGCCTTCCCTTCTTGCTCCCTGATCCAATGAGGCTGCTGGTGAGGAGATGAGATCAGATGCCATGGCCCTCGCATCTTCCTTACATGGTGCAGGACATGCGCAGTGCCCTTGGGTTGCTCTTGGCCTGCACTCTGCAGGGGCTTTCTGAGAAACCTGAGGTTGTGGTCCACGTGCTCTTTGAGAGCTGAGATGTCAAAGTGCTCCCACATCCCTGTACAGATATACATTTTAATTGAATCCTGTTTGCAAAAAAATACTTCAAATTAGAGGGAAGGCAAAAACTAAGTGCTGCTGAGCTGGAAACGCAGTTAGGCAGCATTATGACTTAACTCATTGTTCTGGCTGTCAGAAAGGCCTATGAAGAGTCGCTGCTGTCAGACCGCTCATCAGAACCCCACGATGGAAATCCATCTTGACGGGGGGGAGTGTTGAAAAGCTGTTGGCCAGATCTCCCGTCATGAGACAAGGCTGAGAGAGCTGAACGGCACCATGAAATAATAAGAATAACTTCTTCCCATGGATGCAGTGACTAACAATCATAAACAACTTGATTCCAGTCCTTTGCTCTCAACCTTAAAGAAGGAGGAAAAAAAAAAAAAATTAAAGAAGCAAAAAGAGTGGCTCTGCAATGAGTACAGAAAATAGAAGACATACGTTTTCTTCCATAGTGGACAGGCTATAAAGAAGCAGAAGTGAACTGAGGCTTTTTTCGTAACATTTGTCCAGCCTGGTTTTTATCCTGTTTGTGTAGCCTTTAGTTCAATAAATACAAAAGCACCGTATACTTTAATAAATGCATGCTAGTGCCCTGCAGTTAATGGGACGACCAGTAAAAAGAGTTACTTGTTCAGAACCGTGCAGGCAGAGCTGGAAAGGGAACCAAAATCTCATGAAAACCAGATTAATCCACAAGACATTATCTCTTTCAAGAAACATTCTCCAATATTGCTGTCAGGCTTTTCATGGAGAGCAAGCAGGTGGCAATCAAATGTGACATGGGTGAATGGGCCCAGCTCATCTGAGTGCCCAGGCAAGCTTTTGTGCCGTAAGAACTTTATCAAAATATGGTAATGAGGATACGAAGCGAAGTGCCGTACTGGGAAGCTACTGTATTGCCTCAGAAGGCAGAACTGGCAAGTTAAGACCTAAGTCCCAGATTTGAAGCTATTGCTTTGCCTGACACGGGTGTCTGTGCTCATGGAAATGGCAAGAGGCAGCCATCAGCCTGAAGTCAAAGGGCCTTCTTCAAACCCACCCAAAGGGCTTAAATTGCATCCCTTTGCCTGCTCCGTTCATTCAGACAGTGGGTCTGTGCGACGATTCAGACAGTGCCAGAGAGCAACAAGATGAACCACTTTCTCATTTGCAGGATGTCAGCATCTTGTCTCAGTTTCAGGCACCAGCAGAATAACGATCAGCTCAATTTTATTCTCATATTGGCAGGATCACTCAGCCCAGGCTGTCTGAAAGGACCAGGATCATTGTCCTGTCCAGATGCAGGGAACATCCTGGCTTACAGTGGTACTGGGTGTTTGCCTCATTCATGCTGAGCAGCGTAACGTGGCCAGGAGGCTGCTCTCGAAGAGGGAACTGTTTTTTCAGGGGGAGAGGAGGTAAGGTGGCTCTGCCACATGTATCAGGCAGGCATGGGTTAGCAGTAGAGCAAGCGATGCTCACAGCCAGCCTGAACAGCACCAGCAAGGCTCTCTTAAAAGGCTGCTTTTGGGGAATTCCCAGAGGTGGGAAGGAGCAAGTGTGGATTGCCCTGGCCTGGGATCCAGCTGCACATCTGCACCAGCTCTGCTTCGCAGCCCTGAGGAGCCGGAGCTCTCGGCTGTCTGGGACCTCTCTTGGCACCCTCTTTCCACTCAGCTTTTTGAGGTTCCTGATGTCTCTCTTGTGGCTTTCGACTGTATGAAATATCAGAGTGTATGCCTTAGAAAGTCAGGATAGCTGTCTACCTCGACACTAGTGAATCCTGAACTAGGAAGGACACTCTGTGCCACTGAAATTTTGATGAAGGTGAAATATCTTCTGGATCTGGAAAATAAAGAGGTGGAACAAGGAGAGATTCTGCCTGATCATCCATGGCAGGTCGTGCCTGAGTCCAGAACGACTCAGGATCCCAATACCAGCGTGCTACAGCTCACGGAAAAACTAATTGGCTCAGTTCTATGGGTTTTGTTCACTTGTTGGTTTGTGCATTCATTTGGTGGGTTTTTTTCTTTCCATGTGTGTAAGTATGTATGTCCCCTCTGCTCATTGTTTGAAAAAGTCACTAGGAAAGCTAAACAAAACAACAGGTCTGTTTTGCTCTTAAGCAGTTTTTGCTGTGCCTCCTTTGTGCAGTTTGATTCTCGTCTTTCTTCTCCTTTTGTCATAAAACGCAGCCGAGTGCGGATGTTGTTTTGCGAATCAGAACAAGAAATCCGACTTACAGCCCAAAGTGTAATATGTGCACAGTACTGCCAAGGGATAAGATTTTGAATGTACTGAATTAATTGCTATCACGCACTATAAACCAAAATGCAAATCATGTTTTAAGGCGAGAAAAGATCACTCTGAAGTCATCAGTGAACATGACCAGGCTGTGGAGGGCTGGGGTGGATGCACCGCCGTGGCTGGGAGACCACACAGGTCTTCCTGTGGTGCAGCAGCAACGTGTCCAGCACGCAGGAGATCCCAGTGGCTCATCTGCTGTTCCTGTAAAAAAGTGCTGCAGTTTCTGTTCTCCCTGCTGCAGAGCTCACGGCAATGTGGCAGGCTTCTAGGCTAGGAGCCAGTGGAAGAGGAAAGTCTCTTGACAGAGGAATCTTGGCTACCACAAGAGAAGCAAGCTGAAGGAATTAGTAGTTGCTGCTCCTTGCTGCAGTTGCCAGGGTGTGACAACAGAGAAGCAAGTCTGTTTCCTGTCCCCTCAGTATCTAGTCAAGACACTGGAGATCCCAGTAACACTGTTTTCCTCTGTACTTGCAATGGAAATAAGAAACAGATGTTTTGATTTTTAGAGCTGAAGTGCGTACTGCCCAGGCCCCGTCAAAACCAAGTTACATGGGAAAGCCTCCCCCACCTCTCAGGAGTATATAATACAGCAATGCAGCAGCTTGGGGAAGGCCAAGTGCTGTTTCTTGTCTGGACTAGTCAGGTCCTTTAGGGCATCCCACCAATGCTGAAAGCCTTCTGCCGGGGCATTGGCCTCTGCCCCACGCCCATATGATGACAAATACAGCCAATTCAGGACTTGGAAAATGCTCCTTTTCTGCAGGTTTACCGGGTGTATAGAAAATCAGAGCAAGCCCATGCTCACAGATGCATTCGGGGAGGGTCTCAATCAGGGATAAATTAGAAACAAAAGCCATGAAGTTTTATCTGATATCTGAGGGACTTGAAAGGCTGTATGTGGCAAAGTCTTTTCCAGTAAATTTTCTGCAGTCCTTGGAGCTCAGTTGTGCTTCAGTGTGGCAGGGCTGGCTGTGTCCTAACCTGCCTCTCATTTACTGCTTCTTGTTTGCTCTTGTGTTTGCTCTGTGGCTGGCAGGCACCTTACTGAACGTCTCCAAAATGCTTTTAGGGGCAGTGGTGTCTCCCTGCCCTCTGTAAGGCAGCCAAGGGCTCCGACAGCTGTGCCAAGCAGGCACTGCGAAACTGGACTTTAGTACCATCTACGAGGCTGCCTGAATAAACACCAGCAGCTTCCAGAGGCAGCAGGACTAAAAAGCCAGTCACAGTATCCCTTGTGATAAATGCTTTTTCATGTCGAAGTTCTCAGTGGTGTGCACGGCAGGTGGAGCAGGAAGGTTTCAGTGGCCCTTGACACGGATTGCAAAACTCACCGCTGCCTTCACCACCGGCAGGCAGGATTACTTCAGCTGCCTCCAGCTCGTGCCAGAAAAGTTTCGCACCTCTCTGTCAGGAGACAGCGATAGATTACACGAAAGCTGCAGCAAGAGACGCAGCTCAGCTGCGTTGAGCGGTTGCATCCATGAGCCAGCCGGGTCTCTTAGGCCTGAAGATTAATGGCCGCTTTCACGGAAGCTGAGGATTAGTGTCAGTGTCACCACCTTGTAAATAAGACAGCATTGCTTTGTCCTACTCCCTCAAAGTTAGGTAGGAATCCAGCTTTTGTAAATGGCCTGAATTTTGGAAATGCTGTACCTCCTGTAAGTCGATTTTTCCACTGCTGTGTGTCTTTGAATGTGTTTCTAATCATGCTGGACGTGTCAGCTGCTGTCTTGAGCATGGTTGCTGGCATTTTTAATGGGTGCTCTATTTATGGAGAAAGCAACTGCCAGACTGGAAGGAAAATCTTGCTCTCATTGTTTTGTTATTGAAATAACTCGTACCGAAATAAACGTAATAAACTTGTGAAGCTCTGAGCGTGAGGATCCTGGAACGGACTGTGGAGCATGCACATGCTAATGACATCAATGCCGCAATTTATTTTCTGCAGTTCGTCAGCTGCAGTCAGTGAAAAAAGCCGAGGGGACGAACGCTGCAGGTGGCAAAACGGGTGCGTGAGACGAACGCGCGTTCCCCGGGGAGGCCCCGCATGGCGCGGGCTCCGCGCGCTGCCCGCGGCAGCTGCTCGGGACGGAGGCGGCGGGCGCGCTCGGCGGGGCAGCAGCGCGCACCGGCCGCCCGGTTCGAAGCACGGTCGGCCCGCGCAGCGGCCGTGCCCGGGCCCCGGCAGCTCCCCGTGAGGCCGCCCCGGCGCCGTTACGGGCCCGCCGCGCCGCGGGCGGCCGGAGGGCGGGACGGCGGAGGGGCGAGCGGCGCCGGGCAGCACCGCCCCCGGCCCGCCCCGGCCACGACCGTGCGGGGCGGCGCGGGGGCGGCGCGGGCCCGGCGGAGGGAGGGCGGGGAGCGCGGTCGGAGGCGGGCGCATGGCGCAGGCGCCTGGCCCCGGGGGGGAGCCGGCTCCGGGGTGAAGGGAGGGGCGGCCCGAGCCGAGCGGAGCGGCGCGGCGGGGCACAAAGCCGCGGCTCCTCCCCGTGCCTCGGCCCGCCGGCCGGGGTGGCTCCGCTCAGCGCTGCCCGTGGCTGGCCGGCAGCACCAGGTACGGGGCGGCTGAGGCGCGGGAGTCGGGCGGCGGCGGGGGTCGGGGGCCGAGCGGGGGGGGCCCGCGGCGCCGGGGCTGCGGCGGCCGTTTGAAACTGCCTCCCCGAAAACGCGCCGCGGGAGCGGGCGGGCCGGGGGGAGGAACGGGGGCCGCGGAGCAGGCCGGAGCCGCGGCGGTACCGGGCGCGGGCGGAGCCCCGGCGGCCGCCGGTGCCGGGAAGCATCGCCCCTGCCCCGGCGGGACGCAGGTGAGGAGCCGGGCTGCAGCCGGCGCTCGCTCCCGCGGCCCCTTCCCCAGCTGGGCCGCCGCCGCCCGCCCCTGCCGCGGCCAAGGGAAGGCCGGGTCGGGGGACGCGCCCCGGGCCGGTGCTCCGCCGCTCGGCGCCGGGCCAGTGCGCAGGGGCTCGGGGCCGCGGCGCGCCTGGCCGGGGACCCTCCCCGGGTGCTTCCAGCCCAGCCCGCCTCCCTCCCGCCGCGCTCCCCGTCCGTGGAACCGGGCGCGCCGGCCGGGAAGGAGGAGCGGCGCTGACCCGGCTCGGGGCCCGCGGGCACTGCGCGCCGAGAACAGTTTAGCCGGGCTCCACGGAGCGCTCTCAGCCCGGGCATCCGCATCCCTTTTCTGACTGCAGTGGGGGTTCCTGGGGCCCAAAGGACGGGATACGATGTATGTCTTGCCAGTTCCGCTTCTTAAATGTTTCCTTACAAACATTGTGGTAAAAGTTTAGTTTAACTCGCGCGGGTCTGACTTGGTGGATGTAGAAAAGCAGAAGGTGTGCTTTCCTTTGTGAGCTTGATTCCTTTGTCTTCTCATCCTTCCAACTTCTCAGCTCTCACTGGTTTTATTTGCTTATTTCTTAAAAAGTAACTCTTAAGCCCTTTTAAGTAAGAAACACCTTTTACGTCCTTTGCCAGCACACCTGTGTTGGTGAGTACTGAGCATCACATGATTTCTGCCTGGCATTTCTGTGCAGGCAAAAGCCCCTGGGGGTAAACAGGACTGTGCTGGCCAGAATGCCTCTTCTCTGTTGGAACATAGCTCGTGGGGAATTATCAAGTGTCAGGAGTTAATTGTATTTGCAGAAGAGCATGTTTGCCCAGGTGTAGGCCGTAAGGCTGCTGAGGCAGTGCTTAGAAGGGCAGGTACTCACAGCTGTGGACTCCACCACCCCACAGCAACGCTGTCTTCAATTCAGCTGTGTCTGTGTGGCCTCTGTGAGTAATTCTCTTTTGCTGGGATAAAATATGCCAGTTTGGCTGTGGAACCAAGCTCTTGCCTTTCCTCAGGACAGATCTATGTTTAGTTTCATTAGTGATAGATCTGGTTAGCTCTAAAGATATTTATTTGCTAATAGTTTACCTGGGACCTGAATATTTAATTAGATGAGCAGGAAGACTGTGGTAAATCGAGTTGTCTGTTAATCACACAGCTAAGCAAGAAAATCGTGCTGTGATTCTGAAGACACTAATGTCAAACAGTCCCCTGTGTTTTACCATGTGTAATGCTAGGATGCGTTTCATTTCATTGAGAGGATTTGTATTCAATCCACTGCCTCGTTCTTTGTGTTAATTGAAAACATAAAGTAAGTAATAATTAGTAAGAATATCAGCGATATTGACTCTTCTGAAAATGATGATGGAACAGCTGTGTGGGACGAGATTCCTGTATGTTCCTAGGAATGCACTCACTAAATGGGTTTTGAGGCTGACTTTTTTCTTCAAGGGATTTCTGTAGGTTTCAGTCTGTTTTCCAAAAAGAAAATAACTTGTAAATGTTTGGATTTCTTTTTTTGTTTTTTGCTCCTGACCAGGTTTGGGATCAGACAGTACTGTTGGAAGTGGGCTTCTAGGGTAGGATAATCCTAGTAGGTTCAGTCTGTCAAGACCTAGTTGTGCTGTAGCTGTAATGTAGATTCCTCTCTAGCTAAGGCTTTGAAAGGACGGCTGGTATAAATATTAGTCTGTGCTGAGACATTGATCCTGGCTCAGGGTTTTGAGGTTGCTTGAAAAACTTCTGGTGGTTTGAGAAACTTTTGTGCTGAATAAGGTGCTAACCCAGGAATACATAATCTCTGCTATTCAGAGCACAGGTGGGCCAGCTGTGGTGGCTTCTTTTGTTTTGGTTTTTTTTACCCCAGAAGTTCAAAGTCTCTTGCATCAGGATGATGCCATGTGAGTGGTATGAGGCTGTGCTGGTCAGGGGTCTGCTGGCATCTTGTGCTCCTGGCATGACTGGATAATGTGTCGGGGGGCTCTTATGGCTGACGGTGGTGAATTGCTCTATCACCCTGTTGCTCTCCCAGCCAACTCGGTGTCCCTTGCTCCAGCTCCGAGGCCCCACTGGGAGGTGTGGTCCTGGTCCCTGTGTGAAACTCTGCTCCAGTGTCCCCCTCCCTAGCTCGCTGAAGCATATAGCATGTGATCAGTTGCCTGAGGGTTTTGGTGCCTGGCTAGCGGGGACTGGGAAGGTTGGCTCTTGATGCTCTCAAGTATGTCTAATGTAGAAGACGACTAGCTCTTTTACGTAAGGCTTGAAGGCGTTTTTGGGTTGTTTCTAAAGATAGATCAAACGTAGTAGTTACTAAGGCACTGACTGACTAGTGTGGTGACTGAATTTTTGTCAAGGGAGCTACTGCTTTTTAAAAAAAAATAAAGGCAGAACAGTGCTGTCAATGTAGCAGTTAAAGAGCTTCTGTTACCTACTAGAATAATGTAGCTGTCTCATGGTGGTGATAAGTAATGCAATTCATCTCCCATCAGCAGGAGGGAAGTGGTAGAGTACTATGTGAAGTAGATACAGGCTCAGTCCTTTTCTTAGCACGTGTTACCAAATCACAGTCACAGCTTATTAGCTCGTAGGATCACTGAGGGGCTGCGGATCAGGAGCTGAAAGCAAAATCATGGTCTTACCTTCCAGATGTGGTGACTCCAAGCACAGAGCGGAGCAGCATACAGAAAACTGGTTCTGTGGTCGTGTGTATTGCAGGCTCCGTGGTTGTGCAGGACTTGCCCGTGGCTCTAAATACTTGGCATGCCGTACAGGTCTCAAAAATAAGAGATTTACATACCTCTAATCTGTAATTGGAGATTTATCAAGATGTGTGTCTCAAAAAAGTCTAAAATACCTTACTTAAGAGTTGCTTGGGGAGAATGCTAAGCAGAGTCAAGTGTTGCCAGTTAAACCGTTTGTTTTGAGTCACTTATCATTCAATTGGTAGTGTGTATCGGGAGAGGGGGTGGAAGTGTAACTAAATATTTGGCACCCTGTGTTAAATCGAGTCATTGTGTAATAAACCACAGAGATGATGTAGTATGGATGTGTGAGTGGATATGAGGCTCTGATTTCCAATACATGTCCGAGTTTAGAGCACTCCAATTATTTCTGACACACAAAATGCTACAGCAAGACACTTAATGCAATAGTTATCCCTTGTCATCTTATGAAGAACATTACTGAAAGCTAGAAAGGATGTCAGGTCTGTTTCTTAGCACTTAATGGTGCTTGTGAGCTAGAGTAGGGCTACTTATGGTCATTAGTTTTATCTGATATTCTGCCACCTGCAGATACCCCATCTGAAGGCATGCTCATTCAGCCTGCCATGCTTGTTCAGGAGGCTGAGTGTTTGCAGTTTGAGCAGGACAAGGAGAAAGAGCTGGCAGAGTTGTGGAATTTTCGTTGTCTCTTGCCTGCTGTGAGCGACAACGGTGTTTGTTTGCGGAAGGGCAGCTGCTACTGCTTCGCATTCTTGGCTGTGGAGTCTGAAGTGTGTAGGTGCTCTGATTCTGCTTTTGGTCTGGGCCCCGTGTAACACTGACCTGGCAGGAGAGACCTTCTATTCTAGAACCCAGCCTGTTTTCATTTGGCTTAGAGGGCCTCTTGTAGATGGACCCAGACGAGGATGTAGTCTTTCCTCTGCGTTCCTGTTCCACAACACTGCTGCGAAAATGAAAGGTGATGAAGGGTCTGCCAGGCATGACGGTGAGTCTGGGCCTGCGGCCACCTCCACACTGGACCTCCTGCCCTGAAAAGCACCTGCTCTCCCAGCTGGTGATGGTTGGCAGGACGGAGGCTAAGGCTGGCGCAGTGTGGCAGCACAAGTCCTTTCTCCGTGTGGGCATTGTGCTGCCCGACCCAGTCATGGCAGCTCTTGTGAAAGGCACACGTGAAACACTCGCGCGCGCTGCTGCTCCATGAGCGAGTGGCGGATGCGGAGCCACCCCGTGAGAGCACAGTGAGAGGGGGGCGTTGGTGCAGCGGGGGCCATTTTGTGGGACGTCACCCTGCGGCACTGTGGCAGCGGGCAGTCGGGCAGCAGCCGATCTCCTGGCGGCTGTGCTCCTCTGCCTGCCTGGCGGAGCGGCAGTGGGGCCTCCCTCCCTCTCCGACGGCCCCTGTGGCGTGGGCAGGCCCCGGGCTGCCCCGGCGCTCCAGCAGCTCTCTTCGGCCTCCGCTCCGACACCCTTCCTGCGGAAGTGGCACTGGCCCGCCTGTGCCGTCCGTAGGGTGCTGTGGCTGAGCAGAGCTCCTGGGTGGGAGCCAGGGGAGGAGCAGGGGCTGCCGAAGGTGCTGGTGGCCGAGAGGAGCCACTTGGCTCCGCAGCGGGTGGGGGTACTCCACGCTGCCGCTGGTGCCCGAGGTGGAGGGAGCAGGGCAGGTGTCTCAGCACACGAGTGTCAGTCACTGCCTTCTTTCAGCTAGTGTTGTCACCTGAAGCTTTCAGGCAAAACAACAAGCAGAATAACATTCCCGGGATCTGTAATGCTTGGAAAGGGTGTCTGTCGGTCGGTTGGTCGGATCGTGCGCCAGTGGAAGGAGGGCAGGCCTGGCTCTCCTCTCTGACCGCGCGTGGACGCGCTCCGGTAACTTCCAGGGAGCCGCTCCCGAGTTCCTGCTGTTGCTCCTGAACTCCGAGTCAGGCCCAAGACCTTGGTTTTGTCCCTGTGCTTTTTGTTGCCTTTTGTAGCTTTTATGAGCCTGCGTGTGTAAAGCCCATGCTTAACGCATTTAAAAAAAAAAGAAAATTTTGCAGGATGGCTAAAGCCACATTTCTGTCCATTTCATGTTTGTTTTGTTTTCTCACATATCATTTGTTCAAAGTTTGCAGGAAAATTTAAATGTGTTATGTAAGAAAAGTGACTAAAATTGATTGTCTTGTAATTGCAGGCCTGATAGTATATCCGTTCATTGTGTGCTTAGGAGAAATTGGGGAATATCTTTGTCTGCTATTCAGTCTAAGTTAATTTGATTTGCAGTTATTTGAAAATAGTCGTCTGTCTAGTGCAATGCTTTGAAAAGAAGCTGACTGATAAAGCAGGTGTGGATTTTTGATGGTTTTGGTTTTTTTACATTGAGATCAGGAGAGAGGTTGCACATGAAGAAAAAGAAATTGTGGTGCTGCAGTCACATTCTCTCAGTAGGTTCATTCTGGTTGGGTTTTTTTTTTTTGGAAATACTGTTCTAAGTAATTAGCTCAGTCAAAAATTACTGAGCATCAATGCTATATTGTTCTCTTTGAAGCTGGTAGAGATTCTGCCATCAGTGGGAATATGGGAGAGGAATATGAAGATCTTGCAGTGATAAAGTAGCAAACAGTCCTACCAGTCCTCCGGCAGGAATAACGATCTTTTGTGATATGTAATTATCATATATGATTTGGAATTAGTGAATCCATTTGCGTTGGGTGTTGCGTGAAAAGACGGTTAATGGTGCTGCACCATGGAGGACTCCGTGTGAAGATGGTGTATAACAAGAGGGTAGGATGAGATGAAGGAAGTGCATTTTTCTTCCCTGTCTTGGAACATGGTTTCCAAGATAGTCTTATAAATGAAAGTTCTTGGAAGATGTCTTACCTGGGACTTGCCTTGGAAGAGTAGAAGCCCTGCTTTGCACATAGGCAGGTGCTGCCTCCCTGAGTTCTGAAACATCTGAAAGCACTGAATCATTTTGTATGGTATTTAGAATCTAAGGGACAAATTCCTAGCTGCAAATTGCTGTTGCTCCATTACGGCCAGTGAAGCACTGCAAATTGACTCTGGTGAGGGATGGTAACAGTTGTCTCTCCCAGTCTCATGTATACAGGCTTAGAGGCAGAAACAACTTTATTCTGAGGGACTTTCCTCAAAAAAAAAAAAAAAAAAAAAAAAAGCTATTCTTGCTCCTCATGCCACCAGCTCAAGAATGTAAATGTCATCTGGCCAAGTGCCCAGGGCTAAATACAGTGCTCTAAACATGATCTCAAGTGACTTGCAAAGGAAAAGGAAAAACAAAGACTTTTTGGAATTTTAAATGGTTCTCTTTTTTTCATCTGAAATGATGTGTTTGGCTTCTGTTTTACATTTGCTGAATACAAATCCGTGCTTTCCAGTAATTAACTCCAGGACTCTTTGACCCTGACTTTGTTGAAACATACTTCCAACATGAAAATAACTCAAAGTCTTACTGGTTTTCCTTTTGTGCATGGTGTGTATTACATATGTTCACATTCCCTTTCTTAACTTGCCCGTGGATCTGTAGCCTTGTCTTCCTCTTAATCCTTTGCTTAATAGTTTCTCTTAATGGATGATGCTTTTTGAGTGTATGCCAAAATATGTATTCAAATACATTTGACAATGAATGTGTGGACAGCAATGGAAACACTTGCTTGACTGTCTTGACTGTGTTCCTCACTGGACACACTGGTTCAGATGAAGACTTAAAGCTGTGGAGCATGTGGAGATGGCAGAAGGTAGGTCTGAGTGATTGATCAGAGCAGCACATTGAGTCAGCGCATGGAGAAATGTTATGTACCATAGAAGAGTACCCTCTTTTCCTGCCCTGCAGATGCTTGGTCAGGTGCTTAAGGCAAAAGCCAAATGTTCTGGCATGGAGTGCTTTCTCCTTTGCGGAGCAATGGAGAGAATTGCCAGCTGTTGTTAGCCAGCTCAGCCTGGGCCAACGTGGCAAAGTGTTGCCTTTTACTCAAGCTTTGTGCCGATTCTGTGAGCTTTGTGATAACTTTAATTTGGGAATTAAATAAGGCCCAGACTGAGGTCTGAGTATGCCTGCTGCCAGTTTTGAATCTGCTTGTTTGGAAAACTGCTCACCACTTTTTGCGAAGAAGTTTTTAAACTGAATTTCCCATTTTGTGGTTGTATTAAAACAAACAAAAAACCCTCCAAATAAACAAAAACATAACCTTCACAAAAATAAACATGCGTCTTTTTTGCCAGCTGGAGCCTTGGCTTACTGTATGTTGCATAACTTGCTGAGACTGTAATTTTTGAGGAAAACAGTTAGATATTGGCAACTATGAGATGCCAACACTCAGTAAATTGTTGTAATGAGCTATTTTAGCTGCAGCTGGGGACTTAAATAATTTCTTCACAACATTCACAGTAGTTATTGCAAGATGGAAAATCCAAATTTGAACACTTTGAACAGTTTGGGAGAAGGAAGCTAGGGCTCTTGCAGTGTGTTTGCTAAGGGCCATGCCTGTTCAGTTTGCCTGTCTGGGAACCTTCAGGGTGCTCTAGATCATTTAAATTGCGTCTGCCCGTGTGCCACAATATAACCCCAGCTTTGTACATGGGTTTCACTAGCATCTGTCTAGAGACAGCTGTTCAGAAGGGTGGTGTTTTGCCAGGTGTGAGTAGAAAATGTGACTCTTTAATCCTATGACTTTTACTGCTAGTAGTTTGAACTTGATTGACTTAAATAGTAGCTGCAGTAAAACTCATACCCTGAAGTGTTTCTCTGACCTGGGAGTTGCTGCTGTTGGAGCCGGTCCAGAGGAGGCCATGAAGATAATCCAAGGGCTGGAGCACCTCTCCAATGAAGACACGCTGAGAAAATTGGGGTTGTTCAACCTGGAGAAGAGAAGGCTCCGGGGAGACCTTCTAGCAGCCTGCCAGTACTTAAAGGGGCTACAAGAAAGCTGGAGAGGGACTTTTTACAAGGGCGTGTAGTGATAGGACAAGGGATAACAGCTTTAAACTGAAAGAAGGCAGATTTAGATTAGATATTAGGAAGAAATTGTTCACTGTGAGGGTGGTGAGGCACTGGCACAAGTTGCCCAGAGAAGTTGTGGCTGCCACGTCCCTGGAGGTGTTCAAGGCCAGGTTGGATGGGGCTTCGAGCAACCTGATGTAGTGGGGGGTTTTCCTGCCCATGGCGAGGGGGTTGGAACTAGATGATCTTTGAGGTCGCTTCCAACCCAAACCATTCTATGATTCTATGAAACTGCTTTTTAAAAATGGAAACTTTAGAAAATTATCTTTGAGCCACGAGTAAACTTTTCCGCTAGTTAAATATGTCGAACTTGTGAAACTGTTTAGTTAAGTCAGTTACAAATGTGGGTCAAGAGTCTACTGGCCTGTCGCCCGTGCCCCAGAAAGGTGCCATCCCTGCCTGTCCTGCCATGTGAGAAATACCATGGCTCTACTTTAAAGTGGGGTAGAATCCAGGAACTTTTAATACAATAAAAGCAATGAACAAAAGTTCCTGCATAGCAGCAATGTTTGGGTCTTACCAGCTTGTCATGAGGAGTTACACAGAAAGCCTCTGTTCTGGCTTCTGTCAGTGGTCTTCATTTTATATAGTATATTCTTCTTTGCAAACTGCGTTGCTTGGAATTTTTGGCTTATTTGATCAGAGAAAAAAAATGAAGGCTCATCATCAAGTGAGCAGCCAACTTTCCTTTGGTTAATTCAAATTTTTTATTCAGTGGGTCTGTAAAAATTCGTAATTAGTGTTTGTTGCACTGATAAATGCTCAGCTCATCTGTTTTGGCAGGAATTCCCTACAAAGGTATTCTCAGCGTTTGTTTTGCAGTATGTCCCTTAAAATATTTTAACTTTATTGCAAACATTTTTCTAGACGGTATGATCTGCCAAGATAAATACTTGGTTTGTTGTAGTGCGGGTTCATTTTTTGATGTCCACAGGAAAACCATTATTTCATCCCTTGGTGTTTTGTGATGACGGGGCGTATGCTGGCGCTCACTCACAGTGTATTTCTCACGTGGTTAACAGCAGCTGCGGGAGCCAGGGAGGTGAGTTAGCTCTCTCCTGTTCTTTGCTAAAGACAGTGCACCAGCACGTGCACGCCCGCTTGGCAGACATACCGGGCATCTTCCTCTACTGCTGGCGGTCTCCTATTTGCCATTCCATAGTCTGGACTTGAAAACCATTGCATTTATGACTCCACAGGGAGCTGGAGGCATTTTTTTCTTCTTTTTTAGTATTGCAGCCTGAGAGCTGTGTCTAAATTCAGCCTTTTATTTAAGGTTTATTTCAGGCCAGGGAATACATAATATTGTGTCAGTTTCACTGATGCTCTGTTACTTTTTAATGTTCTGTGTGTTGCTTAACATTTGGAGATGTTTTACATATTTTAAGAGCAGACAGTAGGTGATAGTTGACTTTCAAGAGTTACTAATAATGTTCTAATAATGGCTAGAACATTATTAGTTCTAATGTTGACCATCTAATAATAATGTTCCTGGCAGGCTTTTGGTCACATCGCTGGAGTACGGAATGTAAAACTAAGGAAAATTCTTGGGCCTTGGGATAAGCTGAGTAGTATGTCCAACTGAGGGCTGCTGGATGGAAACATGAACTTGAAAGTAGTGAACTGAAGAAAGTAGTCTTAATATCAACACATTGTTTCATACTGCCTTTCCTTCACAAACAAAGGCACGTGTTTATCAGCGTAGTCGAAGCTCCGGCTGGGAGGCCGTGTACCAGTTGTGAAGGTAGACTCCTTGGGCTTCTGTTTTGTTGGGCCTTCCAGTTGCCCCGCGTGGATGGATGCTGCGTTCTCCGCACAGTTCTGTCTGTGAGAACGTTTCCTTACCAGGCAGGGACAGGCTTTTAACACTGGTTACAGTTGTTCCCTCCATGCTGGGGCAGAGTGTTCCCTTTGGGACCGACAGGCTGGGAAGGTAGCCGTTATTTCACTAGTGGAAATCTTCATTTGGAGCATATTACTGGAATCTGGTGCGTTAAAAGGACAACGAATCTGAGCAAGGTGACTCGTAGGTTCAGCTCATGCTCAGTAAGCTTTCCATTCAGCAAGGTGTTTATACGTGGATACTTTCGGCTGTGGATGGCCCCTCCGTTGTTCTCTGTGCTTTTCCGGATAGACGCGCTTTGTGAAACGAGCGCTAATGCAGCATAGGCCATCAGATTGAAACTGTGGTGAAGGTCCTGACGAAAATAAAACACCACGTCTAGCAACTTACAGATTGGATACACCATCCCTCACATCTTTAAAGTCCTGCTTAGTCTGAGTTCAATCTCCAAAGAAAGAGAGCTCATGTGAAGTTTGGGCCAGGTTTGTTATGTATGATGCCTGTAGGGTGACTCTGCCAGCGTTTTATGGACTCCCTTGCTTTTACTCCTTCACTGTCCAGTTCCTAGTGTAGAAAGCTGCTTGTCCATTGAAAGCTTTTTGTCTCAAGCTTGCCAGCTTTTAATTGAAGGCAATATGGTTATTTGCGTGGCTGCTTAAACCCATTTCTAGCCAAGCGTCTTTTCCCTGCCTTTTTAACAGTCATTAACCCTATCAAGGCCTCAGACCTCCCTCTTTCAGGTGCAGTGCAGCAGAGTGCCTGCACTGGAGTCAGTGCCACTCTGGTGTGCTGAGTCCTTGGGTCCGTGTTGTCAGTGTGTAGGCTCATTCCAAATGGCACGAAAGGTGATTATATTTCAATGCTGGGCCTGCCAAGGCTGCACACAAATGTTGGAAAGTGGCTAGGCTATCATTTCCAGGGGCCATCTCTTAAGTTCCAGCCTTGGTGGTCGTGAAATAGCGAATTAAACTGTTACTGTTCCAGGCCTGAATGTCGTACGGTGGTGCCAGCGCCATTTGCGTGTGTGAGTGTAAGGATGGCTGTGGTTCTGTGTGAATTTACACACGTGAGGAGATCGGAGAGAGGTGGATTTTTGTGACAAGCTGCCAAGAAGCATGGCAGCTGTTCGAAGGTGCTGGTGGACTTCGAATGCATTTCAGATCAAGAGATTAATGAGCAGAAGTTGTCAAAAGTTCACCGAACATGCAGGCTTCAAGCAAATAGTTATTGCTGCTGAATTCTGCAGTGCTGGTAGCACGGGGCAGTCGGTGCTTGGTGCTGTACAAAGAAGCAGTGGTAGAAAGCTTAGACTAACATGCCACTAGCAGGATGGGCAAAGCATGGAAGGAGAAACAGAATTGCAGAGTGAAAAGTGATTGAGATGTTTTTATAGCTGGATTACAGTCTGGGTCTCTTTCCGCTATGCCCTGCCAAATAATAGATTCCCTGGACAAGAGAGGGATCACTGCAGTTGTATTCTGCAGATTATAACTTTTATCTGAAGGGGAGAAGGGGGGAAAAATTTGGTCCTAGTCCTTCCAGCAAAGAATAAATGTGGGGAATATGCGTGGACAGCAGCTGCTTCTGTTACATTTGGGGCTGTAAAGGCAAAAGAAAGAGCTTTGCTCTCGCTTGAACCCTGTAGCAGCATTAGGAAGCCCAGCTGATTGTAACAGCCCTTCTGGGCTGGTGAAGGAGGGAATAAGAAGAGTGGACCAGCAGTCCCTCTAGGCTTATGCCTTTCTAGATGTCAAGGGATACTCGGCATCAAATGTGGGCTGATGACTTGGGGGTCATTGGCCACAACAGGGTCTTTCCGGGCAACTCCAGTTGTCCTGTGTGCAGGCCTTGGGGAAGTAATGGAGTAGGCTTGATTTCTGCCTGTAGGGCGAAGCCGATACCAGCTCCTTGCTGGGCGTTGTTCATGTTCACCTTCTCTGGTAAGGGTTGGGGTAGGACTTTGCAGGTAGGAGGAGACACAGAACAGTGATCCTGCCCATGTGAGGTCATAGTCCACAAACTGAAAGAAAGATGTGTTTTTCCTCCTTGATTTGCCTTTTGGCACTATGGTTTTGGAAGGAAGACAGAATGGGAAAATCATAATGAGTGTTAGGGGTGGATTGAGTTCCCCTAGCTCAGTCACAGCAGGTCAAGTTACTCACTCGAGAGATTTGTGACTCCCCAGAGACATGAGTTTGTGTTTGTGCAGGGGATACATCATAGCTGAGGTACAGAAGAATAGAGAGAAATTAACTTGTTGATGTTTGTTTTAAGAGTGGTTGATAGACTTCGAAGTTTTTTTTCATGTTACTGAATTTATACAAAGAAACTGTATAAAAATAACTGACACCAGATGTAGGAGCAATAAAATAATGCTGTGTTTATCTTGAAAATCTGGTATGTAACCACAAGAACTATATTCACCCATTGGCAGCTTTCTCTTTATTATCTGCAGAAAGAGAATGATGGAATTTGTTAGCTGTTAAACAATGTATTTTTTCATTTGTAGAAGGACTAGGTAAACCTGTATCCAAGCATGCTTAGACCCAACCTCCCATACACAGTGATTGCCAATGTGTGTTGCTAGCAGTCGTGGGAATCTTTTGGTACCGGTTTGTCAACAAGAATTAAACTTAGAAATATCTTGTCATCTGAATGCTGCCTCGCTTTCTGGGTTTGATTGCATTTGATTCAGATCAGAAAGAGTTTCTTAGTGTCACTTTTTTTCTTTCTGACCTATGTACATTACGTAACTCCCTGATACAGCAAACATGCGGGGTCGCCAATCTGTTTTACTTCAGAATGGTCTCCTGTTGTCAGTACTTTGACCCAGTTTCACCATTTCGACAAATGAGGCTTATTTTCTTCTAAAATACTTATTTCAAAACACTTTGTCCCAGAAGAGAGGAGAGAGAAAACAAATTGTTTACACAAGCAAACTAATAGTGGAGAATTAAACACCCACACTTCCTTCTTCAGGAGTTCCCCTGCTAGTAGTTTCTATGAGCTCATAAATCCAGCGAGGAAAGAAAAACTTTTAATAGTAGTGAAATGGGTATTGATGTGACTGCTGATGCTGCTGAGAAGCAAAGCTTGGTGCTGATGATATTCGCTGTACCACTGGGCGATCAAAAATAGGTTGGATAGAGAAGGGAAAACTGCTCATCCCAAAATCTAGGGAGGGGGAGGACCTTCTTTCTTCCTTGTATGGATGAAGACAGCCTGGGAGAGGCTTTAAGCCTTCGTCTTTACTGTAAGAGCCAGTTGTTGGCAGTAGCATCAGTACCTCCCTCTCTCTATATTGGGGTGTATATGTCCTGGTCTTCTGAGGGACTTGGGGAAAGAAGCAGATAGGTGAGTTATTGGGGTGATGATCTTGAACCACCTTCTCAAATACAAATGTGATGTTGGAAGAAGGGGAAGGGGATAAGAAGGCTGCTCAAATCTGTGTAAAATGCCAGATCTTGGAGGTGTTGTATAATATGAAATAAATCTGTCTTTCCAGGATCCTTATGGGGAGAGAGGAGTAGAAAAGGAGAAGAGTTTTAGTAGGAAATAGAAAATAGTGAAAACTGCAAAATGTGAAGAGAATTGACTGGTGGGAAAACTTGCAGGTCCAGAGAAGAGAGCAGCAAAGTCATGGGGTTTCATCCCCAGGGGTTCAGCTGCAAGAGTGACAGCAAGTTGGGTATAGGGGCTGGGGCAGGAGAAACTGCGGCTCATCAGGCCAAGTAGGCTGAGAGAACAAAGCTAGTGATGGACAACCCAATGGAAAAAGGCAACAAGGCCAGCAAAGCAGCAGTAATCTTCGCGTTGTTGAAGAATTGCAAGTCAGCGGTGGTAGATGATAGAGGTGCCAGAGATGGTTATCAGAGGGAAAAGTTATAGAGAGAGGTCAGGGGGAACAACTGTCCTCTGGAGGAGGATCAAGAGCAGCAACATTAGGACAGGAGGGATGACCTGTGTTTATGTGACTTCGAAGTTACACAGAATGAGACCCAAGCCAGGAAGTTTGGTTGAGACTAACATTGTCAATCCCGTGGTGTATGTATAAAAAACAGGAAGAGGAGTGGAGTCAACTTGGGACAGATATTTCGACAGCCTTCAGCTTTGAATTTCCTGGGTTTCATTGGTGTGTGTCATAACCTTTTTGTTTTCACTATTTTTTTTTTCATAACGAAATGAGATGGAAGAAGAAACAATCAACAGTTTGTAACAGAATAGTATGTCATGTTTGACTTCTTTCATTTATTTGGCGAAAGTATGTTTAGAAACTGAACTGTAGATTTTAAATACTTGAGTATCCGAAACTCCTTTGTCCCTCAAAAAGAACGTATCTACCAATTGAATCCTTCCAGCCCTCCAAATAAGCAATAGTTCAGTTGTATGAAAAAAAAATAAACATTAAAATATTTCAGTGCATAGTTGGTCGAAGTTGTGGGTGAATTTTCTCATAAAACAATCACTCTTTATAGCCAGTCTTATATTCCTGATGCTTATGGGAAACATACAGGTGCCTACAATGATTTAAACTTCTTTGGTGTTTTTTCCAGATAGGTCAGGTAGGGCCAATACAGGCAACAAACAAAGACTGGTCAAATGAAGTTTGTTTTCTCCCTGGGATCTTGTGTGGTTTTGTTTTGAGGTGTTTTGTGGTTCTTAACTCCTACTAACATTATGAAATAAGTCTAAGCATTTTGTCTCATATGATGCGTACATGGCATAGCTGAAAGGACGACGAGAACGCTGTGCTTTGGGGTTTATCTTGCTGTGTGGGCACAATTGTACGACAGTGAACTGACTCGCAGGCATGGCTCCATCTGTTTTTTTGACACTGTACAGTCAAAGTGTGGTTCAGGAACAAGTTACACATTCTGAGCTTGATGCCTTTCCCTCTACGTAATACAGGTTGACGGCACTGTGCTGTAGCAGTGCAGAAGGTGTGAAGTCTCTAGTGGGGCTAACCCAGTTGGCCAGTCTGTCTCTCTAAAGCCAAGACACGCAATGATGCAAGCTTCCTACATTGAGTAGTTTATCCACTCGTTTCTGGTGGATCTTAACTAGGTTAGGTCAGTGGAAACTCTCTCTGGTACAGGCATAAGTGTTTTCCTGTCTGCTATGTTTATATGGGAGATCTTTATATGCAGAGCAATGAGTTTGGTTTAATTAAGTGAAAGATTTTTCTTACAGGACTGTAGAGAAGTCTATGACCTGGCTGCTTTTCTGCAACTCCCGTTCAATACTCGGGCGGTCTGAGTGGCCGTCCCGCTGCGGAGTCTGATCAAAGCAGAGCGAGAGGCAGCGTGTACCCCGGGGAGGTGCTCGCGGGCCGTACCCCGGGGAGGTGCTCGCGGCCGTACCCCGGGGAGGTGCTCGCGGCCGTACCCCGGGGAGGTGCTCGCGGGCCGTACCCCGGGGAGGTGCTCGCTCCGCAGTGGCCCGAGAGGAGCAGCTGTTGCCGTGGGGGTACGCAGCGCCTCCTTCTGCCCGTACCGAGAAACCAGGCTGAAGAGTGACAGTGCCTGATGGGACAAATGTAGCAACTGAAAACATGTAGAAGCACAAAATGGTATGTCAGCAGTTGGGACGTAAGGGAACCTTATCCCACTGATCAGAATGTTTGCACATCGTTGAATTCTGCTGACTGCCTGTACCTCGTATCTTCTTTTCTTTTCTTCTTTATGGGAAGAGTAATAATTTGCCACCAGTTACACAGCTGTCACTAATTCCTCCATGGAAATTAAGTGACGTTGCATTTCAGATTTTGCAAAATGCATTAGGAGGCACGTTGGGGGAGTAGTAAGCAGTGTTTACCTGTTACCTCTTGCTTTTTGAAAAGTTAATGTATTGCATATTTCAGCTTCCTTTTTAGTTTTTTGAAAGAGTATTTTTTTCTTGAAAAGGATTGCAAACAGTCATTCATGGCCTTTCTGCCTACATGTGTAGTGAGTGTCTATCTTTGTAAGATTTTTTTAGCTTATTATGGGCAGAAATACTGTTGCTCGCTGACATTGTGCTGGTGGCAACCAGGCTTTTGGTGGGGCGGTAGCTCACACAAACTCATTATGATCAGGTAGCAGAGATAAAAGGAAAAACAGCTCCTGAAGAAAAAGGAGATTTATCAGGGAATGTTTATTATTTCCAAGCTTTTTCAAATGCTTTAATTAAAATGACAAAATACAGAAATATGGCACTGCGTAAAGAATGACTTGTCGTTTTTGCTGTATGCATTATTTGTTTTCTACAAGTAATGCGCCCTTGCATTATTTGAAGAATAAGGGGGGGGGGGGGGGGGGGAAAGACTGTAAACCCTTTCTGCAGCCAGAAGAATGATGGAAGTTAGAATCCTTTTTGCATAATCCTTTCAGTTTTTGCTTGTGGATACAGCTGTGCTAACACAATGCAACATTTGAGTTGAGAGGTTTGCAAAATCCTGGCACCAATGATAATTTTCAGACTGAGGCTTTTATTTGATAGGTTTTTCAAAGTGATACTGTGCTCAGTTGTATCTGTGTCCCTGGAAGTAGGCTTTCAGTTAACTTCTCAGAGGAAATACTTTCAAAAGGAAAAGTTTGATTTTGCCAAGAATCAGATAAGGTCAGAGTAATTAGACAAACCAGAGCTTTGTAGGTTAGAGATGAACGCAACCCTCTCCATAGGGTAGTGCAAACGTGCCAGGAGAATGGGGAAGTGAAATGCATGAGGATGCTTAAATTTGCTGAAAATCTGAAGCTTTGTGTTTATCTCTTAGCATATTCTCAAGTGTAGGCTTGCATTTTAGAAGTATTTTTTTCACAGCTTTAAAAAAAGTAAAATGTATTTATCCTTCCTGTTCCTGGCTTCCAGTTTAACCCACCAGAAAATGAGTTCACTGAATTAATGGTAATTTTTTAAATTACTGTTTATTTATAAATTGCTCTTATAATTCAATTGTAATATGATGCTAAAATACCATAGGTTTTCAGATATCCATGTAGTAGGCTCTACCTGGCTTCCATGCATTGCTGTCATGAGACAGCAGGGATTGTATTTCAGCTTCTCTGCTGTACCCTGCTACTGGCAAAGTGGATGCCTAAGGACTGCACTGACAGGTACCAATCAGCATTAGTCTTCTGGCATCAGCTGACCTTTGCCAGCTTGTACTTAAGGTCTGGTCTGTGATTTTTCTCCTGATCTTCCTTGGCTGCAGAATAGTAAATCCCCTTTTTGTTTGCCTGCAGTAGTTTCTGTGAGTGTCTGTGCTCAGTGGCTGCATGGCCTTTACAGATTGAGAACGAAAGAGGACAGCCAGTTCCTTCAGTGGGATAACTTACACTTAAATACAAAAAAGTGGATTCTGTCACTTCTGTTGGTTGGCCAGCAAAAGCAAGGCTGCAGATCTTGCCTCTTCCTTCAGTGATGGCATTAATGGAATCTCTTCCTTCTATCCTTTTGTCAGTGTTTGTAAACAGAAGACTCTACACCCCCATCAGGTCTTGTTAGGTTGGCCAAGAGATCAAAACTCACAGTTAGGAACTAAGGAAAAGATAGCCATGCAGTCGTAAAGCCTTGATTCCTTAGGAAACCAAGCGGAGGTGGTGTAAGGAGGATTGCAGGCAGGGGCTTTTTAAGTTCCCCAGGTCACTGTGGCCTTTGCTTTTCAGCTCAGGGAAGGAATACAAACTGTCTTACCTTTGCTAGGCCTTTTAGCTAAAGAAAATGGGATGGTTTGTCTTGTAAAAGCAAGATTGGAATGAGAAGATTAGAGGGAAGGATCCTGATAAGCCCAGGAAGACAATGATTGGCACTACTTTGGTTAAGTAGAACAACATATAAAATAGCGAATAAAATTACAGGAGAGGGAGGAAAGTAGGAGCTGTTTTAACAAGAAGTCAGAAGTCTCGGTTACATCCAGGTGCCTGAATGGTGCTCTGGCATTCCTGTGTAAATGAAAAGCAGGAGGAAAAGGGAATGGAAGAAAGAACATGAAAAGCACCAGCCTTTTTGAAACACAGAGCTTGCATGGCTGTCAGCATCCATGGAGCAGCATTGCATTTCAGAAATTTGCCAAGCGAACAAGTCATTCCTTTTCTCTGCCCTGTCTTGTCCTTTACACACACGGGCTTTGTCCTGGATTTGAAGAGCTGCAGGAAGACAGCCCTGCTGGAAGGGAGCCACCTAAACATCAGAGCAGCAGGCAGTAGTCTAGCACCTGCTGCCCTTTGAGGGCTGAGAGCTGTGGAAACTGCTAAGTAGGTAAAGTCCTGACCACCTAAACGCAGAGGAGGCTACCTTCCAGATGGCTGCACAAAAGGTCACATGAATTATACAGCGAGTTGGCTCCTGCAGCTTGATGACATTTTCAGATGGTTTCCGAGCAGTCACCCGGGCAATGTCTGAGCAATTCCATTTAGGCTCTGCCTCAGTCCTTAAAACGCAGAGGAAGGAGAACTTGCTTGTCTCTGATACGTACAGAAGAAGACATGCTCTACCATCTCTCTCTGCCCAGCTCACCTATCAAAGAAGGGAGATTATTCCTTTCTGACAGCCTCATACTGTCTGAACTCAACATCAGAGCAGTGGCTTTTCAGCTGGTTTTGGATCTGAATAAGTGTGAGATGTGGACAGCTGTGCAGAGAAATTAAACCTCCTGACAGTAGGTTTGCTTTTCTGCAGTTATTTCTGTGCACCGTGTGGAGGTACCTCTGAACTCCGAGGTGGGAGACAGGTAGGGGCCCACCCTCAGTTTTTGGAGTGTTGTGTCCACCCCTGGCCATCCATTTTACCAGTGGGTCTTAATGTCTATTTCCACATTGGGTGGCCTAAAAAAAGCATATACACCAAAAACCCCAAAATCAAACAAACTACCAAATGCAAAAAAACCAACAACCCAACAGCAGTGTTTCCCACTGTGCTGATTTTAATCAGACATACTAAAACCCACTCAAACATGGAATGGTATTTAGGTTTACCCGAAGTCAGTCTGAAATTGCACTGTAACCACAAAGGGTAGCGTGGATTGATTCACTGGCTGTGTAGGGAGCTGAGAAGAGTAAGGACTGGAGCTCAGCTGAGGCTCAGAGTTATGGTCATACAGGTAGTAGTAATATTACATAAATAGTAACAATAATAGCAGCTATGGAAAAGGGTAGAGCTTCAGAGCCTCTTACAAGCAGAACAAAAAGTGGTCTTGTTTGAGGCTTTCTTCTGACTTGGGGTCATACCGCTCTTTGAAAGGCAAACTGTGTATTTGTATGTTTGCATTCTTGGGTATGTTTGCTTGTGGAAGCTTATAAACATCTGTTCTGTTTTGAAATAAGATGAATGTGAAAATCTTGGCATGGTCTTGTTTTGGTAATAGGATTGCATGCAGACGTCCTTGTGGCTAAATTAAAAAAAAATCTAAAAACATTAGATTTCCTGCAAAGGGGTCGTCGTTTGCAAACGGAATGATTAATGACTGAGCCTGGAGATGCATGTACAGCTGCACGATCTTGCTCATAAACCCCTAGTGTAGCTCATTTAAAATCTCTGTTCTTTTTCTGTGGAATTGAATTTGGTGGTGTCCTTAAGAGGATAGCATCAACTTGGAAAATTTTTCTCATTCCTTGTTGGTTTTTGTGGGTCTCCCTCCACTTTATGTCTTTCAGGTGCAAATTCCCTTTTCAGAATTCATTGAAAGAAAACATTTTTGTAATTAAAAACCTTGTTATATGGGAAGCTTTAGGTTGTTTAGAATGGCCTGTATCAAATACCAAAAGTCTTTAAAAGGTCTGATGCTCAGTGGAGCAACTGTTCTGTACCTTTGTGCAGGTGGCAGGTGAGGACGCAGAGCTCGGCTGCTTTACTGGCACCTGCAAACCCACCCGCTTCACTGGGCTTGTCTCTTGGAGGAGTCGAGTTATTTAGGCCAAGTAAAGCAACATGGGTCACAATACTTGGGAGCCTCATCAGGAATGGATTCTTTTAAATACGCTGATTTATAAATAAAGTTTGACATTTTTATTTTATTTTTTTTCCCAGTGCTGTTTTTTGTCTTCTCTTGGTCATCCTCTAGTGCTTGGCTTTCACAAGAATGCAGAATTCGGTATTTTTCTTTCAACCTTTAAAGTCTGCAGACTGCCTGGAAAACAGGCTGGTTCCTGAGTTTCCTGGCAGGGCGGCTTTTTATCCAGAATCATCTAAGTGGAAAAATGTAACCTTTTGCTAGTGCTCTTGTGGTATGACCTCTGGAAACAGGATGAACAATTTAAAGCTTCCTGCTACATGTTAAAACCAAGAGAAAAATGTTTCTTTTCTCTTGCTTCTCCCTCTCACCCTTTTCCAGTACTTGTACTTGCCAGGGCTTTTCGTTTAACCCTTTTTTCTTTTAAGCTCCCCCTTCTTCCTGGGTCCTATTTACCCTTCTCCAGACCCTCTCCTGAGGCACTAGAGGGAAGCAGAAGCTGGATGTGTAAGCCAGGCGTGGTATGTGTCGAACTTGGGTTTTTAACCCTCAGTGTTCTCGATCCCAGCTGCTGTTTTGTACAAGCTCCATCCGTGCCACTAAACTTGTTTTTCACTGCTGCTCCCTGACATTTATATTTTAATTTCTGCTTGTATCAAATCAAAAGCTGTGCCTCTATCTTAGTCTATAATGTTTTGCACCTGCAATATTTGCCATTTAGGAAACTGAAACTTCCAACATAACTACCTGCTCTATGGTCAGTAAACAATGTGAGCAAGGAGAAGAGTTAGACTATTTCAATGCAATTACAAGCTCACTGTTAAAAATCCTAGAAGGACTTTTTAGCCATGAAACTTGGCTCCTATTTAGTTCAGAAGTTTGTTCACAAATTACTGGTGTGAATTGGTTGGGACTTTAGAGGAACTCTAATAATCAGCTGGAGATCACCTCCATGGTAGTTCTCACTATGTGCATATGTTCTAGTTATTCATTATTCTTCTTCTGGGCGTTGAACCGTTTGCTCAGCTTACCGGATAGTGGAAAGTGCAGCTTCTTCCTAACTGCGTCTCCAGTTTCTCAGTTGAACATCACTCTCAGAAGACTTAATTGCATTTTAGGAACTTCAGACAGGACTCTTTGGGGGGTGTTTGTGGTTGGTTTGTTGGTTTTGTGGGGTGGGGTTTTTTTACATTTGTGGAAATATGTTTCCTCCCCTGTGGGTGATTTTTAATTTTTTTCCACTCCTGGTGAGCCCTGTTTATACTGTAATATTTGAGAGCAGATTGTAGTGACTTCTAATGTTTTGGTCTATTTGTACTTCAGGCTGAGGTCAAGCAAACAAACAAAGTGATTGTTATGTTTTAGCATTCTTTTTTAATGAGCACACTAAAATCTGCTCACAGCTACCAGATCAGCTGTGAAGAGAAGGGAGAAACATGGAACTCCAAGTAGCACTGTCTTTTTGAAGCAATTTATGGAAATAAAGGGATATATAGGAACTCTGGTAGGAAATAAATAGCACTGTGCTGTTGACGGAAAGGATTTTGGCAGAAGGCTTGTTGTGACTGTTTCTGTGGCTTAGAAAGGAATTTCCTACAGACTGGACTATAACCATGAAAAAAATGTCTCTACTTTTAGGAGCTCAAGGCATCTAATGAAGTCTTCCTGGGGAAGATGTCATCTTTGACAATGAAAGCCTGTTGTCTGGACAAAAGAGGAAGTTTCTTTAAGGTAAGTGGCATATTTATGCTGAACATAAAGCACATGGTTTTATGTGAAATGTGTGCCACAGAATGTGTGGTACACACTGATATGTAGCAAGCTTTTTCTGTAAAATGGGAAGCATTTCACTGAGCATTTCTTTTTACAGGTAGTATTTGTGGTTACATTAGCACCCAGTTATTTCATGTGTATGTTGTTTTCCTGTATGCTGAATAGAATATTTAGTGTAAAACAGCTTGTGGATTTCTTTGCTACTAATGCTGAGAAAATAAGCTTTATTGTGCACAGGCATAATATTGTTAGAGGTTTCATAAACTGGATTTGGGTAGCTTAAAGTTGCAGTACAGGTTTATAATTTCCATTATTGAACTGAAAATTGGTTTAATTTCCTTGCCTATTTTAAGGAAAATTGGCGGGGGCTCCTTGTTTCTGTGTAACCTGAACACTCACAAAAATATGCTTTGTATTCTCAATGTATATTTCAGTCCTTTTTGTGTTTTTGCTTTGTTTGAAGGTTTTGTTTGTGGTTTTTTTTTAAAGTGTAAGTGCATCTTGTTTGAAATCAGCAAGGAGCTGTTTTGAAATCAGCTGATTTGAAAGCTGGTTTGAAATGAGCAAGCTCACTGCCATGCTCTCAAAAATCCAGAAAGGCAGATGTCTGTGTCTTCAGGTGCCTGCATACTTTAAAGGAGTCTAATGCTTCCTCCCTTAAGATACTCACCCCAGCTTCCCAGATGCCACAGGCGCTGAGAGCTAGTACTTCTGTCTGGCATGGATCTGCTTATAGAGAGAAACCAGAAATAATTCCATTTAGTGTTTCTGTGTTCTGGGGGCTGTTTTGAGTTGTCGTGTGGCTTGCAGCACACGTAATACAGCATATTCCAATGAGAAATAGGTTTTGGGTGAGAGCCCTTCTGTCTCCCCCCAGTTCCATTCCATCACGGAACAGAGCTGGTGCGTGGCAGTGTATGAAAGGGGCCAGGAAGGCAGGATGCAACATACGCTCTCGCAGTGCCTCTGGGAAACACCTGGGAGGTGCAGGCATGGGCAGAGACCTCTCCAGACTCGAGGCGGTGCTCAGAGCTGCAGGGAGGTAGAGCTCTCAGTTAAAGCTCCTCCAAATATTCCCTGGAGCTGTTTAGGAATGCGTTTTTTTCCCTGGGCGTGAATATCTGATTTTTGTCTCATTAACAGCTGGAAAAGAGAACTTGAGAACTGGCTGAGAAAGGGTGTACAGCCTGCAGTCTTTAGGTTTTGTGCGTCTTCTGTGATCATCTTCACTTCTACATAGCTATAAATCACCTCTGCCTCTGGGAACTTCTGTCAAGGGTTAAACTTGATGACTTAATTTTGCTTTTTCCCTGGTATTTCCTGCAGAGTTAACTTGCATGATTGGCCCCAGGGTTGCTCATCAGTAATAGCTTAGCTCAGGTGTGAACAATCACACTGCGGAAGTAAACATGGGTCGGTGTCCTCTCTTCTGCTTCCTGCTCCGTGTGAGGTTTGTCAAAGCTTTGGGGGATCAGTCGGAGGGCTTTTGGAGGTGCGGTGAGTTTACTGTGTATTCTAGGGAATGCGGGATTGTGTTTTGGTCTTATGTGACAGAGACTTTGCAGAGCTGTCATCTTTCAGGTTGGCATCACAAAAAGCAGAGGTGCAGTAGTAGTCAGTACAGTTTTCAGAAAACAACCGAAACCCATTAGCTGTGTTTTATTTATGTGTAATGGAGGAGGTCTGGAGGCAGTGCTGAATTTAGTTGTAGAGAAGGCTGTAGTTAATGTTTTCTTCCAGAAGAAAGAATTAGTTGATCTGAAATGTAGTTAACAAAGCCTTTACGTGTGCTATGTGAGTGCAGCTGCGAACACCATGTACTTCTAGAGGGCAGGACAGGGAGAAGAGTGTCCAGACAGTGCCACCGTGTTGAAAGTATGCTGACCTATCAACCTGCAGTGTCCCACCACTGGCCAGGAAGATATGTGTATTTTTCTGATGTGAGGAAGACAATGAATTGTCACGTACACCAGCTTGGGATCAGGATTAAATACAACAGGGTTGAACGTGTCTGTTCTGCACTAGAATTTTGCTGTTTATTTAATGCCAGGGTCACAGCGGCCGTCTTGCTGGGCAAGGCTGAATTAACTTAATTTGCTTGCTTCTATTAGAATATTCATTGCCTGCTGTAGCTTCTTCTAGTGGAAGATGCTAATGCTTGCTGCCATCTCAGCTTGTATTACGAAAAAGCACACCGCTTCTCTTGTTTGAGCACTGCAGGAAATGGGATGGACCAGCCAGAGCTCTCAGTAGTGGCAACCAGCTGCCGCTTTACTCACTGTTCCTTTCTCCTGCCTCCTCTGCTGCTCTCCTCACGAGTCCCGTGCCATGCATTTCAGGTGTTGCTGTTTCCATTCTTTCTGTTCCTCTGGGACAGAAATCCTGTCCTTTTGCTGTCAGAATCTGACCCTAATGCTTAGGTGAGTAGGAGGTGGGAGTGGGTGTTCTAACAGAGGGTAGATACACACATGGCAGGCTACAGGCAAAGGGGAGCCAAGCAAGTGGTGGCTGGTGCCTTTAGCACAGAGAGCTACAATGACCGCTGGTGCGTTGTGCAGGACCAGTTTCTGTGTCAGCAGCTTCACAGTACTGGTGTAGTGACACACACGCACATTGAAGTGTTTGTTTCATGTGTGGCATGTTTTCTTTATCTTAAGGCAATCTTACCAGGCCAATCTTTAGGAAACAGACTATCAGTGCTGCAGTGGCAGCAGGTTTGCTTCTTTGGCTTGCCCAGAGCTTCATGTGGTCAGCAATAAACAGGGTCTTCTGGACTTCACAAATTGCTTCACAGTTTTGCAGCATGCTCTTGTTACGTCTCGTATCTCATAAGCACAAATATTAACCTTGTTTGACGGCAGTCCAGAGCCATATAGGTAGAATGGTCATATTTTCAAATCATAGCAAGAAACTGTCTCAGTTATGAGGAATATTCCTAGGTTGTCACTTATGCTTGTGCTGAAGGAATCATGATGTCAGTGGGACTGCAAGCAAGTGCTTGTGCCATTTTCTGCAGTCCTCTGGTATCTCCTTGTGCAAGTAATCTCCGTGTGGAAAATAAATGCTGGAATAGCTGTTTTGTGTGCCTCCTGTACATGGTGTCATGGTCGTAGTTACTCAGAATGATGAGGAATGCAATATGCCTGAGCAATTTCAAGACATCAGACTCTTAAGGCCATAAGAAACATTGTCAATTAAGAAACTAAGGTTGTCCTAAATTTTCCTAAGGATAGTCTGGCAGGGATGGCCTGAAGAATAGTGGGAATAAAAGATACCTCCAAAGTACCTTTTCAGACCTCTTACCATCCCTGGGAAGTTCCTTTGTTGGACGACTGTTCTGAACCTACCACATCAAATTGGAAACGTCAGGCAGGCAGCACATCTCCTGTGCGAACCCAGCGTCTGTGTGCGCGCGCTTGTGTGTACGGAGAAATTACTTTCTCCTTCTTTCCCTCCATCACACTTGTAAAATTGTGACAACGGTGACATTTCCTACAGCTGGACAGATGAGCAAAGAAAACACTTGGGACATCAGATTTTTTCAGTTTACATTATCTGAATTTGCCTTGTCTGCCTGTGTTTAGGAAACCTAGTGATTAGGGTATAGCCTTCTACCCATGCTGACCTGTACTTCAAAATGCTCCCCCAGGTGCACAGCCTGTGTAGAGTACTTACACATATGTTGTGCTTGTTAATTCACAGTTGCCCGAGAAACCTTTAGCGTGCTGGCACACAGTTCCTGAAGGCACTTAAATCCTCATAAAGAGTGTCTTCACTCTTGCCATTCTCAGCAACGTGCACGAGAAAATTCATTGACAAATACCAGTGGGAAATTCCAACTTCACTTTTCTTTCTGGTTCTTAAATAGTTCCCATTGCCAGAGCTTCTAACCATCTCTTAACTGTTTTCACGTTCATTCTTTTGACTGTTAGTTCACTAGGAAAACAGTATTGTCCCCATTTTACAAAGAATGAAGGTCTGTAGTTTTGTAGGTTAAATTCTGCCGAGTTGCTGTACCTTGCAATTGATGAAGGCTCAGAGCTGGCAAGTAGTAAAAATGAAGCAAAGATGGAATTAGGCTTGAGTAATTCTGAGACTGAATAGCTTGCCAGTGGTTGCAGAGGGAGTCTGTGGTAAAGCAAGGAGCTTGAATATATGTCTGACAAACATCCTTTTTACTGAACCATCCTCCTTCTCATCAAAATGTTCCAGTCTTTATTGAACTGGCATCAGAGGTTTTACACCACTAAAGCTTTTCTGTCCCAAAATCAAGTATCAGGTAGAACTTCCTTGCTTACTGAGGAATAAGACACCGAATAATGTTAGTAGTCTTGGGAATTCATAGCTCACTGTGCAAAACCAACAGAAATTGCAGCCACATATCAAAATATTTAATTGTATTCAGACGTTTGGACAAGTCCAGAAATAGAATTCTTGGTTTGTCTCGTCTCTGGCGCTTTGCCACCTCATTGCACAGGGTGCTCTTTGAGGGTTGCTACGCTCTGCTTATCAAAACAGGAAGGAAAAGATGTGATGCCAAAGAGGATGCAGATCTCCAGAAAGAAAGAAAAATGAGATGCTGGCAGGAAGTGGGGGTGGCAAGTGCTGAGGCTCGTTTGTCCAGTCTGATACTGATCCTTGCTGTCTTCAGCTCATGTTCCCTTGCCAGATTAGAAGCACCGATCTTACCTCTTCCTCTTTAACTGTTTTAAATCTCAGGGCTTGGAAACTTTCTGCAGTGGTCACCTTGACTGACTCTTTCAACATGTTCTCAGAAAGATGGCAGTTTGTTAATTCTCTGTACAAGCTTGTTTACATTTCAACACAAAAAAACCCACAGGAATTCACTTGCCATGCAGTGATGGATAAATGATTTTTCTAAAAATGTCCGGAAACAGACATCAAGTCAAAGCCATCTGTCTTCCTCTTGAGACTGGGAAACTCCTCTTGAGTTGAATGAGTAAGAAGTCCCGTAGCTGTGCTGAGCTTCTGAGAGGGGCACTGGTCTGTCTGATCCTGGGCATGTGCTTTCCCTGGTGCACGGCAGTGATGCGCGTGTGGACAGAGCAGCTTCAGAAAGGTGACTGTAGCTCCTGGGGAGTGTGTTGTTTCTAGTGAACACACTTGCTCTGATTTTTGCTGCTTATATGTCGTCTTAAAAGATGTAAAACATAAAAATGGAATACATGTGTTGTGAGAAAGCGCTGCAGACCCGAGTTGTGTTTGTGATCTGTACATAGGAGTTACCTTGTCACACCTGTCAGCTTCTAAAGGCTGAGGTCAGTCTTGTTGAACAAAGAACCAGTCAACAGTGAGCATAGCGTGATACATGATGAAAGGACATGTTGTGGTTTAAGAGGTTTGCATTTTGTTATTTTGTTCGTGGATTTTAGGAATGTAAACAGTACGTGGATATTTGAGACAATCTAATGTTTAGGATAGGTTTGGTGAGGGAATACTGTACTGGGTTGCTATGTGAATCCATGCTGTCTGAGTCGTAATTATTATTTGGGTTTAAAGAGTTTGTATTGTAGTTTCTTTTTAACTTACAGAACAGTGCTTTATCAGAAATAAATTCCAAAACAAAAACTTTAGCCACAAAAATGGCTATTTATCATGTTATAAGGTCTGTCTCCTTTTAATTTTGGGGGATTTTTAATGTTAAATAATTCACCACCTGAGGAAGATGTCATACTTTCAAATACAATTATTTTCATGTAAGCTACTTCTTTCTGTAGCATAGCAGGGTAGTATCTATTTCATAGCTCTAAATCTGCAACAGACTTCTTCAGATTACATCATCAGTCTTGGGGCTCATGTATGTTGTTTTACACTAACAGAGGCCTCTGACAAATATATCCATCCACTTCAGTTGTATTTTTCCTTTGGAAACTGCCTCTCATGGTCTTTATTTCAAGTCTCTTGAAACCAAAGGGTGACTTTTCCCATTATTTCCAGCAGAATAGGAATCATACTCTTTGCAAACAGAGAAATCTGTTTGAAGAATTCAAATATTCTGAGCGTTCCACTAAGAAGAAAGCAGCCTTCTGCTGCTACTTGTTTTCTCAGGATTGGATCTAATAATAGTACACGCCCAGGATCCTTCCTGCATTTTGTAGAAACATATTATTAACAGCCATCATAATGCTGGCCATCCAAGCATCCCATAGGCTGTGTAATGACCAGAAGCTTCATTGGTCCTGAATACTTCAGAAATTACGTCATAAAATCATGAGTACACCTTATGTTATTTCATACAATATGATTTGTCAGGTGCTGTTGTAACAATATGTGTCAGTTAACTGCAAGAAAATTCAAATGATCCAACTCCAAAAGACTTTTTTAAGCAGGAAAGAAAATAATAACTTTTTTTTTTACATGGAAAAGAATTTATGGAAAATCAGTTGCCATTTGCACAAAATATTGGCAGTGTATTTTAAATAATGAGGTTTTTATTCCTAAAGATAAATGTTTTAGTTCAGGTGCGGTACCTGCTGGTGACTGACGGGTCACAGTTTGATCGCAGAGTCTGTTCTGTTCTGGGGGACCTTGTAGGTCAGGTCCAGGTTTGACGCTAAGCACTTGACCTGGTTTCCTTGTCCAGGACGAACTGACTTTGCATAGGCTAAGGAAAGCCTGCCTTGTGGCAGGAGCATATGTAGTAGAGAATGTGAGCATAAGACTGCTTGAAACGTGCAATTTCGTTTGAGTTCTCTTTAGAAAAAGAAAAAATAAAATTGCTAAACAAGAAAAATTCCTCTTGAGAAAGAGTTTCTGACAAGTTCTTTTCAAGGCAGACATGCAAATTAAAAAGCGTTAAGATTACAATGTCTTCAAGATAAAACTGTTCTGCCGTGCTTGCCTTACGCTATTCTGATTTAAAGCATTTATAATTTAAACTCATTTTAAAATACTTGTTTTCAAGAACTTTATATAAGATTTTTATATAAGGAAATACCTTTCCCAGACGAAGATGTAAAAGGCAGTTGTGTTAAAGAGGCTGTACGTGGCAGCCATACAGAAATAACTACCAGTAGCTTTCAAAGATAAATTGGATATTGGAAAGCATCAGAAATCATGCTGCCATGGTTAGCTTTGAGGTATAAACAAACAAAAGAACTAACCAAGGAACTGCAGTGTAGGAAGGTTATACTGTGTTTAAATTCTTTTGCATTGTAGATCCATTCCCTCTTCCAGGGTCAAACTGATATATGAAATGACAGCGTGAAGAGTGGAATGTCAGCTTGAAGTTTTAAGCGTGTTATCGTGCTGTTAGTACAAGTTGGATTAGAATTCTTTGCTGTAGTGCCCAGAGATTTTGTTTTCTGGGAGGGAGTTGTGGGTTTTTTCCCCAACTGTTGTCAAAACCAATTAACACAGCGAAGTCAGTTAACAGCCAGATAGCAACATAGCAAGGCAGATGTTGAGGTGGTGGCTGAAAGCTTCTGTGTTGTATACTTTTCGGGGAAAGATGCTGAAAAACCGCTTTGTTGTGCAGACTGTTGGCCTGTGAGCCACTTATGTCTGTGGATGTGTCAGAGAATAGGGCACGGTCATCGCTACTGTGATGGTTCTTTATGACTACAGTTGGACTTGTGGGTGCAAAGACTAAGGTGATGTTGCCCGTGGAGAGGAGCTACTGAGGCAGGGCTGATTCATCCTGTCGTCGTGTCTAGCAGCTGGTTCATGGGAGTAGCAGCTCGGCTTTCATGCAGTTACCAGTGTAGGAAGTTCTGTAGGGAAAGAAGTCTGGGCTGTGGCGTTGGCAGCTTATGTTTCAAAAGCAGCTGCTAACGTAACAGAGGGTGCTGCACTTTGCTTACTGTCCCCCCTTTCTGTCTTTGAAGCAGAAGCAGACGCTTCCCGTGCTGCTTCTCGCAATACCTGGTGCCTCCATATCTCTGCCAACCAGCTAGCTTCCAAAATCTCCCCCTTGCCATCCTTACAGCATCCACAGGTTGTTACGCACGGATCTACTGGCGGCTGCCGCTGCGGTGGGGTGTGCGGTCAGTGTCGGGCTGGCTTCCCGTGCCCAGCCTGCCGACAGTTTCTGGCCTCTGCTCCAGCGGCCTCTGGGCTCCCGGCCTCTCCTTGAGCGCAGGTCCGGGGAAACCAACTGCTGGGTAGACTTGATAAACTGGATGGAGCATTGACTCGCCCTCCCCTAATTCCTGATCAGCTTATCTGTATGGATAGTAGATTTCTTTGAAGAAGCAGGGATTGCCATGCAGTCTGTCTCCTGCTCAGCTTGAATCTTAAGCAAACAGCTGACATTTGGAGGAAGACCTTTGAAAGACACATCCATTGCCAGGCAGAGCTGACATAATCCTTTCAGTGATTTGATGATAATTCCTTGAAAACAAATAGGTGGTCAGTTCCAGCTTGATTATTCTGAGATTGACTGTCTTTAAGATGCTTGTGTGCTTGGTCTTAGGTTTTATCATGCTCCATGCAATGGAAGGAGCTGGGGGTAGGGGTGATTCTTCTGGTTTCATGCTCTCCCTGGGCCCTTTGTGATTTCCCCCCTCAGCTGTCAGGCCCTGCAGCAGGTGATCAGACCAGTCCATGTTGCACTGGAGTAGTTGTATTGCTAACTCAATGCAAAGGCTGCTCTGCTGACCCTATTCGATGTTGCATGCGGCAGAGCTCTTGCCTGCAGTAGGTCTGTTTCATTAACAGATTAAATTCTTGACTAGTGTTTAATAGTATGCTGGGCTTCAGGTAGTGATTCCCATCACGAGTTCATAATTTAAACAGTCAGATAGATTTGCCGATCATTGTGAATCAGTTGCCATCTCTAATGAGGCTCCAGGCGCTGACTCATGTTGTGTGCTGGTAGCTGACTGGTGGTGCCTTCCTGCTGAGATGGCTCCAGGCAAGCCATGACGAGAAGCTCCAACATATTTACAGCTGACTGAATTGCTCTTCTTTGTGGCTACGTGATGCCTGACAAACTTCACACTCTCACAGTGAACAGGAAGCATCTTCAGGGAGTGCTGTGATTTAAAACTAAAACCTGAGCCTTTTCCATTGGAAAAGTTAATTTTTCAGCTGTTACTGCAGGATGAAGCACATAAGGCTTTTCTGTTCCTGACGTGGCTTCATTCGTGGCTCCACAGACAGTGTTAGAGCCTTTGTGGCTATCTAGTGGTAAAAGAGAAAAGGCAGTAATCTGTTCACTTCAAATAATAATTCAACTCTCAGTTGTGTTCAGGTGCAACTTTGGAAAGGTTTTAACAGCGGCAGTGAGTTGCTGCAGCAAATTGGGGCTGCATGCTACCTTATTGCAGCAGCTGGGAGGTTATGAGAGCCGAAAACACTGGAAACTTCACAGTGGATGCAGAATGAATTCCACTTTACTCATTCAGCCGCTGGAGAGACTGGGAGGATTTCATCTGAGAAACCTACTGTTTGGAGGCTGATAGGGAAGGTGGAAACCTACTGCCCAGTGTGGCTGGGAAGGGAAGGATATTGCCTTAATTTAAGTCCGTCTACTTCTTAATCTGAAAGCTGCATTTTCTGGCACTGAAGTCAATCAAAATTTGCAAGTCTTGTGTTTGCATACTTGAAAAAGGGGCTAAGTTGAAACATGTCATTCCTGAATGGAGGCCAGAAACTAGAGGGCAGGGAAGTGATGGGATGTATTCCAAGATACATAGGTAAAGGTGTGAAGGATGAGGGAGTTAAAAAAGTCAACAGAAGACTCTGCTGAGCAATTATGAGCTGTTTTAAGGAACTGAATGGAAAGCTTCAGCAGAACCAGGAGGGGTAAGAAGGCTACAAAAGCTGTAGAGACATGATAAGACTTGCATCAGCAGTGTATATCTTGTTAGCAGTAACAACTTGTATGGTTGTGTTTGACTACCTCATTGCACTTAGCAAACCTAATAAGGAATGTAGACTGGGGAAATTTAGCGGGTACTTAAAACTGAATGTCTTTTTGCTCTGTTTTGATATTGGAACTTCTTTTTATTAAAGAAAGCCCCTTGGCTGTGTGTGCCACTGTGAAGCACCATCGGTTATAAAACGTGATTTTAATCCAGGAAGAGGAAATCCTAATTTAAGTAATTGATAGGCTGTAATTAAACCTGGAGTGGATTTTGTTCAGCAAAGATGTGCTCTGTTTTTCCTGTATGCTTGTGTCACTCCTTATTTAAAAACAGCAAATTATATATTTCTTTCTGAACCATGTATTTCTTTCTGAACATGTATTGGGGTTTTTTCACTTGTGTTTATCTTGACACAAATAACAAGAAATCCATGGTGTCAGTATTTTAGAATGCCATTAGTTATTTAGAACTAACTTTAAGAAGGCACGTTCATGTTTGAAACTAACTGAATAGGTTAAGAGTGATTATTGTAGCTAGAGACTGTAATGGATTGTTCATCAGAGATTTAGGCCTAATAGAGCTGATCCCTCCACTTCTACTGCTTAATCACAGCTTGGAAGAGAAAGACGATTTTTCTGTATTTCTACGCTTGTAGTCAGCTTTTTATTCCCCATGGAGGCTGGTAGTTATTTTTTTCCATTAGTAAGCGTCAGCCCAAAAGAACGTTTCCTGCTACTGAGGCTAGAAGACCTGAGTGGTTTGAATTCCAGAGGTGTCCTGGTTAGATTGCAGAGTTTTGGGTGGCTGATCCAGTTATTGGCTAATATGTAGTGCCTAAACCAGGGCGTAGGTTCTCTGTTCCAAGGTCAGCACGAACAGCCCAAAACCCTAGGCTGTTTGTTGGGGTGGCTGAGCAACAGGGCACGATTTCACATCTGGGCTGGCAGGATCTAGTGAATTGTTGGAAGGAGCAGACGTAATCCCAGCCTGGTGCTGTTTGTTTCCTGGTATCTGCTCTGGAGCTTGTCTGACTCTTTCAGAGATTAGGTTCAGGTCATTAAGCCAGCAGAAAACTGGCCAAAACATGAAGTGCAAAAGTCTTCAGACCTTGTAGCAGGCTGAACCAGCTGCCAGGGCTGGATCAACAGCCAAGCCAGCTTGAGGGAAGAAGGGGAACCTCCCTGTTTGGGGGCAGCACGCCATGGCGTGGAACGCCGTGCAAGATGCTTCGGGTCAGTGAGAATTGCAGCTTTATTACATTTCAGAGGATTACAAGAATAAACGTATTAAGGGTGATGATGCTGAGGCGGTAGAGGCTTTAGAAGATAAAAAACAATGCAGAGTGATCTGCAAGATGCAGTCAGCCATGTCCTGGCTGGAGTCTGGAACTGCTCGCTCAGCACCCAGGTCATCCCTCTAAGGCGATGCCGCTGCCCGTCGCTGCTGTCACACGGGGCTGGGGACACTGGCTTCCCAGCGAGGCTTATCTGACAGCAGCGGCGCGTGTATTTTTCACCACGAAAATCCAGCATGGGGCCAGATTCGTCCTTTATGCAAAAGGAGGGATGAATTTACCTGTGCCTAGCAGGGCACTCGATGACTCTTTTTTGGAGGTGCTGTTTCATGGGGGCACTGAGTGCTGCAGTGAGGTGTGAGGCTGCTCCATCAGGACAACGCAGGTTCCTCCTGCTGCTCTTTCTCGTGGTCAGGAAGGCATTGCTCATGCTCATAGTGACTCAGGGGGCATTTGAGAGGTGGAAGATCTTTGTAAACTGTAATGCTGGTGGTACAGTATGGCTGGGAGCTCTGACCTCGACAGCAAAAAGCCTGTGGTATGGATGTAGTGCATGGTAATTCATTCTCACTTAAAGTACACTTAATGGAGTTGGCCTATGGTAAGCAGAGACTGAAACTTCTTTTGGATTGATCTGAATAATGCCACACAGCAAAGGAGAGTGTGAATTTCTGAGGTGAAGGAACAATTCCAATGAGACAGAATAGGAAAATGTTACCTGCGATTCTGGGAAAACGCTGCTGTACGGAGCTGTCTAACGCTGGTGAGACTCAGGGTTGTGTCTTGTGGGCGACTCAGACTGTCGAACTGGACTGCAAAGCTGTTCCTACTTGGTCTACCAGGGTTTTTGTTTGTTTGCTCTGAGGTGTGTGGGTGGTGGTAGAGCAGATGGCATCACTGCAAACCTTTCCATGAGGTTTCACTGCAGGCAGGAAAGAGGGAACAGTGTCAGGATTTGTATACCATCATGGTGCAGTGCGTGAAGCAAACTCGATGCAGTTGCTGCAAAGAATGTCTAAGACAATGTGCCTTGCAGGCTTCACGGTTGGTGTCTGCTCAGCAAAACAGCACATGCTGTGTTCTCAGGATACAGCCCCAGTGCTGATCTCGCTCACTTTAAAATGCGTCCTTGCCCTTGTGTCCAAAACGAGGACTGTGCTCCACCCGAGCTGAAGTTACAAGGCAGCTCTCTGCTAGTTGAGTTGTTCTGTTCAAGTGCTGTCCGAGACCTGATGTGAAAAGCAGCCGCCCATTTCCTCCTGCGTTGTTGCCTTTCGTCCGCCACAGTATCGTAATGCCGACTTCGTGTCCCTTCTGAGACACAGCTCCTGCAGACGGAACTCTTCTAATTGTATTTCTTCTTTTTATTGGAGAAAGTAAATGCTACAAATGATTTAGTTGCTTTAAGCTGTTGTATAATGTGTTGAGGCTGCAGATTTAATCTATTTAAATAAAAAAACCTAGCCAACCTGGAAGGTTTTGTAGTGGTGCAAAACAGGAATTATTCTTCCTCGAGAACAATTACAAGTGGCCTCAACCCTTACTTTTTCCTTTGCAAGGGGAAGTGCAAATAGGATGTGATTTGGAAAAAAAAGAAGTTTGTAATCTCTGACTAAACTTGCCCGGACTTCTTTTCCACGCCTCTTCCACTCGGTTGACATCATGCTATTTTTGTCCCTTTCTAGCTCATTGACACAATTGCCTCAGAAATTGGAGAGCTGAAACAGGAGATGGTACAGACAGATCTCACAGTGGAAGATGAATCTGCAGATTTGCGAAGGTGATTAAAATGTTTATTTTCATAGTTCCAGGAGGTGTACCATGACAGGCATGTTTTCGTTGTACTCTGTTCTCACGTGGCATATGTCCTAGCACTTTTCATCCTAGCGACGTGGAAGCTGTAGATAATCTTGCTCTTGATTCTGTGAATTTGCCTTTGTGCAGGAGGAGCGCCCAGACATTCAGTTGTTCTAGAATGTTTCTTGGTATCTTCTAAAAGCAACTGAACTTCAGTTCTACTTCCTTGTTAAAAACCTTGGATACTGATGAATGTCTAAAGCAGGAAACTAGTAATGTTATTCCCATTGTCTATGGCAACGAGCCGTTCTTTCACGCTATAAAGACTAAAAATGTTCATTGCTTCAAGTGGCTCTGTGAAGATTCAACATGCATTAACATGATTTATTTATGTTTTCAGGTTGGGAAGTAAAATATTGACTGTTATGAGCTGATGCTTTTGTGGGTTGTATATTTAAGTTCATTTATGTGTGAGTATCTTGCACATTAAAAAAAAAGTAGATGGGAGCATTTCTTTAACCTTAAAATGATTAGAGATGCATATTGCAGTGCAGGTAAAAGTTCTGACTTTTTAAAATAGATCATGCCACACAGGAGTGGACTGTGGAAATTTATGATGTTAAACTTGTACCTTTAAGTGGGCATAGTGGGACCCCAGCAATTTGGCTTTGCTGTGGCTGTCGTGCTTGATTGGTAATGTCTGTTAAATTGACATCTAAATGATATTGAATATTTTAATCATTGTGTTAACAAGAGAACACATTTTCATACTTACTGTTGAAATATTTGTTGCAAGAGGAAAGCACCCAACGCAGGTGTTCTGTTTGACCTGACTTGCACAGTCTGGGCCAGCTCTGGAGCTGGTGGGCTTTGTTCTTCAAGGCAGTGAGTTAATGAAGTGGATAATAGTTTGTTATTTAGAATTACATCCATGTTTTTTAGTGTTTTTTTTTTCTTCCTATAAATACTTCTGAAATGTGCTAAAACTTACTACAATATATATTTAAATTACTTGAAGAAAACACTGGACAGCACCTTTGTTGCCCAAGTGGTAGAGAACGTAAGACAGCTGAACTAATTAAAGTCATTGACTATGCCTCTGGTCGCACATTTTTCAAGTTCTAAAGCTTTTGAAAGCACAGTTCTTTTACGTGGGTGGAAAGGATACTTTCTCCATTTCAATTGATTAACTAATTAATTTCAACGGTCATTAGCTAATTTTCAGTTAAGAAAAGGCTTCTTGTACCTTCAAATACCCCAATATGCATGACAGACCAAGATCTATTAGTTCTAAAATCTTGGTGGAAACACTTAGCTGGAAACAGTCAATTAAATCTCCCGTTTTACGGATGCAGGGGATTTTTTTACTGTTTTTTTAATGTTTTTTTTTTAAACTGAATTTGTCAATTTTGGGTGCAAAATATATGTTGATGAAAATATGTAAGTAAAGCTAACATAAAGTGAATAATGCAATTTCCATGACCTCTTATCCAAATCCAATTTCATATTGAAATAATAGCCATCCAATAAAAAAGAAACTTGTTCTTTTCTGTTACCTGTTACTTTTAAGATGATAAATTTAAAATATGAAATCTGAATAAATGAATTGGGGTCAATTTTTGTATGCCTGTATAATTCTGAACTGCATGCTCCTGTGTAAGGAAGAACTTGTATCAAAGTTGGTATAAATGATCTAATTAGTTGTGCACTGATATCTTTTGTTTATGTAGAACTACAGAGCAAGATTACAGTAATTTCAACTAAGGTTTTCTAGAGTTCTTGTTTAGACTAAACTCCCCACAAGGAGAGTTTACCATCGTAACTTTATTTCTTTGTAGTTAATTTAAAACTTGTAATTAATGTAGGTTGCTTTTATTATGATGTGTTCTGCTGTTCAGAAGTTGGTATCTTGATGTGGCGTTTGGATGTGCATCTAGAGAAATTTGAGCTAAAAGGAATGTTTATTTTCCTTGCTCGTTTTTCAGCTTAGCATATATCTGCATGCACCCAGAACAGTTTTTTAGAAAAGCAGCGGTTGCAAAAGCTTTCAACTGTATTCAGAAAAATAGGTACCTGAAATTGCATGTTTGCAACTTTAGTGTTGTGGATTTTGTTTGGTTTTGGTTTTGTGGTTTGGTTTGTTGGGTTTTTTTCGTGGTTGTGTGGTAACTTTCAGAATTATACTCCCCTTAGTTATATTTTGGTGTCATCTCCCCTTTTTACATCTACTGCCCAAGTAAGAGACAATGGTGCGAGTAACTGGACCTACAACTGACTCATAAGCATGTAAAAGGCAGGCAAAAAAAGAGCCTTGTGAAAACGTGTGTTAAGTGGGACGCTCACATCATCCATTTCAATATTCCACGGAGTGTGATGCCTGGGCTTTTTCCCCAGCGCAGGCACATATCTCGGTAATGCAAATGAGTAGAATTGTCAGAAAAGGGCATCAGCGGGATAAATTTCTGACCCACGCTGTACTGATGACCTTTGAAAGGGTAACCAGGTCCATGTAGGATGGGGGTGCACACATAACATGGCTGGTAGCATCCAGATGGTCTTTTAGGAGGCACTCGGTCTCCCTCGAGGGCCCCAGGACCCCTGCGTGTCCGTTGTCTTTGTGAACGGCGGTGAGGGGAACAGCTTGCTGCTGTCCCTCTGTAGGGAAGGCCCATGGAACAGTGTTGATCGTTCTAATAGGATGTGCACACAAGCTGGATGCACCTTCACTGTGTCCGTAATCCCAAAGAGAGAAAAGACCATGCCTCAGGCCAGTGTTTGTCCATGCAGGAGTTTGGGAAGGTTGGTAGTTTCAGAGAACAGATCGGCTTGTTGTCCCAAGTCCCACAAAAAATGGGCGAAGTGTTAGAAGTTTAGGTTTTCCAAGGTTAGAGCAGGAGGCATAGGAAGGATTTGAGACACCAAAAGAAAATTTCTGTAGCAAGCAGGAGGGCAGGAGCATGTGCTTCGTAGATATGTGATCGAGGTGGATGTTACAGCCCTGTGGGTATGAGGGAGAGGATCATCCTGCTTACAGGCTTCAACCTGTTCCTTGTTGTTTTCACTGTGAGCTAAGTCTAATCAGGATGCAGCAGGGCGTCATCTGTCGTGGCGGGTACCTCTTTTTGCTTCCCACATGGGTTTTCTCAAATCTAAGCGAACTTGCTTGAATCGGGTGTTTTCCTTATTTCATTGTTAAGTTGCGTTGAAACTCCTCTCCCACTGGAGAGGAACCAGTGTCATACCCCTGCATTGAAGTAGACCGTCTGTGGAGGTTGATTTGTGTTTGGATTTTTAGTTTAACGTGACCTAGTCACATGGCCTTTTATTGGGCATCGCTGTAAGAAAATCAAAGCAAAACAAAACCAAACCCCAAAATCAGAAAGTAAAACTGGGAGAGAAATTTAATTGTTACATAATATGCAGCATATTTTGCTAGCATTTACGTTACAGCAACTTCTTATTCTGTACATTTGAATTAATCAGGTGATTGTGAGGAAATCAAATGGTTCTTCTTTCCATGCTATTGTTTCCGAAGAAGTTACACACATATCCCAGTCCCAGATAATTTTATAGTCTAAGATGTGACAAATTTCAAGAGCTCCTGTGTGTCAGCCCTAACTATATGTCTAGTGCCCGGATCGTTAATAAAAATAAGTTTAAGAATAAAATGCAAACTCAGACCGTGATGCTCAGTAGTGCTAAACCATTGCAAATCGGCTGTCGAAACAGACCAGTGGGCTTTTGATGGTGTTTACCTCCCTACCACTTGGGAAGTGGCTTCTCAGAGGTTGTATGTGCTTTGCCAGACGTGGTTTTTCCAAGCTTTGCTCTTGCCAGAGTTCACCAGGTCTGATCTTTCCCTCTGCCTCTTTCTTTATCGTTTGGGTAGGAAGTAATTTTTTTAGGTGTTGTTTGTTCCTAGTTTATCTTCCTGCGGGCTGCAGTAATGTACTAGGACTGATCTACCTGAGGCGCATCGGGGTCCTGTGAACTGGTGGTGTTTAGGAGTGGGAGGAAGTCTCGTCGTGATCAGATACTCGTAATCTTTGGCTTATTTCTCGAGGGGGTCGAAGCAGCTGCAACAAGGAGGTGCGTGTGTATCTAGGTCGGTAAGGGTGGGCTTACACATTGCATTCCTCCTCCGATCTCAGCGCATGGGGGTGGTTGTGCATATAACTACCTGGAGGTTCCAAAAACCCGGCAGCTCCCTATTCAAATTAGTCTTCCAGTTTTTAATGTCTTGGGTCTGTTTGCCAGCGTTGAGCCAGCCATACGGAGGAGGAACACTATGACCCTACGGACATGTGCAAACTCTTACTAGCTTTAGGTGGTTTTGTGGTAGCCAGCAGTGCAGACACCAGTTGTGCACTTTCTTTTGCATGTGATATAACTTTCTCTTGTAAGAAAAAAACTTTTCCCTCTCAGACATGTTTCCACCTCTTGATCAAGGGATGGAAACAGTTGTGTCTAGTTAAGCCGGCAGCCAGTGCCAGAGTGTAATTAGCACTTTACCACAGCTATCTTTGGTTTGAGATGTTGCTAACTGGCTCTGAAGGTGAGTGGAAAGTTTCTGAGCAATGTTTGCTGAAGGTACAGCTCATGAAAACACTTTTGTGATTCGTGATTTGGCTTTTGTGGAGATTCATAGATTGCAACACTAGGTTCTGCAGGAACTGTGGCTGAAAGGGGAACCCAGGATTCCTATTGTGGCAGTTTGAGCCCTGTCGTAACTGATGTAAATACTGCTTCCCTTCTGCACACAAGTTTCTGTGTATTTTGTGCCCCTTGGAGGCATATTGGCAGTTACTAAGAGCTTTGGACGCTTGGGGAGGGAAGGTCATCTGCGCTGTAGATGCCTTGCAAATCTAAAAGGCATCACATCATAAACAAGTGAATGGAGAAGGATGACCAGAAGGAAGGGAGAGGTATGCAGGTGGTGATAATTGATCCAGGCAATGAAAACTTTGAATGATTGTGCCTGTGTTCATCTGATCATGCAGTGAAAGTTTTCTACTCCGTTTGTTTTCCTTTCTAGCCCTGTCCAGAGAGATGCTGCAAGTTGCTGACCAAAGCTAGAAAAAAAGCAGTTTGGTTGTTTGGAGTTTTTTGTTGTTTGGTTGGTGGGTTTTGTTTTGGGGTTGGACTTTTTTGCGGTGGGCATTTTTTTGTTTTGTTTTTAAGTATCCTGTGCTTGTGAAGTCTCTAGCCACTTGCCCTGGGTACACTAGCTGGCATAATGAAGGTAGTAAATGCTGTTAATGATGCTTACTGCCTGTCCAAACCACAAAGTTCAGAAGTGCTGCAAGACAGTTTGCAGCGGGGAAATGCAGCTACGCTGTCTTCTGCCATCAGGAGAGGTCTGTAGGGAGAGCGCAGCCTCTGCGCCTGACATCTTAGCGGGTCAGATCTTGAGCTTGCAGGATGTTGTTTTGTCTATGCTCAAGTACTGTCATCAGGAAGCTGTTACCAGGGTAACTGTTCTTTAGTGATTTCTACCACTGGAAGAATCACAGGATGTACTTCTAGCTCAAAACTGAGGAATTTGAACCAAAACCACACGTGCAATTGTACTGGGTGTTCTGTATTGTGTGAATGATGGTGATGTTTTGCACAACAAAAGTGATTCTCAAAGTATTCAGTTTATTTGGATTTTTAATGCATAACAAGTATCTATAGACTCCAAGAACTGTAATTCATTACTGAATTTAGCAGTAACTTTAGCTGCTCTGCTCAAATAAATTTAAACCTTATATTAGTTTGCCACATTCATGCTTAGTTTAGCCTTTATTTCTCACATAGAAGTCAATCCAGAGACAAAGGAATTGGGAGCATAAATATATAATTCCTTACTACCAATTACTACCACTTAGGATGATTTCTTAATGAAGCAATGCCTTAGGAAGAGTTATTTGTGGGATTTAAGCTTTTTTTTTTTCCCCCTACTTTTGTGGGTTTTTTTCCCCCCTTTTTCTTTTCTCCTGCCTGAGGTCTCTGACCACTCATCAGCAGAGGGGAGCAAAGACGGAGTTTAGCCTTTATTTCTCACATAGAAGTCAATCCAGAGACAAAGGAATTGGGAGCATAAATATATAATTCCTTACTACCAATTACTACCACTTAGGATGATTTCTTAATGAAGCAATGCCTTAGGAAGAGTTATTTGTGGGATTTAAGCTTTTTTTTTTTCCCCCTACTTTTGTGGGTTTTTTTCCCCCCTTTTTCTTTTCTCCTGCCTGAGGTCTCTGACCACTCATCAGCAGAGGGGAGCAAAGACGGATACACAGCTGCGAAGAGGACAGGACTGGTGGAGCAGAGACAGTAGTCTGGGGATAAGATGAAGCAATGCCAATTTGTGGGCTTCTGTTGTGAAAATAATCCCTACAAGCAAACAGAGAAAGTGCTTGTGTTTGATGCAGTGATTGCCAACAGATAGTGGATTGCTTCTTTGTCAGTGTTGAACAGATTTTTTTTTTTTTTCTAGCAGGCAAGACAGAGGAGAAGATTTCTGTGGATTGCAGCTTTTGCAATCTTTCTGGGAATAAAAATGTGTGAATCGCATAACTACCTGTCGTGGTTTTTTTTTGGACTGAGGGTCGAGACAAGAACCGAGCGGGAGCACCCACCAACATGGTCTCGGGCAAAACATGACTCGGGCTTTCTTCTTAAAAACAAAACAATTTATTAACAGTTACTAAACAAAAGACAAAAGGGAACGAAACCGGTTACTTGAGAGGAGAAAGAGAAAACAAGGCCCGATCTTAAAACAACACCTCCCCACCCCCTGTTTTCCTTTCGTTCCTGGCTCTGTCTTCCCCCCAGCGGCGCAGGGAGACAGGGAATGGGGGAGTACAGGTCAGTTCATCCATGTTGTTCACTGCCGCTCCTTTCTTAAAGGAGGAGGAGTCTTTACACCATTTTTCCCTTGCTTCAGTGGATCCCCTACTCACAAAGAAAAAGTCCCCAAACTTTTCCAAAGTAAGTCCTGCCCGCAGGATTGCAATCCTCCCCATGGATCGCACCAGTTCGGGCTTTACCAGTCTCGGCCTCTTAGGGAGCTGCTGCCACTCGCGTCGGCGTGGGTCGTCCCACGGTCTCCAGATGCCTCCACGACCTCGTCGTGCATTCCATGCCCCATTATCAACAGTACCTGGTCGCGCATCCCCTGCTCCACGACCTCTCCTGGGCTCAGGCATCTCCTTCCCGACGTGGGTTTCTCCACGGGCCACGAGTGGGTCGCTGCTCCGCCGAGTACACCCTGGCTGCAGGGGGGCCGCCTGCCATCTCACACCGATTTGCAAGGGAAGCCTCAGCTCCAGCACACCTCCTCCTGCTCCATCTTTGCTGACCCGGTCGTTGTGGTTGTCTTCTCTTAGATATTAATCCTCTCTGGGGAAGCTCGGCCCGGCGGGCACCCCGGGAGTGGGGTGCTTACCGAGTCCCCCATGCGGCTCCCCCGGCGCCATCTTGAGCACATGGCGCCGGCCCGGGCCCGAGCGGCCGCTCGGCCGGGAGCCGGGAGTGAGGGCAGCGCCCTCCTGCTCTCTCCTCGCTCCTGAGCAAAAAGCCCCTTCCCGCCCCTTTGTCCCAACTTAAATAGGGCAATTCGCAGAGGCACCAATTTGGCTCAACCTCCCCCGGGGGGGATGGGACTCAGATCTGGTGGCACAGGGAGCAAATCCCCGCCCCTGCCACCAGAACACCCCCCCACACATCAAACTATCACACTACCTTTAAGAGAAGTTTCTCCAAATGTGAACAGACTAAATGTTCAATCAACCACTGTGCGCATACACCTGTATCTGAAGTGATTGCTGAATTTCAACAAGCTAACACAAGAATTCTAAGGCTTATCTTACAGCAGGCTCTTAAATTGAGGAAAGGGATCTTATGGATAAGATAAATTTGTGTATACTAATTATATGAATTCTCAGCAGGAGAAATACTAGTCCAGGGTGCCAGCAGTGCTGTTAGTTTTGTGATAACTGTATTTACTGAAATGAGTGCTTATAGGAGGTTAGCATATCTAACGTCATTTTTAAAAAATTTTTCACAGTCTAGTAAAGGACATGGATAATGTCTCTCCTGAGAAAAACGATGTAAAAAGCTGCCCCCGGGACTCTGGATATGACAGCCTGTCCAACAAGCTAAGCATATTGGACAAGCTCCTCCATACTCACCCTGTGTGGCTGCAGCTTGGTCTGAATGATGCTGAAGCCATGGAAATTCTGCAGGCCCAGCCTCCTGGGGTAAGAAGTTGCGTTTCAATTTATTTGATGCAGATGTTAAAAAACAAAACAAAACAACACCAAAAACAAACAAACAAAACCCCACAACACAACCCCCCTCCCCAAACCCCAACAAAACAACACCCCAAACAAAAAAAACCCACACACAAACCAACCAACACTCCACACCCATTTCTTCTGTGCTTTGGGTAATCCAAGTGAGAGCTGCTGAGTGCTTGGCAGTTGGACCAGTTGGAGTGTGACCCATTACCTGGGCGGATACGTTGGGGGACTAGTTCAAGGTTCTCTGGAGCCAAGAACTAGACTGGTGCAATTATAGCTCCAAAGCTGACCTTGCTAGCCAGGGTCATATGTAGCATATATTTCCCCCATAACAAGAAAGCAATAGATAAATGTGAAATGTCAGTGTTTTGTCCTTCACTGGTGCTTGCATTAAAGTTGCTATGATGAAAACCAGACCTTGTCTGCTAGGATGAGGCTAATGGCATGTTTCTAATGCTGCCTCCGCCGTAGTGCAGAAGGATTGCATGACTGGGCTGGTGGGACACAGGAGCACTACGCCACCGGTCTCCTCTAAACTCTGCAGCTTGACTCAAGGCTTGGGATTTGCTGCGTGTTAAACTGGAGAGCTCAAAGAAGGGTGTAATGGACTTGGTGTCGTGTGCCTGTGGTATACGAGGATGAGACACTTTTATAAATGTTCTGCTGCCGTTTTACACTAAGATGTTGAACCTGATGCAGTAACAACTGAGTAAAATTCTGCCATGTTTTATATACATCAGAGATCATGAAGTTGTTCTGGTTCCTTTTGTCTGTCATCTGTCTCTCTTAAGGCATCTGTGATGAAGCTGAAACCATGTCCTCTTCTCCACAACAGGTATTTCTGGTTAGGAAATCTTCAAGATTGCAGAAGAAAGTCGTCTCTCTGCGTCTGCCCAGTGACTGCGGGTCCTGCCTAAAAGAATTTGCAATAAAAGAAAGCATATACAGTAAGTTGTGAGTTACATACTTTTCAGCTATTTGTTACTCTGTATGAGTCAGGAGCACTCTGCATGGGTGAAACCCACAGCAGAAATACCCAAAGTTTGCACATAGTGTCACAGACTGCCTACAGTGCTCTGCGAGTGGGTCAGACATGTCCTGCAGAAGGGAAGATACACAGAAATGCTCAGGTCTATGCTGGACACAACTGGAATATTTCTTCTGTGTACCTGGCTGAATCCAGGATTCAGTCGTTACTGTGGGTAGTTATCCACTTCTGTAGAAACAGTCTGTAATCCTGTCTGTGTCAATGACATGTCCTTCTGCTTCCTTGTACTCAGGGGTCTGCTTTTGGATGCAACTCTGTCATGAGCTCGCTCTGTCTAGAAATTTGGGTGTGGTGTTTTGTTGGGGTTTTTAACATAACAACTAGATGTATTTTAACCCTTTGGAACTGTTTCTGATGAGAGATCAATTATTTTTCTTTCTTAATCCCAACTATATTTGTTCCTTGTTTTCTAGTAGAAATGAGCAAATGTTAGTTCTAGTCATTTTCAAAACAACTCTGCCCTCATCTCTTTAGAGGGAGGGTGTGAAAAAGACATTTGAGATATAGGAATGAAAAGAGGAAGCTGTAGCTAGTGAGTGTATGTGGTGCAGAAACTACTGCAAGTCGAGCAAATGGTTCATTTTAACAAAAAAGTGAAAACTGGAGAAAATCTGCAACAATTTCAGTTAAACTTGTCTGAATCAGAGACAACTTCTATTTCTGTTAGGAAACGGAGATAGTTTTAGTTGAGTTTTCTCTTTTCCCCCCCTCTTCTTTCTCCATGCCCAGCAACAAAAAGTTAGTTTTATGTGTCTGGTTTTGATTCTAGTTACAAACAAGGCATGGACAAGAGAAGGCTATCAATGACAGTTCATCTAAGTGTGATCTAAGGCTGTGTTTGTAGGCTTGTTATACTAATGAATTCCCTCTCTCCCATCTAGAAAGTAATAATATATTGTCTTTCATGAACAAAATTTTACCACAAGGGGGAAGTATCTACTGATGGTTTTACTCACCAGTCATAGCTGAGGTTTTAATTGTAGTCAGGAGTCTGAACACTCGTATTCTCTTAGCCTGCTGCCACATCACCTGCATGCTTACTGTCTGCATTGTTAGTGTCTCTCTTAAAGAAATCCCTTTTTTCGGGCACCTGAATGACCAGGTCGACCTATCCTTCAGTGTAAAGGCTGGATAAAAGATCAGTTCCTGACTTATGTTTTCCTCTGGTTCATATGCAGACTTTATAGTCAGTAGCACTGGAACCTTGACATGGGGGAGCTGGCCTTGCAGCACGGAGTACTGACAAAATCTCTCCTTCGCTACTCTGAGAGGTGTTGCTGAGGTATCTGAAGCTGCTGCGTGGCTTTCAGCTTTCCCCACCAAGCCTGGGAGTCTGCCTTGTTTCAGTCCAGATGCCTGAAGTGTCCGCAGCAGTGGAAGTACTCTCCTTGGGAGACGAAGTTCAAAAGCATTTCCCTGCCAGTGGGACAGCGGCAGCGTGCATGCCACACCAGCCAGAGATTCACCCCTGAGATCTGGCTGTTCTGACTCGGGGTGGGCTGAAGCAGCCACAGACTGCACAGTCACACGTCTCTAGAGGTTGTCTGAGGCTGCAAGAGACTGGTGTTCATGTAGTTCAGGCACCTGTCTTAACGCTACCATTATATTTCATAAATGCTCTTCCCTTCTCTTCTGATCTCAGTCAGGTCCAGAGGCGAAAGATCTAGATCATTTCACTCTAGGATCTTTTTCTGCTTCGTATTTGTAGTCATTGGGTGAGACTTGCCACTGGAATCAGAGCGAGCTTAATGTAGGTGAGGTGGCAATCACTTCTATGTCACTATTACTGTGAACAAGTATTTATATCAGCAAGAAACAATGGTATGGAGTGGGGAAAAAATAAAAGGCATTGCTCGTGTCTTCTCCATTGTGCAAGGCAATGATATGAAGCAGAATTGTCTGAGTTTTTTTAAAGGGTTTTCAGGTTAAATGGTTTTCTTGAAGTGAATGAAAATTTATCATCTTCCATTAGGTGCTAACACATCTAGGGAGGAGACAAGTGAGTAGGATGGAAGGCGAGAGTTGGAAATACAAGATTTAAAATTAGGTATATTAGTACAGTGGGCAAACAAAGCCTCAGTTATTGATATATTGTCTATTAGCAAAATGCTGTGCAATTCTCATCACACTTGATCTGTTTCCCAGGAATTAGACCATACATTTGGAATACAGAAAAAAACCCACCACCAAGACTACTGGTATATTCTTGAAAATGCCTTTAGCAGAGACATGTACTCCTCCGCACAGTTGTTTTCTCTTAACCACACAGTAGCTAGTTTGATGGTGGAAACTTATTAACTTTTTTCAAAAATCTGAGATGCGTTTTATCAAGTTTTTCAAGGAAATGGTGGATAGATGTGTGATTCTTTCTCTCTTGTAACTTTCTTTGCAGCGTTTTCCTTGGAGGGGTCTGGAATAAGTTTTGCTGATTTATTCAGGCTTATTGCTTTCTACTGTATTAGCAGGTAAGATGGTGTTACGTTCTGATTCACATTTACTAGACTGTCTTGAAAAACAGAGTCTCAAGGACTTGGTTCAGCATGATATTTATGCTGCAAATTCCTGGGTAGTCTTAGAGGGTAATGGGAGAAATAAGAAATGAGAACTGGAAGCAAGTCTCTCTGCCTTATTTGGTACTGGTTATTGGAAGGCTGGTGTTATGTTGCCCACCCGACTGTGAGGTGTTGCCAAGCTGAATTTTACTTTAGCTGATATCTTGTAATGCTTTCTTAACTGCTTTGTAGCTTGTTTAAAAAGCACCATAAACTATCTTGCAATGTCCATTTCTTGGAATTGCTAATAAAAAAGCATTTTTGGAGCATAATGGAAAAACGTCAGATCACACTGTACAATGTGACAACTGAGAAATGTGAATGTAAATAGTGAACAACAAAAACAGCCTCATCAGCTTTCCCCTTTATCATTATCCAGTTTGTTTTCCAGGTAGTACGCAGAAAACAAACAAACAAAAAAACAACAGCTGGTGTTTTCTTTTAAGTTGTTTTCAATTCGACTTTAGTTTACTGGTAAAAACTTCCAGACTGGTGCTGAAGCCTTACATTTATCCACAGCCAGGACACTGCCAAACTGCACATCGGAACATTTTTCTGAAGGAAGGAGGGAGAGGCAGCTTTGATGGTCTTGGTCCTTATCTTGCAACCAGGTTGCCCATTAGTGCAGACAGCGGTGATTTCTGGTGTGGGAAACGCTGCCTGGGGATGCACTTGGGTTGCTGTGCCTGCTGGTTTTGTGCCCGTGGAGAAGCATCTGGACTGCCTTTGTTACAGGCCTCCGTTTTGCCGAGCTGCACACGCATGTGGCAGAAGAAGCGTTCATATCACATAAGTAACTGGCCAGCACTCCGGTGAGAAATGAGCCGAAACTGCATTGAAAAGCAGTTTAATGACGAGAGGTTCCTTTTCTCGTCACCCTTCCAGCACTGCGTGCTGGCCAGGCTCCGGTGAGTTCCCTCTAAGTGCCCCCAGGGACCGTGCAGCAAACGTAGATTTCTTTGTGTTAGTTCATCCCTTTTCTTTCACTCCAAGTGAAAGGGCTCCAAGTTGCTTCACATTTGCTAAGCCCACAAACACACAGTAGCTTGTTGCCTTGCTCATGAGTCTTACAGCTGAGAGTCTCCCTCTGCGAAGTGGCTGTAATTTTCTTAATGGTATTTCAGTCAGCCAAATGTGAATTTAGTATCCTGATGCACTCGGGCCTCCCATTCAGGAAGCACATGCAAAACTGCATAACCAGGCTCTTCACCTGTTTGTCGTTCTGTTCCTTTTCTTGTTGCCCTTTTGGGAAGGGGAAGGAAGTGAAAAGAGTGGCGACATTAGACACTTAACTTAGACATGATGTTAAAATTTTCCTAGCCCATTTTCTTAAACATAACATTAGTTGCAAACCCATCCACAGGTACGAGTAATAAATACAACTTCAGCTGCAAAACTGTCCAGAGGTTTCAGTAAACGAAGCTCACTTTGATTGTGGACATGCTTTTGGAAGCAGATGCTTATTTCCCCATTCAATAGAGAAACATCTGAAGTGTTTCTGTTGGCCTGTGTTTCTTAAGTGGTAGCATCAACCCAGCATCCTTGTCCTCTTCAGGCAGCAGTCTAGGATTGCTGGGGGTGCAAGAGGAAAATGCATAGACTTCTTAGGGAAGCAGATAGGTAGCTATCGTGAGAAAGAGAGAGTACCGTTTGGTACATCACAGCAAACGCAGGAGGATTTCCTAAAACCAGAGTGAATTTCTTGCAATGTATACCCAGTCAGTTTGTATGAGTCAAGGGTTACTTATTTTTGTATTGAGTCCATGATGATGTTCTAGACTCCAGATGATCTGTGGTACGATGTTGAAAGTGTCTTTTCAAATGCTTTTTGGCTAGCTTATCAGTCTCATACATATGCTTGATTGGAATTTGAGTGGCATTCTGAGATCCTGTTTTTTCAGCAAGTTAACATACAACATAGAGAATATTTATGTGATAAAAACCCACTATCTGTCTGTACTACAACAGGTGGTTGACCTATTCACAGCCTTAAAAAAAGCCCTGTGCTGACACCAGTTGCGTGTAGGATTCCTGTGCACCATTTGTTCTCTGTTACTCTTAATTACATAGGTACTTCTACTACAGATTTTGCAGTTTAGGACATGCTGTTCTTTGAGGGTGTGTTGGTACCAATTGGGCAGGCAAGAGGTATGGTGTTGGGTGATGGTAGTACTCATAGAATGTACACATGGTTAAGTAGTCCCTTAAAATCTCAGTCTGAAAGCTTTTTACGCTGCATTTGGCTTATGTTGTTGTTGATGCATGAATGCATCTCCCTTTGTCAACATCCGTTTAACTTCTAGTATACAGTGAAGAGAAAAGACGTATGAGAATAAAGACTTTCTTAAATGGAGTGTGTTTTCAGCCTAGGACAGAGTAGCACCAAAACATCCCAGCTTAGAAATTTTTAGGTTAGCTGCCCAAATACTCATTTAAATTTTTGTTCTGAGAACTGGAATTCAACTTTGAGAGCAATCAACAGCATATTCGGAAAATAAGAAGCTCTGTTGAAGGATTAAGGGCAGGTAACACTTTTGCATCTCACTGGTATGCTTGTAAAAGACCAGGTGTAAAAGCTTCTGCTATAATGGGAGAAAATATTGGATGGTTCTGTGGAAATGAGCCTAAAGAGATTCTGGGGACTTGACAGTCGTTTGCACTTCACATCACTTTGCAATGTAAAGGAACCCTGGGGCTGGTGACGTTTTCACTGTGTGTTTAAGGCTCTTACTACCTGCCATAGCTCAAGAAGAAAATAGCCACTGCCAGTGTTGAAAACAAATGCTTTTGAAACTATGGATGTTGTGAAAACCATAATTGTTTTCCTCTTCGGCAACAGGGATGTCCTTCCGTTCACTTTGAAGTTGCCTCATGCTATTGCTGCAGCAAAGACAGAAGCTGAACTTGAAGAGATTGCTCAGCTTGGACTGAGTAAGTAGTTCCTTACGTAGGCGTCATTCCCTGTAGCACTGCTGTAAGCTTGAAGAAGTAGCCTGTATCAGCATGTAGTTCATGTTGGTCAGTGATGATACAGATTTCATTTAGAAAAGCAGCTTCTCTTATTGGGAAGGCTAAACCTTGTACTCGCCAAATGGTGACCTTGGTGTTCTTCCTTCTTTCTGTGCCTTCTGTGATATTTTTGTTAGTGCTGTGTCGTTCCTTCCTTCTTCTGACCCCTCTCTGGGCAGCCCTTGGGCAAAGCGAGTCTTAGAAGCTACATCAAACCTCCCGGACAGAGGTTTGATGTAGCTTTTTCTCCAAGGGCTGGTGTTGGCTGCAGGCTCACGCAGCAGGCACTAGGTTGATAATTTGCTGAAGCTGCCAGGAGAGTGTAGGAACTGTGGTTCACTGTTAATAAAACTTCTGTTCAGATTGACATGTGGTCTTAAAATGGTGATTTTCTTGAGGTCAGTGGCTCAATGCAGTAGCATATTAATAAAAGGAGGAGTGTATATGTAGGATCTGCAGAATGTATTCGTGTGCATTGGTTCGGTGAAATTTTTAAAATAACAAAAGAAGATGCAAGGACATGTCCTTGCATTGTTTGACTGCTACAGCAAAATACAGGCTCATTGTAAAATGTTCCTTGAGCTTGCAGGAGATGCAAAGCCTGGCGGGATTTGAAACACGGGCTCCACCCAGATGAATCGTTGAGCAACGCCTGCAAAGTGCTGAATGGCCTCTTTTCCTTTTGCAGAAGGGAGGGTTGACTGTAGATTTTTGAATCATCTTTGCTTTAGAAACGGATCTTCACTAAATCAGAGTGTTAGTATAAGGCTCTCTAGAACTATTTGGTGGGACTTTGCAGCAAAGCCATGCACAGGGAAGTATTGCACTGCTTCGCATTTTTTTTTGCTGCAGTAGCAATGCACTTAAGGGATTTGTGTTAGAGAGGAGACAAATTACTCGTGCACTGCTTATCTTCAAGTTTAGGTGATTAGATGAGAGTATGGATTTTCATCAGATTAGAGGCAAACACGGAACTGTTGATTAGGTGAATGTTTTGGATGGAAAAAAAAACAAACACAAAGAAAAGGTCTGATTGGGATACAGTGTAGTGAAGACAGTCTCCCAGTGACACCCAGAAGCCTTGAAGCTTAGGCGAGCTTCTCCATAGGCGATGATAGTGGTGGTGTTGAGCGAGCTCTCCAGACTAACCACGCTTTGTCCTCAGTACCTGAGAGCACCATGGCCTACTTGCTGCAGAGTTAGCTTTGCTCTTGAACAGTCTCTGCCTGCGTTGTGCATGTTGTTGCTTTAAGCTAACACACTTGAAAACTGAGGATGATGGATCAGTGTCTAACTGTGTGGTTGGTGTATCTGGGATCAATTACCTACTGTACACCAGATTAAGAAGATCACAGTGTCTGTGAGCAAAAAAAAAACCAGAAAACAAAGTTAAGGTTTTGATGCAGTTTTAGGTGTCCACATGCAAAAGAGTGCACCAGAAAGTCAGTCCTTCAACGCTGTGGACCCAAGAGATGCCTAAAATCTCCCAAGGGCCCTTCCTGTTAAGTGTGAGCATTCCTTAAGCAACACGTAGGCACAGAACACTGTGGTCTGAACACAGAGGGTTGTCGCTCCTGTCAGAGCTCCGTTATTCACGAGGCAGATAAACAGCATGCAGCCCAGCAAACCACATCAGGAAGAACTGGTGGTAAAGGTTTCAAGGCTGTCGCCAACCTGTAAGGCTTCACGTGCTGACCATAAGCTTCCCTCTCTCTTGTGTTTCACCTGCAGTGGTGCTTACATCAGGTGCGTTTGCAGCAGCCTGAGTGCCAGGCACACCGGCCAGTCTGCTGAGAGATCTGCAGGCAGGATGTGAACTCATGGAGCTGGAAAAAAACAGCAGCATTGCATGACTATGTAGAGAAATATGTCTGTGCCTACATATGTTTTCTGGCAGTGGCCTGTCACCGTGAGGCATTTCCTGTCTTCTTCCCCGTAGGCAAGACACGGCTGAAGTGCATGGACCCTCTGTGGAGTGCTTGGCATTCATGCAGTTGGGTCCAGGTGTCATTGCTCAACAGCCCAAGTGGGGCATCTCACTGCTGCAGGAAAAGGGGCCTGTGTCAAGATTGGCAAATTTTAGCAATATCTCCCTCCTCTGGTATTCTTCCTTTATTTCAGTCCGTTTCCTATTCTCAAGGGCTTGTCTGGTTTCAGTCTTCATACTTTCTGGAGCTGATGGGCTTTAGCATTGACTCAGTGTCATGAATATGCTGACGCTTTGCTGGGACAAGTGCAGAGGCTGCAGCTGGAACTTGCTGGTTTAGCACAGGTTTTCCACACTACTGGTGTGGGACTGCACATTTGGTTTATTTATATGCTGCTGAGTGTCTAAAACCTCAGGCAAACTGTGTCACCACTGCAAAGGCAGGGCTGCAGGCCAGTGCTCTTAAAGACACGAGCATTTGGTCTGTGTAGCTAAAGATTATGTGTGCACCCAACACAGCAAAATGTGACAGTTTTTTTTATGTGTGCTTTCATTTGTTCACTATCAAAAGAAATCAAACTAAAATTTTTGTTGAGTTGCTGTAAGTGCCCATCAGCTGGTGCAAATCAGCCTGTTGTCTTCAATTGAGTGATCTTATTGGTACCAGCTGAGAATCTAGGCTAATTTCTCCTGAGAGATGCTAGTGAGTAGTTTATATTCATTTCAGTCTCAGGTTGGTAAGAATTACTGTGGCGCAGTCTCCTTTCCTTTCTTTTATTCTCAGTTTATTTTTAAGCTTGGTTCCGTGGTCTGATTTGAAGCTATGCATTGGTCATGATATTTATAAATGAGTAAAAGCAGCCTGAGGAGTGTAGCATGCAGTTATGTCTGGTGGTGCTTTGAGGTTCACGCAGAGTTGTTTTTTTCCCCTTTGAATTAATAAAAGTTGTCTAAATTTCTGAATACCTGAAGCTGGTGATGTTGAGCTGAACGTTCTGAAAGCTGTCTGCATGCTGTTTGCACTCTTATGTTAACGCAATGATGATTTTTTTTCAGAGTTTTGGAGCTCCCCGGCTAACAGCAGCCCCCCGGATTCTTCGCCTCCCCGTAGGCCTGTGCCTCTGGACAGTGTTTGCAAAGACTCACGTCAGCTCTGCCTTATAAATGGAGTGCATTCTATACGCACCAGAACGCCTTCGGAGCTGGAGTGCAGCCAGACCAACGGAGCGCTGTGTTTCATTAATCCCCTCTTCTTAAAAGTGCACAGCCAGGATGTCAGTGGAAGTCTGAAAAGGCAGAGCCCCAGAGCTCAAGACGCGAATGGCACAGCGAGGCCTCGCTCCCCCCCGCCCCGGCCACCACCTCCTTCTATTAATAGCATCCTCACGAGTCCGCAGCTTTCCAGGACTATAAAGCAGGCGAGCATGTCAGAAACAGCCAACCATAAGAAAGAGAGAGGCTTGGATTTGCTGCAGAACAAACCAGCCCCTATTCCGCCTCCGCGGCTGAAGAAGCAGGCTGTTTGCTCGGAGGTGGAAGGTAGCTCCAAGACGGCAGGGCTGATTCGACCTGGCTGCAGCTCTGTGCGTGTGCCCGAAGCTGCCGGGGTTCCAGGTGAAACTCTGCCTGAGCCAGCTCCAGCAGCTGCCAAGAAGACGGTAGCCACCAGCTCTGAGTCACACATTCCGTGGAATGGAGGCAGGCAGAGACTGAGCGACATGAGCATTTCCACCTCCTCCTCTGACTCGCTGGACTTCGATCGGAGCATGCCACTGTTCGGCTATGAGGGGGACACGAACAGCAGCCTGGAGGACTTTGAGGGCGAAAGCGACCAAGAGAGCATGGCACCCCCTTTGAAGCCCAAGAAGAAAAGAAACAGTTCGTTCGTTCTCCCGAAGATTGTGAAATCTCAGCTGCGGAAAGTCAGTGGAGTTTTCAGTTCCTTCATGACCCCTGAAAAGAGGATGATTAAGAAAATTGCAGAGATGTCCCAGGACAAACGCACTTATTTTGGATGTCTAGTGCAGGACTATGTCAGCTTTCTCCAGGAAAACAAGGAATGCCACGTTTCCAGCACTGATATGCTGCAAACGATTCGGCAGTTCATGACCCAAGTCAAGAACTATTTGTCCCAAAGCTCCGAACTTGATCCCCCAATTGAGTCGCTGATTCCCGAGGACCAAATAGGTAAGAAACACTGTCTTGCGTTTTGAGGGAAGGTGAAAATTTGTAATCTGTGTTCATAGCGATAGTCTTTGTGCCGGCTTGGAAAGGTGAGATCGACTTTGTTTAGCAGAGTTTGAGCCGTTGAGTATTGGCGTCTTAAAACAGAACAACTCCCCCCACCCCCACTCCCCCAATCACGCAACTCAGAACTACTGTGTTACAAAGTTGTTCATAAAGTTATCCTTGAAATAGCTGCAGTGTGGGCTTTGTACCTATGATTATTACTTTTTTTTTGGCGGTTCTACTGTTAAAAGTACAGAGCCATTTGTTTGCTGGCACACATGTGTGTTTTCCCTGAATTGGGCCGAAATAGTTTTCGATGCTTGGACCAAAACTGTGCCAATTTTAACCATATGGATTGTAGCTGTAAAACTAGAATTTATTTGAAACAGGTGACAGTTAAAAGCAGAGAGACATTTCATAGCAACTTATCTTTGAAATAAATCTCATTCTTCCAGACGTTCTCATTCACTCCTAGCAAAGCTGCACCGTCCCTACACTTGAAGCTAAATAAAAGATATACAACTGTTCTAAAACAAGCAAACAAACGTGTGTGAGAGAGAGAAGGGGCCACTGATCTCAGATTTTCTATACCTCTCTGTTACATGTGTGTGTTTGTGATGATCTGTATGTTTGAATAAATGTTTTAACAACAGAGAGAGACTTGTGTATCCACAAAAGTGAAATCTTTGTTGTTGCATAAAGTCTCACTGCCCCCCTCTCTGGCTGAGTCTGAGCAGTATTTGTAAAAGAGCCTAAAAGCCACATTTAGGAGGTAAACATCCCTCAGGGCAGAATACTTTCCTTGTGAGCTCACTTCAGTCCTAATTCGCTGTTTTTCTCCTGAACCCCGACGTCCTAGCAGTTGGCCCAGTGCGAAATTGGCAGATAGGTCTTTCTCTGGGACTAGAGGGTGATTTTATGTTGGCATTTGTGTCTGCCCTTGGCTGAGAGGAAGTGTTCTGGCATAACCGGCTTCATTTACACAAAGTCAAGCGAAAGTAACAGGCACTGCTAAAGCAAATATGACACTATGAAGAGTGTCCTCGAAACCGAGACTCTTTCAAAGACGTATAATGTTCTCACTGGAATAATAAAGAATATTATGTGGGTGTTATGTGGAAGAAGAAACGACGAATTGAGCAGTGCCGCTGGCGTGTTTTCGCCTGGCTTTCAGCAGCATACTGGATAGTTGACAAAGTAATACAGATCTAGCTTGCTTGTAGCTTTGTGAAAGCTTGGTTTGACCTGCACGTTTCATTGTAAGGGTGTGGTTAAATCAGACTGTGGGTCTCTGAAGACTGGCAAAACACTGTCTGCCTTTAAATGTTTCACTAGTTTGGAGCAGCATAAGCTATGAAATGTAGTAACTAAACTACATTGGTTTTCTTCAGCGACAGAAAGTCTGGCTTTGATCGTGTGGTTAAATGCAGTTAATTTGTAAAGCGGGATAGTTTAAACAAAAGAAGAACTTGCTTTTGGAATCATCTACTGCCTATGGCTCAAGCCTGCAAACAACCACGGTGGATCCAGGAGCATCAGATGTTGCTGATCTAAGCAGATAACTATGTGACAGCAAGATTTAGTCATCCCTGTAGAGAACTTTTTATGATGTAGCCCTGCCTATTATCCACGGTTTTGCTTGACTATTTCAGTACAGAATTACAGCCCTAATTTTAACTTTGTGAGTAGTCATTCGTCCTCTCCTGTCGGTTTACACTGTCGTGCTGCAGGTTTTTCCTCTTGACTTGTCAGCCTAGGGCTGGGCACGTGCTGCTGGGAAAACACTCCTCCTTTCTGTTCATCGTGTACTGTCCCGTGGCTGCGGCCGGTCAGGCCCGGTGAGTGCCGAGTTGGAGCGGGACACGGCAGCCGTGCCCCAGGGACTCGCTGGGAGAGATGCCGGGCACACTGGCATAACAGCAGCTTCACCCTGCGACTGGGACCCCGGGGCGGGTGGCAGCAGGGCAGGGAGGGAGCCCGCAGTGGAAAAGACTCCGGCCTGTCAGCTCCCCAGGCCAGTCCTGCCACTGCGGAGAGGAGCTGGAGCTGCTCCTTGCCTCCCTCTCCCACCCAGCAGAACTGCTGCTGGTCACCTGTTCTGGGGCAGCCAGGCTTCGCCTTATCCCCCTGTTGTCTCCTGAATTTCAGTACATGCTGGAGCAGCACACTCCCAGGCTTGGTGAAGCCCTTGGTCCTCTGGACTTTCTCCTGTGTCTGTGTAATGATCTTTGTGATAGTGTAATTTTCCTTGAAGAAGTGCATCAGGGACTTCCCAGACTCTTGCAAGTGAAAGACTTCTGTGGGAGATCTTTTAAGTTTCCCATACAAGAGGCATATCAAATTGTTTAACTTCTGCCAAATCATCAGGAGAATGTCGTAGAATCGTCTGGTTGGAAGAGCATTTCTAATTATTCCTGACAGGTGCTTCCTGATCTTAGCACTGTAGGCTGTTAACCCTTCCTGAAACAATGGGATTCCCAGTGTTGGGACAGAATCGAGACTAAGGCACACAACTTCTTGTTGTTTAAGGACAAATGCAAAGTATTTTTTAAAAAGCCGTCCACATTTGAATATGTATCCTCAGAATAAAGAGCTGAACTGGTCAGAGGACACCCTGATAGCCAGCAGCTGCTTGAATACCAAATGTTCCCGAGTTTTTGTTTGCATTTCTTCTTTTCTTGGCTGTGTACAGAAAGAAACCAAGTGCACTGTCATCGCTTTGCCAGGTGATCACCAGGCAGCATCTAGCAGCTGAACAGCTTCAGTCTCAATGCCCGAATCGAGGCTTAGCCCAAGAAATGACTGGCTTAAATAATTTGGCAATAAGGAATTAACTTGATAGTGTGGGAAGGTGCCTAAACAATACTGCCTGTTACTTGTTTTAGTATTTCTAACCTGTAACAGATTCTAAATATTAGATGTTAAAAAAAGGCTTGGAGAGAACGTGTTGGCCCCTGACTGGCAGGACAAGCTTTGTTGCAGGGACTCGGCTCTGTAGGGAAGTGTTGCAGGCGGATGAATCTGGAGGCTGTATGGAGGAGTGCAGTCCGTTCCCCATGGGAGCTGGTGTGCCGGCCACTCTGAGGGAGCTTCTCCAAGCAGCACTTTTGCCTTTGTAATCCTCTAAGAGGCAATGTTTTACGTTTGTTCTGAAGAGATTTTATCATGTGAGCTTTAGGCCTGTTTCCCACTTATGAAGATAACTTTAAACCTGGTCTCCTTCTTCCACCCCCACCATGGTATCACTTTTAGATTTTGTATGTGAACTCTGCTGTATCATCCAAATTCTTAATGAAAATACTAAATAGACTAAAGCCCAGGGCTGACCTCCATGGTACCCCTTTCCAAATGTCTGTCTTGTTTGACAGTCAACCATTGATAATTGGGCTCTCAGTGCAGTATTTTATCCACTCCTTCATGCACTCATCTTGTGGTGATTACAGCAAGACATTTCCCGTGTTTGCTAGTAGGAAAGTTGCATGGAATAGGGTTATGGGTCTTAAAAAGGTTAAGGTACAGCCCTCCCTCTGCTCTTCTCTTCTTCACTGATCCAATTATCCTCTTAAAGGAATTAGAATGGTATGCCGCTATTTCTTCTTGAAAAACTCATGTTGGCCGTTTTTTAGCACTGTATTACTTTTCAGGTGCTTGTACATTTGTTTTGGTGTCCCGTCCCCCTACCCTGTCATTCATCCTAGTATCTGTTCATGTTGAGTTGAGGCCGACCAACATGTTCCCCAGTGCTTCTCCTTTCACTGTGAGAGCAGGGGGGCAGGGCAAGTAAGAAGCTGTGGCAAAAGTGCTAAGCAGAGGGAGAGGACTTTGGTTCTCCCATTCCCAGCCATCCCTTTGATTTGCTTTGTGACTTATTCCCTGCTACTTTATTACTACTTCTTTAAGGGAAGACGTGTTTACCACACAGCGGTAGTGTGAGTTTTAGTTAACCCACAGCTGATGAAAGCAAAACAAACCTAGCACAGATAGCTCTGTGACTCATTGGTGTGTTTTATGTAGGTAAAATGCGGGGAGGCTTACCCTGGAGACCTTTCTTCCCTAGTTGCTCAACTCCTGCCACCGCTGCCTATCCATTGCCCACCTCAGTCCTACCTCTGTTTTCAGGGTTGTACAGATTATCAAGGAGTGTGGGTTTTGTGAGGTCTTACTTTCAAGTCTTGCTCCTTCAGTGCAGATGCCCTTGTCTGCACCATGGACTAGGCATGTGTCACTATGCACATCCACCAAGAACTGGATGCTGGGCCATCCTGACATGAGCTGTCTTAAAGTAGATTCATATTGGTCATACCAGCCTATGAACATGCAAGATATGAGGAAAATCCAAAACAGAGCAAATGTGCAGCGTAGTCAGGTGTCCCACATGTACGTGCCATCGTGTTCTTACAGCAACCTTCTACTTGCAGCCTCCCAGGCAATGTTACTGGTGCGGGATTGCCCCTTCTTGTGATGGTTCCCAGGCTGACTCGGTCTTTCTGAGCCCTTCTTTTACTGATGAATGGTTTGGCCGTTGTGGATGATAAACAGGGCTTGTGTGTAGATCTGAGGACTGGAATCTGACAGGTAATAGCAGTGAAGCCACAACAGCTGGTAACAGGTAAACCGAGAGCCTGGAGAAGGTGAGCGTGCGCCTGCAGTTTCAGGCAGCGAGGGTTGTGAAGAGGCCGTGTAAGGACACTGGCGATGACTCATATGTTGTCCTCTCTAGATGCAGACTTGTGTGGTTTGCAGCAAAACAAAATAGCATGTCAGCACAGGATACAGATGTGTTTCCACGAGTCACAACGAAACTAGCTGGCTGGCCTTTACAAATCATTTATCAAAGCATTTCCAGTTCCCATTTTGAGGCTAGAGGCTAATTATAAGTATTGTTTCAGGAACGCTACATGGCGCTCAGCTCAAATGATATTCAATGTAAAAAAAAAAAATAAAAATATATATATATCTGAAGAGTGTCTGTTTTGGGAGTGTTAAGCATCCTGGGAGGATATTTGAAAACACTTTGCCTATGCTGAACTAAACAGGGATTTTTGTTGACGATTACAATGTGAGAAATATACAGAGATGTTTACGCAAAAGGAATCAGTCCTCGATTCACATCTTAGACACTAATTTGCCTGGGAGACCTTCCTATACTTTTTTGTGGCCATGAGAAGTTAAACAGTGAAAGCTGCTGCTGACTGGGAGTTGTTTTGTGGGATCATATCCAGAAACGCCTTTCTCTGAAAGGGGTCAGTAACGGCAGTTCAGAAGAAAGGGTTAAATAGTTGGATGGTCTGATCCCAAACATACTTAGAGGTGTCTTGTGACACTGAGTATTTGTCTAAGACTCAGATCAGAAGAAATGCTGTCATTCCAGGCTTTAATAAAAATAAAAATATTTATATAGGTTTTACATTAATTAGGATACATATGGATGTTACTGATCATTAAAAAAAAAAATCTAGTCCTTATCTATCTTGCTGTGTTGGTCTCACCAACGTGCTAGAATTTGCTACTTTTTAATTTGAGGGCAGAACTCCATGGTTCTTATGTCTGTGCCAAGAATTCGTAAGAGAGAAGAAAAGGTCGTGTGTTTTTTGGGTTTTTTTTTTTATTGTTTTGTTTTGTTTTTTAAAACAACAACAAAAACTTTGGACACACTGTCATGTCTTAGTCACTTCCTCATTTGTGGCTAGTTCTGTGCAAACATGGTGCATTGAAATGACAGTTTCTCTCGGTCTACCCTTACCAAGCTGAGGCGGTTAGTACCTCTTTGGAATCACAGCTATATGTCCATTATTTCATTTGTCTCCTATTAACTGTCATATAGTCCCTGAACAGCACTGAGGGATGCTTTGCTAAATATCCTGTCCCATTTCTACTTCCTGGTGATGTTAACAGCACAAACCGTTATGAGCAGCCTTCAGCAGTAAGTGCTCGGACCCTGTGCAGAGCTTTCAGCATAGCCACGTGGGTTACCTACTCTCCTCCCCTTCAAATGTGCTGCTTCAAACCGATTTAAGCTTCAAGAGAAGTTGTGGAATGTGATGAGTAAATTTCAAAGCCATTTCCAGGCACTGCTTTTGGAGCTCGTGGCGAATTTCAGATACGAAAGAACGCCTCGCCGTCCTGCACAGCCGTAAAAACCCGTGTGATTTATCTGTACAAGAAGCTGTGAGAGTGGCACTAACTTACTGAGGGTTGAGGGCAGAAGACTTAAGGCTCCCACTTGTCACCTGCAGATAACAAGCCTCGCCTCAACCAAGGACTGGGGCTCTGTGTAGGAAATTTCCCTTCTGGCAGCATCCAGTTCCTGTAGCCTTTGGGGAGGCATTGCTTCTGCAGCTCCCTCCGTACTGGTACTGCAGACAGCAGCTGAGCCAGCCCCAGCGGGGATCCTATAGGGGACCAGTCACAGAAGTGTTCTGTATTTTCCGGTCTCCCGTCGCAGGCTAGGTGCTCCCTTATTATCAAACCAAGGGCTCTGAGGATCTGCGCTGAATTCATTACAATCTATTGAGCCTCCTGTGAACAAAGGTGGTGGTGACCCCACTTCATTGACATAAAGGATGCCTGACACTAACTATTCATGTGCAGAACTTCCAGTGGAAGCCTGTGGGAGTTAAAATTTCATGGGGATAGAGAGTTCTCTTGCCTAACGTAATATTTGGCAGCACTGACTGCTTAAATTTTGATTTAAACGAGACCAGGCAGTTGGAATGCAAACTGCAGAGGTGTTCCACTTACAAACAAAGCGGTTGGTGTTTTTGCTATTTAAAAAACTGAACAGGCAGTAGAAATAAGTAAAGCAAGATGAATTGTCAAAAAAAAAAATCATCATCAGTGAAGCTAGCAAGGACTTATGTCTACCCTCTAGAAATTTAGGTAGCTAACATATGAGATTTGTGCATTTTTCTTGGTGGAAAAATATTTCTACCCCTGAGCCCTGAGGACGGCTGTGATGGCAGGGAGGGGCAGCTTCTGTCTACTGTGCAGAAAGATGACGCTTCTGCTTTCCTGACAGGTGCTGTCAGTGGTGATTGTGTGGCTCTACAAAGTACAACAGATAAGGATCAGTCATTTGAACTGTTGCCACTTGTTACGTATAATGGGTGGCTCTGGTCCGGTGGGAAGCTGGATCCACCCTTCATGCTGGGTGACAGGCCATCAAGAGGGCGCGTCAGGCTGGTTATGCCTTTACTGGTGGCCGTAGGGAAAGCTAGACAATCAGAGGGCAAATTTTGCTCCTCACGTTCACTCTTTCTCCCTTCCAGCAGCTTTCGCAGTCTTTGTCATGCGAGGGAGGCCCAGAGGCCTTTAAAGAATCCAGGAATGAAGCAGACATGACTTTGCCACCTCCGTCAGGGTCTTGGGAGAGGAAAATAGCAAAAGAAGCTAACGAAGCCCCAGCAGAACTGGGAAAGGGGAGATGGGATCTCCCAGTAGAGTTGGACATTTGGGAATTGCATGCCAGACAAACACAGAATAAACACTACATATGAAGCAAAGGCACCGTAAGAGGGAGTGTGTGAAGGGCGTGTTTGTATGGGAAAGAGAGGTATGAAGACCCAGAACAAAAATTGGCTGAACACAAGGATAAAGTGAAAAGCATAAAGCAAAAGCAAGAAAACAGAAGTAGGTAGTGCTTGTTTGGAGGGAAGGGGTGGGTGTGTAGGGTGTGTAAATCCCAAGCCCTTAGAAACAGTCTGCAATTAAAAAAAAAAAAAAGGAGGGAGGGAGAAAAGAAAGAAAAGAAACAGGCTATGGTTCAAGAAAAACACGTAAGAACAGGCAAAGAACCTGGAAAGGGCCTGAGATTTAATGCAACTTAACAAGTCATTCCTAGTAGTAGGACTGTCCACTGCTGGCTTGTATAAACGTGTGATGTCACAGTGACAGTGTCTCCACTTTCTGCTCCTGGTCTCTGTGCTCCCCTAGTACATCTGACTGCCTTAGGCTCTGGTCCTGCCCCACTGTCAGGGCACTGGTGCCGTGGCCAGGCTGAAGGGTCCTCGGTTTCTTTTGTGCTTGGGGGAGTTCACTATGGTACCGATAATTGATGTAAGCTAATTATTAATGTGAGCTGAGTTTCCGTAGGGACACCGAGTGGGAGAGGAGATTACCTTATAAAGTAAAAGTTTGCAGAGAAAATGTTTAGTAAAGAGCTTTCTCTGTTGATGTGGTCCATGCTTTGAAAAAGGAGAATGACTGTTAAAGAAAAACTTGAGTAGGACAAGAATAAAATAAAAAAAGTTAAGTGAGTTAATAAATAAAATAAAAAAAGTGGTTACTGTCTCACGTGCACACTATTGCCAAACAACGAACTTCAAGCTTAATGACAAAGCTGTATAAAACTTGCATGATGAAATCCAAAGCTGGACAAACACAGCTTGGTTTTTCATTTATAGTTTAAAAGCCATAATCTGTCCCGCTTCATAAAGATCTTGACAAAATTGAGCCAAGTTTTAGGAGACCATGGCTGAGTTACAGCTTCTGTTGGAAACTATGCAAAAAGGATGGGCTTTCATGCCAAAGCAGGCAAAAGTTATAGTTTTGACTGTGTTGAAGTTTGGGAGTTAAAGTCTAAGCAGAGACTTCTGGCCAACAAAAGAAGAAGTTAACTGGAACTGCAACTTGCCTTTTTTTGCCTCTTTTTTTTTTTGATGACAGTCCATAGTCTGTCTTTGTGGAGTTTATTTTGTATTTTCCACGTTGCTGTAAATGAAAATGAAATTCAGATTCTGCCCTGCCTTTTGTTTCCTTGTTAACAAACGTGGAAACTCTGCTTGTATAGTAAATAGGCCTTATCAAGTAGGGTTTGCTCTGCAGTGCCTCTTTCGGGAATGGTTATATCAATACTGGCTCTGCTTTAGAGGGGGAAATCAGCTGGACTTGTGTTTTCCCATTGCAGATGTCGTTCTGGAGAAGGCCATGCATAAGTGCATTCTGAAGCCATTGAAGGGCCACATTGAAGCGATGCTGAAAGAGTTTCATACTGCGGATGGATCTTGGAAACAGCTAAAGGAAAATCTGCAGTTGGTGCGGCAGAGGAATCCTCAGGAACTGGGCGTGTTTGTTCCAACACCAGACTTTGTGGACGTTGAAAAGATTAAAGTCAAGTTCATGACCATGCAGAAAATGTATTCGCCTGAAAAGAAGGTCATGCTGCTGCTGAGAGTTTGCAAATTGATTTACACTGTTATGGAAAATAACTCAGGTACGGTGCTTCTTGCGGTTCAACTTTGCTGATATTCCAATCCTGGGGTTGTATTTTGAATGAGGAAATCAGGCCACCTGATGCTGCAGATACTTCTCCTTCTCCTGGAGGCCTCCTAGCACCTCCTTGCTCTTTTGAGAGGGATTCTTCCTCTCCGCTTCTTTCCTGGTATCTGTGAGGCATCTGGCAGCACACCTTACAAAAGCAGCGTGAAGCAGTTGTGAAGCAGCTTAAAAAAAACAGCTTTGCTTAACCGTAGGCTTTTTGGCTGTCAGAAAGGCTGTCCTGTGAGCCTTGAATGTGACACTGGTCCTAAATGAACGTTTGCCTGTGGTCATTCAATGGCGTGTATGCAATATGACAGCTACGAGGGCTCTGTGTCAATGGGTGGAGGAAAGCAGCCTCTGATGCAGGATTTTTTGGTTGCTGTACCTCTGAATGCTCTGATTTGGACATATTCTTTCGTGCTTTTGGAACAGAAATAACATCTGTTTCTACACTGTAGCAAGAGTCCAAAAGTGACCTTGAAACCTGGATAATGAAGCAAGGGAACTAGAGACCAGTTAAGACCTGTTGAGTAGTCAGTGGCACAGTTTAAATGCTGCGCTGGATGGCAGGAGTTCAGCGATGCAACTCTGTGGCCTGACTTATCATACCCTGCTGTGGTAGGCCACAAGCCAAGGTGAAGCAATGCTGGTGGCAGTGGGAGATTTTTTTTTTTCCCTAAGCAAGTACGAGATGCTGCAGGTGGTTTGCAGTTTTCTCTCTAAGTGAGCATTGAATGTGCAGCCCGGTCCGGTGCTTATCAAGATGCCTACTTGCTTTTGAGATTTTGAAAGCTTGTGGCTGTTAAAGACCCTCAGGCATTTTTGCAAGATTTAGGTCCGAGCTCTTGCCCACCTTATTATTTCTGTGCAAAATCCTGCATTTTAAAACGGATATAGGAATCTTGGCCTGAAGTGGTGTTAAACTCTCTCCTCCATGATGTATTACCACATGGAGTAAGGCATATCCAACACGCAGAAGAAAAATACTGAGAGGCTGCTGCCGGTTAACTGTTGCACTGAGGGGCTTGGGCTAAGATGTGGCAAACGCTCCCTGGGTGTCTAGTTTTGTCATGTGAAGTTTGTAAAATGTGGCATTGAGTCAGCAGCTGTTTCTCTGCTTTGTCATGTACTCTCAGCCAGCTAACAGTGTACTACCTGGAGGGTATGCCTTAGCTGCTGTAACCTTAGATATCAGCCCTGCAGTCATCTGGAGTTTCACCAAAGTTTAAGTTGGCTCCTGCTCTTGGTGGTTTTAGATGACCATCCCACTGGTTCTGCAATGAACACAGTTTGGCCAGACCCAGAGATTTGGCCACATAGTATTTTCTAAACAGAAAGCTTAAATGCAATAAAAGTGGTGGGAGCACAGAGCGACCTAGATACAGCATAGTCTCTGTGTGTCAGCTGAGCGCTGCCATTGCCGATGATGCTTCACTGGCTAGTTGGGAATGATAGGAGACTTTGCTCACTGGTGTTTTTAACTATGCTCTGTCAAGGAAATGAGCTGAATTTTAATTTCAAATATAGTAGACTTTTATATTCAGGCTTCTCTGCCGGGATTCAGTCTCAGAAACTGATACTTGTGGCTGGATCCTTCCAGAAAGTGGATGTCGTCCTTGCATGTATAAAGAAAATGCCTATTCATCATCTCAGCCAGTGATAGAAGTGCAGGGTGGAGGTCAGGCCAGACTGGCATGGCAGCCTTTTGTGAGTTGAGCTGATGCCAAGGTGAGCCCAATCTTTAAATTCCCATGCATGCCTCAAGGTGTGCCTAATCAGATTTGTGCTTGTTAGAAGCACAGGATGAAGCTGGTGTCAGTCTCCTGTCCAGCGACTGTCAGATGATGTTCTCTGTGCTGTATGTTGATAGCAGGAGGCTCTAGAGTAATACAAACGTACTGATCAGTGAAGACAGCAAAAAAAAAATACTTTCCTTTCAAACACCGAAACTGGTAAAAGGATGTGGTTTGTCTGTCACTCTCTGTGTTCCCTTCCACCCAGGGAGGCTGTATGGAGCTGACGACTTCTTGCCTGTGTTGACATATGTACTAGCCCAGTGTGATATGCTGGAGCTGGATACTGAAATTGAATACATGATGGAATTGCTGGATCCATCTTTGCTGCATGGAGAAGGTAAGTTTTTTTTTTTTTTGTTAGATATGAGCGAAGGTCTACGGAAGGGGTATTCTTCCTCATAGCTCAGTTGCTGTTAACCTTGTTTGAGTAGAAAACCTTTCCAGGGGAGTCCTAAAGTCAGTGATGTCAGTAGAAAACCTTTCCAGGGGAGTCCTAAAGTCAGTGATGTCAGTAGTGTAACAAGAGAATCTCATAATTATTTCCACCTTCAGGTAAGAGAAGGCTGGTTAGCTTGCAGAGTACGGGCCTGAGTGACCTGGGAGGCTACCGATGTGTGCTACTGTATGAGGGAGTACGTTGTTTTCAACCAACAAGAGGGAGGCATTGTGACTTAGCAAGCAAACATATACACTGTGCAAGGGCCAAATGTGATTTTCCTTCTGTGCCTGAAAATACCCCGAGAGTATTTATAGGGCTGCAGCATTCAGTTAAATTGGGAGACATGTAAGAGGACTTCTCTTACGTGCTTTGTAAAAACTTTGGGGGGGATTCTCAGCCGGGGACGTACTTTTGAGAATATCACCCCCCCTTAATGATCTTTGCTTCTTCCCAATATTTGCTTCTCTCAAAGTATTTTTATGAGCCTTAGGAATACGTTTCCTAAGGCACGCCAGAATGACTGCTGAAGTTCACTAGAGGCCAGGAAATCTCCCTCCTTTTTGTTTTCACGGTGGTGTTTTTAACAGAGGTATTCTGCAAGCCCTTGGTAGGCCCCAGAATCTACCAGTTTATGAGGATGTTTAGAGGTTCTTGTGACCAAGCTCAGCTGTGAGTTTAAGTATATGTGTATGTTTCCCACTCCTGCTCTCTCTTGGCTTGCTGAAGTTGCTGTATCCTCTTACGTGCCAGTATGCATGAGAGAACCGCGTCAGGATTCCTCCAGTTTGGCACTAGTCTGTTCCCTGCTTTGCGCGCAGAGCATCCTCTAGTGCGTTGTTCAGGAATCTTAGCACGGAAATATTTGAGGTGTGAAGCTGGAGATCATTAACATGCTTGAAAGGCAGAAACATATACTGGACTATTAAGTCATTTTTAATGCAGCAAAAGAAGTCCATATGTTGGTTGGCTCTGTCTTTGGCACCAGCGGAACCATACCGTGCAGGAAAAATTCAGTGCTTTGGAATTGTGCAGTTCAAATGTGATGTATCATCCAGTTTACCTCACGGGTCTAGCATGTGTTTTGTGTATTAAACTTGTTGCAAAGCTAAAGGCCAAAAGGATGCTCTCAGTAATACAGAAAATACTACTGCACGCATATAATGCATCTTTGACTCCGTGAATAGACTGTGCTGCCTCTTAATTGGATGCTCCCACTCAAATAGTTTACTTTTTTTTAAAAAAAAAAGAGAGACACAGACGGGAGGAAAAAAAAAAAAGAGAGCAAGAGAAATAAATGACAGCGTGTCTTTTGTTTCTCCTGGTTGTTGAGAACTGTTACCTCCTGTTCAGACTCCTTTTCCTTTGTGACCTGCAGCTTCTTTTGTACATCAGCAGCTGTATCTTGGCTTTAATTGGTTCTCCACTCATGGAATAAAAGTGAAGTACGGAGAACTGTACGCATCCCCTCAGGAGTGATTCTGGATTTTATGGGGGGGAAAAAAAGGTGACAAACACAGCCTTCCTTTTAAAAACACAAGCACGCTCTTTGGAATGCTTTCAGGGTACAAATCACACACTCAGTCGTTACTTATTGCTGCTAAGAGTGGTTGCTTTTAAGTTCCTGAACAGTGGTAGGTTGCCTTTTACTGTGTTTAAAAAGCCGTGTTTATTTCGTGCACACTTGGAGCTCAGGAAGAACACAAACCACTGTTTGGAAATTGTTCAGAAGAAAACTCATGTTCGGACTTGGTAAAAATACTCGGGCGTAAGGGAGTGACACCAATTCAGTGGTGTAACCAGCACTATTGGACCCAGAGTTAGATACTGTTGCACTGTTTGAGAACATGGAGCTCCTGCAACCACTGCATCTCTTTCAGCAGCTGAGAACACACCACCCAGGATTTTGCAGGCCAGCGAGCTGTTTTTCTTTATGTGTAAATCTTTTGGCAATAGAGTACAGGGGCTTTCATATATGTGTGTGTATATGTGTGTATATATATATAAAAAAAAAAAATTGTGTTTGTATTTCTGACTGTGACCAGTTGGAACTAGCATAGTGTTTGTGACCGCTCTGAGTAGCTCTTCCCTTGCTGTCCTTCACAGGGGGCTATTACTTGACAAGTGCTTATGGAGCACTTTCACTGATCAAGAACTTCCAGGAAGAACAAGCTGCCCGACTGCTAAGTTCAGAAGCCAGAGATACTCTCCGGCAGTGGCACAAGAGGAGGACAACTAACCGGACGATACCTTCAGTGGATGATTTTCAGGTAGAGCTTAGGGCTTTCATCCTCTCTCAGAGGATGATTGTTTTGTTGGAAATCCCCATTTGAGAGGTATGATTCATAACAATTACCTTGGAGCCACAAGGTAAGTGGAATGAAGCAGTTCTGAGAATATGGCTGGCAAATTTGCCTGAGTTTTTGAAGTCTTTGCACTTTATAGTAGAGTTTGATTATGATGGTCTAAAGAAAACATTAAATAATGGAGTTTACCCACTCTCCCTTCTATTTAAGTCACGCAGAGCGAGGACAGAAACATATCTTAGATTCACCTTCTTTGTATGCTTTACCATTAAAAAGAATAAACACAGATTTCCAGTGGTATAAATCAGCATAGCTCCCCAGTAGCTAATGGTGGCATGCAGCAGGTAATAGAGAGGAGAGGTGGGAGGAAAGTTTGCCTGCAGTTTTAGAGTTTAAGCAAGGAGTAGAGCTCTCTACTATGGATGTCTTCATGTTTGTTTTGTGTTTTTTTTTTTTTCCTGCTCTCCATTTCTTAACTGCTCTTTCAGAGTAGGGCAGTAACTTCAACTGAAGAATAACAAAACCCTCGAGATGACTTCATCTTTTAAAACCAGGCCTGCATGTCTGTCTTAGAGCATGCTGTCGATTGCCTGTTCAGACGCATCAGTTTGTGGACTGAAGCAAGGAGGACGTTGGAATTGAGAAGAAAAGGATTTACTCCTTTGTGTTCCATTGTTTACGGTTCATACCACAGCACAAAGTTGCCAGGAGTCTCATGACAGCCATCAATTAGCTACATAGTTAAGAGCTTGAGAAATGAAGGTGTGGGGTCATCAGGAGATGATGAAACCTTTCAGTGGAGGCTCCTTCTGCTTTATCGGTGTCCATGCAAATGACTACAGCACTGAACAGGAAGGAGTTGGGAAAAGAAGCAGCCTTCCACAATTTGGCTCTCTTAGGAAGAACTGATAGCCAGTGCACAAAGCTACTCCATCTTACTGGGGTCCATTTTATATTCTGCTTGTCTGTAGTTAGGTGTCAGGTTCAAGTAGCTTGAGTCTTTGTCCTTTTAGCATACACTACACTGTTTATAGGAAAATCCATCACCTTCTATTTCTGCTGGATGACTAAATGACAGAAGGTTCTTCAGCAGGATCTTGTATTCTGTTTCACCTTCTCTTCCTCAGCACATTAACTTCAGCCAAGCTAATTGTACAGCTGGAAGCCATGCTGGATGTGGGAAGATGCAGGGGGGCGGGGAAGGATCTGGCACCAAGTGTGTCCAGTGCTTCTCTTTCTGTTGTCTCTTTCAGAAGAGTGCCTCGCATCAGTAAGATCACACCACTTCCAGGCAGTGCTTGGCACAAATTCAAGCATTTTGCTGCCTGCTCAGAATGCCAGTTTGCCATCTCCTTTCTCCATGTCCTCCAGTCCTGAAATGAAGCACCTTCGCTTCAAACAATGTGTGACTCAACTTTAGCTCAACTCATCTTTCCCACGTTGAACCAGAATGTGATCACTGCGTTTCTGTGACAGTCTCACAGCCTTATCAGCTTTTGGGCCTTGGAAGGCCTTCATCCTCCCTCCCTCAAAAGGATGAAAAAGCAAAAAATCCCATATTTTGATGATTAAATACAACTTTCTGATACTGCATAAGTAATTTTGATACTTAGTATACGAGTTACAGGCATTTGTACAAATTTAAGCCTCTCCTTGCAGCAATCCTGTCCGTCTAAAAGCACATGCATTTAAAAAGAGGTCTTCTGTGTGTTAACCACATTAGAAATTAAAACTGTAATGTATTTTGTACTTTGCCTTGTCTAGGGCTGATTTTTTTTTTTTTTACAATTTCTTCATGCTGGGTGACAAAAATGGATTAGTTCTGTTCAGTCCCAATGGTTTAAATGCTGTTGCAAAGCTTCAGTGTTTCAATCTGCAAGCTATCAAAAAAAATACTTTATTAAAGACGAGTGCTCTTTGGAACTTAAGTCATATGAACATTCTTTTCAGTCTGAGCTTTTAACAGCTTTTTTTTATGAAATGTAAATTTTTACTATTGCAATTTAGCATGCTTGATTTAGCGTGCAAACATAGGTACTAGCTCAGTCAATAAACAGGTCTTTCTCACTGTCATTTTTTTCTATCTCCTTTAATTTTGCTGCTTTTTAGTCTTTAATTGCAGTTAATGTCTTTTTAACTAAAGCACACAACAGCAGGCTGCTTTGTTCATGTGTCCAAAAGTTGGGTTTTTTGGGGTTTTTGTGTTCCCCGCCCCCCCCCCCCCCCCCCGGTTACTGCTTTTTATTTTACTTTTAAAATGCTTTCTCAAAGGTAGAACTGCATTTCCTTGTAGGGCATATTTAGAATTTCTCCACGTTATCAAAGTTGTGGCCATGTGTCAATTTCAACAGGAAAAAAAAAGATCCAGCTTTTGCTCGAGAGCATACGGATTTACTGTTAATGTTGCAGCGTACGTTTTCTTTCTGTCTCCTTCTGAGCCTTATTTAAAAAAAGAAAATGCTATCCCACAACACTCAGTTACATCAGGCTCAGACACCAGATTGCCACCGGTTAACGTGAGGAGAACGTCCTGCATGAGGATGGATTACCTTCTGCGTGCTGCAGAATAAGACTGCAAACCGTTTATCCCTGCAGTAACTTGTGGGTCAGCACCCTTGCGTGCTGCTGGCAGAGGCTTTTTTTTTCCCCTTGTTCCTTCTGACTAACACATTGCCAGAAGCTTCTCTTCTCTAGTATTGACCCAGCAGGTGCAGCAGCGTCCCTCAGGCATGCTGCCTCAGACATTTATTTTGTTTCCTAGTCAGTCCAAACATCGAGTCCCATTAAAACCACCAGTGTTTTCCATGTGGCTTTAAGGCTGTATCTGTTCACTCTTAATTGCAGGGTTAGAATGTAAACCGAGGAAAGGAGGATGCTGGCTTACGAATTTGTTACACCCACCACAGGCTTGCCACAGTTTCACCACTAACGTCACAGTTGACAAGGTGGCCATAATGTACCGGAATCACCGGTGTGTGTTTCACAGCTAGAACGTGGAGAGGCTTGCTCTTTGTTGCTGACTCTTCAGAGGATGAGTTTTGGTTTTTTCAGTGCCTCATGTCTGTTTTCTCCTTCTACAGAACTACCTGCGTGTTGCATTCCAGGAAGTTAACAGTGGATGTACAGGAAAGACCTTACTAGTAAGACCGTATATCACTACGGAAGATGTGTGCCAGCTTTGTGCTGAAAAGTTTAAAGTGGACAATCCAGAAGAATATAGCCTGTTTCTTTTTGTTGATGACACCTGGCAGCAACTGACAGAGGATACCTACCCACAGAAAATTAAGGCAGAGTTGCACAGCCGTCCGCAACCCCAGGTCTTTCACTTCGTCTACAAGCGCATTAACAGTGATCCATATGGTGCCATTTTTCAAAACAACGATGACACAGCTTCTTAAAACCAGCAACTCATCGTTTAACTCCTGTTCCTTGTTAGCTGTTGAAAACATCTTTGTTGGCTGCCTTCCTTAGCAGCTAAACCAGGTCTTAAACCATAAATGCCTAGTAAAACACGCGCAGACTCTTGTAGCGTTGCTTTCAAAAACCCACATAAACAACGCATGTGGCCAGTTCTGCGGAATATTCCACCAGCGTGTTTGAGTAAACAGCCCATGAGGCTGAATTTCTTGTACCACACTCTTCTGAAGCCTAGTATAATACTGCGGCCCTCTGCAGATCTTTTGCTGTAGTGTGCAAAAAAATCTATTTTCTTACACTCATTCTTTAGCCAAATGTCATTTTGATTTAAATATATGTACGCTAGACAAGTATTACAGTAAACTGGCTGGTATGAGCTCAGTTTCACCAGCATGAGCTTGACAAGACTGTCCGATGCAGGGCATCAGTTAACTCATAATTACCTGGATGATTGCATCCTTTCCTAATTTTTTTAATTACAGAAAATCACCATGTTTATATATATATATATATCATAGAAATTTTATAGCAGTTGCAGGTAAACTGTCAGGGTTGGTTTTTGAAATATTTTTTTAACTCTAAAGTATTCTATAATTATGCATGTGATTTTTAACATTTAATGTACAAGAATAAATCTCTTGCTGGTTTTAGAGTATTGCATTAAAAGTCTCTGGTTTCTCTTCTTTTCCTGTTACGGGAGAGTTTTTATAAAACTTCTGTTATCTGTAAGAAGATTGTAACACTGGCACTGGTGATTTCAGTGCCCTTATCTGAACTTGATGTACTATTATCTGGATTATTGTTTATATGCATTTTTTTAGACAGGACTAGGGGGTTGGAAGAAGAAATTGAAAGAAAAGGATGTAGAGAAGGGGCAGAGAAAGAATGTAGAGAACCTAATTTAGGATTAAAATGTGTCAGTCTGCTGGTTCAGGCTCCTTGCAGAAAAGAAGCAAAAGAGGTTGGTAAGGAACTTTTATGTAAACAGTACTGTAGATTTGCAGAGGGATTTGACAGCACCTATCCCAGATAACTTTGCGTTAGCAGAGGATTAAATATATCAGTAGGGTGAAGGAGAACATATATAGTCTGTCACCGACATCAAAACGTGTCTTGGACTGAAGGACGTGTTGTAGCATTTCATGGTTCTAGGTTACTCGGTGGGATGTGAAAGTCAGTCCTGCGTTTGCGAAGGCACAACGTTATTAACCGTGTGTGTTCTTAGATGTGTCCGAGGTAGCCGACGCTGTGGGTGACACGCTGGACTACTGAAGTCAATTAGGGCCACTCTCGTCAGAGGGAAATGGGGTTCTCCCCGAGTCTGGTGTGAGCAGTGTAACGTCAGGGAGATGATTAGAAACATGTCGAGAGCAGCACATGTGTATTGTACGTACAGAGATCTGTAGCATTTTTGTCAGTTTGCCATGTATCCGAAACCCCTGGCACATGTTTGTATTTCATTTTGTAAATGGTGAGTTTTGCATGTAATAATACATTGTAATACTGAACTACAATTTGGGATGTTGTGTGCTGTGGTTTTTGGGGTGTTTTTTTGGTTTGGTGGGGGTTTTTTAAGAAATTGTTCACTCTTGAATATTTTGTGTGTCAGTAGACTCTGATGCTTCTGCTTTTCATACTGCTCGGCCCACTTAAAACTCCGCAAAAGAAGGATGCATTCACAGTATTAGTTAGTTCCTGTGCGTGGCCTGAACAGTCAGGAGAGGCAGCAGGCAGGTATTTTGACTGCTGAACTGTTTCTTGAAGTTAAGACTGACGTTCAGTGCTAAAGAAAAAATCAACTATTTTCACATGATGGCAGCTTGGCTAGGGGAGGGAAGGACTGGGGCAGAGAGGCAAAGTGTTGTGAAACTCAGAATTTCAGGCGCTAAACGAAGGAAGCCAAAGAGTATGAAAAGGGAAACGCATGCCAAAACCACCCCAAGATGATTCCGCTGTCCGTTCTTGTGCAATTGTTTCTTTTGAAAATGTAGAACGCTTTATTCACTGTGGTGTGCAAAGCACTTCTCATAATGCCAGGAAACATGATACAAAAACTTTGGAAGGAATCTGGATTTGTAAAAATAAGCTATTCTGCCTTCTCCACTGTGAGGTGTTTGATGCTATGAAATGCCGAAAAGCATGAAAGATTGTTTTTATTTATTACTCCCTTTTTTTGAAATAGAGAAGCAAGTGGGAAGGCTAGAGGAAATAAAGCTGGAGGTAATAAATCCCTAAATCTTACTAATAAAAGAGCCTTAACAGAAAAGTTAAGGCTACATTAGGGGATTATTTGTGGATTCACAGAAAGTGCATAATGCAAAATCTTAACATGGCGCCTGCAGCAGCTTAAATCAAATCTAACAAGTTGTTGTCATTTCCCCGTGGTGTTTTTCTTATTATTCATCGTAAAGGCTGCCATCCTTCCTTGCGGTGGCAGCCTTCCAGGCAAGCCTCGCGTTCAGGGATCGCTCTTTCCATGGAGCTGCAGCGTCCCAGGCGGGTAAGGATTCTTTACCGGGGGCGGGGGACGGGACATTTCTGTAATGCCAGAAAACGGGGTGAGCTGGCAGATCGATTGGGCCGACTAAAACCCCCAAAAGTTACGGTGCTGCTCTCTAAGCTCTTGCCGGGCTGCGGGGATAGGGGCGGGGGTGGGGGAGAGGGACGCGAACGGGGCTGCTGCGGCAGGGGGAAGGCGGCGTTTTCCCTAAAATACCGCAGGTTCGGGATCTGAGAGGCCGCCCCCTCGGACGGGAAGATAAAGCCGAGGGCAGCCGGGTCGCGGCCCCTGCTGCTGCGGGCCCCGCCGCCCCTCCCTGCCTCCGCCGCGGCGGCAGCCGGCCCCGCGCGCCGCTTCCGGGGCCGCCGCTCCGTAGCGGAAGGAGCGCGTCGAGGGCGGAAGTGCTTCCGGGGGAGCAGCGGGAGCAGCGGGAGCAGCGGGAGCAGCATGACGACCCTTCGCGCTTTCACCTGTGACGATCTCTTCCGCTTCAACAACATGTGAGCGCCGCCCGCCTTCCCTCTCCCTTTCCCTCTCCCGGTGGGGCCGGGCCCGCAATGAGCGTTGCTCTCCCCCCTGCAGCAACCTGGACCCGCTGACGGAGACCGTATCCTTCGCGCTGCCGCGGGCCGCCGGGGGGAGGCGCGGGGCCGGGCGCTGGCGGCCGCAGTCGCTCCTTAACCGGGCGCGCAGTACGGGATCCCCTTCTACCTGCAGTACCTGGCGCACTGGCCCGAGTATTTCATCGTCGCCGAGGCGCCCGGCGGGGAGCTGATGGGTTACAGTGAGTGTGGCGCGGCGGGAGTCCCGCCCCGGTGCGTGCGAGCGCCGCCGGTCCCGGCGCTCCGCGGGGAGCGAGAGCGCTGGGCTTGGGGTCGAGGGAAGGCTCGCGGGCGGCGTGGCCTCTGCTTGTTTGCTGTGGGATGTTTGTGCCTTTCAGAAATGATTCCCAACAGAGCTCTCGGGTAGTTTATGCCTTCCACGGTTTTTTCCTCTTTTTTTTTTTTTTTTTGGGGGGGGGGGGCGTGGCGTGGCGGGGAGAGGCGGGGTGGGGTGAGTGGGGACAGGATAAGGGTCTCTTTGTCAGGACCTGTGAAATAAAGTATTTAGCAGCATAGTAAATATTAATGTATTTGCTGCACAGAAAGTTTCTTTGCACTTACCACATCAGTTGCTTATTAGCAGCGACTGTGATGTTTATAAAAGTGCTGCGTGGGAGCGATGAATGTTCATTAGTGATCTAACACTGATTTGGCTCTGTGTAGGAAGGAGAGGAACTGCAAAGAAGTCTCCCAAATCAACATCCCCCACCCTTTATCTGTTTTTGTTAAACACACCGTGTTTGCAGGGCCTTGGCTTCCTGTTGCGAGATTGGCAGAGCTGCCCAAGCTCTGTTCCCTCACAGTCACCAAAAGTCTCCAGTAGGTGCTGGGATAGTCCAGCGCTTTGTTCCTCCGCTATTTTAGTCAGATTCTGAATTCTGCTAGGTTAAAGACTCACAAGAGTGGCTTAAATTTCACATTTGGAAGTCACACCTCAAACAATGGATTTGCAAAATTTTTTTCTTTTTTCCTTTTTACACTAGTCAGGAAACGACTGTAAAACTTGCACGAAATTACATTTTTACTGGTTGCTGAATCAGAGTGGTAATGTAGACGTCCCGGTTTAAGCCTTTACCGTAACTGTGGCAATGTTTGTTTGTGTACTGCTTGGTTCTTTTGTAAAGATGTATAGCTGTGAGTGGTGCATTATTCCAGAGGTGCTGCTGCTCTGTATGTTCGCAGTAATGGGCAAAGCGGAAGGCTCTGTGGCTAGGGAAGAATGGCATGGACATGTTACTGCTCTCTCCGTTGCACCAGAATTTCGACGGCTGGGTTTGGCTGCTAAATTGATGGAGCTACTGGAAGAAATTTCAGAAAAGTGAGTACTATGCTTATCTTTACATTTAATCTTTCAAAGTAATGTTTCTACGGACACCTGTCCGTGGCTTAGATGTTCGATTTTCATGAAACAGACCCAGAATTTTGCTTTAAGTAGTGTTCTGATTCACTGAAATTCCCTGTAGTTAGAGAACAAGAATTATGAATATTGCTTGGTAGTTTAATACCTCAGGGTTTCTCTGAAACCTGGCTTGCCAGAATAAGTAGGAAGTAGCCTGAATTCCAATGGAGATACTGTATAAAAGGTCCTTTTCTTGACAGGAGAAGAGCTTCTTGAAACGTCAGCGCCGTTTCCTGTAGGGCCTCCAACATACTTACTCAGTAATGGTGGGCTTTGTGTGATTCCCTCAGGCACAATCTTGAACAAAATCTGTATGGCAGGCAGTATCTTAGCTTACTTTCCATCTCACGCTTGGTTGCTTGAACCTGCAGAAAACTTAATTTAGTGTCAAGTGAACCCACAGGGAAATGTCCCCAACTCATGCTGGTAGGGCAACCACGTTGTGGTTGGTAAAACTGGAAAATAGCACAGTGTTTTGAAAAATCTGCCTTGTGAGGAGAAGGGCCATCTCCTCTTAGGCAACTGAATGTTGTGACTGATTCCACACCCCTCCGCCGTCAACTCTGAAGGAGGCAGTCCCTAAACGAATGCAATCCAAAATGTGGATTTTTTTTTTTTATTATTATTATTTCTTATGGATATGAGGCTTGTGTGGGTGTTTAGCTTGTCCCATTCTTCTGTTCACAATTCTGAACCCACTGATGGGTGAACCCGCTGATGTAGAATAGTGGTCATGTGACAAAAATGAAACGAAATCGGTGCCTGTTCTGTATTTGTCCCTTGCTAAAGGAATACATCTGTTACTGTGGTGTGAAGTATGTTTGATCAGCATACCGCATCGTCAGACCTGCTCTTGGTCTGATTGCAGGTTATTATGTAGAAATACATTCACCTACTATTCCTTACTGTGTTTTTTTCATTTTATTTTATTTTTTCAAAGAAAGGGTGGATTTTTTGTCGATCTGTTTGTAAGAGTATCAAATCAGGTTGCAGTAAATATGTATAAGCAACTAGGCTACAGTGTGTACCGGACAGTTTTGGAGTACTACTCTGCAAGCAGTGGAGAGCCAGATGAAGATGCTTATGGTAAGCACTTGTTCTGCCTCAAGTTGAATGGAAAGTTTTGCATGTTGAGAGTTCCTGGGCTTGTTTGTATGATTTTTTTTTTTTTTTTTAAAGATGAAACAAGTTCAGCTAGTTGTTGATAACTGGGATTTTTTAATACTCCTTTAGATAGCTTTTCCTACTGAAGATTACATCAGTTACAAAACTTAATCTTGCAGTTTACACATTTTGTAGCATCTGTGGCAAAAAGTGCTAAACAAGAATAAATTAGTAAGTACCAATACGTTTATCCTGTAGATAAGATGAAAATAAAAATGGAGTTTCTTATCTGATTTTTCTTTCTGAGGAACGCTCACATCCAGTGCCTGGGCTTTTTCCTAATGTTAGTGGGGGAAGGAATGGCAGTGCTTTCCTCGTTTCTTCCCATAACAGGGACTTGAAACACTTGTTTTTTTCAGATGTCTAATTACAAATTTACAAGTGTCAGTGCTCAACAGCGGCAGAGAATTGGGTGGCCTTTTGTATTTAAAAGGGAAGGAACATGGAAATTCAAGTATGTTAATGTCAATTCGGTTAACAAAACTGAAGTACCAGCTGCTTTGTCTTTCTAGATCTTCTCCTTTCAGTGTCCTCCCCACAGGGTTACCTGGCCATGCTGTGTATCGTTTCTGTTCTTGCACTATTAATTTGATATGCAAGAGTACTATGAAATACAGAGGCTATGGGCAGACATCTGCCATTGTTGCAGATGCCTTAAATCGTATATTTGTCCCCTTAGCCTGTCGTTTCTTTTCCATTCAGTTGAGTTTCATGCAGTGTTAATTCCAATTAATATCGTTGCTGCTGAACAACTTGAGATGTTCTATGATTCTAGGAAATCTTCTTGATTAAAAATGATCTAATTATAATAGAGAATTCACTAACTTTTTTTTTTTGTTTCTTTTGTCACAGATATGAGAAAAGCCCTTTCCAGAGATACAGAGAAGAAATCAATTATACCTCTGCCTCATCCTGTGAGACCAGAAGACATTGAGTAACTGTAAGCTGTGATTCTCAGGCAGCTTATTAAGAGTGTCAGGTTCCTTCTCCCCTCAGCCCCCAAGAACTTACAGATGAGAAATCTTAGGCTCAGTGTTTTTCCTCATTGTTGTGGTTTGACCCCAGCCAGCAGCTAAGCCCCATACAGCCACTTGCTCACTCCCCACTAGTGGGATGGGGCAGAGAATTGAAAGAGTAAAGGTGAGGAAACTCGTGGGTTGAGATAAAGACAGTTTAATAGGTAAAGCAAAAGCTGCGCGCACGAGCAAAGCAAAACAAGGAATTAATTCGCCACTTCCCCTTGGCAGGCAGGGGTTCAGCCATCTCCCAGGAGAGCAGGGCTCCATCATGCCTAACGGTTACTTGGGAAGACAAAGGCCATCACTCCCAACATCTCCCACTTCCTCCTTCTTCTCCCAGCTTTATATGCTGAGCATGATGTTATGGTATGGAATATCCCTTTGGTCAGTTGATGTCAGCTGTCCCAGCGGTGTCCTCTTCCCATTTCTTGTGCACCTCCAGCTTCCTTGCTGGTAGGATGGTGTGAGAAGCAGAAAAGGCCTTGACTCCGTGTGAGCGCTGCTTAGCAGTAACGAAAACACCCCTGGGTTATGAGCACTGTTTCTAGCACAAATCCAGGCCACTATCCCAACCAAAACCAGAACACCTATGAAATACCAAAAAGCAACACTGAGACGCTCACTAACGCTGCTTCTCTTGGCAATGGCTGCATGCTCCTGCACTTACCCAATTATTTTTCCTGTCAAATACTGGAAATTCAGAGACTATTAAAACAGAATTACATCCTGTATGGTGTTTTCTTGGTTTTTCTTTCAAACCAAAAATACCTGAAATCAGTGATAGTAAAAACTCTTCAAATGCGTTTATTCATGACCAATGAAAATACTGTACAACACCCCAGCAACGCAGCAGGGGAAGGCACTGTATTGATACTTGCATGGAAGATAAGTGACTTGGGGGAAAAGGGAATTCCGGCAGGGGGAAACTGCTTTTTTGCTGTCGGAAGGAATGTTGGTGGGCAGAGTACTGGGCTGGCATGATAATAAAGCTTTAATCAGAGAGATCCTTTTTAGATTTTCATAAAGGCTTGTTAGGTGTCTGGTGTGCAGTGTCTTTGTCTTCAGTTATTTTGTGTCTTGTTTTTTACTTTCTTCTTGTTTTGGTAGTTGTTGTAAGAAATATTTTTTAGCCTTGCCTAATTTAAAAAAAACAAACCAAACCTAAAACTCCAGGTTTCAGAAAATGGCTTGCTCCCTGGGAGTAACTGTTTAAATATGAATTAGACTGAATTCTAATTTAAAAAGCGCCGCGTGGCGTGTGCCACCACCGCACATACGCAGTGCATGAAATGCCGCTGCCATGTTACCCGGCAATAAAGGGTTAAAGTTTTTGTGTAAGAGTTTCATGAAGGGTTTAGCAGGCAGTAGGTGATCTACACGCTCCTAAAGACGCTAAGGAGAAGAGCGTCCTCGAAGCGGTCAGGAACGATTAGAAGGGAGATTCTTTATGCAGAACTGTCTGCCCTTGAAGGGAACATCCCGGAGAACGGATCAACTTTATTCTCCTGTTTTTCTGAGCTGTGAACGTGCCGTGACTTGGGGGAAAAGGGAATTGCGGCAGGCGGAGATGGCGACCACCAGCTCACGGACCACCTGCCCCGAATACGCCCCAGACCCAAAAGAAGGGGGCGGAGGAGAGAACTGAGCGTGCGAAGGAATTTCCATGTAAAGCGAGAGGAAGTGAACCGATATTTAAGAATATGTAAATATGTTACGAATGATGCGTGCCCGTAGCGTGTAACTAGTTTTCTGCCCAGAAGCCGGGTGTGCCGGCTCGGAGGAGGAATCCCCCGTGCACCCAGCGCTGCGGTCGAGAGCGGAGCTTTCTAAAACTCCAAAAGGAGTCCGGTAAGGTTCAGTTTTCCTTTTCGGGTGCCAGCCCCCCCGCAGGCGCAGTGTCTAGACTGGCGCCGCCTCCGCCGCGCCAGTTCCTTAATGGTTAATTAACAATTAGACTGTATAGACGGGCGCAGTGTACGGAGTGGCGCCGCCTCCGCCGCGCCAGTTATTTCCAAGTCAGTGCCCAATGAGTGGGTACGGGCTGCATCGTGGGCGCCGCCTGGGGCGCGCATGCGCGGTGAGTAGACTGGCAGCGCGTCGGTCGCGCATGCGCAGTGCGTCGGCTGAAGCTGCAGGGGCGCGCATGCGCAGTGTAGAGACTGGCATCGCCCCTCTCGCGCATGCGCAGTAGTAAAGACTGGCGCGGTGCTCACTGCTGCCGCCTGGCGGACCGATCGCGGTACTGCATGTGGACGCCGCCGAGGCGCCTCCGTGCTCCGCGTTGCCGCCTGCCGGTAACGGCAATGCGGTGCCGCAGGGCTTGCGCGATGCCGCCGCCCCGCTCGCTGCCGCCGCCCCACGTGCTCGGTGCCGGCGGGCTTTCGGCAGCGAACCGCCGAACGGCAGCGCCGGCGCCTCCCCGGCGAAAGCGGCGGGAGGTGGGGGGGGGGCAGAAGCGTCGGGAGCGAGGGTGGACAGAAGCGGCGATCCGGCGGCGCTCACCCGGGGGAGGCGCCGGCGCTGCCGTTCGGCGGTTCGCTGCCGAAAGCCCGCCGGCACCGAGCACGTGGGGCGGCGCCACCGCGCAAGCACTGCAGCACCGCATTGCCGTTACCGGCAGACGGCAGCGCGGAGCACGGAGGCGCCTCTGCGGCGCCAACATGCAGTACCGCGATCGGTCCGCCAGGCGGCAGCAGTGAGCACCGCTGAGGGCCGCCCCGCCCCGCATGAGAGGGCGGTGCCAGTCTCCGCAGTACGCATGCGCGGCGGCGGCGGCTTCAGTCTACGCAGCAGCTGGCCAATCGCGGGGGGGGGCGGGCGGAGGGCGTGGCTACGCAGACGCGAGGAGCAGCGGGCCAATCGCAGAGGCGTTTGCAGGGAGGGGGCGCGGCTATGCCGATATGAGGAGCAGCGGGCCAATCTCAGGGGGAGGGCGGGGACGAGGCGTGGCTATGCAGATGTGAGGAGCAGCGCGCCAATCGCAGAGGGGTGCGCAGGGAGGGGGCGTGACCATGCAGATGTGAGGCGCGGCGGGCCAATCGGAAAAAGGTGGGCGGGGAGGGGGCGAGGCTACGCAGCAGCTGGCCAATCGCAAAGCGGCGGGCGGGCAGAGGGCGTGGCTACGCAGACGTGAGGAGCAGCGGGCCAATCGCAGAGGCGTTTGCGGGGAGGGGGCGCGGCTATGCAGATGTCAGGAGCAGCGGGCCAATCGCAGGGGGTGGGCGGTGACGGGGCGTGGCTATGCAGATGTGAGGTGCGACGGGCCAATCGCAGAGGCGTTCGCGGGGGGGGCGTGGATATGCAGATGTCCGGAGCAGCGGGCCAATCGCAGAGGCGTTTGCGGGCAGGACTTCTTGGAGGACTTTCGGCCCATAGAGAGTGAGTTCGGATGACTAACGGGGCACTTCCGGTGCGCTGGAGGACCGCCGGCCCATAGAGAGAGAGTTCGGATGACTGACCGGGCACTTCCGTCGTGCCGGAGGACTGCCGGCCAATAGAGTGTGAGTCCGGAGGACTGAAGAGCACTTCCGGGCCGCCCTGGGGCGCGGTAGGGGCCGGTACCGGAGCGCCGATGGCCGGTTTCGGTGCCGGGCGGAGAGGTCTGTGCTGTGGGAGGGCGGGAGCGTCCGTCAGACGCCGAGAAGCCGCTTCGAGCAAGATGGCGGCGCGCGGAGCTCGGGTGTCGGGAACGGCAGCGGCTGCCGGTGCGGTGAGCGAGCAACCCCTCTGCCCGCCCCCGCCGCTTCTCTCCCGCCGCTTCTGCCCAGTTTTTTTCTGTCTGTCGCTTTTTCTGCTGCTCGGTGAGTGAGAGGCAGTAATGATGCTTTTTTTCTATATGGCTTCAAAAAAGACTGCTAAACTTTTTTATTCAAATTACCATGAAGACCGGGAATCTGAACTACCTGGTTTGTGAAGTAGTAGCTACGATTAAATTTAAGCATGATTCATCCCTCAGTAACTTGTCCTTTCTTTATTTGCACTCTAAGGTTTTGTCACTTGACCGCTAAGTGGCATTCACTAGTGCCCGTGATTTTTTTTAAATTTTTTAATACCGACTAGAGTTGTTTCTCTCCAGATGCTGATCCCAATTAGTGCTTTTCAGGTGTCAGATCCGGCGACCCAGCTGGGACCCTCTCTGTTCGGCTGCAGGACCCGCTGAGAACAGGACTCCCTTGGGTACCCCCAGGCATTTCTCCGGCGGGACTCCTCGCCTCAGTCGGATCACTGCGGGAACAGACAAGGACCGTCTTAGAAAAGGTATTCTTTTTGGTTCTTTTGGGTTGGGGAGCGGTCCGTTAGGGAGCTCTCCGTAAGTCGTAAGGTGAGGCTTGCGCAGGACAGCGTGTACCGGGCAGCCCAGCGCCTGAAAGGTGCGCTTTGGGTATCGAATCGGTTTTGATTGTGGGTTCCAGTCCCACCAGAAACCATCTGAAGGCTGAAATATTAATGATTGAATCCCATGTGATTGTTTGTGCGGTTCCAAGAGTCGTATTAATCGTTTGTACGGTTGGATATTCTTGTGGTTGTAAAACTTGTTTTCGTCCTGTTTGTGCGCGTGCGACCGAGACGTGCTTACACGACGAAGCGAGCGCGGAGTCGTGATCCGCGGCTCTGTCGTCCCGCGAGGGAAACAGCTGGAGATGGACGAAGCGATTGACGAATGAGCGTGAATGAGGTATTTTAGTGCTAATTAGTTATGTCTAGGAGGTGTGATTTTAGTTTTAGGTCGTTTGGTTGGTAACAACGGGATGGGGATAATAATAAATAATAACAATCCAGTAAATAATGGGCGGTCAGCAGAGTGGGGGAATTTTGGAAAAGAGTCCGTTAGGATGTGTCCTGGCACATTGGAAAGATATGTGCCAGGACATAGGTCCCCCGGAGGAAATGTAAATAAGAAAACTTTAGTTAAACATTGTAATCGGTGGTGGCTGTTATAGAAATTGGAAGATGAGGAAAAATGGCTGAATAATAACATTTATAATAGAATAATACTTAAAGTATAATTCTAATGCTTCTAATACTTGTAATGGACTTGTAATACTCTATTTTGCAATTGGGGCTGTGTCTCGGAAGAAATTGCAAACGGGATAAGGTGGTATATGCTGCTTCAACTTTGTTCTCGTGTTTTTCTGAACAGTGAACGTGCAGCGACTTGGGGGAAAAGGGAATTGCGGCAGGCGGAGATGGCGATCGCCGACCCACGGACCACCTGCCCTAGATACGCCCCAGACCCCAAAAAAAGGGGCGGAGGAAGAGAGCTGAGCGTGCGAAGGAATTTCCGTGTAAAGCGAGAGGAAAATGAACCGATATTTTAGAATACGTAAATAGTGTTACTGAATGATGCGTGCCCGTAGCGTGTAACTAGTTTTCTGCCCAGAAGCCGGGTGTGCCGGCTCGGAGGAGGAATCCCCCGTGCACCCAGCGCTGCGGTAGAGAGTGGAGCTTTCTAGAACTCCAAAAGGAGTCCGGGAAGGTTCAGTTTTCCTTTTCGGGTGCCAGCCCCCCCGCAGGCACAGTGTCTAGACTGGCGCCGCCTCCGCCGCGCCAGTTCCTTAATGGTTAATTAACAATTATTTAATTGTTATTAAATTAATGAGTCATTTCATTCAATTTAATTGTGATTAAATTAATTCGTTATTTCATAGTCAGTTACCAACGAGCGCGTATGGCTGCATCGCGGGGCGCCGCCTGGGGCGCGCATGCGCGGTGAGGAGACGGGCAGCGCGTCGGTCGCGCATGCGCAGTGCGTCGGCTGAAGCTGCCGGGGCGCGCATGCGCAGTGTAGAGACTGGCATCGCCCCTCCCGCGCATGCGCAGTAGTAAAGACTGGCGCGGTGCTCACTGCTGCCGCCTGGCGGACCGATCGCGGTACTGCATGTGGACGCCGCCCAGGCGCCTCCGTGCTCCGCGTGGCCGCCTGCCGGTAACAGCAATGCGGTGCCGCAGTGCTTGCGCGATGCCGCCGCCCCGCTTGCTGCCACCGCCCCACGTGCTCGGTGCCGGCGGGCTTACGGCAGCGAACCGCCGAACGGCAGCGCCGGCGCCTCCCCCGCGGAAGTCGGGGGGCGGGGCAGAAGCGTCGGGAGGTGGGGGGCACAGAAGCGGCGAGCGGGCGGCGCTCACCCGGGGGAGGCGCCGGCGCTGCCGTTCGGCGGTTCGCTGCCGTAAGCCCGCCGGCACCGAGCACGTGGGGCGGCACCACCGCGCAAGCACTGCGGCACCGCATTGCCGTTACCGGCAGACGGCAAGGCGGAGCACGGAGGCGCCTCTGCGGCGCCCACATGCAGTACCGCGATCGGTCCGCCAGGCGGCAGCAGTGAGCACCGCGTCAGTCTTTACTACTGCGCATGCGCGAGAGGGGCGGTGCCAGTCTCTCCACTGCGCATGCGCGGCGGCGGCGGCTTCAGTCTCCACAGCAGCTGGCCAATCGCAGAGGCGTTTGCGGGGAGGGGGCGTGGCTATGCAGATGTCGAGAGCAGCGGGCCAATCGCAGAGGCGTTCGCGGGGGGGCGTGGCTATGCAGATGTCCGGAGCAGCGGGCCAATCGCAGAGGCGTTTGCGGGGAGGGGGCGCGGCTATGCAGATGTGAGGAGCAGCGGGCCAATCGCAGAGGCGTTCGCGGGGGGGCGTGGCTATGCAGATGTGAGGAGCAGCGGGGCCAATCGCAGAGGAGTTTGCGGGGAGGGGGCGCGGCTATGCAGATGTCAGGAGCAGCGGGCCAATCGCAGAGGCGTTCGCGGGGGGCGTGGCTATGCAGATGTCAGGAGCAGCGGGCCAATCGCAGAGGCGTTTGCGGGGAGGGGGCGCGGCTATGCAGATGTCAGGAGCAGCGGGCCAATCGCAGAGGCGTTCGCGGGGGGCGTGGCTATGCAGATGTCAGGAGCAGCGGGCCAATCGCAGAGGCGTTTGCGGGGAGGGGGCGTGGCTATGCAGATGTCAGGAGCAGCGGGCCAATCGCAGAGGCGTTCGCGGGGGGGCGTGGCTATGCAGATGTCCGAGCAGCGGGCCAATCGCAGAAGCGTGGGTGGGGCGGGACTTCTTGGAGGACTTTCGGCCCATAGAGAGGGAGTTCGGATGACTGACCGGGCACTTCCGTCGTGCCGGAGGACTGCCGGCCAATAGAGTGTGAGTCCGGAGGACTGAAGGGCGCTTCCGGGCCGCCCTGGGGCGCGGTAGGGGCCGGTACCGGAGCGCCGATGGCCGGTTTCGGTGCCGGGCGGAGAGGTCTGTGCTGTGGGAGGGCGGGAGCGTCTGTCCGTCGTTGAGAAGCCGCTTCGAGCAAGATGGCGGGGCTCGGGTGTCGGGAACGGCAGCGGCTGCGGGCGGCGGCTGCCGGTGCGGTGAGCGAGCAACCCCTCTGCCCCCCCCCACCGCTTCTCTCCCGGCGCTTCTGCCCCCCCCCCGCCGCTTCTGCCCCCCCCCCCCGCCGCTTCTGCCCCCCCTCCGCCGCTTCTGCCCCCCCCCGCCGCTTCTGCCCCCCCCCGCCGCTTCTGCCCCCCCCCTGCCGCTTCTGCCCCCCCCCTGCCGCTTCTGCCCCCCCCCCGCCGCTTCTGCCCCCCCCCCTGCCGCTTCTGCCCCCCCCCGCCGCTTTCTGCCCCCCCCCCGCCGCTTCTGCCCTCCCTCCGCCGCTTCTGCCCCCCCCCCGCCGCTTCTGCCCCCCCCCGCCGCTTCTGCCCCCCCCGCCGCTTCTGCCCCCCCTTCCGCCGCTTCTGCCCCCCCTCCGCCGCTTCTGCCCCCCGCCCCCCGCCGCTTCTGCCCCCCGCCGCTTCTGCCCCCCGCCGCTTCTGCCCCCCGCCCCGCCGCTTCTGCCCCCCGCCGCTTCTGCCCCCGCCCCCCGCCGCTCCTGCCCCCCCCCCCCGCCGCTTCTGCCCCCCCCGCCGTTCCGCTTTTGTCCCCCCTCCTCTGCTTCTGCCCCTCCCGCCACTTCTCCCCAGTTTTTTCTGTCCCTTTTTCTGCTGCTCGGTGAGTGAGAGGCATTAATGATGCCCAACTAGTGTTCTCAGTTTTCAAAATTCAGTGTTACTGTTTACTAATCATATTCGTTTTGCACTGGTTTTACTTTTATTTGAGTTGTACTTGAAAGAAATCTGTGGGGTGGGGGGGGCAGCTGTCCCCCAAAATGGCCACGTTTACATTGAAGTGGTCGTAATACTCTGTTAACAGTTTTCTAATTTTATTTTAAAACTAACTCTTTTAATGTTGTTAGTTCTGGTTAAGAATCATCACCACCTGCGAATTTTCTTAATACCTACATTTAAACACAGCTGTTAATTAGTGACTCGTTTTTATTTCTCTTTATTTAATCTAAAGCTTTGATTATTGCTTTGGTTCTGGGCAGGAGTCATTATCGGTTGTGAACTTACAGCTGTGTTATAATTTAAGTATTAAACACTCTCCATTAGCTTTCCCATTCTATTTGCATTTTAAATTCCAAAACTGTCTTATTTTGTTTCCGATGGAGTCATTAATGACTGCAAATTATTTAATAATGGCTCTATTTAACTTTAGCGATTAATGGCTGTCAACCACTTTTCTATATGGCTTCAAAAAAGACTGCTCAACTTTTTATTAAAATTACAATGGAGACCGGGAATCTGAACTACCTGGTTTGTGAAGTAGTAGCTACGATTAAATTTAACCGTGATTCAACCCTCAATAACTCGTCCTTTCTTTATTTGCGCTCTAAGGTTTTGTCACTTTACCACTAAGTGGCATTCACTAGTGCCTGTGATTTTTTAAAATTTTTTAATACCGACTAGAGTTGTTTCTCTCCAGATGCTGATCCCAATTAGTGCTCTGTTAACTTGTATTTTGCTGCTTGTGGTTTTATGATATAAACTGGGAGCAATTACTGTCTGTAAAGTTTTGCAGAGTAGCTGGAGACTGCGCATTCTTTACTTTTAAAGACTGTTCTCGTTACTGTTCTTTAAGTTTTTATTCTAAATGCTTTAAAGTAAAGAACAAGTAGTAAAAATTAAAGTAACAGGAACATTGGAAATCCCAGGGAGAACAGCAGGAGCACCGTGGTGTGAGCGGAGGTCAGACGAGCGCTTCAGGCCCGCTCGGTCGCTCCAGGATTTGGCACTTTGACTCCACCAGCCCTTTTTTTCCAGGAACCCCGAATTGCTGGGGGAGCAGACACACGCACAGCAGATAGGCAGCAGCGTTGGAGTGCCGGCTGTGCCGCTGCCACCCGCTGCGCCCCGTTACTGCTGCTGCACCCGCCGGAGCCCGAGCGACTGCCGCCCTCTTGGCTAAAAGGTTCTGATGGAACTGGTGGCACTGAGACCGCCTGTGGGTGCCCGATGGAGACAGAGGAGCGCTGCGGTGAGGACAGGTGACGGGTATGATGCGCAGCACTGAAACACAGAGAGATGGAAAAGGAGAGGAAAAAAAAAAAAGGCAACGGGCTGCAGGACAGAGGCAGAGGATAACAAAGAGAAGGAGAGGAGGGAGCAGGACACAAGGATAGAGAGGAGAGGGACGGAGAAGCCAAAAGAAATTTTGGGAAGCACGGCAAATTCTGGGAAGCGCGAGGCGGGGGGAGGCCCAAGACACACAGGCGGCGCGCGGGGCTCGGGTGCCGGTGCAGTAGGTGATCTACACGCTCCTAAAGACACTAAGGAGAAGAGCGTCCTTGAAGCGGTCAGGAACGATTAGAAGGGAGATTCTTTATGCAGAACTGTCTGCCCTTGAAGGGAACATCCCGGAGAACGGATCAACTTTATTCTCATGTTTTTCTGAGCTGTGAACGTGCAGTGACTTGGGGGAAAAGGGAATTGCGGCAGGGGGAGATGACGACCACCGACTGACGGACCACCTGCCCCGAATACGCCCCAGACCCCAAAAACAGGGGCGGAGGAGAGAACTGAGCGTGCGAAGGAATTTCCATGTAAAGCGAGAGAAAATGAACCGATATTTAAGAATGCGTAAATATGTTATGAATGATGCGTGACCGTAGCGTGTAACTAGTTTTCTGCCCAGAAGCCGGGTGTGCCGGCTCGGAGGAGGAATCCCCCGTGCACCCAGCGCTGCGATCGAGAGTGGCGCTTTCTAAGTCTCCAAAAGGAGTCTGGGAAGGTTCAGTTTTCCTTTTCAGGTGTCAGATCCGGCGACCCAGCTGGGACCCTCTCTGTTGGGCTGCAGGACCCGCTGAGAACAGGACTCCCTTGGGTACCCCCAGGCATTTCTCCGGCGGGACTCCTCGCCTCAGTCGGATCACTGCGGGAACAGACAAGGACCGTCTTAGAAAAGGTATTCTTTTTGGTTCTTTTTGGGTTGGGGAGCGGTCCGTTAGGGAGCTCTCCGTAAGTCGTAAGGTGAGGCTTGCGCAGGACAGCGTGTACCGGGCAGCCCAGCGCCTGAAAGGTGCGCTTTGGGTATCGAATCGGTTTTGATTGGGGGTTCCAGTCCCACCAGAAACCATCTGAAGGCTGAAATATTAATGATTGAATCCCATGTGATTGTTTGTGCGGTTCCAAGAGTCGTATTAATCGTTTGTACGGTTGGATATTCTTGTGGTTGTAAAACTTGTTTTCGTCCTGTTTGTGCGCGTGCGACCGAGACGTGCTTACACGACGAAGCGAGCGCGGAGTCGTGATCCGCGGCTCTGTCGTCCCGCGAGGGAAACAGCTGGAGATGGACGAAGCGATTGACGAATGAGCGTGAATGAGGTATTTTAGTGCTAATTAGTCATGTCTAGGAGGTGCGATTTTAGTTTTAGGTCGTTTGGTTGGTAACAACGGGATGGGGATAATAATAAATAATAACAATCCAGTAAATAATGGGCGGTCAGCAGAGTGGGGGAATTTTGGAAAAGAGTCCGTTAGGATGTGTCCTGGCACATTGGAAAGATACGGGCCAGGACATAGGTCCCCCGGAGGAAATGTAAATAAGAAAACTTTAGTTAAACATTGTAATCGGTGGTGGCTGTTATAGAAATTGGAAGATGAGGAAAAATGGCTGAATAATAACATTTATAATAGAATAATACTTAAAGTATAATTCTAATGCTTCTAATACTTGTAATGGACTTGTAATACTCTATTTTGCAATTGGGGCTGTGTCTCGGAAGAAATTGCAAACGGGATAAGGTGGTATATGCTGCTTCAACTTTGTTCTCGTGTTTTTCTGAACAGTGAACGTGCCGTGACTTGGGGGAAAAGGGAATTGCGGCAGGCGGAGATGGCGATCGCCGACCCACGGACCACCCGCCCTAGATACGCCCCAGACCCCAAAAACAGGGGCGGAGGAAGAGAGCTGAGCGTGCGAAGGAATTTCCGTGTAAAGCGAGAGGAAATGAACCGATATTTAAGAATACGTAAATGTGTTATGAATGATGCGTGACCGTAGCGTGTAACTAGTTTTCTGCCCAGAAGCCGGGTGTGCCGGCTCGGAGGAGGAATCCCCCGTGCACCCAGCGCTGCGATCGAGAGTGGCGCTTTCTAAGTCTCCGAAAGGAGTCTGGGAAGGTTCAGTTTTCCTTTTTGGGTGCCAGCCCCCCCGCAGGCGCAGTGTCTAGACTGGCGGCGCCGCCGCCGCCGCGCCAGTTCCTTAATGGTTAATTAGCAATTAGACTGTACAGACTGGCGCAGTGTCTGGAGTGGCGCCGCCTCCGCCGCGCCAGTTATTTCCTAGTCAGTTCCCAATGAGTGGGTACGGGCTGCATAGCGGGGCGCCGCCTGGGGCGCGCATGCGCGGCGCGCAGACTGGCAGCGCGTCACTCGCGCATGCGCAGTGCGGAGACTGAGGCTGCCGGGGCGCGCATGCGCAGTGGAGAGACTGGCATCGCCCCTCTCGCGCATGCGCAGTAGTAAAGACTGACGCGGTGCTCACTGCTGCCGCCTGGCGGACCGGTCGCGGTACTGCATGTGGGCGCCGCGGAGGCGCCTCCGTCCTCGGCGTTGCCGTCTGCCGGTAACGGCAATGCGGTGCCGCAGTGCTTGCGCGATGTCGCCGCCCCGCTCGCTGCCGCCGCCCCACCTGCTCGGTGCCGGCGGGCTTACGGCAGCGAACCGCCGAACGGCAGCGCCGGCGCCTCCCCCGCGGAAGTGGGGGGGGGGGGGGGGGGGGGGGGGGGCGGGACGCAGAGAAGCGGCGAGCGGGCGGCGCTCACCCGGGGGAGGCGCCGGCGCTGCCGTTCGGCGGTTCGCTGCCGTAAGCCCGCCGGCACCGAGCACGTGGGGCGGCACCACCGCGCAAGCACTGCAGGCACCGCATTGCCGTTACCGGCAGACGGCAAGGCGGAGCACGGAGGCGCCTCCGCGGCGCCCACATGCAGTACCGCGATCGGTCCGCCAGGCGGCAGCAGTGAGCACCGCGTCAGTCTTTACTACTGCGCATGCGCGAGAGGGGCGGTGCCAGTCTCTCCACTGCGCATGCGCGGCGGCGGCGGCTTCAGTCTCCACAGCAGCTGGCCAATCGCAGAGGCGTTTGCGGGGAGGGGGCGTGGCTATGCAGATGTGAAGGAGCAGCGGGCCAATCGCAGAGGCGTTCGCGGGGGGGCGTGGCTATGCAGATGTCAGGAGCAGCGGGCCAATCGCAGAGGCGTTTGCGGGGAGGGGGCGTGGCTATGCAGATGTCAGGAGCAGCGGGCCAATCGCAGAGGCGTTCGCGGGGGGGCGTGGCTATGCAGATGTCAGGAGCAGCGGGCCAATCGCAGAGGCGTTTGCGGGGAGGGGGCGTGGCTATGCAGATGTCAGGAGCAGCGGGCCAATCGCAGAGGCGTTCGCGGGGGGGCGTGGCTATGCAGATGTCAGGAGCAGCGGGCCAATCGCAGAGGCGTTTGCGGGGAGGGGGCGGGGCTATGCAGATGTCAGGAGCAGCGGGCCAATCGCAGAGGCGTTCGCGGGGGGGCGTGGCTATGCAGATGTCAGGAGCAGCGGGCCAATCGCAGAGGCGTTTGCGGGGAGGGGGCGTGGCTATGCAGATGTCAGGAGCAGCGGGCCAATCGCAGAGGCGTTCGCGGGGGGGCGTGGCT